>NW_027362762.1:56419177-57870991 GCF_046119375.1 Phyllobates terribilis
ATCCACAGTGCTCCCATAATAACAGTGACATCCACAGTGCCCCCTGCCCCCATAACAGTGACATCCACAGTGCCCCATAATAACAGTGACATCCACAGTGCCCCCATAATAACAGTGACATCCACAGTGCCCCCATAATAACAGTGACATCCACAGTGCTCCCATAATAACAGTGACATCCACAGTGCCCCCATAATAACAGTGATATCCACAGTGCCCCCATAATAACAGTGACATCCACAGTGCCCCCTGCCCCCATAATAACAGTGACATCCACAGTGCCCCCATAATAACAGCGACATCCACAGTGCCCCCATAATAACAGCGACATCCACAGTGCTCCCATAATAACAGCGACATCCACAGTGCCTCCATAATAACAGCGACATCCACAGTGCCTCCATAATAACAGCGATATCCACAGTGCCCCATAATAACAGCGATATCCACAGTGCCCCATAATAACAGCGATATCCACAGTGCCTCCATAATAACAGCGATATCCACAGTGCCTCCATAATAACAGCGATATCCACAGTGCTCCCATAATAACAGCGATATCCACAGTGCTCCCATAATAACAGCGATATCCACAGTGCCCCCATAATAACAGCGATATCCACAGTGCCTCCATAATAACAGCGATATCCACAGTGCCTCCATAATAACAGTGATATCCACAGTGCCTCCATAATAACAGTGATATCCACAGTGCTCCCATAATAACAGTGATATCCACAGTGCTCCCATAATAACAGTGATATCCACAGTGCTCCCATAATAACAGTGATATCCACAGTGCCCCCATAATAACAGTGATATCCACAGTGCCTCCATAATAACAGTGATATCCACAGTGCCTCCATAATAACAGTGATATCCACAGTGCTCCCATAATAACAGCGACATCCACAGTGCCCCCATAATAACAGCGACATCCACAGTGCCCCCATAATAACAGCGACATCCACAGTGCCCCCATAATAACAGCGATATCCACAGTGCTCCCATAATAACAGCGATATCCACAGTCCCCCCATAATAACAGCGATATCCACAGTGCCCCCATAATAACAGCGATATCCACAGTGCCCCCATAATAACAGCGATATCCACAGTGCTCCCATAATAACAGCGATATCCACAGTGCTCCCATAATAACAGCGATATCCACAGTGCCTCCATAATAACAGCGATATCCACAGTGCCTCCATAATAACAGCGATATCCACAGTGCCTCCATAATAACAGCGATATCCACAGTGCCTCCATAATAACAGCGATATCCACAGTGCCTCCATAATAACAGCGATATCCACAGTGCCTCCATAATAACAGCGATATCCACAGTGCTCCCATAATAACAGTGATATCCACAGTGCTCCCATAATAACAGTGATATCCACAGTGCCCCCATAATAACAGTGATATCCACAGTGCCCCCATAATAACAGTGATATCCACAGTGCCTCCATAATAACAGTGATATCCACAGTGCCTCCATAATAACAGTGATATCCACAGTGCTCCCATAATAACAGTGACATCCACAGTGCCCCCTGCCCCCATAACAGTGACATCCACAGTGCTCCATAATAACAGTGACATCCACAGTGCTCCATAATAACAGTGACATCCACAGTGCCCCCATAATAACAGTGATATCCACAGTGCTCCCATAAGAACAGTGATATCCACAGTCCCCCCATAATAACAGCGATATCCACAGTCCCCCCATAATAACAGCGATATCCACAGTGCCCCCATAATAACAGCGATATCCACAGTGCCTCCATAATAACAGCGATATCCACAGTGCCTCCATAATAACAGCGATATCCACAGTGCCTCCATAATAACAGCGATATCCACAGTGCCTCCATAATAACAGCGATATCCACAGTGCCTCCATAATAACAGTGATATCCACAGTGCCTCCATAATAACAGTGATATCCACAGTGCTCCCATAATAACAGTGACATCCACAGTCCCCTCATAATAACAGTGACATCCACAGTCCCCCCATAATAACAGTGACATCCACAGTCCCCCCATAATAACAGTGACATCCACAGTGCCCCCATAATAACAGTGACATCCACAGTGCCCCAATAATAACAGTGACATCCACAGTGCTCCCATAATAACAGTGACATCCACAGTGCCCCCATAATAAGTGTGATATCCACAGTGCCTCCATAATAACAGTGATATCCACAGTGCCCCCATAATAACAGTGATATCCACAGTGCTCCATAATAAGTGATATCCACAGTGCCTCCATAATAACAGTGATATCCACAGTGCCCCCATAATAACAGTGATATCCACAGTGCTCCCATAATAACAGTGATATCCACAGTGCCTCCATAATAACAGTGATATCCACAGTGCCCCCATAATAACAGTGATATCCACAGTGCCTCCATAATAACAGTGATATCCACAGTGCCTCCATAATAACAGTGATATCCACAGTGCTCCCATAATAACAGTGATATCCACAGTGCCTCCATAATAACAGCGATATCCACAGCGCTCCCGTAATAACAGCGATATCCACAGTCCCCCCGTAATAACAGCGATATCCACAGTGCCCCCATAATAACAGCGATATCCACAGTGCCCCCATAATAACAGCGATATCCACAGTGCTCCCATAATAACAGCGATATCCACAGTGCTCCCATAATAACAGCGATATCCACAGTGCCTCCATAATAACAGCGATATCCACAGTGCCTCCATAATAACAGCGATATCCACAGTGCCTCCATAATAACAGCGATATCCACAGTGCCTCCATAATAACAGCGATATCCACAGTGCCTCCATAATAACAGCGATATCCACAGTGCTCCCATAATAACAGCGATATCCACAGTGCTCCCATAATAACAGCGATATCCACAGTGCCCCCATAATAACAGCGATATCCACAGTGCCCCCATAATAACAGTGATATCCACAGTGCCTCCATAATAACAGTGACATCCACAGTGCCTCCATAATAACAGTGATATCCACAGTGCTCCCATAATAACAGTGACATCCACAGTGCCCCCTGCCCCCATAACAGTGACATCCACAGTGCTCCATAATAACAGTGACATCCACAGTGCCCCCATAATAACAGTGACATCCACAGTGCTCCATAATAACAGTGACATCCACAGTGCCCCCATAATAACAGTGACATCCACAGTGCTCCCATAATAACAGTGACATCCACAGTGCCCCCATAATAACAGTGATATCCACAGTGCTCCCATAATAACAGTGACATCCACAGTGCCCCCTGCCCCCATAATAACAGTGACATCCACAGTGCCCCCATAATAACAGCGACATCCACAGTGCCCCCATAATAACAGCGACATCCACAGTGCTCCCATAATAACAGCGACATCCACAGTGCCTCCATAATAACAGCGATATCCACAGTGCCTCCATAATAACAGCGATATCCACAGTGCCCCATAATAACAGCGATATCCACAGTGCCCCATAATAACAGCGATATCCACAGTGCCTCCATAATAACAGCGATATCCACAGTGCCTCCATAATAACAGCGATATCCACAGTGCTCCCATAATAACAGTGATATCCACAGTGCTCCCATAATAACAGTGATATCCACAGTGCCCCCATAATAACAGTGATATCCACAGTGCCTCCATAATAACAGTGATATCCACAGTGCCTCCATAATAACAGTGATATCCACAGTGCCTCCATAATAACAGTGATATCCACAGTGCTCCCATAATAACAGTGATATCCACAGTGCTCCCATAATAACAGTGATATCCACAGTGCTCCCATAATAACAGTGATATCCACAGTGCCCCCATAATAACAGTGATATCCACAGTGCCTCCATAATAACAGTGATATCCACAGTGCCTCCATAATAACAGTGATATCCACAGTGCTCCCATAATAACAGTGACATCCACAGTGCCCCCATAATAACAGCGACATCCACAGTGCCCCCATAATAACAGCGACATCCACAGTGCCCCCATAATAACAGCGATATCCACAGTGCTCCCATAATAACAGCGATATCCACAGTCCCCCCATAATAACAGCGATATCCACAGTGCCCCCATAATAACAGCGATATCCACAGTGCCCCCATAATAACAGCGATATCCACAGTGCTCCCATAATAACAGCGATATCCACAGTGCTCCCATAATAACAGCGATATCCACAGTGCCTCCATAATAACAGCGATATCCACAGTGCCTCCATAATAACAGCGATATCCACAGTGCCTCCATAATAACAGCGATATCCACAGTGCCTCCATAATAACAGCGATATCCACAGTGCCTCCATAATAACAGCGATATCCACAGTGCCTCCATAATAACAGCGATATCCACAGTGCTCCCATAATAACAGTGATATCCACAGTGCTCCCATAATAACAGTGATATCCACAGTGCCCCCATAATAACAGTGATATCCACAGTGCCCCCATAATAACAGTGATATCCACAGTGCCCCCATAATAACAGTGATATCCACAGTGCCTCCATAATAACAGTGATATCCACAGTGCCTCCATAATAACAGTGATATCCACAGTGCTCCCATAATAACAGTGACATCCACAGTGCCCCCTGCCCCCATAACAGTGACATCCACAGTGCTCCATAATAACAGTGACATCCACAGTGCCCCCATAATAACAGTGACATCCACAGTGCTCCATAATAACAGTGACATCCACAGTGCCCCCATAATAACAGTGATATCCACAGTGCTCCCATAATAACAGTGATATCCACAGTCCCCCCATAATAACAGTGATATCCACAGTCCCCCCATAATAACAGCGATATCCACAGTGCCCCCATAATAACAGTGATATCCACAGTGCCTCCATAATAACAGCGATATCCACAGTGCCTCCATAATAACAGCGATATCCACAGTGCCTCCATAATAACAGCGATATCCACAGTGCCTCCATAATAACAGCGATATCCACAGTGCCTCCATAATAACAGTGATATCCACAGTGCCTCCATAATAACAGTGATATCCACAGTGCTCCCATAATAACAGTGACATCCACAGTCCCCTCATAATAACAGTGACATCCACAGTCCCCCCATAATAACAGTGACATCCACAGTCCCCCCATAATAACAGTGACATCCACAGTGCCCCCATAATAACAGTGACATCCACAGTGCCCCCATAATAACAGTGACATCCACAGTGCTCCCATAATAACAGTGACATCCACAGTGCCCCCATAATAAGTGTGATATCCACAGTGCCTCCATAATAACAGTGATATCCACAGTGCCCCCATAATAACAGTGATATCCACAGTGCTCCATAACAGTGACATCCACAGTGCTCCCATAATAACAGTGACATCCACAGTGCCCCCATAATAACAGTGACATCCACAGTGCCCCCATAATAACAGTGATATCCACAGTGCCCCCATAATAACAGTGACATCCACAGTGCCTCCATAATAACAGTGATATCCACAGTGCCTCCATAATAACAGTGATATCCACAGTGCTCCCATAATAAGTGATATCCACAGTGCTCCCATAATAAGTGATATCCACAGTGCCTCCATAATAACAGTGATATCCACAGTGCCCCCATAATAACAGTGATATCCACAGTGCTCCCATAATAACAGTGATATCCACAGTGCCTCCATAATAACAGTGATATCCACAGTGCCCCCATAATAACAGTGATATCCACAGTGCCTCCATAATAACAGTGATATCCACAGTGCCTCCATAATAACAGTGATATCCACAGTGCTCCCATAATAACAGTGATATCCACAGTGCCTCCATAATAACAGTGACATCCACAGTGCTCCCATAATAACAGTGACATCCACAGTGCTCCCATAATAACAGTGACATCCACAGTGCCCCCATAATAACAGTGATATCCACAGTGCCCCCTTAATAACAGTGATATCAACAGTGCCCCCATAATAACAGTGACATCCACAGTGCCTCCATAATAACAGTGACATCCACAGTGCCTCCATAATAACAGTGACATCCACAGTGCCTCCATAATAAGTGACATCCACAGTGCCTCCATAATAACAGCGACATCCACAGTGCCCCCATAATAACAGCGACATCCACAGTGCTCCCATAATAACAGCGACATCCACAGTGCTCCCATAATAACAGCGACATCCACAGTGCTCCCATAATAACAGCGATATCCACAGTGCCCCCATAATAACAGTGATATCCACAGTGCTCCCATAATAACAGTGATATCCACAGTGCCCCCATAATAACAGTGATATCCACAGTGCCTCCATAATAACAGTGATATCCACAGTGCCTCCATAATAACAGTGATATCCACAGTGCTCCCATAATAACAGTGACATCCACAGTGCCCCCTTCCCCCATATTAACAGTGACATCCACAGTGCCCCCATAATAACAGTGACATCCACAGTGCCTCCATAATAACAGTGACATCCACAGTGCTCCCATAATAACAGTGACATCCACAGTGCCTCCATAATAACAGTGACATCCACAGTGCCTCCATAATAACAGTGATATCCACAGTGCCTCCATAACAGTGATATCCACAGTGCTCCCATAATAACAGTGATATCCACAGTGCCCCCATAATAACAGTGATATCCACAGTGCCCCCATAATAACAGTGATATCCACAGTGCCCCCATAATAACAGTGATATCCACAGTGCCCCCATAATAACAGTGATATCCACAGTGCCCCCATAATAACAGTGATATCCACAGTGCCCCCATAATAACAGTGATATCCACAGTGCCCCCATAATAACAGTGATATCCACAGTGCTTCCATAATAACAGTGATATCCACAGTGCCTCCATAATAACAGTGATATCCACAGTGCCTCCATAATAACAGTGATATCCACAGTGCCCCCTGCCCCCATAATAACAGTGACATCCACAGTGCCCCCATAATAACAGTGACATCCACAGTGCCCCATAATAACAGTGACATCCACAGTGCCCCAATAATAACAGTGACATCCACAGTGCTCCCATAATAACAGTGACATCCACAGTGCCCCCATAATAACAGTGATATCCACAGTGCCCCCATAATAACAGCGACATTCACAGTGCTCCCCATAATAACAGTGATATCCACAGTGCTCCCATAATAACAGTGACATCCACAGTGCCCCCATAATAACAGTGACATCCACAGTGCTCCCATAATAACAGTGACATCCACAGTGCTCCCATAATAACAGTGACATCCACAGTGCCGCCATAATAACAGTGATATCCACAGTGCCCCCATAATAACAGTGACATCCACAGTGCCCCCATAATAACAGTGACATCCACAGTGCCCCAATAATAAGTGATATCCACAGTGCTCCCATAATAACAGCGATATCCACAGTGCCCCCATAATAACAGCGATATCCACAGTGCCCCCATAATAACAGCGATATCCACAGTGCTCCCATAATAACAGCGACATCCACAGTGCCTCCATAATAACAGCGATATCCACAGTGCCTCCATAATAACAGCGATATCCACAGTGCCTCCATAATAACAGCGATATCCACAGTGCCTCCATAATAACAGCGACATCCACAGTGCCTCCATAATAACAGTGACATCCACAGTGCCTCCATAATAACAGTGACATCCACAGTGCCTCCATAATAACAGTGATATCCACAGTGCCTCCATAATAACAGTGATATCCACAGTGCTCCCATAATAACAGTGATATCCACAGTGCTCCCATAATAACAGTGATATCCACAGTGCCCCCATAATAACAGTGATATCCACAGTGCCTCCATAATAACAGTGATATCCACAGTGCCCCCATAATAACAGCGACATCCACAGTGCCCCCATAATAACAGTGACATCCACAGTGCCTCCATAATAACAGTGATATCCACAGTGCTCCCATAATAACAGTGACATCCACAGTGCCCCCATAATAACAGTGATATCCACAGTGCCTCCATAATAACAGTGATATCCACAGTGCTCCCATAATAACAGTGATATCCACAGTGCCCCCATAATAACAGTGACATCCACAGTGCCCCCATAATAACAGTGACATCCACAGTGCCCCCATAATAACAGTGACATCCACAGTGCCCCCATAATAACAGTGACATCCACAGTGCCCCCATAATAACAGTGATATCCACAGTGCTCCCATAATAACAGTGATATCCACAGTCCCCCCATAATAACAGCGATATCCACAGTGCCCCCATTATAACAGCGATATCCACAGTGCCCCCATAATAACAGCGATATCCACAGTGCCCCCATAATAACAGCGATATCCACAGTGCCCCCATAATAACAGCGATATCCACAGTGCCCCCATAATAACAGCGATATCCACAGTGCCCCCATAATAACAGCGATATCCACAGTGCCCCCATAATAACAGCGATATCCACAGTGCCCCCATAATAACAGCGATATCCACAGTGCCCCCATAATAACAGCGATATCCACAGTGCCCCCATAATAACAGTGATATCCACAGTGCCCCCATAATAACAGCGATATCCACAGTTCTCCCATAATAACAGTGATATCCACAGTGCTCCCATAATAACAGTGATATCCACAGTCCCCCCATAATAACAGCGATATCCACAGTGCCCCCATAATAACAGCGATATCCACAGTGCCCCCATAATAACAGCGATATCCACAGTGCCCCCATAATAACAGCGATATCCACAGTGCCCCCATAATAACAGCGATATCCACAGTGCCCCCATAATAACAGCGATATCCACAGTTCTCCCATAATAACAGTGATATCCACAGTGCTCCCATAATAACAGCGATATCCACAGTCCCCCCATAATAACAGCGATATCCACAGTGCTCCCATAATAACAGCGATATCCACAGTTCTCCCATAATAACAGTGATATCCACAGTGCTCCCATAATAACAGTGATATCCACAGTCCCCCCATAATAACAGCGATATCCACAGTGCCCCCATAATAACAGCGATATCCACAGTGCCCCCATAAGAACAGCGATATCCACAGTGCCCCCATAATAACAGCGATATCCACAGTGCCTCCATAATAACAGCGATATCCACAGTGCCTCCATAATAACAGCGATATCCACAGTGCCTCCATAATAACAGCGATATCCACAGTGCCTCCATAATAACAGTGATATCCACAGTGCCTCCATAATAACAGTGATATCCACAGTGCCTCCATAATAACAGTGATATCCACAGTGCTCCCATAATAACAGTGATATCCACAGTGCCCCCATAATAACAGTGATATCCACAGTGCCCCCATAATAACAGTGATATCCACAGTGCCTCCATAATAACAGTGATATCCACAGTGCCTCCATAATAACAGTGATATCCACAGTGCTCCCATAATAACAGTGACATCCACAGTGCCCCCTGCCCCCATAACAGTGACATCCACAGTGCCCCCATAATAACAGTGACATCCACAGTGCTCCATAATAACAGTGACATCCACAGTGCCCCCATAATAACAGTGATATCCACAGTGCTCCCATAATAACAGTGATATCCACAGTCCCCCCATAATAACAGTGATATCCACAGTCCCCCCATAATAACAGTGATATCCACAGTGCCCCCATAATAACAGTGATATCCACAGTGCCCCCATAATAACAGCGATATCCACAGTGCTCCCATAATAACAGCGATATCCACAGTGCCTCCATAATAACAGCGATATCCACAGTGCCTCCATAATAACAGCGATATCCACAGTGCCTCCATAATAACAGCGATATCCACAGTGCCTCCATAATAACAGCGATATCCACAGTGCCTCCATAATAACAGTGATATCCACAGTGCCTCCATAATAACAGTGATATCCACAGTGCCTCCATAATAACAGTGATATCCACAGTGCTCCCATAATAACAGTGACATCCACAGTCCCCCCATAATAACAGTGACATCCACAGTGCCCCCATAATAACAGTGACATCCACAGTGCCCCCATAATAACAGTGACATCCACAGTGCCCCCATAATAACAGTGACATCCACAGTGCCCCCATAATAACAGTGACATCCACAGTGCCCCCATAATAACAGTGACATCCACAGTGCCCCCATAATAACAGTGACATCCACAGTGCTCCCATAATAACAGTGACATCCACAGTGCTCCCATAATAACAGTGACATCCACAGTGCTCCCATAATAACAGTGACATCCACAGTGCCCCCATAATAACAGTGACATCCACAGTGCCCCCATAATAACAGTGATATCCACAGTGCCCCCATAATAACAGTGATATCCACAGTGCCCCCATAATAACAGTGACATCCACAGTGCCTCCATAATAACAGTGATATCCACAGTGCCTCCATAATAACAGTGATATCCACAGTGCTCCCATAATAACAGTGATATCCACAGTGCCCCCATAATAACAGTGATATCCACAGTGCTCCCATAATAACAGTGATATCCACAGTGCTCCCATAATAACAGTGACATCCACAGTCCCCCCATAATAACAGTGACATCCACAGTGCCCCCATAATAACAGTGACATCCACAGTGCCCCCATAATAACAGTGACATCCACAGTGCCCCCATAATAACAGTGACATCCACAGTGCCCCCATAATAACAGTGACATCCACAGTGCCCCCATAATAACAGTGACATCCACAGTGCCCCCATAATAACAGTGACATCCACAGTGCTCCCATAATAACAGTGACATCCACAGTGCTCCCATAATAACAGTGACATCCACAGTGCTCCCATAATAACAGTGACATCCACAGTGCTCCATAACAGTGACATCCACAGTGCTCCATAACAGTGACATCCACAGTGCTCCATAACAGTGACATCCACAGTGCTCCCATAATAACAGTGACATCCACAGTGCCCCCATAATAACAGTGACATCCACAGTGCCCCCATAATAACAGTGATATCCACAGTGCCCCCATAATAACAGTGATATCCACAGTGCCCCCATAATAACAGTGACATCCACAGTGCCTCCATAATAACAGTGATATCCACAGTGCCTCCATAATAACAGTGATATCCACAGTGCTCCCATAATAACAGTGATATCCACAGTGCCTCCATAATAACAGTGATATCCACAGTGCCCCCATAATAACAGTGATATCCACAGTGCTCCCATAATAACAGTGATATCCACAGTGCCTCCATAATAACAGTGATATCCACAGTGCCCCCATAATAACAGTGATATCCACAGTGCCCCCATAATAACAGTGATATCCACAGTGCCTCCATAATAACAGTGATATCCACAGTGCCTCCATAATAACAGTGATATCCACAGTGCTCCCATAATAACAGTGATATCCACAGTGCTCCCATAATAACAGTGATATCCACAGTGCTCCCATAATAACAGTGATATCCACAGTGCCCCCATAATAACAGTGACATCCACAGTGCCCCCATAATAACAGTGACATCCACAGTGCCCCCATAATAACAGTGATATCCACAGTGCCCCCATAATAACAGTGACATCCACAGTGCTCCCATAATAACAGTGATATCCACAGTGCCTCCATAATACCAGTGACATCCACAGTGCCTCCATAATACCAGTGACATCCACAGTGCCCCCATAATGACAGCGATATCCACAGTGCCCCCATAATGACAGCGATATCCACAGTGCCCCCATAATGACAGCGATATCCACAGTGCCCCCATAATGACAGCGATATCCACAGTGCCCCCATAATCACAGTGATATCTACAGTGCCCCCATAATAACAGTGATATCCACAGTGCCCCCATAATAACAGCGACATCCACAGTGCCCCCATAATAACAGCGATATCCACAGTGCCTCCATAATAACAGCGATATCCACAGTGCCTCCATAATAACAGCGATATCCACAGTGCCTCCATAATAACAGCGATATCCGCAGTGCTCCCATAATAACAGTGATATCCGCAGTGCTCCCATAATAATAGCGATATCCGCAGTGCCCCCATAATAATAGCGATATCCACAGTGCTCCCATAATAACAGTGACATCCACAGTTCTCCCATAATAACAGTGATATCCACAGTGCTCCCATAATAACAGTGATATCCACAGTGCTCCCATAATAACAGTGATATCCACAGTGCCCCCATAATAATAGCGATATCCACAGTGCTCCCATAATAACAGTGATATCCACAGTGCTCCCATAATAACAGTGACATCCACAGTGCTCCATAATAACAGTGATATCCACAGTGCCCCCATAATAACAGTGATATCCACAGTGCTCCCATAATAACAGTGATATCCACAGTGCCCCCATAATAACAGTGACATCCACAGTGCTCCCATAATAACAGTGATATCCACAGTGCCTCCATAATAACAGTGATATCCACAGTGCCTCCATAATAACAGTGATATCCACAGTGCCTCCATAATAACAGTGATATCCACAGTGCCTCCATAATAACAGTGATATCCACAGTGCCTCCATAATAACAGTGATATCCACAGTGCCTCCATAATAACAGTGATATCCACAGTGCTCCCATAATAACAGTGATATCCACAGTGCTCCCATAATAACAGTGACATCCACAGTGCCCTCATAATAACAGTGACATCCACAGTGCCTCCATAATAACAGTGACATCCACAGTGCCTCCATAATAACAGTGACATCCACAGTGCCTCCATAATAACAGTGACATCCACAGTGCCTCCATAATAGCAGTGATATCCACAGTGCCTCCATAATAACAGTGATATCCACAGTGCCTCCATAATAACAGTGATATCCACAGTGCCTCCATAATAACAGTGATATCCACAGTGCCTCCATAATAACAGTGACATCCACAGTGCCTCCATAATAACAGTGACATCCACAGTGCCTCCATAATAACAGTGACATCCACAGTGCCTCCATAATAACAGTGACATCCACAGTGCCTCCATAATAACAGTGATATCCACAGTGCCTCCATAATAACAGTGATATCCACAGTGCCTCCATAATAACAGTGATATCCACAGTGCCTCCATAATAACAGTGATATCCACAGTGCCTCCAAAATAAGTGATATCCACAGTGCCTCCAAAATAACAGTGATATCCACAGTGCCTCCATAATAACAGTGATATCCACAGTGCCTCCATAATAACAGTGATATCCACAGTGCTCCCATAATAACAGCGACATCCACAGTGCTCCCATAATAACAGTGACATCCACAGTGCTCCCATAATAACAGTGATATCCACAGTGCCCCCATAATAACAGTGATATCCACAGTGCCCCCATAATAACAGTGATATCCACAGTGCTCCCATAATAACAGCGACATCCACAGTGCTCCCATAATAACAGCGACATCCGCAGTGCTCCCATAATAACAGTGACATCCACAGTGCCCCCATAATAACAGTGATATCCACAGTGCTCCCATAATAACAGTGATATCCACAGTGCTCCCATAATAACAGTGATATCCACAGTGCTCCCATAATAACAGTGACATCCACAGTGCCCTATAATAACAGTGACATCCACAGTGCTCCCATAATAACAGTGACATCCACAGTGCTCCCATAATAACAGTGACATCCACAGTGCTCCCATAATAACAGTGACATCCACAGTGCTCCCATAATAACAGTGACATCCACAGTGCTCCCATAATAACAGTGACATCCACAGTGCTCCCATAATAACAGTGACATCCACAGTGCTCCCATAATAACAGTGATATCCACAGTGCCCCCATAATAACAGCGAAATCCACAGTGCCCCCATAACAGTGATATCCACAGTGCCCCCATAATAACAGTGACATCCACAGTGCTCCCATAATAACAGTGACATCCACAGTGCACCCATAATAACAGTGACATCCACAATGCTCCCATAATAACAGTGACATCCACAGTGCCTCCATAATAACAGTGACATCCACAGTGCTCCCATAATAACAGTGATATCCACAGTGCCCCCATAATAACAATGACATCCACAGTGCTCCATAATAACAGTGACATCCACAGTGCCTCCATAATAACAGTGACATCCACAGTGCTCCCATAATAACAGTGATATCCACAGTGCCCCCATAGTAACAGTGATATCCACAGTGCCCCCATAATAACAGTGATATCCACAGTGCCCCCATAATAACAATGACATCCACAGTGCTCCATAATAACAGTGACATCCACAGTGCTCCCATAATAACAGTGACATCCACAGTGCCTCCATAATAACAGTGACATCCACAGTGCTCCCATAATAACAGTGATATCCACAGTGCCCCCATAATAACAATGACATCCACAGTGCTCCATAATAACAGTGACATCCACAGTGCCTCCATAATAACAGTGACATCCACAGTGCTCCCATAATAACAGTGATATCCACAGTGCCCCCATAATAACAATGACATCCACAGTGCTCCATAATAACAGTGACATCCACAGTGCCTCCATAATAACAGTGACATCCACAGTGCTCCCATAATAACAGTGACATCCACAGTGCTCCCATAATAACAGTGATATCTACAGTGCCCCCATAATAACAGTGACATCCACAGTGCTCCCATAATAACAGTGATATCCACAGTGCCTCCATAATAACAGTGACATCCACAGTGCTCCCATAATAACAGTGACATCCACAGTGCTCCCATAATAACAGTGACATCCACAGTGCCCCCATAATAGTGATATCCACAGTGCCCCCATAATAACAGTGACATCCACAGTGCCCCCATAATAACAGTGATATCCACAGTGCTCCCCATAATAACAGTGACATCCACAGTGCTCCCATAATAACAGCGACATCCACAGTGCCCCCATAATAACAGTGACATCCACAGTGCTCCATAATAACAGTGATATCCACAGTGCCCCCATAATAACAGTGATATCCACAGTGCCCCCATAATAACAGTGACATCCACAGTGCCCCCATAATAACAGTGATATCCACAGTGCCCCCATAATAACAGTGACATCCACAGTGCCCCCATAATAACAGTGACGTCCACAGTGCTCCCATAATAACAGGGATATCCACAGTGCTCCCATAATAACAGTGACATCCACAGTGCTCCCCATAATAACAGTGACATCCACAGTGCTCCCATAATAACAGTGACATCCACAGTGCCCCCATAATAACAGTGACATCCACAGTGCCCCCATAATAACAGTGACATCCACAGTGCTCCCCATAATAACAGTGACATCCACAGTGCTCCCATAATAACAGCGACATCCACAGTGCTCCCATAATAACAGTGACATCCACAGTGCTCCCATAATAACAGTGATATCCACAGTGCTCCCATAATAACAGAGATATCCACAGTGCTCCCATAATAACAGTGATATCCACAGTGCTCCCATAATAACAGCGATATCCACAGTGCTCCCATAATAACAGCGATATCCACAGTGCTCCCATAATAACAGTGATATCCACAGTGCTCCCATAATAACAGTGATATCCACAGTGCTCCCATAATAACAGTGATATCCACAGTGCTCCCATAATAACAGTGACATCCACAGTGCCCCCATAATAGTGATATCCACAGTGCCCCCATAATAACAGTGACATCCACAGTGCTCCCATAATAACAGTGATATCCACAGTGCTCCCATAATAACAGTGACATCCACAGTGCTCCCATAATAACAGTGATATCCACAGTGCTCCCATAATAACAGTGATATCCACAGTGCTCCCATAATAACAGTGATATCCACAGTGCTCCCATAATAACAGAGATATCCACAGTGCTCCCATAATAACAGTGATATCCACAGTGCCCCATAATAACAGTGATATCCACAGTGCTCCATAATAACAGTGATATCCACAGTGCCTCCATAATAACAGTGATATCCACAGTGCCTCCATAATAACAGTGATATCCACAGTGCCTCCATAATAACAGTGATATCCACAGTGCCTCCATAATAACAGTGATATCCACAGTGCCTCCATAATAACAGTGATATCCACAGTGCCTCCATAATAACAGTGATATCCACAGTGCCCTCATAACAGTGACATCCACAGTGCCCTCATAACAGTGACATCCACAGTGCCCTCATAACAGTGACATCCACAGTGCCTCCATAATAACAGTGACATCCACAGTGCCTCCATAATAACAGTGACATCCACAGTGCCTCCATAATAACAGTGACATCCACAGTGCCTCCATAATAACAGTGACATCCACAGTGCCTCCATAATAACAGTGACATCCACAGTGCCTCCATAATAACAGTGACATCCACAGTGCCTCCATAATAACAGTGATATCCACAGTGCTCCCATAATAACAGTGATATCCACAGTGCCCCCATAATAACAGTGACATCCACAGTGCTCCCATAATACCAGTGACATACACAGTGCCTCCATAATAACAGTGACATCCACAGTGCCTCCATAATAACAGTGACATCCACAGTGCCTCCATAATAACAGTGATATCCACAGTGCCTCCATAATAACAGTGATATCCACAGTGCCTCCATAATAACAGTGACATCCACAGTGCCTCCATAATAACAGTGACATCCACAGTGCACCCATAATAACAGTGACATCCACAGTGCACCCATAATAACAGTGACATCCACAGTGCCCCCATAATAACAGTGACATCCACAGTGCCCCCATAATAACAGTGATATCCACAGTGCCCCCATAATAACAGTGATATCCACAGTGCTCCCATAATAACAGTGACATCCACAGTGCCTCTATAATAACAGCGACATCCACAGTGCTCCCATAATAACAGTGACATCCACAGTGCCTCCATAATAACAGTGATATCCACAGTGCTCCCCATAATAACAGTGATATCCACAGTGCCTCCATAATAACAGCGACATCCACAGTGCTCCCATAATAACAGTGACATCCACAGTGCCTCTATAATAACAGCGACATCCACAGTGCTCCCATAATAACAGTGATATCCACAGTGTTCCCATAATAACAGCGACATCCACAGTGCTCCCATAATAACAGTGACATCCACAGTGCTCCCATAATAACAGCGATATCCACAGTGCACCCATAATAACAGCGATATCCACAGTGCACCCATAATAACAGCGACATCCACAGTGCACCCATAATAACAGCGACATCCACAGTGCTCCCATAATAACAGCGACATCCACAGTGCCCCCATAATAACAGTGACATCCACAGTGCCTCCATAATAACAGTGACATCCACAGTGCCTCCATAATAACAGTGATATCCACAGTGCCTCCATAATAACAGTGATATCCACAGTGCCTCCATAATAACAGTGATATCCACAGTGCCTCCATAATAAAAGTGATATCCACAGTGCTCCCATAATAACAGTGATATCCACAGTGCTCCCATAATAACAGTGACATCCACAGTGCTCCCATAATAAGTGATATCCACAGTGCCTCCATAATAACAGTGACATCCACAGTGCTCCCATAATAACAGTGACATCCACAGTGCCCCCATAATAACAGTGATATCCACAGTGCCCCCATAATAACAGTGATATCCACAGTGCCCCCATAATAACAGTGATATCCACAGTGTCCCCATAATAACAGTGATATCCACAGTGCCTCCATAATAACAGTGATATCCACAGTGTCCCCATAATAACAGTGATATCCACAGTGCCTCCATAATAACAGTGATATCCACAGTGCTCCCATAATAACAGTGATATCCACAGTGCTCCCATAATAACAGTGATATCCACAGTGCTCCCATAATAACAGTGATATCCACAGTGCTCCCATAATAACAGTGATATCCAAAGTGCCCCCATAATAACAGTGATATCCACAGTGTCCCCATAATAGTGATATCCACAGTGCCCCCATAATAACAGTGACATCCACAGTGCCCCCATAATAACTGTGATATCCACAGTGCTCCCATAATAACAGTGATATCCACAGTGCTCCCATAATAACAGTAATATCCACAGTGCCCCCATAATAACTGTGACATCCACAGTGCCCCCATAATAACAGTGATATCCACAGTGCTCCCATAATAACAGTGATATCCACAGTGCCCCCATAATAACAGTGATATCCACAGTGCTCCCATAATAACAGTGATATCCACAGTGCTCCCATAATAAGTGACATCCACAGTGCACCCATAATAAGTGACATCCACAGTGCTCCCATAATAACAGTGACATCCACAGTGACCCCATAATAACAGTGACATCCACAGTGCTCCCATAATAACAGTGATATCCACAGTGCCCCCATAATAACAGTGACATCCACAGTGCTCCCATAATAACAGTGATATCCACAGTGACCCCATAATAACAGTGACATCCACAGTGCTCCCATAATAACAGTGATATCCACAGTGCCCCCATAATAACAGTGACATCCACAGTGCCCCCATAACAGTGACATCCACAGTGCCCCCATAATAACAGTGACATCCACAGTGCTCCCATAATAACAGTGATATCCAAAGTGCCCCCATAATAACAGTGATATCCACAGTGTCCCCATAATAACAGTGATATCCACAGTGCCTCCATAATAACAGTGATATCCACAGTGCCCCCATAATAACAGTGATATCCACAATGCCCCCATAATAACAGTGATATCCACAGTGCCCCCATAATAACAGTGATATCCACAGTGCTCCCATAATAACAGTGATATCCACAGTGCTCCCATAATAAGTGACATCCACAGTGCACCCATAATAAGTGACATCCACAGTGCTCCCATAATAACAGTGACATCCACAGTGCCCCCATAATAACAGTGATATCCACAGTGCCCCCATAATAACAGTGATATCCACAGTGCCCCCATAATAACAGTGATATCCACAGTGCCCCCATAATAACAGTGATATCCACAGTGCCTCCATAATAACAGTGATATCCACAGTGCTCCCATAATAACAGTGACATCCACAGTGCCCTCATAACAGTGACATCCACAGTGCCCTCATAACAGTGACATCCACAGTGCCCTCATAACAGTGACATTCACAGTGCCTCCTTAATAACAGTGACATCCACAGTGCCTCCATAATAACAGTGACATCCACAGTGCCTCCATAATAACAGTGACATCCACAGTGCCTCCATAATAACAGTGACATCCACAGTGCTCCCATAATAACAGTGACATCCACAGTGCCCCCATAATAACAGTGACATCCACAGTGCTCCCATAATAACAGTGACATACACAGTGCCTCCATAATAACAGTGACATCCACAGTACCCCCATAATAACAGTGATATCCACAGCGCCTCCATAATAACAGTGATATCCACAGTGCCTCCATAATAACAGTGATATCCACAGTGCCTCCATAATAACAGTGATATCCACAGTGCCTCCATAATAACAGTGATATCCACAGTGCCTCCATAATAACAGTGACATCCACAGTGCCTCCATAATAACAGTGACATCCACAGTGCACCCATAATAACGGTGACATCCACAGTGCCCCCATAATAACGGTGACATCCACAGTGCCCCCATAATAACGGTGATATCCACAGTGCCCCCATAATAACAGCGACATCCTCAGTGCTCCCATAATAACAGCGACATCCACAGTGCACCCATAATAACAGCGACATCCACAGTGCACCCATAATAACAGCGACATCCACAGTGCTCCCATAATAACAGCGACATCCACAGTGCCCCCATAATAACAGCGACATCCACAGTGCCCCCATAATAACAGCGACATCCACAGTGCCTCCATAATAACTGTGATATCCACAGTGCCCCCATAATAACAGCGACATCCACAGTGCCCCCATAATAACAGCGACATCCACAGTGCTCCCATAATAACAGCGATATCCACAGTGTCCCCATAATAGTGATATCCACAGTGCCCCCATAATAACAGTGACATCCACAGTGCCCCCATAATAACAGTGATATCCACAGTGCTCCCCATAATAACAGTGACATCCACAGTGCTCCCATAATAACAGCGACATCCACAGTGCCCCCATAATAACAGTGACATCCACAGTGCTCCATAATAACAGTGATATCCACAGTGCCCCCATAATAACAGTGATATCCACAGTGCCCCCATAATAACAGTGACATCCACAGTGCCCCCATAATAACAGTGACATCCACAGTGCCCCCATAATAACAGTGACATCCACAGTGCCCCCATAATAACAGTGACATCCACAGTGCTCCCATAATAACAGGGATATCCACAGTGCTCCCATAATAACAGTGACATCCACAGTGCTCCCCATAATAACAGTGACATCCACAGTGCTCCCATAATAACAGGGATATCCACAGTGCTCCCATAATAACAGTGATATCCACAGTGCTCCCATAATAACAGCGACATCCACAGTGCTCCCATAATAACAGTGATTTCCTCAGTGCTCCCATAATAACAGTGACATCCACAGTGCTCCCATAATAACAGTGACATCCACAGTGCCCCCATAATAACAGTGACATCCACAGTGCCCCCATAATAACAGTGACATCCACAGTGCCCCCATAATAACAGTGATATCCACAGTGCCCCCATAATAACAGTGACATCCACAGTGCTCCCATAATAACAGTGACATCCACAGTGCTCCCCATAATAACAGTGACATCCACAGTGCTCCCCATAATAACAGTGACATCCACAGTGCTCCCATAATAACAGCGACATCCACAGTGCCCCTATAATAACAGTGACATCCACAGTGCTCCCATAATAACAGTGACATCCACAGTGCTCCCCATAATAACAGTGACATCCACAGTGCTCCCATAATAACAGTGACATCCACAGTGCTCCCATAATAACAGTGATATCCACAGTGCCCCCATAATAACAGTGATATCCACAGTGCTCCCATAATAACAGAGATATCCACAGTGCCCCCATAATAACAGTGACATCCACAGTGCTCCCATAATAACAGTGATATCCACAGTGCCCCATAATAACAGTGATATCCACAGTGCTCCCATAATAACAGTGATATCCACAGTGCCTCCATAATAACAGTGATATCCACAGTGCCTCCATAATAACAGTGATATCCACAGTGCCTCCATAATAACAGTGATATCTACAGTGCCTCCATAATAACAGTGATATCCACAGTGCCTCCATAATAACAGTGATATCCACAGTGCCTCCATAATAACAGTGATATCCACAGTGCCCTCATAACAGTGACATCCACAGTGCCCTCATAACAGTGACATCCACAGTGCCCTCATAACAGTGACATCCACAGTGCCCTCATAACAGTGACATCCACAGTGCCCTCATAACAGTGACATCCACAGTGCCCTCATAACAGTGACATCCACAGTGCCTCCATAATAACAGTGACATCCACAGTGCCTCCATAATAACAGTGACATCCACAGTGCCTCCATAATAACAGTGACATCCACAGTGCCTCCATAATAACAGTGACATCCACAGTGCCTCCATAATAACAGTGATATCCACAGTGCTCCCATAATAACAGTGATATCCACAGTGCCCCCATAATAACAGTGACATCCACAGTGCTCCCATAATACCAGTGACATCCACAGTGCCTCCATAATAACAGTGACATCCACAGTGCCTCCATAATAACAGTGACATCCACAGTGCCTCCATAATAACAGTGATATCCACAGTGCCTCCATAATAACAGTGATATCCACAGTGCCTCCATAATAACAGTGATATCCACAGTGCCTCCATAATAACAGTGATATCCACAGTGCCTCCATAATAACAGTGATATCCACAGTGCCTCCATAATAACAGTGACATCCACAGTGCACCCATAATAACAGTGACATCCACAGTGCACCCATAATAACAGTGACATCCACAGTGCACCCATAATAACAGTGACATCCACAGTGCCCCCATAATAACAGTGACATCCACAGTGCCCCCATAATAACAGTGATATCCACAGTGCCCCCATAATAACAGTGATATCCACAGTGCTCCCATAATAACAGTGACATCCACAGTGCCCCCATAATAACAGTGACATCCACAGTGCCCCCATAATAACAGTGACATCCACAGTGCCCCCATAATAACAGTGATATCCACAGTGCCCCCATAATAACAGTGACATCCACAGTGCTCCCATAATAACAGTGATATCCACAGTGCTCCCATAATAACAGTGATATCCACAGTGCCTCCATAATAACAGTGACATCCACAGTGCCCCATAATAACAGTGACATCCACAGTGCCCCCATAATAACAGTGACATCCACAGTGCCCCCATAATAACAGTGACATCCACAGTGCCCCCATAATAACAGTGATATCCACAGTGCCCCATAATAACAGTGATATCCACAGTGCTCCCATAATAACAGTGACATTCACAGTGCTCCCATAATAACAGCGACATCCACAGTGCTCCCATAATAACAGCGATATCCACAGTGCACCCATAATAACAGCGATATCCACAGTGCTCCCATAATAACAGCGACATCCACAGTGCACCCATAATAACAGCGACATCCACAGTGCTCCCATAATAACAGCGACATCCACAGTGCCCCCATAATAACAGCGACATCCACAGTGCCCCCATAATAACAGTGACATCCACAGTGCCCCAATAATAACAGTGACATCCACAGTGCCCCAATAACAGTGACATCCACAGTGCCTCCATAATAACAGTGATATCCACAGTGCCTCCATAATAACAGTGATATCCACAGTGCCTCCATAATAAAAGTGATATCCACAGTGCCCCCATAATAACAGTGACATCCACAGTGCCCCCATAATAACAGTGACATCCACAGTGCTCCCATAATAACAGTGACATCCACAGTGCCTCCATAATAACAGTGACATCCACAGTGCTCCCATAATAACAGTGATATCCACAGTGCCCCCATAATAACAATGACATCCACAGTGCTCCATAATAACAGTGACATCCACAGTGCCTCCATAATAACAGTGACATCCACAGTGCTCCCATAATAACAGTGATATCCACAGTGCCCCCATAATAACAATGACATCCACAGTGCTCCATAATAACAGTGACATCCACAGTGCCTCCATAATAACAGTGACATCCACAGTGCTCCCATAATAACAGTGACATCCACAGTGCTCCCATAATAACAGTGATATCCACAGTGCCCCCATAATAACAGTGACATCCACAGTGCTCCCATAATAACAGTGATATCCACAGTGCCTCCATAATAACAGTGACATCCACAGTGCTCCCATAATAACAGTGACATCCACAGTACTCCCATAATAACAGTGACATCCACAGTGCCCCCATAATAGTGATATCCACAGTGCCCCCATAATAACAGTGACATCCACAGTGCCCCCATAATAACAGTGATATCCACAGTGCTCCCCATAATAACAGTGACATCCACAGTGCTCCCATAATAACAGCGACATCCACAGTGCCCCCATAATAACAGTGACATCCACAGTGCTCCATAATAACAGTGATATCCACAGTGCCCCCATAATAACAGTGATATCCACAGTGCCCCCATAATAACAGTGACATCCACAGTGCCCCCATAATAACAGTGATATCCACAGTGCCCCCATAATAACAGTGACATCCACAGTGCCCCCATAATAACAGTGACGTCCACAGTGCTCCCATAATAACAGGGATATCCACAGTGCTCCCATAATAACAGTGACATCCACAGTGCTCCCCATAATAACAGTGACATCCACAGTGCTCCCATAATAACAGTGACATCCACAGTGCCCCCATAATAACAGTGACATCCACAGTGCCCCCATAGTAACAGTGACATCCACAGTGCTCCCCATAATAACAGTGACATCCACAGTGCTCCCATAATAACAGCGACATCCACAGTGCTCCCATAATAACAGTGACATCCACAGTGCTCCCATAATAACAGTGATATCCACAGTGCCCCCATAATAACAGTGATATACACAGTGCTCCCATAACAGAGATATCCACAGTGCTCCCATAATAACAGTGATATCCACAGTGCCCCATAATAACAGTGATATCCACAGTGCCCCATAATAACAGTGATATCCACAGTGCCTCCATAATAACAGTGATATCCACAGTGCCTCCATAATAACAGTGATATCCACAGTGCCTCCATAATAACAGTGATATCCACAGTGCCTCCATAATAACAGTGATATCCACAGTGCCTCCATAATAACAGTGATATCCACAGTGCCCTCATAACAGTGACATCCACAGTGCCCTCATAACAGTGACATCCACAGTGCCCTCATAACAGTGACATCCACAGTGCCTCCATAATAACAGTGACATCCACAGTGCCTCCATAATAACAGTGACATCCACAGTGCCTCCATAATAACAGTGACATCCACAGTGCCTCCATAATAACAGTGACATCCACAGTGCCTCCATAATAACAGTGACATCCACAGTGCCTCCATAATAACAGTGACATCCACAGTGCCTCCATAATAACAGTGATATCCACAGTGCTCCCATAATAACAGTGATATCCACAGTGCTCCCATAATAACAGTGATATCCACAGTGCTCCCATAATAACAGTGACATCCACAGTGCTCCCATAATAACAGTGATATCCACAGTGCTCCCATAATAACAGTGATATCCACAGTGCCCCCATAATAACAGTGACATCCACAGTGCTCCCATAATACCAGTGACATACACAGTGCCTCCATAATAACAGTGACATCCACAGTGCCTCCATAATAACAGTGACATCCACAGTGCCTCCATAATAACAGTGATATCCACAGTGCCTCCATAATAACAGTGATATCCACAGTGCCTCCATAATAACAGTGATATCCACAGTGCCTCCATAATAACAGTGATATCCACAGTGCCTCCATAATAACAGTGACATCCACAGTGCCTCCATAATAACAGTGACATCCACAGTGCACCCATAATAACAGTGACATCCACAGTGCACCCATAATAACAGTGACATCCACAGTGCCCCCATAATAACAGTGACATCCACAGTGCCCCCATAATAACAGTGATATCCACAGTGCCCCCATAATAACAGTGATATCCACAGTGCTCCCATAATAACAGTGACATCCACAGTGCCTCTATAATAACAGCGACATCCACAGTGCTCCCATAATAACAGTGATATCCACAGTGCCTCCATAATAACAGCGACATCCACAGTGCTCCCATAATAACAGTGACATCCACAGTGCCCCCATAATAACAGTGATATCCACAGTGCCCCCATAATAACAGTGATATCCACAGTGCTCCCATAATAACAGTGACATCCACAGTGCCTCTATAATAACAGCGACATCCACAGTGCTCCCATAATAACAGTGATATCCACAGTGCTCCCATAATAACAGCGATATCCACAGTGCTCCCATAATAACAGCGATATCCACAGTGCTCCCATAATAACAGCGACATCCACAGTGCTCCCATAATAACAGTGACATCCACAGTGCTCCCATAATAACAGTGACATCCACAGTGCTCCCATAATAACAGCGATATCCACAGTGCACCCATAATAACAGCGACATCCACAGTGCACCCATAATAACAGCGACATCCACAGTGCTCCCATAATAACAGCGACATCCACAGTGCCCCCATAATAACAGTGACATCCACAGTGCCTCCATAATAACAGTGACATCCACAGTGCCTCCATAATAACAGTGATATCCACAGTGCCTCCATAATAACAGTGATATCCACAGTGCCTCCATAATAACAGTGATATCCACAGTGCCTCCATAATAAAAGTGATATCCACAGTGCTCCCATAATAACAGTGATATCCACAGTGCTCCCATAATAACAGTGACATCCACAGTGCCCCATAATAACAGTGACATCCACAGTGCTCCCATAATAACAGCGATATCCACAGTGCACCCATAATAACAGCGACATCCACAGTGCACCCATAATAACAGCGACATCCACAGTGCCCCCATAATAACAGTGACATCCACAGTGCCTCCATAATAACAGTGACATCCACAGTGCCTCCATAATAACAGTGATATCCACAGTGCCTCCATAATAACAGTGATATCCACAGTGCCTCCATAATAACAGTGATATCCACAGTGCCTCCATAATAAAAGTGATATCCACAGTGCTCCCATAATAACAGTGACATCCACAGTGCTCCCATAATAAGTGATATCCACAGTGCCTCCATAATAACAGTGACATCCACAGTGCTCCCATAATAACAGTGACATCCACAGTGCCCCCATAATAACAGTGATATCCACAGTGCCCCCATAATAACAGTGATATCCACAGTGCCCCCATAATAACAGTGATATCCACAGTGCCCCCATAATAACAGTGATATCCACAGTGTCCCCATAATAACAGTGATATCCACAGTGCCTCCATAATAACAGTGATATCCACAGTGTCCCCATAATAACAGTGATATCCACAGTGCCTCCATAATAACAGTGATATCCACAGTGCTCCCATAATAACAGTGATATCCAAAGTGCCCCCATAATAACAGTGATATCCACAGTGTCCCCATAATAGTGATATCCACAGTGCCCCCATAATAACAGTGACATCCACAGTGCCCCCATAATAACTGTGATATCCACAGTGCTCCCATAATAACAGTGATATCCACAGTGCTCCCA
Organism: Phyllobates terribilis; assembly: GCF_046119375.1. Taxonomy (NCBI): domain Eukaryota; kingdom Metazoa; phylum Chordata; class Amphibia; order Anura; family Dendrobatidae; genus Phyllobates; species Phyllobates terribilis. The sequence continues at coordinate 56,446,016 of NW_027362762.1, forward strand.
TAATAACAGTAATATCCACAGTGCCCCCATAATAACTGTGACATCCACAGTGCCCCCATAATAACAGTGATATCCACAGTGCTCCCATAATAACAGTGATATCCACAGTGCCCCCATAATAACAGTGATATCCACAGTGCTCCCATAATAACAGTGATATCCACAGTGCTCCCATAATAAGTGACATCCACAGTGCACCCATAATAAGTGACATCCACAGTGCTCCCATAATAACAGTGACATCCACAGTGACCCCATAATAACAGTGACATCCACAGTGCTCCCATAATAACAGTGATATCCACAGTGCCCCCATAATAACAGTGACATCCACAGTGCTCCCATAATAACAGTGATATCCACAGTGCCCCCATAATAACAGTGACATCCACAGTGCCCCCATAACAGTGACATCCACAGTGCCCCCATAATAACAGTGACATTCACAGTGCTCCCATAATAACAGTGATATCCACAGTGACCCCATAATAACAGTGACATCCACAGTGCCCCCATAACAGTGACATCCACAGTGCCCCCATAATAACAGTGACATCCACAGTGCCCCCATAATAACAGTGATATCCACAGTGCCCCCATAATAACAGTGATATCCACAGTGCCCCCATAATAACAGTGATATCCACAGTGCCCCCATAATAACAGTGATATCCACAGTGCTCCCATAATAACAGTGATATCCACAGTGCTCCCATAATAAGTGACATCCACAGTGCACCCATAATAAGTGACATCCACAGTGCTCCCATAATAACAGTGACATCCACAGTGCTCCCATAATAACAGTGATATCCACAGTGCCCCCATAATAACAGTGATATCCACAGTGCCCCCATAATAACAGTGATATCCACAGTGCCCCCATAATAACAGTGATATCCACAGTGCCTCCATAATAACAGTGATATCCACAGTGCTCCCATAATAACAGTGACATCCACAGTGCCCTCATAACAGTGACATCCACAGTGCCCTCATAAGTGACATCCACAGTGCCCTCATAACAGTGACATTCACAGTGCCTCCTTAATAACAGTGACATCCACAGTGCCTCCATAATAACAGTGACATCCACAGTGCCTCCATAATAACAGTGACATCCACAGTGCCTCCATAATAACAGTGACATCCACAGTGTCCCCATAATAACAGTGATATCCACAGTGCCTCCATAATAACAGTGATATCCACAGTGCCCCCATAATAACAGTGATATCCACAGTGCCCCCATAATAACAGTGATATCCACAGTGCCCCCATAATAACAGTGATATCCACAGTGCCCCCATAATAACAGTGATATCCACAGTGCTCCCATAATAACAGTGATATCCACAGTGCTCCCATAATAAGTGACATCCACAGTGCACCCATAATAAGTGACATCCACAGTGCTCCCATAATAACAGTGACATCCACAGTGCTCCCATAATAACAGTGATATCCACAGTGCCCCCATAATAACAGTGATATCCACAGTGCCCCCATAATAACAGTGATATCCACAGTGCCCCCATAATAACAGTGATATCCACAGTGCCTCCATAATAACAGTGATATCCACAGTGCTCCCATAATAACAGTGACATCCACAGTGCCCTCATAACAGTGACATCCACAGTGCCCTCATAAGTGACATCCACAGTGCCCTCATAACAGTGACATTCACAGTGCCTCCTTAATAACAGTGACATCCACAGTGCCTCCATAATAACAGTGACATCCACAGTGCCTCCATAATAACAGTGACATCCACAGTGCCTCCATAATAACAGTGACATCCACAGTGCTCCCATAATAACAGTGACATCCACAGTGCCCCCATAATAACAGTGACATCCACAGTGCTCCCATAATAACAGTGACATACACAGTGCCTCCATAATAACAGTGACATCCACAGTACCCCCATAATAACAGTGATATCCACAGCGCCTCCATAATAACAGTGATATCCACAGTGCCTCCATAATAACAGTGATATCCACAGTGCCTCCATAATAACAGTGATATCCACAGTGCCTCCATAATAACAGTGATATCCACAGTGCCTCCATAATAACAGTGACATCCACAGTGCCTCCATAATAACAGTGACATCCACAGTGCACCCATAATAACGGTGACATCCACAGTGCCCCCATAATAACGGTGACATCCACAGTGCCCCCATAATAACGGTGACATCCACAGTGCCCCCATAATAACGGTGACATCCACAGTGCCCCCATAATAACTGTGATATCCACAGTGCCCCCATAATAACAGCGACATCCACAGTGCCCCCATAATAACAGCGACATCCTCAGTGCTCCCATAATAACAGCGACATCCACAGTGCACCCATAATAACAGCGACATCCACAGTGCACCCATAATAACAGCGACATCCACAGTGCTCCCATAATAACAGCGACATCCACAGTGCCCCCATAATAACAGCGACATCCACAGTGCCCCCATAATAACAGCGACATCCACAGTGCCTCCATAATAACTGTGATATCCACAGTGCCCCCATAATAACAGCGACATCCACAGTGCCCCCATAATAACAGCGACATCCACAGTGCTCCCATAATAACAGCGATATCCACAGTGTCCCCATAATAGTGATATCCACAGTGCCCCCATAATAACAGTGACATCCACAGTGCCCCCATAATAACAGTGATATCCACAGTGCTCCCCATAATAACAGTGACATCCACAGTGCTCCCATAATAACAGCGACATCCACAGTGCCCCCATAATAACAGTGACATCCACAGTGCTCCATAATAACAGTGATATCCACAGTGCCCCCATAATAACAGTGATATCCACAGTGCCCCCATAATAACAGTGACATCCACAGTGCCCCCATAATAACAGTGACATCCACATTGCCCCCATAATAACAGTGACATCCACAGTGCCCTCATAATAACAGTGACATCCACAGTGCTCCCATAATAACAGGGATATCCACAGTGCTCCCATAATAACAGTGACATCCACAGTGCTCCCATAATAACAGGGATATCCACAGTGCTCCCATAATAACAGTGATATCCACAGTGCTCCCATAATAACAGCGACATCCACAGTGCTCCCATAATAACAGTGATATCCTCAGTGCTCCCATAATAACAGTGACATCCACAGTGCCCCCATAATAACAGTGACATCCACAGTGCTCCCATAATAACAGTGACATCCACAGTGCTCCCCATAATAACAGTGACATCCACAGTGCTCCCATAATAACAGCGACATCCACAGTGCTCCCATAATAACAGTGATATCCTCAGTGCTCCCATAATAACAGTGACATCCACAGTGCCCCCATAATAACAGTGACATCCACAGTGCTCCCATAATAACAGTGACATCCACAGTGCTCCCCATAATAACAGTGACATCCACAGTGCTCCCATAATAACAGTGATATCCACAGTGCCCCCATAATAACAGTGATATCCACAGTGCTCCCATAATAACAGAGATATCCACAGTGCCCCCATAATAACAGTGACATCCACAGTGCTCCCATAATAACAGTGATATCCACAGTGCCCCATAATAACAGTGATATCCACAGTGCTCCCATAATAACAGTGATATCCACAGTGCCTCCATAATAACAGTGATATCCACAGTGCCTCCATAATAACAGTGATATCCACAGTGCCTCCATAATAACAGTGATATCCACAGTGCCTCCATAATAACAGTGATATCCACAGTGCCTCCATAATAACAGTGATATCCACAGTGCCTCCATAATAACAGTGATATCCACAGTGCCCTCATAACAGTGACATCCACAGTGCCCTCATAACAGTGACATCCACAGTGCCCTCATAACAGTGACATCCACAGTGCCCTCATAACAGTGACATCCACAGTGCCCTCATAACAGTGACATCCACAGTGCCTCCATAATAACAGTGACATCCACAGTGCCTCCATAATAACAGTGACATCCACAGTGCCTCCATAATAACAGTGACATCCACAGTGCCTCCATAATAACAGTGACATCCACAGTGCCTCCATAATAACAGTGATATCCACAGTGCTCCCATAATAACAGTGATATCCACAGTGCCCCCATAATAACAGTGACATCCACAGTGCTCCCATAATACCAGTGACATACACAGTGCCTCCATAATAACAGTGACATCCACAGTGCCTCCATAATAACAGTGACATCCACAGTGCCTCCATAATAACAGTGATATCCACAGTGCCTCCATAATAACAGTGATATCCACAGTGCCTCCATAATAACAGTGATATCCACAGTGCCTCCATAATAACAGTGATATCCACAGTGCCTCCATAATAACAGTGATATCCACAGTGCCTCCATAATAACAGTGACATCCACATTGCACCCATAATAACAGTGACATCCACAGTGCACCCATAATAACAGTGACATCCACAGTGCACCCATAATAACAGTGATATCCACAGTGCCCCATAATAACAGTGATATCCACAGTGCTCCCATAATAACAGTGATATCCACAGTGCCTCCATAATAACAGTGATATCCACAGTGCCTCCATAATAACAGTGATATCCACAGTGCCTCCATAATAACAGTGATATCCACAGTGCCTCCATAATAACAGTGATATCCACAGTGCCTCCATAATAACAGTGATATCCACAGTGCCTCCATAATAACAGTGATATCCACAGTGCCCTCATAACAGTGACATCCACAGTGCCCTCATAACAGTGACATCCACAGTGCCCTCATAACAGTGACATCCACAGTGCCCTCATAACAGTGACATCCACAGTGCCCTCATAACAGTGACATCCACAGTGCCTCCATAATAACAGTGACATCCACAGTGCCTCCATAATAACAGTGACATCCACAGTGCCTCCATAATAACAGTGACATCCACAGTGCCTCCATAATAACAGTGACATCCACAGTGCCTCCATAATAACAGTGATATCCACAGTGCTCCCATAATAACAGTGATATCCACAGTGCCCCCATAATAACAGTGACATCCACAGTGCTCCCATAATACCAGTGACATACACAGTGCCTCCATAATAACAGTGACATCCACAGTGCCTCCATAATAACAGTGACATCCACAGTGCCTCCATAATAACAGTGATATCCACAGTGCCTCCATAATAACAGTGATATCCACAGTGCCTCCATAATAACAGTGATATCCACAGTGCCTCCATAATAACAGTGATATCCACAGTGCCTCCATAATAACAGTGATATCCACAGTGCCTCCATAATAACAGTGACATCCACATTGCACCCATAATAACAGTGACATCCACAGTGCACCCATAATAACAGTGACATCCACAGTGCACCCATAATAACAGTGACATCCACAGTGCCCCCATAATAACAGTGACATCCACAGTGCCCCCATAATAACAGTGATATCCACAGTGCCCCCATAATAACAGTGATATCCACAGTGCTCCCATAATAACAGTGACATCCACAGTGCCCCCATAATAACAGTGACATCCACAGTGCCCCCATAATAACAGTGACATCCACAGTGCCCCCATAATAACAGTGATATCCACAGTGCCCCCATAATAACAGTGACATCCACAGTGCTCCCATAATAACAGTGATATCCACAGTGCTCCCATAATAACAGTGATATCCACAGTGCCTCCATAATAACAGTGACATCCACAGTGCTCCCATAATAACAGTGACATCCACAGTGCTCCCATAATAACAGTGACATTCACAGTGCTCCCATAATAACAGCGACATCCACAGTGCTCCCATAATAACAGCGATATCCACAGTGCACCCATAATAACAGCGATATCCACAGTGCACCCATAATAACAGCGATATCCACAGTGCACCCATAATAACAGCGACATCCACAGTGCTCCCATAATAACAGCGACATCCACAGTGCCCCCATAATAACAGTGACATCCACAGTGCCCCAATAATAACAGTGACATCCACAGTGCCCCAATAATAACAGTGACATCCACAGTGCCTCCATAATAACAGTGATATCCACAGTGCCTCCATAATAACAGTGATATCCACAGTGCCTCCATAATAACAGTGATATCCACAGTGCCTCCATAATAAAAGTGATATCCACAGTGCCCCCATAATAACAGTGACATCCACAGTGCCCCCATAATAACAGTGACATCCACAGTGCTCCCATAATAAGTGATATCCACAGTGCCTCCATAATAACAGTGACATCCACAGTGCCCCCATAATAACAGTGACATCCACAGTGCCCCCATAATAACAGTGATATCCACAGTGCCCCCATAATAACAGTGATATCCACAGTGTCCCCATAATAACAGTGATATCCACAGTGCCTCCATAATAACAGTGATATCCACAGTGCCTCCATAATAACAGTGATATCCACAGTGCCTCCATAATAACAGTGATATCCACAGTGCTCCCATAATAACAGTGACATCCACAGTGCTCCCATAATAAGTGATATCCACAGTGCCTCCATAATAACAGTGACATCCACAGTGCTCCCATAATAACAGTGACATCCACAGTGCCCCCATAATAACAGTGATATCCACAGTGCCCCCATAATAACAGTGATATCCACAGTGCCCCCATAATAACAGTGATATCCACAGTGTCCCCATAATAACAGTGATATCCACAGTGCCTCCATAATAACAGTGATATCCACAGTGTCCCCATAATAACAGTGATATCCACAGTGCCTCCATAATAACAGTGATATCCACAGTGCTCCCATAATAACAGTGATATCCAAAGTGCCCCCATAATAACAGTGATATCCACAGTGTCCCCATAATAGTGATATCCACAGTGCCCCCATAATAACAGTGACATCCACAGTGCCCCCATAATAACTGTGATATCCACAGTGCTCCCATAATAACAGTGATATCCACAGTGCTCCCATAATAACAGTAATATCCACAGTGCCCCCATAATAACTGTGACATCCACAGTGCCCCCATAATAACAGTGATATCCACAGTGCTCCCATAATAACAGTGATATCCACAGTGCCCCCATAATAACAGTGATATCCACAGTGCTCCCATAATAAGTGACATCCACAGTGCACCCATAATAAGTGACATCCACAGTGCTCCCATAATAACAGTGACATCCACAGTGCTCCCATAATAACAGTGATATCCACAGTGCCCCCATAATAACAGTGATATCCACAGTGCTCCCATAATAACAGTGATATCCACAGTGCTCCCATAATAACAGTGACATCCACAGTGCCCCCATAATAACAGTGACATCCACAGTGCCCCCATAATAACAGTGACATCCACAGTGCTCCCATAATAACAGTGATATCCACAGTGCTCCCATAATAACAGTGATATCCAAAGTGCCCCCATAATAACAGTGACATCCACAGTGCCCCCATAATAACAGTGACATCCACAGTGCTCCCATAATAACAGTGATATCCACAGTGCTCCCATAATAACAGTGATATCCACAGTGCTCCCATAATAACAGTGATATCCAAAGTGCCCCCATAATAACAGTGATATCCACAGTGTCCCCATAATAACAGTGATATCCACAGTGCCTCCATAATAACAGTGATATCCACAGTGCCCCCATAATAACAGTGATATCCACAGTGTCCCCATAATAACAGTGATATCCACAGTGTCCCCATAATAACAGTGATATCCACAGTGCCTCCATAATAACAGTGATATCCACAGTGCCCCCATAATAACAGTGATATCCACAGTGCCCCCATAATAACAGTGATATCCACAGTGCCCCCATAATAACAGTGATATCCACAGTGCTCCCATAATAACAGTGATATCCACAGTGCTCCCATAATAAGTGACATCCACAGTGCACCCATAATAAGTGACATCCACAGTGCTCCCATAATAACAGGGATATCCACAGTGCCCCCATAATAACAGTGATATCCACAGTGCCCCATAATAACAGTGATATCCCCAGTGCCCCCATAATAACAGTGATATCCACAGTGCCCCCATAATAACAGTGACATCCACAGTGCTCCCATAATAACAGTGACATCCACAGTGCCCCCATAATAACAGAGATATCCACAGTGCTCCCATAATAACAGTGACATCCACAGTGCTCCCATAATAACAGGGATATCCACAGTGCTCCCATAATAACAGCGATATCCACAGTGTCCCCATAATAACCATTCATAATATCCATTGTGTCTGAAGTAATAGCTGACGATCCTGCAGTACAGACTGTCTATTGTGTTCACTATGAATATAACAAGAAGATTTCTGCTCTCATCTCTTTGAAATTTAATATATTTATATTCCTACAGGCCTGAAGTTATTCCACTTCTTGTCATCTGCAGAGGTTGTTCTTAACCGTTGGCTTATTTCTGCTTATTCATCTATAAATGTAAACTCCAAGGAAACTGGAGCTAAAGATGTTCTCAGGTTTACATGATCTCATGTCTAACCAGATTCGAACCCTCTGTCACTTTACTCCAAAAATGATCATTATAATGCAAAAATTGCATCAACCACAAACCCTTTTACAGTCTAGTTTACAGGACATTACCAAAATAACCCCAATAGTAAGTAAACATTCCCAGTTTAGGACATTAAGAATATAACTACTATAATACTACTCCTATGTACAAGAATATAACTACTATAATACTGGCGTATGTACAAGAATATAACTACTATAATACTGCCCCCTATGTACAAGAATATAACAACTATAATACTGCTCCTATGTACAAGAATATAACTACTATAATACTGCCCCCTATGTACAAGAATATAACTACTATAATACTCCCCCTATGTACAAGAATATAACTACTATAATACTGCTCCTATGTACAAGAATATAACTACTATAATACTGCTCCCTATGTACAAGAATATAACTACTATAATACAGCTCCTATGTACAAGAATATAACGACTATAATACTGCTCCTATGTACAAGAATATAACTACTATAATACTGCCCCTATGTACAAGAATATAACTACTATAATACTGCCCCTATGTACAAGAATATAACTACTATAATACTGGCGTATGTACAAGAATATAACTACTATAATACTGCTCCTATGTACAAGAATATAACTACTATAATACTGCTCTCTATGTACAAGAATATAACTACTATAATACTGCCCCTATGTACAAGAATATAACTACTATAACACTGCTCCCTATGTACAAGAATATAACTACTATAATACTGCCCCCTATGTGCAAAGATATAACTACTATAATACTGCTCCTATGTACAAGAATATAACTACTATAATACTGCCCCCTATATATAAGAATATAACTACTATAATACTGCCCCTATGCACAAGAATATAACTATTATAATATTGCTCCTATGTTCAAGAATATAACTACTATAATACTGCCCCCTATGTACAAGAATATAACTACTATAATACTGCCCCCTATATACAAGAATATAACTACTATAATACTGCTCCTATGTACAAGAATATAACTACTATAATACTGCTCCCTATGTACAAGAATATAACTACTATAATACTGGCGTATGTACAAGAATATAACTACTATAATACTGCTCCTATGTACAAGAATATAACTACTATAATACTGCTCTCTATGTACAAGAATATAACTACTATAATACTGCCCCTATGCACAAGAATATAACTACTATAATACTGCCCCTATGTACAAGAATATAACTACTATAACACTGCTCCCTATGTACAAGAATATAACTACTATAATACTGCCTCCTATGTGCAAAGATATAACTACTATAATACTGCTCCTATGTACAAGAATATAACTACTATAATACTGCCCCCTATATATAAGAATATAACTACTATAATACTGCCCCTATGCACAAGAATATAACTATTATAATATTGCTCCTATGTTCAAGAATATAACTACTATAATACTGCTCCCTATGTACAAGAATATTACTACTATAATACTGCCCCTATGTACAAGGATATAACTACTATAATACTGCCCCCTATGTACAAGAATATAACTACTATAATACTGCCCCCTATATACAAGAATATAACTACTATAATACTGCTCCTATGTACAAGAATATAACTACTATAATACTGCTCCCTATGTACAAGAATATAACTACTATAATACTGCTCCCTCTGTACAAGAATATAGCTACTATAATAATGCTCCCTATGTACAAGAATATAACTTTTATAATACTGCTCCTATGTACAAGAATATAACTACTATAATACTGCTCCCTATGTACAAGAATATAACTACTATAATACTGCTCCTATGTACAAGAATATAACTACTATAATACTGCCCCCTATGTACAAGAATATAACTACTATAATAATGCTCCCTATGTACAAGAATATAACTACTATAATACTGCCCCTATGCACAAGAATATAACTACTATATTACTGCCTCCTATGTACAAGAATATTACTACTATACTGCCCCCTATGTACAAGAATATAACTACTATAATACTGCTCCCTCTGTACAAGAATATAACTACTATAATAATGCTCCCTATGTACAAGAATATAACTTTTATAATACTGCTCCTATGTACAAGAATATAACTACTATAATACTGCTCCCTATGTACAAGAATATAACTACTATAATACTGCTCCTATGTACAAGAATATAACTACTATAATACTGCTCCCTATGTACAAGAATATAACTACTATAATACTGCCCCTATGCACAAGAATATAACTACTATAATACTGCCCCTATGTACAAGAATATAACTTTTATAATACTGCTCCTATGTACAAGAATATAACTACTATAATACTGCTCCTATGTACAAGAATATAACTACTATAATACTGCTCCCTCTGTACAAGAATATAACTACTATAATAATGCTCCCTATGTACAAGAATATAACTTTTATAATACTGCTCCTATGTACAAGAATATAACTACTATAATACTGCCCCCTATGTACAAGAAAATAACTACTATAATACTGCCCCTATGCACAAGAATATAACTACTATAATACTGCTCCTATGTACAAGAATATAACTACTATAATACTGCCCCCTATGTACAAGAATATAACTACTATAATAATGCTCCCTATGTACAAGAATATAACTACTATAATACTGCCCCTATGCACAAGAATATAACTACTATATTACTGCCTCCTATGTACAAGAATATTACTACTATACTGCCCCCTATGTACAAGAATATAACTACTATATTACTGCCTCCTATGTACAAGAATATTACTACTATACTGCCCCCTATGTACAAGAATATAACTACTATAATACTGCTCCCTCTGTACAAGAATATAACTACTATAATAATGCTCCCTATGTACAAGAATATAACTACTATAATACTGCTCCCTATGTACAAGAATATAACTACTATAATACTGCTCCTATGTACAAGAATATAACTACTATAATACTGCTCCCTATGTACAAGAATATAACTACTATAATACTGCCCCTATGCACAAGAATATAACTACTATAATACTGCCCCTATGTACAAGAATATAACTACTATAATACTGCCCCCTATGTACAAGAATATAACTACTATAATACTGCCCCTATGCACAAGAATATAACTACTATAATACTGCCCCTATGTACAAGAATATAACTACTATAATACTGCCCCTATGCACAAGAATATAACTACTATAATACTGCCCCTATGTACAAGAATATAACTACTATAATACTGCCCCTATGCACAAGAATATAACTACTATAACACTGCTCCCTATGTACAAGGATATAACTACTATAATACTGCTCCTATGTACAAGAATATAACTACTATAATACTGCCCCCTATATATAAGAATATAACTACTATAATACTGCACCTATGCACAAGAATATAACTATTATAATATTGCTCCTATGTTCAAGAATATAACTACTATAATACTGCTCCCTATGTACAAGAATATTACTACTATAATACTGCCCCTATGTACAAGGATATAACTACTATAATACTGCCCCCTATGTACAAGAATATAACTACTATAATACTGCCCCCTATATACAAGAATATAACTACTATAATACTGCTCCTATGTACAAGAATATAACTACTATAATACTGCTCCCTATGTACAAGAATATAACTACTATAATACTGCTCCCTCTGTACAAGAATATAACTACTATAATAATGCTCCCTATGTACAAGAATATAACTTTTATAATACTGCTCCTATGTATAAGAATATAACTACTATAATACTGCTCCCTATGTACAAGAATATAACTACTATAATACTGCTCCTATGTACAAGAATATAACTACTATAATACTGCCCCCTATGTACAAGAATATAACTACTATAATAATGCTCCCTATGTACAAGAATATAACTACTATAATACTGCCCCTATGCACAAGAATATAACTACTATATTACTGCCTCCTATGTACAAGAATATTACTACTATACTGCCCCCTATGTACAAGAATATAACTACTATAATACTGCTCCCTCTGTACAAGAATATAACTACTATAATAATGCTCCCTATGTACAAGAATATAACTTTTATAATACTGCTCTTATGTACAAGAATATAACTACTATAATACTGCTCCCTATGTACAAGAATATAACTACTATAATACTGCTCCTATGTACAAGAATATAACTACTATAATACTGCTCCCTATGTACAAGAATATAACTACTATAATACTGCCCCTATGCACAAGAATATAACTACTATAATACTGCCCCTATGTACAAGAATATAACTACTATAATACTGCCCCTATGTACAAGAATATAACTACTATAATACTGCCCCTATGTACAAGAATATAACTACTATAATACTGCCCCTATCCACAAGAATATAACTACTATAATACTGCCCCTATGTACAAGAATATAACTACTATAATACTGCCCCTATGCACAAGAATATAACTACTATAATACTGCCCCTATGTACAAGAATATAACTACTATAATACTGCCCCTATGCACAAGAATATAACTACTATAACACTGCTCCCTATGTACAAGGATATAACTACTATAATACTGCTCCTATGTACAAGAATATAACTACTATAATACTGCCCCTATGCAGAAGAATATAACTATTATAATACTGCTCCTATGTTCAAGAATATAACTACTATAATACTGCTCCCTATGTACAAGAATATAACTACTATAATACTGCCCCTATGTACAAGGATATAACTACTATAATACTGCCCCCTATGTACAAGAATATAACTACTATAATACTGCCCCCTATGTACAAGAATATAACTACTATAATACTGCCCCCTATATACAAGAATATAACTACTATAATACTGCTCCTATGTACAAGAATATAACTACTATAATACTGCTCCCTATGTACAAGAATATAACTACTATAATACTGCTCCCTATGTACAAGAATATAACTACTATAATACTGCTCCTATGTACAAGAATATAACTACTATAATACTGCCCCCTATGTACAAGAATATAACTACTATAATAATGCTCCCTATGTACAAGAATATAACTACTATAATACTGCTCCTATGTACAAGAATATAACTACTATAATACTGCCCCCTATGTACAAGAATATAACTATTATAATACTGCTCCTATGTACAAGAATATAACTACTATAATGCTGCCCCCTATGTACAAGAATATAACTACTATAATAATGCTCCCTATGTACAAGAATATAACTACTATAATACTGCCCCTATGCACAAGAATATAACTACTATATTACTGCCTCCTATGTACAAGAATATTACTACTATACTGCCCCCTATGTACAAGAATATAACTACTATAATACTGCCCCTATGCACAAGAATATAACTACTATAATACTGCCCCTATGTACAAGAATATAACTTTTATAATACTGCTCCTATGTACAAGAATATAACTACTATAATACTGCTCCTATGTACAAGAATATAACTACTATAATACTGCTCCCTCTGTACAAGAATATAACTACTATAATAATGCTCCCTATGTACAAGAATATAACTTTTATAATACTGCTCCTATGTACAAGAATATAACTACTATAATACTGCTCCCTATGTACAAGAATATAACTACTATAATACTGCTCCTATGTACAAGAATATAACTACTATAATACTGCCCCCTATGTACAAGAATATAACTACTATAATAATGCTCCCTATGTACAAGAATATAACTACTATAATACTGCCCCTATGCACAAGAATATAACTACTATATTACTGCCTCCTATGTACAAGAATATTACTACTATACTGCCCCCTATGTACAAGAATATAACTACTATAATACTGCTCCCTCTGTACAAGAATATAACTACTATAATAATGCTCCCTATGTACAAGAATATAACTTTTATAATACTGCTCCTATGTACAAGAATATAACTACTATAATACTGCTCCCTATGTACAAGAATATAACTACTATAATACTGCTCCTATGTACAAGAATATAACTACTATAATACTGCTCCCTATGTACCAAAATATAACTACTATAATACTGCCCCTATGCACAAGAATATAACTACTATAATACTGCCCCTATGTACAAGAATATAACTACTATAATACTGCCCCCTATGTACAAGAATATAACTACTATAATACTGCCCCTATGCACAAGAATATAACTACTATAATACTGCCCCTATGTACAAGAATATAACTACTATAATACTGCCCCTATGCACAAGAATATAACTACTATAATACTGCCCCTATGTACAAGAATATAACTACTATAATACTGCCCCTATGCACAAGAATATAACTACTATAACACTGCTCCCTATGTACAAGGATATAACTACTATAATACTGCTCCTATGTACAAGAATATAACTACTATAATACTGCCCCCTATATATAAGAATATAACTACTATAATACTGCCCCTATGCACAAGAATATAACTATTATAATATTGCTCCTATGTTCAAGAATATAACTACTATAATACTGCTCCCTATGTACAAGAATATTACTACTATAATACTGCCCCTATGTACAAGGATATAACTACTATAATACTGCCCCCTATGTACAAGAATATAACTACTATAATACTGCCCCCTATATACAAGAATATAACTACTATAATACTGCTCCTATGTACAAGAATATAACTACTATAATACTGCTCCCTATGTACAAGAATATAACTACTATAATACTGCTCCCTCTGTACAAGAATATAACTACTATAATAATGCTCCCTATGTACAAGAATATAACTTTTATAATACTGCTCCTATGTACAAGAATATAACTACTATAATACTGCTCCCTATGTACAAGAATATAACTACTATAATACTGCTCCTATGTACAAGAATATAACTACTATAATACTGCCCCCTATGTACAAGAATATAACTACTATAATAATGCTCCCTATGTACAAGAATATAACTACTATAATACTGCCCCTATGCACAAGAATATAACTACTATATTACTGCCTCCTATGTACAAGAATATTACTACTATACTGCCCCCTATGTACAAGAATATAACTACTATAATACTGCTCCCTCTGTACAAGAATATAACTACTATAATAATGCTCCCTATGTACAAGAATATAACTTTTATAATACTGCTCCTATGTACAAGAATATAACTACTATAATACTGCTCCCTATGTACAAGAATATAACTACTATAATACTGCTCCTATGTACAAGAATATAACTACTATAATACTGCCCCTATGTACAAGAATATAACTACTATAATACTGCCCCTATGCACAAGAATATAACTACTATAATACTGCCCCTATGTACAAGAATATAACTACTATAATACTGCCCCTATGCACAAGAATATAACTACTATAATACTGCCCCTATGTACAAGAATATAACTACTATAATACTGCCCCTATGCACAAGAATATAACTACTATAACACTGCTCCCTATGTACAAGGATATAACTACTATAATACTGCTCCTATGTACAAGAATATAACTACTATAATACTGCCCCCTATATATAAGAATATAACTACTATAATACTGCCCCTATGCAGAAGAATATAACTATTATAATACTGCTCCTATGTTCAAGAATATAACTACTATAATACTGCTCCCTATGTACAAGAATATAACTACTATAATACTGCCCCTATGTACAAGGATATAACTACTATAATACTGCCCCCTATGTACAAGAATATAACTACTATAATACTGCCCCCTATGTACAAGAATATAACTACTATAATACTGCCCCCTATATACAAGAATATAACTACTATAATACTGCCCCCTATATACAAGAATATAACTACTATAATACTGCTCCCTATGTACAAGAATATAACTACTATAATACTGCTCCTATGTACAAGAATATAACTACTATAATACTGCCCCCTATGTACAAGAATATAACTACTATAATAATGCTCCCTATGTACAAGAATATAACTTTTATAATACTGCTCCTATGTACAAGAATATAACTACTATAATACTGCTCCCTATGTACAAGAATATAACTACTATAATACTGCTCCTATGTACAAGAATATAACTACTATAATACTGCCCCCTATGTACAAGAATATAACTACTATAATAATGCTCCTATGTACAAGAATATAACTACTATAATACTGCCCCCTATGTACAAGAATATAACTACTATAATACTGCTCCTATGTACAAGAATATAACTACTATAATACTGCTCCTATGTACAAGAATATAACTACTATAATACTGCTCCTATGTACAAGAATATAACTACTATAATACTGCCCCCTATGTACAAGAATATAACTATTATAATACTGCTCCTATGTACAAGAATATAACTACTATAATGCTGCCCCCTATGTACAAGAATATAACTACTATAATAATGCTCCCTATGTACAAGAATATAACTACTATAATACTGCCCCTATGCACAAGAATATAACTACTATATTACTGCCTCCTATGTACAAGAATATTACTACTATACTGCCCCCTATGTACAAGAATATAACTACTATAATACTGCCCCCTATGTACAAGAATATAACTACTATAATACTGCCCCCTATGTACAAGAATATAACTACTATAATACTGCCCCCTATGTACAAGAATATAACTACTATAATACTGCTCCCTATGTACAAGAATATAGCTACTATAATACTGCCCCTATGCACAAGAATATAACTACTATAATACTGCCCCTATGTACAAGAATATAACTACTATAATACTGCCCCTATGCACAAGAATATAACTACTATAATACTGCCCCTATGTACAAGAATATAACTACTATAATACTGCCCCTATGCACAAGAATATAACTACTATAACACTGCTCCCTATGTACAAGAATATAACTACTATAATACTGCCCCCTATGTGCAAGGATATAACTACTATAATACTGCTCCTATGTACAAGAATATAACTACTATAATACTGCCCCCTATATATAAGAATATAACTACTATAATACTGCCCCTATGCACAAGAATATAACTACTATAATACTGCTCCTATGTACAAGAATACAACTACTATAATACTGCTCCCTATGTACAAGAATATAACTACTATAATACTGCCCCCTATGTACAAGAATATAACTACTATAATAATGCTTCCTATGTACAAGAATATAACTATTATAATACTGCTCCTATGTACAAGAATATAACTACTATAATACTGCTCCCTTTGTACAAGAATATAACTACTATAATACTGCTCCCTTTGTACAAGAATATAACTACTATAATACTGCTCCCTATGTACAAGAATATAACTACTATAATACTGCCCCTATGTACAAGGATATAACTACTATAATACTGCACCCTATGTACAAGAATATAACTACTATAATACTGCTCCTATGTACAAGAATATAACTACTATAATACTGCTCCCTATGTACAAGAATATAACTACTATAATACTGCCCCCTATGTACAAGAATATAACTACTATAATAATGCTTCCTATGTACAAGAATATAACTATTATAATACTGCTCCTATGTACAAGAATATAACTACTATAATACTGCTCCCTATGTACAAGAATATAACTACTATAATACTGCTCCTATGTACAAGAATATAACTACTATAATACTGCCCCCTATGTACAAGAATATAACTACTATAATACTGCTCCCTATGTACAAGAATATAACTACTATAATACTGCTCCTATGTACAAGAATATAACTACTATAATACTGCCCCCTATGTACAAGAATATAACTACTATAATAATGCTCCCTATGTACAAGAATATAACTATTATAATACTGCTCCTATGTACAAGAATATAACTACTATAATAATGCTCCCTATGTACAAGAATATAACTTTTATAATACTGCTCCTATGTACAAGAATATAACTAC
The DNA here is from genome assembly GCF_046119375.1 of Phyllobates terribilis. Lineage (NCBI taxonomy): Eukaryota > Metazoa > Chordata > Amphibia > Anura > Dendrobatidae > Phyllobates > Phyllobates terribilis. Next base: position 56,464,541 of record NW_027362762.1, read on the forward strand.
TATAATACTGCTCCCTATGTACAAGAATATAACTACTATAATACTGCTCCTATGTACAAGAATATAACTACTATAATACTGCCCCCTATGTACAAGAATATAACTACTATAATACTGCTCCTATGTACAAGAATATAACTACTATAATACTGCCCCCTATGTACAAGAATATAACTATTATAATACTGCTCCTATGTACAAGAATATAACTACTATAATACTGCCCCCTATGTACAAGAATATAACTACTATAATAATGCTCCCTATGTACAAGAATATAACTACTATAATACTGCCCCTATGCACAAGAATATAACTACTATATTACTGCCTCCTATGTACAAGAATATTACTACTATACTGCCCCCTATGTACAAGAATATAACTACTATAATACTGCCCCCTATGTACAAGAATATAACTACTATAATACTGCCCCCTATGTACAAGAATATAACTACTATAATACTGCCCCCTATGTACAAGAATATAACTACTATAATACTGCCCCCTATGTACAAGAATATAACTACTATAATACTGCTCCCTATGTACAAGAATATAACTACTATAATACTGCCCCTATGCACAAGAGTATAACTACTATAATACTTCCCCTATGTACAAGAATATAACTACTATAATACTGCCCCTATGCACAAGAATATAACTACTATAATACTGCCCCTATGTACAAGAATATAACTACTATAACACTGCCCCTATGCACAAGAATATAACTACTATAACACTGCTCCCTATGTACAAGAATATAACTACTATAATACTGCCCCCTATGTGCAAGGATATAACTACTATAATACTGCTCCCTATGTACAAGAATATAACTACTATAATACTGCCCCCTATGTACAAGAATATAACTACTATAATACTGCTCCCTATGTACAAGAATATAACTACTATAATACTGCCCCTATGCACAAGAATATAACTACTATAATACTGCCCCTATGTACAAGAATATAACTACTATAATACTGCCCCTATGCACAAGAATATAACTACTATAATACTGCCCCTATGTACAAGAATATAACTACTATAATACTGCCCCTATGCACAAGAATATAACTACTATAATACTGCCCCCTATGTACAAGAATATAACTACTATAATAATGCTCCCTATGTACAAGAATATAACTATTATAATACTGCTCCTATGTACAAGAATATAACTACTATAATACTGCTCCCTATGTACAAGAATATAACTACTATAATACTGCTCCTATGTACAAGAATATAACTACTATAATACTGCCCCCTATGTACAAGAATATAACTACTATAATAATGCTTCCAATGTACAAGAATATAACTACTATAATACTGCTCCTATGTGCAAGAATATAACTACTATAATACTGCCCCCTATGTACAAGAATATAACTACTATATTAATGCTCCCTATGTACAAGAATATAACTACTATAATACTGCCCCTATGCACAAGAATATAACTACTATATTACTGACTCCTATGTACAAGAATATTACTACTATACTGCCCCCTATGTACAAGAATATAACTACTATAATACTGCCCCCTATGTACAAGAATATAACTACTATAATACTGCTCCCTATGTACAAGAATATAACTACTATAATACTGCTCCTATGTACAAGAATATAACTACTATAATACTGCCCCCTATGTACAAGAATATAACTACTATAATAATGCTCCCTATGTACAAGAATATAACTTTTATAATACTGCTCCTATGTACAAGAATATAACTACTATAATACTGCTCCCTATGTACAAGAATATAACTACTATAATACTGCTCCTATGTACAAGAATATAACTACTATAATACTGCCCCCTATGTACAAGAATATAACTACTATAATAATGCTCCCTATGTACAAGAATATAACTACTATAATACTGCTCCTATGTACAAGAATATAACTACTATAATACTGCCCCCTAAGTACAAGAATATAACTATTATAATACTGCTCCTATGTACAAGAATATAACTACTATAATACTGCCCCCTATGTACAAGAATATAACTACTATAATAATGCTCCCTATGTACAAGAATATAACTACTATAATACTGCCCCTATGCACAAGAATATAACTACTATATTACTGCCTCCTATGTACAAGAATATTACTACTATACTGCCCCCTATGTACAAGAATATAACTACTATAATACTGCCCCCTATGTACAAGAATATAACTACTATAATACTGCCCCCTATGTACAAGAATATAACTACTATAATACTGCCCCCTATGTACAAGAATATAACTACTATAATACTGCTCCCTATGTACAAGAATATAACTACTATAATACTGCCCCTATGCACAAGAGTATAACTACTATAATACTGCCCCTATGTACAAGAATATAACTACTATAATACTGCCCCTATGCACAAGAATATAACTACTATAATACTGCCCCTATGCACAAGAATATAACTACTATAATACTGCCCCTATGCACAAGAATATAACTACTATAACACTGCTCCCTATGTACAAGAATATAACTACTATAATACTGCCCCCTATGAGCAAGGATATAACTACTATAATACTGCTCCTATGTACAAGAATATAACTACTATAATACTGCCCCCTATATATAAGAATATAACTACTATAATACTGCCCCTATGCACAAGAATATAACTATTATAATACTGCTCCTATGTTCAAGAATATAACTACTATAATACTGCTCCCTATGTACAAGAATATAACTACTATAATACTGCTCCCTATGTACAAGAATATAACTACTATAATACTGCCCCTATGTACAAGGATATAACTACTATAATACTGCACCCTATGTACAAGAATATAACTACTATAATACTGCTCCTATGTACAAGAATATAACTACTATAATACTGCTCCCTATGTACAAGAATATAACTACTATAATACTGCCCCCTATGTACAAGAATATAACTACTATAATAATGCTCCCTATGTACAAGAATATAACTACTATAATACTGCCCCCTATGTACAAGAATATAACTACTATAATACTGCCCCCTATGTACAAGAATATAACTACTATAATACTGCCCCTATGTACAAGAATATAACTACTATAATACTGCGATCATGTCCAATAATATAAGTATTCCACTGTCTCTCTGTTCTAGATTATATCACAGTTATGTTTCTCTATCAGTGTTTATTATATGCATACATGGTCAAAATTGTTGGTACCCCTCGTTTAATGAAAGAAAAATCCACAATGGTCCCAGAAATAACTTGAATCTGACAAAAGTAATAATAAATTAAAAATCTATGAAAATTAACAAATGAAAGTCAGACATTGCTTTTCTGCTTCCACAGAATTAAAAAAAAATTAAACTCATGAAATAGGCCTGGACAGAAATGATGGTACTCTTAAAGGGATATTCCCATCTCCAAGATCCTATCCCAATATGTATTAGGTGTAATAATAATAATATTAGCAAATACCTCCAGTTAGAAATGTAGTATATTTTTTCTGATTCGCTATGTCTCTTTCCTCATGTGCAGGCATCACAGGACCTTAGGCATGCATGGTTACGACCACTGATAAAGTGATAGTTAGTTAGCTAGCTGCTAGTGGTCGTAACCATGCATGCCTAAGGTCCTGCAATGCCTGCACATGAGATAAGAGAGATAGCGAATCAAAATTACTATAATACATTTCTAATTGGAGATATTTGCTAATATTATTGTTATTATTACACCTACTACATATTGGGATAGGATCTTGGAGATGGGAAAACCCCTTTAACTCAATATTTTGTTGAACAACCTTTTGAGGCAATTGCTGAAATCAGACGATTCCTGTAACTGTCAATGAGACCTCTGCACCTCTCCTCAGGTATTTTGGCCCACTCCTCATGAGCAAACTGCTCCAGTTGTCTCGTGTTTGAAGGTTGCCTTTTCCAGACGGTTTCAGCTCTTTCCAAAGATGCTGAATAGGATTTAGGTCAGGGCTCATAGAAGCCACTTCAGAATAGTCCAATGTTTTCCCCTTAGCCAGTCTTGGGTGTTTTTAGCTGTGTGTTCTGGGTCATTATCCTGTTGCAAGACCCATGACCTGCGACTGAGACCAAGCTTTCTGACACTGGGCAGCACGTTTCTCTCTAGAATCCCTTGATAGTCTTGAGATTTCATTGTATCCTGCACAGATTCAAGACACCCTGTGCCAGATGCCGCAGAGCAGCCCCAGAACATAACAGAGCCTCCCCCATGTTTCACAGTAGGGACAGTGTTCTTTTCTTGATATGCTTCATTTTTCCGTCTGTGAACATAGAGCTGATGTGCCTTGCTAAAAACGTCCATTTTTGTCTCATCTGTCCATAGGACATTCTCCCAGAAGCTTTGTGGCTTGTCAACATGTAGTTTGGCAAATTCCAGTCTGGCTTTTTTATGATATTTTTTCAACAATGGTGTTCTCCTTGGTCGTCTCCCATGAATTCCACTTTGGATCAAACAACGACTGATGGTGGATCTGACACTGATGTTCCTTGAGCTTGAAGTTCACCTTTAATCTCTTTAGAAGTTATCCTGGGCTCTTTTGTTACCATTCGTATTATCCGTCTCTTTGATTTGTCATCAATTTTCCTCCTGCGGCCACGTCCAGGGAGGTTGGCTACAGTCCCATGGATCTTATATTTCTGAATAATATGTGCAACTGTAGTCACAGGAACATCAAGCTGCTTGGAGATGGTCTTATAACCTTTAACATGCTTGTCTATAATTTTCTTTCTAATCTCCTGAGACAACTCTTTCCTTTGCTTCCTCTGGTCCATGTTGAGTGTGGTACACACCATGTCACCAAACAGCACAGTGAGTATCTGTAGCCCTATATACAAGCCCACTGACTGATTACAGGATTGTAGACACCTGTGATGATACTTAGAGGACACAACTTGATTTAACATGTCCCTTTTGTCACATTATTTTCAGGGGTACCATCATTTCTGTCCAGGCCTATTTCATGAGTTTAATTTTTTTTTAATTCTGTGGAAGCAGAAAAGCAATGTCTGACTTTCATTTGTTAATTTTCATAGATTTTTAATTTATTATTACTTTTGTCAGATTCAAGTTATTTCTGTGACCATTGTGGGTTTTTCTTTCATTAAATGAGGGGTACCAGCAATTTTGACCACGTGTGTATGTGCACTTTTATACTTCCTTGTCATGTTCGGGATTGCTGGGTGTCTATAATACTTCATCTTCCAGTATTTATGATTAATCTCTCATTATTTTTCTGTATAAAATAATCTACTTTTAGGTTCAGAGTCATTTAATTTTTTGTCCTTTTCTGTGTGTTCTGGAAGCTTTTCTTTTTCTCTTTGCTTGTTTTGTGGCTCTCTGTTCTGCAAACAATCTGTTCGCCTTGACAAGCCAAGATTTAATAGATGACTCTGACCAAACTGGAAGAAAGAAAGACTAATTACTTTGAACCTGCATCCCCCCATGGGACCCTCGGTGCGTGTGGAGGACAGGCTCGGGATCATTGTGTTTGCTGAAGTTTGCCTAATATGCCCAACATTTTCAGTCCAACGGCACAGAGGAAAAGGAACTCAATATAGAAATTGAAGATCTTTTCAGATCATTAGAGTCCTGTCTACTATAGTAGAATCCTGGATATTAACATTTACGAAAAGTTGCCGAAAATAACTGCTTTAACCCTAGCATCCAATTATATGTGCATTCTCTTAATAGCTTTATAGCTTTTTGTACAGTGTTTAGAAGAAGATCCACCAGGTGGGTGTCTAAAATGTAGTGACACCTGCTTTTCTGAGTAAGGTGGCACTCCTCTGTTCTTTCACCTTGCACGGTAGGCAAAAGGAATGGATGACTACTGAAATAGTCTACTGGAGACAGGCTCAGACTGGCCCACAGGAGAACAGGAGAATCCTCCAGTAGGCCCTTGTGGTGTCCAGAGTGATGTCCAAGAGATTGTACACACTTAACCCAACAAAGGGGTATAATCTTTTCCACAGGGAATTCCCAGATTGCTACTCCCAAAAGTAGTCTTTGCTAGCAACAACTGGTGCACAGATGGATTGTAGATCCCAATTCGTAGTACCAAGTATGTGTGCAGGAAAGTAGGTTAAGCAAGCACTGGTAAGGGCAGGCAAAATTCATTTGAAAATGACAAGGGGCAGAGGACAGGTGTCATGCAAGGTGTGGAAAAGAATTAGGGCAACACAAAGGGAAGAGGGAAAGGAAGCCCAGACTGTAGGGAAAGGGGGGGAGTGGAGACCTCCTGGCTGATAGAATATCACCCTGTCTACCCTAACGTCCCTATATTGGCTCTTCACCAATGGCCGCACATGTGCCTCGCCCTGTCTTTCCCTGGCGTTTGTCCCTGGCAAGGAAGGAAGGGGATGAGCACTAGTCGATCCCCATGGAACACTAAAGACAACAAGGGACGACAAACAAGGGAAAATTGCTTAGCCTTAGACGACTCCAGACAAATGCGCGCACGTCCTCAAGTACCAGAGAGGAAGAAGTGCTGCTCTTGCTCAAGTCTTCACAAGGAGTAATGAATATTGCCGGTACCTCCCCCTGACACACAGCAGGTATTTATACACCCAGGCTAGGGTGTTAATTAGCCAGAGGAAGGTAGTCTCTGGGTCCTAGAGACAGCCTCTAAGAAGGAGTCTGTAATGCCAAACATAGAGATCTCCTGCAACCAACTGCAGGGCGACTGTCTGCCACTTCTAACACACCTGTGACAGTACCCCCCCTCTACAAGTGGCCTCCGGACACTCAGGATTGGGTTTCTCAGGATACGAGGTGTGGAATGAACGAATCAAACTGGGAGCGGTCACCTCTGATGCTGAAACCCACATCCTCTCCTCTGGATTATATTGTAGAGAACGACATTGGAGACAAGAATTTACAATCCTCGAAATCTGGAACTCCAGATTACCAATCATTACTGGGGGCGGTAGTAGAGGTGAAGGCTCAAGAGGTTCCATATACGTTGTGGACACGTTGTGGACCTTAAGTGCCTGAGGAAGTTCAAGACGAAACGCTGCTGGGTTAATGACGGCGGTTATTTTATAGGGACCAATTAACCTAGGTCCCAGCTTCCAAGAAGGAACTTTCAATCTTATATTTCTGGTAGACAACCACACAAAGTCATTCACATTCAGGTCCGGACCTGGCAAGCGTTTTCTGTCAGCCATATGTTTATACCTGTCTCCCATGATCTTTAAATTACTCAGAACACCATGCCATACCGAGGAGAGCAACGAAGCAATCCATTCCTCCTCAGGAACTCCTGAAGCTCCTCCCCCACCAAAGGTACCAAACCGTGGTGATAACCGTATGCACCGAAGAACGGTGACCTGCCAGTGGATTCTCGATGATTATTATTAATGGAAAATTCTGCCAGCGCTAAGTAGGATGCCTAATCCTCCTGATTTTTGGAGACTAAACACCTGAGGTAGGTCTCCAAATTCTGATTGACACGCTTGGTCTGTCCATTCGACTGAGGGTGGAAGGCAGAGGAAAAGGACAGCTGCACCCCCAGACGAGAACAGAATGCCTTCCAGAACATGGAAACAAACTGGGTTCCCCGATCTGACACAACATCGGAGTGAACCCTGGGAAGCTTCACTATCTCATTTATGAACACCTGAGCAAGTGTCTTGGCATTTGGAAGTGCAGATAATGCGATGAAGTGAACCATTTTACTGAACCTCTCTACTACCACCAAAACCGTTTTGCCTGCAGAAACCGGTAGGTCAGTAATAAAAATCCATGGACAAGTGTGTCCATGGCCTACTAGGGATAGGTAGTGGAAGAAGAGTACCAGACGGACGAGCATTCGAAACCTTAGAACGCGCGCAAATACTACGAGCAGCTACGTGTTCAATCACATCCTGATGCAACCCCGGCCACCAAAAACGACGAGAGAGGAGGTCCGCGGTTGCCTTACCATCTGGATGCCCAGCAAGCACAGAGTTATGATCTTCCTTAATTACTTTGCAGCGCAGATTTGATGGTACAAATAACCTTCCTGAAGGGCAGAAGGTAGCGGCATCCCCCTAAACCTCCAATATCTCACCCTCCAGTTCAGGATACAGTGCCGAAATGACTACCCCTTTCTGTAATATTGGGGCAGGGTTCTCATGGTCACCACCACCAGGAAAGCTCCGGGACAAAGCATTAGCCTTGACATTTTTGACCCCTGGATGAAATGTGACAACAAAATTAAACCTAGTAAAAATCAGGCTTGCCTAGGGTTGAGACGTTTATCTGACTGGAGATATGACAGGTTCTTATGGTCAGTAATAACAGTAATAGGATGGACAGCCCCCTCCAACTAATGACGCAAAGTGTGTGCAAAGCAGTCATCAAAGCAAAAGGTGGCTACTTTGAAGAACCTAGAATATAAGACATATTTTCAGTTGTTTCACACTTTTTTGTTAAGTATATAATTCCACATGTGTTAATTCATAGTTTTGATGCCTTCAGTGTGAATGTACAATTTTCATAGTCATGAAAATACAGAAAAATCTTTAAATGAGAAGGTGTGTCCAAACTTTTGGTCTGTACTGTATGTGAAGGGGTTGTCCAAGTCGTGGACAACTTCTTTAAGGTGCTTAAGACATAGTTGTTTCCATGTGTATTTTGAAAAACGTCCCATGCACAACAATGAAAACTCCGTGCAAACTTGGCTCAACCTTCCACCCAGCCAAAGAATCATACGTTGTCTAGGAGTCCAGTGACATGGACCTCTGAACATTGGTTGTTTCCATGTGATTTATTCTGTCGGTAAAGGGACCTGCAGCAAAATAAATATGTTCCCATCATAATAATAATCTTTATTTATATAGCGCCAACATATTCCACAGCGCTTTACAATTCAGACGTTCATATACAACAGTCATAAGTAACATAGCTAAAGATAATACAATAATTAAAGCAAAAGTAATGACGACCCTGCTCCTAAGAGCTTACAATCTATAATGAGGTGGGGGTGACACAAAGTACAGGGGCTTATTTACAATGATGGTCCAGCCATCTTGAGGGGATGAGGGATAGATAAAGGCTGCATGGGCTCATCACCAGCCAGTATTTGTAGTTCTTTTGGGTTTGGTGGAGTTTGGTGGAGACTTATGTTTGAAGAAATAATGAATTGGCTATAAAAATATTAAAAGGACTTTGATTACGGAACGAGGTAGGCCGCCCTAAACAGGTGTGTTTTTAGGGAGCACCTAAAACTGTGTAAGTTGTGGTTCGTCCTTATTTCTTGGGGTAGAGCATTCCAAAGAATAGATGCAACTTGGGAGAAGTCTTGGAGCCGGGAGTGGGAGGTACGGATTAGTGCGGATGTTAGTCGAAAGTTGCTTGCTGAGCGTAGAGAACGGGTAGGCCGATAAACAGAAATGAGGGAAGAGATGTAGGGGGGTGCCGCATTGTGGAGAGCTTTGTCGGTGAGAACAAGAAATTTAAATTGGATCCTATAATTCATGGGCAGCCAGTGCAATGATTGGCATAGAGCGGAGGAGTCTGAGTAACGATTAGCCAGATAGATGACCCTGGCTGCAGCATTAAGGATGGACTGGAGAGGGGGGGGAGTCGAGTGAGGGGGAGGCCAATTAATAGAGAGTTACAGTAGTCAAGGCGGGAATGGATCAGGGCAACAGTGAGCATTTTTGTTGTTTCCAAGGTGAGAAAGGGGCGGATTCTAGAGATGTTCTTCAGGTGCAAGCGACAAGAGCGGGCAAGAGATTGTATGTGGAAGGTGAAGGAAAGATTGCTGTCAAACATAACGCCCAGACAGAGTGCCTGCTGGCTTGGCGTTATTGTGGTGCCACACACGGAGAGGGAGATGTCAGATTTAAGGAGGTGAGTAGATGGCAGGAGCAGAAGAAGCTCAGTTTTGGAAAGGTTGAGTTTCAGATAGAGAACGAACATGATGTTGGAAACTGCGGCTAGACAGTCACTCGTGTTCTGTAGTACAGATGGGGTAAGGTCAGGGGATGAGGTGTAATAGTTGTGTGTCATCAGGATAAAGATGGTACTGAAAGCCAAATTTGCTGATGGTCTGTCCAATTGGGGCTGTGCAGAGAGAGAAGAGGGCCAAGGACTGAACCCTGAGGAACCCCAATAGTGAGAGGAAGGGGGGAAGAAGTGGAGCCATCGAACGATAAACTGAAAGAGCGGTCAGATAGGTAGGAGGAGAACCAGGAGAGAGCAGTGTCCTTTATGCCGATTGAGTGGAGCATAGAGAGTAGGAGGTGGTGGTCAACGGTGTCAAAAGCTGCAGAGAGTAGTCACCATTACGTTTTGCTGTCAGAAAGTCATTGGTTACTTTGATGAGTGCTGTTTCTGTAGAATGTAGGGGGCAGAAGCCGGACTGTGATGGGTCTAGAAGAGAGTGAATGGAGAGGTAACGGGTAAGGCGGGAGTAGAACAGGCGCTCCAAGAGTTTAGAGATGAAGGGGAGATTGGAGACTGGTCTGTAATTGTTTGTGCAGGGAGGGTCAAGAGAGGGCTTTTTTAATAATGGAGTAGTGATGGAGTGTTTGAAGGAGGAGGGTAAGATACCAGAAGAGAGGGAGAGGTTGAAGATTTTAGTTAGGTGAGTAGTGACGACTGAAGAGAGAGACTGGAGTAGATAGGGAATAGGGTCAGTGATGCATGTAGTGGGATGAGAAGAAGAGAGGAGCCTGGAAACTTCTTCTTCTGTGACTGGGTCAAATGCGGAGAGTAATCCTGAGATGTGGGGAGGGATGGGAGTCACGGCACTTGGTTGCTGGGAGCTGATTTCCTGTCGGATGGTGTCTATTTTCTCTGTGAAGTAGGAGGCCAGGTCCTCATCACAGATGTCCGTGATGGGGGCCTGCGCTTTAGGACTGAGGAGGGAGTGAAAGGTGTCAAAGAGTTTTTTGGGGTTGTTGGATAGTGAGGAGATCAGGGTGGTGAAGTAGGACTGTTTGGCGAGGTGAAGGGCAGAGTTATAGGTTTTTAACATCAATTTATAGTGGATAAAGTTTTTTAGTGTGCGAGTTTTCCTCCATAGGCTTTTAGCATTTCTAGAGCATCACTGAAAAAGTCGGGTTTGTGGTGTGAGCCAGGGCTGTTTTACTCTGTGTTTAGAGGTTCTGAGGGTGAGGGGCGCTACTTGATCCAGGGTGCTTCTGAGAATGTCATTGTAGTGGTTTACAGCCAGATCAGGACAGGAAAAAGAGGAGATTGGGGACAGTGATGCGTGAAGGGAGTCTGTAAGTATATGAGGGTTAATGGCTTGTAGATTTCTGAATGTGTGATAGGTAGGAGTATGGTGGGGCGGACGAGGATTTGTGAGCGTGAAGGAGAGAATGTTATGATCAGAGAGGGGAAGAGGGGAGTTATTTAGGTGGGGGATTGAACAAAGCCGGACAAAGACCAGATCAAGGGTGTTTCCATCTTTGTGTGTCTCAGAGGTTTAAAGCTGTGAGAGGCTAAGAGAAGTGGTTAAAGATAGAAGCTGGGATGCGAATGAGGAGGTGGGGATGTTGAAGTCTCCAGGATAAGGGGTGGTAAATCTGAGGACATGAAGTGCGGCAGCCAGGCAGAAAAATAGTAAAGGAACTGTGTGGGTGAGCCTGGGGGATGGTATACGACTACTACTCTGAGGGAGAGGGGATGGAAGAGCCTGATGGTGTGGACCTCAAAAGAAGGGAAGGAGAGTGATGGAACTGGGGGGGTGACCTGCATTGTGGGGACAGGAGTAAGCCGACTCCACCACCAAGTCTGTTCGCAGGTCTCGGGGAATGGGAAAAATGCAAGCCGCCTTGAGAAATAGCGGCAGGGGAGACAGTGTCAGAATCCTGGATCCAGGTTTCAGTGAGGGCCAGCAGATTGAGAGAGTTGGTCAGAAAGTAATTGTGCAGGAAAGAAAGCTTGTTGCATACAGACCGTGGATTCCACAGTGCACAATTGAAGGAGGGAGATGAAGGAGTACAACTGATGTTAATAAGGTTAGCAGGGTTTCGATGTGAGATGGGGGGAGGGGTTGAGGTTGGCGGAGGGTGGACCGGGGTTAGGAGAGATATCCCCAGAAGCGAGTAGTAGCAGTAAAAAGAGAAAGAGCTGATAGTTTTTGGATTTGTGATATGGTTTCTTGTGCAATATCTTTGGATAAGATAGAGTGAGATTTTTCAGGAAATTAAAAAGAGCATGGGAGCTGTACATGGGAGAGGGCAGGAGAGAGGGGCAGATGTGGATGAGTGGTGATGGAGGGGGGATGGAGCGGTGAATGTGGATGAAAAAAGAAAATAGGAATATGGACGCAGGAATAAAGTACATAGTTAGAACAGAGTACAAAGTGTGGGTTACCTGACTCCTGCCCTGAATGACTGCCATTGAAATGACTGTCAGACACTTGTCGAATAGGACATCCTAGCTTGATTGGCTTTTCTATAATTTAGGGAAATGGTTGATGTCTGAAGGACTCCATTTTTGTAGCTCTTAAACATTTCAGTGATATGGCAAAAGATCATGTGAGGGTGCTCTAAAGCATGAACGTGAAACCTGAATGGTTGTGAAACTGTCAATAATGATCTATCATCGATCAGGGTCATATGCCTAGTAGATCTATTGAACGGGCAATCTTTATTAGTCTGCAGCATTCAACTAATTGTAAGAGGTCCCTGCTGGTGTGAGTCCCTCCCTCTCCCACTTCTACTTCTGATGTTGGTCTGTTGTCTATAGCAAAGGTGAGACAGGTACTACCTTCCGCCTCAGCACCACATTGATGACATAAAGGTTGCTGTGGGGTGGAGGGGTACACATGTCTTTGTTATTGAGGCACTTTTATAAATGAGGACGCTGACGACACAGTAAAATGGGACACTGGTGGCACTATAAATGGGGGTAATGTGTTGGAAACCCTAATAACTTGGTTCTCACCTCAAGGAGAAACTTTACCCCTAGGGCATCAAAGGACTTTCATGCAAGCAACCAGTCTGCTGTTTTTCATTAATGATGGGCATGAACCCAAAAAAGCAGTTTGGAAATGGAGGTCTTTTCCTTTTGGAGAAGATTCTGGTTTGGCTTAATATCCATGATCCATGTGGCAAGGCTGTTTAACCTCTTCCCTTGCCATGACGTACTTTTACATCGCACATCATAAAATCCATCATCATAAATTGTATCATTAAAACCTATAGCTCGCAGCACAAAAAAAAAAACAAGCTCCCATTCATATTCAGCAACAGAAAAATAAAAAAAGCTGAATTTAGTGGCTATGGCATTACTAATGGTTTGTGTTTGGGATTCTCTATGATACAATCCTTCAAAACGACAACAGAAATTTAGAAAAAAAGTTAACTTGGTTTCCGGAAATAACGCCACCGTTGCCCACAAGCTGCATTTGGTACCGCGGTTCATCCCTAGTGATTTTCATACTACTGTACCAGGCACAACTCTGAGCAATAATGGTCAAGAATTAATCCAGCATTTATCCTTGAGTTTTGGGGACATTTGTGAGCGTTGACGAAGGAATCTGCGTAGAGAAAGCAAAGGATTAGGTCTCCCGGGTTCTCATGGGTTAGTGCCGGACCCGAGAGAAGCTGTAATGGAAACAGTAAAGCGCGATTCATTTAATATGTGACACTCCGGAGAACGTCACGTCTCCATTTCATTCGCACCTATTCCTGCTTCATGATTTACTTCCTGAAAGCAATTTTCTCTTGTCCAGCATCTTTTCATCTCCTTTAACTGGCTCGGGGACCTCTTCATCTTAGTGATGAGCTGTCAGCCTCCGCCATGCCGCAACTTGTAGAAATATGGTAACTTATTCCAGCGTAAAGGCAAAGCTTTCGGAAACTATTAGTATGTTCGTTCTTTATGTCCTAGTTATGCAAAATTCAAGAACGGCGTAGCAGCACAATCTTGTCAGTCAGTCTGTGGGCAGCACGTTCTTCAATGTAAAGACTTAAAAATATTCTTACCCCCCCATGATTATTACCATATTTACATAACGAAAGTATCATACATGTTTAATTACTTAACCTCTCACTCCGATACCACAGTCGTTAATATGGAGGTCTTCACCTTTTTTCATCTATAACAGCCTCCACTTTGCAATATGGTTACGGGATATGTTGGTGTTGTTGGACGTTGTTACTTTTCATCTCAAAGATGTTCATTAGCGTTGATGCATGCCCTATGTTTGGTGAGTAGGGACGAGCGGACCTGTAGATGTTCGTGTTCGACCGAACTTTAGTCCAAAGTTTGGTTCAGGAACAGAACTGTTCTCTCACTGTCTCTTTTTATCTCTTTATTTTCTCTTTTTCTCTCTCTGTCTTTCTCTTCTTCTCTCTGTTCCTCTTTCTCTCTTTCTCTCCAATGGATGCCAAATTAAAGTTTCCTTTTGTTGTCCATGAGGCTGGTATATCTCGTGTATAGAATAGCCTTCCATCGCCATTGTACATACGACAAATTTCCCAACGTATACCTCTAATGGAAGATTCTTAATGCATGCCACCTTATAGGCATAGAATGGTATATTTTGCCCTTAAGATCCCATTGTAAAAAATTATGCAGCAAAGGGGTGTAACTATAGGTGTTGCAGTTGTATTCAGGCCCTGAAGTCAAGAAGAACCCAAGAGGTCCCTTTGGCTCATATGAGAAGACCAGTTCTATTTAAGATTGTAGGAAAGCTGATGGTAAAGTTCTGGATGGAGGTGTGTGTCACCGAGGTGGCTAGCCGCAGTGACGTAAGTCCCGGAGAGGAAAGTTTCCAGTAATAATAGGTTTCTGAGAAGTTTTTAATGGGACCAGATTTTGGGTACGGGTTTTATGGGCGACCAGAAGAGCTTGGGTGGGAATGGTCGTTCCCATAGCTCCAGTCTGGGCTTTGCAAGTCCTATTTAAGGCAGCTGAGCTGTCTCAGACAGGGTCTGTCTGAGGGAGGAGGGAATAGATCTGTGAGTGTTGGTTAATCTCTGTCAGAGACTCAAGAGTTGGACTTTTGTCTGATCGAGTGAGCCCGCCCTGAGATACAGTATATGTGCCTGCTACATGAACTGTTTATTTTCTGATATACCTTTTTGTGCACAGAAGAGGCTGTTTTGTTTTGATCCCAGTGGAGTTTTATGAAAGCAATAAAACTTCACATGTTTGGACTAGTCCACATTGCCTGTGTGAATGCTAACTGCTGCCAAAGAGCGTGGAATTTTTACCGGACCTATAATAGTTGAAGCGCCTAATGGAGAATTTGCATTGGTGCCCATGAGCTTCATGTTATGCCACTGTTGTGTGTGTGTGTATATATATATCTTTTTTCCTGGTGGCTTACTGCATGGAAGAGCACAGTCTCCTATACAGGTGAAAAAAGTGTATATCGATACCTACTTCTCTGACAGGGGCCCATGGATATATGTAATGTGCAATGTGCACAGAGACTGCCTCTAATGCGATGTGAACAGAGCAAACATTTACCGTATGCCTCTCATGATAGTTTCACAAACCTTAACAAACTTTGGAGTTACTGATCATGGTATTCTAAACATTTATCGGCGTTGTCCACCTAACAATGTTTCATTTGTTACGCCGGCTTGACATTGCAAGAGGTTGATCCTAGTTTTGTGTATGGCAATAGGCCTAACAATAATGGTCCCAAGTATAAAAAAAATTGTCATGAGGTACCACTAGTGAGGACGATATGGGATAAATAGTGAGAATGAATGGACTGCAAAGCACAGAGAGACCAAGGAAGTGCGAAAAAAGTTCTGGTAGGGAAATGAAGTCCATAATGAAGGACTATGGAGAGAAGACAATTCAAGAAGATTTTTGAAGAACTAATGACACTGCGTCGCAAGTGAGGATAGACAATGTTTAATTCCTATACACTCGCTGGTCCTGTGGCCATACAGACATGGCCGAAAGTGTTGGCACCCTTGAAATTGTTCCAGAAAATGAAGTATTTCTCGAAGAAAATGATTGCAATTACACATGTTTATTTCCTTTGTGTGTATTGGAACAGCACAAAAACAGAGGGAAAAAAACAAATTGAACATAATTTCACACACAACCACCAAAATGGGCCAGACAAAATTGTTGGCACATTTCCAGAATTATGGGTAAACAACTTTATTTCAAGCATGTGATGATCGTTCAAACTCTACCGCTGGCAAGTAACAAGTGTGGGAAATATGAAAATCACACCTGAAACCAGATGAAAAGGAGAAAAGTTGACTCAATCTTTTTCATTGTGTATCTGTGTGTGCCACACTAAGCATGGAGAACAGAAAGAGGAGAAGAGAATTGTATGAGGACTTGAGAAGCAAAATTGTTGAAAAATTTCAACAATCTCAAGGTTACAAGTCCATCTTCAGAGATCTTGATGTTCCTTTGTCCACGTTGCGCAACATAATCAGGAATTTTACAACGCATGACACTGTAGCTAATCTCCCTGGACATGGACAGCAGAGAGAATTTGATAAAAGGTTTCAACATAGTATAGTCCAGATGGTGGAAAAGCAAAGCAAGTTTCAAAGAAATTCAAGCTGTTCTGCAGACTCACGGTGCATCCGTGTCAATGCGAACTATCCGTCGCCATTTGAATGAAATGAAATGCTACGGCAGGAGACCCAGGAGGATCCCACTGCTGACACAGAGACAAAAAAAAAAAGCTAGACTGCAGTTTGCCTAAGTGTACGTAAGCCAAAATCCTTCAGGGAAAGCATCTTGTGGACAGATGAGACCAAGATTGAGCTTTTTGGTAAAGCACATCATTCTACTGTTTTCTGAAAATGGAATCAGACCTATAAAGAAAAGAACACAGTACCTACAGTCAAATATGGTGTCTGTTCAAAGACGTTTTTGGGGTTGCCTTGCTGCTTCTGGCATTAGGTGCCTTGACTGTGTGCAAGGCATCATGAAAAGATTAGCAAAGGATTTTGGGTCACAATGTAGTGCCCAGTGTCAGAAAGCTGGGTTTGCGTCCTAGGTCATGGGTCTTCCAGCAGGACAATGACCCCACGCATACTTCAAGAAGCCCCCAGAAATGGATGGAAACAAAGCTCTGGAGAGTCCTGAAGTGGCAGCAATGAGTCCGGATCTAAATCCCATTGATCACCTGTGGAGAAATCTGAAAATTGCTGTTGGGAGAAGACGCCTTCACATATGAGACCTGATTGTAAGAAGAGTCCAAGATTCCAGCTGAGAGGTGTAAGAAGCTTGTTGATGGTTATAGGAAGCGATTGATTGCACACCCTTTATAATAAATAAACTGCAACCAAATATGAAGTTGAGGGCGCCAACAATTTGGTCCAGTCCATTCTTGATGTTTTGTGTGAAATTATGCCCAATTTGCCTTTTTTTCCCCTCTGTTTTTTGCGTTGTTCCAATACACACAAAGGAAATAAACACTGATATAACAAAATGTGTAATTGGAATAATTTTCTTGAAGAAATACCTCATTTTCTGGAACAATTTCAAGGGTGCCTACACTTTCAGCCATGACTGTATTTGCTCACCTTTTCGTTCGTCTTTCCGCTCTCATGACTTGATTCCAAAACTGGTGGGTGATTTAAGCTTCACGTGGGCAGAAATTTGATCAATTAGCAAATGGCATCCTATGACTGTGCCACCACTCAAGGGCATACGTCTTACAGACTACTGCACAGGTAGTAATCACACCCCGGTCCTAGTACCTAGTTAAGTCCAAAGATCTCTGCCGTATAAGAAAACCCAAGTATTATAAATGCTACATAGTAGGTAGATGATCTTTGGATTTGAGATTTGAGTTTTGCCTTCTGTAAGACTCCTTTATCTAGAAATGTTTGTACTTGGAAATAGGATGACTTTGCACTGTTCAACAATGACCGTACTAGAAAATGTTAATAAACCAGTTGTGCAAAAAAAAATGCTCAATTGGGAAGTGTCATTAAAGGGCTTGTTTAAGACTTTTATACATATATATTGGTCATCAATATCAGATTGGCAGGGATCTGACTTCCCTTGAGAAAGTTTCACACAGGCAACACGAAACGCGCGTTGGGAAGAACCTGAACCACCCTATACACCGGTCTGGGGCCCTGCGGGATATAACTACCTGAGGGTAAGCGGTACTGGGTTTTCAGTTTATTATCTTGCTACTTATAGGCTCCTGGTTTTTGGCCCTGCTATCTTGTACACTGGTTGCACATGTTGTGCTTATACCATGACCATACCATGGTCTACATAATATATCTGGGTCAATTTCTTACCATTCGCTGAATCTATTCCGCTTTCCCAGTCCATACACCGCACAGGTCACTTTATTACCTTTTGGCTGGTTTATTTTTAGGTGGGTGTTTTTGACACTGGCTCCTATGCACATTAGTTTTATATATTTGTTTTTTTCTATGTATGTACTTGCATTTAATAAAGACTTTATCTTTTTTGCATAAAAACTCCTTCTTCCTCTGCTTTTCTATATGCTTTTTGGAGTTGCATGGGCACACTCCTGCCTATGCATGTTGATCTGCCCTAGCTTAATATGATTTTAGGAAATTTTTTCTATAATAGTAGGTTATAGGATCTTTGGATTTGAGTTCTGCCTTCTGTAAGGCGCATTTATCTATAAATGTTTGTACGTGGAAATAGGATGACTGGAAAATGTTATTAAACCGGTTGTGCAAAAAATTGCTCAATTGGTAACTGTCATTAAAGGGCTTGTCTAAGACTTTTATACATATATATTGGTCATGAATATCAGATTGGTAGGGATCTGCTAACTGGCACCTCCACCGATCAACTCCCGCAGTGGCCGGATGTGCACCGTGTACAGAGGCGGAGCACCGCAGCTCCACGCATTGTGTCATGGCCATTCCCGAATTCTGCAGCTCAGTTCCTATTGTCTTCAGCTGGAGCGGAGCTGCAGTACCTGAAAATCACCAGTGCACAGTGTATGGAGCTGAAGGTAGGCCATCATTATCAAAGTCCCGGACAGCCCCTTCAACCGGGATAAATACCTCTGGACCGAAGTGGTTAAACTAACTCCGAGAAGAACTTTCATTGTCCCCCAAAAGTTCTTTCAGGCTCCACGTAACACTCTGTACTATTCGCCAAGGTGACATTGTGTTTGGCTGCCAGTGAGCGGTCGCTCCAACACAATGTCCTATTATCTCCAGTTACCACAATATAAGAGGTCAGGAGACGTCCTGATACATAATACGTTGTGTGACCCCCCCCCCCCACCCGGATGTCGCACTCCAAAGTAATAGGAAAGAAACGTTCTTTTTTTTCTTTTTTTTTTGTCAATGCTGCTACAATGAAGTCTCGTGTCTCCTTCCCGCAGGACTGCACATTCTCTCTGGATCCAATTTATTCAGCGGCAGCAAATTTAAGGAGATCAATAAAAATGGGAAATGAGGAGACTCTGCCGAGGGAGGATAGCAGATCTGACCGATAAAGGACAGAAGGGCTCGAGATTATCTCCATAAGGACATATACAGTGAAAAGTTCAATATGGCGAAACAAAAATGGATCCCCCTACTCGTACCAACCGGAAATCATACCACAACTGATCAAAATGGTAAGACGCACACTTTGTAGTGTCCTTCACCTCCTAGATTGAAAGATCCTTTGATTCCTTTAGTGTTGGAGATATTAGATAAGAGAGAGTCCCAGTAGTGCCAATTCTGGACTTGTGAATCCAATGGCTCAATAACAACTCGTCAGTAGTGATGATCGAGCACGCTCGTTGCTCGAGATTTGCTCGGGCGAGTACCTATTATCTTCAGCGTGCTCGGGGGTTACGTTTTTGTCGCTCCGTGAACATGATTTGCGACTGTTTGACAGCTTTAATACATGTGAGGAATGCTGGAAAAACAGGCATTCCTCACATGTATTAAAGCTGTCAAACAGTCGCAAATCATGTTCACGGAGCGACAAAAACGTAACCCCCGAGCACGCTGAAAATAATAAGTACTCGCCCGAGCATGCTCGTAAATCTCGAGCAACGAGCATGCTTGATCATCACTACTCGTCAGCAATTGCCCCTTAGCATAAATGTAGTGCTCAACATGGCAGTTTTTATTTATCGACTTTATGACAGCATTATTTTGATCACACTATGGCAGTATTAGTTGACCAATGTATGAAGGTATTATTTCAGTGCTGCATATTGCTAACATTTGGGCATTGTGTGATTATTTTTTCGGGAGCAGTATTATCTTGGCCTACCTAAAAGATTACTTTGAGGACTATATGTTAGTACTATTTGGTATTTTTTTTTTATTACAATGTGTTGATAGTACCTGAGTGTAGAGTGGAAGTAACTCAGATATTTAAAGACCCTTTTAATTGTAGCAGGAGGTTGAAGGTCTATTCGTAACCAGTAAAACAGCAAAGAAAAATAAAAAAAAATTCAATGGTGGTATTATTTGAGGACTGATAGTTTGGCATAAAAGTTTACTTCTCCGCTTTACAATTGTGGTGTTACTATACGACACTGTATACATTTTTGAGAGCCCTTATAAAAACAGAGGCAGGGAATGCAGCAGCCATTTTTGGGGTGAAACTGGATAATGAGAGTCAGGGCTGGACACATAGCTGGTGGCTGCTTGGTCAATGTGGTTATAGTGCTGCTGCCATTCAATCACATATACTTGTACATGTCTTCTCATAGCAATTGGAGGCTTCGGAGCACTTTCAATTCACGGCTAATCAATTCACGGCTAATCAATCTGCTGCAAAATGAATTTCCTGGCAAAGCTAATCGATGGTGAATTAGAACTTCACAAGATTGTCTCATCTCTAATTCGGAGTGCTGTATATAGGCACAATGAATATTGTAACACCTTACCAACTGCAGATGGGGTTAAACATCTAGTTCCACATCCAAATCAAATAGCACAACAAGAAAAAAAAAAAACGTAAGACTTTAGCCTAAATAGAAATATTCTATCATAATTCTTAATTTTGGACAGAAATCTCTGCTTGTCCCATTTTTAATAACTTATCCAATTTGCCAGCTGAAAACACTAAGGGCAGATGGTAAGAAATGCTTATACCAGCCAACAGACCTATAAATTGATTTTCTGACTTGGAAACAGATTCTTTTTTTTCTTTTTTTCTTTTTTTTTCATTATTATAAAAATAGTTTCTTCAATGCTCAAGGGAAAACAGACTTTATAAGATAGAGGAACATGAACCTCAGCGCAACGGTGTATGGAGAAAATGTGTAAAATAGATTCCTTTCAAGGGAGAAGTATCAGTATATGGTGCATGCAATGGAGATCTACCGCAGACCATGGAAATCAGAGGTGATGTGCTGAAGAGACAGAAACGTGATTCCACGGAACGTCACCATCATACTATAATACAGCTCCTATGTACTAGAATATAACTACTATAACACTGCTCCTATGTACAAGAATATAACTACTATAATACTGCTCCTATGTACAAGAATATAACTACTATAATACTGCCCCTATGTACTAGAATATAACTACTATAATACTGCTCCTATGTACCAGAATATAACTACTATAATACTGCTCCTATGTACTAGAATATAACTACTATAATACTGCTCCTATGTACAAGAATATAACTACTATAATACTGTCCCCTATGTACAAGAATATAACTACTATAATACTGCTCCTATGTACCAGAATATAACTACTATAATACTGCTCCTATGTACTAGAATATAACTACTATAATACTGCCCCTATGTACAATAATATAACTACTATAATACTGTCCCCTATGTACAAGAATATAACTACTATAATACTGCTCCTATGTACAAGAATATAACTACTATAATACTGCCCCTATGTACAAGAATATAACTACTATAATACTGCCCCTATGTACAAGAATATAACTACTATAATACTGCCCCTATGTACAAGAATATAACTACTATAATACTGCCCCTTATGTACAAGAATATAACTACTAGAATACTGCTCCCTATATACAAGAATATAACTAGTATAATACTGCCCCCTATGTACAAGAATATAACTACTATAATACTGCCCCTATATACAAGAATATAACTACTATAATACTGCTCCTATGTACAAGAATATAACTACTATAATACTGCCGTATGTACAAGAATATAACTACTATAATACTGCCCCTTATGTACAAGAATATAACTACTATAATACTGCCCCTATGTACAAGAATATAACTACTATAATATTGCTCCTATGTACAAGAATATAACTACTATAATACTGCCCCTATGTACAAGAATATACTATAATACTGCCCCTATATACAAGAATATAACTACTATAATACTGCCCCTATATACAAGAATATAACTACTATAATACTGCCCCTATGTACAAGAATATAACTACTATAATACTGCTCCTATGTACAAGAATATAACTACTATAATACTGCCCCCTATGTACAAGAATATAACTACTATAATACTGCCCCCTATGTACAAGAATATAACTACTATAATACTGCCCCTATATACAAGAATATAACTACTATAATACTGCTCCCTATGTACAAGAATATAACTACTATAATACTGCCCCCTATGTACAAGAATATAACTACTATAATACTGCCCCTATATACAAGAATATAACTACTATAATACTGCCCCTATATACAAGAATATAACTACTATAATACTGCCCCTATGTACAAGAATATAACTACTATAATGCTGCCTCCTTTATTCAAATCTCTGGAAGGAGCTGAAACTCAATGTTGCCCAGCGACAGCCCTGAAACCTGAAGGATCTGGCCACGGCCCCACTATCAGTATTCAGTCAGTATTTTTTCTCAGGAGTGGGAGCTAAAACCAAGAGTGGGGGGGGGGGGTCATGCCTTCTAAACTGCCCGGGGCCCTGGCTACTCTTAATCCACCCCTGCCTACGATAAAAAAATTACAGACCTCTCCATTCTTTGTAGGTGGGAAAACTTGCAAAATCTGCAGGGTATCAAATACTTATTTTCCCCACTGTAGCAGTCCTATAGATAATGAATGGAGCAATAACACCTATGCGCAGCCCCTGTTCCCCATCCCAAAAGGGGTCGTTTAGGAAACTTTTTCTCAAGATAGGAAAACTTCTTTTATAGTAACCATAGCTGGGATACGTTACTTCATTGTAAGTTTGCCGGCAATTTCTAGCAGCTGCATTTTAATTTTAATGTGATTTTCCTACAAATATTAGAATGGTTTTACCAGATATATACAGTAAGTTATACCTACTGATAAAAAAAGGAGATAAATTACGGTAGATAGGAACACAAGAAAAAGAGTATACTACACACAGGGATCTCTAAAAAAAATCACACATTTTTATTGATACAAAGACAATAAAAACATTTAAAAAGCCCAAGGGCTATGAAGACAAGTCATACAGCTTATAATAAAGCTATGACCCCCCCAATCCACTATATGGCACAAAAATAGAGGTACCCTCACAGCATTAGCATGATTATTTCAATGATAGACCATACATAGCATAAACGGCATACATACAGAGACGGAGGTCATAGAGGACATATACTGACGCAGATACATAGATGTTTTATCAAATGTACCTAAGTGCATGACATAAGTGAAAAATGCCATAATGCCAGATAATTCGCAGAGATTCTTGAAGCCGCAGGCAGACCGGAATCTGGGCACAAGTAGCAGAGATCCAGGAAGAACGGGAACAGGTAGCAGAGGTCCTGGAAGAATGGGAACAGGTAGCAAAAGTGCTGGAAGCTGCAGGTGGAAAGGAGACTTCCTGGAATCTGCAGTTGGTCAAGTAGCAGAAATGTTGGAAGACAGTAATCCGGGAACAAGTAGCAGTGGTCCTAGAAGAATGGGAACAGGTAGCAGAGGTTCTGAAAGTCGCAGGCAGAAAGGAGATGTCCTGGAAGTCGTAGGCGGACAGGGAACAGATAGCAGAGATTCTGGAAGACTGGGAACATGTAGCAGAGGTCCTGGAAGCCACAGGCAGACAGGAGACATCCTAGAATTCACAGACAGATACCAAGCAGAGGTCCTAGAAAACCGTGAACAGGTAGCAGAGGTCCTAGAAGACAGTGAACAGGTAGCAGACATCCTGGAAGACTGGAACAGGTAGCAAAGGTTGTAGAAGACTGGAACAGGTAGCAGAGGTCGTGGAAGACCGGGAACAGGTAGCAGACAACTCCAGAGCAACTAGAAAGTCGAAATACCAAGACATCCTGGAAGCCACAGGGAACACATAACAGAGATCCTGGAAGATCCTGGAAGACTGGGAACATGTAGTAGAGGTCCTGGAAGAACAGAAACAGGTAGCAGAGTTCCCGGAAGACTGTGGAAGACTGGAACAGGTAGCAGAGGTCCTAGAAGACTGGAACAGATAGTAGAGGTCCTGGAAGACCAAGAACAGGTAGCAGACAGAGCAACTAGAAAGTCATAATATCAATACGCAGGTGTGCATCTTGGTAGGCCTTATATGGGCCAAGGCAGAGGATCATATGAGATCACACCGAACTATCGGCAAAGCCTGATGTGTTAGCACAACACAGTTCAGGGGAGCAAAGCCCGGACCTGGACAGGTGAATGTAGATGGCACACATGCTGTAATATATGCACTTGACACAGTAGGACATGACTGCTCTAGATAGGAGGGATTTGCAAATGCTGGAGCTGTGAAAAATACGAATAAAAAAGGGAAAATAAAAAAAATGGTGTAAAATATACTCCAACATTATACATATATGAAATTGTTGCATTTTTTAGGACCCACTAGAAAAGAATAATGTTTTGGGGTTTTTAGATTGCAGGTGAATGATGTAGAAAAGAAGTGCAAACTCCAATAACAGAATTTTTTATTTCCTCTCCTAAAAACTACTCAGTAAGTTATATGGAATGAGACAGAACTCTTTTAAACAGGCCATTATGCAGTTGAACTATGTATTTTATCCTTTCCACAAGAGGACTTTTCACCAGTTTATGCTTGTTAAACTGGCCACAATATGGAATAGTGGCTGAAGAGCTGAGTAAAATGTAGTTTTTATTTTTTAATTTCTCCTCTCCATTACGGAGATATTTGCTTGTAAAGTTTAGGTTGTGATTTGTGTTATAGTTCAACTGGGCGTTACCAGAGATTTATTTCTGGGGTGTGTACTTTTTCCCCTGCAAGATGTTGACCAATCATGAACAGGGGAGATAAGAACACGCCCTCCTCTCCTCGCTGATCTCTGCAGCTACTGTGTAGAGATACAGCAGAGCTGAGTTATGTATCATTACAAACACTTCCAGTGCTCTCAGTGCTATCAGCTCTTACCCTCCACTCACACTGACTGCCATCAGATGGGATCTGGAAGTGTTTGTAATGATTCTTAACTAAGTTCTGCTGTATCTCTGCATAATAGCACATATTATGAATCATACAATGCCATCAAAAAGGTGAAAAATAAAAATCCTTATAATCACCTTTCTGGCCCCTCCCTGTCACCTATCCAATCCTCACCGCATCTTCAGATCACTTCCATTTACTCTGAATTCCCCGGGTCTCTTGTGCTTGGCTGGGACTTCCGGCTTTAGAGAGGGTCCCGAAAGATTCTGTGCGAGCGCGTAATAGGTTGCAGCATCATGGTGTGAACCATGAACTTGAGCGCGCAAAGCTGGAGGTCCAGGCACAGTGACTGAGACCCTTGGATTTAAGTGTGAGCGGCAGTAAACTGAACATGTGTCGAGGACCAGACTGATGACAATGAAGAGCGGAGGGGCCGGAGAGGTGAGCGGGGAAATGAGTATAGGGATTTTTATTTTATTTTTTATATCTTACAGTTATTATGCATCCAACCTGCATGAATTGAGGGTGTAGCCATAAATGACTGTGCAATTATGGAAAATGTGTTATTAATAGGGAATAACTCGAGTACTTGAACCTCTTTAATGAGACATGTCTGTGGATGATTTCCATAAATGTGTATTATAAAGTCAATATGACAGAATAATGATATATACTTGAATTTGCTTGGTACTTGATTGGGGCTGCTTATCCACCATCTGGACTATCCTGTATTGCAACTTTTCATCAATTTTTCTCTGCCGTCCACGTCTAGAGAGATTAGCTGCAGTGTCATGGGTTGTAAACGTCTTTATCATGCTGCGCACCGTGGACAAACAAACATCAAGATCTCTGCAAATGGTCTTCTAACCTTGAGATTGTTGATATTTTTCAACAATTTTGGTTCTCAAGTCCTCAGACAGTTCTTTTTCTCGTCTTTCTGTTCTCCATGCTTAGTGTGGCACACACAGTGCAAAGATTGAGTCAACCTTTCCCCTTTTTATGTGGTTTCTGGTGTGATTTTCATATTGCCCACACCTGTTACTTGCCGCGGGTGAGTGTGAACGAGCATCATATGCTTGAAACAAAGTTGTTTACCCACAATTTTGGAAAGTTGCCAACAATTTTGTCTGGCCCATTTTGGAGGTTTTGTGTGAAATAATGTCCAATTTGCCATTTTTTTTGTGTGGTGTTCCAATACACACAAAGGAAATAAACATGTGTATAATAAAACGTGTAATTGTAATAATGTTCTGGGAGAAATACTTCATTTTCTGGAATAATTTCAAAGGTGCCAATACTTTGGGCCATGACTGTAAGTGATATTATAACACTATTACAATACTACAACCTTGCATATTTTCCCCCGGGGTTCCACCAACTTCTCTACTAAATATACTGTGATGATACATAATAGACTCGGATACACGGCTGCTTGATATTCATTGAATTCTTTATTAGCGTCATACAAGATTTCACATGTAGAAGTTCCCACCAGTTGTGTGGGGCAATATTGAAGTGGGCCCAATGATGATGATGATGATGATGGGCCCTCGACTCATGGAGAGTCGTTTGTCAGCGCTCAGGAGAGGAAAAACCCCCGGTGGAGGAAAACTCTGAGGAACCATGGCTGACGGACTGCCCTTCCCCTGGGCGGTGCTGGATCATGGCTGCCTGTGCCGTAGATCGGGGACTGTAAAAAGTAATGAGAACAGAAACCGAGCCCGGAATCTGCCTCATACTGAAGCTCGGCTCATCTGTTCCTGACATGGCGGCCGCCACATCACGTTGTCATAGCCGTCACCTCCAGGCATGCCCCATCTTCATTGTGGGGGAACAATGATCTGTAGAAAGAAGAAACAGAACTGATCATGGAGCAGCCGTATATTTCATATCAGAGACGTGCACATATATATACACACACATATCACACGAGAAGACGTTTTATTAACCTTCTAACAGGGAACTTACCTGATTTAGAGTTTGGTAAGGACGTGCGATGCAATAAATCTATGGGACAGCATAGAGCGTCCGGTGTTACTCCCTTCATGCTCTTTCTGAAAAAAATAAAAACAATGAAGATTAGATGCCCGAAATAAAGGCAGCACGCCCCCTCCTATCATATTTATTGTGATGTCATCGAAGAGATGGTGACATCAAAGTTCCATGCACATTGTGACATCACAGCTATAACCTAGGATAACAACAAAATGAGCAAATCCCCTTCAGTAAGTAAATAAATGGTAATAGTACTTGTAAATAACACTGGGTACTAAGTTAACACTATTTTGATCAAAAGAGCGTAAAATCCATCCCACCACAAGGTGTACCTAATCAGGATGGACCCTAACTCTTGTAATTCACCTCGCTATGTGTGAGCAGACCTCAACATAGACGGGGGCAGAGCAAGACCCAGACCTGACTGTTTTGTACCTGCCCATTGAAAGCTATATAGATAAGATGCATAGCCCAAAAAGGGGGAGCCATGCCCCCATATGTACATGGTACAAAAAACTAAAGCAAAACCAAACAAATGAGCCGGAACACATGTTGGTATAAGTGCAATGTGTCAGTGCACATTCACACTGCGGCCATTTAACAAAAAAAAACTAAGCTTCAAACAAAATAAACAAATACCATCCATTAGTAGAAGACCATTTGTTAACCCTGTAAACCGGGAACTTACGTGATTTAGGGTTTGGTGAGGGCGTCAAATGCGATCAATCTCTAGGGCTGCTTGACGGCCGGATTTACTCGCTTCGTGCATTTTCTGAAATAAAAAGTAAAAACAATGACGATCAGATGTCCCCAATAATGGCAGACCCCCCGCCCCATCATATTTATACTTTCTCTATATTGAGAGTATAATGGAGGAAAGTCCATGGTTACTTACTGGTGCAGACTGGTCTGTGGGCCCTGCGTCGTGTCTGGTTGAAGGTCGGGGCGATCCCTTGGACCGTCATAGACTCTACATGCCGTTTATAGACATGGAGTCTCTTCCTGACCTTTTTTGGGAAATTCGCTGATCCTGCCATTCTTCAGGCAGGATATTAGATGATCCCTCATCTTCTGATGCTGGAACTCGGCTCTAGGTTCACCGCCATCTGCCAGAAGTTCGTAGGCAAACGCTATGGCGAATACTCCACAGTCATAGTTGTTCTTCTGCTGATCCACATCGATAAATCTCAGA
This sequence comes from Phyllobates terribilis, assembly GCF_046119375.1. NCBI lineage: Eukaryota > Metazoa > Chordata > Amphibia > Anura > Dendrobatidae > Phyllobates > Phyllobates terribilis. The sequence goes on from NW_027362762.1 coordinate 56,493,035, forward strand.
TGTTTCAGAGGCTCGTTGACCACTTCACTGTAAATGTTGTTAATCTGCTGACGGATGGATGGAGACAGATTTCTGCATTTGAAGCTGTCGGCCACCAAGATTTGGCCATTTTTGTAGCACGTTGTCAGCCAGTGCACTCTATCCTCATCATAGTGGATTTGTACCGCTTTCTTCAGTACGCTGTATCCTGGCACTAGAAGAGCGCAGGGGGGCTGCAGGCCATCAAAACCCTCAAACTGACTCTGCAGCAGGTCCTGGGCCAAGCTGACCATGTCGTCAACCAACATGCCTGCCTTGCCTTTGCTCTTCAGGATGGCTAAGTGCTCAGGAGACAGGTTGTCCTCTTGGTTCCAGATATCAGGGATCTCCACTTGTGGGGTCTCCAGCGCCGGGGTTACTTCTCTAAATAGATCAGTTTCTGCAGCAGCTCTCTTGGCTGGTGGGAATGTCCCGGGCTGACGGTCCTCAGAGGCTGGTGCTTTTCTTTTTAGACCGTTTCGGGGTCTTGTTTGTGGCACATCTTGTGCACATACTGGATCAGCAGGATCCTCTCCAGTTTCTGCAATGCTAGAAGTGGAGTCAGTATCACCTACTATGTAGGTGGGGCTCTTCTCTCCGCTGTCTTGGCTCATGACGTGGTCTTTACGTCTTCTTATAGCAACTGACCTGAAGCTCCTGATCGCTGTAATGGTGGCGGATTTTGTGGCCAGGAAGGAATTCCTCATCAGTGTTCTCCACTCACGATGGGATTTCTTGAATCGGGTCAGAAGGGTAAAGCCAATTGACTTGCAGGAGGAGAGAGTCTTGACCAGCAGCCGCTGACCATAATGGGGACGCCCATGAATCCTCATGATGGCGTCGCTTTCTTTCTTCTTTGTATTTCTGAAGCTTTGTGTATCCAATTGGGAGTCACACAAATAACAGCCTCGGCTTTGCGCTCAGGCTTTATATAGACTTTTACTCCCATTGTGATGTCATAGAGTAGATGATGACATCAACGTTCCATGTAGATTGTGACATCACTGCTCCAGGCTCAGCTGCTACAGGCCCACCAGTAAGATTGATGCTGGGGTCACTCTATGGCTACATGCAGTTATTTTCTGACCCTTGTTCACAATTTTCCAGCCTCATTCTCCATTTATTGGAATGAAGAGGTCCATCTGTGTGTAGCCACATCTCCACTGAAGTATATGGAGAATGCAGTGTGGGGGGGATTTGCTGGACCGCTTACCCGGTTTATGGCATTTGCTGCACAATATGGCCGGTGTCACATGCAGGTTCACAGTTATTGGTACGTTTTAGGCTGTATTCACACGCTGCTTTTTTAAAATTAACTCTTTTGCTGCAAAAAAAAAAGCGTTACGTCCTCAACACATGAACAAAAGCCATAGCCGCAGCACTGCGCGCCAATCAGTTTGACCTCTACATGTGAACTAACACTTAAGAATACAATTTATGCAGAAAACTATAACTCCCAGCAGGTCCTGAAGGTCTGTATCTTTCAGGGTATGTTGGGACTTACAGTTCCCCACAGAAGAAGTGATGGCAGAAATTTGGTTTTATTACCTCGAAGTAGAGGAAACACACACATTTTTCCGTATTGGCTGCTGCTTTGTTTCTGTCCTGATTCCCGGCCATTGTCTTTGACCAGGGACTCTCGTAGTTCTATGAGGGGGTGAAGAATGGTCACACAGTGGGACCCTTGAGGCTCTACGGCCCGTCTGTACATAGGGCATCCAAGCACTGGTCCTGTAAGGTGTGGGGGGCCGGGTGCCCATTGCAGCTCACGGGTCCACCAGAGAATTATCCTGCCCTTCTGTGGACCAGTCCGGGCCGCATAGAACATTCTGTAGACTGTGACATCAGCTTCGGATTTGTCCAGTGACATCACAGTATTTTCCCATGATGTGGAGGCCGAATAGTTTTTATTCTACTTTTAGGGATTTGAGTGATTTTTACTTTTTTTTCTGATGACACCAATGACTTTGTATTTGCAGGATTTGTGGATTTTACCAAAATGTCATCTACAAACATAAGAATAAATACGAAACTGAGGGATCAGATCTGTATACTGTGAATAAAAATAACAGATAAAAGATTTCCAAATCATTGCATTCTTATTTTTTTCACATTTTATACAGCGTCCCAACTTTATTGGAATCAGGGTTGTACAATTATAAACAGTTCACAAGTTTATGTAAAGCCTCAATATTCCCAGTCTTGTCCCATATTTCTCCAGACTACTGCCCTTCTCTCCAGCGGCGAATATCAGCTTCAAGGCCAAATTCATATTTTCTTTACAGTTTATACAAATTTTGGAATTGGGGTTGTACAATTATAAAGCCTCAATATTATGTAAAGCCTCAATATTTCCAGTCTTGTCCCTCCAGACTTTCTCTAGATTTCTGCCCTATGTACAAGAATATAACTACTATAATACTGCCCCTATGTACAAGAATATAACTACTATAATACTGCCCCCTATGTACAAGAATATAACTACTATAACACTGCCTCTATGTACAAGAATATAACTACTATAATACTGCCCCCTATGTACAAGAATATAACTACTATAACACTGCCTCTATGTACAAGAATATAACTACTATAACACTGCCTCTATGTACAAGAATATAACTACTTTAATACTGCCCCTATGTACAAGAATATAACTACTTTAATACTGCCCCTATGTACAAGAATATAACTACTATATTACTGCTCCTATGTACAAGAATATAACTACTATAATACTGACTCCTACATACAAGAATATACCTACTATAATACTGCCTCTATGTACAAGAATATAACTACTATAATACTACCCCTATGTACAAGAATATAACTACTATAATACTACCTCTATGTACAAGAATATAACTACTATAATACTGCCCCTATGTACAAAAATATAACTACTATAATACTGTCCCCTATGTGCAAGAATATAACTACAGTACTATAATTTTGCTTCTAACATCCCTGGCGGCATGCTTGCATGGCTAACCATCACCCACCATGCAAGACCGCAATCTTACCTATCAGGCCAGGCTGCACACTTTGCTCCAGTACCTGCTGTTTGTATGTCTCTTGTCTGCTGGCTTAGGGCGGCGGCGCTGTTGCAACCTGATTCTTAAAGCTACAGTGTGTGCAGTCCTAATGCGTCCCCAGCCTTTTGCTGTGAGTCACTGGATACTTAAACCTCCTCCACCCAGTAGGAGGTGCCTGAGCAACACTTTCTTAAGCCCCCGTCTCACATAGCGATATCGCTGCTGAGTCACGGTTTTGGTGACTCACCAGCGACCTCACCAGCGATGTCGCTGTGTGTGACACTTTGCAACGATCAGGCCCCTGCTGTGAGGTCGCTGATCGCTGCAAAGTGTCCTGGACCATTTTTTGGTCGTTGGCCTCCCGCTGGCCAGCACACATCGCTGTGTGTGACCAGCGGGACCAACGATCTGGCTGGTAACTATGGTAAACATCGGGTTACTAGGGGCACGCGCGCACTTAGTAACCCGCTGTTTACCATGGATACCACTCTGCTATGGTAAGCGGAGGCTCCCGCGCACCGTAGCAGAGTGGTATCCATGGTAAACAGCGGGTTACTAGGGGCACACGCGCACTTAGTAACGCGATGTTTACCATAGTTACCAGCCTGCTCCTGCTTGCAGCAGGCTGGTAACGTGAGCAGGACATCGTGGAACGATCCTTTCCACGATATCGCTGCTCCCCTGATCGCTGGTGAGCCTGCCTGTTTGACAGCTCACCAGCGATGTATTAGCGATGCAGCAACGATCCCTGACAGGTCGTATCGTTGTCGGGATCGCTGCTGCATCGCTTAGTGTGACGGGGCCCTTACAGTGTGTTCTATGCAACTGTGAGTTGCCAGGTCCTGTCCTGAATCTTGTCTGTTTCCGCCACCTTGGGGGCTGAGTGCCCAGGGCTATTACCTGTATCTCTGACTTCTAGTCGGTTTCCGCCTCACTGGGGGCTGAGTTCCCATGCTCGTTCCTGTATCTTGTTCCTGGTTTAGTCCCTGTCTGAACAGTGTCCTAGTGTTATGTTCTGCTACCAGAGCTAAGGAAAGAGAGGAGATCTGTCCCTACGATAGAACTCAGCTTAATCCCTACGATGTAACAGGGAACCTGATCCTGCGATCAGACCTGCTAAAGTCCTAAGCTAGTCTGTACGGAGACCTATAGATGTGGGGAAGGAATCCCTACAAGTACTAAGGACTGGGAGGAATATGGGACACCTCCTAACAGAAATAGTAGCAGACAGACGAACAAACAAAATATATAGAACATAGAGGTCAGTAGACCAAGCAAACTAACAGAGCAAGACACAGAGCACAGGCTAGCTAGAAAGTAGATATACAATGAAGTCCAGCAAAGCCAGAAGGGCGGAGCAGGATTAAATAGGCCAACAAGGTCATGTGACCAGCAAAGGAAAAAAAACCTAAGAGCAAAGTTCTAACAGTACCCCCCCTTCTAAGAGGATCCTCCGGATCCCCTAGGACCAGGCTTATCAGGAAATCTCCTGTGAAACGCTCTGATAAGTCTGGACGCGGAAACATCATCCGACCTCACCCAAGAGTTATCCTCGGGACCGAAACCTTTCCAGGCCACAAGATACTGCAAACTACCTCTATACAGTCTAGAGTTAAGGATGCGAGAAATTTCATATTCCCCGTCCTCCACCACCGGAGGAACAGAGGCAGAGGCGTCACAATCCGATACAACAGCTTTTTTCAACAGAGAGACATGAAATACCGGATTAATTCTCCAGGAGGTAGGAACCTCCAACCTAACAGCAGATTGGTTGACAACCTGAAGCACCTTAAAGGGCCCTACAAACTTGGGACCCAATTTCTTTGAAGGAATCCTCAACCGCAGATTCCTAGAGGACAACCAAACCATGTCACCAACAGCGAACAAAACCTCCTGTCGTTTCCTATCAAAGTAGTCTTTAGATTTTCTGTTGGCCTCCTGAAGATTACCACGCACATCCGTCCAAACTCTCTCCAAATCACCGGAAAAATTCTCCTCCTCAGGCACGGCAGATCCCAACTTGGAGAACGACCCAAACGACGGATGTCTCCCAGAACAACAAAAAAAAGGCGAACAACCAGCAGAAGAAGATGTATGATTGTTCAGAGCAAATTCAGCAAGTGGCAGAAACTCAGACCACCCCTCTTGATTGTCTGCCACAAAACAACGCAAGAACTGCTCAACATCCTGGTTTTTCCTTTCTGTCTGGCCATTAGATTCAGGATGATATCCGGACGAGAACGACAAATGAACTCCCAACCTATCACAAAAGGCACGCCAAAAACGAGCCACGAACTGAGGACCCCTATCAGAAACAATGTCAGTAGGAACGCCATGAAGTCTGACAATTTCCGACAAAGGCCTTAGCGAGAGTTTTAGCGCAGGGCAGTTTGACGAAAGGAACCAAGTGACACATCTTGCTAAAACGGTCCACGACCACCCAGATGACAGTAAAACCCTCAGAGGGGGGAAGGTCAGTTATAAAGTCCATAGCCAAATGTGTCCAAGGAGCACTGGGAACCTCCAAAGGACAAAGCAACCCCGCAGCAGGAGTATGTGAGGACTTAGATCTAGCACATATAGTACATTGACGCACCCACTTAATGACTTCCTTCTGCCATCCAGGCCACCAAAAACTGCGACCCACCAGTCTCTTGGTCTCAGAGATTCCGGGATGACCTGCCAACCGAGATTCGTGACACTCAACAAACAAATCTCTCCTAAAGGTCCCAGGCACAAACAACCTCCCATGAGGAGTGTTAGAAGGGGCATTCTCCTGTGCTTTAAGAATCTCATTTTCCAAAACGGAGTCCAAAGCAGCTATCACAACACCTTCTTGTAAAATGTTCTCCTCTTTCTCAGCACCGACTATGGGAGAAAAACTGTGAGACAAGGCATCCGCCTTAACATTCTTAGTACCAGGGATGTAAGTAACGGAGAAATTAAACCGCGAGAAAAACAGTGCCCACCTAGCCTGACGGGCATTCAGGCGCTTGGCAGCATCAAGATATATCAGATTTTTATGATCCGTAAGAACCTGAACGGGAAATTCCGCACCTTCCAAGAAGTGACGCCAGTGTTCAAATGCGAGTTTAATAGCCAATAATTCCCGATTACCAATATCGTAATTCAGTTCAGTCTCCGAAAAATTTTTTGAAAAAAAGGCACAGGGATGTAATCCATCCCCGTTATCCTGAGACAATACTGCGCCAACCCCCACAGAGGAAGCATCAACCTCAACCAAAAACGGCCTAGTAACATCAGGCTGCATAAGGATGGGAGCAGAGGTGAACCTCTCCTTGAGATACACAAAAGCTTCAATGGCCTCAGAAGACCACTGAACCGCATCAGCACCTTTCCTGGTGAGATCAGTCAGAGGTTTGACAATACTAGAAAATATTTTTATGAATTTTCTATAGTAATTGGCGAAACCCAAAAACCTCTGTATCGATTTCAAACCAATAGGCCTAGGCCATTCCTGCACAGCCTGAACCTTAACCGGATCCATCTCAAAACCTTTGCTGGAGATAATGTAGCCCAAAAAACTAATTCTCTGTACAGCGAACTCACATTTCTCCAGCTTAGCAAAAAGCAAATTGTCCATTAATAACTGTAATACCTCACGTACGCTCCGCCAATGAGACTCCAGATCCGGCGAATAAATCAAAATGTCATCCAAATACACAACCACATTTTTACCGATCAAAGGTCTAAGGATGTCATTAATCAGATTCTGAAAAAATGCAGGAGCATTAGTAAGACCAAAAGGCATAACCAGATTCTCAAAATGACCCACAGTAGTGTTAAAAGCAGTCTTCCATTCGTCACCCTCCTTCATGCGCAACAGATTGTATGCCCCCTTAAGGTCAATTTTAGAGAACCACTTGGCCCCCAATAACTGGTTAAACAGATCAGGAATCAATGGCAGTGGGTAAGGATTGCGTACAGTAATTTTGTTAATCTCACGAAAATCCAGACAAGGACGTAAACCGCCGTCCTTTTTTTTTTACAAAAAAAAATCCAACCGCCACAGGAGACTTAGAGGGCCTAATGTGACCGGCGGCCAAACTTGTCTGTATGTATTCCTCCAAAGCCTTCCTCTCAGAAATAGTAAGGTTAAATAAACGACTTTTAGGAAGAGTCGCTCCAGGGACAAATTCAATAGAACAATCATAGTCTCTATGGGGAGGCAAAACCTGCGATTCCTTCTCAGAAAAAACTCTCCAAAAATCCTGAATAGGAACAGGCAATTCTCCCCTATCCAAAGCTGCAATACGCCCGTTACAACACTTGTCATAACATTTATGGCTCCAGGATTTAATTTCACTGGTAGACCAATCCAGTACAGGATTGTGAAATTTTAACCAGGGCAATCCCAATATTACTGGAGAAGGCAAGTTATTCAACACTACCAAATCCAATTTCTCATGGTGAACACCATTAATAGTGAGAGGAAATTCACAGACCTTGAGAGTAATATTCTTCAAAGGGGAACCATCCACAGAAACCACAGCAATGGGGGATGATAAAGGTTCAGGTTTTAAATTGAGTCTTTCCACGAATCCCCCATCAATAACATTCAGTGTAGACCCACAATCGACAAACACCCGAAATTCCATTAATTTTTCCTGAGCAATCGTGGAAGCAGCTAAAAATACACCCTTGGAATTTAAACAGGCAATACGGGCATGACTGACCATTTTTTTTTCTTTCTTCATACGAAGCTCACAGCCTTTAATTAAATGACCAGATTTTCCGCAATAGAAACACAAGCCTTCAAAAAATCGACGGTCTTTTTCTTGAGAGCGAGGTGCCACCGATCCAATCTCCATCGGTTCACCACTGTTAGTACACACATTCTCATAACCAGAAACTGACATAGCAGAGGATTTGCTCTCATTAACCCTTGCACGCAGTCTTCTATCCACCCGTATAGCTAATTGCATAGCCTGTTGCAAATCTTCAGGTGTAGGATAAGCAATTAGCAGGTCTTTAACCCTTTCACTGAGCCCAGCAAGAAATAGACTTTTCAGAGCAGAATCGTTCCACCCTGTTTGAGTAGACCAACGACGGAAATGAGTACAATATTTTTCCACATTACCTGATCCTTGTTTTAAACGTCTCAACTCAGTCTCAGCTGATGCGACACGGTCAGGATCATCATATAATAGTCCCAAAGCAGAAAAAAAACTATCCACTGATCTGAAGCATGTATCACTAGGTTGCAAAGAAAAGGCCCACTCCTGAGGCTCTTTGCGCAAAAGTGACATTATGAACCCTACGCGCTGGGATTCATCCCCAGAGGACTTAGGTCTCAAACGAAAATACAATAAGCAAGCATTTTTGAATGAAAAAAATTCTCGGTGTTCACCAAAAAATAAATCCGGCAAACATACCTTAGGCTCCAAGAAATGTGCTCCAGGACAGTTACTCACGTGCTGACGGAGCTCGGCCACCTCCAGAGAGAGTCCCTGCAGGCGATGAACCAAATCCTGAACCGACACCATGATGGAACAGAAAAATCTTTCCTTAGAGAATTTGCTGGCTGGACTTACTGTTATGTTCTGCTACCAGAGCTAAGGAAAGAGAGGAGATCTGTCCCTACGATAGAACTCAGCTTAATCCCTACGATGTAACAGGGAACCTGATCCTGCGATCAGACCTGCTAAAGTCCTAAGCTAGTCTGTACGGCGACCTATAGATGTGGGGAAGGAATCCCTACAAGTACTAAGTACTGCAAGGAATATGGGACACCTCCTAACAGAAATAGTAGCAGACAGACGAACAAACAAAATATATAGAACATAGAGGTCAGTAGACCAAGCAAACTAACAGAGCAAGACACAGAGCACAGGCTAGCTAGAAAGTAGATATACAATGAAGTCCAGCAAAGCCAGAAGGGCGGAGCAGGATTAAATAGGCCAACAAGGTCATGTGACCAGCAAAGGAAAAAAAACCTAAGAGCAAAGTTCTAACACCTAGCTTGTTTCCTGTTTGTCTCTATGTCCGGACCTTCTCTTTTCCTGCATTGTCTGAACTTGCACCTAACTCCAACTCGTTGTCTCTGTACTTCTGTTTGTGAGTTTTGTGTACACTCGCTACTTCATTGTAAGTACCTTCTGTTTCTCTGGTTCTGCTTGTTCATCTCACCTGCGGTTTTGCTTTGCTCTGTTCACCGCACCTGCGGTTTTTCTCTGCTTTGCTTGTTCACTGCACCTGCGGTTTTGCTCTGCTCTGCTTGTTCCGCATCTGCGGTTCCGTTCCTGTGTTCCAGTCTGTACTGGTTCATATTCTACCTGCGTTCCTACCTGCCAGTACCCGCCTGTCTACATACCAGCCGTGTCTGTCAGTGCCCACCTGTCTGCATGCAAGCCGTGCCTGCCAGTGCCCACCTGTCTGCATACCAGCCGTCTCTGCCAATATCCTCTTGTCTGCATACCAGCCGTGCCTGCCAGTATCCACCTGTCTATATGCCAGCCTAATCTGCCTGTTCCTGCATTCCCTGCTGTGGGTCAACAGCTGTGACCGGGGTCTGACCTGGAGTAGCACCTGTTCCCTCTGCTCGGTTCCTCCCTGGTTCACGGAGTCGACTGAGCCTCCGTGTGACCTTGGTTGGACCGAGTTGATACTTAGTTACGCCCCTCCGGGCACTCCTCGGATCATGGTACAGTGGGATCACTAATCACGCTCATGCTAGTCAGTCCGGGCGTGTGCGTAACACTGCTCCTATGTACAAGAATATTACTACTATAACACTGCCTCTATGTACAAGAATATAACTACTATAATACTGCCCCTATGTACAGGAATATAACTACTATATTACTGCTCCTATGTACAAGAATATAACTACTATAATACTGACTCCTATGTACAAGAATATAACTACTATAATACTGCTGCCTATGTACAAGAATATAACTACTAGAATACTGTCCCCTATGTACAAGAATATAACTACTATAATACTGCTCCTATGTACAAGAATTTAACTACTATAATACTGCCCCTATGAACAAGAATGTAACTACTATAATACAATCCCTATGTACAAGAATATAACTACTATAATACTGCCACTATGTACAAGAGTATAACTACTATAATACTGCCTCTATGTACAAGAATATAACTACTATAATACTGCCCCTATGTACAAGAATATAACTACTATAATACTGCCCCCTATGTACAAGAATATAACTACTGTAATTCTGCTCCTATGTGCAAAAATATAACTACCATAAAACTGCTCCTTTGTACAGGAATATAACTACTACTAGATGGTGGCCCGATTCTAACGCATCGGGTATTCTAGAATATGTATGCGGCCGACCGGGCACAATCAGCAGAACGTTGTTTAAATTTGCCGCCAAAATTGCTGATTGGTCGCGGCCGGCAACCGCGACCAAGCAACAAAACGGTGTTTAAATTTGGAGGCAATATCGGTGATTGGTCGCGGGTGGCGGCCGAGACCAATCAGCGAACTGTGTTAGTGAGGACCGGAGAGCTTGTTTAAATTTGGCGATAAAATCGCTGATTGGTCGCGACTAATCAATCAGCAAAATGGTGTTTAAATTTGGCACCAATCAGCAGAGCGGGGTTTAAATTTGGTGCCAATACTACTGATTGGTCGCGGCTGGCGGCCGCAACCAATCAGCAGAGCGGCGTTTAAATTTGGCGCCAATACTACTGATTGGTCGCGGCTGGCGGCCGCAACCGATCAGCAGAGCGGTGTTTAAATTTTCCGCCCATATCGCTGATTGGTCGCGGTCGACGCCCGCGATCATCAGCGTCGTACTAGTGAGGACCCGGGAGCGGCGCTGCCTTTGCGGCTACTTCCGCTGTGAGAAGCCGGGAGATGAGCGGCTGCTAGCGCCAGTCATCTCCCTGCTGCATCGCCGCTAACCTCCGTCCGGCAGATGAGCCGCTAACGGCCTCCATCTTTTTCAGAAATCCCGCGTCGCTGATCGGCCGCAGCCGGACCAATCAGCGATACTGGATTTCCTGGACAGACAGACAGACAGACAGACAGACAGACGGGATAAGACGATTATATATATAGATAGTACTGCGCCTGTGTAAAAGAATATAACTACTATAATACTGCCTCTATGTACAAGAATATAACTACTATAATACTGACTCCAACATACAAGAATATAACTACTATAATACTTCTCCTATGTACAAGAATATAACTACTATAATACTGTCCCCTATGTACAAGAATATAACTACTATAATTCTGCTCCTATGTACAAGAATATTACTACTGTAACATACCTGGCGGCGTCCTTGCATAGTAGTCCATCTCCCACTGTGCAAGAGCGCGCACTTGATCTCCAGTCCAGACTGCCACTCTGGCTTCTTTCCATGTTGTTTGCTTTGCTTTGCTCTTGCTGTTTAGGGCGACGCCCGCCGAACTTCCTGATTCTTGTAGCTGCTGCAGACACACCCCTAATGCGTCCTCAGCCTATTGCTGTCTGTCACCTGGTATTTAAACTTGCTCCTTCTTGGAATCCTTGCCTGAGCATCTTGTTCTGTCAGTTGGCTTCTTTTCCCTGATGTGCCAGGTACTGTCTATGTTTCCTGCCTTACGGTATCAGTTCCCGTGTCTGAACTGTGTCCTGTCTGTGAACTCTAGCCAGCTGTCTTTCTGCCTTCCTGGAGGCTGTATTTCCAGGCCTGTCTGAACACGCTCAAAGCCTGATTGTCTCGCCCTCTGGGGGCAGCATACCCAGACTCGCTCCTGTAATTGTTGTAGTACAGTTCCTGTCTGAACTGTCTCCTAGCTTCCTACCTGTTTTGTCTTTATGTCCATTTGTTCCCTTTTTCTGCAGTGTCTGAACCAGCGTTTTGCTTTACCTAGGCTCGTTCCCGCATTTTGTTGCAGTAACTGTTCTTGTCTGAACTGTCTCCTAGTTTCTTAACTGTTTTTGTCTTTATGTCCGTTTGCCCCCTTTTGCTGCAGTGTCTGAACCAGCACTTGGCTTTACCTAGGCTCGTTCTTGCATTTTGTTGCAGTAACTGTTCTTGTCTGAACTGTCTCCTAGCTTCTTACCTGTTTTGTCTTTATGTCCGTTTGCTCCCTTTTTCTGTAGAGTCTGAACCTGCACCTAACTTCTACTCGTTGTTATTGTACTTCCGTTTGTGAGTTGGAGTCCTTTCGCTACTTCTTTGCAAGTACCTTGTGTGTATCTGGTTCTGCTTTTCTTTTCCAGTCTGTTCCGTGTGAACAGAGCCCTATCCCTTTTGCTTTGTCTTTGTTTACCTCTTCGGCGATTGATCTCAGCCTTGTCCACCGCGTCTGCGGTTTCGCTCTGCTCAGCCTTGTCCACCGCGTCTGCGGTTTCGCTCTGCTCAGCCTTGTCTACCGCATCTGCTGTTTCGCTTTACTCTGTTTGTTTACCGCATCTGCGGCTCTGAACTAGTCTCCCAGTCTGTACTGGACCCTACCCAGCCTGCGCTCTAGTCTGCCTGTTCCTGTATTCCCTGGTGTGGGTCAACAGCCGTGTCCGGAGTTTGACCTGGAGTAGACCCTTGTCCCTCTGCTCGGTTCCTCCCTGGTGCACTGGCGTCGTATGCCGTCGTGCGACCTTGGTCGGATCAGGCAGATACTTAGTTACGCCCCTCCAGGCACTCTCCGGTTCATGGCACAGTGGAACCACTAAACACGCACACGCCAGTCAGTCCGGGCGTGTGCATTACAGCATGCTCAGGCCATGGTTCCCGTTGAGCCCCACGGCCTTCGCTCTCTGAGAGGTTTTTCAGTGAATACGTGCATCTAGAAAAAATTAATTTTTTCTTTTTTTTGCTACCAGCTGAGTTCCAGGCGAATTACGCACCCGTCCAGATGGATCTATCAGCACTCGTTCCTGCGGATCCTCCACGGTACTATGGGGATCCAAGACTGAGTCGTGCATTTGTGGAGCAATGCTTGCTACACTTCAAGTTCTACCCTCTTTATTTTCTCACCGATCGGGTTAAGGTGGGATTCATGATGTCTTAGCTAGCGGGTGATGCCTTGAAATGGATCACCCCTCTATGGGACGCACAGGATCCTATCGTCCTGGCCCTGCTGGCCTTCCTGGTGGCCTTTCTAATGGTCTTCGATGACTCTGACCCGGAAGCCCCTGCTGAAGCTTCACTTCCCAATATCCCGGAGCAGCCCCGATGGGTAATGTGTGTGGGTAGCGCATTAGTCCTCCTACCCGAAGAGACTACTGCCCACCCAGTATCCACACAGGATGACTACTCTCTCCGGAATACTTCTCCCAACCTCAAGAGGCAGTCCAGACGTGCTAGGCGTAGAGGCAAGCCGTGACGCCAGGGTCTGTCCTCCCAAAGATCTCCTGACCCCAACCTTGAAGTCCGTGCTGAAGCTTCACTTCCCAGTATCCCGGAGCAGCCCCGACGGGTAATGTGCATGGGTAGCGCACCAGTTCTCCTGCCCGAAGAGACTGCTGCCCACCCAGAATCCACACAGGATGACTACGCTCTCCAGAATACTTCTCCCAACCTCAAGAGGCAGTCCAGACGTGCTAGGCGTAGAGGCAAGCCGTCACGCCAGGGTCTGTCCTCCCAAAGACCTCCTGACCCCAACCTTTTAGTCCCTGCTGAAGCTTCACTTCCCAGTATCCCGGAGCAGCCCCGACGGGTAATGTGCGTGGGTAGCGCACCAGTTCTCCTGCCCGAAGAGACTGCTGCCCTCCCAGAATCCACACAGGAGGACTTCCTGCACCCGGTATCTGATACTTCACCCACTTTAACCGGTGAGCCTGTCCAAGGGTACTCCGAAGCAGTGATTACCTCCGAGTCCGTGCACCTCTACAACCTGGCGGAGGACCCCCTGTTGCCTCCTGAATCCTCCGGGATACCACTTGATGACAAATGGAGAGAGACTTCCCTACACACGGTACCTGATACCTCGCTCGCTTCGTCCAGTGAGTCTGACCTAGTGTACTCCGAAGCTGAGGTTACCCCCGAGTTTCTACACCCCTCCTACCAGGCGGAGGACCTCCAGTTGTCTCCTGAACCCTTCGGGGTGCTACCTGGGAGCGAATGGACAGAGACTTTCCTATACTCTGCACCTGATACCTCGCTCGCTTCGTCCAGTGAGTCTGACCTAGTGTACTCCGAAGCTGAGGTTACCCCCGAGTTTCTACACCCCTCCTACCAGGCGGAGGACCTCCAGTTGTCTCCTGAACCCTTCGGGGTGCTACCTGGGAGCGAATGGACAGAGACTTTCCTATACTCTGCACCTGATACCTCGCTCGCTTCGTCCAGTGAGTCCGACCTAGTGTACTCCGAAGCTGAGGTTACCCCCGAGTTTCTACACCCCTCCTACCAGGCGGAGGACCTCCAGTTGTCTCCTGAACCCTTCGGGGTGCTACCTGGGAGCGAATGGACAGAGACTTTCCTATACTCTGCACCTGATGCCTCGCCCGCTTCGTCCAGTGAGTCCGACCTAGTGTACTCCGAAGCAGAGGTTACCCCCGAGTCTCTACACCCCTCTGACCAGGCGGAGGACCTCCAGTTGTCTCCAGAACCCTTCGGGGTGCTACCTGGTAGTGAATGGACAGAGACTTTCCTATACTCGGTACCTGATACCTCGCCCGCTTCTTTCAGTGAGTCCGACCTAGTGTACTCCGAAGCAGAGGTTACCCCCGAGTCTCTGCACTCCTCCGACCCGGCGGAGGACCTCCAGTTGTTACCTGAATCCTCCGGGGTACCACCAGATAACAAAGGGACAGTGACGTTTCTACACCTTGTACCTGATACCTAGCCCATTTCATCCTGTGAGCTTGACAAGATGTACCCCGAAGCAGAGGTTACCCCCGAGTCTCTGCCCCCCTCCAACCCGGCGGAGGACTTCCAGTTGTCTCCTGTACCCTCTGGGGTGCCGCCTGAAAATATGTGGAGAGAGACTTCCTTGTGTGCTGTTCCTGGTACTCCACCCGTTTAGTCTGTTGCTGAGGATGGCTGGATAGGAGGTAGCATCCTAGCTACCCAGATGAGACCATTTTTTTCTGTGGACAGCAGCAGTAATCTCCTTGAAGTGAAGGATTGGCCCTCGAATTCCCTGCGGAAGATTCTGGCAGGCCTGAAGAAGAGGGGGCGTAAGGTGGGGGGGGGGAAACTGTAACATACCTGGTGGCGTCCTTGCATAGTGGTCGATCTCCCACTGTGCAAGAGCGCGCACTTGATCTCCAGTCCAGACTGCCACTCTGGCTTCTTTCCATGTTGTCTGCTTTGCTTTGCTTTGCTCTTGCTGTTTAGGGCGACGCCCGCCGAACTTCCTGATTCTTGTAGCTGCTGCCGACACACCCCTAATGCGTCCTCAGCCTATTGCTGTCTGTCACCTGGTATTTAAACTTGCTCCTTCTTGGAATCCATGCCTGAGCATCTTGTTCTGTCAGTTGGCTTCTGATCTCTGACATGCCAGGTCCTGTCTATGTTTCCTGTCTTACGGTATCAGTTCCCATGTCTGAACTGTGTCCTGTCTGTGCACTGTAGCCAGCTGTCTCTCTGCCTTCCTGGAGGCTGTATGTCCAGGCCTGTCTGAATACGCTCCTAGCCTGTTTGTCTCGCCCTCTGGGGGCCGCATACCCAGACTCGCTCCTGTAATTGTTGTAGTACAGTTCCTGTCTGAACTGTCTCCTAGCTTCCTACCTGTTTTGTCTTTATGTCCATTTGTTCCCTTTTTCTGCAGTGTCTGAACCAGCACTTGGCTTTACCTAGGCTCGTTCTTGCATTTTGTTGCAGTAACTGTTCTTGTCTGAACTGTCTCCTAGTTTCTTACCTGTTTTTGTCTTTATGTCCGTTTGCTCCCTTTTTCTGTAGTCTGAACCTGCACCTAAATTCTACTCGTAGTTATTGTGCAGTCATGGCCAAAAGTATTGAGAATGAGACAAATAGTAATTTTTCCAAAGTTTACTGCTTCATTTTTTGTAATGGCAATTTGCATATACTCCTGAATGTCAAAGAGTGATCAGCTTAACAGTAATTACTGTAGTTGCAAAGTCAATATTTGCCCAGAAAATGAACTTTAACCCCCAAAACACATTTCAACATCATTGCAGTCCTGCCTTAAAAGGAGCAGCTAACATCGTTTTAGTGATTGATCCATTAATACAGGTGTGGGTGTTGATGAGGACAGGGCTGGCGATCAATCAGTCATGATTAAGTAAGAATGAAATCACTGGACACATTAAAAGGAGGCTGGTTCTTGGTATCATTGTTTCTCTTCAGTTAACCATGGTTATCTCTAAAGAAACACGTGCAGCCATCATTGCACTGCACAAAAATGGCCTAACAGGGAAGAGTATCGCAGCTACAAAGATTGCACCTCAGTCAACAATCTATCGCATCATCAAGAACTTCAAGGAGAGAGCTTCCATTGTTGTCAAAAAGGCTCCAGGGCGCCCAAGAAAGACCAGCAAGCGCCAGGACCGTATCTTAAAACTGTTTCAGCTGCGGGATCGGACTACCAGCAGTGCCGAGCTTGCTCAGGAATGGCAGCAGGCTGGTGTGAGTGCTTCTGCACGCACTGTGAGGCGGAGACTCTTTGAGCAAGGGCTGGTTTCAAGGAGGGCAGCAAAGAAGCCACTTCTCTCCAGGAAAAACATCAGGGACCGACTGATATTCTGCAAAAGGTACAGGGAGTGGACTGCTGAGGACTGGGGCAAAGTCATTTTCTCTGATGAATCCCCTTTTCAATTGTTTGGGACATCTGGAAAGCAGCTTATTCGGAGAAGAAGAGGTGAGCGCTACCACCAGTCTTGTCTCATGCCAACTGTAAAGCATCCTGAAACCATTCATGTGTGGGGTTGCTTCTCAGCCAAGGGAATCGGCTCACTCACAGTCTTGCCTAAAAACACAGCCATGAATAAAGAATGGTACCAGAATGTCCTCCAAGAGCAACTTCTCCCAACCGTCCAAGAGCAGTTTGGCGCCCAACAATGCCTTTTCCAGCATGATGGAGCACCTTGCCATAAAGCAAAGGTGATAACTAAATGGCTCATGGAACAAAACATAGAGATTTTGGGTCCATGGCCTGGAAACTCCCCAGATCTTAATCCCATTGAGAACTTGTGGTCAATCATCAAGAGACGGGTGGACAAACAAAAACCAACAAATTCTGGCAAAATGCAAGCATTGATTATGCAAGAATGGACTGCTATCAGTCAGGATTTGGTCCAAAAGTTGATTGAGAGCATGCCACGGAGAATTACAGAGGTCTTGAAGAAGAAGAGGCAACACTGCAAATATTGACTTGCTGCACTAACTCATTCTAACTGTCAATATAACCTATTGGTACTCATAATATGATTGCAATTATATTTCTGTATGTGATATAAACATCAGACAAACACTAATAAAAACCAGAGGCCAGCAGATCATGTGAAAATATAATTTTGGTGTCATTCTCAAAACTTTTGGCCATGACTGTACTTCCGTTTGTGAGTTGGAGTCCTTTCGCTACTTCTTTGCAAGGACCTTGTGTGTATCTGGCTCTGCTTTTCTTTTCCAGTCTGTTCCGTGTGAACAGAGCCCTATCCCTTTTTCTTTGTCTTTGTTTACCTCTTCGACGATTGATCTCAGCCTTGTCCACCGCGTCTGCGGTTTCACTCTGCTCGGCCTTGTCCACCGCGTCTGCGGTTTCGCTCTTCTCAGCCTTGTCCACCGCGTCTGCGGTTTCGCTCTGCTCAGCCTTGTCCACCGCGTCTGCGGTTTCGCTCTGCTCAGCCTTGTCCACCGCGTCTGTGGTTTCGTTCTGCTCAGCCTTGTCTACCGCGTCTGCGGTTTCGCTTTACTCTGTTTGTTTACCTCATCTGCGGCTCTGAACTAGTCTCCCAGTCTGTACTGGACCCTACCCAGCCTGCGCTCTAGTCTGCCTGTTCCTGTATTCCCTGGTGTGGGTCAACAGCCGTGTCCGGAGTTTGACCTGGAGTAGACCCTGGTTCCTCTGCTCGGTTCCTCCCTGGTGCACTGGCGTTGTATGCCGTCGTGCGACCTTGGTCGGATCGGGCCGATACTTAGTTACGCCCCTCCAGGCACTCTCCGGTTCATGGCACAGTGGAACCACTAAACATGCACACGCCAGTCAGTCCGGGCGTGTGCATTACAACTACTATAACACTGCCTCTATGTACAAGAATATAACTACTATAATACTGCTCCTATGTACAAGAATAGAACTACTATAATACTGCCCCCTATGTATAAGAATATAACTACTATAATACTGTCGACTATGTACAAGAATAGAACTACTATAATACTGCTCCCCTATTTACAAGAATATAACTACTATAATACTGTCGACTGTACAAGAATATAACTACTATAATACTGCCCCTTATGTACAAGAATATAACTACTATACTACTGCCCCTATGTACAAGAATATAACTACTATAACACTGCCTCTATGTATGAGAATATAACTACTATAACACTGCCTCTATGTACAATAATATAACTACTATAATACTGCTCCTATGTACAAGAATATAACTTCTATAATACTGCCCCTATGTACAAGAATAAAACTTCTATAATACTGCTCCTATGTACAAGAATATAATTACTACAATACTGCTCCCTATGTACAAGAATATAACTACTATAATACTGCCCCCTATGTACAAGAATATAACTACTATAATACTACCTGTAGCGTCGGCGTCCCTGCCTCCTGCTAGGCAGGGACGCTGTTCCCCTCACCTCTCCACTCCGTGCCCGGCGTCCTCCTCCCGCTCTGCTGGCAGCGCGCGCTGCTTCCCGGCCACTGTGCTTAGGGCGCGCGCGCGCTCCCCCTCTCTTAAAGGGGCCGCGCGCGCCGTCCTAAGGAGTCCCCGGCCAATGGCCGGAGGACCTCACCATATATAAGGCACCTCCTCCAAAATGGAGGTGCCCGAGCAATGTTGTTGCAAAGCCTTCACTCTGCTTCAGCCCTCAGGTCCCGCTACCAGTCACCTGCCAGATTCCTGCTTGATACCTGCCTGATATCTGTTTACCTGCTTGCAAGCCTGCGGTCCGACGGTCTGCCTTCCGACACCTGTCAGTCTGTCTATGGACCAGCCTGCCCGCTCACCTGGGAGCGCTCATCTGCTACCTGCCTGCTAGCCTACCTGGAGCCTCCGCTGTCACTTGCCGTGGCCGCCTGCCCGTCCAGAGACTCTTGCCCGCTCACCTGGGAGCGCTCACCTGCTGCCTGCCTGCTAGCCTACCTGGAGGCTCTGCCGTCACTTGCCGTGACCACCTGCCTGTCCAGAGACTCTTGCCCGCTCACCTGGGAGCGCTCACCTGCTACCTGTCTGCTAGCCTACCTGGAGGCTCTGCTGTCACTTGCCGTGACCACCTGCCCGTCCAGAGACTCTTGCCCGCTCACCTGGGAGCGCTCACCTATCTGCCTGCTAGCCTACCTGCTAGCCTACCTGGAGGCTCTGCCGTCACTTGCCGTGACCACCTGCCTGTCCAAAGACTTCCGCCCGCTCACCTGGGAGCGCTCACCAGCCACCTGCCTGCTGTCCTTCTACCCAGAGACTGTCCCTGTCACTTGCCGTGACTACCTGCCCTTCTACCCAGAGACTGTCCCTGTCACTTGCCGTGACTACCTGCCCTTCTACCCAGAGACTGTCCCTGTCACTTGCCGTGACTACCTGCCCGTCTTCCCCAGGAGCCACCCGCCTCCTTACAAGGACCGCCCCCTTGTATAGTTGCTCAGTGGTTCCGCCTCAAAGACCCGTTACAGTTTGCTCGGGCCCTGGAACCCGGTGGCACCCAAGCTCCCTCGCTCTCGGACCTATGTCATGAACTGTCCCGTCAGAGGTCCCAACAGGAGTCCATCCTGAGTCATCTGCGGAATGTCAACTCTCGCCTGGACACTCTGACTGCTCCACCAGCAACCACCGCTAGTGTCATGACTCGCAGCCCGGCAGCGCCGCTGCCCACCAATACCATGGCATCCTGCCCCGGACCCCGGCTTTCTGCACCTCCTCGCTTCGGAGGCGACCCCGCTCAAGCTCGGGGCTTCATAAACCAGTGCACCCTGCACTTTGAACTCCTGTCCCACCAGTTTATCTCCGACCGGGCCAAAGTAGCCTTCATCATGTCCCATCTCACGGGGGAGGCACTGGCTTGGCTAAATCCTCTATGGGAGAGAGGAGACCCCCTGGTGTCCAACCTGCCAGCCTTTCTCACGGCTTTCCAGAAAGTCTTCGACAAACCCGGACGGAAGACCTCATCCGCATCATCTCTGCTACGCCTCCATCAAGGAAATCTCACCGTGGGCCAATATGCCATACGGTTCCGTACCCTTGCTTCGGAGCTGGCCTGGGATAACGACGCCCTGGTGTCTGTCTTTTGGGAGGGTCTGTCCGGCCGTATTAAAGATGAACTCGCCGGTCGGGACATACCTACCTCTCTCGACGACTTAATAACTCTTGCCACCCGGATTGACATCCGGTTCCAGGAACGCGCCAAAGAGGTCACCCGTGAGAGGAGGTTTCCACGTCTAGCCCCTACCTTTCAGAAACCTGTCCCTTCTCCCGCTACTCCCCAGGCGCACTCACCCGAGCCTATGCAGGTCGACCAGACCAAGATGGTCAAAACCCGTCAAGAGTTACGCCGTGCCGAGGGGAGCTGCTTCTACTGTGGCAGTAAGGAGCACCGGATCCGTTCCTGCCCGGAGAGGTCGGGAAACGCCTGTGTCTAGGATCGCTCAGAGAGGTCGTCTTAGACAAGCGTAAACCCTCTCCATCTCTGTTGCTGTCGGTCTCTATCATCTGCGGGGAGAACCGTTATTTTGAACTAGCCCAACTTGACTCTGGAGCTGCCGGAAATCTCATTTCTCAGTCTCTGGTAGAGAAATACCGCATTCCCACCAAACCTCTAGCTGTACCCTTATCTGTCGCTGCCGTGGATGGGGGCCTCTTACCACATCCCATCCAACTCATCACCGAATCCATAACCCTGCAGGTGGGAATGCTGCACTCTGAGAGCATCTTCTTTCATGTTCTGCCTGGACTCTCTCACGCCCTATTGCTAGGCCTACCTTGGCTTCAGAAACATGCACCCGTGCTTGACTGGCAGACCGGAGAAGTCCTTCGCTGGGGACAGGACTGCCATAAGACTTGTTTAGTTCCCGTCCATCCTGTCCGTCCTTCTCCTACTCCAGCCAATCTACCTGGTCTTCCGGCTCCTTATTGGTCGTATGCGGACGTCTTTAATAAAAAGGAGGCAGAGACATTACCCCCTCATAGACCATACGACTGCCCAATCGACCTGATGCCCGGCGCTACTCCTCCCCGTGGGCGCATTTACCCTTTGTCCGCTGCTGAGACCCGATCCATGTCAGAATATATTGAGGAGAATATGGCCCGGGGATTCATCCGGAAATCTACTTCCCCGGCGGGAGCAGGCTTCTTCTTCGTCAAAAAGAAGGATGGCTCACTCCGTCCCTGTATAGACTATAGAGGCCTTAACCAGATCACGGTGAAGAATAAATACCCCCTTCCGCTCATTCCGGAATTATTTGACCGTCTGAGGGGGGCTAGAATCTTCACCAAGCTGGACCTCCGTGGGGCGTATAACCTGGTCCGTATCCGTCAGGGGGATGAATGGAAGACGGCATTCAACACCCGGGACGGCCACTATGAATACCTGGTAATGCCCTTCGGTCTCTGTAACGCTCCCGCCGTCTTTCAAGAGTTGGTCAATGACATCTTCCGGGACCTTCTCTACTCCTGCGTAGTGGTGTACCTGGACGACATCTTGGTCTTCTCTCCGGATCTCCCCACACACCGGAGGGATGTTCGTCAGGTTCTGCTCAGGCTCAGGCAGAACCACCTCTACGCTAAATATGAGAAGTGCCTCTTTGAGCAGACCTCGCTTCCGTTTTTGGGCTACATAATTTCTCAGACCGGCCTACGAATGGATCCTGAGAAACTGTCTGCCATCGAGAAGTGGCCTCGACCAGAGGGGTTGAAGGCTATTCAGCGGTTCCTGGGCTTCGCCAACTACTACCGCCTCTTCATACCGCACTTCTCTTCCCGGACTGCCCCAATCTCTGCACTCACCCGTAAGGGCACTAATCCCAGAGAATGGCCGCCCGAAGCTGAGGAAGCCTTTCTTTCCTTAAAACAGGCTTTCTCTTCCGCCCCGGTGCTGCATCGCCCGGACGGCAACAAGCAATTCTTCCTGGAAGTTGACGCCTCCTCCTCTGGAGCCGGAGCGGTACTTACCAAAAAATAGTCTTCCGGGAGAATGGTAACTTGCGGCTTCTTCTCCAATCTCTTCTCCTCTTCCGAGCGCAACTATTCTATAGGAGACCGAGAGTTATTGGCCATTAAGCTGGCATTGGAGGAGTGGCGTTACCTGCTCGAGGGGGCTCTTCACCCGGTAATAATTTACACGGACCACAAAAACTTGGCTTACCTCCAGAGTGCCCAGAGACTTAACCCGCGCCAAGCCCGGTGGTCCTTGTTTTTTGCTCGCTTTGATTTTGTTCTTCATTTTCGCCCGGCTGACAAAAACATCAAAGCTGACGCCTTGTCCCGATCCGTCTTGGTGTCTGATCTTGAGGAGGAACCTAAACATATCATCGATCCCGCCAGAGTAATGCAGGTGGCCCCCGTGAGTCTAAATCGTCTCCCTCCCGGTAAGACATTCGTAACGGTACCTGATCAGGAGAAGATCCTACACTGGGGTCACTCGTCAAAGCTTGCTGGCCATGCCGGTCAGAAAAAGACCCTCCAGCTTATCACCCGGCACTACTGGTGGCCTACCCTGCACAAGGATGTAATAGACTTTGTTTCTGCCTGTGTGTCCTGCGCCCGCAACAAGGTTCCGAGACACCTGCCAGCCGGTCGCCTCCTTCCTCTTCCAGTACCTGCTGCCCCCTGGCAGCATATAGCTATGGACTTCATAACTGATCTCCCTGTCTCTGCCGGTTGTACGGTCATTTGGGTGGTCGCTGACCGCTTTTCCAAAATGGCTCATTTCATTCCCCTGCCAGGCCTCCCGTCTGCACCCGAGCTGGCTAAAGACTTTATCCGCCACATCTTCCGTCTCCATGGCCTGCCCCTCCACATCGTGTCGGATCGTGGGGTTCAGTTCACCTCACGCTTCTGGAGAGCCACATGTAAGCTGCTAGACGTCACCCTGGACTTCTCCTCCGCATACCACCCACAGTCCAATGGTCAAGTGGAGCGGATCAATCAGATCCTGACCAGTTACCTCCGGCACTTCGTTAATGCCCACCATTCAGACTGGGTGGATCTCCTGCCATGGGCCGAATTCTCTTACAATAATCACGAGAGCGAATCTTCCTCCAGATCCCCGTTTTTGTAGTCTTCGGTCAGCATCCTCGGATCCCATTTCCCGTCTCCACCTCGGTGGACAACCCGGCCGCGGAATCTCTCGTTAACAAATTTTCCTCCATTTGGGAGAGTACCCGATCCGCACTCCTTCAGTCATCCGAGCGGATGAAAAAACACGCTGTAAACACAAGCAGGTGTAGTGCTATAGAAATTTAAAACTTAACATTTATTACCACTAGATAAAATATATGCAATATACAAGGACCTAAAAAAACACAGATGTACTGTCTGTGATATTAGATAGCCAAAATACTTCCATGTATTGTTGCGTCCAAAGATATAAATATATGTCATATAAGCATATTGTATCTCCGACGCAACCAAGAAAGTGTGGCAAAAAGAAAATGATGGAGCCTACGGGACACTATAACAACTTATTGTGTCTCAATATATGAGAACGCAGAAACATTAACCCTATCAATGGTAACCATTTAACTTTGCTATATATAGAAATGGAACATCCTCACCAATTTTGATATCCGTTCCTGATCTCAGACTTCAAAATAGCTCCATATAATGGGGGCAGACCAAGTCTCATAGGGTCACCAGCCCATCACGAAATACCGCTCCCGACGCGTTTCTTTGCCTTAGCTAGTCATCAGGGGAAAAAAGAGAAGACATGCGGTATGCACGCTGCCCACAATCGCGCAGCTCATTCACCAGACAGCGCCATTTGACACTCTAAGTCCTCTTTTAAATCCTAGTCGCGCTATACTCGCGATCGTGTCACTTCCGGTTCCGGTCAGCTGACATCCGGTATGTGGAACGCAGGTGCCGGCCGTGACACGCAAGCGTCACATCCGGTGTGCGCATCACAAACAGGGAAAACCGCACACTACGGAGCGACGATTAAGGGGCACACAAGGTAACCAACTGACATCTTGTGTTGGATGGTGACGTGAAGCCCTCCCATCCATAAGTACCCCAGGCCAGGGCAAATGTCCAAGTTATACAGTAGCTGACACCCATCCAGGCACATACCGTATGTACTAACCGCGTATATTCTGCCCCAATGGTTTATGAGCTGGAAATACCTCACAGGTCAAAACCGCACAGTGGTGCCACGGCCCAGGTCGAGAGCGCACTTAAAGCCCAAACAATAAATTATGAAAATAAAAATGAAAATCAAGGTGAAATTTCCAGCTCATAAACCATTGGGGCAGAATATACGCGGTTAGTATATACCGCGGTACATACGGTATGTGCCTGGATGGGTGTCAGCTACTGTATAACTTGGACATTTGCCCTGGCCTGGGGTACTTATGGATGGGAGGGCTTCACGTCACCATCCAACACAAGATGTCAGTTGGTTACCTTGTGTGCCCCTTAATCGTCGCTCCGTAGTGTGCGGTTTTCCCTGTTTGTGATGCGCACACCGGATGTGACGCTTGCGTGTCACGGCCGGCACCTGCGTTCCACATACCGGATGTCAGCTGACCGGAACCGGAAGTGACACGATCGCGAGTATAGCGCGACTAGGATTTAAAAGAGGACTTATCAGAGTGTCAAATGGCGCTGTCTGGTGAATGAGCTGCGCGATTGTGGGCAGCGTGCATACCGCATGTCTTCTCTTTTTTCCCCTGATGACTAGCTAAGGCAAAGAAACGCGTCGGGAGCGGTATTTCGTGATGGGCTGGTGACCCTATGAGACTTGGTCTGCCCCCATTATATGGAGCTATTTTGAAGTCTGAGAGCAGGAACGGATATCAAAATTGGTGAGGATGTTCCATTTCTATATATAGCAAAGTTAAATGGTTACCATTGATAGGGTTAATGTTTCTGCGTTCTCATATATTGAGACACAATAAGTTGTATAGTGTCCTGTAGGCTCCATCATTTTCTTTTTGCCACACTTTCTTGGTGGCGTCGGAGATACAATATGCTTATATGACATATATTTATATCTTTGGACGCAACAATACATGGAAGTATTTTGGCTATCTAATATCACAGACAGTACATCTGTGTTTTTTTAGGTCCTTGTATATTGCATATATTTTATCTAGTGGTAATAAATGTTAAGTTTTACATTTCTATAGCACTACACCTGCTTGTGTTTACATTTATTTTTTCGTGTAGTTTTTTCTAAAACCCCTGCTGCTGCATTTTGATAATTGAACTATAAGTGGTATGGCTGGATTTCTGTCAGTAGGAATAGACACCAGCCAGTGGGCCACTGAGGCCAAAGAGGTCTTTTCTGAGCGTACTTTTGCCCAAAAAAAATACACCCCCACTTTTTCGGCTGCTTTTAGAGAATTAACTAAAATTTATAAACAGCAGATTACATCTTGGTGGGAGGTACAAACACTTGATAACTACTTAAGGGCAGGCATCGTCCCGAGGAACCTTCGGATCACATTGTTTCCTTCATTTCGGTACAAGAGTCAGACCCTACTGGGCCTCTGGGAAAAGGAGGCGACCGCGAGTTCTCTGAGGTTTATGAAATTGCTTTTAGATGAGGAGAGGATTACATTAGCCGCTTTGAATGAATCATTGAGAACACAAGTGGAATTAACAAAAAAATTCTCTCTGGAACCTGAATTTAATGCTAAGGAAACGCTACTCCAGAATACAATAGAAAGATTTCAATATCACCTGAAGGAACGGAAGCATAAATTCTTTATTAAAGATTTACAAGATTTCAAGGAAAATAAGGCTTACAACTTTCTCTGTAGTAGGAGTCCAAGATACCCGGACACAGACATTTCGTCCACTGACACTGATCTATCTGAGTCAGAGGTCAGATCTAAATCACATCGTGGTAGACAGAGGGGAAGAGGAGGTGGAAGGACTCGTGGTAGAATTAATAGTAACAGGAGATCCCCCCCCTAGGACCAATTTTTTAGAGGAGGGTTATCCACTACGCAATCGCCTCAATCTGAGCAACCCCACACCGACATTATGAATCCTCAAATCATGAACCTATCCTCGAGGAGCCTCACTTCCCTGGATTTGGAGGTCTTGGGTAGGGGTCTGACTTTTGTACCGACAACAGATTATAACTCCTTTGAGGTCATAAAGGATGTAAATTTATTTGTGCGCAAGTTGAAGTGGCGCAAGCACTTCATTAAGATTGATAAACAGGCATGTGCAGAATTGGGGGTTCGTGAAGAACTCCTACCCGATATTAGAACCCTTTTTCACCTTGGTGATGTCGATCCTAACCTTGAGGGTAATGGTCCATTCACCAATCTGAAACTGAAGAGCACTAAAATGCCACCCCCACAGAGTGATTTGAGTCCCATTGACGTATTCTTGAACATAGTAACTAAGGACTTGAGAGATCTGGAGAATGATCCCGGACGCTCTAGACATAATTTTACCCTTTGTGAGATGCAAGCACTGAGGTCACTGGAAAATGATCAACACATCACCATAAAACCATCGGACAAGGGGGGTAATGTGGTGATCATGGATACCAGTGATTATCACTCGATGTGCAGTGTAATACTAAACGTCAAGGAGTGTTATAGCACTTTAAATGCGGACCCCACGAGGAGATTTTCTCAAGAGCTGGAGGAACTGGCGAATGGGGCTATGAGGGATGGCATCCTAAACAAACAGGAGAGAGACTTTGTTTGTCCAGTCCATCCAGTTATGTCTACCTTTTATAGTTTACCAAAGGTACATAAGGGCCTGAATCCACTTAAGGGACGCCCCATTATATCGGGGGTAAACAATCTAACCCAAAATTTGGGAATATACTTGGAGAAGGTACTTAAACCCTTTGTCTTAAGCTTGAACTCCTTTATCGGCGATACCAATGACCTGCTCCGTAAACTGGAAAGTATGACGGTCGATAAAGACGTGACTCTAGCTAGCATCGATGTCGAGTCATTATACTCCTCAATACCTCATGATAGGGGTTTGGAGGCGATACGCTTTTTTCTTATGGGGAGAGGCAAACAATTTGAGCGACACAATCGCTTTGTAATGGAGGCTCTTCAGTTTTGCTTGACAAAAAATGTGTTCCTCTTTGGTGGAAAATACTTCCACCAACTCAGGGGTACTGCGATGGGGAGCCCATGTGTCCCATCGTATGCCAATCTATACCTGGGTTGGTGGGAGGAAACCGTTGTGTTTGGAGACATCCCCATTGAGGGTGGTGAAAACATTTTGCTATGGGTTCGTTATATTGACGATGTCCTAGTACTGTGGAAGGGGGACAAAACATCCTTTGGAGACTTTGTGGAAAAGCTTAATCACAATGACCTCAACCTACATTTTACTTTTGAGTTTGGCCCCCATGAGTTGCCCTTCCTTGACATTCTGATACGGATAGGGAGGGATGGAGAGATAGGAACTAGCACCTATAGGAAAACGACTGCCTCGAATTCCTTCCTCAGATGGGAAAGCAACCATCCAGTCCCCCTCAAGAGGGGCATACCGAAGGGGCAATTCATGAGGGTCCGGAGGAACTGTTCGGACGATGCCATTTTTAAAGCCCAGGCTACCGACCTCTGTCAAAGATTTTATGAGAGGGGTTATCCAAAGAAGGTAATAGTTGAGGCTTATGAAGAGATTTTGGTCAGGGACCGCTCCTCCTTGCTACATCCATCCCCGAATTTGGATAAGGATAATACTTTCTGCAGACTCATCACCACCTTCTCCAACCAGTCATATACAGTCCGTAGGATACTACAAAAACATTGGCCGATTTTACTAATGGATGAGGACATTGGTGACGTGGTCGATTCAAGACCCATGATTACCTACAAAAGGGGTAGATCCCTTAGGGACAGATTGGTCCATAGTCACTATATGGGCCATCTGGGGAACAACTGGTTGAGAAGTTCTATTAATGGCTGCTTTAGATGCAGCGGATGCGTATCATGTAAAGTTATCACACAAGGAAAAGACTTCACAAGTAATGTCACCGGGAAAACATTTGTTGTCAAACATTTTATCAACTGTAGATCCAAGGGAATCATTTATAACGCCAAATGTGTTTGTGGAATGGAATATGTGGGGAAAACAAGGAGGGAATTGAGGAGAAGAGTGGGGGAACATCAAAGGGATATCATCCTGAAAAGAGACACCCCCCTGGCAAAACATGTGAATAACGCACACCCGAATAGTAGGGATATGATACGATTCATGGGAATTGACAAAGTAATGGTCCCGCCAAGAGGGGGCAACTGGGACAAACTGATTCTGCAAAGGGAGACGAAGTGGATCTTTAGGCTGCGGACAATGGCTCCTCACGGCCTCAATGAACAGCTGTCTTATAGGTCCTTCCTATAAGTGTAGGGTGAATTAGGGAAAGGAGTGTAGGGACAGCCGTCGAGGAGTGGGGGCGCCATTTGCGCAGGTTTTAGGGTGCCAACCTCCACTGCCAGGTAGGGTGATGTTGTTTTAGTTGCTCAATAGGGCTTTTTATAGGTCCCCTGGCCCCCTTCATTTCTCTCCCTGTAATTCTGTGAGGTGCGGTCCCTCCCATTTATCTTCATGTTTCTCCATATTTCTTCATATCCCCCTTTTTTTCATAATTTCACCTTGATTTCCATTTTTATTTTCATAATAATTTATTGTTTGGGCTTTAAGTGCGCTCTCGACCTGGGCCGTGGCACCACTGTGCGGTTTTGACCTGTGAGGTATTTCCAGCTCATAAACCATTGGGGCAGAATATACGCGGTTAGTATATACCGCGGTACATACGGTATGTGCCTGGATGGGTGTCAGCTACTGTATAACTTGGACATTTGCCCTGGCCTGGGGTACTTATGGATGGGAGGGCTTCACGTCACCATCCAACACAAGATGTCAGTTGGTTACCTTGTGTGCCCCTTAATCGTTGCTCCGTAGTGTGCGGTTTTCCCTGTTTGTGATGCGCACACCGGATGTGACGCTTGCGTGTCACGGCCGGCACCTGCGTTCCACATACCGGATGTCAGCTGACCGGAACCGGAAGTGACACGATCGCGAGTATAGCGCGACTAGGATTTAAAAGAGGACTTATCAGAGTGTCAAATGGCGCTGTCTGGTGAATGAGCTGCGCGATTGTGGGCAGTGTGCATACCGCATGTCTTCTCTTTTTTCCCCTGATGACTAGCTAAGGCAAAGAAACGCGTCGGGAGCGGTATTTCGTGATGGGCTGGTGACCCTATGAGACTTGGTCTGCCCCCATTATATGGAGCTATTTTGAAGTCTGAGAGCAGGAACGGATATCAAAATTGGTGAGGATGTTCCATTTCTATATATAGCAAAGTTAAATGGTTACCATTGAAAGGGTTAATGTTTCTGCGTTCTCATATATTGAGACACAATAAGTTGTTATAGTGTCCCGTAGGCTCCATCATTTTCTTTTTGCCACACTTTCTTGGTTGCGTCGGAGATACAATATGCTTATATGACATATATTTATATCTTTGGACGCAACAATACATGGAAGTATTTTGGCTATCTAATATCACAGACAGTACATCTGTGTTTTTTTAGGTCCCTGTATATTGCATATATTTTATCTAGTGGTAATAAATGTTAAGTTTTATATTTCTATAGCACTACACCTGCTTGTGTTTACATTTATTTTTTTGTGTAGTTATTTCTAAAACCCCTGCTGCTGCATTTTGAAAAAACATGCTGACAAAAAACGCCTGGATCCTCCACAATTCCGTCCTGGAGATAAGGTCTGGCTCTCGTCCAAGTATGTCCGGCTCAAGATTCCTTCCTACAAGTTAGGGCCTCGGTTCATCGGTCCTCTGGAGGTCATCAGTCAGATCAACCCAGTGGCCTATAAATTGAAACTCCCGGCCAACTTGCGGATCCCTAACTCCTTCCATGTATCTCTCCTCAAACCCGTGGTACTTAACTCTTTTTCGAAGTCTACATGCACGCCTCCTGCTCCGGTTTCCGCTGAAAACGAGTTTGAGGTAGAGAACATTCTGGCCACCAAAAGGGTAAGAGGAAAAACCTTTTTTTCTGGTAGATTGGAAGGGGTTTGGTCCTGAGGAGAGAACGTGGGAGCCCCGGGAGAACATCCATGCCCCTCTCATCCTTGATAAATTTCTGTCTGGCCTAAAAAAGGGGGGGCCTAAAGGGGGGGGTACTGTAGCGTCGGCGTCCCTGCCTCCTGCTAGGCAGGGACGCTGTTCCCCTCACCTCTCCACTCCGTGCCCGGCGTCCTCCTCCCGCTCTGCTGGCAGCGCGCGCTGCTTCCCGGCCACTGTGCTTAGGGCGTGCGCGCGCTCCCCCTCTCTTAAAGGGGCCGCGCGCGCCGTCCTAAGGAGTCCCCGGCCAATGGCCGGAGGACCTCACCATATATAAGGCACCTCCTCCAAAATGGAGGTGCCCGAGCAATGTTGTTGCAAAGCCTTCACTCTGCTTCAGCCCTCAGGTCCCGCTACCAGTCACCTGCCAGATTCCTGCTTGATACCTGCCTGATATCTGTTTACCTGCTTGCAAGCCTGCGGTCCGACGGTCTGCCTTCCGACACCTGTCAGTCTGTCTATGGACCAGCCTGCCCGCTCACCTGGGAGCGCTCATCTGCTACCTGCCTGCTAGCCTACCTAGAGCCTCCGCTGTCACTTGCCGTGGCCGCCTGCCCGTCCAGAGACTCTTGCCCGCTCACCTGGGAGCGCTCACCTGCTGCCTGCCTGCTAGCCTACCTGGAGGCTCTGCCGTCACTTGCCGTGACCACCTGCCTGTCCAGAGACTCTTGCCCGCTCACCTGGGAGCGCTCATCTGCTACCTGCCTGCTAGCCTACCTGGAGCCTCCGCTGTCACTTGCCGTGGCCGCCTGCCTGTCCAGAGACTCTTGCCCGCTCACCTGGGAGCGCTCACCTGCTGCCTGCCTGCTAGCCTACCTGGAGGCTCTGCCGTCACTTGCCGTGACCACCTGCCTATCCAGAGACTCTTGCCCGCTCACCTGGGAGCGCTCACCAGCCACCTGCCTGCTGTCCTTCTACCCAGAGACTGTCCCTGTCACTTGCCGTGACTACCTGCCCTTCTACCCAGAGACTGTCCCTGTCACTTGCCGTGACTACCTGCCCGTCTTCCCCGGGAGCCACCCGCCTCCTTACAAGGACCGCCCCCTTGTATAGTTGCTCAGAGGTTCCGCCTCCCAGACCCGTTACACTACCCCCTATGTACAAGAATATAACTACTATAATGCTGCCTCCTTTATTCAATTCTCTGGAAGGAGCTGAAGCTCAATGTTGTCCAGCGACAGCCCTGAAACCTGAAGGATCTGGCCACGGCCCCACTATCAGTATTCAGTCAGTATTTTTTCTCAGGAGTGGGAGCCAAAACCAGGAGTGGGTGATAAATGCAGAATTGGTGACTTGTTTCTATTATACCTTTTCTCTGATTGTTCCGCACATGGTTTTGGCTCCCACTCCTGAGAAAAAATACTGACCAAATACTGATAGTGTGGCTGTTGCCTTTGGAGAAGATCTTGCCTAGAGGAGGGGGCCAAAATCCCTGCTCCAGTGTGTGCAAACTTGGTCAGGAACTACAGGAAACGTCTGACCTCTGTAATTGCAAACAAAGTTTTCTGTAGTAAATATTAAGTTCTGTTTTTTTATTGTATCAAATACTTATTTCATGTAATAAAATGCAAATTAATTATGTAAAGTCATACAATGTGATTTTCTGGATTTTATTTTTAGATTCTGTCTCTCACAGGTGAAGTGACCCACGATAAAAAAAATTACAGACCTCTCCATTCTTTGTAGGTGGGAAAACTTGCAAAATCTGCAGGGTATCAAATACTTATTTTCCCCACTGTAGCAGTCCTATAGATAATGAATGGAGCAATAACACCTATGCGCAGCCCCTGTTCCCCATCCCAAAAGGGGTCGTTTAGGAAACTTTTTCTCAAGATAGGAAAACTTCTTTTATAGTAACCATAGCTGGGATACGTTACTTCATTGTAAGTTTGCCGGCAATTTCTAGCAGCTGCATTTTAATTTTAATGTGATTTTCCTACAAATATTAAAATGGTTTTACCAGATATATACAGTAAGTTATACCTACTGATAAAAAAAAGGAGATAAATTACGGTAGATAGGAACACAAGAAAAAGAGTATACTACACACAGGGATCTCTAAAAAAAATCACACATTTTTATTGACACAAAGACAATAAAAACATTTAAAAAGCCCAAGGGCTATGAAGACAAGTCATACAGCTTATAATAAAGCTATGACCCCCCCAATCCACTATATGGCACAAAAATAGAGGTACCCTCACAGCATTAGCATGATTATTTCAATGATAGACCATACATAGCATAAACGGCATACATACAGAGACGGAGGTCATAGAGGACATATACTGACGCAGATACATAGATGTTTTATCAAATGTATCTAAGTGCATGACATAAGTGAAAAATGCCATAATGCCAGATAGAAATAATATGTGCAAATAATGATAATTAGTGTTGAGCGATACCTTCCGATATCAAGAAATATCGTATCGGATTGGATCGGGCCGATACCCAAAAAGTATCGGATATCGCCGATTCCGATACCGGAAACCAATGCAAGTCAATGGGACACAAATATCGGAATGAAAATAAACCCTTTCTTTCCTTGTAGGTTAATTCTACATGAAGTAAAACAACTAAGAATAATGTAGAATGACATGAAAAGCCGGCAATTCATCAGCGGCATTCACCGGTACCCGACAATTTACAACAGAAAGGATAGAGCTTCACACATAGATTAGGTAGATAGAACCATGTCAGTCACATATATATGAAGTACTGTGACAGTGTTGCTTACTGTACTTGTCATTTAGTGTAAAGGATTTATTTTAAAAAATATTAGTGTTTTCGTGCACCGTCTCTTTAAGAAAGCCGGCCGGCAATTCAGCATCTGTACCCGACAATTTATAATAGACAGAATAGAGCATCACACATAGATTAGATAGATAGAAACATGTCAGTCACATATATATGAAGTACAGTGACAGTGTTGCTTACTGTACTTGTCATTTAGTGTAAAGGATTTATTTAAAAAAATAATAGTGTTTTCATGCACCGTCTCTTTAAGAAAGCCGGCCGGGAATTCAGCATCTGTACCCGACAATTTAGAATAGAAAGAATAGAGAATCACACATAGATTAGATAGATAGAACCATGTCAGTCACATATATATGAAGTACAGTGACAGTGTTGATTACTGTACTTGTCATTTAGTGTTAAAATAAAGGATTTATTTAAAAAAAAATTGGCGTGGGGTTCCCCTTAATTTTAGGCTCTAGCGGAGGTTAAGCAGACGGCTGGGGCAGATGTTTGAAGCCTGGGAGGGGGGTAATACCCACGGAGCTTCCCAGGCTACTAATATGAGCCCCCAGCTGAATACATAGCCTTTACTAGCTATTAAAATGGGGGAACCCCCTAAAAAAAATAACGTGGGGTCCCCCCTAATTTAATAGCTAGCAAAGGCTAGGCAGACAGCTGGGGGCTGATATTAATAGCCCAGGAAGGGTGCCATGAATATTGGCCCCCTCCCAGGCTAGAAACACCAGCCGTCAGCCGCCCCAGAAATGGCGCATCCATAGGATGCGCCAATTCTGGCACTTAGCCTCGCTCTTCCACGCTGCCCTGGTGCGGTGGCAGGGGGTAATAGGGTTGGGGTTGATGTCAGCTTATAATGCCAGCTGACATCAAGCCCAGGTTAGTAATGGAGAGGCGTCTATAAGACACCCCCATTACTAACCCCATAGTCAAAGTTAAAAGAAAACACAAACACCCAGAATAAAGTCCTTTAATTGAAATAAACACACAATTCTTTATTGTTCTAAATTAAACCATACTTACCATCACGCCCATTCCAGCTGAAGCCAACGATCTCCTGCAATAAAAGTAAAATAATAAAGCAACCTCATCCTTACCTTTCCATGGTTCCCACGACAGCTTCAGCTCTGCTACATCGAGATGACAGGCTGGACCGCAGCAGAACGCTGCCATCCAGCCTGTCATCCCGCAGACACTGAGAAGCGCAGGCATGCTTGCGCTCCTCAGTGTCTCTCTGTGACGTCATCCAGATGAGCCGAGTTCATGTCCAATGAACTCATCTCACCTCATGCACGTCACTGACAGTGTGGGAAAATTCTCACGCTGAAGTGCTGAGTGCAGGAGAATTTTCCCACGCTGTCAGTGACGTACATGAGGTGAGCTGAGTTCATTGGACATGACCTCGGCTCATCTGGATGCCGTCACAGCCTTACACTGAGGAGTGGAAGTATGCCTGCGCTTCTCAGTGTCTGCGGGATGACAGGCTGGATGGCAGCGTTCTGCTGCGGTCCAGCCTGTCATCTCGATGTAGCAGAGCTGAAGCTGTCCTGGGAACCATGGAAAGGTAAGGATGAGGTTGCTTTATTATTTTACTTTTATTGCAGGAGATCGTTGGCTTCAGCTGGAATGGGCGTGACTGTAAGTATGGTTTAATTTAGAACAATAAAGAATTGTGTGTTTATTTCAATTAAAGGACTTTTTTCTGGGTGTTGTGTTTTTTTTAAATACTTTACTAGAAATTCATGGTGGTCATGTCTAATATTGGCGTGACCCCATGAATTTCAGGCTTAGGGCCAGCTGATAATGCCAAGCTGGCCTTAACCCCTTTATTACCCAGTGAGCCACCGCACCAGGGCCCTGGATGAGTTGGGTACAGCGCCAGAAGATGGCGCTTCTATGAACGCGCCATTTTCCGGGGCGGCTGCGGACTGCAATTTGCAGCGGGGGTGGCCCAGAAAGCTTGGGTCTCCCTGCGCTGCAGATTCCAGCCCCCAGCTGCCTAGTTGTACCTGGCTGGACACAAAAATAGGGCGAAGCCCCACATATTTTTTTTTTTAATTATTTCATGAAATTCATGGAATAATTAAGAAAAAAAGGGCTTCCCTATATTGTTGTGTCCGGCTAGATACAAATAGGCAGCTGGTGGTTGGGGGCAGCCCGTTCCTGCCTGCTGTACCTGACTGGACACAAATATAGGGCGAAGCCCCACATAATTTTTTTTTAATTATTTCATGAATTTCCTGAAATAATTAAAAAAAAATTGACGTGGGGCTTTGCACTATATTTGTGTCCAGCCAGGTACAGCAGGCAGGAACGGGCTGCCCCCAACCACCAGCTGCCTATTTGTATCTAGCCGGACACAACAATATAGGGAAGCCCTTTTTTTCTTAATTATTCCATGAATTTCATGAAATAATTAAAAAAAAAAAAAACGTGGAGCTTCTCCCTATTTTTGTGTCCAGCCAGGTACAACTAGGCAGCTGGGGGATGGAATCTGCAGCGCAGGGAGGCCCAAGCTTTCTGCCCCCCGCTGAAAATTGCAGTCCGCAGCCACTCCGGAAAATGGCGCGTTCATAGAAGCTGGATGCTGTACCTGGCTGGCATACAAAAATATGTCGAAGCCCACGTCAAAAGTTTTGGGAAAAATTAATTAAAAAATAAATAATAATTTAGGGACTGCATCTTTATTAACTCCTCAAATGTCATTTAGTGTTAAAATAATGGATTTATTTTAAAAAAAAATGGCGTGGGATCCCCCATAATTTTAGTCTCTAGCGGAGGTTAAGCAGACGGCTGGGGCAGATGTTTGAAGCCTGGGAAGGGGGTAAAACCCACGGAGCTTCCCAGGCTACTAATATCAGCCCCCAGCTGAATACCTAGCCTTTACTAGCTATTAAAATGGGGGACCCCCCCAAAAAAAATGACGTGGGGTCCCCCCTATTTTAATAGCTAGCAAAGGCTAGGCAGACAGCTGGGGGCTGATATTAATAGCCCAGGAAGGGTGCCATGAATATTGGCCCCCTCCCAGGCTAGAAACACCAGTCGTCAGCCGCCCCAGAAATGGCGCATCCATAGGATGCGCCAACTCTGGCACTTAGCCTCGCTCTTCCACGCTGCCCTGGTGCGGTGGCAGGGGGTAATAGTGGTGGGGTTCATGACAGCGCCAGCTGCCATGAAGCCCAGGTTAGTAATGATGGGCGTCTATAAGACACCCCCATTACTAACCTACAAAGTGTTAAAAAGAAAAAAACACACACTACACCCAGAAAAAAATAATTTATTTGAAATAAAACACACAATTTTATTTAATTCTTAGTTTACTAAAAATAATAGTTACCTGTCCACGTTCCTGCGCTGATCTCCCATGCACAGCTGTCACATCTGGAGATGGTGACAGCTGTGCATGGCTGCTGTAAGCTCACGCTGCCGGGAACACGTCCGCTCCCGGCAGCGGGAGCCACTGACTGAGGTCACCGGAGTGCATTCAGGCAGCGCAGCTCCGGAGACCTCCTTTACGGCACTGCTGTACCGTGGGAATTTCTCACGATACAGCAGGGCCGTAAAGGAGCTAACCGGAGCAGCGCTGCCTGAACTCCGGTGAACCCTTACGGCCCCGTCATTCTAGCGGCGGCAGCGGTTCAGAGCGGTCACATTCTATGTGGCTGCTCTGAACTGGAGATCTTCGTGGGACACTCGTGGACTGCTACGGAGGGGTAAGGATAAGGTTGTGGTTTATTATTTTATATTTTATTACAGGAGATCGATGGCTTCGGGGAATTAGGTGTCTAGGTGAGTATAGGTGTAGTTTTTTATTTTTTACTTTATTTTAGGTGGCGATCGGCGGGGACAGGTAATGTATGAACTAATTTCTTTTAGGTAACCACTGGCCACCAATGACATGTATTTAACATTTATTGGGGACACAGTAGGGCAATTTAAATAGCAGGATCAGTCTGATGGGAACTACTGCTCCCATCGAGCTGATCCTGCTGGCAGGAGTGGACGGGGGACAGACATAGGCCGATGGGAGTAGTAGTGTCACATCGGCCTATGTCTGCCTGCACGCACACACACCGCGCACACCCGCACAAACATCGCGCACACACCCCGCACACACACCCCGCACACACACTAATCATGACGGGTCTGGGAGGTGACGCTGACCTGTGCGGCCGTGGGAAAGTTCATGTGAGTTCATGCAGTCAAGCATGAACTCACATGAACCCTCTGAGGGCAACGCGGCGACTTCAAATGAACAGCTGATCGGCATCACCTGATACCTCAGCTGTTCATTTGAAATAACCGGCGGGAAAGCGCAGCACAGAACGGGAAAGCCGGCGGTGAAGTCTTTTCACTGCCGGCTTCCCCGCCCGGGTCCTTCACTCCCCGCTCCTTGGAGCTGCGCTCCCCGCCCGGTCCTAACTTACGATCGGGATGGGAGGTGGCAAGGGGAGCGGAGGATCGGGGTGGGAGGCTGCGGGGAAGCAGTATGGGGCTGTGTGATTGTTTAAAAGCCGGCGGCTTTATACCGCCCGCCGGCTTTTAAACAATCAGGAGAATTCTCCCCCGCTGGGATGGCATTCTGATGACAGGCTGGATCGCGCTGCCATCCAACTTGTCATCCTTCACAGACACTGCAGAGCGCAGGCATTATGGGAACTTCCGATTCCGGTATCCGATATTGTAAAAGTATCGGAATTCCGATACCGCGAATATCGGCCGATACCCGATATTACAGTATCGGAATGCTCAACACTAATGATAATATATTACTATCAACTTACATGAATATGTGGCGCCCCTGAGGGTTCAGTCGCCACAGGGGTACTGCACCTCAGATTGAGGTGTGGTATCTCCTCTTCCAGCTAAGGATGGAGCATCTCTCAGGACCCCACTTCACCACTCAACACTACACCACTCCCATCCTGTAGGGGGCCTAAATGCACCAGGGTGCTGCCCCGGCCCGGGATAGAGGAGATGGGGGGAACCAAAGATAGGGGGAACCATGTAGTGGGTGATGGTGGAGGACACACTTTTAGGAAACACTTATTCATTCATATTTAATCTACGGCCATCTTAAGTTCAAGGTCTTTGATTGTAGTCTTCTGCCAGGATCCAGAAAAAGTCTGCAGCTGACTGAAGATACACGGTCCTCGTTCTCTGGCCTTGAGACGAGAAGCGGGTCAGAGTTAACCACTGTCTCTACCCGGTCAAGGTCCTGACCTAAGAAGGCCTTGGAGGGGAGCGGAGGAGATTGGCTCCACAGGCAAAAGGATCCCAGGGGGATATGGACGGAGCGGAGTCGCCACCTGTATTCTTTACTCTGGCCTAGTCAGAGGGATTGCTGCTGCAAGAGGGGTGACCGGCCCCTGATATCTGACTTTGTTACTTCACGTCTCAGTCAGAAAAGCCCGGAGGCCTAGTGTATCCCAGGGGGATACGGACGGAGCGGCATACGCCACCTGTATCTCTTACACCGCGTTTATCCAGTGGGACCCGGCCTTATACCACGTTCGTACCACACACAGTCAGGAGAAGACTTAGTGGGAGATCTTACCAAGGAGAGGAACACACACCAGAGGGGTCTCGACAGGTGCTCCTGATCTACTTGGGAAGTGCTGAACCCCCTTCCCGGTGGTCGCAGTACGCCGTGTGTAGCAGAGAGAAGCTTTGCGGCTGAAAGTACATCTGAAAGTGAGTAAAGACCCGGATGACTTCACACACCGCCTCAGCCTGTTATTTCCTGCACGGCACTGCACCCACCATTCCTTCTCACACTGCCCTGAGGCCTGCTCCGCCTGCGGGGAGCCGTCCCATCTTAGCTGCCCTTAACACCAGCCTCAATGGACTGTAGCAGCGCTGGTGTCCATCACCGGAAACCGCAGGTGGCGTTGTCGAAATACCACTCTTTCTTGAAAGCCCAATAATTTTTATGTGACAGCCGTGGGCACGGAACGGGTCCAGGCCACGACTGCCTCCCCCTCTACCCCTAAACCGACCCGGCTCCGAGTAACCCCATTTCCCAGGGAGGGCTAGAGCGTCACAACTACACAACCCCTGGCAAAAATTATGGAATCACGGGGCTCGGAGGATGTTCATTCAGTTGTTTAATGTTGTTGAAAAAAAGCAGATCACAGACATGGCACAAAACTAAAGTCTTTTCAAATGGCAACTTTATGGCTTTAAGAAACACTAAAAGAAATCAAGATAAACATGTGGTACTCAGTAAGGGTAATTTTTTTCCGACCAAGCAGAGGGAAAAAATTATGGAATCATGAAAAACAAACACACAAAAGAACAATCCAATACATCACTAGTATTTTGTTGCACCGCCTCTAGCTTTAATAACAGCTTGCAGTCTGAGGCATGGACTTAATGAGTGACAAACAGTACTCTTCATCAATCTGGCTCCAACTTTCTCTGATTGCTGATGCCAGATCAGCTTTGCAGGTTGGAGCCTTGTCATGGACCATTTTCTTCAACTTCCACCAAAGATTTTCAATTGGATTGAGATCCGGACTATTTGCAGGCCATGACATTGACCTTATGTGTCTGCTTTCAAGGAATGTTTTCACAGTTTTTGCTCTATGGCAGGATGCATTATCATCTTGAAAAATGATGTCATCATCCCCAAACATCCTTTCAATTGATGAGATAAGAAAACTGCCCAAAATATCAATGTAAACTTGGGCATTTATTGAAGATGTAATGACAGCCATCTCCCCAGTGCCATTACCTGACATGCAGCCCCATATCATCAATGACTGTGGAAATTTGCATGTTCTCTTCATGCAGT
Organism: Phyllobates terribilis; assembly: GCF_046119375.1. Classification (NCBI taxonomy): domain Eukaryota; kingdom Metazoa; phylum Chordata; class Amphibia; order Anura; family Dendrobatidae; genus Phyllobates; species Phyllobates terribilis. The sequence goes on from NW_027362762.1 coordinate 56,533,023, forward strand.
CATCTTTATAAATCTCATTGGAAAGGCACCAAACAAAAGTTCCAGCATCATCACCTTGCCCAATGCAGATTCGCAATTCATCACTGAATATGACTTTCATCCACTCATCCACCGTACACGATTGCTTTTCCTTAGCCCATTGTAACCTTGTTTTTTTCTGTTTAGTTGTTAGTGATGGCTTATGTTTAGCTTTTTTGTATGTAAATCCCATTTCCTTTAGACGGCTTCTTACAGTGCGGTCACAGACATTGACTCCAGTTTTCTCCCATTCGTTCCTCATTTGTTTTGTTGTGCATTTCCTGTTTTGGAGACATATTGCTTTAAGTTTCCAGTCTTGACGCTTTGATGTCTTCCTTGGTCTACCAGTATGTTTGCCTTTAACAGGTTTAACATGTTTGTATTTGGTCCAGATTTTAGACACAGCTGACTGTGAACAACCAACATCTTTTGCAACATTGCGTGATGATTTACCTTCTTTTAAGAGTTTGATAATCCTCTCCTTTTTTTCAATTGACATCTCTCATGTTGAAGCCATGATTCATGTCAGTCCACTTGGTGCAACAGCTCTCCAAGGTGTGATCACTCCTTTTTAGATGCAGACTAACGAGCAGATCTAATTTGATGCAGGTGTTAGTTTTGGAAATGAAAATTTACAGGGTAATTCCATAATTTTTTCCTCAGAATTGAGTGATTACATAATTTTTTTGCCTCTGCTTGGTCTGAAAAAAATTACCCTTACCGAGTACCACATTTTTTATCTTGATTTCTTTTAGAGTTTCTTAAAGCCCTAAAGTTGCCATTTGAAATGACTTTAGCTTTGTGCCATGTCTGTGATCTGCTTTTTTTCAACAACATTAAACAACTGAATGAACATCCTCCGAGCCCGTTGATTACTTAATTTTTGCCAGGGGTTGTATAATAACATGTAATAGATATATGAAGTCTGTTTAAGTATAAGTTATGTGCCATATATAAGAATCCTGCATGAATTGAGGGTGTAGCCATAAATGACTGTGCAATTATGGAAAATGTGTTATTAATAGGGAATAACTCGAGTACTTGAACCTCTTTAATGAGACATGTCTGTGGATGATTTCCATAAATGTGTATTATAAAGTCAATATGACAGAATAATGATATATACTTGAATTTGCTTGGTACTTGATTGGGGCTGCTTATCCACCATCTGGACTATCCTGTGTTGCAACTTTTCATCAATTTTTCTCTGCCGTCCACGTCTAGAGAGATTAGCTGCAGTGTCATGGGTTGTAAACTTCTTTATCATGCTGCGCACCGTGGACAAACAAACATCAAGATCTCTGCAGATGGACTTATAACCTTGAGATTGTTGATATTTTTCAACAATTTTGGTTTTCAAGTCCTCAGACAGTTCTTTTCTCGTCTTTCTGTTCTCCATGCTTAGTGTGGCACACACACACACAATGCAAAGATTGAGTCAACCTTTCCCCTTTTTATCTGGTTTCTGGTGTGATTTTCATATTGCCCACACCTGTTACTTGCCGCAGGTGAGTGTGAACGAGCATCACATGCTTGAAACAAAGTTGTTTACCCACAATTTTGGAAAGTTGCCAACAATTTTGTCTGGCCCATTTTGGAGGTTTTGTGTGCAATAATGTCCAATTTGCCTTTTTTCTCAGTTTTTTTTTGTGTTGTTCCAATACACACAAAGGAAATAAACATGTGTATAATAAAATGTGTAATTGTAATAATGTTCTGGGAGAAATACTACATTTTCTAGAATAATTTCAAAGGTGCCAATACTTTTGGCCATGACTGTAAGTGATATTATAACACTATTACAATACTACAACCTTGTATCTTTTCCCCCAGGGTTCCACCAACTTCTCTACTAAATATACTGTGATGATACATAATAGACTCAGATACACAGCTGCTTGATATTCATTGAATTCTTTATTAGCTTCATACAAGATTTCACATGTAGAAGTTCCCACCAGTTGTGTGGGGCAACATTGAAGTGGGCCCAATGATGATGATGATGATGATGGGCCCTCGACTCATGGAGAGTCGTCCGTCAGCGCTCAGGAGAGGAAAAACCCCCGGTGGAGGAAACCTCTGAGGAACCATGGCTGACGGACTGCCCTTCCCCTGGGCAGTGCTGGATCATGGCAGCCTGTGCCGTAGATCGGGGACTGTAAAAAGTAATGAGAACAGAGACCGAGCCCGGAATCTGCCTCGTACTGAAGCTCGGCTCATATGTTCCTGACATGGCGGCCGCCACATCAGAGCCGTCACCTCCAGGCGTACCCCATCTTCATTGTGGGGGAACAATGATCTGTAGAAAGAAGAAACAGAACTGATCATGGAGCAGCCGTATATTTCATATCAGAGACGTGCACATATATATACACACACATATCACATGTGAAGACGTTTTATTAACCTTCTAACAGGGAACTTACCTGATTTAGAGTTTGGTAAGGACGTGCGATGCAATAAATCTATGGGACAGCATAGAGCATCCGGTGTTACTCGCTTCATGCTCTTTCTGAAAAAAGTAAAAACAATGAAGATTACATGCCCGAAATAATGGCAGCACGCCCCCTCCTATCATACTTCTTGTGATGTCATCGAAGAGATGGTGACATCAAAGTTCCATGCAGATTGTGACATCACAGCTATAACCTAGGATAACAACAAAATGAGCAAATCCCCTTCAGTAAGTAAATAAATGGTAATAGTACTTGTAAATAGCACTGGGTACTAAGTTAACACTATTTTGATCAAAAGAGCGTAAAATCCATCCCACCGCGACAAGGTGTACCCAATCAGGATGGACCCTAACTCTTGTAATTCACCTCGCTATGTGTGAGCAGACCTCAAAATAGATGGGGGCAGAGCAAGACCCAGACCTGACTGTTTTGCACCTGCACATGGAAAACTATATAGACAAGATGTACAGCCCAAAAATGGGGAGCCATGCCCCTATATGTACATGGTACAAAAAACTAAAGCAAAACCAAACAAATGAGTTGGAACACATGTTGGTATAAGTGCAATGTGTCAGTGCACATTCACACTGCGGCCATTTAACAAAAAAAACCTAAGCTAAAAACAAAATGAACAAATACCATCCATTAGTAGAAGACGATTTGTTAACCCTGTAAACCGGGAACTTACGTGATTTAGGGTTTGGTGAGGGCGTAAAATGCGATCCATCTCGAGCTGCGTGACGGCCGGATTTACTCGCTTCGTGCATTTTCTGAAACAAAAAGTAAAAACAATGACTATTAGATGTCCCCAATAATGGCAGCACCCCCCCTATCATATTTATACTTTCTCTATATTGAGAGTATAATGGAGGAAAGTCCATGGTTACTTACTGGTGCAGACTGGTCTGTGGGCCCTGCGTCGTGTCTGGTTGAAGGTCGGGGCGATCTCTTGGACCGTCATAGACTCTACATGCCGTTTATAGACATGGAGTCACTTCCTGACCTTTTCTGGGAAATTCGCTGATCCTGCCATTCTTCAGGCAGGATATTAGATGATCCCTCATCTTCTGATGCTGGAACTCGGCTCTAGGTTCACCGCCATCTGCCAGAAGTTCGTAGGCAAACGCTATGGCGAATACTCCACAGTCATAGTTGTTCTTCTGCTGATCCACATCGATAAATCTCAGATGTTTCAGAGGCTCGTTGACCACTTCACTGTAAATGTTGTTAATCTGCTGACGGATGGATGGAGACAGATTTCTGCATTTGAAGCTGTCGGCCACCAAGATTTGGCCATTTTTGTAGCACGTTGTCAGCCAGTGCACTCTATCCTCATCATAGTGGATTTGTACCGCTTTCTTCAGTACGCTGTATCCTGGCACTAGAAGAGCGCAGGGGGGCTGCAGGCCATCAAAACCCTCAAACTGACTCTGCAGCAGGTCCTGGGCCAAGCTAACAATGTCATCAACCAACATGCCTGCCTTGCCTTTGCTCTTCAGGATGGCTAAGTGCTCAGGAGACAGGTTGTCCTCTTGGTTCCAGATATCAGGGATCTCCACTTGTGGGGTCTCCAGCGCCGGGGTTACTTCTCTAAATAGATCAGTTTCTGCAGCAGCTCTCTTGGCTGGTGGGAATGTCCCGGGCTGACTGTCCTCGGAGGCTGGTGCTTTTCTTTTTAGACCGTTTCGGGGTCTTGTTTGTGGCACATCTTGTGCACATACTGGATCAGCAGGATCCTCTCCAGTTTCTGCAATGCTAGAAGTGGAGTCAGTATCACCTACTATGTAGGTGGGGCTCTTCTCTCCGCTATCTTGGCTCATGACGTGGTCTTTACGTCTTCTTATAGCAACTGACCTGAAGCTCCTGATCGCTGTAATGGTGGTGGATTTTGTGGCCAGGAAGGAATTCCTCATCAGTGTTCTCCACTCACGATGGGATTTCTTGAATCGGGTCAGAAGGGTAAAGCCAATTGACTTGCAGGAGGAGAGAGTCTTGACCAGCAGCCGCTGGCCATAATGGGGACGCCCATGAATCCTCATGATGGCGTCGCTTTCTTTCTTCTTTCTATTTCTGAAGCTTTGTGTATCCAATAGGGAGTCACACAAATAACAGCCTCGGCTTTGCGCTCAGGCTTTATATAGACTTTTACTCCCATTGTGATGTCATAGAGTAGATGATGACATCAACGTTCCATGTAGATTGTGACATCACTGCTCCAGGCTCAGCTGCTACAGGCCCACCAGTAAGATTGATGCTGGGGTCACTCTATGGCTACATGCAGTTATTTTCTGACCCTTGTTCACAATTTTCCAGCCTCATTCTCCATTTATTGGAATGAAGAGGTCCATCTGTGTGTAGCCACATCTCCACTGAAGTATATGGAGAATGCAGTGTGGGGGGGATTTGCTGGACCGCTCACCCGGTTTATGGCATTTGCTGCACAATATGGCCGGTGTCACATGCAGGTTCACAGTTATTGGTACGTTTTAGGCTGCATTCACACGCTGCTTTTTTTAAATAAACTCTTTTGCTGCAAAAAAAAAAGCGTTACGTCCTCAACACATGAACAAAAGCCATAGCCGCAACACTGCGCGCCAATCAGTTTGACCTCTACATGTGAACTAACACTTAAGAATACAATTTATGTAGAAAACTATAACTCCCAGCAGGTCCTGAAGGTCTGTATCTTTCAGGGTATGTTGGGAGTTACAGTTCCCCACAGAAGAAGTGATGGCAGAAATTTGGTTTTATTACCTCGAAGTTGAGGAAACACACACATTTTTCCGTATTGGCTGCTGCTTTGTTTCTGTCCTGATTCCCGGCCATTGTCTTTGACCAGGGACTCTCGTAGTTCTATGAGGGGGTGAAGAATGGTCACACAGTGGGACCCTTGAGACTCTATGGCCCGTCTGTACGTAGGGCATCCAAGCACTGGTCCTATAAGGTGTAGGGGGCCGGGTGCCCACTGCAGCTCACGGGTCCACCAGAGAATTATCCTGCCCTTCTGTGGACCAGTCCGGGCCGCATAGAACATTCTGTAGACTGTGACATCAGCTTCGGATTTGTCCAGTGACATCACAGTATTTTCCCATGATGTGGAGGCCGAATAGTTTTTATTCTACTTTTAGGGATTTGAGTGATTTTTACTTTTTTTCTGATGACACCAATGACTTTGGATTTGCAGGATTTGTGGATTTTACCAAATTGTCATCTACAAAAATTAGAATAAATACGAAACTGAGGGATCAGATCTGTATACTGTGAATAAAAATAACAGATAAAAGATTTCTAAATCATTGCATTCTTATTTTCTTCACATTTTATACAGCATCCAACTTTATTGGAATCAGGGTTGTACAATTATAAACAGTTCACAAGTTTATGTAAAGCCTCAATATTCCCAGTCTTGTCCCATATTTCTCCAGACTTCTGCCCTATGTACAAGAATATAACTACTATAATACTGCTCCTATATACAAGAATATAACTACTATAATACTGCCCCTATGTACAAGAATATAACTACTATAATACTGCCCCCTATGTACAAGAATATAACTACTATAATACTGCCCCCTATGTACAAGAATATAACTACTATATCACTGCCTCTATGTACAAGAATATAACTACTATAATACTGCCCCTATATACAAGAATATAACTACTATAATACTGCTCCTATGTACAAGAATATAACTACTATAATACTGCCCCCTATGTACAAGAATATAACTACTATAATACTGCCCCCTATGTACAAGAATATAACTACTATAATACTGCCCCCTATGTACAAGAATATAACTACTATAATACTGCCCCCTATGTACAAGAATATAACTACTATAATACTGCCCCTATATACAAGAATATAACTACTATAATACTGCCCCCTATGTACAAGAATATAACTACTATAATACTGCTCCTATGTACAAGAATATAACTACTATAATACTGCCCCCTATGTACAAGAATATAACTACTATAATACTGCCCCCTATGTACAAGAATATAACTACTATAATACTGCCCCCTATGTACAAGAATATAACTACTATAATACTGCCCCTATATACAAGAATATAACTACTATAATACTGCCCCTATGTACAAGAATATAACTACTATAATACTGCTCCTATGTACAAGAATATAACTACTATAATACTGCTCCTATGTACAAGAATATAACTACTATAATACTGCTCCTATGTACAAGAATATAACTACTATAATACTGCCCCCTATGTACAAGAATATAACTACTATAATACTGCCCCTATGTACAAGAATATAACTACTATAATACTGCCCCCTATGTACAAGAATATAACTACTATAATACTGCCCCCTATGTACAAGAATATAACTACTATAATACTGCCCCCTATGTACAAGAATATAACTACTATAATACTGCCCCCTATGTACAAGAATATAACTACTATAATACTGCTCCTATGTACAAGAATATAACTACTATAATACTGCCCCCTATGTACAAGAATATAACTACTATAATACTGCCCCCTATGTACAAGAATATAACTACTATAATACTGCCCCCTATGTACAAGAATATAACTACTATAATACTGCTCCTATGTACAAGAATATAACTACTATAATACTGCTCCTATGTACAAGAATATAACTACTATAATACTGCCTGTGCGCAGTATGGGGGGGATGGTACGAGGGGGGACGACTGTGCGTAGTATGGGGGAGTACCAGTGCGCAGTATGGGGGGGGGGACTGTGCGCAGTATGGGGAGGGGACTTGTGCACAGTATGGGGGGAGGGGGAACCTGTGCGCAGTATGGGAGGTAGAACCTGTGCGCAGTATGGGGGGGGACCTGTGCGCAGTATGTGAGGGGGAATCTGTGCGCAGTATGGGGGGAGGAAACCTGTGTACAGTATGGTGGGGGACTTGTGTGCAGTATGGGGGGGGGGACCTGTGCGCAGTATGGGAGGGGGAACCTGTGTGCAGTATGGGGGGGCGAACACTTGTGCGCAGTATGGGGGGGAGGAAACCTGTACACAGTATGGGACGGGGAACCTTTGCGCAGTATGGCGGGGAGGGGGAACCTGTGCTCAGTATGGGGGGGAGTGAACCTGTGCGCAGTATGGGGGGGGGGACATCTGTGCGCAGTATGGGGGTGGAACCTGTGCGCAGTATGGGAGGGGGAACACCTGTGCGCAGTATGGGGGCGGGGGGGACAGCTGTGCGCAGTCTGGGGGGAGGGGGAACCTGTGCGCAGTATGGAGGGGAGGGGGAACCTGAGCGCAGTATAGGGGGGGGAAACACCTGTGCGCAGTATGGGGGGGTACCTGTGCGCAGTATGGGGGAGGCCTGTCCGCAGTATGGGGGGGAACCTGTGCCCAGTATGGGGGGGACCAGTGCGCAGTATGGGGGGAGGGGGAACCTGTGCGCAGTATGGGAGGGGGAACCTGTGCGCAGTATGGGGGGGGACACCTGTGCGCAGTATGGGGGGGAGGGAACCTGTGTACAGTATGGGTGGGGGACTTGTGCACAGTGTGGGGGGGAGGGGGAACCTGTGTGTAGTATGGGGGAGACCTGTGCACAGTATAGGAGGGGGAACCTGAGTGCAGTATGGGGGGGTGAACACCTGTGCGCAGTATGGGGGGGAGTGAACCTGTGCGCAGTATGGGGGGGGGGACATCTGTGCGCAGTATGGGGGTGGAACCTGTGCGCAGTATGGGAGGGGGAACACCTGTGCGCAGTATGGGGGCGGGGGGGACAGCTGTGCGCAGTATGGGGGGAGGGGGAACCTGTGCGCAGTATGGGGGGGAGGGGGAACCTGTGCGCAGTATGGGGGGAGGGGGAACCTGTGTGCAGTATGAGGGGAGGGGGAACCTGTGCGCAATATGGGGGGGAACTGTGCGCAGTTTGGGGGGGTACCTGTGCGCAGTATGGGGGGGCTGTGCGCAGTATGGGGGGGTACCTATGCGCGGTATGGGGGGAACCTGTGCAGAGTATGGAGGGACCTGTGCACAGTAATAGGGGGGACCTGTGCGCAGTATATGGGGGGAACCTGTGCGCAGTATGGGGTGGACCTGTGCGCAGTATATGGGGGGGAACCTGTGCGCAGTATGAAAGGGGGAACCTGAACGCAGTATGGGGTGGACCTGTGCGCAGTATATGGGGTGGAACCTGTGTGCAGCATGGAAGGGGGAACCTGAGCGCAGTATGGGGGGGGGGAACACCTGTGCGCAGTATGGGGGGGGTACCTGTGCGCAGTATGGGGGTGGCCTGTCCGCAGTTTGGGGTGGGACCTGTGAGCAGTATGGGGAGGGGACCAGTGCGCAGTATGGGGGGGGGACCTGTGCGCAGTATGGGGGGAGGGGGAACCTGTGTGCAGTATGAGGGGAGGGGGAACTGTGCGCAGTTTGGGGGGGTACTTGTGCGCAGTATGGGGGGGGCTGTGCGCAGTATGGGGGTGTACCTATGCGCGGTATGGGGGGAACCTGTGCAGAGTATGGGGGGACCTGTGCGCAGTATGGGGGGGAGGGACCTGTGCACAGTAATGGGGGGACCTGTGCGCAGTATATGGGGGGTAACCTGTGCGCAGTATATGGGGGGGGACCTGTGCGCAGTATATGGGGGGAACCTGTGCGCAGTATGGCGTGGACCTGTGCGCAGTATATGGGGGGGAACCTGTGCGCAGTATGAAAGGGGGAACCTGAGCGCAGTATGGGGTGGACTTGTGCGCAGTATATGGGGGGGAACCTGTGTGCAGCATGGAAGGGGGAACCTGAGCGCAGTATGGGGGGAACCTGAGCGCAGTATGGGGGGGGGGAAACACCTGTGCGCAGTATGGGGGGGTACCTGTGCGCAGTATGGGGGTGGCTTGTTCGCAGTATGGGGGGGGAACCTTTGCGCAGTTTGGAGTGGGACCTGTGCGCAGTATGGGGGGGGGACCTGTGCGCAGTATGGGGGGAGGGGGAACCTGTGCGCAGTATGGGAGGGGGAACCTGTGCGCAGTATGGGGGGGAGGGGGAACCTGTGTGTAGTATGGGGGGGACCTGTGCACAGTATAGGAGGGGGGGTGAACACCTGTGCGCAGTATGGGGGGAGGGGGAACCTGTGCGCAGTATGGGGGGAGGGGGAACCTGTGTGCAGTATGGGAGGGGAACCTGTGCGCAGTATGGGGGGGAACCTGTGAGCAGTATGGGGAGGGGACCAGTGCGCAGTATGGGGGGGTCCTGTGCGCAGTATTGGGGGAGGGGGAACCTGTGCGCAGTATGGGAGGGGGAACCTGTGCGCAGTATAGGGGGGAGGGAACCTGTGTACAGTATGGGTGGGGGACTTGTGCGCAGTATGGAGGGGAGGGGGAACCTGTGTGTAGTATGAGGGGGAACCTGTGCGCAGTATGGGGGGAGTGAACACCTGTGCACAGTATGGGGGGAGGGGGAACCTGTGCGCAGTATGGGGGGAGGGGGAACCTGCGTGCAGTATGGGAGGGGGGAACCTGTGTGCAGTATGGGGGGGAGGAAAACATATGTGCGCAGTATGGGGGGGAGGAAAACATCTGTGCGCAGTATGGGGGGGAGGAAAACATCTGTGCGCAGTATGGGGGGGGGAAACATCTGTGCGCAGTATGGGGGGGGTGGACCTGGATGGGGATATGTGCGCAGGATGGGGGACATGTCTGCAATATGGGAACCTGGATGGAGGACATGTCTGCAGTTTGGGGACCTGGATGGAGGACATGTCTGCAGTTTGGGGACCTGGATGGAGGACATGTCTGCAGTTTGGGGACCTGGATGGAGGACATGTCTGCAGTTTGGGGACCTGGATGGAGGACATGTCTGCAGTTTGGGGACCTGGATGGAGGACATGTCTGCAGTTTGGGGACCTGGATGGAGGACATGTCTGCAGTTTGGGGACCTGGATGGAGGACATGTCTGCAGTTTGGGGACCTGGATGGAGGACATGTCTGCAGTTTGGGGACCTGGATGGAGGACATGTCTGCAGTTTGGGGACCTGGATGGAGGACATGTCTGCAATATGGGGACCAGGATGTGGACGTTACTTCAAGATGAGGACCAGGATGGGGCCATATCTACATTATGGGAGCCAGGATGGGGATATAGCTACAATATGGGGACCTGGATGGGGCATTACTAACAAGATGAGGACCAGTTCAAAAGGTGTACAGAAAAAAAAAAATGGTATCACTAAAAATGTCACTTTGTCCTGCAAATAATGTGGCCCCCCAAATGAAATGTTTTTCCATGTGCGGCCCATATACCCAGCTGAGTTTGAGACCCCTGGTTTAAAACTTGTGATGTATTACGTATGTCCATGACAGTCAATGTGCTTACACTATACGGCTTCTCGTTGCTTCAGTGTCCCCGTTATAAGATCCACATCTCTTAGTCCCGAGTAACGAGGAGAACGGAGATATCAGTGGTATGTGCCTGTGCAGCGAGCACCAGCCGTCCCTCCTGGCACCGCAGAGATCTTGGCAGCTCTGAGCAGATAATTTTTGCTCCCTGGAAACGCAGCATATTTTCCCATACGCTAAAATTAAGCAAATGTGCTGTCTACTCCCACGTCTGTTTAGATCAGTAAAATAAGATCTTACAGTCAGAACATTATGCACAAAATGACTTGTTTGTGGCAAAGAAATAAAAACAGGATTGTCAGCTGTCATTGAAGTCATCAGATTATTAATGTTCATGTCTTAACGGGTTAGAAAGTCCATTTGTACCTTTTTAAGTAATTCTGAGTCAGGGTCCTCATAGTCAGGGTGGAGAGTGGTGACGAAGAGGGTCTCCTGCTCAGGAGGACCTGTCCAGTCCTGCATCATCTGACATGAATGGACACTGTGTAATGCTCATTCTGCCCAGTGGTTCTATTGTGCTTTCACACACTATCTGTACAGTTTCTTCAGTGTTTTATGGTATGGCTCTCTCTCTCTTTCCCTATCTTTATGGCTGAGCTGTGACGTCCTCTCACTTTCCAGATTCACTACAAAACAGCTTCTGCATTACCTGCCTCTGCTTTTAAACAGACTATGATAGTACCTCCTGATTGGCTGTGGTATACCATGTGATAGCTGCAAGTCATTAAGGCACACATGATAAGCTTTGCCCCGCAGGGTGAGTATGTTTGGCCCGCTGTCCTCCACCATCACTTTCCCTCTGCGTCTGACATCTCAGCGCAGCAGGCGCCATGACTTCATTACAAATCGCCTGTTGTGCCGAGGAGTGCAGAGGATCAGAAGATGAGCTGCAGAGACCGGAGCAATGGGGGAACGAGGAGAGGTGAGTATTTTTATTTTTTTTTATTGTGGGGCCCATTATACTGTATGGATCACTATATGGAGCCCATTATACTGTATGGAGCACTATGTAGGGCCTATTATTCTGTATGGAACACTATGTGGGGCCCATTATTCTGTATGGAACACTATGTGGGGCCCATTATTCTGTATGGAACACTATTTGGGACCCATTATTCTGCATGGAGGACTATGTGGGGCCTTTATACTATATGGAGGGCTATGTGAAGCCCATTATACTGTATAGAGCACTATGTGGGGCCCATTATTCTGTATGGAGGACTATGTGCGGCCCATTATTCTGTATGGAGGACTATGTGGGCCCATGATACTGTATGGAGGACTATGTGGGGCCCATTATTCTGTATGGAGGACTATGTGGTGCCATTATACTGTATGGAGGACTATGTGGGCCCATGATACTGTATGGAGGACTATGTGCGGCCCATTATTCTGTATGGAGGACTATGTGGGCCCATGATACTGTATAGAGCACTATGTGGGGCCCATTATTCTGTATGGAGGACTATGTGGTGCCATTATGCTGTATGGAGGACTACGTGGGGCCATTATACTGTATGGAGGGCTATGTGATGCCATTATACTGTATAGAGCGCTATGTGGGGCCCATTATTCTGTATGGAGGACTATGTGGGGCCCATTATTCTGTATGGAGGACTATGTGGTGCCATTATACTGTATGGAGGACTATGTGGGGCCATTATACTGTATGGAGGGCTATGTGGTGCCATTATTCTGTATGGAGGACTATGTGGGGCCATTATACTGTATGAAGGACTATGTGATGCCATTATACTGTATGGAGGACTATGTGGGGCCATTATAACTATATGGAGGACTATGTGGGTCCCATTATACTGTATGGAGGACTATGTGGGGCCCATTATTCTTTATGGAGAACTATGTGGGGCCTTTATTCTGTATGGAGGACTATGTGGGGCTATTATTCTGTATGGAGGACTATGTGGGGCCCATTATTCTGTATGGAGGACTATGTGGGGCCCATTATTCTGTATGGAGGACTATGTGGGGCCCATTATTCTGTATGGAGGACTATGTGGGGGCCATTATTCTGTATGGAGGACTATGTGGGGGCCATTATTCTGTATGGAGGACTATGTGGGGCCCATTATTCTGTATGTAGGACTATGTGGGGGCCATTATTCTGTATGGAGGACTATGTGGGGCCCATTATTCTGTATGGAGGACTATGTGGGGGCCATTATTCTGTATGAAGGACTATGTGGGGCCCATTATTCTGTATGGAGGACTATGTGGGGCCCATTATTCTGTATGTAGGACTATGTGGGGGCCATTATTCTGTATGGAGGACTATGTGGGGCCCATTATTCTGTATGGAGGACTATGTGGGGCCCATTATTCTGTATGGAGGACTATGTGGGGGCCATTATTCTGTATGGAGGACTATGTGGGGGCCATTATTCTGTATGGAGGACTATGTGGGGCCCATTATTCTGTATGTAGGACTATGTGGGGGCCATTATTCTGTATGGAGGACTATGTGGGGCCCATTATTCTGTATGGAGGACTATGTGGGGGCCATTATTCTGTATGAAGGACTATGTGGGGCCCATTATTCTGTATGGAGGACTATGTGGGGCCCATTATTCTGTATGTAGGACTATGTGGGGGCCATTATTCTGTATGGAGGACTATGTGGGGCCCATTATTCTGTATGGAGGACTATGTGGGGGCCATTATTCTGTATGGAGGACTATGTGGGGGCCATTATTCTGTATGGAGGACTATGTGGGGCCCATTATTCTGTATGGAGGACTATGTGGGGGCCATTATTCTGTATGGAGAACTATGTGGGGGCCATTATACTGGATGGGGCACTAAATATACTGTAGACATTTTTTAATAAATATCAAGGTTGGCCCGCGACTTTGTCCAAGCTTTTAATTTTGGCCCTCTGTGTATTTGAGTTTGACATTCCTGCATTATGGGGAAGCCCGCCTGAGGTCATTTGCTCCTTCTCTGGCTGATGCAGCTTTCTGCTATGTGTAAATTGTGCCAGTTTAGGCAATATGCACCAAGCAAATTACATATTTTTTCTAAAACCTTAAAGCAAACTCAATTCGCACCAAATTGATTTGCTCATCTCTGCTCAACAGTCCAAGGAAGGTTTGTGTTTCATCGTGACTTTAATGGCAATTTATTTATTTTTTTATCTCTGGTGTAATTTTAATGTAGTTTCTATAGTTCTTTATAATTAGATTTTTAAGTCTTGTTTACTTACAGAGATAATGGCAATTTACTATTTTTGGCAGACTTTTTGTCAAAAGTGACAACAGGAAGTGCAGCCATATTGGTTGTCACTTTTGAATTAGTTTCTTAGAAATGGACTTCATTGTTGATGGCTCTGGGACAGTTACATATAATAACCATCCTCTGAGAAGATTATTATAACATGGCAACCATTATAGTTGCACTTCCTGTTGCCACTTTTTAAAAATGTCTGCAGCAACTGAATAGAAAAATTCCAGTATCTCTGTATGTAAATAAAACATAATTGTCAGGATTTCTGTTGCCCTTCTACAGTTTGACCACTAGTGGCCACTATTGTTCACTTTAATATTTGTGCTGCCATTTCACTCCTTACCAATAGAGGCTGTTGTTGTGTTCGGCAATTGTCCTTTACCAAGATGGCGGATTCTGAATCTATGGAATCCATCTTGCTTCCTGTTTGGGTCTTCTTAAAGCCACATGGACCTCTCACTCATTGCTTGAGTATTGTGTCTAGCTGTTAACCTAGTTTCAGTCTCAACTCCTGAACATTCTTACCCAGACTGTTCTAATTCATTTACAGATTGTTTCCTACAACTCCTTGCTGACTCCAAGGACTTCTGCTACAGCTTGCTGTTCCTGCTTGTGCTCCTTCTGCCACTGGTTTACAGCAGTGCTATGCCAGTATCGTAACAATAGTTGAATATTAATTAAACTTTGGTTATCTATTTAAATTGTGATTTGCAACATTTTGGGCGGAAAAACACATTAGCATTTTTGCTTTTTTTTTTTTAGCCCTTTAAGTTAGTTTTTATGCTTTTAATCAAACTAATTGTCTTGGATCTGTACTCCTTGATTTGCTTCTCTCGAAACTTTGGAGAGATATTTATTCAGATTTTGCTGCCTTTAAGTAGATAAGTATTCATGCCAATCAAGTGACCCCCGGCGTCAGGAAAAAACCTAGCGACTAATTATTTCAGCTCTCTACGGTCCTCCGTAATCAGACAGACAATAGCCTCGTATCTCAATGTGTTTGTCTGATTAGGTTCAGTGCTAATAATAAGAACATTGCACAGGTTACATAATTGGAGAATCTTGTCATTGTGCACCCGATGGCTATAAAAATAACACAGGACGCCAGACGTGTCAAACTTTCCTGCCTGATAATGTAACGCGAACTACAGCAGATGATAAAGTGAGGATCCTGCTATTAGAAATAAAGGATCTTAAAGGGGTTTTCCTCAAAACGACATTTACCTTTTCCCAATTGGTAGGTGATAAATACTGTAGCAGATTGCAGGTACCACAGGATCACTAGAAATCCATTGTAATCCCACTTCTGCTGATTGAATGTTTCTGGGGTCTAACGGATGGATCTGACGACATCCATTGCTCCGTTAAAGGTTCTCCTCACTACGGTCGTGCACCAAAAAGGAAGAGAAACTCTGTACTCCCGTATTAAGGATCAGTCTGAATCCCAACAGTGATGATCCCAGTGATCATCCAGGGGTGTAATGATCGAGGTCGCAGAGGATGCAACCACGAACGGGCCCGTGCTGGAACAGGGCCAGCCAACACCAACACCTACTTCAGCTGGATGTGCATCCTTCTCCTGTGCTGCAATACATGCTGCCAGCCAATCAGAGGCCGGCAGCCGACATTGGCGTCGCATGACAGTGACATCATGAGTCGCCATAGCAGGCACGCCAACATCAGCTGCTGATCTCTGTGCCTGCTACAGAAGAGGATGCCTCATGTCCAGGATGGGGGACATGTAACCAGGATGGGGGACATGTAACCAAGATAGGGGTCATATATACCAGGATGGGGGACATGTATTCCAGAATGGGGGGACATATATACTAGGATGGGGGACATGTATACCAGGATGGGGTACACATATACCAGGATAGGGGACATATATAATAGGATGGGGGGACATGTATACTAGGCTGGGGGGACATGTATACCAGGATGGGGGAAATATATATCAGGATGGGGGACATGTATACCAGGATGGGGGATATATATAGCACAATGAGGGACATTATACCAGGATGGGGGACACATGTACCAGGATAGGGGACATATATAATAGGATGGGGGGACATGTATCCCAGGATGGGGGGACATGTATACCAGGATGGGGGAAATGTATACCAGGATGGGAGATATATATACCAGGATGGGGGACATGTATACCAGGATGAGTGACATATATACCAGGATGGGAGACATATATACCAGGATGGGGGACATATATACCAGGATGGGGGACATGTATACCAGGATGGGTGACATGTATACCAGGATGGGGGACAATGTATACCAGGTTAGGGGACATATATACTAGGATGGGGGGACATGTATACCAGGATGGGGGACATATATACCAGGATGGGGGACATGTATACCAGGATGGGGGATATATATACCACAATGGGGGACATTATACCAGGATGGGGGACACATATACCAGGATAGGGGACATATATAATAGGATGGGGTGACATGTATACCAGGATGGGGGACATGTAACCAGGATGGGGGACATGTAACCAGGATAGGGGTCATATATACCAGGATGGGGGACATGTATTCCAGAATGGGGGGACATATATACTAGGATGGGGGACATGTATACCAGGATGGGGTACACATATACCAGGATAGGGGACATATATAATAGGATGGGGGGACATGTATACCAGGATGGGGGAAATATATATCAGGATGGGGGACATGTATACCAGGATGGGGGATATATATAGCACAATGAGGGACATTATACCAGGATGGGGGACACATGTACCAGGATAGGGGACATATATAATAGGATGGGGGGACATGTATCCCAGGATGGGGGGACATGTATACCAGGATGGGGGAAATGTATACCAGGATGGGAGACATATATACCAGGATGGGGGACATGTATACCAGGATGGGTGACATGTATACCAGGATGGGGGACAATGTATACCAGGTTAGGGGACATATATACTAGGATGGGGGGACATGTATACCAGGATGGGGGACATATATACCAGGATGGGGGACATGTATACCAGGATGGGGGATATATATACCACAATGGGGGACATTATACCAGGATGGGGGACACATATACCAGGATAGGGGACATATATAATAGGATGGGGTGACATGTATACCAGGATGGGAGAAATGTATACCAGGATGGGAGACATATATACCAGGATGGGGAGACATGTATACCAGGATGGGTGACATGTAACCAGGATGGGTGACATGTTTACCAGGATGGGGGACATGTATACCAGGATAGGGGACATATATACTAGGATGGGGGGACATGTATACCAGGATGGGGGACATACATAACAGGATGGGGGGACATGTATACCAGGATGGGGGACAATGTATACCAGGTTAGGGGAAATGTATACCAGGATGGGAGACATATATACCAGGATGGGGGACATGTATACCAGGATGAGTGACATATATACCAGGATGGGAGACATATATACCAGGATGGGGGACATGTATACCAGGATGGGTGACATGTATACCAGGATGGGGGACAATGTATACCAGGTTAGGGGACATATATACTAGGATGGGGGGACATGTATACCAGGATGGGGGACATATATACCAGGATGGGAGACATATATACCAGGATGGGGGACATGTATACCAGGATGGGTGACATGTATACCAGGATGGGGGACAATGTATACCAGGTTAGGGGACATATATACTAGGATGGGGGGACATGTATACCAGGATGGGGGACATATATACCAGGATGGGGGACATATATACCAGGATGGGGGACATGTATACCAGGATGGGGGATATATATACCACAATGGGGGACATTATACCAGGATGGGGGACACATATACCAGGATAGGGGACATATATAATAGGATGGGGTGACATGTATACCAGGATGGGAGAAATGTATACCAGGATGGGAGACATATATACCAGGATGGGGAGACATGTATACCAGGATGGGTGACATGTATACCAGGATGGGTGACATGTAACCAGGATGGGTGACATGTTTACCAGGATGGGGGACATGTATACCAGGATAGGGGACATATATACTAGGATGGGGGGACATGTATACCAGGATGGGTGACATGTAACCAGGATGGGTGACATGTTTACCAGGATGGGGGACATGTATACCAGGATAGGGGACATATATACTAGGATGGGGGGACATGTATACCAGGATGGGGGACATACATAACAGGATGGGGGGACATGTATACCAGGATGGGGGACAATGTATACCAGGTTAGGGGACATATATACTAGGATGGGGGGACATGTATACCAGGATAGGGGACATACATTCCAGGATGGGGGGACATGTATAGCAGGATAGGGGACATATATACCAGGATTGGGGGACATGTATACCAGGATGGGTGACATGTATACCAGGATGGGTGACATGTATACCAGGATGGGGGACATGTATACCAGAATAGGGGACATGTATACCAGGATAGGGGACATATATACTAGGATGGGGGGACATGTATACCAGGATGGGGGACATACATACCAGGATGGGGGGATATGTATACCAGGATAGGGGACATACATTCCAGGATGGGGGGACATGTATAGCAGGATAGGGGACATATATACCAGGATTGGGGGACATGTATACCCGGATAGGGGACATATATACCAGGATGGGAGACATGTATAGCAGTAGAGGGGACATATATACTAGGATGGGGGACATGCATACCAGGATGGGGTGACATGTATACCAGGACAGGGGACATGTATACCAGGATGGGGGGATATATATACCAGGATGGGGGGACATGCATATGAGGATAGGTGACATTTAACAAGGATGGGGAAATGTATAGCAGACTGGGGGGACATGTATACCAGGATGGGGGAAATATATACCAGGATGGGGGAAATATATACCAGGATGGGGAAAATGTATACCAGGATGGGGGACATGTATACCAGGATGGGGGATATATATACCACAATGAGGGACATTTTACCAGGATGGGGGACACATGTACCAGGATAGGGGACATATATAATAGTATGGGGGGACATGTATCCCAGGATGGGGGAAATGTATACCAGGATGGGGGACATGTATACCAGGATGGGGGACATGTATACCAGGATGGGGGATATATATACCACAATGGGGGACATTATACCAGGTTGGGGGACACATATACCAGGATAGGGGACATAGATAATAGGATGGGGTGACATGTATACCAGGATGGGGGGACATGTATACCAGGATGGGGGGACATGTATACCAGGATGGGAAACATATATACCAGGATGGGGGACATGTATACCAGGATGGGTGACATATATACCAGGATGGGAGACATATATACCAGGATGGGTGACATATATACCAGAATGGGGGACAATGTATACCAGGTTAGGGGACATATATACTAGGATGGGGGGGACATGTATACCAGGATGGGGGACATATATACCTGGATGGGTGACATGTATACCAGGATAGGGGATATATATACCACAATGTGGGACATTATACCAGGATGGGGGACACATATACCAGGATAGGGGACATATATAATAGGATGGGGTGACATGTATACCAGGATGGGAGAAATGTATACCAGGATGGGAGACATATATACCAGGATGGGAGACATGTATACCAGGATGGGTGACATGTAACCAGGATGGGTGACATGTATACCAGGATGGGGGACATGTATACCAGGATAGGGGACATATATACTAGGATGGGGGGACATACATAACAGGATGTGGGGACATGTATACCAGGATGGGGGATATATATACCACAATGGAGGACATTATACCTGGATGAGGGACACATATACCAGGATAGGGGACATATATAATAGGATGGGGGGACATGTATACCAGGATGGGGGAAATGTATACCAGGATGGGAGACATAAATACCAAGATGGGGGACATGTATACCAGGATGGGTGACATGTATACCAGGATGGGGGGACATGTATACCAGAATAGGGGACATGTATACCAGGATAGGGGACATATATAATAGGATGGGGTGACATGTATACCAGGATGGGAGAAATGTATACCAGGATGGGAGACATATATACCAGGATGGGAGACATGTATACCAGGATGGGTGACATGTAACCAGGATGGGTGACATGTATACCAGGATGGGGGACATGTATACCAGGATAGGGGACATATATACTAGGATGGGGGGACATACATAACAGGATGTGGGGACATGTATACCAGGATGGGGGATATATATACCACAATGGGGGACATTATACCTGGATGAGGGACACATATACCAGGATAGGGGACATATATAATAGGATGGGGGGACATGTATACCAGGATAGGGGACATATATACTAGGATGGGGGGACATACATAACAGGATGTGGGGACATGTATACCAGGATGGGGGATATATATACCACAATGGGGGACATTATACCTGGATGAGGGACACATATACCAGGATAGGGGACATATATAATAGGATGGGGGGACATGTATACCAGGATGGGGGAAATGTATACCAGGATGGGAGACATAAATACCAAGATGGGGGACATGTATACCAGGATGGGTGACATGTATACCAGGATGGGGGGACATGTATACCAGGATAGGGGACATGTATACCAGGATAGGGGACATATATACTAGGATGGGGGACATACATACCAGGATGGGAGGACATGTATACCAGGATAGGGGACATACATTCCAGGATGGGGGGACATGTATAGCAGGATAGGGGACATATATACCAGGATTGGGGGGCATGTATACCAGGATAGGGGACATATATACCAGGATGGGGGACATGTATAGCAGTATAGAGGACATATATACTAGGATGGGGGACATGCATACCAGGATGGGGGGACATGTATACCAGGATAGGGGACATGTATACCAGGATGGGGGGATATATATACCAGGATGGGGGGACATGCATATGAGGATAGGTGACATTTAACAAGGATGGGGGAAATGTATAGCAGGATGGGGGGACATGTATAGCAAGATAGGGGACATATATAGCAGAATGGGGGGACATGTATAGCAGGATGGAGCCCAGGATGAGTCACATATATGACAGGATGGGGGACATATACAGTGGGGAAAATAATAAGTATTTGTTACACTGCCAATTTTGCAAGTTTTCCCACCTACAAAGAATGGAGAGGTCTGTAATTTTTATCATATAGTTACATATAGTTTATAAGGCCGAAAAAAGACAAGCGTCCATCCAGTTCAGCCTATTTCTTGTGCACTGCAGCTATTCCGCAGCGTTGATCCAGGGGAACGCAAAAAAAACCAAAACAAACAAAAAAAACAAACATGCGGTATAGGCCAATTGACATCATTGAGGAAAAAATTCACTTCCCGACACCAATCTGGATTAATTAACTATCACTAAGCATAAGATGTAATTTTATTGTTCTCCAGAAAGGCGTCCAGGCCTCTCTTGAACTCATTAAGTGAGTTGGACATCACCACTTCCTCTCCCAGAGAGTTCCAGAGTCTCACGGCTCTGACCGTAAAGAATCCCCTTCTATGCTGGTGCAGGAACCTCCTTTCCTCCAGACGCATAGTGTGCCCCCTCGTCTTAGTCACCATCCTTGGTATAAACAGGTCATGGGAGAGATCTCTGTACTGCCCCCTGATGTATTTATACATGTTTATGAGGTCTCCCCTAAGCCTTCTCTTTTCCAACGTAAATAGGCCTAATTTTGACAACCTCTCTGGGTATTCTAGTCCCTCTATTCCCTTTATTACCTTAGTCGCACTCCTTTGTACCCTCTCTAGCTCCAATATGTCTTTCCTGAGCACCGGAGCCCAGAACTGTGCACAATATTCTAAGTGCGGCCTTACCAGTGCTTTATACAGAGGAAGAACAATGTTCTCATCATATGCCCCTATTCCTCTTCTGATGCATGCCATGACTCTATTTGCCTTCGCAGCTGCTGCCTGACACTGGGCACTCCAATTTAATTTGCTATTAACCAAGACGCCCAGGTCCTTCTCCATGTCAGATTTCCCCAACGGTTTCCCATTTAATATGTATGGGTGACTGCTGTTTTTCTTTCCCATGTGCATGACCTTACATTTATCGGCATTGAACCCCATTTGCCATTTTTTGGCCCAACTCCCCAATTTATCTAAATCCTCCTGTAGCTGTGCCCTATCCTCATCTGTATTAACTACTTTACAAAGTTTAGTATCATCTGCAAATATTGCTATTTTACTATGCAACCCTTCCACTAGATCATTAATAAATATATTAAATAATATAGGGCCCAAGACAGACCCAAGGTATCATAGGTATACTGCAACTGTGAGAGACAGAATCTAAAAATCAAATCCAGAAAATCACATAGTATGAATTTTTACCATAATTAATTTGCATATTATTGCATGAAATAAGTATTTGATACAATAGAAAAACAGAACTTAATATTTGGTACAGAATCCTTTGTTTGCAATTACAGAGGTCAGAAGTCTCCTGTAGTTCTTGACCACATTTGCACACACACTGCTGCAGGGATTTTGGCCGACTCCTCCATACAGATATTCTCCAGATCGTTCAGGTTTCAGGGCTGTCACTGGGCAACATTGAGTTTCAGCTCCCATCAAAGCTTTTCTATTGGGTTCAGGTCTGGAGACTGGCTAGGCCACTCCAGACCCTTGAAATGCTTCTTATGGAGCCACTCCTTAGTTGCCCTGGCTGTGTGTTTCGGGTCATTGTCATGCTGGAAGACCCAGCCACAACCCATGTTCAATGCTCTTACTGAGGGAAGGAGGTTGTTGGCCAAAATCTCTATACATGACCCCATCCATCCTCCCTTCAATATGGTGCAGTCGCCCTGTTCGCTTTGCAGAAAAGCATCCCCAAAGTATGATGTTTCCCCCACCATGCTTCACAGTGGGGATGGTGTTCTTGGGGTTGTACTCACCCTTCTTCTTCCTCCAAACATGGTGAGTGAGTTGATACTAAAAAGTTTGATTTTGGCATCATCTAACCACATGATCTTCTCCCATGCTTCCTCTGGATCATCCAGATGGTCATTGGCGAACTTCACACAGGCCTAGACATGTGCTGGTGTGAGCAGGGGGACCTTGCATGCCTAGCAGGATTTTAATACATGACGGCGTAGTGCGTTACTAATGGTAATGTTTGAGACTGTGGTCCCAGCTCTCTTCAGGTCATTGACCAGGTCCTCCAGTGTTGTTCTGAGCTGATTGCTGACATTTCTCAAAATCATCATCCATACGAGGCGAGATCTTGCATGGAGCCCCAGACTGAGGAAGATTAAGTTATCTTGTGTTTCTTCCATTTTCTAATATTTGTGCCAACAGTTGTTGCCTTCTCACCAAGCTGCTTGCCTATTGTCCTGTAGCCCATCCTAGCCTTGTGCATGTCTACAATTTTGTCCCTGGTGTCCTTAGACAGCTCTTTGGTCTTGGCCATGGTGGAGAGGTTGGCGTGTGAGTGATTGAGTGTGTGGACAGGTGTCTTTTATACAGGTAACAAGTTCAAACAGGTGCAATTAATACAGATAATGAGTGCAGAGTAAGATGGCTTCTTAAAGAAAAACTAACAGGTCTGTGAGAGCCAGAATTCTTGCTAGTTAGTAGGTGATCAAATACTAATTTCATGCAAAAAAAAATGCAAATTAATTATTTAAAAATCATACAATGTGATTTTCTGGGTTTTGTTTTAGATTCTATCTCTCACAGTTGAAGTGTACCTACCTACGATAAAAATTACAGACCTCTCCATTCTTTGTAGATGGGAAAGCTTGCAAAATCAGCAGTGTATCAAATATTAATTTTACCCACTGTATACCAGGATGGGGGACATACAGTGCTGCTCACCATTATTGGCACCCCTTCATTTTTTTCATAGACTGTTGAATATCTTCAGAAATAAATGGAACTGTACCAAAGTTATATCCTCAGGATTTTTTAATTAGTGGTCCAAAGTAATACAACAATAAAACATTGTTTTTCAACTTCCATGTTGCAGTTTCAAAGAAGAAACAGAATAAACAGCATGTGCAGCACTAAATGCATCCCTGATTAAAGAGGTTGTCCACAACATACTATACTGCCCCCTTCGATTTAAACCTGGTAAACCAGTGTTTTTGTAAATACATACTGCTGCCAATTGTGCCTGTGATAACATTGCGCACTGTTGAAACTGGGATACCAAGGTCTTTGGAGATTATCTTATACCCTTTGGAAGTCTTGTGTTTTGTAATAATAGCAGTTCTGATTTCCTCAGATAGCTCCTTTGTCTTCACCATTGTGACAAAAGAACAGGGCCTACCATGTGGCTTTTTAAAACACTGAAGTCATCATTCATTGGCTAATTCATGTCACATGGGCACCGACAATTAATAACAGATTAATCTCTTTTGTGATTTACCACAGGAGAGTCAAAATGTGTTTCCATACTAAACTAATGTAAAGAGTGCCAATACCAGGGTGCACTTTTGGAAGTGCACTGAGCTGTAGGGTGCATTGCTGCAAAAGGGGAAAAAAAACCTCTTTAAATCTTCTTCCTTAGCGAGTGTGAACGAGCTGAGTGTGACTTGAGTGTAAGTGCAAACGGAAGTAAGTGTGTGACTTGTTTTTTAGTGACTTTGGATTCAGGGAGTTTGGAAGAGAGGAATTTGGACTGAATTGCTGTCTGTATTTTATTAATTCTTTACATTTCTTTTTACTTAACATTTCTGTCTAGTGCAATCCCCATTGGGAAATGCGCTCCATTATTGACAATGCTATCCAGTGTACATCTTGCCACATGTATGCAATCCTTGAACAGCCGGTCGTGGGTGCATACTGCTGCGCGAGATGTGTGCACGTTGTGCGTTTGGAAGCCCAGGTACTGGATCTAAATGAGCAGCTGGCAACACTGAGATCCATTGACAATATGGAAAGGAGTCTGCTGCTCACTGAGCAGCTGCTCACTGGGGTAGATGTGGGGGAGGGTGGTAGTAGGGAGCAAGAGGACAGTGAGGCAGCTAGCTGGGTGACAGATAGAAGGGGGGGTAGAGGGAAGAGTGCCAGGGAGGCTAGTCCTGATCTGGCACACCCCAATAAGTTTGCAAAGTTGGCAGATGAGGGGGGTGATGGTACAGGGGTAGCACTGCTGCAGCAAGGCATGTCCCCTGAAATCCGGAGGAGTGTCAGCTCCAGTAAGGAGGGAAATAGGAGAGCAGGGTAGGCCAGGCAGGTGCTGGTAGTGGAAGACTCAATTATTATGTGAACAGATAGGGCATCGTCGAACAGTGTGCTGCCTACCTGGTGCTCGAGTCCGGCACATCGCTGATCGGGTTGACAGATTACTGGGAGGGGCTGGTGAGGACCCAGCGGTCATGGTGCACATTGGCACAAATGACAAAGTTAGAGGTAGGTGGAAGGTCCTTAAAGATGATTTCAGGGAATTAGGCTGCAAGCTAAAAGCAAGGACCTCCAAGGTGGTATTCTCTGAAATACTACCTGTAGCACGTGCCACGCCAGAGAGGCAACTGGAGATTAGGGTGATAAATAAGTGGCTCAAGAACTGGTGTAGGAAGGAGGGATTTGGGTTCCTGGAGAACTGGGCTGACTTCTCAGTTGGCTACAGACTCTACGCTAGGGACCGGCTGCACCTCAATGGGGAGGGTGCAGCTGTGCTGGGGGAGAAAATGGCTAGAAGGTTGGAGGAGTGTTTAAACTAGGGATTGGGGGGGAGGGTATTCATTTTATAGGTGGGGAAGATAGTGCAGATAGTGACCTGGGCACAAATAAAGAAATTGGGGGTGGGGTTAGAACAGTCAATAAAGTAAGAAGGAATAGAGGTACAGAGAGATACATAAAATGCATGTACACTAATGCCAGAAGCATCACCAACAAAATGGAGGAATTAGAATTAATTTTGTTGGAAAATAATTATGACATGGTGGGGATATCTGAGACATGGCTGGACGAGAGCCATGACTGGGCAGTTAATTTACAGGGCTATAGTCTGTTCAGAAATGACCGTACAAACAAGCGAGGGGGGGGTGTGTGTATATGTAAAATCATCCTTAAAACCCGTCTTGCGGAGGATATATGAGAATCTAATGAAAATGTAGAGTCCCTGTGGGTGGAGATAAGGGGAGGGGGAAAAAATAATAAATTACTGATAGGGGTTTGTTATAAGTCTCCAAAAATAATGGAAGCAGTGGAGAATATCCTCGTAAAGCAAATAGATGAAGCAGCGACTCAAGGAGAACTCATTATTATGGGGGACTTCAACTACCCTGAAATACATTGGGGGACAGAAACCTGTAGTTCAAGCAAAGGTAATAGGTTTTTGACAACTATGAGAGACAATTACCTTTCACAACTGGTTCAGGACCCAACAAGAAAGGGGGCACTGCTAGACCTAATATTAGCCAATAGGCCAGACCGCATATCAAATATACGAGTTGGGGGTCACTTGGGTAATAGTGATCACAAAATAATAAGTTTTCATGTAACCTTTAATAAGATGTGTAGTAGAGGGGTTACAAGGACACTAAACTTCAGCAAGGCAAATTTCCAACGGTTGAGAGATGATCTTAGTGCAATAAACTGGGACGATATCCTGAGACACAAATCTACACAAAGCAAATGGGAGACATTTATTAGCATCCTGAATAGGACCTGTGCACAATATATACCCTATGGGAATAAATATGCTAGAAATAGGAGGAAACCACTATGGCTAAATAGAGCTGTAAGGGGCGCAATAAGTGACAAAAAGAAAGCATTTAGAGAACTAAAGCAAGTAGGTAGTGATGAGGCATTAAATAAATCTAGAAAATTAAATAAATTCTGTAAAAACCAAATCAAGGCAGCAAAGATTGAGGCAGAGAGAATCATTCCCAGAGAAAGTAAAAATAACCCCAAAATATTCTTTAACTACATAAATAGTAAAAAACTAAAAAATGATAGTGTTGGCCCCCTTAAAAATAGTCTGGGTGAAATGGTGGATGAGGAAAAAGCCAATATGCTAAATGATTTTTTTTCAACCGTATTTACACAAGAAAATCGCATGACAGAAAACATGATTAGTGATAACAAAAATTATCCATTAAATGTCACTTGCTTAACCCAGCAGGAAGTACGGCGACGTCTAAAAATCACTAAAGTTGACAAATCCCCGGGCCCGGATGGGATACCCCCGCGAGTACTGCAGGAATTAAGTAACGTCATAGATAGACCATTATTTTTAATGTTTAAAGATTCCATAATAACAGGGTCTGTACCACAGGACTGGCGTATAGCAAATGTGGTGCCAGTATTCAAAAAGGGGACAAAAACTGAACTTGGAAATTATAGGCCGGTAAGCTTAACCTCTACTGTGGGTAAAATCCTGGAGGGTTTCCTAAGAGATGCTATGATAGAGTATCTGAAGAAGAATAACCTCATGACCCAATATCAACATGGGTTTACAAGGGACCGTTGCTGTCAGACTAATCTGATCAGCTTTTATGAGGAGGCAAGTTCTGGACTGGACCAAGGAAATGCAGTGGATGTTGTGTATATGGACTTTTCAAAAGCTTTTGATACGGTTCCACACAAAAGGTTGATACATAAAATGAGAACAATGGAGATAGGGGAAAATATATGTATGTAGGTTAAGAACTGGCTCAGTGATAGGAAACAAAGGGTGGTTATTAATGGAAAACACTCAGACTGGGTCTCAGTTAACAGCGGGGTACCATAGGGGGTCAGTATTGGGCCCCCTTCTTTTTATCATATTTATTAATGACCTTGTAGGGGGCATACAGAGTAATATTTCAATATTTGCAGATGACACTAAACTCTGCAGGGTAATCAATACAGAGGAGGACAATTTTATATTACAGGAGGATCTATGTAAACTAGAAGCTTGGGCTGATAAATGGCAAATGAGCTTTAATGGGGATAAATGTAAGGTAATGCACTTGGGCAGAGGAAATAAAATGTATAATTATATGCTTAATTGTAAAACTGGGCAAAACTGTCACTGAAAAAGACCTGGGTGTATTGGTGGATGACAAGCTCACGTTTAGTGGCCAGTGTCAGGCAGCTGCTGCAAAGGCAAATAAAATAATGGGATGCATTAAAAGAGGCATAGATGCTGATGAGGAGAAGATAATTTTACCTCTATACAAGTCACTAGTGCGACCACACTTAGAATACTGTGTACAGTTCTGGTCTCCGGTGTATAAGAAAGACATAGCTGAACTAGAGAGGGTGCACAGAAGAGCGACCAAGGTTATTGGAGGACTGGGGGGTCTGCAATATCAAGACAGGTTATTAGAGGACTGGGGGGTCTGCAATACCAAGACAGGTTATTACACTTGGGGTTATTTACTGTGGAAAAACAAAGGCTTAGGGGTGATCTTATTACTATGTACAAGTATATGAGGGGACAGTACAAAGACCTTTCTACTGATCTTTTTACTCTGAGGCCTGAGACGGGGACAAGGGGGCATCTTCTACGTGTGGAGGAAAGAAGGTTTAATCATAATCACAGACGGGGATTCTTTACTGTAAGAGCAGTGAGACTATGGAGCTCTCTGCCGCATGATGTTGTAATGAGTGATTCACTATTAAAATTGAAGAAGGGCCTGGATGCCTTTCTTGAAAAGTATAATATTACAGGTTATATATACTAGATTCCTTGATAGGGCGTTGATCCAGGGAACTAGTCTGATTGTCGAATGGAGTCGGGAAGGAATTTTTTTCCAATGTGGAGCTTAGTGTTTGCCACATGGTTTTTTTTTGCCTTCCTCTGGATCAACATGTTAGGCTATGGGTTGAACTAGATGGACTTAGTCTTCCTTCAACCTTAAAACTATGTTACTATGTTAGTGTCACAGCAAGCTTCAGGTCTTTCTATTTTTCCCTCCCATCGTTTTTTTGTTTTAAATTATTGTTTAGCATTTGCTCTTTTATATTTACCACGAGTCTCTATACAAAAAAACTGTTCCACTTCATTCATTTTTTTTCAGGACATATTCCTCATTATGTACTTAAACTTCATGGGTGCCAATAACGATGAGCTATTTTGCTGTAAAGGAAGGGGGTACAAAAAATATTACTTACCTTTCACCAGTCCTCAGGAACACTTTGGTCCGTTCCTCAGTTTAATTCTATCTTCCAGTATCTTTGGAAACAGCAATCCTACAAGTCACAATCTGTCACGGGTATGTCAAATGTAACAGACAGTTGCTCTGCAGTTGGTTGTCAAAGGTCACTTCGTTTGGCATTGCAGACGCCTTCTTAAATCTGTCTTTATTTAGGACCCAGCGGCTATCTCTCCTCCTGCTCTGATTGACACCCTTGCCTGGGTGTTTAAATACTTTCAATTTGCTACAGGGAAGCACCGGTGATATTCACATGATTCCTTATGAAGGCTTGGAGTTATTGCAGTTGGCTTACTTCCTCTCTGGTGCTTTGGAGGACGTTTGGTGTAATCTCTCCGGAGTCTGCTCAAGCTAAGTTTCTTCCCCCTGTTTTTATCTCCCTTGTTGTCTTTAGTTTATAGTGGGGACTGACCAGTGCTCCCCCCCTTCCCTATCCAGGACCTAGCTCTAGGGATATACAGGGCTTAGGTTTTCTGTTTGGCGATTGGTGAGGAACCAATATAGGGACGGTAGGGGAGACAGGGTGATATTAGATCAGCCTAGGGGGTCTCCACTCCCCATTTCCCTAGTGTCTGGGCTCCCTTCCCCTCATCCCTTCGTGTTGCACTTTGTCTTACCTACACTGTGCGTGACACAATCGATCCTTTAACGGGTCTTGCCATATGACTTAGGATAATAGCTAATTCAGAATCTCAGTTTGCGGACAGTGTTTATGGGCTGTTGGCCCTCGTCAGTGCAAAGTATGACCCTGCACTAGGTATAGCAGACTGTTTCTTTAATTCTTCTTACCATTTGTCATTGAGACGTTGTGCGAGTGAGAACAATTTGTCTAAAGTTTGTACCTGATAATAATCCAAGGAAAGAAAGAAAAAAAAAAGTCTTTGTGTAAAAAAAAAGTCAATATAATCTCTACGATCCCTCGCTCTCTGCTACTTTTATATCCGCACGTTCGTGTTCTTCTTCCTGCGGGAATCATTTTGATGACCCGAGTTCACTTTCAGCAATATTCCTGACAAGGCAACAAGGAGAATTGTCACCATAGCAGCTTTATGAGCCGCCGCTCCGAGAGACTCAGTCATTAAATCAGAGCTGAGATCTCACGAGCGCCACACGCTCACAATTTGTTATATATCACTGCTCAACGGGAAACCCCGAGCTCATGATCATTAACCTCCAGCCGCATGCTCCAGAATTCTGAGGGACAAACATTAAAAAACATTTTTTTTCCCCTTTGAAGCGATGCTGGATTTTTTACACAATTGGCAAGAGCGTTTTTATCCAAAAATAACTTGTGTCACCAAAAAAAAAAGGATCTTTATCTTCTATGTACAAAATGGCAAAACAAATTACCGTAACAAGTAGTAAAAGCTTGTTGGACAACCAATTTTAAAATCATGGGGTTCAATATGAAGTTGGGCCCCTTTCGGGAATATCACGGTCTCCACTCCTCTGCGAAGACTTTCCACAAGAGCTTGTAGTGTCTTTGGGAATCTGCAACAATTCTTCCCAAAATGTTGATAGGATTGAGTTCCTCCACTCCAAACTCATCATCCCATTTTGGTATGAAGCTTGCTCTGTGCGCAGATACTATAAAAGAAGAAGGTTTCCCCAAAGCTGTTATAACGAAGAATACGCTCTCCTTAAAGAGGACTTCTCAGTGGATTTTAATTTAAACTCAGTACCTCCTCCAATTGCTGCTGCTCCACAGATTCTGGATCAGTTTTTCTTTTTCTTCTGCCCCCCTCCGTTCCAAAGTTATGATACAACTTTTCCCTTCATGCAACTGGGCGTATACTGCAGGACTTCCTTGGGGGCGTTTGCTTTTTCCTTCTCTGATGCTGGCCAATCAAAACACGGCCATGCCCACAGAGAACTCCTGAGGTATACGCCCAGCTGGAAGAAGGGAGAAGTTGTATCTTTATTACGGAAGGGCATAACTTCGGAGCGGAGTGGCACAGAAGAAAAAGAAAAACTGTTCCAGAATCGGTGAAACAGTGGCAATTCTAAAAACTAGGTTTAAATAAAAAAGAAATCGAGTAAAATATGTCCTCTTTAAGGAGACCAGTTGAGTATGGGAAAATATGCAAATTAGTACCGTCCTTTGAGGAAGCAAGCAAAAACTATCTGGCTACTGTCATCTGTTGCAGATCGCTATGTCTGACCTTTAAACAAACCTTGTAATGTGATATTATCCAGATACTCATCTTCAGACAGTTTTTCCAGAGCTCTTGCCCCTCTTAAGTGCAGAGCAAGATTCGGCTGCTTGAGTCAGATACCCTTGATGCAGTTTTGGAGATGGGCATTAGCTCTTCTTAAGGAGATCAACTGGGTATGAAGTCTAGTTGGAAATGGTGCATGGGGAAAGCATGCCCTAAGAATGAAAGGTCAATTATCTCACTAGCGCCACCTATTGAAAAGTAAAATATCTTTGTATGCTGCTCCAAGAAAGCAACTCTCCACGCCCACATATAATATTTGATTATACATTTCTAGCGTATAGTCACAATCTCTAATATCCTTCATTCTGCTATTGCTGCCTCCATTTCTCCGACTGGCGCCTTGTTTTCTTCTTTCCAAAAATTACCGCTGTAGAGGCATGGGGAGCACTGCTGAAAGTCTGAACCACTCCTTCCCCTGCATTTCTCTGCTCGGGGTGGACAAAACACTGCCATCACTGGTGCTGGACTGGTCCATCCAACACCAATGGAAATGCAGATGGTTTAGACTTTGCAGAATGCTCCACGTGCCTCTATAGCAGTCATTTTTGGGGAGAAGAAAACGAGTCGCCAATCTGACAAACGAATGCAGAAGGTTATTTATCCTTTTTTTTTCTGGTGACAAAAACCGAGGTTATATAGTTCTTAGAAGCCATTAGATGCTGCCTGGATGAAACCTTTATCCAATCACACACACAGCGCGCGGTACAGGGAAATGCACATCTCTCTACATCAGTAATAACCTAATAGAAGTGAGCAGCAGCGCAGGAGGAATCCTGCAATTTATTCTCTTTTTTTTGACATTTAAATTCAAAACCTTAAAGCTGAAGGATGGAAAATGCAGAATTTAGAAGATCACCGCAGTCACCTTCATGTGTAACATCTTAAAGGAACATTGCAGAAAAAAAGTGATCCCTCAAACCTCCGCAGTGGACGGACAGAGACTCCGCAGAGTTGGACTCAAATGGATTTATTCACAGTGAGGCAGGCGAGCTTAATGGTTACAGTCTGAGTGAAGGTAACAATCTTGTTACACTGAAGCATTGGTCCAACATGGCATTGAGGAGGTTTGATAACCTCTACAGGAGTCTGAGAGATTTACTGTTTTTCCATGTGCTTCCTAGACATTCTGGGAGAGTTGGCAACAAGGGCAGTCTCTTTAATACAGAGGCAGTTCAGGTTGGCAATGAACACAGGTCACTTATCATCACAGGCCACAGTTGGCTACTATTACACAGTCTCAGGCCTTGGCACCAGTAAGCACCAGAGACCCCAGCTGCTATAACACAGCATCAGCTAGCTACTATCACACAGTCTAAGGCTGGGCACTGCACAACATCACAGGCCACTTAGCTTCACAAGTCACAACTGCTGTCACACAGCATCAGTACAAGCACCACAGGCCACAGCTACCTACTATCACAAAGTCTCAGGTCAAGACACCACTCAGCACCACATGCCACAGCTACCTACTATCACAAAGTCTCAGGTCAAGACACCACTCAGCATGACAAGCCACAGCTGCTATCACACAGCATCAGTCCCAGCACCACGCAGCATCACAGGCCACAGCTGCTACCACACTGCCTCACGCCCAGGCAGCACTCAATGTTACAGGCCACAGTTGCTATTACACAGTCTCAGACCTGAACCAAACTAAGCATCACTATCCACAGCTGCTATAATATAGTCTCAAGCCCAAGCACCACTCAATATCACAGACTACAACTGCTGTCACAGTCTCAGGCTTGGGCACCACTTAGTACCACAGGGCACAGCTGCAATAATATAGTCTCAGGGCAAGGCACCACTTATCATTCCAGGCTGCAGTTGCTATTACACAGGTTCAGGCCCGGGTACCATTCAGAGTTGCAGACCACAGCTGCTATTACTACAGCTCAGTCCCAGTCACCACTCATCATCACAGGACTCAGCTGATATCACACATTCTCAGGCCCCGGAACCACTGCTCATCAGAGGGCACGGCTGTTATTGTGCACTCTCAGGCTCTGGTGTAACACGAGTACTTTAGATGCAGCAACACAGAAACACAGAGCAGCCAATGCAGGGTTAATAAACAGGTGAAGTTTATGATAACAGGGTCAATGTCCACGCAGGGAGTAACAGGGGAAAATATGGGGGAAATCAAGGGAAGTAGCAAGTAAAAGTCTAACTGACAGTTCACAGTTTAACTAGATATAGCAGAGTCGAACCGGTTGTAATCGACAGTTTTTACACTTAGCTGACTCTTATCCTACACAAGGCAGTTGCCAGCTGATGCCGGTGTTGATTCCTTCAGGCTTCCCCGCACAAACAATGCTCCGTCTTCTGGCGGCAGCGGGCGGTCTCCGGTTTTACTCGCTGAGCCCCTAGTCCATAACATGGCACCTCACATGCTCGGCTCCACAGACCCTGCGTCTCTTCTCCCTCTAGTCAGCTTGACTCCTCCGGTCCACTGCACTCGGCTCTTGCTCTCAGTACTGGAGACAGGAGCCTGGACCCTCTCACACTGCTCTCCTGAGCAGGACTCTGCTCTCCCTTTCCCGCGCAAAAGTCCTCTTCTCTCCCTCTCTCTAGCCATGCCACCAGTTTTCCGGTCAACTGACCTCCCAGCTCTCACTCTGGTCACGCCCCCAGCTTCCCAGTCACCTGACTCCTGTGCTGGAAGTCTGTCTTCCCCCTGCAACCAGAGGTACGGCCCTGGCAGTTCCGGATCCCTTGTTCTGAAAGTACTTACACCCCTGTCTTCCCTCTTACACCCCCGCTCTCCTTTAACTCGCCATTCCACGGGTGAGAGTTCCTTCACCAAACGTTCACATTCTTGGACTTCCTGGACGATACAGTACCCTATGAATTGATCTTGTTCGTAACAGTGAGGAGGCACTCCTGCTGTTGTTCGTTCTGACAGGCGTAACTCAGTTTGACCGATGGGGGGTGCAGGGTCACTCGGATTCCCAATCTCCGCCTGCCCGGTGGCTTCAACCGAGGTTGTTCCCTCGCTGCCTGCACTGGGGACTGCAGGTAATCGAGTGCTGGGGCTCGGAGGTAGAACCAACAATTCTTCTTCGTCCACATCGTGGCTTCGGGCAACTGTGACAGGACCCTCTCTAGAAGCAGGTGATTCTTCTCCATCCTCGTCATCTTTAGACAGACAGGGTCGCAGCATACTACGATGAACCACTCTGGTAGGGGCTCCTTCCGCCCCCTCGGGTTGAACTTCATACACAGGTCCTTCAGCGCCAAGCCTGCACTTCTCTCGGTGCAGGGTCCGTTCCCATCGCCTACTCAATTTTCCCCGGGGCCGCCTGTCCCGAACCAACACCCGCTCCCCGGGCCTCAGAGCTGTCCCTCGAAGAGGCAATGTCTCATGATGTTTGAGCTCCTGAAACTTTTGTTGTACCAACCGTCGGAGGGTCTGCAGTTGATGCCGATGTTCCTGGACCCAGGAAGACATCCCCGTCCGTGGGTAGTCCTCCTCAGGGTCCAGTTCTAACTCGGCAATCTCTCGCCCCTTTCGCCCGAACAGCAAGGTATAAGGAGTGAACCCCATCGTACTATTCACTCGGTTGTTGTAGACCCACACCAGCTCGGCCACAAACTCAGGCCATCGTACCTGCCGATCTTCCTCCTACGTGCGGAGCATTTGGATCATTGTCCGATTAAAGCGTTCACAGGCTCCATTTCCTTGAGGGTGGTAAGGAGTAGTCCGTGACTTTTCAATCTTGTACAACCGGTGCAGCTCTTCCATCACCCGGCCTTGGAAGCAGGCGCCTTGATCGGAATGGATCCTCTTTGGGCAGCCGTACACCCGAATGAAGTCTCGGCAGATGGCCTGCGCAGCTGACTTGGCGGTCTGGTCTCTGGTCAGGGTCACTACCGCAGACTTTGTGAAGTGGTCTGTTCATTACCAGGCAATGTTCATACTCGAGATGTGCCGGTCCAACAGTCAAATAGTCGATCATCAGCACCTTCAAGGGGGCAGAAGTCACAATGGTTTGTATGGGGACCCGTTGCTCCGGGGACTTAACCAGCTCACAGCTCCGACATCTTCGACAAGTGCCTTCTATTGTTGCTCGCAGTCGGGGATGATACACCAGCTTCTGCAACCACTGAAACGTCTTCTCTGGTCCGAAGTGAGTCCCTCATTCATGAGCCTCCTTAGCCACTACTCCGACCAACTTCTCTGGGATCACCACTTGCCAGGTGGTCCCAAACTCTCGCAGTAGCTGCACCCATTGGTACAGCAGCCCATCTCGCAAACACAGTCTGTCCCATTGTCCCAGCATTTTCAGTGCTCCCGGACACAGGGTACTTCCCTCTTCTCGACTGGGGACTTGCCGCAAAGCCACCCATTGACGTAATTGAGCAGCTTCTCTGTCAGTCTGTTGAAGTCGGATCCAGTCATCTCTTGGCCGCCCTAGCACTTGTTCTTCTGACATCTCTCCGATCTGTCCCTGCGCTGCGGCCAGCGGCCCCACGAAACTTCGGAAGCTAGGGGTCTCATCCGCCTCCAAATCTTCATCGCGGTCATGATCAGGCCGTTCATAAGTCACTCTGGAGAGGGCATCGGCGTGAGTATTCTCTGCCTTAGGCCGGTAGGCGATCTTATACCGGTACCAGGCCACTGCTGCTCCAGGGCCCCCAATTTTGCATTCTCCAGGTGGGCCAGCGGGTTGTTATCTGTTCTCACCAGTACTTCGGACCCGGACAAATACCCTGCAAACTTCTCGGTCATTGCCCAAACCAGAGCCAGCAACTCTAATTTAAAAGAGTTATAATTATCTGGGTTCCTCTCGGAGTCGTGAAGGGAGCGGCTGGCGTACGCAATCACGCTCCTGTACTTGGGATAACACGGCTCCCAGACCATGTAAGCTCCCATCAGTGTGGAGTATGACTGGTTGGGAGAAATCCACATAGGCAAGTATTGGGGCCTCGGTCAGGGCCATTTTTAGGGCACGGAAGGCCTCTTCCTCACTGCTTCCCTACCGAATCGCCTGATTCTTGGAGTCCTCCTGCACTCCCTTAAGTAGCTCCAGCAATGGGTTGGCTATGCGGGTGAAGTTCTTCACGAATCTTCGGTAGTACCCGGCAAGTCCCAGGAAGGCCCGAACGTCCTTCACTGTCTTCGAAGTAGGCCACTCCTGTACGGCGGCCACCTTTTCCTGGGTGGGCCTGACTCCTTCACCGGACACAGTATGACCGAGATATTCGATCTGTTTGCGCAACAGGTGGCACTTCTGGGGCTTCACCTTTAGGCCATGACTCTGTAGGCGACTCAGTACTTGCTCTAGTCGCTGGAGGTGCTCCTCGAAGGTGGCGGCATAGACAATTATGTCGTCAAGGTAAATCAGTGTTGCCTCGAAGTTCAAATCGCCCAGGCACCTCTCCATCAGACGCTGGAACGTCCCGGGGGTGTTACATAGTTACATAGTTAGTAAAGCCGAATAAAGACTTGCGTCCATCAAGTTCGACCTGTTAGTTCTGTAATTGCTAAAGTTGATCCAGAGGAGGGCAAAAACCCCAAAGCCAATCTTCACCTGAGGAAAAATTCCCTCCTGACTCTGAAACCAGCAGTCAGAATAAATCCCTGTATCAACCTACTATTTTATTTTATTTTTAAGTATATGCTGAAATCTGCCTGGTATCTAGAAATGCATCCAGTCCCCGCTTGAACTGGTTTAGTGAATCTGACATTACCGTCTCCTCACTCAGTGAATTCCATATTCTCACTGCTCTTACCGTAAAGAACCCCTTCCTATGCTGGTGCTGAAACCTTTTCTCTTCCAGTCTTAGTGAATGCCCTCTTGTTACCGTAATATCCCTCCTTTTGAACAAATCCCTGGCAAGATCTCTATACTGTCCCCTAACATATTTGTACACATTTATTATGTCCCCCCTCAACCTTCTCTTTTCCAGGCTGAATAGTCCTAGTTTTGCCAACCTCTCTGGGTATTGCAGTCCCTCCATTCCCTTTATTAATTTTGTTGCCCTCCTTTGTACCTTTCAAGCTCATTTATATCCTTTCTATATATTGGGGCCCATAACTGAGCACAGTATTCCAAGTGTGGTCTGACCAGTGCTTTGTACAGTGGAAGAACAATGTTCTCCTCCTTTGCAGCTATACCTCTTCTGATACATCCCATTACCCTGTTTGCCCTTACAGCAGCCGCCTGACTTTGGGCACTCCAATTTAGTTTGCTATCAATCAAGATGCCCAAGTCCTTCTCCATCTCTGAATTCCCCAATGATTTCCCATTCAGTGAGTACTGGGGACTTCCATTTTTCCTTCCCATATGTATGACCTTACATTTCTCCTCGTTAAACCTCATTTGCCATTTAATGCTCCACCTACCCAGCTTATCCAAATCCCTCTGTAGGTCTGCACTGTCCTCTTTTGTATTAATTGTTTTACATAACTTTGTGTCATCTGCAAATATTGATATTTTACTATTTATCCCGTTGACTATGTCGTTAATAAAGATATTAAATAACATTGGGCCTAGTACAGACCCCTGTGGTACCCCACTAGTGACGCTTACCCAATCTGAGAATATTCCATTTATAACCACCCTCTGCCTTCTATCCTTTAGCCAGTTAGCTACCCACTTGCAGACATTTTCCCCCAGCCCCATCATTCTCATTTTGTATACCAACCTATTATGTGGCACGCTATCGAACGATTTTGAGAAGTCGAGATACACGACATCCACTGGTTCCCCCTGATCTACTCGAGAGCTAACCTCCTCGTAGAAGTCAATCAGGTTTGTTTGGCAGGAGCGATTCCTCATGAATCCATGTTGGTTCGGGGTTAATAGATTATTAGCATCAAGATGCTCCGTAATTGCCTCATTAATGAAGCTTTCAAAAATTTTGCCCACAACGGACGTCAGCCTCACCGGCCGATAGTTTCCGGCGTCACTTTTCGCTCCCTTTTTGAATATGGGCACTACATTCGCCTGTCGCCAATCAAGTGGCACAGACCCAGTCTCAACAGAGTCCTTAAATATAAGATATAACGGTCTGTCTATCACATTACTTAGTTCCCTTAGTACCCGTGGGTGTATGCCATCAGGTCCTGGTGATTTGTTTATTTTAATGTTACTGAGGCGTTTCTGTACTCCAGCTTGGGTTAGATTTGTCATACTTAGTGGAGGATTAAGTTTGTCACTTCTCATTTCTCCTGTTAGTTCTTTTTCCTTTGTGAAAGTTGACGAAAAAAATTATTTAATAGATTAGCTTTATCCTCATCTTTCTCTATGATTTTGCCTTCATCACTTTTTATCGGTCCAATATTATTCGATTTAATCCTTTTACTATTTATATACGTAAAGAACAGTTTGGGATTTGATCTACTTTCCCTAGCAATACGTCTCTCTGTTTCCTCCTTCGCTATTTTTATTTGTTTTTTGCAGGTTCTCGTTTTTTCCTTGTAACACATTAGTGCCTCCTTACTGTTTTCCTGTTTTAATCTCTTGAATGCTTCTTTTTTGCTATTTAACGCCCCTTTTACGTTCTTATTCAACCATATTGGTTTCCTCTTATTTCGGGCCCTTTTATTCCCATACGGTATATACCTCTCGCACTGAGTATTCAGAATTCTTTTGAAGGTTTCCCATTTACTATTCGTATTCCTTTGATTAAGTACTTTGTCCCAGTCAATAAGTTGAAGGTTTTCTTTCAGCTGATCAAACTTCGCCCTCCTAAAGTTTAATGTTTTAGTTGTTCCCTTATTGATAACCCTACTGAAGGGCATTTTGAAGTCGATAATATTATGGTCGCTATTACCTAGGTGCCCCCCTATCTGTACCTCAGTTATTCTATCAGGCCTATTAGTCAATATTAAGTCCAACACGGCCTTCCCTCTCGTTGGTTCCTGCACTAGTTGGGAGAGATAATTATCCTTGATATTTGTCAAGAACCTTTTTCCTTTCTGAGATCTACAGGTTTCTGTTTCCCAGTCAATATCCGGGTAGTTGAAGTCCCCCATTACAATCACTTCATTATGTTTTGCTACTTTTTCTATTTGTCCTAATAGCAGTTTCTCATTCTCCTCTGTTATATTGGGTGGCTTATAGCAGACCCCCAGTAATATTTTATTATTATTTTTTGCCCCCTCTATCTCTACCCACATGGACTCGACCCCCTCTTCTCCCTCTCCTATATCTTCCCTTAGTCTGGGCTTTAGACGTGACTTTACATATAAGCAGACTCCTCCGCCTTTCCCCTGTTTCCGGTCCCTTCTAAATAAACTATAATCTAATAAATTTACCGCCCAGTCGTACAGTCGTAGCTATCGTCTAGCCAAGTCTCTGTTATACCTACGATGTCATACCTCTCCTCCGATATAAGCGCCCGCAGCTCATCCGCCTTATTGGTCAGGCTTCTTGCGTTGGTCAGCATGCAAGATAAAACTTTGGGGTTATTTAGCATCCTATTCTTCTCTAACGATCTAACTGTACTATCCCCACCCCCCTCTCCACCCTCATTATATTCACTTCTCCCCTTCCCCCTTGCTTGCCTCACATCCCACCTATTTCCTTGGTTTCCCCCCCCGTCTCTAGTTTAAAAACTCCTCCAACCTATTAGCCATCTTCTTCCCCAGCACCGCTGCACCCTCCCCATTGAGGTGCAGCCCGTCCCTACGGTAGAGCCTGTAGCCGACAGCGAAGTCGGCCCAGTTCTCCATGAACCCAAACCCTTCTGCCTTGCACCAACTCTTTAGCCACTTATTCACCTCCCTAACCTCCCGTTGGCGCTCCTGTGTGGTTCGCGGGATTGGTAGTATTTCTGAGAAAACTATCTTGGAGGTCCTTGCCCTAAGCTTCCTACCTAGATCCCTGAAATCATTTTTAAGGACCCTCCATCTACCACTCACTTTGTCATTGGTGCCAATGTGGACCATGACCGCTGGGTCTTCGCCAGCCCCACCCAGTAACCTGTCAACCCGATCCGCAATGTGCCGGACTCGAGCGCCAGGGAGGCAGCACACCGTTCGGCGATCCCGGTCTTTGTGACAGATTGCCCTGTCTGTCCCCCTAATAATAGAGTCACCCACTACCAGGACCTGTCTAGCCTGCCCTACACTTCCCCCCTCCCCCTCATTACTGGAGCATACACTCCCCCGGCGGTCAGAGGATCTGTCGTGCTCCAATAATGCCGGTTCTGAACCAGCCTTCCTATACTTCTTCCCTCTATCCCTTCTAACTGTTACCCAGCTCCCTGCCTGTTCAGCCTGCGCTTCCCCACTAAGCTCCACCCCCAGTGTTGACCCATTGAGTGTCTGCTCGGTGAGCAGCAAACTCCGTTCCATGTTGTCGATGCTCCTCAGTACCGCTATCTGAGCACTTAGATCCAGGATTTGGGCTTCCAAGTGCACGATATGCTCACATCTCTCGCAGCAGTATGGATCCCTGAGCGGTAGCTCAGGGAATGCATACATTGCGCAAGATGTACACTGCACGGCTCCGGCCAACATGGACGTCATTCTAAATATGGGGATACAGTCAGTATATATGTACAAGTACAAAACACAATTATTTATATATAGGTGTATGGACGGGGATCAATTAGGGATGTGCAAGTGTATCGATTAGATATCGGCGCGGGATCAGTTAAGTATGGACGGGGGATCAATTAAGTATCAATTAAGTATGGACGGGGGATCAGCTGAGTGGGTCAGGTGGATTAATTAAGTATGGACGGTGTGTCAATTAACTATGGACTGGGATCAATAAGTATGGACTGGGGAAATAATTGTGGACTAGGGAATCAATTAATTATGGACAGGGGGTTTAATTAAATAGGATGGGGGGTAAAGCAAATAAATAGGTATGGACGGTGGGTCAATTAACTAAGGACTGGGGATCAATAAGTATCAATAATATCAATAAATATGGACTGGGGAAATAATTAATTGTGGTCTGGGGAATCAATCAATTAATTATGGACAGGGGTTAATTAAATATGGTGGGGGATAAGGCAAATAGATAGGGACTGGGGATGAGTAAAAGTGGACAAGGGGAATCTATTAAATAGGACAAGGGGGATCAATCAATTATGGGCTGGGGGGGGTCAATCATTTAAATGTGGTCAGGGGGATCACTTTAATATGGACGGGGGGTGGTCGGGGATCAATTAAATGAGGACGGGGGGTCAATTTAATGTGGTCAGAGGGATCAGTTAAATATGGACGGGGGTGTTCAGGGGAATCAATTTAAATATGGACGGGGGTGATCAATTAAATATGGACGGGGGGGTAATCAATTAAACATGGACTAGGGAATACAATACAATTACAATACAGATACAAATACAATACAGTACAGTACACACTTGGGTTCAGTAGGGCCGCTTATCGCGGCCTCCTGCCCCTCACTCACCTCCTCTAGGGACGCTGCACGCTATCACAGCGCGCTTGTCCCTCCGGTCGCCTCTTACCGGTCCTCCTGATCACCTCCTGGTCACCACCACCTGGCACCCTCCGCTGGCCGGCACTGCACGCTGCCACAGCGCTCTCTTGCGCTCGTCCCTCCGGTCGCCTCCTACTGGTCCTCCCGGTCCGCTCGGTCACCTCCGCCTGGCTCTCCTCCCTTCGAGTCAGGCCGAAGGGCATCCGATTGAATTCGAACAGTCCAATGGGTAATATGAACGCCATCTTCGCAGGGTCATGTTCGGCCATGGGCACCTGCCAGTACCCACTGGCCAGATCCAGGGAGGAGAAGTATCTTGCCTTCCCCAAGGCCGACAGGGACTCTTCGATTCGGGGTAGTGGGTAAGAGTCCCGTACTGTACAGGCATTCAGTCGTCTATAGTCCACACAGAACCGCAGGGTCCCATCTTTCTTCCAAACCAGGACAATAGGGGTTGCCCACGGACTCTGACTCTCCCGTATCACACCATTCTGTAACATATGGGCTAGCATCTCCTTGACCTCTTTATACATCTGGGGAGGTATCTGCCGGTATCTCTCACACACTGGGGCAGCGCTCCCCGTGGGAATCTCGTGGGTAATGGCTTCGGTGCAACCAAAATCATCCTCATGGTGAGCAAAAACTTCCTGGTACCGCTCCAGTACCAGTACCTCCTCAACCTACTGCACCTGTTGAGGTGTAAGTCCCGTCAATTCAGCCCGCATTCGTTCTAGGATTCTTTGTCCCCCCTTCGCACTAGCCCGGTGGGATTCCGGCGGCACAATGACCGCCAGAGTCCAGGGGTCTCCTCGTACAGCGGACAGCTGTACCACATCAGGTCGCACCAACTTCGCTGGCATTCCCAGAATCTGGGCTATTTCCGCCCTGGGAGGGAGTGTGAGATCATCTTTGCCCAGATTAACACACCGCACTATAACATTGCCACCCTGAACGGTGCCCAGTGTCCGAGCCACCAAGAGTCCGGGGGGTACTTTGTCCATCGATGTTGGTTCTATTTCTACTTCGACCCCCTCAAGAGGTGTGCAGGCCCGTGCGGATAACGTGAGTACAGTTTGTCCAGGCATTAAGGTGAGAGCTTTAGCTGCTGGCACTATTATTTTCCCTAGGATCTTCCCCTCACTCGACGTCTCCTGAGCCTGGGCAGCTCGGATTAGTTGTTGAAAGACCCTACTTTGGGGGGTTCGCAGGTCCCACTGGTGTAGAGGACTCTCCTTCGGCTCACTAATCAGGATTTGCCCAATCTCTTTCAGCACATTCATTCCGAGGGTCACCGGGGGTCCACTTCCGGTTCCCCCTGCGACCAGGACGACTCCTTTTTCCCCCACATCTTTTCCACACACTCGAATCTTCATCCACACCACCCCTGCAACCGGGATGGGTAATTGATTAGCTGCCGTGAGTCTAATTACTGCTCCCCATTCAGGCCGCGCTATCTCTGGAAATCACTGTTGAAAGTAGGCTTCTGTCATCGTAGTCACCTGGGATCCCGTGTCAATCAGGCAGTGAACAGCCCGACCGCTTATTTCGGCCCAGACAGTCGGGTTGGTGGAAACCAGGTCCTTGGGACTTCCTCTTTTTCTTTCCCCTTCCTCAGGCTCCGGGCTGTGTCCCCCAAACACGGAGCCCGTTAGTTTAACGGCTGCCGTGACAGGGGCCACCCTCGGCTAGCACAGCCCCTGGCGTAATGTCCTGCGCCTCCACACATCCAGCAGGTCATGTTTCTGTCGGTGTAGGGCAGCCTCACTCCTCTATGAAACTCTCCTGCTAGTGGGGTCCTGAATTCAATTCTTTTCATAACTGGAGCAATCGATCTGGGTATCTCTGGTGTCGGGGCGGGGGTCTTCTTGAGACTGGACCATTCATCCCGCATCTCCTGTATCTCCTTTCGCATCTCTCGAGCCCATTCCGGTTCAGCTGCAGGCGGGGTGGGTACCTCGTTACTCTGGACCATCCCTGCCAGGGCCGTTACCCCCATCTCCTGCTCTCTCTCACGTGCCTCCGCCCCCAACTCTAGAAAAGTCATACTTTGGTTGGCGCACAGGCGCTCCCGCAAGGCCTGCTTCAGCTGCACATCCCTGAGGCCTGCCACAAACTGGTTCCTTAAGATCACGTCAGGGGGGCCCATTCCCAAATTCCCCATGTCGTCTTTTCTAGTGATATAGGCATGCTCCCTCTGTAAGGCATTAACATACTGCGTCACAGTCTCCCCCTCCTACTGCACTTGGTGAAACAGCAGTATCCTCAGCTCTCCTACATTGGTGGGATCCCCATGCATCTCCTCTACAGTATCCCGGTCATGGGGAGGGCGGTACATCATGGATTGTCGGGCTTCACCGTCCAGGGCCAGTAAAGCTATTTCGGCTTGCATAGCTGGGGTCATCGGGTGCATACGTAACATACTCCTAACTCTCTCAATCCAGTACCACAGCATCATATTGTCCCCGGTGAACTTTGGGAGATTGCTGAGCATGGCCCCCAGCGGCAAGCTAGATTTAGGGGCTCCCAGGATGGACTGCTCTGCAGTGTCTGTGTCTAACGACTGCATCCTGCCAATTACGCCAAATGTAACACGGGTACTTTAGATGCAGTGACACAGAAACACAGAGCAGCCAATGCAGGGTTAATAAACAGGGGAAGTTTATGATAACAGGGTCAATCTCCACGCAGGGAGTAACAGGGGAAAATATGGGGGGAAAAA
The DNA here is from genome assembly GCF_046119375.1 of Phyllobates terribilis. Taxonomy (NCBI): domain Eukaryota; kingdom Metazoa; phylum Chordata; class Amphibia; order Anura; family Dendrobatidae; genus Phyllobates; species Phyllobates terribilis. The sequence goes on from NW_027362762.1 coordinate 56,577,634, forward strand.
AGGGAAGTAGCAAGTAAAAGTCTTTAACTGACAGTTCACAGTTTAACTAGATATAGCAGAGTCGAACCGGTTGTAAACGACAGTTTTTACACTTAGCTGACTCTCTTCCTCCACAAGGCAGTTGCCAGCTGATGCCAGTGTTGATTTCTTCAGGCTTCCCCGCCCAAACAATGCTCCGTCTTCTGGTGGCAGCGGGCGGTCTCCGGTTTTACCTGCTGAGCCCCTAGTCCATAACACGGCACCTCACGTGCTCGGCTCCACAGACCCTGCGTCTCTTCTCCCTCTAGTCGGCTTGACTCCTCCCGGCCACTGCACTCGGCTCTTGCTCCCAGTCCTGGAGCCAGGAGCCTGGAACCTCTCACACTGCTCTCCTGATCAGGACTCTGCTCTCCATTTCCTGCGCAAAAGTCCTCGCCTCTCCCTCTCTCTAGTCACACCACCAGTTTTCCAGTCACCTGACCTCCCAGCTCTCACTCTGGACACACCCCCAGCTTCCCAGTCACCTGACTCCTGTGCTGGAAGTCTGTCTTCCCCCTGCAACCAGAGGTACGGCCCCGGCAGTTCCGGATCCCTTGTTCTGAAAGTACTTACACCCCAGTCTTCCCTCTTACACCGGCACCACGTAGTATCACAAGCAAGGCTACAGCTGCTATAAAACAGTCTCAGGCTTGAGTACAACTCAGTTTCACAGACTACAGCTGCTATAACACAGTCTTAGGCCTGAGCAACACTCAGCGTCACCAGCCACAGCTGATATCACAAAGTCTCAGGCCCAGGCACCATTCAACAACACCGGCCACATCTGCTATCACAGTCTCAGACCCCAGTTAGCATCACAGACCACAGCTGCTATCACAGTCTCACTGTCATTCTAGGTATGGGAAGGACCCAGCGTACGATGACGGGAAAAGGGGGGACGCCCTGCAACTAGGGAAAGGGAGAGTGGAGACCCCCAGGCAGATCTAATAACACCCTGACTCCCCTATCGTCCCTAAATAGGTTCTGCACTTATCGCTGAGTTAGGCCCTAGATAGGGAGGGGAAGGGGTGAGCACTAGTCAGTCCCACTGCAACTAAAGACAAACAAGGGAAACAGACAAGGGAATACACTTAGCTTTGAGAAGACACCAGAGAGATCACGACTACAATCCACTAAGGAACTCCAAGAAGAATCTAGCCGACTGCCAGAACTCCAGACCTGAGCAGAGGAATATATTCTCTCACCAGCGATTCTCTGGAGAAACTGAGGGTATTTAAAGATCCAGCAAGGGTGTGTTAATTAGCAGCAGAAGGTGGAGATCAACGCTGGGTCCTAGAGAGGGAGGGTTGATGAAAGGATCAAGAAGGTGTCTGCAAGGCCAATAGCAGCGACCTTCTACAGTCGGATCCAGAATAACTGTCTGTCAAACCTGACACACCCGTGACACTCACTCCCAGGCACCACTCAACATCACAGGCTACATCTGCTATCACAAGCTTAAAGGTCCAGGCACCACCATCATTGCAGGCCACAGCTGCTACTTCAGTTTCAGGCATGGGCACCACTCGTCATCTGCTGGCAATGGCTTCTATCACACAGTCTTAGGCCTGGGCATCACTCAGCATTGCAGGCAACTGCTGCTGACTGCCTTCTGCTGCTATGGTGTTTTTTACTGATGTCATAACTGCATCCAATCACTGGGCACAGTGGCTGTGATGATGCGGAGATGCAACACTGAATCCGGGGAGGGCGAGTATCAGTTCCGTTTGTTATTTTCAACATGTGAAACTTATGCGAAGAAACCATTTTATCATAATGAACCTCTTTAATCAGTGGTCAAAACTTGCAAACCCATTCCCTTTTTGGGGGTTGTCTTGCTGTTCCTCTTGTCACTTTAATTTGCCCCAAAGCCGATGACATCGATTCACAATCACTTCCGCTTCCTAATTGGACAGATTGATATCCCTGAAGTTTAATCACTTGGGGTTATAATGTGGTGTTCAAGTGTTTCCAGAATTTTTGAGCAGTGTATATCCTTTTCGGGACAGAGGCCGGGGGAATTAAAATTTTGACACACACCCACTTGGCACAAAAAAAATTGCAACTACTTTCAGTCTTATGCTGCCCTGAACCTATAGTAGACAAGATTTATCGAGACGAGGAATGGCTAACTTTTTTGCCTACTTTACAGAAGAAATTTCAATTTGTGGCACTCGTACAACCCAAGATGCTCCAAAGAAACGACTTGGCGCGTCTTTCTAGTATGAAGCTCCAGTCGTAGAAAATTCCCTTTTGTTTTTTTTTTTTTGTATTTCATCCGATTCCTTAAAATGTATTTTTAATTTGATTTATATAAAGTGGCTTCGACTTTGCCGTTCTGCTCTTCGGCTTTAACATTTCATGGATTGAGCTGAATTATTATTTTGGGCAGTTTCATTATTTTTTAAGTAGAAAGTCACAGATTTGATCCTCTTAGAAAATGAACGCTCGAAGCGGTAAAAGTAATTGACTTTTCGGATAAACAAAGCAGCGTGGTGATGTCTTAATTCAGGAGGTTATCCGCAGTGGCAGGGGACTGTGGCTTATTTTCTGCACCAGATAGAATAAAAGGGGGGAGGGCGGTGAATAACTAATAAAAGTTCAAACCCTCAAATCATGTGTGCCGGAAACTGTATGGGGACCCCCACTGCTCCACACTGTGGGGTTGTAAGGCATTCAACTGCTGGTTCCATCTCTGTAGGAATTGCAATCAGGGGGATGCAGAATTTTTTCAAGCTCTACCAGAAGGTAATTAAGGGGGAAGCAAACACTAAGCCCTACTGCCCAGAGTACAAAAACAAAAGTAATAATGGAAGACACTTGGTCATTGTCTCTGGATCACCATCTGCCAATGATACTATTATATGCAAGTGTTCAAGAATTGGTTGTCCGAGTATTTTCCATTCATGGCGAAAATTGTTTTCTTTAACTGCACCTCCTTTCCAGATGACGCCAATTTCACACCCATTCCATGTCCTCTTACTTGCCCCCAGAATAAGCTTTTGGGCACCTAGGCTCCATCGAATGACGGTGCATCCTGTTTTCACACCCATGAAAGATTCTGGATTGTTGTGCCGTAGCCCGAGGACATTCCAGGAAAGTTGGCAAGTACGATCCAATGCTAAGTGAAGTTTATGAATGTTCCAATGCTCCGGCTATTGCAACCTTCACCTGTTAGAACCTTGCTCTTAGGTTTTTTTTCCTTTGCTGGTCACATGACCTTGTTGGCCTATTTAAGCCTGCTCCGCCCTTCTGGCTTTGCTGGACTTCATTGTATTACTACTTTCTAGCTAGCCTGTGCTCTGTATCTAACTCTGTTAGTTTGCTTGGTCTACGGACCTCTATGTTCTATATATTTTGTTTGTTCGTCTGTCTGCTACTATTTCTGTTAGGAGGTGTCCCATTTTCCTCCCAGTCCTTAGTACTTGTAGGGATTCCTTCCCCACATCTATAGGTCTCCGTACAGACTAGCTTAGGACTTTAGCAGGTCTGATCGCAGGATCAGGTTCCCTGTTACATCGTAGGGATTAAGCTGAGTTCTATCGTAGGGACAGATCTCCTCTCTTTCCTTAGCTCTGGTAGCAGAACATAACAGTAAGTCCAGCCTGCAAATTCTCTAAGGAAAGATTTTTCTGTTCCATCATGGTGTCGGTTCAGGATTTGGCTCATCGCCTGCAGGGACTCTCTCTGGAGGTGGCCGAGCTCCGTCAGCACGTGAGTAACTGTCCTGGAGCACATTTCTTGGAGCCTAAGGTATGTTTGCCGGATTTATTTTTTGGTGAACATCGAGAATTTTTTTCATTTAAAAATGCTTGCTTATTGTATTTTCGTTTGAGACCCAAGTCCTCTGGGGATGAATCCCAGCGCATAGGGTTCATAATGTCACTTTTGCGCAAAGAGCCTCAGGAGTGGGCCTTTTCTTTGCAACCTAGTGATACATGCTTCAGATCAGTGGATAGTTTTTTTTCTGCTTTGGGACTATTATATGATGATCCTGACCGTGTTGCATCAGCTGAGACTGAACTGAATTACGATATTGGTAATCGGGAATTATTGGCTATTAAACTCGCATTTGAACACTGGCGCCACTTCTTGGAAGGTGCGGAATTTCCCGTTCAGGTTCTTACGGATCATAAAAATCTGATATATCTTGATGCTGCCAAGCGCCTGAATGCCCGTCAGGCTAGATGGGCACTGTTTTTCTCGCGGTTTAATTTCTCCGTTACTTACATCCCTGGTACTAAGAATGTTAAGGCGGATGCCTTGTCTCGCAGTTTTTCTCCCATAGTCGGTGCTGAGAAAGAGGAGAACATTTTACAAGAAGGTGTTGTGATAGCTGCTTTGGACTCCGTTTTGGAAAATGAGATTCTTAAAGCACAGGAGAATGCCCCATCTAACACTCCCCATGGGAGGTTGTTTGTGCCTGGGACCTTTAGGAGAGATTTATTTGTTGAGTGTCATGAATCTCGGTTGGCAGGTCATCCCGGAATCTCTGAGACCAAGAGACTGGTGGGTCGCAGTTTTTGGTGGCCTGGATGGCAGAAGGAAGTCATTAAGTGGGTGCGTCAATGTACTATATGTGCTAGATCTAAGTCCTCACATACTCCTGCTGCGGGGTTGCTTTGTCCTTTGGAGGTTCCCAGTGCTCCTTGGACACATTTGGCTATGGACTTTATAACTGACCTTCCCCCCTTTGAGGGTTTTACTGTCATCTGGGTGGTCGTGGACCGTTTTAGCAAGATGTGTCACTTGGTTCCCTTTGTCAAACTGCCCTGCGCTAAAACTCTCGCTAAGGCCTTTGTCAAGGAAAATGTCAGACTTCATGGCGTTCCTACTGACATTGTTTCTGATAGGGGTCCTCAGTTCGTGGCTCGTTTTTGGCGTGCCTTTTGTGACAGGTTGGGAGTTCATTTATCGTTCTCGTCCGGATATCATCCTGAATCTAATGGCCAGACAGAAAGGAAAAACCAGGATGTTGAGCAGTTCTTGCGTTGTTTTGTGGCAGACAATCAAGAGGGGTGGTCTGAGTTTCTGCCACTTGCTGAATTTGCTCTGAACAATCATACATCTTCTTCTGCTGGTTGTTCGCCTTTTTTTTGTTGTTCTGGGAGACATCCGTCGTTTGGGTCGTTCTCCAAGTTGGGATCTGCCGTGCCTGAGGAGGAGAATTTTTCCGGTGATTTGGAGAGAGTTTGGACGGATGTGCGTGGTAATCTTCAGGAGGCCAACAGAAAATCTAAGGACTACTTTGATAGGAAACGACAGGAGGTTTTGTTCGCTGTTGGTGACATGGTTTGGTTGTCCTCTAGGAATCTGCGGTTGAGGATTCCTTCTAAGAAATTGGGTCCCAAGTTTGTAGGGCCCTTTAAGGTGCTTCAGGTTGTCAACCAATCTGCTGTTAGGTTTGAGGTTCCTACCTCCTGGAGAATTAATCCGGTATTTCATGTCTCTCTGTTGAAAAAAGCTGTTGTGTCGGATGGTGACGCCTCTGCCTCTGTTCCTCCGGTGGTGGAGGACGGGGAATATGAAATTTCTCGCATCCTTAACTCTAGACTGTATAGAGGTAGTTTGCAGTATCTTGTGGCCTGGAAAGGTTTCGGACCCGAGGATAACTCTTGGGTGAGGTCGGATGATGTTTCCGCGTCCAGACTTATCAGAGCGTTTCACAGGAGATTTCCTGATAAGCCTGGTCCTAGGGGATCCGGAGGATCCTCTTAGAAGGGGGGGTACTGTTAGAACCTTGCTCTTAGGTTTTTTTTCCTTTGCTGGTCACATGACCTTGTTGGCCTATTTAAGCCTGCTCCGCCCTTCTGGCTTTGCTGGACTTCATTGTATTACTACTTTCTTGCTAGCCTTTGCTCTGTATCTTACTCTGTTAGTTTGCTTGGTCTACGGACCTCTATGTTCTATATATTTTGTTTGTTCGTCTGTCTGCTACTATTTCTGTTAGGAGGTGTCCCATATTCCTCCCAGTCCTTAGTACTTGTAGGGATTCCTTCCCCACATCTATAGGTCTCCGTACAGACTAGCTTAGGACTTTAGCAGGTCTGATCGCAGGATCAGGTTCCCTGTTACATCGTAGGGATTAAGCTGAGTTCTATCGTAGGGACAGATCTCCTCTCTTTCCTTAGCTCTGGTAGCAGAACATAACATCACCTGCATTGTAGTCGTCATCATCAGTCTTTTCCTTTGCGCTTTGCTGAAGAAGCTGCATGATCTCTTCTTGATCTTCTGCAGAGACCAAGCACGTGGCTTCTCCAGTCTTATAGGACCAGTACAACATAATGTACCAATAAACTGCTGCATCCCCTGAATATTTTCCAGCTCAGTATACCATGCTGATGCCAAAATAATTGTTATTTTTTCTACTTTTTACTGGGAAGATCTTGACCTTGTTTTTGCCATCTTTTTGCCTTGACCGGTGCCCCTCTACCTTTAGAAATGGAATAAACTGTGCCCGGTGAAACGACCAGGAAGCCATTATCCTCCGATGCTGTAATATTCCAGAACTGCAGCCTCCCTGGAGGTCCAGAAGTACAAGGTGTTCAGTGCTCAGAGACATGGCTGAGGTGAGGAGGCTGAGCCCGACCACCACTGAGCAAGACACAGAAGAGGGACACGTCAAGACTGGGCCAAGAAATATCTGATACAGATTGTTCACAGGTTTAAAGACTGATAAGACGAGAGTGACTCTTGATGGAGCAGGTGAATAGGCCCCATGGCTGGATCAGTAATGGTCACAGACTTCCACTTCGGCTCCTTCCTCACCCGACCTGAACCCTACTCAGAACTTGTGGCCCTTCTCATACAGGAGATTTACGGTGAAGGAGAACAGTCACCTCTCTGATAGGTCGCTGGTGTTTTGGTTGGAGCTGCCCAAAAAGATGGAGAAACCGACAGACTCAATGGATGGAGCTCATGGCTGTAGTTGCCGAATAATAAAATAAATCATCAAAAATACAAGTTGCCTAATTACCGTATATTCCGGCGTATAAGACGACTTTTGAAGACTGAAAAATCTTCTGTCTAGTCTGGGGTCGTCTTATACGCCGGTAATGCTTTTGAACTTTCAGAAATTGACATGCGGGGATACTCTGGGGGTGTTAATAAGCTGCCGTGGCCGTATCCCTGCCATGTCGGAGTTAATATAAGGTGGAGGGAGTTAAAATACGGCGGCGGTAGGTCCAGACAGTCAGCGCTTCTGTGCTGAAACTGACACATCGCTGCGTATTCCCAGCTCCGGACACAGCGCAGGGCTTCTGTGCCGACAGTTTTCACTTGTCACAGAAGCGTTGCGCTGTGTCCGGAGCAGGGAAGTTCGCATCGCTTCTGTGACAATATGTGAAAAGCCGGCAATTCAGCAGCGGCATAAGCCGGCACCCGACAATTTAGAATAGAAAGAATAGAGAATCACACATAGATTAGATAGATAGAAACATGTCAGTCACATATATATGAAGTACAGTGACAGTATTGCTTACTGTACTTGTCATTTAGTGTAAAGGATTTATTAAAACAAATATTAGTGTTTTCATGCACCGTCTCTTTAAAAAAGCCGGCCGGCAATTCAGCATCTGTACCCGACAATTTATAACAGAAAGATAGAGCATCACACATAGATTAGATAGATAGAAACATGTCAGTCACATATATAAGAAGTACAGTGATAGTGTTGGTTACTGTACTTGTCATCTAGTGTTAAAATAACGGATTTATTTAAAAAAAAATTGGCGTGGGGTTCCCCTTAATTTTAGTATCTAGCAGGAGGTTAAGCAGACAGCTGGGGCAGATGTTTGAAGCCTGGGAAGGGGGTAATACCCACGGAGCTTCCCAGGCTACTAATATCAGCCCCCAGCTGAATACTTAGCCTTTACTAGCTATTAAAATTGGGGACCCCCCAAAAAAAATGACATGGGGTCCCCCCTAATTTAATAGCTAGCAAAGGCTAGGCAGACAGCTGGGGGCTGATATTAATAGCCCAGGAAGGGAGCCATGAATATTGGCCCCCTCCCAGGCTAGAAACACCAGCCGTCAGCCGCCCCAGAAATGGCGCATCCATAGGATGCGCCAATTCTGGCACTTAGCCTCGCTCTTCCACGCTGCCCTGGTGCGGTGGCAGGGGGTAATAGGGTTGGGGTTGATGTCAGCTTATAATGCCAGCTGACATCAAGCCCAGGTTAGTAATGGAGAGGCGTCTATAAGACACCCCCATTACTAACCCCATAGTCAAAGTTAAAAAAAACACAAACACCCAGAATAAAGTCCTTTAATTGAAATAAACACACAATTCTTTATTGTTCTAAATTAAACCATACTTACCATCACGCCCATTCCAGCTGAAGCCAACGATCTCCTGCAATAAAAGTAAAATAATAAAGCAACCTCATCCTTACCTCTCCATAGTTCCCAGGACCGGTCCAGCTCTGCTACATTCACATGACAGGCTGCCATCCAGCCTGTCATCCCGCAGACACTGAGAAGCGCAGGCTTGCTTGCGCTCCTCAGTGTCTGACTGTGACGGCATCCAGATGAGCCGACAATGAACTCAGCTCACCTCCTGGACGTCCGTCACTTACAGCGTGGGAAACTTCTACTGCGCATGCGGGGTGCAGGAGAATTTTCCCACGCTGTCAGTGACGTGCATGAGGTGAGCTGAGTTCATTGGACATGATCTCGGCTCATCTGGATGCCGTCACAGTCAGACACTGAGGAGCACAAGCATGCCTGCGCTTCTCAGTGTCTGCCGCATGGCAAGCTGGATGGCAGCGTTCTGCTGTGGTCCAGCCTGTCATGTGAATGTAGCAGAGCTGGACCGGTCCTGGGAACCATGGAGAGGTAAGGATGAGGTTGCTTTATTATTTTACTTTTATTGCAGGAGATCGTTGGCTTCAGCTGGAATGGGTGTGATGGTAAGTATGGTTTAATTTAGAACATTAAAAAATTGTGTCTTTATTTCAATTAAAGGACTTTATTCTGGGTGTTGTGTTTTTTTTAATTACTTTACTAGAAATTCATGGTGGTCATGTCTAATATTGGCGTGACCCCATGAATTTTGGGCTTAGGGCCAGCTGATAATGCCAAGCTGGCCTTAACCCCTTTATTACCCAGTGAGCCACCGCACCAGGGCCCTGGATGAGTTGGGTACAGCGCCAGAAGATGGCGCTTCTATGAACGCGCCATTTTCCGGGGCGGCTGCGGACTGCAATTTGCAGCGGGGGGGGGCCAGAAAGCTTGGGCCTCCCTGCGCTGCGGATTCCAGCCCCCAGCTGCCTAGTTGTACCTGGCTGGACACAAAAATAGGGCGAAGCCCCACGTCTTTTTTTTTTAAAATTATTTCATGAAATAATTTAAAAAAAAAGGGCTTCCCTATATTGTTGTGTCCGGCCAGGTACAAATAGGCAGCTGGTGGTTGGGGGCAGCCCGTTCCTGCCTGCTGTACCTGGCTGGACACAAATATAGTGCGAAGCCCCACGTCAACATTTTTGGGAAAAATTAATTACAAAATTAATAATAATTTAGGGACTGCATCTTTATTAACCCCTCAATTGTCATTTAGTGTTAAAATTGGCGTGGGATCCACCATCATTATAGTCTCTAGCGGAGGTTAAGCAGACAGCTGGGGCAGATGTTTGAAGTCTGGGAAGGGGGTAATACCCACGGAGCTTCCCAGGCTACTAATATCAGCCCCCAGCTGAATACCTAGCCTTTACTAGCTATTAGAATGGGGGACCCCCCCAAAAAATGACGTGGGGTCCCCCCTATTTTAATATGTTTATGAGTGACAGTTTTCCTGCTATATACCTGCATGTCATAAGAATTTAAATTAAAAAAAGGACAATGTTAAATTCAAATCTGTTTTTTTTTTAATTTTTACCGGTGTTTGGTATGCGTTGGAAAAGGGGTAGTCTTATACGGTGAATATATCCTAAACTCTATATTTTAACAGGAAAGTAGGGGGGTCGTCTTATACACCAGGTCGTCTTATACGCCGGAATATACGGTACTTGTGCACACAGTATAGCGGGAATGGTTTCATGTGTCTGCCAGAATTTCTCCGAAACCCTTTTCTTCGGTGGTTCCATTTGGCAGGTGTAATTTACACACGGACAACCTATACATTGGGTATGACATGAAGACACACAATATATTTCTAACACTATCCTTAGAAGGGAATATAATTTAGTGCATGCCATTGTCAGAGACTATTTGCTTTTCATCATGTACAGACCAAATGCTGACATACAATTTCGGAAGGAAAGCGGATACTTTACCGAACTACAGCATTGAAGTTCTCTATGGGCACCATGTTATGGATTAGAAAGCAGATCAGCATTACGATCACCAAGCTACGACTTGTCTACTATGGACACATCATACTGAGAGAGCAATCACTGGAGAAGGACATCATGGTCAAGAGAATAGCAGGAACAAGGCGAAGAGGAAGACCAGCAACCCGATGGCTTGATACTATCAAGATAATGGTGGAGAAGACCCTGGTGGACCTATCTAGGCTTATAGAAGATGGATCTTCCTATGGAGTGTTCATCCATCAAGTCTCCATGGCTCGAGATGAGATGAAGGCTGTTTTAATAACAACGATAGATAGAACGAAGAGTAGATGACGTGAGGAGCCGCCTAGGGCACCATTAAAGGGGGCAACATTAATAGATTTAAAAAGAAACCCCAAGACGAGAGATGGAGCCAGGAGAGGAGCATGAACCAGAAGACCTGCTATAAATATTTAGTAGGGTGTCCAGTTTGGCATTGAGAGCTGTACATGTATTGGGGTGCATGGAAATGTCACTAAGTCGTCTTGGAATTGGTGGGGAAGGGTGAGAGGTAAGGTAGAAGGTAAGGGTAGGGATCGAAGGCTGGTAGGTATAAAAAGTATCCCCTGCGTGTATCTACAGCACATAAATAGGGGGTCCCAGTAGAAGTGTCTCATCCGCAGTCTACAAGAAAAGAAGTCAGAGGATGTTCTGTAAAAATCATTTCATTTTAATGAAAAAGAAAAAAAAAACACACAATGTAACTGTAATGACTTACATGCATAAGATAACTTAACAAGAACCAGTTTTGCATTAAATATTTAGATTGGTTTTATTTTTTATTCTTCTTCCATTACTTCAACGTTCACACAAACTAGATGCATTAATGATGAACACGACCAGGATATTCCCGCAATGTAACATTTCAGATATATTTATACAGAAGAAACAGAGCACATAAATAAAACAAAAGAGGAAAAGATGAAGATTAATAAAACAAGAAAAAAAACAGACGGAATATTTCTTTACGCGGCTCAAAGTTATGTCTTAAATGAGTAAACAATAAAGTGCACCTATCGTTAGATATTCTTTGTATATGTTTTTCTATACATCAATATACACATTCTTTTAATACTTATAAAAGCTCAGAAACCAAAAATCAATCTAGAAGGCAAGGAAAAGGGGAAAGGAGGGAGATGCAGCTGCAGTATCTCTCACGCTGTGTGTGGCAGACTGAATGCTGCGAGAGGGGAAGAGAGGCTGAAATCTATTCGGCTCAGAACTGTTTATGTTACTCTACATCTAATATATATCAAATGTGCTTTTTTTTGGGGGGGGGGCAGGTAATGATAGGTGCACTGTCATGGAGGATTGACAGCATAGCTTTTTTTCCAGATATAATGACTATTATATCAAGTATTAGGATATTGATTTGCAAAAAAATAAAAAATAAACATAGATAAAAAAAAGTTGGGAAATGTATTTAATCCTTTAGAATAATTTAAGGGTTTGTCTTATAGATGCTATATTGGTTCTCGAGACACTATTCTCTACTTCTTACCAGATGTAAAATCTCAGGCCCCAATCAGCTGCCAGGATCACAAATATGAGGAGTTATTTGGAGGAATTTATAAAAAAAAATTCACTAGTTTTCTGTAGTTACAAAAAGTCCCAGATTTGGTCACATGCTGTTTTTATAGAAAGATTGGTGACTTTTTTTGGGGGATTTGCACTACTCTGGCCCCTCTTGAAACATGGGTGGGAAAGTAAGTATGGTCAGGTATGCAAATAGGTCTAAGCCAGATTTAAAAAGTGAGAAAAAAATAAAATAAAAAAAACGCAAGTAGCCTCTTCCGAGAGGAAGAGAACAGGAACGCTAGTGCCCCCTATTGGAAGTACCAAACCTTCAAAATAAAAAAAGCTGCCTCTCTGGATAGAAGCGTCAATAACATTTAATTAATAAAAAAAAAACAACATTCAATAAATTTTGAAAAAAAAATGATGGCGTAGCAAAATTACTCTCATGATAGATCTCCTTCAATGTGTATTGCTGGTAAACAAGAAAGAGAAATAGGGATCTTTAGCACAGTAATGAATCAAAAAGGTTCAAATTTTGCAAATTTTTTTGCAAATCTGCAAAATTTTTGCAAATTTGCAACATTTTTTGCAAACTGCCAATTTTTGTTTGCAAACTTTGCAAGGTTCAAACATTGAACATTTTTTAACATGTATAAATTTACCCAAGAAATGTTTTCCCTAATTTTGGGATATTTGCCAAAAAAAAAGAAAAAGAATAGAAAAATGAAAAAGGCGCCCGGATGATATTATATGGTGAAAAATACACACTCACACATTTAAGTATTCATTGCAATATTTACTGTAACCAATAATAGTTTCTGTCTTTGTTCATTTAAAAAAAAAAAATCAATAAATACAAAGATAATCCAAATCCAACAATGCAGCATCATCAATAAATTAATGCATTAATAATTAAAAAAAAAATAGTTAATAGAGGAACAAAGTTACAGAAATACATTAATCAATAAAACAAGTCGATAGATTGAGGTTTTCTTCTGAACCACAATAAATAAAAAAAAAAACAGACTTAAATATTTTGAGATCAATTTTATCATTTGTGAGTTCTATATTTATTTTCCATATAAAAGTTTCTAAAGCATCTTAAAGGGAACAGTTCAACTTTTTCTTCTCTTTGAGCTTTTATTTTTGCAGCTATTAACAAATCTCAAGACAGAAAACCAATATATATAACCTGGATATTACTAATGGGATGGGGAAAAAAAAGAGTCAAAAATATCCGAAGTTTTTAAAATATTACTAATTAGATTTAAAGTGAATCTCAGCAAATTTTTGCCATGTAATCTGAGAGCAGAATGATGTAGGGACAGAGACCCTGATTCCAGTGATGTGTCACTTACTAGGCTTAGTTTTGTTGTTTCAATAAAATCAGTGTTTTATCAGTAAGAGGTTTTAAATAGAGGACTAGGTGTCTCGCGCCTCCTGGTCCAACCACGCCCCTAGGAGCTTTTTGTCAATATACAGTGTACGCAGAAAGCAACCAATCAGAGGTGTGGGTGGGGTTATACACAGCTCAGCATTCCGAGCTCTGCTAGATCAGCAGCAGAGAAAACTGTGATTGTATCACAACTGCTACACCCAGTAAACTAAGTCACAAAACGCTGGAATCAGGGTCTCTGCCCCTACATTATGCTACTGACAGTTTCCCTTTAAAAATATTTCACAGTAAATAAGAAAATGGTGCAAAGTGAATTTTTTTTTTTTTTTATAAATGCATCTAAAAGCAACGGTTCTATTTTATTCACATATAAAGCTACAAGAAAGATTGAAATTGAATATTTCTATTGGGAATAAAACCTAAATATATATAAAGACGGAAAGATATATTTATTTTTTTCTTCCTGGAGTTTGAAAGTTAAAATGACAAAGAAGTTTTATCTTCTTTTAACGCATCCTGTAGGGCCGATCTTATTTTGCTTTCTTAATATTAACCTTGTAAAGCTTTTTTTTTTTTTAATTTTAAGATTGAAAATGCTATAAATGTGATTAATAATTTGATTTAAAAAATAAATGAAAAATATTTTTTTCTCCAACTTTTCAGATTTTCTTGACAGTATGAAACTATAAATAATGCAAGTGTGACGACAAACGTGTTCTAGAATTTATAGATATTTTTTATAAGATATGTGCTTAGATTTATTCTGTACATATAAAAAATAATCTGGATAATAATCCATATTTACAGAAAATGAAAAAAAAAAGTTTCCTAAATTATAGATGTTTGGCATCAGCTTCGTCGCCGTATGTCCATGATGATTGTATGGAAGACACAATGCATATCTAGATGTTGCCAACGTCCTGATATTATTACTGCCTGAGGTATTATCATTGGGGTCTTTATATAGTAGAGGCAGACCATCAGATTTTTGCTAAAGGCGTTCTCCACTGTAGACAGAGGGGGACCCTTGAAGATCATCCGATCACAAAGGTTCCTCTTGCTGGAGGAGAGGAAACATGACCGTAAAGGCCCCCAAATACCGGCCAAACCCGCCGTTATCCACCGGTTCAACCCACAGTCTAATGTGTATGGAGGCCTCCCGATTCTCCCCCAAAAGGGGATGTTGGGGAACAGAAGGATCCGCCATGTCCGATTTTGGTCTGCCAATCGTTTTGTTCTCTAAGAGGCGAGTCAATTCCAGAGATGGTGAGCACTCCTGTGTACAGGGGAAGTTGGGAGAGATAGTTGCCGGCCAAATTATCGTTCGGTTGACAGCTATGTAAAGTGTATGGGGTGGCTTAGATGTTCAAAATCTCAAGGAAATGTGAAGTTTTTTTTTGGGGACGTTGATATTGATGGCCATCAAGATCAGGTTCCTAGACGTCAGGCTCCCAACCTCGTTTTTGTGTTGCATACCCTTCGGTAACCGATCGGTGCCAGGAATCGGATCCCAAACATCCAATTTTGTAAACCCCTATGTGCATTAAAAATTGCCTATTCAATGAGTTTTCTATGTAATCCAGGACAAGAAATGGCCTCCAGAGTGAGAATTGAGAATTCATAATTCCCTATTAAAATGAAAAATGGGTTGGGCTGTCCAAATTAGATAATCCTATGATAAACTTCGTCTTTATGGAGAATGGCGGTCCACCGGGGTTAAGGAAAGAGTTCCAATCATGGGCCCCCTCTAGTAAATCTAGCGTTATGTCTCCCGGTATTAGTGTCCACTTTCATAGGCTTCTAACATGTTGTATTAAAAATTAAAGGAATGCTAAAAAAGAAACACAAAAAATATCTTTTGGTCAAAGGAGCTCTCCACCACTGATCGGTCTCCGATGGGAGACAAGGAACACCAAGTCCAACCTACTTCTTAATCCTTTAACCTCACCTTCTGTGATCAGAGGGAATCCTATGTGCTTTCTGAAAGATTTCTATAAAACTTTTTGCTCCAGAAGCTCTAAAAAATTCCTTCTTACGGATAAAAACTTTTTTATTGTATTTTTAAAGGCAGCATCTGCCCAAATCCAAGCAATGTTTTGAGAAGTATGACCAACTGAAGGACCGGCACAATTACGGCTTTTGAAAAGTTGTAAATTAGGTGTTGTCTTCAACACTGGAGAAGGTATTCTTTACAGTTAGTGTAGTTAAGCTGTCCATTTTTTTTTCCATCTTGAGTCAAAACTATTACTGGGGACCTCAGTTATATATTTACAGCTGTGATTCCGATTGGTAGGTGAAAAATTTTGTAGGGGATCGATCTTAAGAATCTCACTGATTACCGGTTTTGTGAATCTGAAAGGATTCTCTCCTATAATGTAGCATTGGCCGTTTCTGGATGAACAACATCTGAATAATTGAGAACATCCTCTAGAACACACGTGTTTGTTCCATGATGTAGACTTAACGTACAGCTCTTGAGACTAAATTGCTGCATTCAATCAAGTTTATATTGTTTTTTTTTGGCGTTAAAAAATTTTTCAGTTTGTTGACAAACGTCACATCGGGACAGAATCACAGACAATTTAAGAATTATTTTTTTTCCACAAATATTCCCATAGGAAAAAAAAAAAAAAAAACATATAACAAACGTATATTTTCAACCACTTTGCAAATGTCATGAGATCACTCTTATACTTTATTGAAGTTGTATTCATGGACTAACTAAGAGCACCTGATAAATTACTGTACAGAAGTGTGTGTGGTATGAGAAAAGAAAAAAAAGGCACCACACCTGTGCGTATCACCGCTCAGACTGATTCTCTTAAAGGCTGCAATACCCATTACAGCCTATGGATAAGAGTGGCGCTGCTCTAGGGGGGAGAAAATTTACTATTTTTTATGTCTCTTTATGTATAGCTATACATAAGGAACCTATAGTTAGAAATACATCAACCTCTGATGCAGACCCTAAATTGCTGATTATTATCCTACGGTGCAAAATATACAAACTATTCTCCTTCTATATCATTTTAAGATAATTTTAAACAGGCCTTATAATTGGGAAAAAGGATAAGAAAGCTCACCCCTACTACACATGGCAGCGATCAGATGAACAAGCAAATGTACACATGGCAGCGATCAGATGAACAAGCAAAACGATAATTTTTCGGGTCTAAAAATTATCGTTGTTGGCATGATATCTATCCATGGAAATAAGGGATTCGCTGCCAACAATACATAAGTCTACTCATGTGAACCCACCCTAACGCCCCATTTCCACGAGCTGTTAAAAACACTGCTTCCCAAACATTGGCCCAATCAGTTGACAAACAAGCAAAATGCTCATTGGTCAACCGGTTGGATTATTTACGCCAGCATCTAAACAGAGATCGTACTGCCGATAATATACCTGTTGTCAGCCTGTGTGAACAGGCCATTACTCAACGTCATCTGACTTGCACATAATCAGTTCTATGGTACACGCCCAGTTGGCTAAAGGGAAAATTTTGCACCATTACTACCAAGTGGGAATAACTTTGGAATGGAGGGGCCCAGAAAAAAAAAGAAAAACTGTTCCAGAATCAGTGGAGCGGCAACAATTAGAGGAGAGGCTCAGTTTAAAGTTTCAAAAATCCAGTGAAAGGTCCCCTTTAATAGGTTGAAATCATCCTGTGTAAAAAAAAAGGCCTTAGGTAGTCACAAAATCTTTCTGCAGAGACCATTATCAGTATGCATGAAAATATGTAGCACCATTGCGGTGAGCAGGCACCTTTCCCTGGCGGTTTATCATGACTGAATGTTCTATATACCACCATAAAGAGTAAAGACCCCAAAATTAAATAACACCGTGTGCACCATTTCTGAGCACCCAGATTCTTTGTCATTTAGGGCTTAAATCACACGTAGAGTTTTTGATGAGTTTTTTTTCATGCCGGAAAAAACGCAGCGTTCTACAGTAACAGCAAAATGAATGAGACTTCTAAAACCTCATTCACACAGTTCCTTTTTTTTTTCCTTTGCATGTTTCTCTACCTGTTCTGTTTCTTTCTTTTAAAGCGTTGCATGTAAATTTTTTCAGTGTTTTTACTGCCGATTTCCCCCATTGAGATCAAAATGGCCTAGCACCAAAAAAGGCATAAAAAATGCACCAAAAAACGCGCTGAATTGGAGCTGTGTTATTCTGGCCATGCACTGTATTTTTCAAGCAGAAAAAGCTACGTGTGAACATACCCTTGCTTTTCCTTCCATGACATGAAGGCTGAATTTAGACGTCCAAGTGTCACGGTCTGAAATTTCACGTTTCGGCTGCGGATCTCACAATGCAATCAGGAGACTCGTGGCCGGTCTCATGGTACGTACCTGAAACGTAATACGCCGATGTCTAAATTCAGCCTTAAAAGGAATCAGAAAACGCTCTATTGTTTAAATCAGGTTTTTGTGTGAAATGGTTTTTTTTTTGGGCCAATTTTGCTTCCAACTTACAATTTCTATAAAAAAAAAAAAAATCACAAGTCTTCCAATTCTCACACCGGCCTCTGAGGATTGTTTGAGACTCTAACTTCCTGTTATTTCAGGAAATTCACATGTACATGAGCCACAATGTTCAGACCCCGACCTATAAATTGTAATGAAGCATCTAATAAGCATGTGCAAAGGTCACTGTAAAGGAGGAGGTGAGCTGTGACATCCCCTGTTGTGAATGGTGGATCCTGTGTTATCTACTGTATATAGAGGTGTTATCAGTCATTGTACAGGAGAAGGAGGAGGTGAGCTGTGACATCACCTATTGTGTATGGTGGATCCTGTGTTATCTACTGTATATAGAGGTGTTATCAGTCATTGTACAGGAGGGGGAGGTGAGCTGTGACATCAGCTATTGTGAATGGGGGATCGTGTGTTATCTACTGTATATAGAGGTGTTATCAGTCATTGTACAGGAGGGGGAGGTGAGCTGTGACATCACCTATTGTGTATGGTGAATCCTGTGTTATCTACTGTATATAGAGGTATTATCAGTCATTGTACAGGAGGAGGAGGTGAGCTGTGACATCACCTATTGTGAATGGTGGATCCTGTGTTATCTACTGTATATAGAGGTGTTATCAGTCATTGTACAGGAGGGGGAGGTGAGCTGTGACATCACCTATTGTGAATGGTGGATCCTGCGTTATCTACTGTATATAGAGGTGTTATCAGTCATTGTACAGGAGGGGGAGGTGAGCTGTGACATCACCTATTGTGAATGGTGGATCCTGCGTTATCTACTGTATATAGAGGTGTTATCAGTCATTATACAGGAGGAGGAGGTGAGCTGTGACATCACCTATTGTGAATGGTGGATCCTGTGTTATCTACTGTATATAGAGGTATTATCAGTCATTATACAGGAGGAGGAGGTGAGCTGTGACATCACCTATTGTGAATGGTGGATCCTGTGTTATCTACTGTATATAGAGGTGTTATCAGTCATTGTACAGGAGGGGGAGGTGAGCTGTGACATCACCTATTGTGAATGGTGGATCCTGCGTTATCTACTGTATATAGAGGTGTTATCAGTCATTGTACAGGAGGAGGAGGTGAGCTGTGACATCACCTATTGTGAATGGTGGATCCTGTGTTATCAGCTCTGTAGTGAGGTGTTATCAGTCATTGTAATCCTGCCTGATGATAAGGAAAAAGCTGAAATCTCTTTTTTAAAGGACAGGAAGTGTGAGTCTATAAAAGCCCCAGTGACCAGTGTAATAGTTGCAAGATTACAATTTTTTTTTAATAAAGATTGTGATATTAAAAAAAAAAAAGTGACAAAATTATTTAAAAATACATGAAACGCAAAAACTCGATATAAACAATAGGTAATTTTCTGACTACACTATTTCCTTTAAGGAAGAACACAGGATGGAAGCTAAATTTGAAATAATGAAAATAAAACATACAAAAATATTTTAGCAAACAGAAAGTATTCAGAAATGTACCGGGTCGAATTGCTCTTTTCTTTATTGCATCCGACGCCGTCACATGTTAGCACCAAAGTGGCCTGAAATGCTTTACAACGAATATGGAGACTTTATTCTTTAGTATTGACTATACATAAAAGTTCATCGTTTCGGCAGATACCAGAATTTAATGAGTAAAAGACAAATTGAAACATAGGAACAAATAGGGTGAACATAAAAGTGGGGGGTGGGGACGGGGCACGGACAACGTCACATTTATCCCGCTTGTTTCCTTTTACATTTATATATATATATATATATATATTTATGCATAAATTACATATATACAGAAAAAGTGCAGCATCAAGTCAAAAGAGGCAGAAAACAGCAAAAACACAAATACAGACACATGAGAAAGCAATACAATGACATATAGAAAGGAATGTATTGACCTACACTACAAAATAACTAAGATACTAATAAAAAAAAAAAATTATACACATATGTGTGTGTATTATATATATATATATATATATATATATATATATATATATATATATATATATATATATATATATATATATATATATAATTTAAAAAAAAAAATCATCCTCCCCCCAATATTTTTCCCTTTTACATCTAGGAATGATATTTATTTGCTCATTTTGTCTGGTTGGATTTAGACTTAAATTGCTTAGTTCCCCAGATATAAATAAGTTAAACTAGCTGAAAAAATAAATTTTAAAATGAATAAAATAGTCACGATGAATGGACTGCTGTTTCTTTCTCTTCTTTTTTATTCTATAGGTATGTAAATTAAAAAAAAAAAATTATATCTTTTTAAGGGTTAACTTCATTACATTGGATTTGGCGCTACTAGTGGCGAAAAGTGGTACTGCATATTTTTAAAATCTTTTTTTTTTTAATAATTCAGGACATTTTACTAACAAGAAAAATCCCTACATAACTCATAGAAATCGAAATTTAAGTACCAGTTAGGTGTAATTCTAAAATCTTCAGCAAAGATCAAGCATTAGGTTTGGTCTTTAAATGGCGCTCCCCAAATTTGCATTTTGTAGATTTACTACTGTAACTTGTATTATATTTGTAATCTAAATTAATATGTACCCGATAGAGGAAATTATTTAAAAGAAACCAATGTAAGTAAAGTGCAAAAAAAATCGATGAAAACATAAAAATAAATAAATACATAAATAAATTAACTGTTAATTAATAAATTAATTAATACATTAAATATATCATAACTTCAAAAAATAAGAGAAAAAGGTTGGTGAAAATAAAATTAAATAATACTTAAAATATATCCTAACTTCAAAAATTAATAAAATAAAGTTGGGGAAAATAAAATTAATTAATACATTAAATATATCCTATTTTCCCCAAACTTTTTTTATTTTTTTATTTTGAGAAGTTAGGATATATTTAATGTATTAATTAATTTTATTTTCCCCAACTTTTTTTTAATTATTTTTTTAAGTTAAAATTAATGAATACATTAAATATATCCTAACTTCTCAAAATAAAAAAATAAAAAAAGTTTGGGGAAAATAGGATATATTTAATGTATTAATTAATTTTAACTTCAAAAAATAATAAAAAAAAAAAAGTTGGGGAAAATAAAATTAATTAATACGTTAAATATATCCTAACTTCTCAAAATAAAAAAATAAAAAAAGTTGGGGAAAATTATAAATTAATATTACTAACGATTTAATTCTATGAAAACATTGATGGTTTTTCACATACAACCAATTATTTTTTTCACTGCATCTTAAAGAAAGTATGAAGCAACTTTACAAATAGTTTTGATTAAAAATCTACCATTTTCTGTACACAGCTCCTATGCTGACTTATGCGTCTCCACGGATCCAGACTACAAAGTGTAGTCAGATCCTAAAAACCATGTTTTACTCGGCTCCATTAGCCCCTTTTTGATAACCTACAAGGGGAGCAGATGGAAGAAAGGAACATAACGTCTGATGGTACTATCGTAAACATGGCCTCTATAGCTACGTCGCGTTTCGCATCCCTTTTGACTATAAAACATATAGTAAATATTTATTTGCTTATGAAAATGTACAACGAGCAATTCTTAATTCACATTCACATTCATTCAGCTTTAAGACCTTTCCTTTATAAAAAAAATTGTTATTTTATTTTTTTCCCACCCACTTTAAATATCCTACACAGAATTCAATGTTTTTTTCACACCGCACATGAGTCATTCTGAATTAAAAAAAAAAAAAAAAGAACAAATCTAAGAACAAATACAAAAAACTTTTTCGAATTTCACATTTTCCTTTAACCCTTTTAACAAGGGTAAAAAAAAAAAAGACAAACAAAATGAAAAATTTCAGGAAACGAATCTCAACACCGAACACATCGATGACATTTTTTTTTATGATATATCAAACATGCTACCTTCTCTTTTCTTGTATTAAATATTTGAAAGGTGCGTTTAGTTAAAATGCCACTTTTTTTTTTTTTCCATTTTTACCCTAATTATTTGTGTAGAAATAAACATTTGTGATTGAGAAGAAGCTTAAGATTTTTCGCTAGAGCAATCGACACATCAAGCCTAGCGAGTAGAATGCATTGTCCACTTGCGTTCCATGCCAGGAGCATACGATGGAGGTCCAGAGGAGCAGGTGCAGATGTGAATGATCTCGGGCGTTTAAGCTTCTTCTCTATAAGAAATTCCATTAGTGATAAAGGGATCAGCATCTACTTACTGTCCATGCATCGGTGGTCCCATCAACAATGTAACAGTCATCGGTTGTTTTTTTATTTGTTTTTTTTTTAAAAGATCCGGAATTCTGTCCCGTCGATTTTTGCTCTACATTCATTGAAAAACTCACAGACCTCGAGAAGATAATTTACATCAAAACATCTTAAGAAAAAAAAAAAAATAAGTTCGACAAAAAAAAAAGAAGGGAATTCTTCTAAGTTCTCGTCTCGATTTAATACTAGTTGCTAAGTTATAACTTTTCCTTTGAAGGAACCCAGATGAAGGGTCCAGATTGATCCTCAATTACCAGTTTGCATGAGTTATATACATCATCCAAAGTGTCGCCTTGAACGATTGCTGCAAAAATTGACAAAAACAAACAAACAAATTTTTAATTCAAAAGATATTTAAGGACAAAAATGTTCTAAGTTTTACGCATATGTAACACATTAAAGGGGTTGTTCACTACTCAGACAACCCCTTCTCAATTACTATATTCTTTCAAGTAGAATAAAAACACCTTATCATTTTCTCTCTTTTTTTTGTGAGTCTCTCCAGGACTCGAACCGACAACCTCTATAATTGCAGGCAGGAGCTAAAGCTCTTGAGCCACAGGCTCTGGTATAAAACACCTTATACCTACCTTTGTTGACTGCGCCTTTCCAGCGCTGGGGTTCATGTGACGTTGTTGCAGCCAATTGGGCGTGTGCCACAGAAGTTCTGTGGTATACGCCCCATTATTACCGGGGGGCATAACTTTGGAACGGAGGGGCACAGAAAAAAAAGAAAAACTGTTCCAGATTCAGTGGAGCAGCGGCAATCGGAGGAGACACTCCATTTAAATAAAAATAAATACAGTGAAAGGTCCCCTTTAAAGGGAATATTTAATCAAAACATAAAATTACTAAAAAAAAGTTTGGTAATGGAATCTTGTTCACTTATATAAATTTTTTTTTATTCAATACTGGTGGAAATTTTTGTGAAAGTGACAACGGGATGTGCAGCCATATTGGTTGTCATCTGTCATTTTTTGAGCATGTTCTATTAAGAACATTTATGATCACAAATTATTCCGGAGAAGCCAATTTAAAGGTGAAAACTTACGCACCTTGTAAATAAGAGAAGCAACATTGACAAACTTTGACTACTGCAACAAATTCTGATTTACATTTTTTATATACAAAGTTATTTTTCTTAGAGGGTAGAAGGGAATTTTCTTTAATGAGCAAATCCTATCACATTTGAAAGTCATTTTTTGCATATCCATTTAAGTACGCCCCCTATAGTGAAAAAGGGGGCGCTGTTGGGAAAAGACGTAAAATCTTCTCTGAGCACCACAAACTGACGTACGATCTGCGCCAAATCGTGGACTCGGAAATTTGGGTGGAGTTGCTCTTTAAAGGTTTCGAATTTTATACTCTTCACACAGGCTGAGAAACCAGCGGCATCACTTAGGACTCTGTTGAGAAAACTTTGTGAAAAGTTTGAAAAAAAAAATTTAAGTTTTCAATAAGAGTCGTTTAAGGAGTCACCTGTAAAAAACTCTCCAAATTCCTGTTCCAACTTCAGAGCTCGATCATAGGTCTTCCTCGCTTGTTCTTCCGTCAGGCGCTTACTGATTTCCCTGTATTAAATACATACAAAACAAGTAAATGATAGATGTAAAAGAAAAAAAAAAGTTTCAACCAAGTTTTTTTTTTTCTACATTTTCCACATTACTATTTTAGGCTACATCTTATAGATTTGCAGAATTCTCAAAATAGACTAAGACTTCCTATTACTTTTCAGATTGTGCTGTGTACACTGGGGTAAGCTAAGCCATCATCTCATTACCATCGCAGCTAACATCTGGATACAGATCGCACCACTGACAGTGGTTGATTGTGGTCACTTAACTCCTCTTCCCTCTCTGTCACAGGACCCTCTGCACATATCACAAAGCGCGCTCACTGTACACCCCCAAGAAGTCAATAGGTTGATTTCTTATTTAAAGGCTCTGTCATTTTTTTTAGTCATTTATTGTGTCTCTAGTCTGTGTGCATTTTTGCAATTGTTTTCTTTGTCCTTCTAATCCTTTATTGGCCACATGTGTCTCTGTTCTGCGCTGTGTAACACACACAGTTCTGAGCATGTGCAGAGTTCCAATCTGTGGGGGAACCAATGCACATGCCCAGATCTGTCAATGTTCCCACATCTGGATAGCATTGCTTTCTTTCTCTGCCATCATCCTGCTCTATGTGCCGCTCTCCCTCCCTCTTGACATAAAAAAGGCACATTGGACATGCAGACAACCTGCAGTGCTCCCTGCCCTGCGCCACGCGTCAATCTCATCTGAGATGAAATGGCACGTTAGCTATGTAAAAGTGAGTGAGAGTAGGGCATGCGCACATTTGTTGCGCGGGACAGCGAAGGAGTAGGAAAGCAGTGCTACCTAGGTGGGGGGGGGGTGTTTACAGGTCTGGGCATATGTATTGGTTCCCCCACAGATTGGAAGCATGCGCATGCTCATAACTGTTCACACGCAGAGCAGAGGCAACCGCCCGTAATTAAGTTTGACTGATGGATTTGGCCAGGATAGAGCAGCTTGCAGTGTATAGAAACACTTGCAAGCTGTGGAGGATAAATGGCTAGAAAAAAAAAAACTATTGAAAAAAAGCATAAAAATAGAAAAGTGACACAATACACTACAAAAAACAAAAATGTATAAAGCTGTACAAAGTCTTTTGATTATACGTGACATGCTCCCTGGGGATGGCAGACCCAAAGATATTTTGCATAATGTGGAGTAGATATCCAGTAATCTATGGAGAACCTGGACACTTTGATCCCAATTTATTTTTGCATTTTCACCTATTTTTTGTCTCATTTTTCCTGTCTTAAGAATGTTTTATGTTTGGCGCCAAATTCTTATTTTACGTTCTGCTATTTTGAGGTCTATTTTCAATTGGTTCATCTGTTTATTTCTCGGTTCGCCGTTGTGGCCGTGGTTTTTGCAACCTAGATGTTTGCAGCCGACTCATTTATTGTGACTTTTTGAAAAGTTTTTGCGCAAAATGTTCTTTAATCCCTCTTTGGAGTGATTTTTTTTTGTACCCCATATTTTTTTTTTTTTTGCAGAAATGATGGAGTTGCATGCGGCATTTTAACTGATCATGCAATTTTTGGTTCTAAAAAGGTGAAAATAAAAGAACATTTTTGATTTTTGCGAAAAAATTAATGAACAAGAGTGCACCCTAGGAAGAATTTGGTGCTAAAAAACAGCAACACATACCACCAGACAAAAAAAATAAAAGTGACTTAAAAAAAAAAGCCGCAAATGAAGAAGTACCGTAGGTTCCAAGTGTTTGACTTCCCTGCAGCGCCTCCACAGGAGAAATTAAGTATTACACAATGTCTAATGAAATCAGTTGCTTTCATGAGTGATAAAGAACAGGATGGGTCCGACAGAGCTAAAGACACTTTTTGCAACAGCTGTTCACCCTTTTGAACAGGGGACCCTCCTCTATTAACTCAAAACTCCTCAATAATGTATATTAAAATATGTTTTCAAAAATGGCCAACCACTTAAAAATTGTGATTTGACCATAAATGATCATAAGATTTAAGCGAAGAATGATTTAGATATTACAAATAGAAAATAATGTGGCCACACCCACGAGGAGCAAACTTATCCCTTCCACCCTTCCATTATAGAGCATGCTGACTGTACACCCTCATAAAAGTTGCTTTAGTTCTTAATTACAAGTGAAGCATACCCTTTAAAATAATGCTAGTCCCAAAGTGAGATGTCTGCATAATACGGAACGTGGAGAAAATGTTTTATAGTTTAGACAATCCTTACTTATTAGAAGGGTCCTTTGAAGTAAGCTGATCGCAAACTGTTCCCTTCAATTTTATTCATTGAAATCCCTTCATTTAAATTGTTTGCATGCATAAGAATCCATGGGGGGGGTCCTATTGAGTGATTGACAGTTTTCCCTGTATGACTGTGCATGCAGATTAGCTTCTTAGGACCACCCACTGGACTCCTATGCGTACAAAACACCAGGAATTTCAATTATTAAAATACGAGTTATACTGAATCTTTTTTTAACAAACCAATATGTCATTCTGTTCAGCGTCTCCTTCTCTATACTGCGATCGGACTACATGTACAATGTGAAAGGCTCCCTTTAGATGGAAAACCCCTTAAAAAATGAGTTCAGTTGACCACAGGGTTTAAGCCAATTATGGTTTAGTCATTATACAACTGAAATAATAAGGCCACACCCTAGAGGAGCTAAACTCCACCCTAGAGGTAACAGAACCCACCCAGAAATGCCCAAAACGTCACTCCTCGTCTCCTGCTACAGCAATGTACTTACATTAATGACTCCACAGATTTGGGTTTTATGAAGATCGCTATTGGATAAAGTTGTGCTACTTGTAGTCGCTTGATGGCGTTTCCCGATACATCTAAAATACAGTGCTTTCCCTGAAAGGAAACAGGTAAAATTATATTTACTGTATTTTTGAACGCATATAGGAAATTGTTAAAATCTGGAAACCCCCTCTAAATAATTTTATATTACAATGTAGTTAAATTATAAAATAGAAATGTATATGGAAATATTAATTTGGGGGTCCAAAAAAGAAAAATCCACAAAAAAAACTAAAAATGACTTACTCTTTCTGCCACAAACTTGACAGATTGTACACTAGTTCCATAAAGGTTATCATTGTATTGCCCGGCCTCTATGAATTTGTGCTCTTGAATATCCTTTTCCATTTGCTCCCGAGATATGACAAAGTGGTAATCTCTTCCATCCACCTCGTAGTCTCTCTTTGGTCTTGTTGTATCTATATAGGGGCGAGAGTCAGGGAAATTTAAAAGAATAAACAAAACAAAAAAACTATAATAAAAATTTTAACATGCACAATTTTTAGATCCTCCAGGAAGATGTCAAAGTTACCTTTTTTGTTGTTTTTAGAACTCTTTATGCTGTTCCTCTGTTACTCAACCTAGAAATGTATGGATAAATTGACAGCTGGGTGTTACCAAGTGGGCGTAAGTCTGACACTGTCCAATCAGAGCTGACACTACCAGACTGTGCAGGAACACGCCCCTCTGGATAGGTTAAATGGTAACACCCAGTTGTCAATTTATTTATACACTTTCAGGAGGAATAACAAAGGAACAGCACAACTTAGAGTTATAAGGAAAGGTTCTCCAGGATTGTTATGACATGGGGTATACAACTCTCCACTAAAACAGACATGTCCAGTAAGGTCTAAGATCGCTTGTAGATATACAGTGTATGATCCTTCCGCTATTATTACTTAGCCTATAATATATCCAGTTCAAATCCATATTATATATACTAAAATAATTCAATAATACTTACGAGGGACGCATGAGCCAAACTTATCAGGGAACTCCGATATCAAGTCGTCATTGATCCGGTCTTTCATGGGACCAAGAATAATAACCGGCCTGGCGTAATTAACTGCAGAGAGATGACATCACTTTATTATAAACCCTTAATTTTCGTTGTATCTTGTATATCTTAGATCATTACCAGATTATCTCTGGAGGTTTTTCTATTAAAGTCCTTAAAGGGGTTGTACAGTAGAAAGAAGTTATCACTTATCCATGGGTTAGGCGATCACTCGTTGATCGATGGGGGAGCCAATGGAACCCACACCTATCATCTTCTGAATTTTGTCTCAACCTTGGACAATACCTCACCGCCTTGTTGGGTATCAATGTCATTTCTGTAGAAAAGGGGGCCCTGTGCAGGTTCATCTGCTATGAAATGGGATGGAACTAACCAGGATTGGGCCCCCTGTTACCAATGATCCCATGGCAGCCATGCCTCTAGTAGTCAGTCAAGAAGGCAGTCCCAATCAGTGACTGACAGTCCTCCTGGATATAGCTGCCAGTCACTCATTAGGACCACCCACTGGACTCCTCGGTAGAGAATGAGTAGGGATTTAAATTAATAGAGTACAAGTTATACTGATTTTTTTTCTCATATATTTCCTTTTAAGGAATAAAAGTAAGAACAGAAGGTGGGAAGAGGCTTTAGTATCCATTGGTGCACATATTTATTCTTGATTATAAATGGTACCTATAGTTTCGCAAAACTTTTGGCACATTTTAATTGGTTGGGATCAAGGGCCCCAACTAACAAGGGGGCCGAAGTGCTCAGCTGAATACTGCACCCCTTGGGGTTTGTTCGGTTTTGCTTGACTCTTATTGGAAAGCCGATCACAGCCAAACGGGAGAAGAGCTCAACTGAATGATTAAGAATTGAATGCTCCCTACTGTATATGCACAAATGGGAGAGACCTGTCAATCACCCCTAGCAGTGCTGAGAAGAGTCGGCTAGTTCCATAGCCGGAGACGAACTGGACGGTTTTGCTAGGAAGAGCCGGCAGGGGGCGGCACCAGACTACTACCGTCTACGTCTATGGACTTTAAAGTACAGTACAGACCAAAAGTTTGGACACACCTTCTCATTTAAAGATTTTTCGGTATTTTCATGACTATGAGAATTGTACATTCACACTGAAGGCATCAAAACTATGAATTACCACATGTGGAATTATATACTTAACAAAAAAGTGTGAAACAACTGAAAATATGTCTTATATTCTAGGTTCTTCAAAGTAGCCATCTTTTGCTTTGATGACTGCTTTGCACACTCTTGGCATTCTCTTGATGAGCTTCAAGAGGTAGTCACTGGAAATGGTTTTCAGTTCACAGGTGTGCCCTGTCAGGTTTAATAAGTGGGATTTCTTGCCTTATAAATGGGGTTGGGACCATCAGTTGTGTTGTGCAGAAGTCAGGTAGATACACAGCTGATAGTTCTACTGAATAGACTGTTAGAATTTGTATTATGGCAAGAAAAAAGCAGCTAAGTAAAGAAAAACGAGTGGCCATCATTACTTTAAGAAATGAAGGTCAGTCAGTCCGAAAAATTGGGCAAACTTTGAATGTGTCCCCAAGTGCAGTTGCAAAAACCATCAAGCGCTACAAAGAAACTGGCTCACATGAGGACCGCCCCAGGAAAGGAAGACCAAGAGTCACCTCTGCTTCTGAGGATAAGTTTATCCGAGTCACCAGCCTCAGAAATCGCAGGTTAACAGCAGCTCAGATTAGAGACCAGGTCAATGCCACACAGAGTTCTAGCAGCAGACACATCTCTACAACAACTGTTAAGAGGAGATTTTGTGCAGCAGGCCTTCATGGTAAAATAGCTACTAGGAAACCACTACTAAGGACAGGCAACAAGCAGAAGAGACTTGTTTGGGCTAAAGAACACAAGGAATGGACATTAGACCAGTGGAAATCTGTGCTTTGGTTTGATGAGTCCAAATTTGAGATCTTTGGTTCCAACCACCGTGTCTTTGTGCGACGCAGAAAAGGTGAACGGATGGACTCTACATGCCTGGTTCCCACCGTGAAGCATGGAGGAGGAGGTGTGATGGTGTGGGGGGGCTTTGCAGGTGACACTGTTGGGGATTTATTCAAAATTGAAGGCATACTGATCCAGCATGGCTACCACAGCATCTTGCAGCGGCATGCTATTCCATCCGGTTTGCGTTTAGCTGGACCATCATTTATTTTTTAACAGGACAATGACCCCAAACACACCTCCAGGCTGTGTAAGGGCTATTTGACCAAGTAGGAGAGTGATGGGGTGCTACGCCAGATGACCTGCTCTCCACAGTCACCAGACCTGAACCCAATCGAGATGGTTTGGGGTGAGCTGGACCGCAGAGTGAAGGCAAAAGGGCCAACAAGTGCTAAGCATCTCTGGGAACTCCTTCAAGATTGTTGGAAGACCATTTCCAGTGACTACCTCTTGAAGCTCATCAAGAGAATGCCAAGAGCGTGCAAAGCAGTCATCAAAGCAAAAGGTGGCTACTGTGAAGAACCTAGAATATAAGACATATTTTCACTTGTTTCACACTTTTTTGTTAAGTATATAATTCCACATGTGTTAATTCATAGTTTTGATGCCTTCAGTGTGAATGTACAATTTTCAAAGTCATGAAAATACAGAAAAATCTATAAATGAAAAGGTGTGTCCAAACTTTTGGTCTGTACTGTATATTATCTCTGAAACACCGTAACGATTCAGAGAATAATATACCTGGCTGATGTCGTGCAGCCAGGACCTTTAACATGTTCCTCAATGCCAGTTAGCTGCCTCAATTCCGCACAGCCAATAGGACTTAACAAGTTAATTGGTCGGATCTTTAGGTATGTGAATAAAACATGGAAAATCTATGAAAAACTTACTCTCCTGCCTGGTAACCGGCTCATACGACAAAATACAGTCCTCTTGTCCCCCTGTTGAAGACAGATAAAAAAAAAAAGAAAGAAATGCCGATTGTTGTTAACCATAAAACACAGAGAATAAGAAGTACGAAACATTACCACAGAAACGGGGAGACGTGACGGGTCCTGCAGGGCGGATTAATGAAGGGATGAATTATTGATCCTGTTACACAATGGAGCCGGAAATCTTTGTTAATATATAATGGGAAGGATTGTACGCGGAGATATCTCACCGGCCGGTGAGTCAATAACATAACAGTGTGAATCCTCCCCAGGAAACCTTTCCTTTTTGTTCTTAGTATTATGAGATAAGAAGCATAAGACCAAACTGAAGCTGATGAGAAACATAAAGGAAATCTTCATAGTGTGGAGGACTGAAAGTATAAGCCCCATCTCCAGTCGGCGGGAGGAACGGAGGCTTTACATCATAATGGTCCTTACTAGTGATGAGTGAGCACTAAAATGCTCGGGTGCTCGACCCGAGCAACGAGCCCAATGTAAGTCTATGGGAAACTTGAACATTTTTCTGGCGGCTCCCCCCGGCGATCTGCAGAAGGTCAAAAATTGCCCAAATCAATGGGAACAGTGCTCAATTAAAAGTCAGGCAGGCAGAATATATAAGCAGACAGGCCGGCAGGGTATATAGGAGGGTGCATGAAAAACACAGCAGGGCACTTGGAACACACGAGTACCCTCCGATTTTCATGCACCCGTCTCTTTAAAAAAGCCGTCCGGCAATTCATCAGCGGCATACACCGGTACCCGACAATTTAGAACAGAAAGAATAGAGCATCACACATAGATTAGATAGATAGAAACATGTCAGTCACATATATATGAAGTACAGTGACAGTGTTGGTTACTGTACTTGTCATTTAGTGTTAAAATAAAGGATTTATTAAAAAAAAATATAATAGTGCTTTTGTCTCTTTAAAAAAGCCGGCTGGCAATTCAGCAGCGGCATCCTATGGATGCGTCATTTCTGGGGCGGCTGATGGCTGGTGTTTCTAGCCTGGGAGGGGGCCAATATTCATGGCATCCTTCCTGGGCTATTAATGTCAGCCCCCAGCTGTCTGCCTAGCCTTTGCTAGCTATTAAAATAGGGGGAACCCCACATCATTTTTTTTGGGGGGGTCCCCCATTTTAATAGCTAGTAAAGACTAGGTATTCAGCTGGGGGCTGATATTAGTAGTCTGGGAAGCTCCGTGGGTATTACCCCCTTCCCAGGCTTCAAACATCTGCCCCAGCTGTCTGCTTAACCTCCGCTAGAAACTAAAATTACGGGGAACCCCACGCCAATTTTTTTTTTAATAAATCCTTTATTTTAATACTAAATGACAAGTACAGTAATCAACACTGTCACTGTACTTATTATATATGTGACTGACATGTTTCTATCTATCTAATCTATGTGTGATGCTCTATTCTTTCTGTTCTAAATTGTCGGGTACCGATGTAAGCTGCTGATGAATTGCCGGACGGCTTTTTTAAAGAGACAAAAACACTATTATTATTTTTTTAATAAATCCTTTATTTTAACACTAAATAACAAGTACAGTAACCAACACTATCACTGTACTTATTATATATGTGACTGACATGTTTCTATGTATCTAATCTATGTGTGATGCTCTATTCTTTCTGTTCTAAATTGTCGGGTACCGGTGTATGCCGCTGATGAATTGCCGGCTTTTCATGTTTCACTGTGAGCACTGTTCCCATCGATTTGGGCAATCACTGTAATGCCACAACCACCATGGCTGTGACATTACAGTGAGTGGCAGACAATCCCTGCATGATTGGTGCTCTAAATAGCCCAAACATGCAGGACGGGGACCCGAGCTCCCGCCCGAGCATCGGGCAAGTACTCGGCGAGCTCCGAGCATCTCGAGTACGTAGATGCTCGGGTGAGTACCGAGCAGTGGCGCTCATTCTTGCTCATCACTAGTCCTTATTCAACAAATCAGTTCACTCCTAAAAAGAAAAGAACTTCTTTAGACCTCATCTAAAAGAAGCAGCCACCCAAATATGTTTTGGGCTGTTAACAGGTCTTCAGGTTAAATTTTTTTTATATATATAATGTTTGGGAATTCTGAGTTGTTGAGGAGTTCCCGATTTTGGAGCTTCTTCTTTGGACCCAGAGCGGATTGTGGCAACAAATAGAGACCTTCTTCTTGTTGGAGGACCCATACGTCTATGCATTATAAAGACAGCCCATTGATTTCAAAGGACAATACATAATTTTCGCCTGTGGAGGCACTGCAGAGAATCTGAACACTTGCTTCTTGGAACCTTCATAGATCAAAGATGATCACAGAGATTTCCAGCCACCTTGTAATCTTCAATTTTTGTCTCAACAACGAAAATGGTTTATTCAAAGAGATGAACCTCTTTACATTAAATTGAAGCTCCGGCTGCAAATAAGTTTGCCAGTGAAGGATATACAGATCCGCAGATCAAGTCTTTGATACAGTTTTTGTTCAACAGTTTCCAGTTGTTGTACAACAATGGACCATACTGGTTAAGCCAAATTTCTACTCCAGTGGAAGAGCTAGCGTGGATGGCTCAATAGCAAGTAATATTTCTTTCCCATGAGCCCATGTCTACATGTAAGCGACATGATTCACTCATGATCAGTTGGGTTTCAACCTATAGGACCCTCGCCAATCCTAAAAATGAAGGTGGCACAGCGCTGGTGTAGAGCACATCAGGAAGGAGAGATC
The DNA here is from genome assembly GCF_046119375.1 of Phyllobates terribilis. Lineage (NCBI taxonomy): Eukaryota > Metazoa > Chordata > Amphibia > Anura > Dendrobatidae > Phyllobates > Phyllobates terribilis. The sequence continues at coordinate 56,610,628 of NW_027362762.1, forward strand.
ATTTGTAGCCACTGGCAAATTTAATTCATAGCCACCATTATATTTTTCTTAAGCCATGCCCCTGCACACCTCTATCCTCCTCCTTTCCAAGGTCCACTCCTCGACTCTGGTAATGACGGTTACAGGCATGTCCCGAGGAGTCTGGAGGGTCTACTCTTTTTCCAGGAGTCTTCCGAACGTTCCAGGAGAGTTGGCAAGTATGGTGTAGCACCAAGTCCTCTTCGAATCTTCTCCTACCCAGTGATACCTTGGCCACGTTGCTGCACATGGAACATGCAACCACCTTGAATGTGGCTGCGCGGGAGTTCCCTGTGGTTTAGGGCGGTTGGGCAGAGGAAAAATTACCAATGCTGCTTTCCTTTCTCGGAATTGTAGAAAGTCTCAGAAGTCACACCCCCATCAATCAAATCAGTCAGCAGAATATTGGCTTTTTTTTTTTAACAAATATTTGGTTTGCCCATAAGAAGGCGCTGGATATTTAATGTTTTCCTCAACTGCTCAAAAATTCAGAATATAGTCTGCTGTAAATTATAGCCTGATATTGTCTGATGGATGAAGGCCAAAGATGGAGATACATATCTAGGCCACGTCTAGTCAGTGGTGATTGTTTTACTATATCATCATCAAAGGTGGAGGTCCATGAAAAAATGGGGATGTCTGATGCCCAATATCAGCCATGGTCTTTGGAGTCTTTTTATACAGATTTTATATTTCTGCAAAAAGGGGTTTCAATTGCCCATTAAACAAATGCAATAAATTATCACAACACACTACCAAAACCCTCAACAAGCTGTAATTCCTACCGAAACCACTGGGTGGACACATATAGACAAATATGGCATAAACATCTCCCGACAGAGTATCACAAAATAACATTATTGCAAAATGCTAGTAAAAACCCTCAACAAGTATTACCTATCGTTTAATAAGGACTGCAAGCTGGAGTATCAGACCTGTGGCCTCTCCCAGCTCTTTCAGCATTTCTATAGTATCCAGATCCAATCCTCTATTCTGATAACTGCCTGAAGCCTACAACCAGCTCTCCGGTGAGTTTAGCTGAAGCCGTAGCTGCGGGAGGCAGATATTTCTGGCACAATCGAACGTCCTTGCTCTGATGTTTTATACCGTTATGTGACAATATCTCCTCCGGCCTATCAACCTTTATTTTATCTGGATCACTCCATCTTCTTTTGACCTTACTGCTATTTACAAGGACAATGCAAGAAAGGAAAGGTGATCTATTCCGCAGCATTTATGTGCCTATATAACATTTGGGAACACGTAGATATACAAGCCATTTATCCAGCGGAACTTCATTTTTTCGGATATTTTCCTCACTTCATAGAGCTTTACGGATCTGGAGCAGTGAACAGCGCCCGTGGTGTCCAGACTGACACAGGACCTGGTAGACTATATCAAATAGTGGGACTGTAAAAGTCCTCCATGAGGCATGTAGATCTTATGGCATAAGCATGCATAAAGCTTGGTTCTTGCTTTGGTGGCAGTCTGGAGTCTGCAGGAGAAGCAATGATGTCTACTGTAGGGCCTCCAATAAATAACATCTTGTGGGGTAAACCCTTGAAGGGAATCTGTCAGCAGGTTTTGCTATGGAATCTGAGAGCAGCATGATGTAGGGAAAGAGACCCTGATTTCAGCGATGTATGACTTACTGAGCTGCTTGGTTTAGTTTGGATAGAATCCCTGTTTTGTCTGATGTGATGTAGCAGAGCTAAGACTTCTGGGCTGTGTATAATCCCACCCACATCCCTGATTGGCAGCTTCCTGTGTACATTGTAAGCAAGCTGCCAATCAGTGGTGGGGGCGGAGTTACACATATTAGCCTGACTTGTCTGCAGGTGAGTCCTAGTCCTGCAGTGATAATCTCCTACTGATAAAACACTGATTATATTAAAATTACAGCACATAGCCCAGTAAGTGATACATCCTGTAATTAGGCATTCTTGCCCAATATTTTACTGCTCTCAGATTAAATACCAAAAACTTGCTCACAGATTCCCTTTAAGTAGGCCCCTCAAACCCAAGAGAAGCCTACAGGATAAGGAATTCCCTGTATAGCAATTGGCCTAGGCTTTTCTATTTTGAAATAATTTCTGGAATAAAATAATCTGAAATTTATTTCTGTTTCCTACAATATCTGTCAGCAGGATACTGACTGCTATGATGGCTACCTTTCTTACCTTTCAGCAGGTATTGGGTACTCAATGCTCATACCAACTACTCCAAATTCATCCTGACATCTTGTGATGAGACCCATGATGGAGAAACGTATATAGACCAAATCTAATCATCAGCTGTGATTGTTTTACTATGACCCCATAAAAGGTGGAGGTCCAGGAAAAAATGATGAAGTCTGATGCCCAATATCAGCCACAGTCTACGGAGTCTTTTTCTACACGTGTCCTTTATTATCTGTCCCAATAGACAAATTCAATACATCACAACATGCTTCCAAAAACCCTCAATAAGCTGCAATTCCCATTGCAACCACTGGGTGGCCACATACAGACAAATACGGCATAAATATCTCCTGACAGAGTATCAGAAGAAAATCCTATTTTTTTTTTTTTTCCCAAAGCTGAAAATTTAAGAACAGCTACCATCTGTAGTAGTATTACATCTTACACCAACACCCTTAAAGGATCAAGACAACTCCCTTTGACTTGCATGACTAGTTGGGAGTACAAGGGATACCATTATGTTAATAACTACACAATATGGTAGATATTTGAAAAGGACCAACAACACTACAGGATTGGGTGCCAATTTTATGTGTTCAATAAGCCCCCTTCGTGTCTACTCCGTACTACTATGCAGAATATGTTGTGAAGACCTCACGCTCACTACTAACAGCTCCTCCAGGAAGTTAATGGGAAATAAAAGTAAAAAATGAAACCTCCGCCTGACCCGGTCTCCCGGGTGCCATTGAGTGAAAATGAATTTCAGTTGTACGAACTCATTTTTTCCTCTCCAGGGTCTTGCTCCACCTCTTACAGAAATATTTTGCATTTAATTGAGAAACTATATCTTGACCCATTTTCTGCCAGGATAAAAAGCTCATTATTTCCTCCGAGATCACACAAGAGGAATTCTGCAGAATATTATGGCTTTTAGTGGAGAAAATAAGTGAAGCTTGGTAATATTCAAAAAAAAAAATAATGACCATGCACCAAGACATCTGATGTGATTTAATAAAGATTTTTTTCATTTTTTTTTTTTCGAGATTTATTTGTCCAATAGAAGAAATTAGAACAAACTTTGCTAAATACTTGTTATAGTACTGAGGCAGCTATCCAATATGGTGGTGGATGGGGTGGAAGTCTTAAAAGTTGGCAGTTTTTTCTCTTATATAATTCCCACAGCTCCCCTGAGTATTCCATTTTTATTTTATTTTTTTAATCCGCTATAAGGTTCCAGAGATATGGAATTTTATTATTTAGTGATAATTTTTAGGCTCTTTACAAGAAGGGGGGCGGCTCAGAGGATACTAATGCAGAGCAGGCTTAAAACACACCCCTAGTATAAAAATTAGCCCTGAATAAAAAGTCCCATATCTCTGGAACAGCATTGCAGATTTAAGAAAAATAAAATAAAACTAAATACTCAAAAGAGTGGTGGGAATAAAATAAGACCAAAAGCTGGCTACTTTTAATCTGATCACAGGTCACATTTAAAAAGGACCTTATACAACATTTTTTATTTGTTCATATAACTTAAAAGGGACTGAGGAGCTTATCAAAATGTTTGTTTTTATCAACTCTTCTGCAGATTTTTGGGCTTTTGAAGCTTATGCAAATTTCTTGTTCAACCAAGAGGGTGGTAACATAGATTCTTCTCTGTGGGTGTTTACTTTTCCCCCTCTATGAAGCTGCCCAATCATAAGAACCCAACATCAAACATCATAGAGGTGGGGAAAAAAAGTAAACACCCACAGAGAACCAGGCAGTTCCTGGGTGATCTGGTGAGAACTCCTCACTGTCATTGCTTCCTGTCATTACAGATAAGGGAGAGGAGGAGATCTGAAGCGTGGGAGAGCCAGAGCAGTGAAGATCATTTTGGGTAAGAGCAGTTTTTGTCACATTCAATGCTCTGGTCCTACTACAGATATCTCCTTATTCCTAGATACTAGTAGCTCATCCAAAACGCTGAATATGACAAAAGAGGTTACCACAATTCTCCGGTACTTCAATGATCTTTACTGCTCTGGAGCTCCAAGTTGTAGTTGTCCTCCTCTCCCGGGGCTGTAACTACAAGAAACCACTGGTGTGAAGTTTTCGACATGGTCAAGTGAGACACATCAAGTCTCCCCAGCTTATGCTTAAAATGCTTGATTCTGACTTTCTCTGGGGTGTTTGCTTTTCCCCCTCTATAACGCTGCCTTCTTATGATTAAGCAGTGTCATAGAGGAGAAAAAGCAAACGCCCTCACACAGAAGAATCTCTGTTCACGCCATCTTTGCTTATGGGGAAAGTTGCATATTGTACGCTGTACACTTTTAAAGCCCATATCTTGTCGAAAGAGTGGAGAAAAATAAACATTACAATCAGCTCTTCATGCCCTCCCTGATAAGTCCTCGTTAAAGAGGTTTATCAAACCCATTTGTTAACAACACTCTTAGAAAAATTATTGGTTGTGAAGGGGACTTTCCAATCCAGGCATTCATCAATTAACAAAGGGGAGTGTCTCTGCCACAGGAGACATGTCCTCCTTGGATTACATGGACAAGACCATTAATTTGAATAGATACAACGTAATGTTTTATTTCTCCTGTGGTGGATTTGAAAAATGGATTGTTCAAAGTGGAAGACCCCTTTAACACTTCAAGGATTGTATTATTTGTCATTGATCACATTATTGATTGTCATCTGTGATCCATTTGGCTTCAATTTCAAAAATGGTGGCTACAAAAGATTTTTGGAAGGTACTACAACCACACCATTCACAAAATATCAGAGTAATGTATGCCAGCCAAGAGGTGGATTAGGGAAAAGTGTTCCTGTATGGCGCGTTCTGTCATTTATTACCCAGCACAGCTTTGGCGACACTATTAATCTACCGCAATATTTCATATTCTCCATGCCATGCAGCCCATCTTATGCCGTGAAGAGTTACTATTTGTACTCACTGAAGCGTGGGATTATTTTGGGCCTTTGTCTTTGTTTTCGTCTTGATGCATTTTCACGTTGACAAATATCCATTTCGATTGTGTAGAGAAAAGAAGCAGCTGCTGAGTGGTGAATTTTGGGACTTTTCACTTATACAAATGTTACGCGGATCCTTCAAAGCTAAGCTGAAATATTACCATTTCTTCTTAGAAGTCAGCCTCGTAAATGTACTCCCAAAACAATCAATTTTCTGCTGCCTCTTCTCTTTAAAGAAGACTTATCACCTCCTGGAAAACGTCATAAAGGAGTCCAAAATAGAAAACCTTTCTCGCATACATATAATTAGAAAAATGAAAAAAAAAATATCCTGCCAAATTCAGTGATGAAATCTCTGTCCCTTTAAGAAAGGGAAAAGCCTGGGATTGTGCAGCATGTAAACACAGGTGAGATCTTTGCTGTTACCTCCATGCTGGATAAGAAGCAATGTGCGATGGATTCCTGTGTATTATGGAGCAGCAGGAGGAGGCTAGAAACAGCAAGTAAGGTAAATCCCGTGGCAGCCTTTTCCTTGGTTCTGTGCTGTCTGTGTTTTTTTTTTGTAGTGTGAGACTCAGACTTACCCTCTTCAAGCTGCTATATCCTTTCAGAGACAAACCCTTTACAACTTTCCCAGATCATCCAGAACGCTCCCAGAAAGATAGGAAAAGCCTCCAGATTCTTGGAGGAATTGGCAAATCTGAAAGGAGTCACCGAAACTACAGTGAACCTTTGGAGAATAAGCATTTCCAGAAGGTTTCCCGTGCCTGATATTGGGATACTCAGTCATTAGATGGAGCTACGGTGCACAATAACCCTTTCGTGAGGTTATAGAAGGGGTATGGTCTCAAAACAGTGCTGTGGCCACAAGTGAAAATTTCTGCTGATAAGCTTTCTCACAATTCCAATACCAGACACTGTCCATTAAAAAAAAGAGTGGTGGCTCTCATTCAACCCCTTTAAAATTATTATTACATAATCACTCACATAAAATAGTTATGGTCTACATTTCTACTCTAATTCACAGATAATACCCCAAATTCAGCCTCTAATTTTCCAATGACAACCTCCTCTAATTGTCTAATCACTCTAGTTACTTCCTCACACTCGCGGACAAATAGTTTCCTTTTGCGCTTCCCCTTTCTTCTAGAACACTTTACCTCAATTCATATGACATTCTCCAATCTTCTACTTTTCCCTGAAAACCTCTTCCAATAGGAATATAACCAGGCCAAAATAGTTCCCCAATGCTTGGATGTTCTCTATGGGGAAGGTGGAGTAAGCCGCTACCAGGCAACACTAGTGGCGGCATATCTATTGGGAGAGCCAAAGGATTGGGCATTTCGGTTCCTAATGCCCAATTTTTCTCTGCCTCAAAAGAGAGTGAGGGGCGCCCTATAAATTAGGTGGATGGCCAGTCTTGCTGACTTAAATCTTATATGTGAGGGAACCTTTAGAGTTTGTATGGACAGGACTCCTACCTAATATACATATGTTTTAGATGTCTGCATCATCCCTATTTGTTGCAATGTGTTACGTAAAGTGATACAGGAGCTGATGGTGCTACAAGAATAGAAGAATTTGTTTAGGAACGAAGACATTGTATTTGGGTTAGAAGCAGTCCTTCAGTATGGGATCAGGGAAAGTGAAGCCGTTGTATTTGGCAGATCTGGTGCGGTGAAATGATAATGCTCCAGTGAAATGATAATGCTCCAGTGAAATGATAATGCTCCGGACACCTGCTATTTCCTATCAGTGCATGAAGCCTGGAGAGTTGACTCTTTTGGAGAAAATCTTATACTCAGCTGTTTATGCCTCCGTTCTACAATAAACACACTTTTATTTTGCTACTTTTGTCTATTTTTTTTTATTTTGTTGTGACATCAATTTGGTTGGGCTGTGAACCATAGGAGGTTAGGAGAGAAGTCGTGAAAATGTCCAGGGAAATAATTGTTCGAGCTGGGCATGAAAATACTGCTCAATGCAAGCAATTTAAGGGCAACTCCAGACATCACTGATATCATGAGAGATAAAGAAACCAGGGGAATAACGATCTCGATCGCAGAGTGTGCGACAATGACCCAGCCCGTGCGGGAGGGGGGCCTGCAAATACCAGAGTCTAATTCAGCTAGATGTATGTCCAAGAACGCACATTGGGGCGCAGAACTTACTGACTCCCTGCACCTCAATACACGCCGCTGGCAAATCAGAGGCCAGCAAGTGACGTTGGAGTGCCCATCACAAGCGCGGTGCACGGCAGTGACATCATGCACCGTGCCAGGCAAGCAAAGTCAGCTGTCGACTCTTGCGCCAGCTATAGATGAGGACGCTGTGCGTCGTGCGTGCGAAGGTGTGTAAGAATAATCGTTTATTTTTTTAAATGTGTTGGAAAGGAAGAGGGAACAGTAGTGGATAGGGTTCAGGATGGGGGACATTATAACAGAAGGGGCTCAGGATGGGGGACATTATACCAGGAAGGGGCACAGGATAGGGGACATTAGTACTGGCAGGGGCCAGGATGGAGGACATTATTATAACAAGGGGCCAGGATGGGTGACTGTGACGATAGAGTAAGAGTAAAATCTTAATTATGCCAGACAAACTTTCTGATGGCAAAAGCAGCATACCTTTATTTTTATGTTGAATCTTTAATGTGTTCTACTTTAGTTAACACAGACTATTATTTGTGTAACCCTGAATGCTATCTGCTCTTTGATTCTGAAACAATGATGTGTATTTACAAGAGCCCCTGTGATACAAACTATGTAAATAGATTGCCTAGAACAATGAATGTTTGCTAGATATGTTAAATACCATTGTAGGGTGTTTGCCAGTCAATCTTGGGGGATGAGCTGTGGATACTTAAGCCCTGTGGAATAATATCATCCCTAATTCTTAACCTGTTGATGTGTACTTAAAAAGGAGATGTGCTTTTGTAGTGCTGGAGACAGAGTGAGTCTTGGGACAGAGATTCAGAAAGACTTTAGAAGGAGAATGAGAGACATCCTTCGGGAAAGTAGATGGATTGCATGGCATCCAAAGAGACACAGATTTGTATTCTACATGTTTCTAGCCTAAGGGTACCAGCCCTGACTGGAAAGATTTGGATCTGCTCCATTAACCATCAGAGAGACGATGGATACTTTTGCGGAGACCAGGAGAGGACAAAGAAGTCACCTGGCCTCATGGATATGTTGTTTTGGGGTTGCTAGGAGGGACCCTCCGGTCACCTAGAACCCATGGAGACATTTGGAGTTGCCAGGAGGGACCCACCGGTCGCCTAGTCCCACGGAAACTCTCGGAGAGGCCAGGGTGGGACCGTTGGGTCTCCTGGTCTTGTACCTCGATGGACTGCTAGCTTCCTAAGCTTGCCACTACCTCCTCTCTGTGGGGGCCCGCCAGAAGCGGGGGGCCACAAGTTGAGGTAGTTGGCCCTGGAAGTCTCCAAAGTCGCAGCTGTTCTATCCCAGGGGAGTGGAGAAGGAAGGGTGAGACTGTGTAATGTTTTACCATCTTGGGTATTTGCTGGGACTGTTTGTTGTCCGCTTTGTAGTTCAATAAAGCATTGCCACCCTGTTTTACCATCATCCTGTGTCGTCTGAGTAGCTTTACGCCCACGGAAGACCACGGGTCTTCACAGGGACATTACGCCAGGAAGGGCTTGAGATGGGGGGCATTATACCATGAAGGGGGCCAGGATGAGGGACGTTATACCAGGAAAGGGACCGGAATGAGCGACTTTAGTACATGAATGTGCCAGGATGGAGGATGTCATAAATGAGGGGGGTGAACACATATGTCTTTATGGGATATAGAACGCTACAAGGGCCCATTGGACTCTAGTTACACCACTGAAAGTAACCATTGCATGTTGTAGGGTAAAGACACCATTTCAGATTTTCTCCTTAAATGCTATACCCACCTTTGCAACAATTTTGTGCTCTAAGGAATCCAAAAATAGAAACAAGAATGTTTGCATATCATTTTGTTTGGAGTTTACAGCTCCCATGAAGACCTATGTCCCTCCAGAGTTACAGTCCAAAAATAAACCTTTTGTGTAATCTGACCCTGCAGTCATGTGTAACCCCATTCCATCTGCCTATAGATTAGTAAGAAGAAGAAGGAGGGAAGAGGGAGTGAAGTATCAGACTACACAGGGTTTATTTGTAGTCTGTAACCATGGGGACACCTAGGTCTGCATAGGAACTAAAAAAGTAGATTTTTAACTGCAAATTTTTGCAATGGGGAGGGACCGTGAGACTGTTATCTGTAAGGTCGAGCACAATCCTCTGTGTAAAGGAATTTCTGCCAAACTTCTACGTTGCTCCTGGGGCTCCGTGCTTGGATGTCCATCCTCTGGATGGTCACCTAGTTTGCACTCCCTAAAATAGGTTGTAACTAAGGGGTATGTCCTCCTATAACCTCCTGTGCTGATATTCCTATCTAGACTGTGAATGGCTTTAAGGGGTTATTCCGATCTTCACAGATGGATAGTTGGATAGAGCTAGTAAATATAAGCAGTTTTGCAATTTACTGCTTATTAAAATTTGCAGCTGTTCTTGAGATATTAACACTTTCTTTTGTTTACAACTGGTTGTCTAGCAGCCCGACCACCGCTGATGTTTATCTTGTAAACATTGCAATGAAGCTGGTCGGGATTAAGAGGTAATATCTATCTCCAGTGATCCCGATCAGCTTTAAAACAAGTGCTTACAAGCTCAATAGAAAAGAGCTTGTAAGCAATGCTCATGTTATGCTGTCTAGCAGCGGTGGTCGGTCTCCAAGGCAACAAGCTGTAAACAAATAAAAAGTGTTAATATCTCAAGAACAGCTGAAAATTTTATCAAGCAATAAATTGCAAAACTGCTTACATTTACAAGCTCTACCCGACAATATACATTTATGAAGATGGTGAATAACCCTTTAAGATTATGTCCCATCTGGACATCTTCTATGCACTATCATTTCATATGGATGTCATAGAAGGTCTCCAATCTCCATTAACCATTGGAGAGGAACATTTCTTGACAATTCTTGTTGTGTAATTTATCAGATTTAAAAACTCACTTGTGTTTTCTGTAAATAAAAAGATCATTTTTTTTAAGGTTTTTGAAAAATAAGTTTTTAGTATGAATGCCCCACATAACATTTAATGGCTGTACTTCTGCTCAGCTTTAATTCTTCTCTTGTTCTTCTCCATTCAAATGTAATTAGAATTATACTATCGAAGGAGGACGGACGCTGATGTTTATTTCAATGGGGAGAGGGGAACTTATCTCTTACAGGGACAAAGGATAGTGCATGTTAAAATCCAACTCACAGATCCTTTTTTCTGTTGACGTCTGTCTTAGAAGATTGTTGGGCTTGTCCCTATATACATTAGACAATCACCTATTGGCTGATCTCCTGGTAAGCCCACCCACGAGGAGACATTCAGAAATATAAGCCTTTCCCGGAACACCCTGTGAGGATCCAGGAAAAAAAGGGATTTCTCCTTTAATTCTGAAAAGTTGGCAAATATTCTGTGTTGGGCAGAAACTTTCTGGAAAGTAGCACTGAAGGTTTCCTGTGCATGTCGGCGGGATGCTTAGCGGTCAGACTGAGCCCTGGCATACAGATGCACATTTAAAGGAGCAGGAAACAGTTGTGGCAATAAAAAGGGCAGTGGCTCTTTGAGAGAATTCCGGTAGCACAATTTCAAATCCCCCATGGGACTCTTCAAAAGTTTGCCCATAAATAAGGGATTTTTTTTTTTAACATTGGTTCCCATCGTCCTTACAAAGCACAGTTACATAGAATCAACAGACAGCATCGGAAGACAAGCAAGTTCCATAGACAGTAAGGAGCGCTATCATAAGTTCATGCATTGACAGCGCAGATAGTTTCGGCATTCAATAGTGGGCAACAAATAAAAAAAAAATCCCGTCTGTGCATGCTGGGAGGCGGGGTGGGACGCTTTGGGAAACAACAAAGGAAATGGACAAAAATCTGAAAAAAATAAAATTAATAAATGGGAAGGGTGGGGAAGGGAACAAGATTTACATGTTGTAGTGACCATTCCTGGGAACTTACTCAGAGCCTTTGTTCCATAACCGTCGTCACCTAATCCGAGGCTGTCCTGCCCAGCAGTACCCAGAGAGTGAGCAATGAGAGAGGAAGAGGAGGCGCAGAAGAGGAAGGAAGAAGTCAGTGGAGTTGAAATGAATACTACCATGACAGACCGTGCCGAATAACAACCTGGATCCGCGCATCCTCCACTTTGAGTTGAGCGTGTTGACTTTTTTTTTTTTTTTAGGGATTACAAGACTTTTTTTTAGGGGGTTACAAGCAGAGAGACCTTGAAGAAGGACACGTCGATTAGCGTGATAATGACCTAAGGGCTCAGAACTAGATGAGGTATCTGGCCTAGTGACCAAATGGAAAGTTTTACGATGGGTCCCATTGACCCCCAACATAACCTATGACAATGGTAAACTCTAGTCAAGGTCTGTAACAGTTCCAGACCTTTGATTTTAAATAATACCGTCATTTTCCCAAAAAATACCGTCATACAGTGACCACATAATAGGAAGTTTTGAAGGGGTTGAGGGTGATTAGGGCCAATTCATGGTTTGGAAAAATGATTCCCCTCCATCTATCTATACAGAACACGTTCTTGCCTCCTTTTAGTTACATCATGATCTCTGTTTTTGCCATTGTTCACACACCACATATATCATCCCATAGAAAAATGTCCGATCCCATTGATCCAGTCGATCCCCAGAGGCCTTAGCAAAATTGACAGCTGATCAGCGCTAAAGACATCGGGTTGTATTGTATTGTACATCATCCCAAAATGGGGCCATATAGTTGTCAGCCAAGACCGCTATCCCTCCGATCCCCTCATACACATGCAAGCTCGGCCCGGCTGACAATGCAAGTGTCTGGAATTTGGAAAGGGGAAGAGGACGTTAACCACTAACAGACTCCTCTGACAAAAAAATTAAAAGGATCTGACGTGTTAAAAGCCAACAGCCTGACCCTTTTTTACCCTAAAACTTATTTTGATGATTGGGAAGGGGGATGGAAATCACCCCCATACACATTAAAAGGGTCGTGCCAAAATTGTCATGATTGGCTGACACTGGTCCAATGTGTCTGGTCAACTGAACTCTCCCCATAATCCTATTAAACCTTACACTGAATATAGGGGTTTACATGAAATTCTGGACTAATTTTGGCAAAGATTGTTGAAGACCAAGTGGTACCAAAAAGAGACCTCCTCAATTACTATATGGAAAAAAAAAAGCTGGTGGTCTTTCTTACAAGGTCAGTCTGTCGTCAAGTGGAAGCAGCCAAGGGTCTACTAAGGAAACAAGGTTCACCGTGCCTCATGTCTCAGCAACGTTCGTGAATATTTGGTCAACCCACCCGACGGCTGCTCCCACTCTGGAGGGTGGATATGGATCGAATTTATGTATCGAAAGGCTATTCCGTAGGGTAAAAAGGCAAAGGATCCAGGGTGTATCCATGCAGAGGTCACAGTAGCAATGCCTCTCCTGCCTATCGGACCTGTATGCCTGGATGTGTGACAAGGGTGAGAGGGAGGGATCGTGTCATGCGTGTCACCCGGTACTTTCTTTTTTGTGCCACACGTGACATCTGTCTCCGAGGCGTCTACTTACGGTCAGGGTCACTTGTTTCTTGCTCACTCTGCTCCTTGTTCTTGTAGAATGGGAACTTTCGTGAAAAGATGAGGTTCTTTTTACGCCTGTCATTGAATGACTGTGAAGGAGAGAAGGCATGGGGCAAAAACAGGGGCGTCTAATTCTTGTCACACTCATGCTGACAAAACTAGTGCGTAAATGTGGATACAACTACAGTGACCGAAGTATGTGCCGGAAACAAAAATATTCAGAAATAGAATCATTCCTTTTTTTTTATTCTTTTATTCATTTTTTTTTTTTACATTATGTTTTCCCTGTAAACTCAGTCACGGGTTAGTACATGAAGCCATAAATGCTGCCTTGTTTTTTTGTAATGATAACTATCTAGCTATCTGTGAAATAAAGCTCCTCTAATGTCCAATCTCATGGCCCTGAAATCCCTAAAATAAAGCAAATGTCAAAATGCTGAGTTTTTGCTGTGGGTTTTTTTTCTGCGCATTTTTCAAGGGTAAAAAAATGCTTCATTTTACAGTTCCAGTAAAGTAAATGAGATTTTCGAAAACAAAGAACCCATTTTATTATTTATTTTGCAAGATTGGAGACTGTGGGCTTTGATGAATGACACCTACTGACTCCCCTAACAAATAATTATCAATAGATAGAGTGTAAAAACGGAGCAATATTTGTGGATATTTCTAATGTATGAAGACACGTGGCAGACAGCGGGGGCTCTGCGCTGCAGACTCTGACACTCTCCTCACCGCCCGTTACTTCTGTGAATTGCTTCTCCTTAGTCTTTAGATACTTATTTTCCTTTTGCTTTTCTCGTTACTTTGCTCCCAGAACTCCGTCTGCTTGACATGTACTTATTATATTCTCTTCATGTGTGATATGAACTATTTTTAGATTGTAATTTATTTTGCTGTAATGTAAAGAGCTACAAGGCCGAACGGTCACACCCCGGAGACTTCTCAAGGCAGCGCACAATTCTCTTATGAGCATAATCCAAAATATGTATCCGCAGCCACAAGAAGCGTCCATCTATCCTCTATCCATCCTATCTATCTATCTATCTATCCATCCTTCTATCTATCTATCTATCTATCTATCATCTATTATCTATCTATCCTCTATCCATCCTTCTACCTCATATCTATGTATGTATCTATCTATCTATTATCTATCTATCATCTATTATCTATCTATCTATTATCTATCTATCCATCTATCTATATATTCCATATCTATCTATCTATCTATCCCATATATATCTATCTATTATTTGTCTATCTCATATCTATCTTAATATCTATCCTTATATCTATCTATCTACAGTGGATTGTGAAAGTATTCACCCCCTTTGGCTTTTTACTTATTTTGTTACATTACAACCCGTGTTTATATATTTTTGTAATCCGATTTGTGTGTGATGCATCAGCACTAAATAGTCTAAGTGGTGAAGTGAGAAAAATATAGGCATAAATTAAATTTATGGGATCAATTAATTAAAAACAGACATGTGACACTTAGATTGCACACAGCTGGATGTCCTGTCAGAAAATTTTATATACCACTTTTGCAAAGAAGGCCCTAAAAATTTCTGATACAAGAAATTACCTTCATACGTCCCATGCTTAGCGACAGGACGCCCCCCTGTGTGCAATCTAATGTCACATGTCTGTCATTATACACTTTACTTTTTCAGAAAGGCCAAACAACACCAAGAAGACCAAGGAGATCTCCAAACACCACCATGAAGACCATGGAGATCTCCAAACAACACCATGAAGACCAAGGAGATCTCCAAACAACACCATAAAGACCAAGGAGATCTCCAAACAACACCATAAAGACCAAGGAGATCTCCAAACAACACCATAAAGACCAAGGAGATCTCCAAACAACACCATAAAGACCAAGGAGATCTCCAAACAACACCATAAAGACCAAGGAGATCTCCAAACAACACCATAAAGACCAAGGAGATCTCCAAACAACACCATAAAGACCAAGGAGATCTCCAAACAACACCAAGAAGACCAAGGAGATCTCCAAACAACACCAAGAAGACCAAGGAGATCTCCAAACAACACCATGAAGCCCAAGGAGATCTCCAAACAACACCATAAAGACCATGGAGATCTCCAAACAACACCATAAAGACCATGGAGATCTCCAAACAACACCATGAAGACCATGGACATCTCCAAACAACACCATGAAGACCATGGACATCTCCAAACAACACCATGAAGACCATGGACATCTCCAAACAACACCATAAAGACCAAGGAGATCTCCAAACAACACCATAAAGACCAAGGAGATCTCCAAACAACACCATAAAGACCAAGGAGATCTCCAAACAACACCAAGAAGACCAAGGAGATCTCCAAACAACACCAAGAAGACCAAGGAGATCTCCAAACAACACCAAGAAGACCAAGGAGATCTCCAAACAACACCATGAAGCCCAAGGAGATCTCCAAACAACACCATAAAGACCATGGAGATCTCCAAACAACACCATGAAGACCAAGGAGATCTCCAAACAAGTCAGGGACAAAGGTGTTGAGAAGTACAAGTCAGTGTTGGGTTCTAAAAAAAATATTCCAATCTATGAAGATCTCCCGGAGCACCATCAAACCCATTATTATCAAATGGAAAGAACATGGTAACACAATAAACCTGCCAAAAGAGGGCGCCCATCAAAATCTTAGCCCGGGGAAGGAGGGTATTAATCAGAGAGGCAGCACAAAGACCAAAGGTAACCCTGAAGGAGCTGCAGAATTCCCAAGCAGAGACTGGAATTTGTCCATACGACCATAATAAGCTGTACACTCCATAGAGGTTGCCTTTATGGAATAGTGGGCAGAAAAAAGCCTTTACTTACAGACAAACATTGCAGGGCTCGCTTTGAGTTTGCCAAAAGACAGGTAGGAGACTCCCCAAATGTATAAAGGAAAGTGCTGTGGTCAGATGAGACCAAAATTCAACTTTTTGGCCACCAAGGTAAACGCTATGTCTGGTGCCAAACCAATACAGCTCATCACCCCAAGAACACCATCCCCACTGTGAAACTTGGTGGCAGCATCATGCCATGGGGATCTTTTTCGGCAGCAGGGACAGGGAAAATGGTCGGAGTCGAGAGGAAGATGGATGGTGTGAAATACAGGGATATTCTTCAGCAAAACCTGTTTCAGTCTGTCAGTGCTTTGAGACTGGGTCGGAGGTTCACCTTCCAACAAGACAATGACCCAAAGCATACTGCTAAAGCATCACTCGAGTGGTTTAAGGAGAAACGTGTAAATGTTTTGGAGCGGCCGAGTCACAGCCCAGACCTTAATCCAGGGGTCGACAAAGTTGTTCAGAATCTAGGAGCCAGCCAAAAAATTTAGGAGCCAGAATTTTTTTTGTTGACAAACTGTACATATAGACCCCCTCACACACGGCGTCTCCCCGGGGAGCACGGCCTTTGTATGTACTTACACAGGTAGCGGGAGATGAGAACGGGCCCCCGGCCACAGCGATCCTTCCCCCCAGGGCCGGCTCCTGGTTTTTCTGGGCCCCGGGCGAAAGAGTCTCAGTGGGCCCTTTTAACACATACACGATTCATGATGCACAGATACGGCGGAGAAATAAATATATATATATATATATATATATATATTTATTTATTTATTACACATGGCCCAGCCTGCCCCCTCATCCTTCACATACGCAGACATATGCGTGTGCACACACGGTACGCAGACATATGCACACGCACACACGGTACGCAGACATATGCACACGCACACACGGTACGCAGACATATGCACGCACACACACGGTACGCAGACATATGCGTGTGCAAACACGGTACGCAGACATATGCACACGCACACACGGTACGCAGACATATGCACACACACGGTACGCAGACATATGCGTGCGCACACACGGTACGCAGACATATGCGCGCGCACACACGGTACGCAGACATATGCGTGCGCACACACGGTACGCAGACATATGCGCGCGCACACACGGTACGCAGACATATGTACACATACAGACATACACATAGATAAAACAGACAAATATATATACACAGTCATATACACTGACATTCACATACATGCACTCACACAGACCCATTACTAATATTTTTAATATGGGGATTGGGGAAGCCTCACTCACCTATCCCTGGTCCAGTGTCCTGTCCAGCAGCTCCTCGGGTATGGGGCAGTGCAGGGCCCCCGGCGTGTCACAGACTTCATGGCCCTGGAACATCAGAGGGGCCCACTTGCGGTCGGGTCCGGGCCCCTCCCGCCCATCTGTGCAGGACCTCCGCTCCGACGGTGTTTGATTGCCGGCACTCCCCCAGACATGGCCGCGCGCTGTGCGGCTGTGTCTGCTAGTAATGACGCGGCAGGAGCGACACACAAGCACAATTAAAGGTGCAGTGCCGTCGACCCTGCCGTGTCATTACTAGCAGACACAGCCGGACAGCGCGCGGCCATGTCTGGGGGAAGTGCCGGCAATCAAGCAGCGCCTGCGTCCCTGAACAGGTGCCGAGGAAGCGGCCAGGGCCCCGACAGTGAGTGGGCGGGTGGGTGTGTGGGCCCGGCCCCGACAGTGAGTGGGCGGGTGGGTGTGTGGGCCCGGCCCCGACAGTGAGTGGGCGGGTGGGTGTGTGGGCCCGGGCCCCGACAGTGAGTGGGCGGCTGGGCCCCTCTGATTTTCCAGGGCCCCGGCACTTGCCCGGGTACGCCGGGTGCTGACGCCGGCCCTGCTTCCCCCGTAACCCAACTCTCCCTGTCCAGTCCCGGAGCATAAGGGGGGCGGAGCAAAGTGGAGAAGGCGGCCTGAGCGATACTGTCCCTGCTTCCTCCGATTGGATGACTCCGTGCAGGAGGTGGGATTGGATTGAGAGTATTTTTTTTTCTTCTCAACTCCTCAAGCACCAGGCAACATTTTCTAGGCGCCAGACAACATTTTCTAGGCGCCACTGGCGACCAGGCGCCAGGGTTTGTCGAGCCCTGCCTTAATCTAATGGAGAATCTGTGGTCAGACATGAAGATTGCTGTTCACCAGAGGAAACCATCTAACCTGAATGAGCTGGAGCAGTTTTGCCTTGAAGAATGGGCAGAAATCCCAGTGGCCAAATGTGTAAAGTTCATAGAGACTTATCCAAAGTGACTTGCAGTTGTGATTGCCGCAAAAGGAGGCTCTACAAAGTACTGACTTTAGGGGGGGTGAATACATATGCTGATGCCAATTTTTAGTTATTTGATCCCATAAATGTAATTTATGCCTATATTTTTCTCACTTCACCAACTTAGACTGTTTAGTGCTGATGCACCATGCACAAATTGGATTCCAAAAATATTTACACACAGGTTGTAATGTAACAAAAAACGGGAAGTAAAAAAGCCAAGGGAGATGAATACTTTTGCAAGCCACTGTATTTGTCTACCTATTAATTTACACTTTTCTTAATCTATTAATTTGTAAATAAAATGAATGTTAGTTTTAAAGAAACCTGTCCCACAATAATAATGACTAATAGGAAATTATGAGTTTACATTGTTACACCAATCTCTGGTGCGTTTTGAAGTTTCACCACTATATAATATGATGACATTAGAGTTTTCGCTTTATTCACTTTGTCACTGAAGTTTTGTACCACTTTTACATTTCAAGCATATCTGAACTTTAAAAAAAAAACAAAAACAAAAAAACAACAACTTAAAAATGTAAAGATAAAACATAAACCAATATATGGCGGCTGATTAACCCGTTCATCTCTGAAGAGTATTTATTGAATAAAAAGAAAAGTAATGGATGATTTCCAAACCTCTAAAAATAATCTCTACTTTTTAGCAGGGTGAATCACAGTGATCAGGTGAACCTGTCATTGAGTGTTCAGTTTCCCTGCAGCACCCCCACAGTGGAAATTAGGTATTACACCATAGATATTTAGAGTAATAATTTATGCCAGACTTTTAGGTCCTTCAGAGCAAGAAACCAAGATGTCAGGATCCTAATTAAAGGACCTCCACCCTCTATTAAATCATAATTCATTAATAAAACGGCTTTACTAAAATGGACAACCCCTTTAACTCTATTCCCCCTGTCTTCTACTGTCTGTCTAGAGGAGGAAGCAAAGCAAGTGACATCAGGATCAGACTACGCAAGGGTTATATTCTGTACCTATGGAGGCCCACAATTCTGCATACCCAATACGGCATTTTTGCAAAGTTGCCTCCTTTTTTGATTTGAAATGCATTGCAACAATAAAAAACTATTACGGACGTAATCTTTAAAAAAATATGGCCCTTATAAATCCTAATTGCAGAAGATCAGAGGTGAAGGGGTTAAACTAAATGGAGATTCAGCTGCAACGTAAAGGATGTCATGCCTGAGAAAATACTTGAACAGTAAAAAAAAAAAAACCATGCAGATGCAAAGCATGAAGAATAGAGAATGAATGAGAAGTAGAGAAAGACCCATGATGGCGGCGGATATGGGGCAATATACGGTATATGAAACGCCATGACTATAGCCATGCACGCAACTGAAAATGGGACGAGAAGATGGATGGCCAATGGACTGGGTTATATGTCTTCTCACAGTGGGAAATGTAATGCATCAATAATTCCTAATTATAACACTTCTATCTGTTCTGGAAACCCAATGTGTGTCATCATTTTCCGAGATTTGACGCAAAAATCATCATAAAAACAATATAATAGTAACAAAAAAAAAACAAACACCTTAGAACATACATTATATTAAAGTGAACCTGTCATCACCACTATACAAGACCAATGCTAAATATAAAGCAAATATATTTGTCATTTTATTCCAATTTTTTGATAATTATTTCTTTCTTTTTATAACTAAATATTTAATTAAAGAGAACGCGTCAATATAAGAGACCCAATAAAAATTGGAGCATCGCCGTGATACCCAAATAAAGTTATCCTAGTTGGTAAAACTTCAACCCGCTAATTTCAAAATTTGGAAAAAAAATTTCACAAAATGCTTTTTTTTTTTAAATATTTGTAAAATTTACATGTCACTTTTAATTTAATCACACGATCTCTCTCGGCCAAAGATCGAAGTCACAGACCACATAACTCTACAAAACTTTAGCTCCCCTGTTTAGGGTATAATTGTACCGACTAATATAACTCTCTCAAGGTATCACAGCGATGCCCTTATTCTTATTGGTCTCTTATAGATACAGGTTCCCTTTAAATATTATTCCCCCCCTTATTTCCCATAATAGAGATAAAAGGGGGTCACTTATATTATTTTTTCTTACGATGAGTGTAATAACTGTTACAGTATTTCCGGTTGTACGTGAGGGTGACCGGTCCACGATAATTAAAACAGAGATCAACCATCAGGGAACACTTCTAAATAAGATTAGACCTGAGAAATTCACATTAACAACCATCCCACAAAAAAATTCAACTTTTTTTTTTTTTTTACAGTTTTTGGTAAATGATACAAGTAAAACATAACCTCAAAATAATTCCCTACTTAATGGGTCACTGACGATCCACAAAACTTTCATCATGTCATATGTTTCGTTTAGTGGGGGTTCCGGGTGGTAAGAACCACGCCAATTGTTATGTACGAATAAAGTGGCTAAACAATATTTCTCTTTGCTACTTTTTTTTTAAAGGATTTCATCACATAGGCTATAGATTGACTAAGAGACAGTTAAATCACTTTGTTTGGCCCGCCCATGAGGAGCTGATCAGACCAATCAAAGAGGCACAAAGTTCAATCAGATGATCGTAGAGGTCCTTGCTCTTGTACTTTATACCTCTGACATGTGAGAAACTTTTTTAAATGTCAGTGAGTCATTATTGGAACGAAATAATGTTTTTCTATGCATGATTATAATACCACAATATAATATGAAAAAAAAAAAACAATTGCAAAGAAATTTTTAGGCTCCTCATTTATCAATCAGCTCAATTTTTTTATTATTCTTTTTCTATTTTATATATTAGTTTTGCTACAACTTCTTTTTTTTGTCCAGTGAATTGGGTCTTAAAAGGGGAAGTGCTCCTGAAATCTGGTAGTCTTGGGACGATCACTGTCCCAATGTCTCACAATTTGGACTAAATATAAATATACGGTAACTTAAGAATTTCTTTTAAAAAATACAGTTGTAATAGTCTAAGAGATGGTTGGAGGGATCCACGGTGCATGATGACTCCATGACCCATGAAGTTGTAGACATCGATTCCAACAATGATATCTTGTTGTGACGGACATTTACTTTACCGGTTGGTTCTCCCGGACTCTCCTATAAGCATCAAGAAAAACAAGGGGCCCATAGCAAAGATCAAAATTGGGTCTAATATTGTAAAGAGAGATTCTGCCACCTAGAAGGACCTTGTGGGCATTCCTCTTTCAATTACCTTTGAGCCAATTCCCAACTGCCTTGTTTGCTAATATTACAGTTCCTACTAAGTTGGAAGTCCTAAATAGACTACATACTGGCCATAATTACCCAGCCACATACATTATTAGTGTCCAGTCCTGGCAAAAGCCACCAACACATCAGAGTTTTCTCCAGAACTGATCTCTAATTGGCACAGGAAGAGAGAGACACACATTTAAGTGACACAGGAAGAGAGAGAGACACATTTAAGTGACACAGGAAGAGAGAGACACACATTTAAGTGACACAGGAAGAGAGAGAGACACATTTAAGTGACACAGGAAGAGAGAGAGACACATTTAAGTGACACAGGAAGAGAGAGACACACATTTAAGTGGCACAGGAACAGAGAGACACACATTTAAGTGGCACAGGAAGAGAGAGACACACATTTAAGTGGCACAGGAAGAGAGAGACACACATTTAAGTGGCACAGGAAGAGAGAGACACACATTTAAGTGGCCACTGAGTGGCTTATGGCTCTGACTTTCCGGGTAGAGGAGTAGCGAGCACCGCAGGACCATATAAGACCGAAGAGTGGAGAACCCCTTTAAACAATATAGGTGGCAGTCATATACCTCATGGGCTTTCAGGCCAACAAAATAATTGATGCTGTGATTAAGAAGAAGAAGGACTGATGGAAAGTGAAGATGACACAGATCTGTATTCTCTACATGCAGCGTCTAATGATCGTCTTCTGAGTTACGCGGCAGAGATTGCCTTTGAAGCTCGTTTGTGTAATTGCATAATTATGAGATGAAATATAACGATCTTCTCTTTTGTGAATTCATTATAATAAACTTTATTTAATTATACACTTTGCACAAAATTTCATTCACTTTCCATCTAGGATGAGTCTCCGGCAGCTGAAAAGTTACCGGGCCGTCATGTTTGTATTAAAGGGCTATATCTATCCTACACTCCTATAAGTAGGACATGAATGATACATGGGGGTCCTATAGGTGGGAAAATGAGGGATCACGACCTGCCTAATTTAATGAAGAGCAGGCCAAGCTTGCTTAAAGCTATTACTTCTTCAAAACTTAGCAGAGCGAAGGAGTCGTAATAAAATAAGCGTTACTCATTGCCGCTGCTCTAATGGTCTCTGCTAGGGAGGTCCAACCATTCAGTCATCTGACTAATGATTGGCTGCAGGGTCAAAGTGCCTGATGAACGGGACATCATCACTTCTGGCAGAGACAAATGGAACTATGGGGGATTGTATTGGTAATTAACACCAATTAAATTAAATACCAATGCTCCCAACAATCCCTTCCCTGCAGCAAATTTTGAAAAAGCTGTGGAAAAGCCCTTTAACTTCCATAGATTTTTAAGGAAAGAGCCCCACACAAACACCTATCACATATTTAGGTCCCATGGATCTACAATGAATGTATAAGATGGGAATAACCCCCTTTTTTTTGGCTATGGCAATAAGTGGATTGATGTAAGTAAAAATTATTGCAACCGCAGGTGGCAACTGCTAGATTTTCAATTTTAAAATGTTTGAAAATATTTAAACTGTAACTGTCGTTTTAGAATAACTTTCAGTAGAATGTCTGTGTGTTCCACTAGCTCCTCCCCTCTCCATAGAGTGTCTACTCTAGCACCTCCTCTCTCCATAGACTGTCTGCTCTAGCACCTCCTCTCTCCATTAAGTGTCTGCACTAGCTCCTCTCCTTTCCATAGTGTCTCCCTTAGCTCCTCCCCTCTCAACAGTATTTGCTCTAGCTCCTCCCCTCTCCATAGAGTGTGTTTCTCTAGCTCCTCCCCTCTCCATAGAGTGTGTTCCTCTAGCTCCTCCCCTCACCATAGAAACTTATGAGCAGCAACTGCCATCTCCATTGAGAATGAAAAATCAGTCCAGGAGGAGAAAGAAGCAGATTTTTCTAAAAAGATATATCACAATTTATTTTTTTCTTTTCATGTGAACTTCTTATTATGAAATAAAAATTAAAAGGACGTTTACACTTTAAAATATTTCTATGTAATTTTTCATTTATTTATTTTATTTAAATGATTTCAATTAAATGCATGCATTTGGGACTAAAAATAATTTTTAGAATTGGGTTTCATTAAAAATTTTGCACAGTCTCTGTGTTGCACTCTATTGTGCTTTGCAGAATGAGTTTACTGAGAATCCATCAGTGAGCTCATTCTGAAAGTCCAATGAGAGTTCCTAACTCTTTTATCTGTCTTTTTCTGAGCTCCTCTCAGACAATTTATGACCACAGACCACATCAAAGTTGAACGTGCAAAGAAACAAAGAACCTGTAAAAGTCAAAGGCTGCAACATTTTTATTGAAACCGGATAGTAAAAATGATTTTTTTGCCCAAAATACATGAATTTATGTAAAAAGGTAAATTGTCCCCAGAGGTGGACAACCTCTTTAAATGTAAGTCTACGGCTAAAAAAAAATTGATTCTCTTAAAAATAAAATCTTATCGACAATTCCAAACTGTTGGATTTTCGGCAGCTGGTTTAGGAATGTTGCGCAGCAAAGGCTGATGTTCGTTCTTGTCTTGTAGTGGAGGAGGGCTCTTTATATTTCCTGCAATTTTGCATACACTATGTTTTTCTTGAGTATTTATTACTTTTTTGTCCCTTTAAAAAATAAAGAAAAAACAAACAACATTGCACTTCAAGTACGAAAATAACTCTCGTTCGCCAAGTGAATCGGCGGCTCCAGCAGTTTTTTCGTTCTCAGATTTTGCTAATTATAGGGATCTTTGTGCATGAAAAATTTCTGCAACGTTCGCTTTTAACTTTTGAAAATAACAAAAAAAATATATTATAAATATTTTTTATTGCAGAGATAAATTATGAGTGTTATTAAGAAAAAGCGACTTAACCCCTTCCCGACATCCACTGTGCCTGTCCGGTGCAAGTTGGGTGTGCATTTATGGCGTGGGATCAGGAGCACAATCGGGCGTCAAGTGATTGTAATGGCAGCTGGGAACCTACTGAAGGCCCTCGTCGCCTGTGGTTGGACTTCACAGGTGATCGTTAATTTCTCTACATACTGCGATTTTGATTTATCGCATAAGAGAAATGATCGCAGGCTCAAGTTTCCAGGGGTAGTAAAAAAATATATATTAAAAAAAGTTATTAAAAATGCAACAAGCATAAAAGTTTGACTGTAAAAAAGGAGCTCACCTGTCCGTGTGCACAGCAAAATACTCCAGTAATAGTATTGATCCAGTAGTATAAAAGGCACAAAAAATGGTGGAACACAACAGGACAAAAATTGAAAAAGCAGAAAAGAAATATCCACTGCGCTCCAGGCAACATGTTTCAGACCTGCACGGTCCTTTATCAGGCCTCAAAAGACCTCGACAAAGGACCACGTAGGTCTGAAACATGATCCCTGGAGCGCAGTGGATATTTCTTTTCTGCCTTTTTAATTTTTGTGCTGTTGTGAGAATAAAAAGAATAAAAAGAAATAAACAATAAAGATTTTTAGTATTGCCAAATCTAAGTACATTTTGTAAAGCTCTAAAAAAAAATTGAAACGTCAGACTTGCTGAGTTTTTCAGTCGTAGTACCTCTTCAATAAAAAGGGACCCAAATGTTATATGTTCCCCAAAATGGTACCACTAAAAACCAAAGCTCAGCACGCAAAAAAAAAAACAAAAAACATTCACACCGCTACATTTCCCGGAAAAATAACAGTTACGAAAGTTCTCAGAAATAGTGAGACTAAACAATTTTTTATTTTTTACAAAGTTCAGAATTTTTTTTAACCCCTAAAATATATAAAAAAAAATATACAAGTTTGGACGTTGTAAAAAAAGGAAACCCCAAAAAAACTGTTTCCCAATTTAAAAAAAAAAAAAAAAACCAAAAATGGAAATTGGCTGTAGTGGGAAAGGGTTAATACATTAAAATAAGAATACAAAAAAGAAACATTAAAGTGATAAATAAAATGATAGAACTGATAAAAAAAACCCCTGAAAACTGGCTATAAAAAAATAATACAAAAGAATAAAATATATACCATGAAAGAGTCATGAAAAGGTTAAATGTTGTTATATTAACACCCGTGGTCAGCAAGAGGTCTATTAGTGATTAATGAAGAAGTGTTCCAGGCAGACACACATCTACATGAGGTGAAATAAGGGGCACATTAGGGGACGATTGTCTAGAACTGATGACCGTTGTTGGTTTTGTGGACCATTATGAGGATGATGATTATTGAAGTTCAATCATCAGAGCAAAGAGAAGATGGAATGTTTCAGTCAAGACAAGGAACGCGTTAGATTTTCGCTTCAGTGATGACTTTGAGCAGAGGCTTGGAGACGGCACTTCAAAGCATCAGCAGACTCAGTCGGCACCTCTCATGACCGAGCTCAGAAGTGCTGTCCCTTCAGCTGACAAGCCCTGTGATATACTTTCTAATGATCAGCACATCGCAGGGCTTGTCAGCTGAACGGACAGCACTTCAAAACAGCTTCCAGCAGAGAGGAGAGTGAAGTCTGATCTGAGCATGTGTGCTCAGACTGCTGTCACTCACCGAAACCTAGCCCCACTCCCACCCTCTGTTTGACTGATTTCGGTCCCCAGATCGGAAGCAGCAGAGCCGGAATCAAAACTGAAGGATATAGGACCCACAGAGAAATGAGCTTACAGAAGGGCAGGTAATAAATGTGCATTAGAAAACTGTTAGGAATTGTTAGGACTAATGAAATGGGGTGAAATTAGTAGTGGATAATCCTTTTATAATATCCCCTGAGTCCCACCATGTACAGCTCCCCCCACACACAGTATGATGGCCCCCTCTGTAGTCCCCATACTTTATGACTGCCCTCACATTAGTCCCCACATTAGCTCTCATACTGTATGAGGGCCCCCGCAATAGTCTCCACACTATATAATGGCCCCCAAATAAGCCCCCATACTGTATGAGGGTCCATCACAATAGTACCTACACTATATGATAACCCCCAAATAAGATCCCATACTGTATGATGGCCCCACACATTAGTTTCCACGCTGTATAATGGCCCCCACACTTTAAGGGCCCCCCACAGTAGCCTCTAAAATGTATGAGGGTCACTCTCAATGTATGATGCACCCACAGTCACACAAAAAGTTTTAAAATAAAAAACGTCATATACTCACCTAATCCAGGATCCTGATGTGTCCACTGTGCAGATCAATGCGTTGATGTCCCTGCACTACTGCTCTCAGCCAATGCAGGATAATACAATGGCAGAGGCACCGCTGCACTAACAGGACGTAAAGAGTCCCTACGTGGCGCGATAACGTCACCGCGTCGGGACGCTGACCTTCCTGTGCTTGTTCCGGCACCTCGGCCATTACATCATCCTGCCGTGGCTGAGAGCGGTTGTACAACAAGATAGTCTCTCCCTGCTCTACCACAGAGCACAACTGTATCGGCGTGAGTGAGTCCGAATGTTGGCAAGGTCAAAAATAAATCTGTGACCCATGCATGACTGAATTTGTGGTACTAACGCAAAAGGGGTGCCCTTTTAGAAATAATGATGGGTTCTAATTCTCTTTGTGGTCGATGGGTTGTGACTTTACCGCTAGGTCCCAGTGCTATAACATAGTCCCCCTTGTTGGGTGGTCCTTCCTTTTAGGACCTCTCGCCCAGCCAAGAAACTGGCCACATTTTTGCCTTTTTGGATGTTTTCTAAGACTGATTTTTTTATGCCAGGCCTAGACAAAAGTAGGTTGGAGTAATGTGGGCCCAATTTCTATATTTTATCTTGGATGTCTGTGCGCCAAAAGTGAAAATCTACCCCAGTTCATGATCTATAGATTACACCAATTTCTGACATAAATTTTAGCAGATTTGATGGATTGACTTTTATAGCCATTTTTCAAAAATGGAGAAAAAAGTAAAAAGTAGCAAAATTCAATGCAAATTTGATGTTTGTCAAAATTTGTGACTTTTCCATGTCTGAAAAATTGTATGTATTTGGGGCTAAAAATCATTTGCATCATTTGGCTTTTACAGGCTCTTAGTTTCTTTACACTTCCAACTTTGATGCGGTCTGTGGTCATGTTTTCCCTACATATTCATCTTTGATGTGGTCTGTGTCATGTTTTCCCTACACACTCGTCTTTGATGTGGTCTTTGGTCATGTTTTCCTTACACATTCATCTTTGATGTGGTCTGTGGTCATGTTTTCCCTACACATTTATCTTTGATGTGGTCTGTGGTCATGTTTTCTCTACAAATTCATCTTTGATGTGCTCTGTGGTCATGTTTTCCCTACACATTCATCTTTGACGTGGTCTTTGGTCATGTTTTCCCTAAACATTCATCTTTGATGTGGTCTGTGGTTGTGTTTTCCCTGCACATTCATCTTTGATGTGGTCTGTGGTTGTGTTTTCCCTGCACATTCATCTTTGATGTGGTCTGTGGTTGTGTTTTTCTTACACATTCATCTTTGATGTGGTCTTTGGTCATGTTTTCCCTACACATTCATCTTTGATGTGGTCTGTGGTCATGTTTTCCCCTACACATTCATCTTTGACGTGGTCTTTGGTCATGTTTTACCTACACATTCATCTTTGATGTGGTCTGTGGTTGTGTTTTCCCTGCACATTCATCTTTGATGTGGTCTTTGGTCATGTTTTCCCTGCACATTCATCTTTGATGTGCTCTGTCGTTGTGTTTTACCTACACATTCATCTTTGATGTAATCTGTGGTCGTGATTTCCCTACACATTCATCTTTGATGTAATCTGTGGTCGTGATTTCCCTACACATTCATCTTTGATGTGGTCTTTGGTCATGTTTTCCCTACACATTCATCTTTGATGTGGTCTGCGATCATAAATCAGCTGAAAGAAACTCAGAAAAAAACAAATAAGAGTAACAAACTTTCCATTGGAAGGAGTTCACCGACAATTCTCAGTACTGCAGCCAGCAATACATAATGCAACACAGAGGTTATGGGAGGCAAATAGTGCATTTTTTTTAATGAGACCTAATCACACAAAATTAATTTTAGACCCAAATAACTAGTTGAGTGCAGTGGTCAAAGTCTCACCTGGGCCATGGAGCCTGAGGAGCCCAAAAGGTCTCTATGTGAAGATAAAAGATGAGATAATTGGGGGTCCTGTTAGAGATTTTGTATTGGGGCCCCAGAAGCTTCAACTTACGCCACTAGCTGTAAGCAACTTAAAGAGGAAATCCAAGATTTGGAATCTAAACCTTGAAGACATTTTGCAAAATATTGTTAAGATGCCTTAAAGGGGTATTTCCATTTGAGACAAATTATCACCTATCCAGTAGACCAGTTGATCATTGTGAGTCCTACCACTACTGATTACCAGAATTAGTGTCCCCCATTAGGCCTTCTGAATGAAAGCTAATTTGGATATATTTGGCCAACCTTGTGGGATCAACTGCCATTCCCCAGAAAAGCATCCATGGTAATTAAAGGGATCCACCAGCAAATACAGGATGTTTATGGCTAATATGATTTTTGGTGCCCCCAGCCTCCGCTATTTGTCTCTTCCATGACTTACACTTATCTTCGCTTTTACTTTTCCTGATTTTGGCTTTTTAGTGCATTCTGAAAAGACTCGAAACAATGTCCGTCACAACAATCATAGGATTAGATTGTATCAGCTGTAATCTGGAAGCCATTAGTCCGCGGCAATTTTTTTATAAAAAAAAACCAGCCTAAATAGGCAAATGTAATAATAAGAGCGGTGATGTGATTACCGCTGACTGCAGGACCGTCTGTAGAGAAAATGAGATCACTGGCCATTATATGGGAAAATTGTAAATCGTATCCAACGCTCAAATCCAACTCCCCCCATGTCTAAAATGTGGCGCAATTTATAAAAAAAAAAAAAGATATCATTTAACATTTCTATATGATTAGAGGAATATTTTATTATCTACACAGCAAATTATTTATATTATTTATAATTGTATCCTATTAATATATCATTTATATCAAGTTTTTAATTTGCATTTTATGTATATGATTATTAAATTTTATTTTATATCCAAAAAATAAATAAATATACACAATTTTATTTATTACAATTATAATTGTGTCATATTATTTATTATACACTATACTGTTTTTTTTATAATAAATGTAATCTAATACTATTTTTTATTTTTATGATTATTATATTATTTATGTATTTTTTTACATATGTATTTTTTTATTTTATCTTATTATACATTATGTATTGTTTTTATAAATTATCTAATCTAAAGATTTTAATTTCATTTATCTTATTATATCTTTTTTATTATTATTATTATTATTTATATTTCATTGTTTTTTTGCTTACGTATTTTTATTTTATCTTATTATACAATATACTAATTTTATTTGCAGCTTTATTATATTATTTATATTTGATTTTTACTTACATTTTTTTTAAGAATTTTATTTTATTATTATACTATACAATGTTTAAAAAAAAGAAAGAACAACATTATAAATAAAATTAAAACACTTTAATTGCATTTGCAGCATTATTATATTATTTATATTGGATATTTTTTACATATTTTTTTTATAATTGTATCTTTTTATTGCTATAACTATAATGCATTTTTTAATACATTTAATCTAATTTTTTATTCAATTATTTTTACTTCTACTTTTTAGCCATTAACTTGACTTTTTATTTTGCAATTGTTTTTTTTTTCATTTGTTCCAAAAAAAATAAAAAATAAATACATTTTACAAAGTCCAAATGGTTTAGTTCTCTAAAGTCACACAGATACGTAAAAATCACAGTTTTCAATGTCTTGAAACACAACTTACCCCTTTGGCATCGATCACTCCGGGCTTTGCGTTAAACTTTACAGTTTTCAATCTCGCCCTCTCTTTTCTTTCGACTCTGTAATAGAATACAAAATATGTTGAAAAATGTCTACCTTAAAGGGGTTGTGCAAGCATAAAAAAATATGGCTGTTGATTTCTAAAAACAGTGCCACTCCTGTCCTCAGGTGGTGGGTGGTATTGCAGCTCAGCCCCATTCACTTCAATGGAGTGGAGCTGCAATACCATACACAACCCTTGGACAGGAGTGCTGCTGCTTTATTAAGTAAATCTATTTTTTTAAAAATACACATACAGTAAGTCAGTGGATACCAAAAAAACAACACCACCCCCTAAAAAAAGCAAAACCCACTCCCCCCCCCCAAAAAAAAAAAAAAAAAAACACCACTGTCTTCAAAGACCAAAATAGTTGTGTACTGAGGGATTATAAAAGCCATACGTTTAAAAAAAAAACACAGCAGGACAGTGTCTGGTCATTGAGGACCAAAATCTCTGGTCACTAGGAAGTTCTCTTGGAGCGAGAGGCAGAAGCTGGCGAATTCTTTGCTGTTGTACCTGGAGAAGACAGTGGCAAAATATCTAATTGCTCAATTATGATAATAACAACCCGACACAAAGCGGAGAGAAAAGAAACATCTCCGATACATGAGCAGGAAGTGCGGCCGCGAGTCTTCAGGCTTGTAAAGCAATTAAAGGTCAATAAGATTTGCTTCAGTGGCAACGCTGTTTGCTAATGTCTGCAACCGCTAATGTCTGCAACCGCCATCGGGAAATCATTAATGTGAGCACAACACAAAGCTGCAAAATTTATAGAAACCGGAAATAGTAACCCAAAAAAATCTATGTACAAATAGATAATATCAACGGTTTTGCAACAATAAGGTTGCAAAGGTCTTGAGATGGCTCACTGGTTTTACCCATCATGAGATGTTTCTTGTGTGGCACCTTTGTAATGAGACACTTTTTTATAGGCATATCTATGTATCTCTCACATATCTATTTAGCAATAATGTCATCCTTTTGATGTGTCAGTTTTGCATAGCTCTGCTTTCTTTGAGGATATCTATTTATTTATTTAATATCTATCTATCTTGCTGTTGAGCATTAATTCCATCTCAGCAACAGAGAAACTAATACAGGAAACAGGAATGAGAGGAGTGTCTTTGCAACTCTACAGGAAGTGGGTCGGGTCTTTATATCTCTACAGGAAATGAGAGTGAGTCTTTGTATCTCTACAGGAAGTGGGGGCGGGTCTTCGTATCTCTACAGGAAGTAAGGGTGAGTCTTTGTATCTCTACAGGAAGTGGGGATGGGTCTTTATACCTCTACAGGAAATGAGGGTGAGTCTTTCTATCTCTACAGGAAGTGGGAGCGGGTCTTTATATCTCTACAGGAAATGAGGGTTAGTCTTTGTATCTTTACAGGAAGTGGGGGCGGGTCTTCGTATCTCTACAGGAAGTAAGGGTGGGTCTTTATATCTCTACAGGAAATGAGGGTTAGTCTTTGTATCTTTACAGGAAGTGGGGGCGGGTCTTCGTATCTCTACAGGAAGTAAGGGTGGGTCTTTATATCTCTACAGGAAATGAGAGTTAGTCTTTGTATCTCTACAGGAAGTGGGGGCGGGTCTTCGTATCTCTACAGGAAGTAAGGGTGGGTCTTTATATCTCTACAGGAAATGAGGATTAGTCTTTGTATCTCTACAGGAAGTGGGGTCGGGTCTTCGTATCTCTACAGGAAGTAAGGGTGGGTCTTTGCATCGCTACAAGAAGTGGGGGTGGATCTTTTTATCTCTGCAGAAAATGGGAGCGGGTCTTCATATCTCTACAGGAAGTGGGGGCAGTTCTTTGTCTTTCTTCAGGAACTGGGGGCGGGTTTTTGTATCTCTACAGGAACTTTTAGTGCTGGCAGAATGCTGATGAAGAAGCATCATTCACTCCAAAAACGTGGATGGCAAGTTACAAAGAGTGAGAATAGGGACCGTACCTGGCCATATTAGACTGCTATGTGCATCAGGTTTTGTGTGAAAGCACAGGTATACAGGTACAATTCAAATTAGGAAATTGATATTAAGGGAGCAATTGGAGCTAATGAAAAGTTGAGCAGTTCGCTACAGAAGTCAATCAAACTCCACCGTGTTTTCTTTTTCTTTGAGCTGACAATTCCTCCTGATTTCCCCATATACTTGTCTTGGCCAATCATGCATGTTTATTTCAGGACAGGGGGGAAAGGCTGCCACCAGACACCTCCAACAGCCAATTGTAAGGCCAAACAGAGCAAGAATACCGTATATCCTGCCATCAGAGCCCTGAAAGTGGAGTGCCCAATATAAATACTGCCATCAGAGTGCCTCTATACACAATAGTGCAAGCAGAGTCCTCCATATAAATACTGCACCTATATACAATAGTGCACGTACAGTGACCCACAATACTGCCAAAGTGCCCCTATACAACAGTGTAAGTAGAGTGCCCCCTATAAATACTGCCAGCAGAGTGCCCCTACAAACAAGAGTGCAAGTACAGAGCCCCCTATAAATACTGCCAGCAGAGTGCCCTTAACACTACAGTGCAAGTGGCCCATAAATAAAGCCACCAGAGTGCCCTACAGATAAGAGCGCAAGTAGAGTGTCCCCTATAAATACTGCTAGCAGAATGCCCCTACAGGAAAGAGTGCAAGTAGAGTGTCCCCTATAAATACTGTCATAACAGTGCTCCTACAAACAAAAGTTCAAGTAGAGTGCCCCATATATGTAGCACCCTGAGGATTCGGCTGCTACAGGGGTATTACACCTCAAGCCAGAGGTGTGGTATTCCACTCCCGGGTAAGGATGGAGTGTGGAACTGAGCTCAGTAGGCTGCATGCACTACACACATCCCATTTCCGAGGGACAGACCAATGGTACTCCCACTAGAGAAATGTGCAGGTGCGACAGTGTCTGTCCCTGGCTGGAGTGGGAGGGGGGTGGAACATCCCAGTGGTGTAGGGGCAGATAGGGGGAGCAGTCTGGGTGGTGCTGGGAGCTCATTGGGTGCTGGTCGCCTGGGCTCACACGTGGAGGGAGTATATAGGGTGGGAACCATCTTAGAACAGGGTCTTTTGTAGAGGTTTGGTCAGTCTGTCAGAGTTGAGTCAGAGAAGCAGAGCAGCTCAGCCAGCTCCAAGGTCAAGAGAGAGAGAGAGGAGAAGGAAGGACCCAGAGGGGGAGAAGAGGGAACTCCAAGAACCCAAAATTAGACCAGAGGGTGAAGAGTTGGCACAAGGGTACCGGATCCCAAGCTGGTGGAGGGCCCTAATCCTTAGCCAGAGACCGGAGGTCGTGGGCAGGATCTGCCACGACCACCCACTAAATCCACCCGGAAGGCACACCAAGAATAGGGTCAGGGAACCCAGAGACAAGGGTTTACCAACAAGAGGCCCGAGGGAGCCGGACTTAGGTGGATCCCTGGTGGGGAAGGCCAGAGAGAAGGACAAGTCAGAAAGGGAGCTCAGGACCACGCTCCAGAATCACCTGGGGGTTGGCCGAGTCCAGGACCTGGTGGACGCAGCACGGCTCGGGTGGTCACTCAAGGCCGGAGTGACCAACACAAAAGCAGTAAGTAAAACCCTGAACTGCACAGCCCGACTCGGAGTCTTATTACCACTCTCACTGCACCACCACAACCACCACCCTCTACAACTGACCCCCTGTGGCTATACCCCTCCCGTTGGGGGTTATATTACCTGAGCTGCACACACACCACCAGCCTCAGCGGACCCTGCTGCAGCGGCGGCCGTAGTGACCGCAAATCAACGGGTGGCGTAGTCGACACTAAAGAACATCCAGCAACATCTGTAGGACTGCCACACACTGAGCTTGACACCCTGGGCACGGACCGGGTCACCGCCACTCGGAGACTACAACCCCCATCTGATCCGGCTCCGGGTATCCCCCAAACAACACTGGCCCAGGGGGCGCGTCATATACATACTACCATCAGAGTGCCCCTACAAAGAGGAGTGCAAGTAGAGTGGCCCATATGAATATAGCAAGCAGAGTGCTCCTACAGACAAGAGTGCAAGTACAATGCCCTGTATAAATACAGCCAGCAGAGTGCCCCTACAAACAAGATTTCAAGTTGAGTACCCCATATGAATACGGCCAGCACAGTTCCCCTACAAACAAGAGTTGCCGCAGCGTGCCCCATATAAATACTGCCAGTAGAGTCCCCTACAAAAAAGAGTGCATATAGAGGGCCCAATATAAATACAACCAGCAGAATGCCCCTACAAACAAGAGTGCAAGTACAGTGCCCCAAATAAATACTGCCAGCAGAGTGCCCCTACAAACAAGAGTGCAAATAGAGTGCCCTATGTAAATACAGCCAGCAGAGTGCCCCTACAAACAAGAGTGCAAGTACAGTGCCCCATATAAATACTGCCGCAGAGTGCCTCTACAAACAACGGAACTATGTAAACAGCTGGTGACCATTGTTCTGGAGATAAGTGCTGGTCCCAGAGGTGAAACTTCTCAAACACTTATGACAGATCCTCTGGAATGCCCTTTTAAACACTACCTCGATAATACCATCATATTGTGACCAAACAATCCCGCCATACAGTAACTGACTGTTAGAAACATACAATGACCTAATAATACTGCCATACAGTAACTTAATAATGCCGTCATATAATCACCTATTAATACTGCCAGTTATGAAAAAATACCATCTTGTGGTGACCTAACAACACTGCCAATAATAACCCAATAATACTATCACATGGTAACCTAACAACACTGCCAACAATAACCCAATAATACTGTCACATGGTGACCTAACAACACTGCCAACAATAACCCAATAATACTATCACATGGTGACCTAACAACACTGCCAACAATAACCCAATAATACTATCACATGGTGACCCAATGATACAGCCAAGCAGTGGTTGAAACCTATTACTATGCTGTGTCCTTATAATACCGCTGTAAAGTGAGTGACTGACTGCGGTACAGGGACTTGGTATAAACCTACAATTTATACAGGCGCAGATTTACTTTTTAGTTGACTGTTTCCATTTTGAATTTGTAAATGAAATACCCAACGCAGAACTGAGTAGGCGGAACGCTCCAGGCGCAGGTACACAACTATGGACGTAAACCAATGAAGGGATCGAAAAAAAGGACGTTAGTTCTTTACCTATAGCCTATAAGCCGCGTCTTTTTTAGGAGCCATCTTTTTGGGATGTGAGCCAATCTCACCGTAGGGAAAAGCAGATTTTATTTTGCTTTTCTGGCTCCTGTTCTTGCAAGGTTTTTTTTTTGTTTTTTTTTTTTTTTAGCAAAGACAGGGAAGGTCATTAGCGGTCGTGAGAGGATGGATATAGGAGGTTTGCGGTTGCTTTGACTTTAGACCGTGGCGCCAAAACTGCACTTAACGTCATCTCCAATTTCCCTGGTTCAGCGGCAGAGGAGACGGGTCAGGATTTGCTGTGTCTATTCCCTGTCAAAGCAGATTTCTCCTCTTTCCATCTGCAGACGTAGGGTTTTATGAATATGTCAGATTTAAGAGGCCAGAAAGGATCCCATGAGCTTTACGGAGATTCCAAAAATATAAAATATATAACATTTATATGAATCCATCAACGTATTTTACTCCAGAGATAGGATAGATGCACGCAGGTCGTGAAAAAAAATCTGCAGTGAAAATTGACCTGTTGTGCTGATTTTATATATTCGGGGGTTTTTTTGCTTTTAATTTTAATTTTTTATTTATTTATTTATTTTTAAACCTTCAGATTTGGCTGATCTTATATATTCAGAGTATCAATTTACGTTGCTGATTTTCAATGCGGATTTCCAATTTTGCAGTGCGTGGGGTGAAATCCACATAAAAATCTGAGCCAAATCCTGACGTATCAATTATGTTGAAGATTTTAATGATTTTCTGTGGCAAAATCCAAAGCAGAAAATATCTGATCGGATACAGAAATAACTAGCAGGAATGCGAACGAAGCTTACGGGGGTTGTCCGGTGAAAACAAGTTATCAGCTTTCCTAAGGATGGGACATAAATTATTGATCGGTGGGGGTCCGACAGTTGGGAATTGTTTTTTTTTGCAAATTCTGTTTCGGAATTAAAAGTCAAAAGCAATAAATACAACCCTGCCAGCCATAAAAAAAAGAGAAAAGCCGGGAGGAAATGCAATGTAATAGTTATAAAGGATTTACGCTGTAATAAAACTAGGCAAGTTGATGAGCAAGGAGCAGGAAAAACAGGGGGGGGGGCTCGGTAAAAAGATTTTCCAATAAAAAAAAAAAATGAAGTTAACTAGACAAGCCCTTTAATTTCATAATATATCATATGGGTCAGGTTAGCTCCCCCTAGTGGCGCCTGCAGGTGGCCGGAATTCTTCCTATTGACAAGGTTAGAAATGTCTAATAAGTGGGGTGCTTAATTATCGGGACAACGGGGGTCCGGCAAACTTGTTTTAACAATAAAGAAATGTAGAGTTAATACCTCCGCTTGCTGGGTATAACGCCCATCTCTTCGCTGTCTCCATCCTGCAGGACTCTTCTGGCTTGCCACCATTCATCATCGGAGGCATTGATCACGTGTAGGATTTCTCCGTATTTAAAGCTGAGGCCCTGGCTCGGGAGGCCGCTGTCCTTACTTTTATCGTAGTCAAACATGGCTCTGCGAGAAAAGAAGAAGAAACATCTCGTTATCACAACCTGTTCTTGGAGAGGACACGTGACGGGGTCACCTACTGCTCTAAAACCAGCAGCGGAGGAAAAAGAAAGGGGTTAAATGAATATTATCTGAATACAAAGGCAGCAACTCGATTAAAAATCCCCTCCCGTTTTGTGTCTACAGCTCCAATGCAGACCTATGTCTCTCTATGGTTACAGACTACAGATGAACCTGCAGTCGTGCGTCACTCCACTCCGTCTGACCATTCATTTTACTGATCACGCACGGTTTATTTGTTGTCTATAACCTTAGAGACACATAGGTCTGCATAGGAGCTGTATACATAAAACGGTAATAGATTTTTAATGGAGATTATGCTATTAGTGATAATAAAAGAATGCAAAATTGTAAAATGATGCATATAATGTTGCAGTAGTAGTAGGATCAGATCCACGGTGATTTGAGCCTCTCGCTCTTCGCTGCATTGATAGCAGATGTATCTATATGACGCGTTTCGGGTAACGCACGCTGCAGCCCGCACTTTGCAGACAACGAGCCCAAAGGCACCATTAGGGATGAAGCCACCAACACCCACAGCAATTACGAGACCTGCTCGGGTCATAAAGTAAATGTGCTTCTCCTTCAGCTGCACGGACGCGCTGACAAACACGATCCCGGTAAAGGCTCCCGCAGGAGACACCACCGGTTATTTATTGCCGAGAAGATCCAGTAACGACACCGGGCTTAACCATTTACAATATGTTCCTTATGTAGGGGGCATCAGCCCGGCTAACGACTCCGGCACAGGATCTGCAGACGGCTCCTTTCCTTAAAGAAGACTTGTGAGCGAGGGAAAGGAACAATTCATTAATCTGAGCAATTCCTCATTACTCTGCAAGTAACTCAGATTCAAAAGGCACAGGTTTATGTACGCAGCTCTTATGCCGACCTGCATTATAAAGAGAAAAGTATTAGGACACACGCTAATCGTTTAATTCCTGCTTTTCATTCCATCGCAAAAATAACTTGACAACTTGATTCTCGGAGTCGGTACGATTAAGGCAATCCCAATATATATATCTCAATATATATAAATTATGAATAAAAATTCAGAAAAAAAAAAGATAAAATAAAAAATGTACCATAGTTTGTGTCGCCATTTCCTGAGGCCTGTAATTTTTTGATTTTTTGATTTTTCCATCGATGGAGCTGTGTGAGGTCTTGTTTTTTTTGCACAGCTAGCTGGCGTTTTTATTCATACCATTTTGCGGTACATAAGATGTTTTTATTGCTTTTTATTGCATATTTAGGATAAGGAGCAATAACAGAACAAAAAGAGGTAGCTCTGGTGTTTCAATTTTTTTTCCTTTACCCAATGCGTTAAATAATTTTAAATTTTGATAGAACTTTTATATATAATTTATTTTTTATTTTTGTTGTGTTTCTTTTTATTGATTTACTTTTATATTTTTTAATACATTGTACAAAATTTTTCAGTCCCCCATAGGAGACTGGAACCTGTTTCTGACCCTGCTCCATACAAGCGTACAGTTACGTCCATTTGCGCAAAGGGATTAAATCTTCATACACATAGATGTAAAAAATTATAAAATAAATAAAAATACGTTCTTGTCATGTCTTGCATTCACATGATTGACTCATGCGCCATTCTCCTGTTTATTCATTTATTTTTATTACCAGGAGATTGGTCCCTCTCCGCCATAATGATTAATGGAGTAAAGCGCGGGAGGCGATGGTTATATACAAAGCGCCATTTCATTGTCTCGGGAATACGGCAAATGGTCAAACAGCATGAAAAGATTAATGTATGATGCTTACTAAGTAACGCTGCCCAGGCATGTGCTCACCGCTGTCATTTTTTTTCTTCTTTTAATAGAAACTGGGACATAACCTTGAGACAACGGTTTCTCAGATCTATACACAAGGAGGTTGATATGAGGCCAAAAGGATATCTAAGGGGCTGGAGAACCTTTCATGAAGCTCTATTGATAGGGGAAACTTTATAGAAAATAAGGCCCAGGTCAAAAAACGTAAGTAGAGACCACATACTCAAATTTTTTTCTCAGGATGGATAGATAGATTAGATAGATATGTGATAAGATACATACATATGCCTATAGAAAGGTGTCTCATTACCAAAGTGCCACACAAGAAACATCTCATGATGAGTAAAACCAATGAGCTGTGTCAAGACCATCACAACCTTATTGTTGCAAAACAAACTGATGGCATTAGTTACAGGAGAATTTCTAATCTACTGAAGTTTCCAGTGAGCACTTTTGGGGCCATAATCTGTGAAGTGGAAAGAACATAATTTCATCATAAACCGGCCATGACCAGGTGCTTCCCGCAAGATTTCAGAAACAGGGATGAAAATAATTATCAGAAGAGTTGTCCAAGAGCCCAGGACCCCCTGTGGAGAGTTACAGAAAGACCTGGAATCAACAGGTACAATTGTTTCAAAGGAAACTATAAGCAATGCACTCAACCTCTATGGCCTGTATGCACGCTCACCACGCAAGACTCCACTGCTTAACAAAAAGCATGTTCAAGCGTGTTTAAAGTGTGTTAAACAACATTTAGACAAGCCTGTGAAATACTGGGAGAATATAGTCTGGTCAGATGAGACCAAAATTGAACTCTTTGGAAGCCATAATACACACCATGTTTGGAGGCCAAAAGACACTGCATATCACCCCCAAAACACAACACCAACAGTTAGTGAAGTTTGGAGGTGGGAACATCATGGTGTGGGGCTGTTTTTTCAGCCTACGGCACTTAAACTTCGTGTAATTGAAGAAAGGATGAATAGACAAGTGTACCAAGACATTCTTGATAAAAATCTGCTGCCATCTACCAGGATGATAAAGAGGAAACGATCCCAAACACACACACAGCCAAGAAAGCTCTCAATTCGTTTCAGAGAAAAAAAATAAAGCTGCTAGAATGGCTGAGCCAATCGCCTAACCTGAATCCAAGAGAAAATGTATGGAAGGAACTAAAGCTCAAAGTTCAGAGGAACCCACAGAACCTTCAGAATTTGAAGAGGGTTTGTGTGGAAGAATGGGCCAAAATCACACCCGAGCAATGCCTGTGACTAGTTTCTCTATACAGGAGGCGTCTTGAAGCTTCATCGCCAACAAAGGCTTTTGAATGAAGGAGTAAATACATTTTGGTAAGTGTGTTCAATACTTTTTCCCTGTGTCATTTCTCATTATTACACATAACTTAATTTATGGACATCTATGGATGATTCCTTTGCCTGTGTGGATTGGATGGGTTGTTACGGACATCTGGTGAGAATTTCATGTCAATAGTACCTTTAGAAATAGATTTACTTTGAAAATTGGTGACGTGTTCAATACTGATTTTACCCACTGTGTATACATACACAGCACTTTCTGTATTACCTCCCCTTTAAATTTCATTGGAGCATTATCTTCTGCGGCAGAAATGAATGGTAATAAAGACTCAACCCCCATCATCCGCCCGATGTGTATTATCCTATCTGAGCCTATTACTCCGCAGTCACGAAGAAGCAAACACGCCATAAATGAGGTGATGAACATCAATAAAAGCAAAGAGAGAAAAGCCTGCTCCACCTGAATTATACATTTATCCGATGAAACGTAGAGCGGCTGATAACAGCGGAGTAATGATCTGCGGGGGCCTCAGTAAGATCTTCTCTGAGAAAAGCTGAAAGCACGAGTGATGTTTTATATATTATCTATATAGTGGTGAGAAGTATTGCAGCATTGCACACAGAACGGCGCCCCCGGTGGTGGGACACATAAGTACACATTAAGTGCCATCATCTTGGTCCTCCTGTGAAGCCCAGCAGCAGATAAATTCATATCCACTGTATACAGCAGTACTACAGCAATGCAAGCAATTGCAGTTTCAAGTAAAAAAAATAAAAATAAATAAATATCTTTTAAAGTTATATATATATATATATATATATATATATATATATATATATATATATATATATATACACACAGTATATCAAAGTTTAAACCACTCCCCTTTTCCCAGTTTTAAAATAAAGAAATAAAAAAAAACAACCTTTGGTATTGCCGCTTCCACAAAAGTCCAATCTATCAAACTATAAAATTAATTAAACGGCATAAAGAAAAAAAAAACAAGCGCCAGAATTGCCATTTTTCACGCTTGTACGGCGCTCCCCCGTTCATTTCTATGGAAGCTCTGAATATTGCCTATTGATATGCCATAAATGGACAACCCCTTTAATTCTCAACTGATACATTGTAGCAACCAGAACAGGTGAAAGGTTTGTCCATGGTGTTTACATAACTACTTCCCCTAGGATCAAATAGTCTGGATACATTGTCACAAACCCTCAGCTGTGAGAAGTATTTAGGTCTATATGTGGGTTTTCACCCTATGGGTACGAACAAGAATGTAACTATTCGCTGCCAGCAAAGTAGAGATCCGGATAACGGCGAGAACCTGAAATGATCGGAAAGTTGCAGAACTTCTCCGGTGATGAAGCCTCATTTACATAATGTAAAGTAATACAATTAGCGTTATTGAAAGTGATGTTCCTCGCTCCCCTCCCGGCCTGAGACGCATCCACATTCAGTGGCTCCAAACACTTCTGAAAGCCGCAGTTAAAATTTGATTAGCTAATATAAAAGGTAAAGCATTAATATTCATAAAAAATATGCAAATATGACATTTTTGCCAAACAAAAGGAGCAAAACTGAATTCATCAGAAATTCTAGGGTCTATGGAATTATAAAAAAAAATGCAGTTTGTATACTGGTGGCCACATGGTGATACAAGGGCCGCATGTGGCTCCTGAATGATTTATATTCCTTTAAAGGGTTATTTCCCCTCTTCCTATATGGACGTTGTCGGATAGAGTTTGTAAAAGCAAGCACTTTTCCAATTTACTGCTTAGTAAAATATTCAGCCGTTTTTGATATATTAACACTTTTCTTTACAGCTCATTGCCTAGGAGACCGACCACCGCTGCTGTCTAGCTTGAAAGCACTGAGCTGAAGTTGGCTGGGATTAAGAGGTAACAATGAGCACTTGTGATCCTGGCCAACTTCAAAAGAGTGCTTACAAGCTCAATAAAAAAGAGAATGTAAGCACTGTGCATGTTCTGCTGTCTATAAGTGGTGGTCGGTCTCCAAGGCAATGAGCTTTAAACAAAAGAAAGGTGTTAATATCTCGAGAACAATTGAAATTTTTCATAAGCAGTAAATTGCAAAATTGCTTGTTTTTACAAGTACTATCTGAAAATACTAATTTATGAAGAGGGCAATAACCACTTTCAATGGCCCTGCACTCATACAACTGCCCCAGATCATTACACATGTGCCCTGGAAGAACAGATCAGACATTGATTGCTTCTGCCTGACGGAATTCTCAGTTCTGATTTGTAACTGTAGCAGCGGAACAGGAAGCGGCAGTTACATTCTAGTAGATTCTGATTGGCTGCTCACTGCCTGTACGATGAATATAAATGTATAAGCAATGGGGAGACACATGGGTGGTACTTTAGGGTCACTGCGTATGGACACTGCTGGAGACTGGGCACTACTGCTTTAAAGGCACAATTTTCAAGTTAATTCTGTGCCCCTAGACCAGTGTTTTCCATGATCTGTTGGGGGCCGCGAGGACTGGAGTTTGGGAAATACCGCCCTAGACCAGTGTTTCCCAAACTCCAGTCCTCATGGCCCCCACAGGTCATGTTTTCAGGATCTCCTTAGTGTTACACAGGTGATGGAAGTATCATCAAGGCATCAGGAATTCTCTCACCTGTGCAACACTATGGAAATCCTGAAAACGTGACCTGTGGGGGCCATGAGGACTGGAGTTTGGGAAACAACGCCCTAGACTAATTGGCCTACAATAGGAGGATAATGGCATCTTAGGGTGTTGGGATCCAGAAAATGCAGAATGGTTTTGGAGGTCGAAAAAGGTGACTCCTAATGCTACATACTTTTTTTTTTAGGGGGGGGGGGGGTCTGTAGTTGAGGACCCTAGTTTCGTAACCAGATGAGAGAGCTACAAAGAGGACCCGGCCTGTCCAGGCGTCACACTAATTACAATGAGAACTGTGTAATGCTTATTTTCTCCAGTGGTGGCGCTGCAGGGAAGTGTCCCGCACAGATTCTAGGGGTCCGAGCAATGAAATTACCTGTGATCACCTTATGTCTGGGGCTGAGACTTTCTATCAATAAGGAATCGAGAAGCTGGGGACACACGTGGATGAAATTTCTCCCGATTTTACATGTCAGTTTCCGCATCAGAACCTGGAGCAAAATGTAACTCCTGCAATACTACACTACACCTCGGACTTATCTCAGTATTCAGAAATAGAGCCATTCTTCCCCAAGGGTTGTGTCTGATATTGTAGGGCTAGGATGCAATACCAGACACAGCCAATAGACAAGAGTGGCGCTATTTATTGGAAAAAAAAAAAAATTCTCTTTTAACCCCTTAACGACCCATGGCGGATATGTCAGGTGTTATTTCCGATGCCATGACAGCTATATCACTGCTCATTGTTCTCAAGAGACAGCGGTTGAAGCCTGGCTGTAATACACAGTCATCTTCTGGCCGCTACGGCTGGCACTGGGGTCACCTGTAATGTTGACAGTTGAATCTCTTCAATGCCACCATGACATTTAATATGTTCGATGGAGGGAGAAGGCTTTCATTACAAAAAAAAAGAAAAAAGTTTTTTTTCTCCAATTTAAATATGATTTTATCTTTCTTTTTTCTTTTCAAGGGGTTTATTATTAAATAAATATATATATATATATATATATATATATATATATATATATATATATATATATGTACACAATTGCTTTCATCAAAACCTGTTGATCAAACAAATTACTACTTGTATCACACT
Organism: Phyllobates terribilis; assembly: GCF_046119375.1. NCBI lineage: Eukaryota > Metazoa > Chordata > Amphibia > Anura > Dendrobatidae > Phyllobates > Phyllobates terribilis. Next base: position 56,654,270 of record NW_027362762.1, read on the forward strand.
GTGCAATGCATAAAATAATAATAATAATAATAATAATAATAATAATAAACAGGTTAGATTTGCTTTTTTTCCCTCCACTCCTCCCTCATAAAAAACAACAAAAATGAATCAATAAATGTTATGGACCACAAAATTGCACCAATAAAACCTACAACTTATTCTTAAAAAAAAATAAGCAGCAATCCCTCATAGAACTACATTGGCAGTAAAACAAAAAAGTTAATAGTCTTTCAGGAGAGGCAGCAACACAAAAATCAATTATTTTTCCCTCCCTGTAAAACAGGTTTTTAATTGTGCAAAAGTAAAAATATTAAAGAAAGTGTGAGCACTACATTTATCCCGATCGTAGATTATTAAAGTTAAAAGTGGACAGTGAAAGAAAAAAAAAGGCAGAATTGTTCTTTTTGGGTTTTTTTTTTTTTTAATTCCGTCCTCTCAAAAGAAATAAAAGCTAATCAAAAAATGATATGTAGCCTAAAAATACAACTCGTCCTCCATAAAAAATATACAAAAAAAAAAAAAGTTATGTCTCTTTAAAAAGCGAATATAAAAAAAAAAAATTCAAAAGTTACTTGGTTATTAACTATCAAACAGAACTAATCATTAAGGGTTAATATCTGTCTGCTGATGACAAAGAAAATACAATATATCATTTTCCAGGATTGCAGAATAACATAAACTGTCATAAAAAAAACAAAAACATCCAGAAAAGAAATTCTAGGCATCTTTTCAGGTCCATTGAATGTTGATAAGTGCAGCATTTATAATCCACGGTACGACTAATTACGTGTAACATTTTCAATGCAGAATTGTCCGTGGCGATGGGGAAGCGAAATAAATCTTCAACGAGAGAGAGAACATCGGAGTTCTATTTCCAGAAGTAACCCCTTCCTACCTAGAACAACCTGCGGCACACGTCGTCTCTCGCTGATGGACACAATGAATAGGATGGAAGAATCGAGGCTGAGTGCCTCCTCGCAATCACACATCAAATAACACCACAAAAAAATCCTTATCGGCCTCAGGCTACGGGAAATAAAGCTTTCTCCCGCTGTGAAATAAACCACTGGGGATGGTTTTTTTTTCAAAGTTTATTGGACTTTTGCAGAATATGAAAGGTACTTAAGGAAGAATCTCATCTAGAAAGGATTTTCTATAATCTTCTTTACTTTATATATAAACTCCCCCATAAACAAACAATGAAAAAAAGCAAGCATTTCTCCTGATCCGGCATTTTGGCTCTGATTCATCACAGCATTTTCATTTTTTGGGGGGAGTAAAAATGGTTCTAATAATGACTTTTATGTTTGCAGTATTAAATATTTAATTTGCGCCTTTTTCACTTGTTTTAGCCTTTTTTTTATTTGACAATGTAGCCGTGGATTTCCTTATCCAGATGTTTTAGTCTAATTCATCATTTGCAACTTGGTGGAAAATAAGTATTTGGTCAATTACAAAAGTTCATCTCAATACTTTGTAATTTATCCTTTGTTGGCAATGACAGAGGTGAAACGTATTCTGTAAGTCTTCACAAGGTTGGCACACACTGTTGCTGGTATGTTGGCCCATTCCTCCATGCAGATCTCCTCTAGAGCAGTGATGTTTTGGGGCTGTCGCTGGGCAACATGGACTTTCTACTCCCTCCAAAGGTTTTCTATAGGGTTTAGATCTGGAGACTGGCTAGGCCACTCCAGGACCTTGAAATTCTTCTTATGAAGCCACTCCTTCGTTGCCCTGGCGGTGTGCTTGGGATCATTGTCATACGGAAAGACCCAGCCTCGTTTCATCTTCAATGCCCTTGCTGATGGAAGGAGGTTTGCACTCAAAATCTCACGATACATGGCCCCATTCATTCTTTCAAGTACATGGATCAGTCATCCTGGTCCCTTGGCAGAGAAACAGCCCCAAAGCATGATGTTGCCACCCCCATGCTTCACTGTAGGTATGGTGTTCTTTGGATGGAACTCAGCATTCTTTCTCCTCCAAACACGACGAGTTGTGTTTCTACCAAACAGTTCCACTTTGGTTTAATGTGACCATATGACATTCTCCCAATACTCTTCTGGATCATCCAAATGCTCTCTAGCAAACTTCAGACAGGCCCGGACATGTAATGGCTTAAGCAGGGGGACACGTCTGGCACTGCAGGATCTGAGTCCCTGGCGGCGTAGTGTGTTACTGATGGTAGCCTATGTAATGTTGGTCTCAGCTCTCTGCAGGTCATTCACTAGGTCCCCCCGTGTGGTTCTGGGATTTTTGCTCACCGTTCTTGAGATCATTTTGACCCCATGTGGTGAGATCTTGTGTGGAGCCCCAGATCGAGGGAGATTATCAGTGGTCTTGTATGTCTTCCATTTTCTAATTATTGCTCCCACAGTTGATTTCTTCACACCAAGCTGCTTGCCTGTTGCAGATTCAGTCTTCCCAGCCTGGTGCAGGGCTACAATTTTATTTCTGGTGTCCTTCGACAGCTCTTTGGTCTTCACCATAGTGGAGTTTGGAGTGTGACTGTTTGAGGTTGCGGACAGGTGTCTTTTATACTGATAAGTTCAAACAGGTACCAGTACTACAGGTAATGAGTGAAGGACAGAGGAGCCTCTTAAAGAAGAAGCTACAGGTCTGTGAGAGCCAGAAATCTTGCTTGTTTGTAATTGACCAAATACTTATTTTCCCCCAAAATTTGAAAAAAAAAATTCTTTCCAAATCAGACAATGTGATTTTCAGGATTTGTTTTCTCATTTTGTCTCTCATAGTTGAGGTCGACCTATGATGTCAATTACAGGCCGACCTCATCTTAAGTGGGAGAACTTGCACAATTGCTGGCTGATTAAATACTTTTTTTTCCCCACTGTACAATTGGCAGCAATCAAAGGCAGAGAGCTGGTTAAATAGTCAGGTAATTACCATATTTTTTGGACTATAAGACACACTTTTTTCCTCCAAAATTTTGGAGGAAAGTGGGGGGTGCGTCTTATAGTCCGATATATATATGGCACCCTTCATCCCTCTTCCTGGTATGTATGGCCCCCCTCATGTCTCTTCCTGGTATGCTTGGCACCCCTTGATCCCCATCACGCTGCACACAAAAAAATATACAATTATGCTCACCTCCTCTCTCCTCCAGCGCTGCGTCCTGCTCTGCTGCAGACACGGATCTCACTGTGTGAACTGCGCATGGCGTAACTGCCATGCGTCCTCACACTGTGAGATGCTGTGCAGTGTGCCGAATAGTCACTGTTCCCCACTCCGGGACTGTGTGCGTGGGGAGCAGTGACCATTCACTCACCTTAATAGCATGCACACTATACCCGCTGTGCTGCCGCTCTGCAGTCTGTGTGCCCGCTATTAAAGACCATGAATATTCACTACCACTCATGGGAGTAGATTGTAGCGAATATTAATGGTCTTTAATAGTGGGCACACTGACCGCAGAGCGGCAGCAGGAGCCGCGGTGCGGGTACAGTGTGCGTGCTATAAAGGAGAGTGCGCACACAGTCCCGGCGTGCGGAGCAGTGACTATTCCGGCACACTGCATCTCACAGTTACGCCATGCGCGGCTCACACAGTGAGATCCCTGTCGGCAGCAGAGCGGGACACAGCGCTGGAGGAGAGAGGAGGTGAACATAATTGTTTATTTTTTGTGTGCAGCGTGATGGGGATCAGAGGGTGCCAAGCATACCATGATGTAGGGGTGCCAAGCATACCAGGAAGAGGGGGCCATACATATCAGGAAGAGGGTGTCACGGGTGTGTCAAAGGTGACAGACAGTCACCTCGCAGTTGGTTGCAGGAGATCTCTACGTTTGGCATTACAGACATCTTCTTAGAGGCTGGCTGTCTCTAGGACCCAGCGGCTACCTCCCTCTGGCTAATTAGCTCCCTGGCCTGGGTGTATAAATACCTGGTGTGTCTGACAGGGAGGTGTCGGCGGTATTCATTACTATTTGTGAAGCTTTAGCAAGAGCAGTACTTCGTCCTCTCTGGAGCTTGAGGCCATGTGCGCATTTGTTTGGAGTCGTCTAAAGCTAAGCAATTCCCCCCTGTTTGTCTACCCTTGTTGTCTATAGAGTTTAGTGGAGATCGACTAGTGGTCATCTCCTTCCTTCCCTAGCCTTAGCGATACGCCAGGGAAAGTCAGGGCGAGGCACGCGTGCGGCGATTGGTGAAGAGCCTATATAGGGACGGTAGTTGAGACAGGGTGACACTAGACCAGACTAGGAGATCTTCACTGCCCCCTTTCCCTAGTGTCTGGGCTCCCTTTCTCTCTTCCCTCTGTGTTGCACTAAGTCTTTCCCACACCTTGCATGACAGAGGGATCAAGGGTGCCATACATACCAGGAAGAGAGATGAGGGGTGCCATACATACCAGGAAGAGGGATTAGGGATGCCATACATACCAGGATGAGGTAAGAAGGGTGGCATACATACCAGGAGGAGTGATGAAGGGTGCCATACATACCAGGATGAGGGATGAAGGGTGCCATACATACCAGGATGAGGGTTGAAGGGTGCCATACATACCAGGATGAGGGGTGCCATACATACCAGGAAGAAGGATGAAGGGTGCCATACATACCAGGATGAGGGATTAGGGATGCCATACATACCAGGATGAGGTAAGAAGGGTGGCATACATACCAGGAGGAGTGATGAAGGGTGCCATACATACCAGGATGAGGGATGAAGGGTGCCATACATACCAGGATGAGGGATGAAGGGTGCCATACATACCAGGATGAGGGATGAAGGGTGCCATACATACCAGGATGAGGGTTGAAGGGTGCCATACATACCAGGATGAGGGTTGAAGGGTGCCATACATACCAGGATGAGGGGTGCCATACATACCAGGAAGAAGGATGAAGGGTGCCATACATACCAGGATGAGGGATGAGGGGTGCCATATATACCAGGATGAGGGATGAAGGGTGATATACAGACCCTGCCACCTGGGACCAGACTCCACCAACGCCTCAGCCCCCCAGTTAAGCTGATTATAACACGCACCGGTTTATAAAAAAAACTTTTTTTTCCTATTCTCCTCCCCAAAATTTGGGGTGCGTCTTATAATCCACAAAATACGGTACTCTGGACAAGAGACACATGGATGAAGCCTCGACACACCGTGGTCCTGATTAGACGGCTAACTGTCACTCCAGACACTGACAGCTCAGCACGCTCCATTCCTAGATTGGAGAGCAGAACTGTCATTTCCAGACACTCTGATAGGAGGAATCGTTGTATGCCGGAAATGCTTCTCCAGCCACTGACTGGAGTAACACTTCTAGGGCACCACACGCCATTGAGAAAATGCACCAAATTCATTAAGTGGTGTCTGTGCGCCTCTTAATGAATTTGGCACATTGTACTCCAGCGACCTCTACATTAAGACTGGTGTGCGCAACGTCAGACTTAATTAATCGACCCCGGAGGTTTTAAACTTTTAGTGTTAAGTGTAAACCACATCAGGAATTTCTCGTCTTTTGGGAGGTTTTTTTTGAGTATTTTTTTTTTATTGCCTGAAGTAATTTTGGAGAGTTTTTGAAGCATTTAGTTAGAGAATTTTTCCTGAAATGTTTTTTTTTTTACAAACGATATGGAGTCTTTTAAGTGTCTTGAAACATTTTTTTAAGCCTACCTGCTCCAAAAACCTTCTCATACTATGGGTGCACATACCCTTACTTCATCACTTGTTCTTTTTAATTGACTGTGGTTAGCCGTCCTAAAATAATAATTGCATTTATGAATTATTTACGGTAGTTCTCCACATCCAGCAGGGAACGTAAACGAAGAGAGAAGCTCCATAAGAGAGAAATCTCTGGTAGAAACTAGGGGTCATTCTGCATATCGAAACCGTAAAATTTAATACATGGTCACCAGCTCGTGGACATCTCTTCTACCTATCGGGATCACTGTTTTTGGCAAAGTAATGTATTTGTCTAGTTATATAACATCCACTTCCATTATGTAATAGTTCAACATCTCATTCTGAATCCATTGGCACCAGAGGCTGCTATCCTCTGCTCTACTGGGAAGGGTTTCTGGTGGAAAATTCAGAGAAGCCGAGGCACCAAAACAGCAAAAACTTGATCTTTATTCCATATTAGTTAAAACAGAAAGACGAAACAGGCAACGTTTCGGCAATAATTGGCCTTTCTCAAGCCTAAAAAAAAAAGACCAATTATGGCCGGAACGTTGCCTGCTTTGTCTTCCTGTTTTAACTAATATGGAATAAAGATCAAGTGTTTATCAAGAATCTGCAGTTTTGGTGCCTCGGCTTCTCTGAATTTTCTACGTTGGTTTTGGTCCTGGTGGGACGCCCTGCCGAGCTAAGCACAAGTTTGGTCAATGGTCCACATGAATCTACTATTGGACTGAGAAGGTTTCCTGGTGGATTTTGGACTTCACTCATTAGGGTCTACAAATATGAAGCCACAGTTCATTTCATAATTGTTTGATGGGGAGGAGGTCACAGCTCTCTGGAGGGGTATCCAGACTGTGGGTCATTCTAGTTGCGTGAACAAGGAACAGGGTTGTCAAAAAATTATTATTACAGGGCAGCTTATCGAAAATTTACCGAAAACTAAACTTTATGGACACATTGAAAGTTTTTATGGAAACTTTGGTTTTATGTTGCCTTATTCTGCAATCACAAGTGTCCAGTGGGCGTTACCTTTAAGCGAAGTGTCCTGCTCCCCAGCCCCACCCCTATACTATTAAGTGACAACATTACTGTTCTCCTGAATGGACACTACAGCTGTCACTCAACAGCAGAAGGGAGGAGCTAAGGAGTAAAGGTAAAGTTTTAAAGTAGTTTTCTATGTTGATGGTCATACTATTTGCATAACTGGGGAAAAGAAGTTGCAATCCTTCGATGCTCTGATCACAAGTGTCCAGTGGGTGTTCCCTTTATAGGAAGAGTCTTTGATATTCTTTACAAGGGGGCGTTGCTCACATGGTAATTATGCAAAGCAGCCTAATGAAATCAGGGAATCCTGTGAGCACCGCCCAGTTGGTAAAAACCATGGAAAAATTAGAACTAAATAAAAAGGCTCATATCTCTGGAATCGTGTGTCGGGTTTAAAAGGAATCCATGAATGAAAACTCAGAATATTCGGGAACAACAGGAATAAAATAAGAGTAAAAAGTGGCTATTTTTGACCGGTCCTCTTTAAGAGAATTGCCGAGTAAAATAACAGAATATTTAGGAAAGCTGGAGTCAGATACCTACACAGTATGTGAGCTTATACTTGTATGTTATATGAAAGTATCAAGAAATATAACCCACTGCAGGAAATCAAACAATCACATGATTTCCATAAATACATGAACATTTACATCACAAAGAACCATAGAAAAAGGGAGAAAAAAAGAAAAGACAGCAGGAACCGGCATTCATCCCCATACATACAGGCGGAATACATAACAGGAAAAAATGTCACGAAATTGAATAATTATCGCAAAAATAATCACGTAATTATTAGTTTAGGTAATTAAGGATATTACCGCTGTCACCATTTACAGGAATGAGCTAATAGGATGGGACATCAGCTCTTTATGTCAGTGGGGTGACGCGTGAAGCCTTTAAAGGGATACTCCTAAGTTACGGGTAAAATTGACAGCAACGACTTTAAGAACTTGTCAAGATTTTTAAGACCCATTTTCAGAAGAAGGGACATTGGATAAAGGTGGTTTCTGTGATCCTAGTGATCGGCTGTAGGATAGAACGTTAGTAAGTGTTTCAATTTCCCTGCAGCGCCACCAGAGGGTAAATGAAGAATTACATAGTCCATGGGCAAGACCCCCACTGCCAACGAGTGGTCTCGTGGGTAAATCACATGACTGCCATTATCTTAGAAGCTACAGATCTAGCATCTGTCATGGGGAAAGGGGGAGTCATAATGGAGACGTGTCTGTTTTGATCAATCTTGCCCATTCAAAAACAGGCAGCACGCAAATGACATCCGTATGTTATCCGCATTTTACGCCCTAAGGCTGTGTGTACACGTTGCGTTTTGGGATTTTTTGTGCAGTTTCGTAAAAAAAAAACCTTAAGGCTATGTTCACACATCATGTTTTTTTTGGCGTCAATTTTCTGCAGCAAAACCTGATCTTCAAGGGCATTTTGTTCAGGATTTTTCTTGCAGTTTTGGTGCTTTTTTTATGCGTTTTTTCAGACTTTTTTTCACTGTCCTTCTGTCTCTTTTTATGCATGTACATAAAGTTCTGTGAAAAAATTGAACCCCATTCTATTTTGGCATAAAAAACGCTGAAAAAACGCTGATACAAATTTTGATGCGTTTTTTTCACCATCCATTACTTCCTATGGGTGAAAAAAACGCATTTGTGCCTTGCATGTTTTCCAAAAAAAACATGCAAGGCACAAAATCCTGAACAAAACAAAAACCGTGATGTGTGAACTAAGAATTCTGGTTTCTCATAGACTTTGCTGGAACTCCAAAAGGCAGCTGAAAATTTGCATAAAAAACTGCATCAAAAAACGTTGAAAAAAACATAATGTGTGAACATAGCCTGAAGGTTTCCCGATGCCAGCAAAGTGAATGAGAATCCTGAAGTCTTGTGCACACGCTGCTTATTTGTGACTTGCAGATTTAAATCTGCAAAATGTCAATTCTTTCCACGTTTTTGTTGCAGATTGCGCCCATACTACTGAGTTGGGGAAAAATACGCAACAAAAACGCATCAAAAATGCAGTAAAAATGTGCGTATTTTACACTGCGTTTTTCCTGCCAAGAGATGCAGAAATGGTGCAGAAATTTCTGCACCAAATACTTAAGGTGTGCACATACCCTAAGGAGTAGGAGAGGCTTGGAAAATTATTTTTTCTTTTGCATTTGAGAAAAACCAATGTTGGCTGATGGTATAAAATACAAAAATGGCTGAAAATCGGATACTGATGAAAAATGTTCATATGCAAAAAAAAAACAAAAAAACAATTGGACATTAATAGTTAATTGCAAAAAATCAAGGAACAAGCAAAGATTTCTATGGCCCAGTTGTATATCTTCAAGACGCTACAGCCGTACATGAGAGATACATAAATACATTAATATACATCTGTATGGATAAAATCCCCCGGTAAATAGTATCTGAAGTATGGGGGGCTTGATGACGTCCATACACACAGACATCCATTATGTATTCCATGTACCATACAGGCTGATCATTCATTTTTATTATCAGGGCTGTGACGTGGTTTTGCCTCTTAGATACTAATACTAAAACATGCACCAGATTTCATGAATTATTGATGCAATGCGCTTGATGAATTTCCTGACCTGACATCTTTATTTCTTAGTCCATTATGGTGGAATATGAGAGACGGTGCATCGTATGTCATTGCTTTTTCGGAGCTTTCTTTGGGTATCGGGACCAACCAGAACACTTGGGGGTTGAGTAGTGAGCTGTTCACTATCAGTTTTTTAGTGAATGAATTAATGCACTTATTATTTTCTACATTTCCCCAAAAATGACCACCTCCCACTACTGGGACTCATCTCCCCCTCTCTATGTGTGACAGCTACTGGATTACAGGACGCTGTAGATTATAATCATCCTTGTAATGGAGATCAGTTATGTAGATCCTGGTAATATCTTTATACAAAGTGGACAATTTGAACAAGCAGAGCAGCAGTGTAAAGCATGGGGAAATGGCGTCTGACAAGACAGGAAGTGTGCAGGTTAGACTAAAGTGCCACCGATAATAGCTGTTAAAAAGGAGAGAATAATGAAGAAACAAAAGGGTCGCCGCACATCTCCGGTGATGTCATCATTGGCGAGGATCCATCCGATTTGTCCTGTCACAACAAAAGCCCAAAATCTCTAAAAGTGTCCCACGCCTACCATGTGCCTGTAATAATACTTATGTGGAAGAGGGGACTTTTTGGCCCTGCAGGCACGAGGATCTCAGAGCAATGGCTACCTCGGCCCCTTTGGTCCGTGTCGCCTGTAACTTTTTTGAGAGACCGTGCCAATGACCGTAGGAACCAAAGGGACAACCATCGGAATGCCTCTACCCCTACCTTTTAGCGCAGAGTCACATTGCTAATACTAATCTAGGGACATGACAATAATGCCTCTAACCAATACTTTCCTTCAGTTATAGGCTGGAGAAAATGGCGGCTTGAGCAGTTTTTGCAGTTTTAATCCCTTAAAGTTAAAGGGGTATTCCCATGTCCATAATCCTATCCCAATATGTAGCAGGTGTAATAATAATATTAGCAAATACCTCCAATTAGAAATGTAGTATAGTTCTTCTGATTAGCTATGTCGCTTACTCCATGTGCAGGGCATTGCATTAGCTTAGGTATCCATGGATACGACCACTCATATAGTGGCAGTTAGTTGTTAGTGGTCATAACCATGGATACCTAAGCTAGTGCAATGCCATGTACATGGGGTAAGTGACAAAGCGAATCAGAAGAACTATACTACATTTTTAATTTGATGTATTTTCTAATATTATTACACCTACTATATATTGGGATAGGATATTGAAGATGGGAAAATCCCTTTAAGCCCCTTTAAAAGCCTAAACTATGTAACTTGAAGCTTGTGGGCCCCAATGCATAAGCTCCAACAGGACCCCCAATTATTGCAAATCTTTAATAGTAATAGTCTTTTTCATATGGACTAAAGCGATCTTTTGGCCCCCCTAGGCTCCAGGGTCTGAGTGTGATTTCAACCCTTGCACCTATTATACACTGCTCAAAAAAATAAAGGGAACACTTAAACAACAGAATATAACTCCAAGTAAATCAAACTTCTGTGAAATCAAACTGTCCACTTAGGAAGCAACACTGATTGACAATCAATTTCACATGCTGCTGTGCAAATGGAAGACAATAGATGGACATTATTGGCAATTATCAAGACACCCTCAATAAAGGAGTGGTTCTGCAGGTGGGGACCACAGATCACATCTCAGTACCAATGCTTTCTGGCTGATGTTTTGGTCACTTTTGAATGTTGGTTGTGTTTTCACACTTGTGGTAGCATGAGACGGACTCTACAACCCACAGAAGTTGCTCAGGTAGTGCAGCTCATCCAGGATGGTACATCAATGCGAGCTGTGGCAAGAAGGTTTGCTGTGTCTGTCAGCGTAGTGTCCAGAGGCTGGAGGCGCTACCAGTAGACAGGCCAGTACACGAGGAGACGTGAAGGGGGCCGTAAGAGGGCAACAAACCAGGAGCAGGACTGTTACCTCTGCCTTTGTGCAAGAAGGAACAGGAGGAGCACTGCCAGAGCCCTGCAATATGACCTCCAGCAGGCCACAAACAGTTAGAAACCGACTCCATGAGGGTGGTATGAGGGCCCGACGTCCACAGATGGGGGTTGTGCTCACAGCCCAACACCGTGCAGGACGCTTAGCATTTGCCACAGAACACCAGGATTGGCAAAGTCGCCACTGGCGCCCTGTGCTCTTCACAGACGAAAGCGGGTTCACACTGAGCACATGTGACAGACATAACAGAGTCTGGAGACGCCGTGGAGAGCGATCTGCTGCCTGCAACATCCTTCAGCATGACCGATTTTGCAATGGGTCAGTAATGGTGTGGGGTGGCATTTCTTTGGAGGGCCGCACAGCCCTCCATGTGCTCGCCAGAGGTAGCCTGACTGCCATTAGGTACCGAGATGAGATCCTCAGCCCCCTTGTGAGACCATATGCTGGTGCGGTTGGCCCTGGGTTCCTCCTAATGCAGGACAATGCCAGACCTCATGTGGCTGGAGTGTGTCAGCAGTTCCTGCAAGATGAAGGCATCAAAGCTATGGACTGGCCGCCCGTTCCCCAGACCTGAATCCGATTGAGCACATCTGGGACATCATGTCTTGCTCCATCCACCAACGTCTCGTTGCACCACAGACTGTCCAGGAGTTGGCGGATGCTTTAGTCCAGATCTGGGAGGAGATCCCACAGGAGACCATCCGCAACCTCATCAGGAGCATGCCCAGGCGTTGTAGGGAGGTCATACTGGCACGTGAGGCCACACACAATACTGAGCCTCATCAGGAGCATGCCCAGGCGTTTTAGGGAGGTCATACAGGCACGTGGAGGCCACACACAATACTCAGCCTCATCAGGAGCATGCCCAGGCGTTGTAGGGAGGTCATACAGGCACGTGGAGGCCACACACAATACTCAGCCTTATCAGGAGCATGCCCAGGCGTTGTAGGGAGGTCATACAGGCACGTGAGGCCACACACAATACTGAGCCTCATCAGGAGCATGCCCAGGCGTTGTAGGGAGGTCATACCGGCACGTGGAGGCCACACACAATACTGAGCCTCATCAGGAGCATGCCCAGGCGTTGTAGGGAGGTCATACAGGCACGTGGAGGCCACACACAATACTCAGCCTCATCAGGAGCATGCCCAGGCGTTGTAGGGAGGTCATACAGGCACGTGGAGGCCACACACAATACTCAGCCTCATCAGGAGCATGCCCAGGCGTTGTAGGGAGGTCATACAGGCACGTGGAGGCCACACACACAATACTCAGCCTCATCAGGAGTATGCCCAGGCGTTGTAGGGAGGTCATACAGGCACGTGGAGACCACACACAATACTCAGCCTCATCAGGAGCATGCCCAGGCGTTGTAGGGAGGTCATACAGGCACGTGGAGGCCACACACAATACTCAGCCTCATCAGGAGTATGCCCAGGCGTTGTAGGGAGGTCATACAGGCACGTGGAGACCACACACAATACTCAGCCTCATCAGGAGCATGCCCAGGCATTGTAGGGAGGTCATACAGGCACGTGGAGACCACACACAATACTCAGCCTCATCAGGAGCATGCCCAGGCGTTGTAGGGAGGTCATACAGGCACGTGGAGGCCACACACAATACTCAGCCTCATCAGGAGTATGCCCAGGCGTTGTAGGGAGGTCATACAGGCACGTGGAGGCCACACACAATACTCAGCCTCATTTTGACTTGTTTTAAGGACATTACATCACAGTTGGATCAGCCTGTAGTGTGATTTTCCACTTTAATTTTGGGGGTGACTCCAAATCCAGGCCTCCATTGGTTAATAAATGTGATTTCCATTGATGATTTTTGTGTGATTTTGTTGTCAGTACATTCAACTCTGTACAGAACAAAGTATTCAATGAGAAGATTTCATTCATTCAGATCTAGGATGTGTTATTTCAGTGTTCCCTTTATTGTTTTGAGCAGTGTAGTTACGCCCCTGCTTAAAGGGTTTTTTCAAACATTAAAAAGTATTATCAATCCAAAAAATAAAAATACGTTCTTTTCACGGACACAACCCGTACCCATTATAACCTATGGTGCTGTTCACATGTCCGTTTTTACCGGCAGCACGGATGACAAGGGCCAATATAAGGCTATAGGTCCATACAGCACACGGATGGCGTCCATGTTTAACTTTGCAAAGTATAGGAGGAGCTTTGTCATTTATTTCTTTATCTATCTGTAAAAAAAACACGGATGACACACTGATGATGCACTAATGAAAAACACTGATGACACCGGTACTATTTTTTTTACACTAGGCCTTATACGGTGCTGGACTCATGTTTGATTGCAGCCTCAGGCTATGTTCACACATCATGGTTTTTTCAGTGTCCACTTTCTGCAGCAAAACCTGATCTCTTGCCAGGAGGTAGTTCAGGATTTTTGTTGCTGTTTTCTTGCCTTTTTTTTGGTGCGTTTTTTTTCACTGTCCTTTTGTCTCTGTTATACATGTACATAAAGTTCAATGAAAAAAAAATCTCATTCTGGTTTATGCACAAAAAATGCTGAAAACACCTGCGTTTTTTCAGCGTTTTTTTCACCACTCATTACTTCCAATGGGTGAAAAAACGCTGAAAGAAGTGACATGCTTTATCTTTTAAAAAAAAACATGCAAGGCACAAAATCCTGAAAAAAAACAAAAAAAACAATGTGTGCATGAGATTTCTGGAATCTCATAGACTTTGATGCTACTGTAAAACGCAGCTGAAAATTTGCATAAAAAAACGCATCAAAAAACGCTGAAAAAAACATTATGTGTGAACATAACCTAAGTGTATTAGAAAACTGCATCGCTTCTCATTATATACAAAGAACTCTTTTTATTTGTAGTGCCCCTTTAAGTCCGGAAGTAAGGGTACTGCTCCAGTTTACTACCAGGCTGCGCAACAATCCCCCCGCACCATCGGAGCTCCGTGTGGATGGATTTCAGGTAATCTGTGCGCTCGCCAAGAGATTTTACTGTCAGGAAATGTCACTATATTCTCCCGAACGACTCAATAAATTCCTGGAAGGCGCCGAACGCTGCGGATTGATAAAAAGCAACGCCACGGCGCGTCTACAAATACTCCGCAATTATTATAGATGACGGCACAGGGTGGACGCATCGTGTGTTTTCAGCCTGAGACGCCATCTTTTCCAGTTACCTACTTAAAAGGATATGTCACAATTAATGGCATCTTTTAGGTCTCCTCCTTTTTCACTTCTATCACTTTTATGAAGATTTTATATGAACTGAGCTCAATTAATATATAATGAAAAGTTCTGCAGCTTCCAAATATACGCTATGCTTGAACCCTTCCCCTCTTTTCAATCTCTCTGTTTGGGGTCAGTGAATGTGGATAATCCTGTTTACATACAGAAGCTACCCATATAGACCTATTCACACCATTAGATGTTTGTTACAATTGTAGACATAGATAGGGGCCATGAGGAATACCTTTCTTTAACATGTGGGCCTACGAGTGACATGCCACTGCGCCGCCATTTGTAGGATGTAGAGATGAGTGAACCCAAACAAAGAAGTTTGCGTTCATGCTCGACAGATGCTTAATGCCAAACATGGACTTTCTCCGGAAGTCCGTTGCAATATCCAAAGTTCCGGGGGAAGTCCGTTGCAATATCCAAAGTTCCGGAGGAAGTCCGTTGCTATATCCGGAGTTCCAGCGGAAGTCCATTGCCACGTTCGGAGTTCCGGGGAAGTCTATTGCAATGTTAGGAGTTCCAGGGGAAGTCGGTTGCAATGTTCGGAGTTCCAGGGGAAGTCGGTTGCAATGTTTGGAGTTCCGGGGAAAGTTTGTTCCAGTGTTTGGAGTTCCGTGGGGAAGTTTGTTGCAATGTTTGGAGTTCCGGGGAAAGTCTGTTCCAATGTCCAGAGTTCCGGGAGGAAGTCTGTTCCAATGTTCGACGTTCCGGGGGAAGTCCATTGCAGTGTTCGGAGTTCCGGGGCAAGTCCGTTGCAATTTCGGAGTTCAAGTTTTTCACACTTGGATTTGGGGATCCTCTGCCATTCTTCCTTGCAGATCCTCTCCAGTTCTGTCAGGTTGGATGGTGAACGTTGGTGGACAGCCATTTTCAGGTCTCTCCAGAGATGCTCAATTGGGTTTAGGTCAGGGCTCTGGCTGCGTCAGTCAAGAATGGTCACAGAGTTGTTCTGAAGCCACTCCTTTATTATTTTAGCTGTGTGCTTAGGGTCATTGTCTTGTTGGAAGGTGAACCTTCGGCCAAGTCTGAGGTCCAGAGCACTATGGAAAACGTTTTCATCCAGGATCTCTCTGTACTTGGCCGCATTCATGTTTCCTTCAATTGCAACCAGTCATCCTGTCCCTGCAGCTGAAAAACACCCCATTGCATGATGCTGCCACCACCATGTTTCACTGTTGGGATTGTATATGGCAGGTGATGAGCAATGCCTGGTTTTCTCCACACATACGGCTTAGAATTATCACCAAAAAGTTCTATCTTCGTCTCATCAGCCCAGAGAATCTTATTTCTCATAGTCTGGGAGTCCTTCATGTGTTTTTCAGCTAACTCTATGCAGGCTTTCATATGTCTTGCACTGAGGAGAGGCTTCCGTCGGGCCACTCTGCCATAAAGGCCCGACTGGTGGAGGGCTGCAGTGATAGTTGACTTTGTGGAACTTTCTCACATCTCCCTACTGCATCTCTGGAACTCAGCCACAGTGATCTTGGGGTTCTTCGTTACCTCTCTCACCAAGGCTCTTCTCCCATGATTGCTCAGTTTGGCTGGACGGCAAGGTCTAGGAAGACTTCTGGTGGTCCCAAACTTCTTCCATTTAAGGATTATGGAGGCCACTGTGCTCTAAGGAACCTTGAGTAATGCAGAAATTCTTTTATAACCTTGGTCAGATCTGTGCCTTGCCACAATTCTGTCTCTGAGCTCCTTGGGCAGTTCCTTTGAGCTCATGATTCTCATTTGCTCTGACATGCACTGTGAGCTGTGAGGTCTTATATAGACAGGTGTGTGCCTTTCCAAATCAAGTCCTATCAGTTTAATTAAACACAGCTGGACTCCAATGAAGGAGTAGAACCATCTCAAGGAGGATCACAAGGAAATGGACAGCATGTGACTTAAATATGAGTGTCTGAGGAAAGGGTCTGAATACTTATGACCATGTGATATTTCAGTTTTTCTTTTTTAATAAATTTGCAAAAATTTCTACATTTCTGTTTTTTTTTTCAGTGAAGATGGGGTGCAGAGTGTACTTTAATGAGAAAAAAAATGAACTTTTTAGAATTTACCAAATGGCTGCAATGAAACAAAGAGTGAAAAATTTAAAGGGGTCTGAATACTTTCCGTACCCACTGTATCATTGGGTGCGGATTTGACACTACGGATGTCCCTGTTATCTTTTTCTCAGGGCAACTAAAATATATCAGTCTGGAGCAGAACCGGCGTCAGCACACGGTGAACCTGGAAAGTTCTGGGACTTTTGGAGCTTTGGGGGCCCATTCTGCCCAGGTTCCAACTTGCGATATCCTCTGCACATGTACATATACACTGCGTATATGAAGCGGACTAAGGAGCTGAGTCGGCTCTAAAAAGCGTAGGTTCTGGCTGTATTATACAGACAAAACCTGTCAAACTGCTCTGATCACAGCAGTCTAACCTCTTGGATGCCACTGTCAATCTTGACAGTGGCATCTAAGAGGATGGAAAGGGGTGAAGAGTTTCCTTCTGGTGCCCATTGATCCCCTGCCCCATGATTGGCATGACACTGTCATGGCAGCCAGAGGGTCTACTGAATGCCCCCGTGTCTGCCATATTTGCACACCAGTGGCAGGAATACTACACCATAAAAATGTAACATGCTACAAAAGTGATCACGTGATCGCAGGTTCAAGTCCACTAGGGGGACAAATAAAAAAATGCAAAAAAAGAAAAATATTTTTCATATCAACCTCCTTTTCACAGAAAGTAATTAAAATGTAAAAAAAATAAACATATTTAGTATCGCTGCATGTGTCACTGTCTGAATTATAATATTAACCTGGGAGATATCCCAAATAGGAGCGGTAATGGCGCTTATCTTAGGAGTCACTCAGCTTTCCCAGAGTAAGAGTACATTTTTAACAACTAATGGGAAATATTCAGTCTGTCAATTTGGATTTTTGTAATAAGAATGTGATAACTTCTCAATGATTCATTCACAGATCAGCATGACATTCACATATTCCTAATTCAGCTCCAGATGATGAAATAATTAACAGCAACAGAATGTGAGAAGATTTACCCTGAGAACCCCATCACCTGCCGAGAGCGGCCATATAACCATCAACACCCGTATGTATAATGTCTGACACCCTAAAGACCCTCTGATACACACAAAGGAGTACAGTATTATACTAGTTATATTGTTGTACATAGGGGATAGTATTATAGTAGTTATATTCTTGCACATAGGGAGCAGTATTATAGTAGTTATATTCTTGTACATAGGGGGCAGTATTATAGTAGATATATTCTTGTACATAGGAGCAGTATTATAGTAGTTATATTCTTGTACATAGGGGGCAGTATTATAGTAATTATATTCTTGTACATAGGGGGCAGTATTATAGTAGTTATATTCTTGTACATAGGGGGCAGGATTATAGTAGTTATATTCTTGTACATAGGGGGCAGTATTATAGTAGTTATATTCTTGTATATAGGGGCAGTATTATAGTAGTTATATTCTTGTACATAGGGGCAGTATTATAGTAGTTATATTCTTGTACATAGGGGCAGTATTATAGTAATTATATTCTTGTACATAGGGGGCAGTATTATAGTAGTTATATTCTTGTACATAGGGGCAGTATTATAGTAGTTATATTCTTGTACATAGGGGGCAGTATTATAGTAATTATATTCTTGTACATAGGAGCAGTATTATAGTAGTTATATTCTTGTACATAGGGGGCAGTATTATAGTAGTTATATTCTTGTACATAGGGGCAGTATTATAGTAGTTATATTCTTGTACATAGGGGCAGTATTATAGTAGTTATATTCTTGTACATAGGGGGCAGTATTATAGTAGTTATATTCTTGTACATAGGAGCAGTATTATAGTAGTTATATTCTTGTATATAGGGGCAGTATTATAGTAGTTATATTCTTGTACATAGGGGCAGTATTATAGTAGTTATATTCTTGTACATAGGGGGCAGTATTATAGTAGTTATATTCTTGTACATAGGGATCAGTATTATAGTAGTTATATTCTTGTACATAGGAGCAGTATTATAATAGTTATATTCTTGTACATAGGGGGCAGTATTATAGTAGTTATATTCTTGTACATAGGAGCAGTATTATAGTAGTTATATTCTTGTACATAGGAGCAGTATTATAGTAATTATATTCTTGTACATAGGAGCAGTATTATAGTAGTTATATTCTTGTACATAGGGGGCAGTATTATAGTAGTTATATTCTTGTACATAGGGGCAGTATTATAGTAGTTATATTCTTGTACATAGGGGCAGTATTATAGTAGTTATATTCTTGTACATAGGGGGCAGTATTATAGTAGTTATATTCTTGTACATAGGAGCAGTATTATAGTAGTTATATTCTTGTATATAGGGGCAGTATTATAGTAGTTATATTCTTGTACATAGGGGCAGTATTATAGTAGTTATATTCTTGTACATAGGGGGCAGTATTATAGTAGTTATATTCTTGTACATAGGGATCAGTATTATAGTAGTTATATTCTTGTACATAGGAGCAGTATTATAGTAGTTATATTCTTGTACATAGGGGGCAGTATTATAGTAGTTATATTCTTGTACATAGGAGCAGTATTATAGTAGTTATATTCTTGTACATAGGAGCAGTATTATAGTAGTTATATTCTTGTACATAGGAGCAGTATTATAGTAGTTATATTCTTGTACATAGGGGCAGTATTATAGTAGTTATATTCTTGTACATAGGAGCAGTATTATAGTAGTTATATTCTTGTACATAGGAGCAGTATTATAGTAGTTATATTCTTGTACATAGGGAGCTGTATTATAGTAGTTATATTCTTGTACATAGGAGCAGTATTATAGTAGTTATATTGTTGTGCATAGTTATATTGTTGTGTATTATAGTAGTTATATTCTTGTATTTAGGGGCAGTATTATAGTAGTTATATTCTTGTACATAGGGGCAGTATTATAGTAGTTATATTCTTGTACATAGGGGGCAGTATTATAGTAGTTATATTCTTGTACATAGGAGCAGTATTATAGTAGTTATATTGTTGTGTATTATAGTAGTTATATTCTTGTACATAGGGGCAGTATTATAGTAGTTATATTCTTGTACATAGGAGCAGTATTATAGTAGTTATATTCTTGTACATGGGGGGCAGTATTATAGTAGTTATATTCTTGTACATAGGGGGCAGTATTATAGTAGTTATATTCTTGTACATAGGAGCAGTATTATAGTAGTTATATTCTTGTACATAGAGGCAGTATTATAGTAGTTATATTCTTGTACATAGAGGCAGTATTATAGTAGTTATATTCTTGTACATAGGGGGCAGTATTATAGTAGTTATATTCTTGTACATAGGGGCAGTATTATAGTAGATATATTCTTGTACATAGGAGCAGTATTATAGTAGTTATATTCTTGTACATAGGGGGCAGTATTATAGTAGTTATATTCTTGTACATAGGAGCAGTATTATAGTAGTTATATTCTTGTATATAGGGGAGTATTATAGTAGTTATATTCTTGTACATAGGGGGCAGTATTATAGTAGTTATATTCTTGTACATAGGGGGCAGTATTATAGTAGTTATATTCTTGTACATAGGGGCAGTATTATAGTAGATATATTCTTGTACATAGGAGCAGTATTATAGTAGTTATATTCTTGTACATAGGGGGCAGTATTATAGTAGTTATATTCTTGTACATAGGAGCAGTATTATAGTAGTTATATTCTTGTATATAGGGGAGTATTATAGTAGTTATATTCTTGTACATAGAGGCAGTATTATAGTAGTTATATTCTTGTACATAGGGGGCAGTATTATAGTAGTTATATTCTTGTACATAGGAGCAGTATTATAGTAGTTATATTCTTGTATATAGGGGGAGTATTATAGTAGTTATATTCTTGTACATAAGAGCATTATTATAGTAGTTATATTCTTGTATATAGGGGCAGTATTATAGTAGTTATATTTTTGTACATAGGGGGCAGTATTATAGTAGTTATATTTTTGTACATAGGGGGCAGTATTATAGTAGTTACACTCTGGTACATAGGGGCAGTATTATAGTAGTTATATTCTTGTACATAGAGGCAGTATTATAGTAGTTATATTTTTGTATATAGGGGGCAGTATTATAGTAGTTATATTCTTGTACATAGGGGGCAGTATTATAGTAGTTATATTCTTGTACATAGGGGCAATATTATAGTAGTTATATTCTTGCACATAGGGGCAGTATTATAGTAGTTATATTCTTGTACATAGGGGCAGTATTATAGTAGTTATATTCTTGTACATAGGGAGCAGTATTATAGTAGTTATATTCTTGTACATAGGGGGCAGTATTATAGTAGTTATATTCTTGTACATAGGGAGCAGTATTATAGTAGTTATATTCTTGTACATAGGGGGCAGTATTATAGTAGTTGTATTGTTGTACATAGGGGGCAGTATTATAGCAGCTGCGACTCAGAACAAGTCTATTTGTTTGAAACGTGTCAGTTCTTACTCCTGTGTCTGTATGGATCTTGAAAGATGTTTGTAATAAAGGCTGAAGAATCGTATCTTTACAAGTGCTTGACCATACTTGATTCCAGATGAGGGTTATGGCTCAGGCTTCTAGATGGTTTTTATTCCTTGTGTTAATTTAATTGATTTCTCACATCTTTTTACTTTAATTCTTCCATTTTTCCATTGGGTTGATAATTTCATTTATCTATTGGTTGAATGTTAATGCAAAGCCTCTGAGACGCAGGAAGGTCAGATTGTGATCAGGCCATTCTTTAGTTAGAGGTTGAGTTTATGAGAATGCGGAGGATTGATTTCTCTCTCTTCCCGCAGATACGGCTCTATCCATTAATCTTGGCCAATTAGGAATACTATATGGACAGTGTAAGAAGTCAATGCTCAGTATGCAGGAGATGAATCACATCAGCTGCCTCTATACCTAACCAAGCCCTGACCTGCGATAAATCTCCTGACGCCATAAACCCAGCACAGATCACTCCTGCGGATGTATGGAGGAGAGCTGGGTTTTATCTGTCTGAATCCTTGCAGGCAATACATTTGTGCAAACTCTTTCATTTGTAAAATCAAGGTGCTTTTTTTTAACCCCGATTTCTCCTGTCTTCAGTTAACTGGAAGGAGCGGTCTGTGAATTCTGCTTTTTTTCTCCACTTGTGAGCCACTTCTTTTCCTCCCCCTGTTTCCTGAACTCAGTATTTTCTTCAGCGCACTGCAGCATTAAGTCACAACTACTGATTTAAGTCTATGGAGATGGAAGGAGAAGGATTAAGCAGATTGAGGGGTAAGCAGAGAGACACACACAGATCCTGCTGCAGCTTTCTAGTAAGTGTTTTATCTCACCAAGAGCTGGATACACAGCTACAGTGCTCACTTACTACCGTAAAATGTCCACCATGATCACCGAAAACATCAGTCCTGAGGATATATGGAGGAGAGCTGTAGTGTGGCTACCTGTGCTGCCGAATCCTTATGTGTGTCTCCTTCCCTTGAAAGACCAGTTGTTGTTTTTTCCCTGTCTTGAGTAAACAAGACGTAGCTCTCATTTCTCCACTTATCAGCCAATTCTTCTCCTCTCCTCTCCCTTCCTCCTGAACTCATGAAAAACGGCTAAAATCCATCTTGGTCAAGAGAAAAAAGGCCGATACCTCACTGACGGATTAGGTTACTGCTGCCTATTACAGTATATGAAGAGGAGGGGGAGTGAAGACCAGAGTGACGCATGTCCTGAACCTTTCTAGAAAGTGATTCTCTCGCACCAAAGCTGAATTCACAGTTACACTGCTCAATAATACAATATAATGCCCCACTTGCTGCTGCTTCCTAGTGAGTTTTATCTCAATCCAGAGATGGATTTATAGCTACACTGCTCAATAATATAATTCCCCACCTGCTGTTGATTTCTAGTGAGAGTTTTATCTCAATCCAGAACTGGATTTATAGCTACACTGCTCAATAATATAATTCCCCACCTGCTGTTGATTTCTAGTGAGAGTTTTATCTCAATCCAGAACTGGATTTACAGCTACATTGTTCAATAATACAATATAATGCCCCACATGTTGCTGATTCCTAGTGAGAGTTTTAGCTCAATCCAGAGCTGGATTTACAGCTACACTGCTCAATAATATAATATAATTTCCCCACCTGCTGTTGATTTCTAGTGAGAGTTTTATCTCAATCCAGAGCTGGATTTACAGCTACACTGCTCAGAACTGTGGTATAATGTCCTCCATGAAGTTGCTGCTTCTGGAAATGTGCTACATGGAGATGAAAGAGCAGGAATCCTTTATCTCTGTGTGTGCTGTGTCAGTGAGACATCATAGCAGCTAGTCTCTAATATAAAAACAGCTATCTCAGATACTCCTGCCCATAGACTTGCTGGTAGGGGTCTGGGGTCTTTCATTCTAGCAACCACTGAGGGTCCACAATAGGCACATGATCTATATTCGGCCAGCGCTTTGCTTCTTAATAAACTCAAGACGGAGAAACATCAGTGCCGGCGTCATTAATGAGGTCGCAGCAAAGGTCGGTAACAGATTAAACCCCGAAATTCTGGAATACGTTTAATTGATTTCAAGAACAAAAAAAACAACAACAACAAAAAAAAAAGTCTCCGGAGGGAAGAGAGTCTAATAAAAACAATTAAATCAACAGCATATGTCAAAAAGGGAACAGGATGCCGGCCTGGGAAATAACAGCTGTTGCTATGACAACGGTTACGTTAATTATAATTGTGTGGCAAAAAAAAAGAAGTAACGCCGATGTTAATAGAATCTATATATACCTGTTGTACATGTATTACAATGGATGAACGGGGGAGGGGAGAGGATCCAAACCTTATTAAAGAGCATTAGTAACATGGTGTGTGTGTGTGGGGGGGGGGGACATGGAATAAAATATCCTTAATAAGGTGTATAATGACCATGGCGCCAATGGGATCAAAGTCTGATGATAGTTGTGTAAGCCCCAGGGCCATATTTGCAGTGTGCACTCCATAATGGGTCCTCGAGCCATTAAAGGAAGACTGATTCTGATACTGTTCTTTAACTATAAGCCCCATTAGGCTTGTGGCTATTATAATGGGGTGTGAATCTGACTTGTGGGACCACCACTGATCCCAAGAACACAGTAGTGTCAGTTCTAATCTAGTGCTGCATCTGCTTCAACCTTTCTTTCCAGCAGGGCGGCGCCCCGCCATCATTCCTTGGCTGTAGCTGTAGCGGCAAGAAACAGGAAAAACTTAGATGAGGACACAATGCTAAATCAGTATGGTGGTAGCGGCCCCCTCATTCTCAAAATTGGTGGTGGATACATATGCAGGATGCCACAGATTAAATTGCTTGTGGTTGTAGTCTTTCAACTACACATTGGGGGGCGATACTGAGTCATAGAAGAAATGGTAAGGGTGTCCCCAAATCTGATGAAGTGGAGAGGACGATATGATTTCATATCAATGCCAGAGTTGGAGGAACACTCTAGGTAAAACAATACCATTGAATTATGCCTCGTACAGGGCTTAAAGGGTTATTCATCATTTTCATAAATTAATATCGTTGGATAGAGCTTGTAAAAACAAGCAGTTTTGCAATTTTCTGCGTGTTAAAGTTTTCATCCGTTCCTGAGATATTAACACTTTTTCTTTTGTTTACAGCTCGTTGCCTTGGAGACCGAGCACCGCTGCTAGGCAACAGAACATGCTCAGTGCTTACAAGCTCTTCTCTATTGAGATTGTAAGCCTCTGTTTTGATGCTGGCCAGGATTGTTATCTCCCAGCTTCAATGCAGTGCTTAGAAGTTAGACAGCAGCGGTGGTCGGTTTCCGAGGTAACGGGATGAAAACAAAAGAAAGGTGTTAATATCTCAAGAATGGCTACAAATTTAACAAGCAGTAAATTGCAAAAATTTTTGTTTTTACCAGTGCTATCCGAAAATATCTGTCTATGAAGATGGGAACGAACCCTTTAAGAGGGTGGAGCGTGACACAAGGATTCAAAGATGGACGTCCTGCCCTGCGCCATCAGGTCAACAAACCACCTTGCCTTGAGCAAGATACAGGCCACGCCATTGAAATAAATGACTGCAACAGAGGAAGGAAAGTGTAGCCACAACTATGCATATAATGTCAGGGCATTCTGGGAGTTATAGTACCACAACAGTTGGAGACCACTGATACTCTGTGCATGGTGTCAGCAGGTGGAGGGAGGAGTACTAGGTAGGGTCTCATGTATTGGAGATACAAGCACTTTCGACTGAGACTAACACCCCGGCCCCCATCATATCTGAGGAGCTGTCCTCAGTGCTGAAAACCCAGGTGTCCACACTTTCCAGCGTGCTGTGATGAGCACCATTTACTTTGCTTGGGTTTGTATCTTTAAATCCAGCACTGGGGGTTATTACGATCCCGGAATGGACCCCCCGAGTGTATTCTATCACCGTAAAGTAATAACGACGCACATTGCCAGCTACCGAGTTCACTGCTGCAATTTGCTCCCCAAGGCCCAAAAGCAGCAATAATTTGAGATGGGAGTAATTTGCAGAATGGCAGCCGGTGACTAGAAAATTGCCGCTTTTTGCAGAAGTGTGCCGTCTCCGATTATAGGAGCGTCCTAATTATTTTCTGCCAGTAATAATGTGTGACAGCGTATGCCTCCATCCTCTATTACTCCTGCTGTTACATAGTATACTGCTGGGGTCTTATACTCTGCAGCGTCTATCTATCTATCTATCTATCCTTCTATCTATCCCATATCTATCTATCTATCTATCCCCTATCTATCTATCTATCTATCTATCTATCTATCTATCCTTCTATCTATCCCATATCTATCTATCTATCTATCTATCTATCCTTCTATCTATCCCATATCTATCTATCTATCTATCTATCCTTCTATCTATCTATCTATCTATCCTTCTATCTATCCCCTATCTATCTATCCTTCTATCTATCCCATATCTATCTATCTATCCTTCTATCTATCCCATATCTATCTATCTATCTATCCTTCTATCTATCTATCTATCTATCCTTCTATCTATCCTCTATCTATCTATCCTTCTATCTATCCCATATCTATCTATCTATCTATCCTTCTATCTATCCCATATCTATCTATCTATCTATCCTTCTATCTATCCCATATCTATCTATCTATCTATCTATCTATCCCCTATCTATCTATCTATCTATCCTTCTATCTATCCTTCTATCTATCCTTCTATCTATCCCATATCTATCTATCTATCTATCTATCCTTCTATCTATCCCCTATCTATCTATCCTTCTATCTATCCCATATCTATCTATCTATCTATCCTTCTATCTATCCCCTATCTATCTATCTATCTATCTATCTATCTATCCCCTATCTATCTATCTATCCTTCTATCTATCCCCTATCTATCTATCCTTCTATCTATCCCATATCTATCTATCTATCTATCCTTCTATCTATCCCATATCTATCTATCTATCTATCCTTCTATCTATCTATCTATCTATCCTTCTATCTATCCCCTATCTATCTATCCTTCTATCTATCCCATATCTATCCTTCTATCTATCCCATATCTATCTATCTATCTATCTATCCCCTATCTATCTATCTATCTATCCTTCTATCTATCCTTCTATCTATCCTTCTATCTATCCCATATCTATCTATCTATCTATCTATCCTTCTATCTATCCCCTATCTATCTATCCTTCTATCTATCCCATATCTATCTATCTATCTATCCTTCTATCTATCCCCTATCTATCTATCCCCTATCTATCTATCTATCTATCCCCTATCTATCTATCTATCCTTCTATCTATCCCCTATCTATCTATCCTTCTATCTATCCCATATCTATCTATCTATCTATCTATCCTTCTATCTATCCCATATCTATC
Source organism: Phyllobates terribilis (assembly GCF_046119375.1). NCBI lineage: Eukaryota > Metazoa > Chordata > Amphibia > Anura > Dendrobatidae > Phyllobates > Phyllobates terribilis. The sequence continues at coordinate 56,680,699 of NW_027362762.1, forward strand.
TATCTATCCCCTATCTATCTATCTATCCTTCTATCTATCCCCTATCTATCTATCTATCCCCTATCTATCTATCTATCCTTCTATCTATCCCCTATCTATCTATCTATCTATCTATCCCATTATCTATCTATCTATTTATCCCATATCTATCTATCTATTTATTCCATATCTATCTATCTCATATCTATTATCTATCATCTATCTATCTCATATCTATCTATCTATCCCATATCTATCTATCTATCTCATATCTATCTATCTATCTATCTATCTCATATCTATCTATCTCATATCTATCTATCTATCTATCTCATATCTATCTATCTATCTCATATCTATCTATCTATCTATCTAATATCTATCTATCTATCTCATATCTATCTCATATCTATCTATCTATCCCATATCTATCTATCTATCCCATATCTATCTATCTATCATCTATCTCATATCTATCCCATATCTATCTATCTATCCCATATCTATCTATCTATCTCATATCTATCTATCTATCTATTATCTATCATCTATCTATTATCTATCTATCTATTATCTATCTATCTATCTATCTATCTATTATCTATCTATTATCTATCTATTATCTATCATCTATCTATTATCTATCATCTATCTATTATCTATCTATCTATCTATTATCTCATATCTATCTATCTATTATCTATCTATCTATCCCATATCTATCTATCCCATATCTATCTATCCCATATCTATCTATCCCATATCTATCTATCTATCTATCCATCTATCTACCCCATGTCTATCTATCTATCTATCTGACAAGTTCTGTCCAGAGTTATAGGCTTGTAGCCCAAGAGAGGCATGTAGGCAGAGTAGTACCCATCAGATGGGAGATCACCTTGCAGTGGTTGATGGGCACACATGAATTGGCCAATTTATGTGCTAAGAACCTCCGTTTTTTGTAAGTAAAGCTTACTGAGTAATAACACTGTTTAGATAAAACGTTTTTATTGTCTTTATGTATTTTGGCCATAATGGAGTGCTGCTGCGCTTTCTTTTTATCTATCTATTATCTATATATCTATCTATCTATCCCATATCTATCTATCTATTATCTACCTATTATCTATCATCTATCTATCTATCCTTCTTTCTATCTATCTATCTATCATCTATCTATTTATCTATCATCTATCTATCTATCTATCTATCCCATATCTATCTATCTATCTATCTATCTATCCCTCTATCTATCTATCTATCTATCTATCCCATATCTATCTATCTATCTATCTATCCCATATCTATCTATCTATCTATCCCATATCTATCTATCCCATATCTATCTATCCCATATCTATCTATCTATCTATCCCATATCTATCTATCTATCTATCTATCCCATATCTATCTATCTATCTATCTATCTATCTATCTATCTATCTATCTATCTATCTATCTATCTATCCCTGGCAGACGCCTAAATGCCTTTTCTGCCATCGTCAGGTTAATAGAGGTGTATGGGCTCCAGGAGACCCTTAGCTAGATGGAAGCATTATCCGCCTGGCTGTCATGGGCTTTTGCAGCTGAGGGGCTGTGACTCTACACTTGTGCTCCTTGGTTTAGTCAGTCATGGGTCGCCCCGGTTTTCAAAATACAGTAAAAAGAAAAGCAAATAGGAGAGGTTTATGGTTGAACTGTGAAGTTTTTCTTCTGTTTAATCAGATGATGAAGATCCAATCTGATGCTTCAGCGATGGGAGAATTATTGAGCAGCGGTGCAGACTGATCTTACGGTCAGAAGCCCCCTCGTCTTTACCGAGAGCTGAAAAAACCTATTGATTCTGTAAGTGTCCATGGATATCATTATTGTGTTTACTGCGCCAGACGATTATGATGACGGTAATTAGGCCGCTTGTTTATGCCCATGATGAAGCAGGAGGCGAGACGGAAAACTCTAGCATGTGTTGGCATTTCAGAAATAACTCTCTACGAAAATTAAGTCCTTTATTTTTCCGATTCAGGGTTGCACTTGAATTATGTCAGGGAATTATTTCCATCGCGTCTCTTCGGATAATGGGGAATACGGTCTTCATTTTACTCTTTGGTCGAAGACCATGTGTGGGCGGGGAGTTGAGTCAGTTCTTTCGATACTCATGGGTTGCTTCAACTGCTCCATTGGTCAATAAGACAGGACTGCTCCAGTAAAGGAGATCATTGGAGCAGTTCTCTTGTTGGTCAACCATGGTCCTCCTAACACCAAGCTGAAGAAGTCCTAGGAGCCAAGGAGTTTTTTTTCGGTAGGCTGTCTTCTTTTGGTGTCTATGAAAATCCTTCATTGTTGGCCACTTAAAAAGTCAAGTTGGTCAAACTGGCTGTCAGAGTCCACATCCTCAATCACCACCTCGATGGTAGTTTTTTTGGACCAGCCATTGTCCAACTCTACATGTAGTCTACAAAAAGTCTTGGCTACTTAGACTCTGCCATAGTCTTTAAAAGAGAGATCCAGCCAAAATAATCCTTGGAAAAGTTAGAGAAGAGTGAAGAGGACAGCATAATTTTGGACCACCACTAATTTGGTCTTGATAAATCAAAGACCTTTAGTACTGCACAGAGATTTCAGCTACTGGAAATGGGAAGCCTTATTACCCAGGGTACTTCCTTCTTCAAGTAAATATTTTACAGAAATTGTCAAACCAATCAGCACGTCTATTGGGGTGAGGCTGGACTTTACACATTGCCTGTGACATACTGTGTGTTGCTGCACAAAGCACAGCCTCCGGCCTCTCCTGTGGATTATTCTTAGCCCTTTTTGTTCTGCTGTTAACTATCCTCATAGATTGCTTCCAGCTTTCTGTCGATGATGTAAGGCTATTTTTCTCTTATAATCTTTACCCCTCCCTGCAAGGGGCTGGACTTTGCACACAGCCTGTGACATACTGCGTGTTGCTGCACATAGCACAGCCTCCAGCCTCTCCTGTGCATTTTCCTTAGACCTGCTCTCCAGCATCCTGCACACAATTTGGAATGATCTATATAAGTGTAGCACTTATCAGAAATGATCTTGCCCCACCTCCTTATGTGACACTTGGACAAAGCATGATGGGACATGTAGTTACCAGAAAGTGACTTCTACAAACCAGATGGCAGATGGGAAATGTTATGGGAACAAAACATCAGTGGGAAGGGATGTGGGGAGAATAGTATTATAATGATGATGGCAAGGTAAGGGGGAGTTTGGGGGAGTTTAAGTGTCTGTTGGAGTTTCCCTTTAATATGTTGCCTATATATAATTGCATCACAGCAGGTAACATTATCATTCTGCCACAGGCAGGAGATGAGATTTTGGCATTTTACAGCCCGGAGTTGGCTCGCAATCCTGTCTTCAATAATTTAACAAGTTGTTCAAGATTCCAGAACATCCCCCGTTCCCTGCGCCCTGCAGACATGACAAGCTGGAGACTAAACTTCTATCATTCAGTATCGGCTCCCTCTCTTACGGGATGACGCTCCCTCCTGACATTTCATATAATGAATCGAATATTCAGACTAAATGAGAAATAGATTGACAGATGAGAAGTATTATCCGAAGTGAAACACGGGCTACAAAAAGTATATTCATCGTCCTTCAGTCTGGCATAAATACAAGACTGATACACTGTAACGAATCGGCAGGACTAGGCAATGACAGGTTCAGCCTTCTGATGGCACATTTAGACCCTGCCCCTGAGCCGGCCCCCGAGTAGCGGGAACACCCATTTTGGGGTGGGGTTTGCATAAAGATTACACCTTTTATGGTTTCATTAGCAGAATTATCTGGGAAAAATGGGAACAGTTTAGGTGCAGTTCGTCATGGCATGCTGGGAGTTGTAGTTTTGCAATAGCTGGAGTATAACAGTTTGGAGACCACCTATAATCTGGGTAAGCCTGAACAGATGAAGAGAAGGTTTACAGTCTTTAAAGAGGACATGTTTCCAGGTCAAAAGTGGCCAGTTTTTGCTCTTATTTTATTCCTGTTGCTCCCGTGAGTATTCTAATTTTTGCTTGTTTTTTTAAATCCGCCATACGGTTCCAGAGATATGGACCTTTTTCTTTAGTGCTACTTCTTATAGTCTTAACCAAGAGGGCGTGGCTCTCAGAGCAGCCTAAAGACACGCCCCCAAAGAACCCTCTGAGCCATGCCCCATTGACAAAGACTGTAAAGGGTAGCACTAAATAAAAAAGGCTCATATCTTTGGAACCATATAGCGGAATTAAAAAAGACAAAAATCGGAATACTCAGTGGAGCAGCGAGAATAAAAGAAGAGCAAAAACTGGACACTTTTGACATGGTGAAATGTTAATAAGTATGTTCCCATTCAGGCTGTCAGGGCATACTGGGAGTTGTAGTTTTGCAGTAGATGAAGAACCACAGGTTGGAGACCACTGACCCAGACTGATACATTGTATCTCGAGGGGGTTTTTCATCGCTGACCTCGTGTGACCCTTTATCTGTTAGTGATTCTCTTTTTATCATCCATAAAGCAATAAATAATGTGATCTCTATATTTGAAAATTGGAAAACAATATAACAACAGAATGATAGTTTGTTTTTTGGCAGCCGGGCCTCCACTTACCGCACGTAGAGGGAACGCTTTTGGTTTGTTTTCAGAGAGCCGGACCCAGAACTCATGCTGTGATTCATCATCTGCTCGCGTAGGTCATGGATTTTTGCTTCAAACCGAGCGTACTCTGAAAAGAGAATGGAAGCAGAAACATGTTAGAAAACATTTGCCAAGTGACCCGTCCGTAACTATCAGATGCCAGAGAAGATGAGCCATTACGCGGGCCGCCGCACTAACAGGACTGATGGAGAAATGACTGGAGCAAAATGTCGATAAGTTCGAAAAGGATGGCGCCATACACAGTTAATACTGGTTATAAAGTCACCAAATATAAAACACAGCCTCATTAATAAATAGCTGACACTTAAAGGGGTTGTCTACTACTCGGACAACCCCTTCTGAATCATTGTTTTCCCTATGTAAAATAATAACATGTTATACTCACCTCTGGTGATGGTGCCATTCCAGCAGTGTCAGCACTGGCTCTCCCAGGGATTGCGTGACACTGATCACAGGGATCGCTTGACATAACATTGTTACGCGAACCCCAGGAAAGCTAGTGTTGACGCCTCTGGAACAGTGCCAGCACAAGAGGTTAGTATATTAGTGTTACTATTTTACAAGAGGGAAACATATGGATTCAGAAGGGGCTGTCCGAGTAGTGGACAACCCCTTCAAAGGCGTTTTCTCATGATCATAAATGGGTAAACTTGCAAACTGCTTGCAAAAATCAGCAACTTTTCCATTTACCTCTTATTAAAAATCCTATCCAGTCTCAAGAACGAAGGGATTTTTAATTTTATAGTTTACTAATCATTGCCTAGGTTACCGGCCATGTCTGCAATCTATCAGAAGTGGCCGGTTTCCTAAGCAAAGAGCGCGCTTGCAAGCACAAAATTCAGGTCAGCTCAACCATGGATTTTCTATTCTTATGAGTGTTATTGGGATTAGCCTTTCTTTTTGGGCATGTTCCTTGTTGAAAAAGTGATTAGAGAGTGTCCTGCTGCTGGAATCATCAAGAATCTACTGTAATCTATGCAGAAACTCAACTTCCAATTTCCCCTGCAGCAGTCCCACAGGAAAAATTAGGCATTACACATTTTGGGTCCTCCAGGTGGATATATGCTATTTACAGCCACTCCCCATTGAGGAGGGTCATAAATGCAAGACCCTGTTCACTCAGTTTTTTTTCTTTTTTTTATACTAGTTGTTTTTAAACCAGAAAAATCCATCTCCAGTAATTCACCTGCTTCTTGATGATTTCCAGGTATAGCACTGTTTTCTTCTTCTCTAAACAAGGGGAAAACGTGACTTAAACTCTGCCTCCTCTAGTAGCAGCAATCTGAACTTGTCAGTTTGTGATCAGTCCGATCATGCTGCAGCCAGTCTCTTTGACATCCGTCTCCTAATTCTTACATGTGGTTGTCAAAAAAAAGTAGAGGGTGGATAGTAGGTCTGTGAGTGGAGGATCCGATTACACAGGGTTTATTGTAGTCTACTGTATAACCATGGAGACATATAGGCCTGCATAGGAGCTGTGTACATAAAAAGGTACAAGCTTTTGAATCACAACTAACTGCAAAGTCGCTTTCTTTTTTTTTTATTCTAGAAACATCAGTGCAATAAAAAAAAAAAAAATGTTGCAAAAGTCTTCACACACTATTGTTTTCCCAATATACACTAGTGGTATCATCAATGGTAGAGAGCATCATTACAGCCACGTGGCCGCCCATGGACCCTGAACTGAAGGGTACACCGTTGCTTCTTCAGAAGCTTCTCTGATCATCTGATGGTGATCTGCCATGACCCCCACAATCAGATGTTGTATTCCAACGATAAGGCACATGTATAGGATATAGGACCCCCAACCATTGAGAGAAGAGAGGCCCACAATTTGTCAATTTTGTTCATTGAAATCAATGCTGTGGTGTCTGAGATTGCATGTCGTTCTCTCCTGTGATGTCTATGGGAGCAGCTTGCTCGGCTCCTCTGTATGTCGCATAGACTTAAGTAGGGAAAAGCCAACGCTGATGGAACCCGATTCTCCCAAAAGTCGAGGAAAACCCGCACCACCCTGTGGATATGCCCCAAGTTCCCAATGTCCCTTTAATTAAGCATTGTATGGAAATCAAAGCAGATGTCTGGGTCATTTATAGGCACAGTAGCTCTTCGTGGTGGCTTTCCGAGTAGATGTCTCCTCTCGATTACTTCCCTGTGCCCTAATAGACGGAATAACAGTAGCTGTATAATAACTGTAGACCCACAATCAGGAGAATACAATATGTGAAGATCTGAGGAAGTGGGTTGTAATAATCACCTAGGCAGGTAAATAATGGAACTATTTTTATTCCTTACGTCCATGGTCTTACAGCAATTCCGGATAGATGGTCACAATGCAATGTCCCCAGTCCACAAGATCCTAACCCGGGATCAGTAGTTCCACTGCCCCCGTACCAGGTGATACCCACTGTTTCCCAACTTTTAGTTGACCCACAGCTGTTGTATCTCCCGCCGGTATAGTCTGCAGTCACAGCCCATGCTCCTCCAGTCGAAGGGATGCCAGGACCGTAGCACGTGTGTCCAACTCCAGCCAGCAACAATCCCTCCATTTCCTGATCAGTGTCCTAAATACCTCAAACCCCTTCCCCGGAATTGAGCCTGACCCTCGGGAAACACCCCATCAAAGCTAACTGGGCATTGCTGGAGGTATTTTACTAATGTGGAGCCCATCACCTGGGACTGCATGTGAGTCCCCCTGTGGTGACGGCTCCACTGGGTCTACTATCCCCATCCACACAGTGGGACTAGTCACTGGGAGAACAATGGCTTGAGGCCCCTGAGACACTAACAAGATTATTGGAATGATTGCTTTACCTGATTACCAATCTTGGGTCTGGCCTTATGTATACATAAGATCCAGCCCACACGTCTTCCTCTGCTTACCGTCACTGAATGGAAACATTGATTCCTGAGGCTGAACTGCCGAGCAAGCAAATCTCTAATAAAATGCAGCAAGAAAATCTCTAATAAAACACAACAATAAGATCAACGTAACTAGTGCTCCGTGCTGGAAAAAGTCAGCATCCCTCAGAGCCATGGATTTGGCTCTACGTGCATTCATCCAATAGTCTTTAGAACAAGGCCAGCTCCTCACAACATACATGTTATATACATACGAGTGAGTGGTACTGTGGCACCCCAGGGGTCTGGTTTCCACAGTAACGGCAATGTTATGTCTGAGAGCAGGTGGGAGGTCTCTTGGTCAGGAATCCTATGCATGCCACACCTCCTGCCCAGTCCTGGGAGGGGAAGAACTTCCCCTATATAAACCTGGGGCTGAGGCAGGGTTAGGGAGTTCAGAGGGAGAGTTCGGCCAGGAGGGCTGACAGGGAGCTGTGGCTCCGGCTGGGCCCAGCTCCTGGGCCATGCCAGAAGTAGAGACAGAGAAGAGAAGCAGCTATGGGAAGAAACAACAGGAGCTCTGTGGGAGCAGTGTTACAAGGAGTCAGGGGCTGGCAGCTGCAGAGCTCGCCCTGACTGAGAAGATTTCTTACCGGACCCGGAGTCCGAGGCTGTGGGGACTAACTCCTACCCAGCAGCAGAATCCGTCAGGCAGGGGATTCCAGGTCCTCTGGCCAAGAAACCCGAAGGCACGGTCACACGCGTGGGACCAGCACCGCCGTCGTGGAGCGGAAGCTACTAGAAGGCCCCGAGTCACCGGCCATACGGGTGAGCACCACACGGTACACTCAGGGACGTGGGCTACTTATACCCGCCTCTAGCAAGGTAGCCAGAAGAGTACAGTTAGTTTGGGAGGCCTACAACTCCGCCTGGCCAGGGGAGATCCCATCTGCTCAAGGACTGACCAGGCCCCAATCGCTAGCCAGTACTCCGGGAGGGTCTATCTTTGTCACCAGTAAAGACCCTGAACTACACCGTACCGTCTCCGAGTGGTTCCTGCTACCCCCATCATACACGTCGGCTGCCCTGAGGCCATACCCCTCCCGTTGGGGGTGATACTATCACGCTGCACAATCCTACCACCGGCCTCAGCGGTCTGCCCTGCAGCAGCAGCTCCTTAGCTGCATTCAACGGGTGGCGTAGTCGTACAACATCTACCGCTAATCCAGCGCCACTTAGTCTGACTCCCTGGGCACGGACCGGATCACCGCCACGAGACTACAACCCTCAAGAGATCCGGCTCCGGGTAAGCTCCCGCGTGCGCAACGCAGCGCGACACAGGCCCAGGGGCGCGTCAGTACCAGCCACTCGGCTTATAACACTGCTGCACTATTAGAATCTTTGCCGTGTTACCTCCTTTACATTCATAAATTCATTTCTGATCGCTCTGAGACATTTCTGAGAGTTCACAGAAGACAAGCTTCATATTAACTCCAGACAGTGGAAGCATGAGCCTTTGTAGGGATGTCCCGCAGAGACCCCAGGGGGATGATGAGATCCTTCATCCATAATGGGACATTAGTATTCATTGGGTCCTGGGTGGGGGTTGTAGAACCTGTGCAGGGATGTCCCACATAGACCTCAGACGGTCTAATAACACAGAACAGTCTCGTATGTCCAGGAGACTTGCTGCAGAGACTTGTGACCCGGGGGACCATGAGATACTTCATCTATAATGTAACATTAGCATTCATTTGGTCCTTGGTGAGGGTTGTAGTCATTGCATGGGCTCATTTATAGAAGAAGCCGACCGGCTGTTCACTCTGTATTCTAGATGTCACACAAGCACCAACTACTTGGTTTTGCACAATGTTTTTTTTTTTTTAGGATGGGATTACATATGATGAAAGAGATTCAATAAAGAAAAAAATTGGCTCAAAAATCTGCATTAATTGTAATGGCTGATTTTCTGGTGTAGACTAGGCTTTAAGCGACGATGTCCTTTGTTGGGTCGCTCTCTTTGGTTCTGGTCTTATTCTGTTCAGTCTCAATTCCTCAGTGCCTGTGGCTACAACAGACCTTGGGCAACGTCTCCCCAGTCTTCTCTTCACTCTCCAGCGCTCATGAGCTTTGATATGGCGTCATGATGTCTGTCACCCCATGATCTCATGACATTGCCTAATCGGTGCCATAGACTGAAGAATGAAGAAAAACCACAGTCAAAGGAAGCCAGAAGAGATCAATGCCTGAGGCCTAGTCAGCGCAGAAGGGGCAAAACCGTGGATACAGGAGAGAAGAAAACTGGAAACTGAGGTAGCGACCTGGGAGAAGACCAGGAATGGAGCTTCGGTGGTGGAAAAGGTTAGGTGTAGGGTGAGAAGAAAAGAGGAGCCAGAGGGAGGAAGCCTGAGGAGCTGCGGTGGCAGGGCAGGTGAGTAGCGGGGATGAGAAGACAGGAGCCGGGACCGAGACTGCAGAAGACCAGTCAGGGAGCTATGGTGGCAGGACAGGTGAGTGACGAAGTCACAAGAAGAAGGAAGCCAGAGGGAGAGAGCCTGTGGAGGACCGGGCAGGGAGCTGAGGTGGCAGGACAGGTGAGTGGCGGGGTGAGAAGAAGACGGGAGCTAGATGGAGAGAACCTGCAGAGTACCAGGCAAGCAGCTGAGGTGGTGGAAAAGGTGAGGGGCAGGGTGAGAAGAAAACTGTAGCTAGAGGGAGGGAGACTAAAGAGGACAGGGCAAGAAGCTGTGGTGGTGGAAAAGGTGAGGTGCAGAGTGAGAAGACGAGAGCTAGAGGGAGGGAGCTTGCAGAAGACTGGGCAAGGAGCTGTGGAAAAGGTGAGGTGCGGAGTGAGAAACAAACGGGAGCCAGAGGGAGGGAGCCTGAGGAGGACAGGGCAAGAAGCTGTGGTGGTGGAAAAGGTGAGGTGCAGAGTGAGAAGACGAGAGCTAGAGGGAGAGAGCTTGCAGGGGACTGGGTAAGGAGCTGTGGTGGTGGAAAAGGTGAGGTGCAGGGTGATAAGAAGATGGGAGCCAGAGGGATGGAGCCTGTGAAGGACCGGGCAAGGAGCTACAGTAGTGGAAAAGGTGAGGTGCAGGATGAGAAAAGAGGAGCTGGAGATAGGAAGCCTGAAGAAGACCGGGCAGAACACCAGGCAGAAAACCAGGCAGTGAGCTGTAGTGGCAGGTCAGGTGAGTGGCTGGGTGAGAAAACAAGACCCAGAGTGAGGGAGTGTGGAGGACCAGGCAAGGTGCTGCGGTGGCAGGACAGGTGAGAAGAAGACAGGAGCTAGAAGGAAGGAGCCAGGCAGAGAGGTGAGTGGCAAGGTGAGTATAATATTCTTTATTTTTTCTAAACCAATAGCTTGGCACTAAAAAGAATCCATCAAATTGGCAAATCTGATTTTATTTTGCCGATGGCTTACCATGGCAGCCAGGTAAATATAAAATTAATCAACCCATACAGGAAATGCAAGAATACTGAATTTAAGATTAAAATAATCAAAATATGTAATAAAAAGTTTTACGTATAAATTTTAAGTCATATGCACTTTTAATTGGTATCACTAGAAACGTCGGCTCGCCAAGCGAAAAACAAGCCGTGACGCATCTCCATCCAAGGAAAAATAAAAACGTTACAGATCTCAGAAAATAGCAATTTTTTTTTTTTTACAAAGTTCTGATTTTTTTAAAACGAGCAAGAAAAAAAAAAAGTAATTAAAGTTTGGCATCACCATATTCGTTCTGATCTGGAGAATGATTTTGCAGGGTCGTTATTACCGTGAAAAAAAGAAAGCACAAAAATGAAAAATTTATGTGACTTTTCATACAAGGTAAAGATAGCAGGTGATTTTGCTATCACTGTATAATAAGCTAAATAACAAGGGACCTAAAGGAATTGTCCAAGATTAGTAAAGCATCGCTGTTTTCTCAAAAAAACAGCACCACTCCTGCCCACAGGCTGTGTGTGGTATTGCAGTTTTTCATTAACCGCCATACGAGGACTTGTTTTCAGCAGGAAGAGCTGTAGCTTTGAATAACACCATTGACTACATGAAATCATGTAGTGAAAAGGCAAAAAAAAATCCTAAGTGAGGTACGATGATGAAAAATAAAAACACAATTCACCATTGTTTTTTGGGGTTTTGTTTTACAACACTCAATTGGCAAAAATAACCCGGTAACTTTGTTCCATGGATCACGGCAATAGCAAATTCATAAAGTTTTTTGTTTTTTTAAATGTTTCAGGTGTAGCCATATTCTAAGAGCCATAACTTTTTACTATGCAGTCGCTGGAGTTGTACGAGTTCTTGTTTTTTTGTGGTATGAATTGTAGTTTTTATTGGGACCATTTTTGGTTTTTTTTATGACTTTTTGATTCATTTTCAGTGGCCAAAAAAACAGGAATTCTGCCATTTCAATTTTTTTCTTCTTTTCCACCATCACCGTATGGGATAAATAATAAGATATTTTATTAGTTCAGACAGTTGTGAATGTGATGATGGCAAATACATTTATGTTTTGTATTTTTAAGATTTTTTTTAAACACTTCGGGAAAAATTGAAACTATGTAATTTTTTTTTAATTTAAAGATACTTTTAACCGTTTTTTGATAGTAGACCGCCGGCTATCATGACATCACCGTCGGCACCCAATGATCAGGTCGCTGTGGGGGAAGGGTCAATAGGCCCTAATTAGTCAACCAAGTTGCCTACAGTACGTCTAGTAACGATGGGTATGGTTTATGGGAATGGCACCCCGTATGCCTCATAAGGCGCTCCCGCACTGTCCAGGCCAAAGGTAGAGGAGATAGAAAGACTGAGGCCGCCATAAATCCAATGTTTTAATACTTAATTCCGATGAAATTTTCAAGGTATGATAAATTTTACATTCTAGATCTTCAGTCGGAGTCTCCGCAGATAAGTCGTGTGCTTTTCCACCGCTCTGTTATATCTTCTCCTTCCCCGCTCTGATGTCTCGCCTTCCTTTGATCTTATTAATCTCTTATGTTTGGACATGTTACTGTGCGTGTAATGGAGAGAGAGAGAGACGAGAGCTCATTATTAAGACATTCGGCCAAGATTACACGAGAAGAAAGAAGGGGGAAAAAAAATCGCATTCGGACATCCCTGGTGGTCTTGGGCACTGGATAGGTTAATGCCAACACTTCACTTTAATAGGCTTTTTTAAATTTTTATAGAGACCCTGGACCAGACCTCCACTTTTATATATAGACCCCCTTTTACACCGATCTGAGACCAGTCGCCTCGCCATTTTCCTTCACTCCTATCTCCTCCTGGCCGCAAACAAGTTCCAGAAGATGGTTGATGCCGAGAGGGTATTGTGATGGCACCTGGGAGTGAAGAGAAATGCAGTAATGGGGAGAGGTTAGTATGACGTGGGGGCATACGGGAGATTTGCCAACAGTTCTAGGAGACCTAGAGATCCCCTCTTATTCCAAGGAGCCTTCAGAAGAGTTGGCAAGTACAATGGTGATAAATGAATGGGAAGGATCCTACGACTCCGCACCCTCGTTAATGAACACAGAAGTCCCACTATCGCGGTGGGTTCCGTGTATAAAAGAAATATATCATTAATCCCAGCAATCTGACTTCTCTAAAGCAATGTCTCCTCCTCTCCACCCCTCTGGCACTCTGTATACCGAGCGGTATGAATAATTCACACTGTGTGTCAAAGCGAGGAGATTAAAGGCTAAGCGCCAATCCAAAAAAAACTGCCCACATCTCCTTCATCTCACATCAAAGATCCAGATGTAGAAGAGTCCTCGCTGGATAACAGTAAACTGACAATCCTCGAAGTGAAGGAATGCAACAAATGGAGAGTGATAATAGAATCATTGCAGATTTCTAATACGCGCTATATGGAGAGAAGTTTGTGCTCCATCCTTCCTACACCTCCAGGAGCTTTTCTGACCTCCCATTCTACATCCATAGACATTATTATTATGGAGTCAGCCCCTCTGCAGATATAACAGCTCCTGTTCTTCTGGGAAAGATTCCTACAAGATTTTGGAGGAGTCTGTGGGAATTTTGCTGCCGGGAGAAAATTAACTTATTTAGACCTGGAAGCTGCCGGCTTTCAGTTATGGGGAGGTGCAAGGAGCAGTTAGAGCCACCGCTCGCTGTACTCGGAGAGGCGGCTGTAATCACTCCCCACTACATTGATTGACAGCTCGCTCTACAGCATGGGTGTGTGTGCGCAGAGTGAGCTGTCAATCAATGTGGCAAGGAATGATCACAGTCGCTACTCACAATATAGTAAGCGATGACTGAAGCCGCTCCATGCATGCCCCTATGACTGAAAACTGGCGGTTCCCAAAAGGAAATAAGCTAATTTTCTCCCGGTAGCCGCACTTTCAGTAAATTGGTTTATATACTATCAACAACAACCATAGGTTTGTTGTCTACCAGATTATACTCTGATAGACCAATATGACCTTGTCTTTGTTGCATTGTGTCGATGATATCCTTACATACTCTCAATAATGATGACATACCCAAAGTATTGTTACCTACTGGATGATGCTCTGATGGATCAGTATGACCTTATCTTGGCTGCATTGCATGACTGCTATACTTGCAAACTATCAACAACTCCATACCCAGAGGTTTGTTATATACAGGATGATCCTCTGATGGACTAATAAGACCTTGTGTTAGTTATAATTACATTGCTTCGATGATATCCTTACATACTCTTAACAATGACGACACACCCAGAGTATTGGTATCTACTGGATGATCCTCTGATGGACCAGTATGACCTTGCCTTGCATTAAAAAGATATCCTTAAAGACTATCAACAATGACGACATACCACAGTACAGGTATCTACCAGACCATAATCTGATGGACCAGTATGACCCTGTCTTAGTTGGATTGATGCTATCCTTACATACTATCAACAACTACACACCCAGAGGTTTAGTATCTACAAGATTGTCCTCTGATGGACCTATAAGGGTGTATTAGTTGCATTGTATCAATGATATCCTTGCATACTATCAACAATGACGACATACTCATAGTATTAGAATCTACCAGATAATCCTCTGATAGACCAGTATGATCTGTCTTGGTCGAGTTGCATTAATTATATCCTTTACATACAGTCATGGCCAAAAGTTTTGAGAATGACACCAAAATTATATTTTCACGTGATCTGCTGGCCTCTGGTTTTTATTAGTGTTTGTCTGATGTTTATATCACATACAGAAATATAATTGCAATCATATTATGAGTACCAATAGGTTATATTGACAGTTAGAATGAGTTAATGCAGCAAGTCAATATTTGCAGTGTTGCCCCTTCTTCTTCAAGACCTCTGTAATTCTCCCTGGCATGCTCTCAATCAACTTTTGGACCAAATCCTTACTGATAGCAGTCCATTCTTGCATAATCAATGCTTGCATTTTGCCAGAATTTGTTGGTTTTTGTTTGTCCACCCGTCTCTTGATGATTGACCACAAGTTCTCAATGGGATTAAGATCTGGGGAGTTTCCAGGCCATGGACCCAAAATCTCTATGTTTTGTTCCATGAGCCATTTAGTTATCACCTTTGCTTTATGGCAAGGTGCTCCATCATGCTGGAAAAGGCATTGTTGGGCGCCAAACTGCTCTTGGACGGTTGGGAGAAGTTGCTCTTGGAGGACATTCTGGTACCATTCTTTATTCATGGCTGTGTTTTTAGGCAAGACTGTGAGTGAGCCGATTCCCTTGGCTGAGAAGCAACCCCACACATGAATGGTTTCAGGATGCTTTACAGTTGGCATGAGACAAGACTGGTGGTAGCGCTCACCTCTTCTTCTCCGAATAAGCTGCTTTCCAGATGTCCCAAACAATCGAAAAGGGGATTCATCAGAGAAAATGACTTTGCCCCAGTCCTCAGCAGTCCACTCCCTGTACCTTTTGCAGAATATCAGTCGGTCCCCGATGTTTTTCCTGGAGAGAAGTGGCTTCTTTGCTGCCCTCCTTGAAACCAGCCCTTGCTCAAAGAGTCTCCGCCTCACAGTGCGTGCAGAAGCACTCACACCAGCCTGCTGCCATTCCTGAGCAAGCTCGGCACTGCTGGTAGTCCGATCCCGCAGCTGAAACAGTTTTAAGATACGGTCCTGGCGCTTGCTGGTCTTTCTTGGGCGCCCTGGAGCCTTTTTGACAACAATGGAAGCTCTCTCCTTGAAGTTCTTGATGATGCGATAGATTGTTGACTGAGGTGCAATCTTTGTAGCTGCGATACTCTTCCCTGTTAGGCCATTTTTGTGCAGTGCAATGATGGCTGCACGTGTTTCTTTAGAGATAACCATGGTTAACTGAAGAGAAACAATGATACCAAGAACCAGCCTCCTTTTAAAGTGTCCAGTGATGTCATTCTTACTTAATCATGACTGATTGATCGCCAGCCCTGTCCTCATCAACACCCACACCTGTGTTAATGGATCAATCACTAAAACGATGTTAGCCGCTCCTTTTAAGGCAGGACTGCAATGATGTTGAAATGTGTTTTGGGGGTTAAAGTTCATTTTCTGGGCAAATATTGACTTTGCAAGTACAGTAATTGCTGTTAAGCTGATCACTCTTTGACATTCAGGAGTATATGCAAATTGCCATTCCAAAAAATGAAGCAGTAAACTTTGGAAAAATTACTATTTGTCTCATTCTCAATACTTTTGGCCATGACTGTACTATCAACATCTACACACCCAAAGGTTTGTTATCTAATTGGCAATCTTCAGATAGATCAGTAAGACCCTGGCATGGTTGCTGTAACGGGTCCGGGAGGCGGAACCTCTGAGCTACTATACAAGGGGGCGGCCCTTGTAAGGGAGCGGGTGGCAGTCTCTGGATGAACGGACAGGGAGTTACGGCAAGTGATCAGGGCAGTCTCTGGGTAAGGGGTAGGTACGACCTGTGATGGCAGAGCCTCCGGGTAGGCTAGCAGGCAGATGGTAGATGTGTGCTCCCAGGTGAGCAAGCGAGAGTCTCTGGAATAGCAGGTGGTCACGGCACGTGACGGCGGAACCTCCGGGCTGGCAGGCAGGTAGGTAACGGAGAAGCGCTCCCAGGTGAGCGGGCAAGAGTCTCTGGAATAGCTGGTGGTCACCGCACGTGACAACGGGACCTCCGGGCTGGCAAGCAGGCAGGTAATGGAGATGCGCTCCCAGGTGAGCGGGCAAGAGTCTCTGAGATAGCTGGTGGTCACAGCACGTGACAACGGAGCCTCCGGGCTGGCAAGCAGGCAGGTAGCGGAGAAGCGCTCCCAGGTGAGCGGGCAAGCTGGTCCATAGACAGACTGACCGGAGTTGTAAGGCAGACCGTCGGACCTCAGGCAAGCAGGCAGGTAGCTGATGTGCGCTCCCAGGTGAGCGGACAAGTTGGTCCTTAGACAGACTGACCGGAGTTGTAAGGCAGACCGTCGGACCTCAGGCAGGCAGGCAGGTAACAAGTATTCAGGCAGGAATCAGGCAGGTAACTAGCAGGAAACTGGCAGGAAACTGGCAGGTAACTGGCAGGTAACTGGCAACGGGACCTGAGGGCTGAAGCACAGGTGAGACACAGGTGCAAACAACATTGCTCGGGCACCTCCATTTTGGAGGAGGTGCCTTTTATATGATGAAGTCCTCCGGCCATTGGCCGGGGACTCTTTAGGGCGGCGCGCGCGGCCCCTTTAAGAGGAGGGGAGCGCGCGCGCGCGCGCCCTAAGCACAGGGGCCGGGAAGGAGCGCGCGCCGAGAGCAGAGCAGGAGGAGGACGCCGGGACGGAGCGCGCGCTGACAGCAGAGCGGGGAGAGGACGCCGGGCAGGAGCGCGCGCTGACAGCAGAGCGGGGAGAGGACGCCGGGCACGGAGCAGAGCGGTGAGGGGAGCAGCGTCCCTGCCTAGCAGAGGGCAGGGACGCCAGCGCTACAGTACCCCCCCCTTTAGGCCCCCCCTTTTTTAGGCCAGACAGAAATTTAGCTAGGATGAGAGGGGCATGGATGTTCTCCCGGGGCTCCCACGTTCTCTCCTCAGGACCAAACCCCCTCCAATCTACCAGAAAAAAGGTCTTTCCTCTTACCCTTTTGCTGGCAAGAATGTTCTCTACCTCAAACTTGTCCTCAGCAGAAACCAGAGCAGGAGGCGTACCTGTAGACTTAGAAAAAGAGTTAAGTACCACAGGTTTGAGGAGAGATACATGGAAGGAGTTAGGGATCCGTAAGTTGGCCGGGAGTTTCAATTTATAGGCTACCGGGTTGATCTGACCGATGACCACCAGTGGGCCGATGAACCGAGACCCTAACTTATAGGAAGGGATCTTGAGTCGGACATATTTGGACGAGAGCCAGACTTTATCCCCAGGACGGAATTGAGGAGGGTCCATCGCTAAATGCTGCCAGGGGGCAGCAGGTACTGGCAGAGGAAGAAGGCGGCCGGCCGACAGGTGTCTCGGAACTTTGTTGCGGGCGCAGGACACACAGGCAGAAACAAAGTCCATAACATCCTTGTGCAGGTTAGGCCACCAGTAGTGTCGGGTAATAAGCTGGAGGGTCTTTTTCCGACCGGCGTGGTCAGCTAGTTTAGACGAATGACCCCAGTGTAGGATTCTCTCCCGATCAGGTACCGATACGAACGTCTTACCAGGAGGGAGACAATTTAGACTCACGGGAGCCACCTGCATTACTCTGGCGGGATCGATGGGGCAGTCACATGGTCTATGAGGTGGTGATGTCTCTGCCTCCTCCTTAACAAAGACATCAGCACTAGACCAATAAGGAATCGGAAGTCCAGGTAGATTAGCTGGGATAGGAGAGGGACGGACGGAATGGACGGGAACCAGGCAGGTTTTATGACAGGCCTGTCCCCAGTGAAGGACTTCTCCGGTTTGCCAGTCAAGCACGGGTGCATGTCTCTGGAGCCAAGGCAGACCTAGCAAGAGGGCGTGAGGGAGACCAGGCAGAACGTGAAAGGAGATACTCTCTGAATGCAGCATTCCCACCTGCAGAGTAATGGATTCGGTGATGAATTGGATGGGGCGAGGTAAGAGGCCCCCATCCACGGCAACAACAGACAAGGGTACAGCCAGAGGTTTGGTGGGGATGCGGAATTTCTCCACCAGGGACTGTGAAATAAGATTTCCGGCTGCTCCAGAGTCAAGTTGGGCTAGTTCGGAATAACGATTCTCCCCGCAGATGATTGAGACTGACAACAGCAGGGATGGAGAGGATTTATTTTTGTCTAGATCGACCCCTCTGAGTGAACCTAGATACAGGCGTTCTCCCGACCTCTCCGGGCAGGCACGGATCAGATGCTCCTTACTGCCACAGTAGAAGCAGCTCCCCTCGGCACGGCGGAAATCCTGACGGGATTTGACCATCTTGGTCTGGTCGACCTGCATAGGCTCAGGAGAGTGTACCTGTGGAGAAACGGAAGGAATGACGGGTTCCTGGAAAGTAGGAGCTAGACGTGGAATCCTTCTCTCACGGGTGACCTCTTTGGCACGCTCCTGGAACCGTAGGTCAATCCGGGTGGCAAGGGTTATTAGATCATCGAGAGTGGTAGGAATGTCCCGACCAGCAAGTTCATCTTTAATACGGCCGGACAGACCCTCCCAGAAGACGGATACCAGGGCTTCGTTATCCCAGGCCAGCTCCGAGGCAAGGGTACGGAACCGTATGGCATATTGGCCCACGGTGAGGCTTCCCTGACGGAGGCGAAGCAGAGAAGATGCGGATGAGGTCCTCCGTCCGGGTTCGTCGAAGGCTTTCCGGAAAGCCATGAGAAAGGCAGGCAAGTCGGACACCAGGGGATCTCCTCTCTCCCATAGAGGATTTAGCCAGGCCAGGGCCTCCCCGGTGAGATGGGACATGATAAAGGCAATTTTGGCTCGGTCGGAGTTAAACTGGTGGGATAATAGTTCAAAATGCAGGGTGCACTGATTTATGAAGCCCCGAGCCAGGACGGAGTCGCCTCCGAAGCGAGGAGGTGCAGAGAGCCGGGGTCCGGAAAAGGATACCATGGTACTGGCGGAGGTTGTTGGTGGATCAGACAGAGTGTTCAGGCGAGTATTAACATTCCGCAGGTGACCCAGGATGGTCTCCTGTTGGGACCTCTGACGGGACAGTTCAAGACAGAGGTCCGAGAGCGAGGGAGCTTGGGTGCCACCGGGTTCCATGGCCCGAGCAAACTGTAACGGGTCCGGGAGGCGGAACCTCTGAGCTACTATACAAGGGGGCGGCCCTTGTAAGGGAGCGGGTGGCAGTCTCTGGATGAACGGACAGGGAGTTACGGCAAGTGATCAGGGCAGTCTCTGGGTAAGGGGTAGGTACGACCTGTGATGGCAGAGCCTCCGGGTAGGCTAGCAGGCAGATGGTAGATGTGTGCTCCCAGGTGAGCAAGCGAGAGTCTCTGGAATAGCAGGTGGTCACGGCACGTGACGGCGGAACCTCCGGGCTGGCAGGCAGGTAGGTAACGGAGAAGCGCTCCCAGGTGAGCGGGCAAGAGTCTCTGGAATAGCTGGTGGTCACCGCACGTGACAACGGGACCTCCGGGCTGGCAAGCAGGCAGGTAATGGAGATGCGCTCCCAGGTGAGCGGGCAAGAGTCTCTGAGATAGCTGGTGGTCACAGCACGTGACAACGGAGCCTCCGGGCTGGCAAGCAGGCAGGTAGCGGAGAAGCGCTCCCAGGTGAGCGGGCAAGCTGGTCCATAGACAGACTGACCGGAGTTGTAAGGCAGACCGTCGGACCTCAGGCAAGCAGGCAGGTAGCTGATGTGCGCTCCCAGGTGAGCGGACAAGTTGGTCCTTAGACAGACTGACCGGAGTTGTAAGGCAGACCGTCGGACCTCAGGCAGGCAACAAGTATTCAGGCAGGAATCAGGCAGGTAACTAGCAGGAAACTGGCAGGAAACTGGCAGGTAACTGGCAGGTAACTGGCAACGGGACCTGAGGGCTGAAGCACAGGTGAGACACAGGTGCAAACAACATTGCTCGGGCACCTCCATTTTGGAGGAGGTGCCTTTTATATGATGAAGTCCTCCGGCCATTGGCCGGGGACTCTTTAGGGCGGCGCGCGCGGCCCCTTTAAGAGGAGGGGAGCGCGCGCGCGCGCGCCCTAAGCACAGGGGCCGGGAAGGAGCGCGCGCCGAGAGCAGAGCAGGAGGAGGACGCCGGGACGGAGCGCGCGCTGACAGCAGAGCGGGGAGAGGACGCCGGGCAGGAGCGCGCGCTGACAGCAGAGCGGGGAGAGGACGCCGGGCACGGAGCAGAGCGGTGAGGGGAGCAGCGTCCCTGCCTAGCAGAGGGCAGGGACGCCAGCGCTACAGTTGCATTGCATAGATTATATCCTTTCATACTATCAACATTGATGTACACCCAAAAATGTGCTATCTACCAAATTATCCTCTGATGGTCCAGTCTGATTCTATGTTGGTTGTGTTGTATCGCTGATATCTTACCTAATCTAACCTCAACAGTGATGATACACCCACCCAGAGTATTGGTATCTATTGGATGTTACTCTGATGGACCAGTATGACATTGTCTTGGTTGAGTTACATCGATGATCTCCTTACATACTATCTTGAATAAGGATATACCCAAAGAATTAGTAACTACTGGACATTCCTCTGATGGAACAGTATGACCTTGATACTCCAAGAATATTGGTATTCACCAAATGATCTTCTGATGGACCAGTATGACCTTGCCTTGGTTGGGTTACATCAATGATCTTCTTACAGACTATCTTGAATGATGATGTACCCAGACAAGTAGTATCTACTGAACGTTCCTCTGATGGACCAGTATGACCTTGCTTTTGTTGAGTTACTTACATCAATGATCTCCTTACATACTATATTGAATGATGATACTCCCAGGGTATTTGTAACTATTTGACGTTGCTCTGATGGATCAGTATGACCTTGCCTTGGTTGGGTTACATCAATGATCTTCTTACAGACTATTTTGAATGATGACATACCCAGAAAACTAGTATCTACTGGATGTTCCTCTGATGGACCAGTATGAGATTGATACTCCCAGAACATTGGTATCTACCAAATGATCTTCTGATAGACCAGTATGACCTTGCCTTGGTTGGGTTACATCACTGATCTCCATACATACTATATTGAATGATGATACTCCTAGAGTATTGGTATCTATTTGATGCTCCTCTGATGGACCAGTATGACCTTGCCTTGGTTGAGTTATATCAATGATCTACTTACATACCCTCAACAATGACAACACACCCAGACGTTCCTCTGATATACCAGTATGACCTTGTCTTGGTTGACTTACATCGATGATCTCCTTACATACTATCTTGAATGATGATACACCCAGAATGTTGGTACCGACCATATGATATTCTGGTGGACTGGTATGACCTTGGCTTGGTTGCGTTGCATCAATGATATCCTTAAACTATCAAAAATGGAGACACACCCAAAGGTTTGGCTTCTACCGGATGATCATATAATGGACAAGTGTGACCAGGTCTTGGTTGTTTTACATAGATGATGTATTTTACCGCCATACAGTGTAACGACACACTCAAAATATTGGATTTCATCCAATTATGGACCCACAGAGTCAGAATTCTCCGAGTGCTCATGAAGATATGTTTATGACATAGCCGTACATTATAATGTCATCTGTGCTGGTGCCCAACAGCAGGCCTTAATGGAGTAGTTTGGTTTAAAAGCTTTTCCTCTGTGATCGTGGCATAAAAGCTGTCGCTAAGCGCGCTTTAATGTGTTCTACCCTCGCTTTTGTTTTGCAGAACTTTCCACATTTTAAACTGTCAGTAATCTTTTATTTTTAGTACAGCATATATAATTGGCAATAATAAAAAGCGAGAAAAAAAAAATGGTTCCATGTCCTGAATACGGCGAGGTATCTATGGTAACCTGGTAATGTATGTGCCACTTTATACTTGAATGTAAGTCTGCAAGTGACAAATTATCAATATCATAACCTGGCGAGCGTCTGAAATGAATATGGACGCGTCCCGGGATCGGCAGAGCGACCGAGCGTCGTCAGGATCTCAATCATGATATAAATATGGCCGAAGGTGCAACATGGGGGCAACTAATATTCAGGAACGAGGGACCAAAAAGATACTGGGAGCGGAGGAGATTTACTAAAAGAAATATGGAAGTACAGTTCCTCTTAGCAACCAAGAATCTTTCACATCCTCAGATCCTATCAGACTGCACCTCTTCATCTCTTGCCGAAGCCCTAAACACAGATCCCTCCACATCTCTTTATCTCTTGTCTTATCCCTACACACCGATCTTTATACATCTACATCTTTTCTGATTCCTACCCACTGAGCACTCCAAACTCCTACATCTCATTTCCAATCTTTACACATACAGTGGGAAAATAAGTATTTGATTCACTGACGAACGATTTTATAAGTTTTCCCACCTACAAAGAATGGAGAGGTCTGTAATTTTTATTGTAGGTACAATTCACCTGTGAGAGACAGAATCTAAGAATAACAACCAGAAAATCACATTGTAGGATTTTTACATAATTAATTTGCATTATATTGCATGAAATAAGTATTTGATACAATAGAAAAAAACAGAACTTAATATTTGGCACAGAAATCTTTGTTACAATTACAGAGGTCAGATGTTTCCTGTAGTTCTTCACCAGGTTTGCACACACTGCAGCAGGGATTTTGGCCCACTCCTCCATACAGATCTTCTCCAGATCTTTCAGGTTTCGGGGCTGTCTCCCTCCAAAGATTTTCTATTGGGTTCAGGTCTGGAGACTGGCTAGACCACTCCAGAACCTTGAAATGCTTCTTACGGAGCCACGCCTTAGTTGCCCTGGCTGTGTGTTTCGGGTCATTGTCATGCTGGAAGACCCAGACACGGCCCATCTTCAATCCTCATACTGAGGGAAGGAGGTTATTGGCCAACATCTCGCGATACATGACCCCCATCCATCCTCCATTCAATACGGTGCAGTCATCTTGTCCCCTTTGCAGAAAAGCACCCCCAAAGTATGATGTTTCCCCCACCATGCTTCACAGTTGGGACGGTGTTCTTGGGGTTGTACTCATCCTTCTTCTTCCTCCAAACACGGTGAGTTGAATTGATACCAAAAAGTTCTATTTTGGTCTTATCTGACCACATGGTCATTGGTGAACTTCAAACGGACCTGGACATGTGCTGCAGTGAGCAGGGGGACCATGACGGTAATGTTTGAGACTGTGGTCCCAGCTCTCTTCAGGTCATTGACCTGGTCCTCCAGTGTAGTTCTGGGCTGATTGCTGACCTTTCTCAGAATCATCCTTACCCCACGAGGCGAGATCTTGCATGAAGCCCCAGACTGAGGAAGATTGACAGTCATCTTGCATTTCTTCCATTTTCTAATAATTGTGCCAACAGTTGTTGCCTTCTCACCAAGCTGCTTGCCTATTGTCCTGTAGCCCTCCCAGCCTTGTGTAGGTCTACAATTTTGTCCCTGGTGTCCTTAGATAGCTCTTTGCTCTTGGCCATGGTGGAGAGGTTGGAGTGTGATTGATTGTGTTAACAGGTGTTTGTTATACAGGTAACGAGTTGAAAGAGGTGCAATTAATACAGGTAATGAGTGCAGAGTAGGAGGCTTCTTAAAGAAAACTAACAGGTCTGTGAGAGGCAGAATTCTTGCTGGTTGGTGGTGATCAAATATTTATTTCATGCAATAAGATGCAATTTAATTATGTAAAAATCATACAATGTGATTTTCTGGATTTTATTATTAGATTCTGTCTCTCACAGGTGAAGTGACCTACGATAAAAATTACAGACATCTCCATTCTTTGTAGGTGGGAAAACTTGCAAAATCGGCAGCGTATCAAATACTTATTTTCCCCACTGTAGATCCCTATATCCAATGTCTAATTCTAATGCACTGTTCACTTTGCTCTCCATCTCTAGTCAGATCCGTACTATCAGATTTCTCCTCATCCATACATGTCTCGTACATGCTGTAGGGATTTACTCGCTTTCAGGCAGCTGGTCGCATTCACACAGGCACGTAGTTTCTGGGTCAAACAGGCAGTTTTATTGAAGGGCATAAACTTTCAACAGAACGGAAAAACAAACCGCCTTCCTCAGGCATTAAGGAACAAAATAAACAGTCCATATACCGGCACATAAATGCCCAGCTGTCCCTCAACTTCTGTGAGTGACACCAGCACCAAGAGGTCTTTTCACCTCTCCTCCTGGACACGAGCCACAGTCTGTCATCCGCGCGGCAGTCCTGGCACTTCACCTGCTTCAGTTCAGTCTGCAACAAACGGCTGCAGCTCCCAGCAACAAACGGCTGCAGCTCCCAGCAGAGTCTACAGACTGCTCAGTCCCCAGCACACTGCCCACCAAGTGAACCTACTCTCTGCTAATAGTAAAAAGCTAGGCAGGTGACTCTAATCAAACACTGCAGAGTTGGGATTTAACCCTGTCCTACCTGGCTTTGCTACAATGCATACATAGAATCATAAAATCATAGAAAGGTAGAGTTGGAGGGGACCTCCTGGGTCATCTGGTCCAACCCCCTGCTCAAAGCAGGATTCACTAAATCATCTCAGACATATTTCTGTCCAGCCTCTGTTTGAAGACTTCCATTGAAGGGGAACTCACCACCTCTCGTGGCCGCCTGTTCCACTCATTGATCACTGTCAGGAAAACAACACCCACTTTTGGGTCAGACCTTGCAGCTCTCTAGCGTAACAACCTTCCGTTGGCACCTGACATGGTGTGCAGCCAACTCAGGGGGTTGTGGTCAGTCACGACAGTGAAGGGGCGCCCGTACAAGTAAGGCTGTAAGTGGTTGAGGGCCCATACAATGGCCAGGCACCCCTTCTCTATGGTGGAATAGGCCACTTCCCTCGGCAGCAGTTTCCGGCTTAGGTACAACACGGGGTGTTCTTGGTTCCCCAAGTCGACCTGGCTGAGTAAAGCACCGAGGCCAAACTCACTGGCGTCGGTCTGTACTAAGAGTGGCCATGTGCCGTCGACCGCCTTTAGCACAGGGGATCTGCTCAAGGCAGTCTTCAACGCCCTAAAGGCCACCTCGCATTCATCTGTCCATTTGACGGAATGGGGTAGGCTCTTCCTGGTGAGGTCTGTCAAGGGCTTCGCAAGGCTACTATAGTCCTGTACAAAGCGTCTATAGTACCCTGCGGTGCCCAAGAAGGACAGCACCTGCTTCTTGGTCCTGGGGGTGGGCCAGGACACGATAGCTTCCACCTTTCCAGGCTCTGGCTTCAGAGTATCCCCACCTACCCGGTGCCCCAGGTAGTGGACCTCGTTCATGCCCATCTGGCACTTTCCCGGCTTGATGGTCAAGCCCGCCTGGTGAATGCGCCCGAGCACCTGCTGCAGATGCTCGAGGTGATCCTCCCAGGTGGGACTGAAGATGGCAATGTCATCCAGGTACGCCACTGCGTACCTCTCCAGTCCCTGGAGCAGGTGGTTGACCATTCGCTGGAACGTGGCAGGGGCATTTTTCATGCCGAAAGGCATGACCGTGGATTCATACAATCCGAAGGGGGTGATAAAGGCGGACTTCTCCTGGGCCCCGGGGCTCAAGGGAATCTGCCAATATCCCCGACTCAAATCCATAATGGAGAGATAGCTCGCACTGGCTAACCGCTCCAGCAGCTCCTCAATGCGTGGCATTGGTTGTGCATCAGAGGCTGTGATAGCGTTGAGCCCCCTGTAGTCCACACAGAACCGGGTGGTCCGGTCCTTCTTTGGCACCAGGACTACAGGTGAGGTCCACGCGCTCTTGGACCGCTTAATCACCCCCAACTTCAGCATCTCCTCGACCTCCTGGCGCATGACATGCTGCACCTCGTCGGAGATTCGATAGGCTGTCCGCCAGAGTGGGGCATGATTCCCGGTGTCCACTTCATGGATCGCCACTTCAGTCCTGCCAGGCAGGTTGGTGAACACTGCTTGGAAGGGTTTCAGCACTGCTTGCATCTGAGACCTCTGGTCTGCGGATAGCAAGTCGCTTAGCTCTACATCCTCTAGGGACCCGCTGGCCTTCGCTTGGGCGAACATGTCCAAGAGGGGGTCATCCTCCCCATCCTCGGGCAGGTTGCAGACCGGTAGGACGCAGGTTCCACGTTCTTGATGAGCCTTCATCATATTAACGTGAAACGCCTTCCGCCTACCCCGCTCGTGGTCAAGTGTGATCACGTAGGTGACCGGGTTGAGCTGTTGGTGAATGACGTACGGGCCTTCCCTGGCCGCCTGAAGCTTGTCCTTTGGTACGGGGACCAGCACCCACACCTTCTGACCCACCTGGTAGGTCCGTTCTCGGGCGTTCTGGTCGTACCAATGCTTCTGGTCAGCCTGGGCTTGCGCCATGTTGTCATGCACCAACTGCGTCAAGGTCTGCATCTTGTCACGGAAGAGTATGACATACTCCACGATGGACACTCCTGGGGAGCTCGGCTCTTCTTCCCAGAATTCCCTTATCAACCCAAGGGGTCCTCGGACACGCCTGCCATACAGGAGCTCAAAGGGGGAGAACCCCGTTGAGGCCTGTGGAACCTCTCTGTAAGCAAATAGCAGGTGTGGGAGGTAACGTTCCCAGTCGCGACCCTGGGTCTCAACCAGCATTTTTAACATCTGTTTGAGGGTACCGTTGAATCGCTCACACAAACCATTGGTCTGTGGGTGATACGCGCTCGATACCAAATGCTGCACCTGCATTTTCTTACAGCGTGACATGAACTGGGTCCCCTGGTCGGCAAGCATCTCCCTGGGAAATCCTACTCGCGAAAAGATGGCCAAGAGGGCGTCCGCCACCTTATCCGCCCTAATTGAGGACAGGGCTACTGCCTCCGGATACCGGGTAGCATAGTCTACCACGGTAAGGATGAAATGTTTTCCAGAGCTGCTGGGCATGGCCAGTGGTCTCACAATGTCCACAGCAATCCTCTGGAAAGGCTCCTCTATCACTGGCAAAGAGATCAGGGGGGCTTTGGGGGCCGGCCCTGACTTTCCCACTCTTTGACACGTGGTACAGGAGCGACAGTAGTTCACCACATCTGTCCTCATTTTGGGCCAATAAAAGTGATGAGACAGCCGGGCCTTGGTTTTGCTTACCCCCAAGTGTCCAGCGAGTGGAATCTCATGGGCGATCCGCAACAACTCATCCCTGAATTGGTAGGGGACGACCAGCTGTCTTTCCCTCAGCCACTCCTGTTGGGGTGTACAGGGAACTGTCTCCCGGTACAACCTCCCTTGGTCCCAGAATACCCTCTCCTTATCCGACTCGGAGGTGGGTTTCTCAGCGAGGCTCCTTAACGTCTCTAGGCTAGCATCTGAGTGCAGAGCTGCCTGAAACTCCTGGCTAGAGGAAGCCAGAAGTGAGGTTAAGGCCACGTCCTCACTGGGACCCTCTGGGACCGGCTCTGGGTCCATACCTGATCCTGTTATTCCTCTGTCCGAGGAGGGTCCAGAAGGCAGGGTGTTACTTGCGTTCTGGGCACTCTGACTGCGGGTAACAGTGGCTATATAGGCCGTCTCCCCGGGGAATAACACAGTCTCATTAGCCTGCGAGGCCATGAGAACTACTTCCCCATCATCCTCCATTACCTCAGGCACAGTGCTCCGTATTGGACAGCGACTATCAGCCAGGTCACCTTCTGTTGTGACACTGGTCGCTGGCACAGCACCACCTGCTTCATGGTCCTTGTGCCTCTCCCCATTACCCTTGGCACTGACCTTTGCTCCTGCTAGGGGATCCTCAGCAACATCACCCCGCAGAGTGACATGGCTGAGTTCTCCTGCACCTTCCAATACAACAACATCATCATCATCATCATCATCATCATCATCATCATCATCATCATCATGTAAAGCATTGACATTCACAGTATCAGCATTAACCTTACCAACCGTATCAGATCGGGGAGGGGGGTCAGGGACATAATAAGCAAGCATCCTCCCCAAATCAGTTCCCAACAAAACATTTGCAGGTAGGTTTTTGGATACTCCCACTTCCTTCACCCCACTCCCCGCACCCCAATCAATAAAAACCCGGGCCATGGGCAAGGGGCATCGGACGCCCCCAATCCCGGTGACAGTCAGGGTCTTTCCCGGAATAAGCTCTTCAGTGGACACCAGTTCGGGTCGGATGAGGGTTCGTTCGGCCCCAGTGTCCTTGAGGCCTACAGTGAGAGTGTCCCCCACCCTGACAGACTGAAAGTTTTCACAGGTCCTCCCAACCGGCCCACCCACCAAAAGAACTGAGGCATTAGGCCCTGGGGCCTTGGATGGGGGGTTCTTCCTCTGCTTCTCTGGGCAAGTGGCGCTGAGATGACCAGTCTGGTTGCAGAAATAACACCTGCGGGCATCAGATGAAGGCCGGGCATTGGTAACGGGAAAAAGGCCTCCGGAAGGTCGGCTGGCAGGGGCAGGGATGGTGGTTAATGGCTTACCCCCTTTCCAGCTGGCGACAACCGGCTTCCGCACCTCTGGTCTCCGGTTGGCCTCGTAGGTGTCTGCGATCTGCGCTGCTTTATTGGCATCTGGTGGCTCTCGATCCATCACGAACTGCCGTACCTCAGTCGGACACAGATGCAGGAACTGGTCTTTCACCATCAGATCCTTTAGCTGCTCAAAAGGTGGTCGCTGACAGTCCTTGGATCCACTGCTCAAAGTTGGTCCGGAGCCCATGCACTACATCACTGTAACTGTCGTGCGGTCCACGCTGGAGGCTCCGGAACTTTTTACGGTACACCTCAGGGGTCAGTTGGAACCTCTGGATTAGGGCCTGCTTAATGGAATCATAGTTCCCATCGAGGCTCGGAGGAAGAGCCACATCCAGAGCTTTGCCTCGCAGCCCTGCAGTTGCAGTTAAGTATCGGGCCCACTGTTCCTAAGGCAGCTGGTATTGTCTGCAAGTCTTTTCAAAACCCATCAGAAAGGTGTCGAGGTCGCCGTCCTTTTCCATCACCGGAAAATGCTCTGGACGGGGCTTAAATAGGGTCGCATTGTTGGTCTCACCGTTCCGTGAGGTGGATGCTGGGATCCCGAGTTGGGCCATCTGCAGTTCATGGGCCCTCTGAGCTTGGGCCTCCGCTCGCCGCTCGGCAGCCTCTCGCTGGGCTCTCTCGGCCTCTCGCTCGGCTCTCTCGGCTCTCTCGCTGGGCTCTCTCGGCCTCCTAGTGCTGTTGAATTACTCTCAGCCGTCCTTCATGATCCTCTGCAGGAAGTTGCTGTAGAGCCATCTGCAGATAGGGGTCCACGCTGCCCTGGTCGCTGACGCGGCGTGCGTCTACAGGTGGGACCCCTGCAGCAGTACTGTCCATATCTCGGCTGACCTCTGGCCCTGCTGAGGTCTGGAGAAGGGCTTGCTCAGTCTCCAGTTGCGCCAGTGCAGCAGCCATTTGTTCTCTGTTTTTGTCGCGGTGGTCAATGCCTCTGGTTATACATATTCCAATAAGAGTGTCCTTTTTCTGCTGGCGGTACCAGGACTCCCCAACTACGACCATGATCACCAAAATAAGAATAGAAAAGAAAAACCGAAGAAGGGTAGGGGTAACTGCTACACATACAGTATTGTCTCAGATCTAATAAACACTGAGTTCGATCTTCAAAACTTTTGTGCAGGGTCCAGGTAAGAACCGTGCAAGCTTTTAGTGAGAGGAATGATTGCTCAAACCAGATCACTAATGTCCTATGATCCCACCACTTGCCACCAATTTGTCAGGAAAACAACACCCACTTTTGGGTCAGACCTTGCAGCTCTCTGGCGCCCCCTTATCCTGCTGGTCAAACATGGTATTGATCGAGGATAAGCACGGGTGTAGCTGCTCTAATTTATGTCGACTATTGCGGCACGTGATGTGACAGGACGTATATATACCTCCAGTTCCTTCCAGGAACGTATATATACCTCCGACCAGCCACCCTCAAACCACAATATCACATAAATACTGGTATGCTGCCACCACCGATCGCTTAACAGGTGGATCGGGTACCTGGTAGGTAACGTGAATTAGCGGGTGAGGACCGTGTTTGCTCGACATAGGACAAGGACGAAACTGGTAAATAATTAATGATTTACTCCCAAAAGGGGGGCAGTGTTTACAAAAGATATACAAGATATTACAAAAGAGACAATTTACATATATGCAAAAACAGTTATTAAAATAAAAGGGATAAGTAATAGCAAAACCTGCTTCACAAGGTGATGGTCTCAGATTCAGTGGGGGGGACAGCTCCCCGGAAATTAGATGTGATTCCTCTACGCAGCGTGGTGTGCGTGCGTCTGATGTCCCTGAGAAGAATGACCTGAAAATGGCCGATTTGCTTTTTAGTAACAGGGCCAAATTATTAGGCACCACCCATTTTGTCTACCTCACACGGGGGCTCGGTTTTGTGAAACCACCCAGCTGCATAGAACATAGAAACCTTCAGATTTCATATCTTGGTGTGGGGGGGTCCCACATCCAAGATGGAGACATCATGTTGGACGTCACAAATTTCCATGCAGATGGATATTAAACAGGACCTCTCTATGATGCTCAGAAGCTAAGAAACCAATTCCTCGATTTCTGGGGGTATCCCAGTTATGAAAAATATATCATTGTAACCAGGAAAATGTGAACATTCCAAAAATCTGGTCCCTGGGTTAGTGACCGTCATGTGCGTTTTTAAATTCTACATTAACTGTACAAGCTTTTAAACAATGGGAATTTTGGAGGGAATAATCTAGTTTGAGCTAGAAGCTGCGCTACACTGAGGGTTTACGACGCTAATAAAAATTCTTAGGGTGGGGGCCAGCACTGCAGTTCTATGTCTTCTTACAAACGGATAGGGGGTGGGGGGTTTTCTTTTTTAAAACAACTCTCATTTTTAAAATTCGGGAAAAAATACCTTTTGCCTGACAATCACCCTATGATACTAATCTCTCCCCACTCATCAGATGCTACTTCATCTCTACATCTCTAATTTCTATGTACTGATCCCTCCTCACTTCTCAATCTCTAATCTGATCCGTACACACCGATCCCTCCTCATCCTTCTCTCGTCTCATTCCTACATACTGATTCTTCTGCACTTCTTCATCTCCTGTCTGATCCCTACCCACAGATCATTCTTCAACTCCTGTCTGATCCCTACACAGATCCTTCTTCAACTCCTGTCTGATCCCTACACAGATCCTTCTTCAACTCCTGTCTGATCCCTACACAGAGATCCTTCTTCAACTCCTGTCTGATCCCTACACACAGATCCTTCTTCATCTCCTGTCTGATCCCTACACACAGATCCTTCTTCAACTCCTGTCTGATCCCTACACACAGATCCTTCTTCCACTCCTGTCTGATCCCTACACACATATCCTACTTCATCTTCTGTGTGATCCCTACACACAGATCCTTCATCTTCTGTTTGATCCCAACACACATATCCTACTTCATCTTCTGTCTGATCCCTACACACAGATCATTCTTCATCTTCTGTTTGATCCCTAAACACATATCCTACTTCATCTTGTCTGATCCCTACACACAAATCCTTCTTCATCTTCTGTTTGATCCCTACATACATATCCTACTTCATCTTGTTTGATCCCTACACACATATCCTACTTCATCTTGTCTGATCCCTACACACAGATACTTCTTCATCTTCTGTTTGATCCCTACATACATATCCTACTTCATCTTGTTTGATCCCTACATACATATCCTACTTCATCTTGTCTGATCCCTACACACAGATCCTTCTTCATCTTCTGTTTGATCCCTACACACATATCCTACTTCATCTTCTGTCTGATCCCTACACACAGATCCTTCTTCATCTTCTGTTTGATCCCTACACACAGATCCTTCAACTTCTGTTTGATCCCTACACACAGATCCTACTTCATCTTCTGTGTGATCCCTACACACATATCCTACTTCATCTTCTGTGTGATTCCTACACACAGATCCTTCTTCATCTTCTGTTTGATCCCTACACACATATCCTACTTCGTCTTCTGTCTGATCCCTACACAGATACTTCAACTTCTGTTTATCCCTACACACATATCCTACTTCATCTTCTGTCTGATCCCTACACACAGATCATTCTTCATCTTCTGTTTGATCCCTACACACATATCCTACTTCATCTTGTCTGATCCCTACACACAGATCCTTCTTCATCTTCTGTTTGATCCCTACATACATATCCTACTTCATCTTGCTTGATCCCTACACACATATCCTACTTCATATTGTCTGATCCCTACACACAGATCCTTCTTCATCTTCTGTTTGATCCCTACATACATATCCTACTTCATCTTGTCTGATCCCTACACACATACCCTACTTCATCTTGTCTGATCCCTACACACAGATCCTTCTTCATCTTCTGTTTGATCCCTACAAACATATCCTACTTCATCTTCTGTCTGATCCCTACACACAGATCATTCTTCATCTTCTGTTTGATCCCTACACACATATCCTACTTCATCTTCTGTTTGATCCCTACATACATATCCTACTTCATCTTGTTTGATCCCTACACACATATCCTACTTCATCTTGTCTGATCCCTACACACAGATCCTTCTTCATCTTCTGTTTGATCCCTACATACATATCCTACTTCATCTTGTTTGATCCCTACACACATATCCTACTTCATCTTGTCTGATCCCTACACACATATCCTTCTTCATCTTCTGTTTGATCCCTACACACATATCCTACTTCATCTTCTGTCTGATCCCTACACACAGATCCTTCTTCATCTTCTGTTTGATCCCTACACACAGATCCTTCAACTTCTGTTTGATCCCTACACACAGATCCTACTTCATCTCCTGTCTGATCCCTACACACAGATCCTTCTTCATCTCCTGTCTGATCCCTACACAGATACTTCAACTTCTGTTTGATCCCTACACACATATCCTACTTCGTCTTCTGTCTGATCCCTACACAGATACTTCAACTTCTGTTTGATCCCTACACACATATCCTACTTCATCTTCTGTCTGATCCCTACACACAGATCATTCTTCATCTTCTGTTTGATCCCTACACACATATCCTACTTCATCTTGTCTGATCCCTACACACAGATCCTTCTTCATCTTCTGTTTGATCCCTACATACATATCCTACTTCATCTTGTCTGATCCCTACACACATATCCTACTTCATCTTGTCTGATCCCTACACACAGATCCTTCTTCATCTTCTGTTTGATCCCTACAAACATATCCTACTTCATCTTCTGTCTGATCCCTACACACAGATCCTTCTTCATCTTCTGTTTGATCCCTACACACAGATTCTTCAACTTCTGTTTGATCCCTACACACATATCCTACTTAATCTTCTGTCTGATCCCTACACACAGATCCTTCTTATTCTACTGTCTGACCCATCACACCTATATCTCTTGTTTTGATCCCTACACACGTAGACCCCTTCTTCCTTCTGCATCTTGTCTCATATATATATCCACATGCACTTCTCGATCTTTAGTCTGATCCCTACACATAAATTGCTCTTTATCCCTACATATCTTGTCACCCCCCCATACGCATTCATCCTATCACATGCATCCAAATCTTGCCTGATCCCTGCACACAGATGACTCCTCACCCCTACTTCTCTGGCTTGTCTCATCTTATCACTCTCATCCACATCTTGTCTGATCCCTACACACAGCTGGCTCTTCACCCCTACATCTTTAGCATGTCTCATCCTACCACACTCAACCACATCTTGTCTGATCCCTGCACACAGATGGCTCTTCACCACTACGTCTTTAGCATGTCTCATCCTACCACACTCAACCACATCTTGTCTGATCCCTGCACACAGATGGCTCTTCACCACTACGTCTTTAGCATGTCTCATCCTACCACACTCAACCACATCTTGTCTGATCCCTACACACAGATGGCTCTTCACCCCTACATCTTTAGCATGTCTCATCCTACCACACTCATCCACATCTTGTCTGATCCCTACACACAGATGGCTCTTCACCACTACATCTTTAGCATGTCTCATCCTACCACACTCAACCACATCTTGTCTGATCCCTGCACACAGATGGCTCTTCACTAGTGTTGAGTAGTGTTGAGCGATACCTTCCGATATCAGGAAATATCGTATCGGATTGGATCGGGCCGATACCCAAAAAGTATCGGATATCGCCGATTCCGATACCGGAAACTAATGCAAGTCAATGGGACACAAATATCGGAATGAAAATAAACCCTTTCTTTCCTTGTAGGTTAATTCTACATGAAGTAAAACAACTAAGAATAATGTAGAATGACATGAAAAGCCGGCAATTCATCAGCGGCATTCACCGGTACCCGACAATTTACAACAGAAAGAATAGAGCATCACACATAGATTAGGTAGATAGAACCATGTCAGTCACATATATATGAAGTACTGTGACAGTGTTGCTTACTGTACTTGTCATTTAGTGTAAAGGATTTATTTTAAAAAATATTAGTGTTTTCGTGCACCGTCTCTTTAAGAAAGCCGGCCGGCAATTCAGCAGCGGTACCCGACAATTTATAATAGACAGAATAGAGCTTCACACATAGATTAGATAGATAGAAACATGTCAGTCACATATATATGAAGTACAGTAAGGCTATGTGCCCACGTTGCATTTATGAAGCAGAAAATTTCTGCTGCATAAATGCAAGTCCTCTCCCGGAAAAACGCATGCGGAATTCCGCACGCGTTTATCGCGCATTTTACGCGCGTTTATCACGCGTTTTCCACATGCGGAATTGCCTTGCGTTTTTTTTGCATTGGACAAAGGCAATTCCGCTTGCGGAAACGCAAAATTAAATGACATGCTGCGGATTTTTGAACGCAGCATAAACGCTGCGGAAAAATCCGCAGCATGTGCATAGAAGTTGCGTAAACCCATTGGGGATCATGGGGTGCGGGTTACCAAGCGTTTTACAAGCGTTTCCGCTGCGGAAATTCCGCATCAAAAACGCTTGTAAAACGCTACGTGGGCACACAGCCTAATAGTGTTGATTACTGTACTTGTCATTTAGTGTTAAAATAAAGGATTTATTTAAAAAAAAAAATGGCGTGGGGTTCCCCTTAATTTTAGGCTCTAGCGGAGGTTAAGCAGACAGCTGGGGCAAATGTTTGAAGCCTGGGAAGTGGGTAATACCCACGGAGCTTCCCAGGCTACTAATATCAGCCCCCAGCTGAATACCTAGCCTTTACTAGCTATTAAAATGGGGGAACCCCCCAAAAAAAATAACGTGGGGTCCCCCCTAATTTAATAGCTAGCACAGGCTAGGCAGACAGCTGGGGGCTGATATTAATAGCCCAGGAAGGGTGCCATGAATATTGGCCCCCTCCCAGGCTAGAAACACCAGCCGTCAGCCGCCCCAGAAATGGCGCATCCATAGGATGCGCCAATTCTGGCACTTAGCCTCGCTCTTCCCACTGCCCTGTAGCGGTGGCAGTGGGGTAATAGGGCTGGGGTTGATGTCAGCTTATAATGCCAGATGACATCAAGCCCAGGTTAGTAATGGAGAGGCGTCTATAAGACACCCCCATTACTAACCCCATAGTCAAAGTTAAAGAAAAACACAAACACCCAGAATAAAGTCCTTTAATTGAAATAAACACACAATTCTTTATTGTTCTAAATTAAACCATACTTACCATCACGCCCATTCCAGCTGAAGCCAACGATCTCCTGCAATAAAAGAAAAATAATAAAGCAACATCATCCTTACCTTTCCATGGTTCCCAGGACAGCTCCAGCTCTGCTACATCGAGATGACAGGCTGGACCGCAGCAGAACGCTGCCATCCAGCCTGTCATCCCGCAGACACTGAGAAGCGCAGGCATGCTTGCGCTCCTCAGTGTCTCTCTGTGACGTCATCCAGATGAGCCGAGTTCATGTCCAATGAACTCAGCTCACCTCATGCACGTCACTGACAGCGTGGGAAAATTCTCCTGCACTCAGCGCTTCAGCGTGAGAATTCTCCCACGCTGTCAGTGACATACATGAGGTGAGGTCATGTCCAATGAACTCAGCTCACCTCATGCACGTCACTGACAGCGTGGGAAAATTCTCCTGCACTCAGCGCTTCAGCGTGAGAATTCTCCCACGCTGTCAGTGACATACATGAGGTGAGGTCATGTCCAATGAACTCAGCTCACCTCATGCACGTCACTGACAGCGTGGGAAAATTCTCACGCTGAAGTGCTGAGTGCAGGAGAATTCTCCCACGCTGTCAGTGACATACATGAGGTGAGGTCATGTCCAATGAACTCAGCTCACCTCATGCACGTCACTGACAGCGTGGGAAAATTCTCACGCTGAAGTGCTGAGTGCAGGAGAATTTTCCCACGCTGTCAGTGACGTACATGAGGTGAGCTGAGTTCATTGGACATGACCTCGGCTCATCTGGATGCCGTCACAGCCAGACACTGAGGAGTGGAAGTATGCCTGCGCTTCTCAGTGTCTGCGGGATGACAGGATGGATGGCAGCGTTCTGCTGCGGTCCAGCCTGTCATCTCGATGTAGCAGAGCTGAAGTTGTCGTGGGAGCCATGGAAAGGTAAGGATGATGTTGCTTTATTATTTTACTTTTATTGCAGGAGATCGTTGGCTTCAGCTGGAATGGGCGTGATGGTAAGTATGGTTTAATTTAGAACAATAAAGAATTGTGTGTTTATTTCAATTAAAGGACTTTATTCTGGGTGTTGTGTTTTTTTAAATACTTTACTAGAAATTCATGGTGGTCATGTCTAATATTGGCGTGACCCCATGAATTTCGGGCTTAGGGCCAGCTGATAATGCCAAGCTGGCCTTAACCCCTTTATTACCCAGTGAGCCACCGCACCAGGGCCCTGGATGAGTTGGGTACAGCGCCAGAAGATGGCGCTTCTATGAACGCGCCATTTTCTGGGGCGGCTGCGGACTGCAATTTGCAGCGGGGGTGGCCCAGAAAGCTTGGGTCTCCCTGCGCTGCGGATTCCAGCCCCCAGCTGCCTAGTTGTATCTGGCTGGGCACAAAAATAGGGCGAAGCCCCACGCATTTTTTTTTTTAATTATTTCATGAAATTCATGGAATAATTAAGAAAAAAAGGGCTTCCCTATATTGTTGTGTCCAACCAGGTACAAATAGGCAGCTGGTGGTTGGGGGCAGCCCGTTCCTGCCTGCTGTACCTGACTGGACACAAATATAGGGCGAAGCCCCACATAATTTTTTTTTAATTATTTCATGAATTTCCTGAAAGAATTAAAAAAAAATTGACGTGGGGCTTTGCACTATATTTGTGTCCAGCCAGGTACAGCAGGCAGGAACGGGCTGCCCCCAACCACCAGCTGCCTATTTGTACCTGGTTGGACACAACAATATAGGGAAGCCCTTTTTTTCTTAATTATTCCATGAATTTCATGAAATAATTAAAAAAAACAAAACGTGGAGCTTCTCCCTATTTTTGTGTCCAGCCAGGTACAACTAGACAGCTGGGGGATGGAATCTGCAGCGCAGGGAGGCCCAAGCTTTCTGCCCCCCCCGCTGAAAATTGCAGTCCGCAGCCGCCCCGGAAAATGGCGCGTTCATAGAAGCTGGATGCTGTACCTGGCTGGCATACAAAAATATGGCGAAGCCCACGTCAAAAGTTTTGGGAAAAATTAATTAAAAAATAAATAATAATTTAGGGACTGCATCTTTATTAACTCCTCAAATGTCATTTAGTGTTAAAATAAAGGATTTATTTAAAAAAAAAATGGCGTGGGATCCCCCATAATTTTAGTCTCTAGCGGAGGTTAAGCAGACGGCTGGGGCAGATGTTTGAAGCCTGGGAAGGGGGTAAAACCCACGGAGCTTCCCAGGCTACTAATATCAGCCCCCAGCTGAATACCTAGCCTTTACTAGCTATTAAAATGGGGGACCCCCCCAAAAAAAATGACGTGGGGTCCCCCCTATTTTAATAGCTAGCAAAGGCTAGGCAGACAGCTGGGGGCTGATATTAATAGCCCAGGAAGGGTGCCATGAATAATGGCCCCCTCCCAGGCTAGAAACACCAGCCGTCAGCCGCCCCAGAAATGGCGCATCCATAGGATGCGCCAATTCTGGCACTTAGCCTCGCTCTTCCACGCTGCCCTGGTGCGGTGGCAGGGGGTAATAGTGGTGGGGTTCATGTCAGCGCCAGCTGCCATGAAGCCCAGGTTAGTAATGATGGGCGTCTATAAGACACCCCCATTACTAACCTACAAAGTGTTAAAAAGAAAAAACACACACTACACCCAGAAAAAAATAATTTATTTGAAATAAAACACACAATTTTATTTAATTCTTAGTTTACTAAAAATAATAGTTACCTGTCCACGTTCCTGCGCTGATCTCCCATGCACAGCTGTCACATCTGGAGATGGTGACAGCTGTCATGGCTGCTGTAAGCTCACGCTGCCGGGAACACGTCCGCTCCCGGCAGCGGGAGCCACTGACTGAGGTCACCGGAGTGCATTCAGGCAGCGCAGCTCCGGAGACCTCCTTTACGGCACTGCTGTACCGTGGGAATTTCTCACGATACAGCAGGGCCGTAAAGGAGCTAACCGGAGCAGCGCTGCCTGAACTCCGGTGAACCCTTACGGCCCCGTCATTCTAGCGGCGGCAGCGGTTCAGAGCGGTCACATTCTATGTGGCTGCTCTGAACTGGAGATCTTCGTGGGACACTCGTGGACTACTACGGAGGGGTAAGGATAAGGTTGTGGTTTATTATTTTATATTTTATTACAGGAGATCGATGGCTTCGGGGAATTAGGTGTCTAGGTGAGTATAGGTGTAGTTTTTTATTTTTTACTTTATTTTAGGTGGCGATCGGCGGGGACAGGTAATGTATGAACTAATTTCTTTTAGGTAACCACTGGCCACCAATGACATGTATTTAACATTTATTGGGGACACAGTAGGGCAATTTAAATAGCAGGATCAGGCTGATGGGAACTACTGCTCCCATCGAGCTGATCCTGCTGGCAGGAGTGGACGGGGGACAGACATAGGCCGATGGGAGTAGTAGTGTCACATCGGCCTATGTCTGCCTGCACGCACAGACACCGCGCACACCCGCACACACACCCCGCACACACACCCCGCACACACACCCCGCACACACACCCCGCACACACACTAATCATGACGGGTCTGGGAGGTGAGGCTGACCTGTGCGGCCGTGGGAAAGTTCATGTGAGTTCATGCAGTCAAGCATGAACTCACATGAACCCTCTGAGGGCACCGCGGCGACTTCAAATGAACAGCTGATCGGCATCACCTGATACCTCAGCTGTTCATTTGAAATAACCGGCGGGAAAGCGCAGCACAGAACGGGAAAGCCGGCGGTGAAGTCTTTTCACTGCCGGCTTCCCCGCCCGGGTCCTTCGCTCCTTGGTGCTGCGCTCCCCGCCTGGTCCTAATTTACGATTGGGATTGGAGGTGGCGAGGGGAGCGGAGGATCGGGGTGGGAGGCTGCGGGGAAGCAGTATGGGGCTGTGTGATTGTTTAAAAGCCGGCGGCTTTTTACCGCGCGCCGGCTTTTAAACAATCAGGAGAATTCTCCCCCGCTGGGATGGCATTCTGATGACAGGCTGGATCGCGCTGCCATCCAACTTGTCATCCTTCACAGACACTGCAGAGCGCAGGCATTATGGGAACTTCCGATTCCGGTATCCGATATTGTAAAAGTATCGGAATTAAGTATCGGAATTCCGATACCGCGAATATCGGCCGATACCCGATATTACAGTATCGGAATGCTCAACACTACTCTTCACCACTACATCTTTAGCATGTCTCATTCTACCACACTCATCCACATCTTGTCTGATCCCTGCACACAGATGACTCCTCACCCCTACTTCTCTGGTTTGTCTCGTCCTACCACACTCATCCACATCTGGTTTGATTCCCTGCACACAGATGACGCCTCACCCCTACTTCTCTGGTTTGTCTCATCCCACCACATCTTGTCTGATCCCTACACACAGATTCCTCTTCATCTCTTCATCTTCTGTCTGATGACTCTTTACCCCTAAATCTCTTGTACGATCCCTACACATCTGTACTCTGACCCCTATATTTTAGCAACTTTTCAAGGATTCGTTTCAATGGAACATGACATCAGATTTACATAAATTAAAACAGCAGTAATTATCCAAAAACTGCCCAAACTTAAAGTTATTCCAACAACCAGAACTTTACAGAGACTGAAATAATGCAGGAAAACCGATTGAGAGCAAAAATTAGAGAAGTGGGGCAAAGTCTCCTCAAAATGCGAGATTGCTCTTCCTCATTGAACACAATCATATTAATATATTTATTACATTTTTGACATTTACACTTATTTTTCTGTTTGCCTTTACCATGTACTTAAGGAGGAAAAAAAAAAAAATATTCCAGCTCTTAAGACGGAAATCGTCAGCAAGCTCCTCTGGAAGGGATCTGCTTTCATTTTGGGGGTTTTCAGTGACCGAATTCTGAAGCATTATTTCCTATTGTTCTGCAATGTGGCGCTCATTATAGCGTTCTATGAAAAGAAGTTGCCATGATATTAACCCCTCGCCATACAAATTTGGAATAACCACCTCAAGGGTAAACAAAGGTATTGTACCAAAGAATGGTCGTGGTTACTGTTCACACGTCATTAGAGAGCCATGTCATTAGTCCGTGTGACGCTCTAGATGGGATTGATAGGTTTCCTAATGTTATTCCTGTTAATATTCCATTGTGTTTCTACCACTGATGGGACATCTCCGGGGACAGTCAGTGATGTAGTTACCGCCAGGGCTGGAGTGATACTGATGTAATATTAATTAGCTACGTGGATATTTTACAATATGAGATACTAACAGTGCTAAGTTCTGTATTAAAATCCTGCCGGAAGAAAGAAGCTTACCCCCTGCAGATGTGGTGTCATGAAGGAAAGTTACAAAGGGCACAATGGGTGTTCTCTACAGCACAAAATTTATGACGAAAAGCCGTACATTATTTTACTTAGTCTTAGATGGATGGAGAAATCTTTGATTTTTCACCTGTTCTGCTCTTGTCTTGGATCCTAATCTGTGTATTACTACCAAGCGCTATTTATAAGTCTGTGGCCAAAAAGTTTTGAGACTGACACAAACTTTGGTTCTCTTCTCTGCTGCCCTTCTTTCACCAGGCCACTTCCAAAAGTCTTTGCCCCTCTTTGAGTGCAGATACACTGACACATGCCTGCTGCCATTACAGAGCAAGCTTTGCACTGGTGTTGAAAAAGTCTCTTAGTTGAATCCTCTTTAGCAGTTGGTCCTGGCACCTGTTGTAGTGTCTTGGGTGCCCTGAAGCCTTCTTCACAGCAATTGTACTTCTCTCTTTGAAGTTCTTGATGATTCGATAAATGGTCACTTTAGGAGCAATCTTATAAGCAGCAATGTTCTTGTCTGAAAAGCATTTTTGATGCAAAGCAATGAATCCTGCACATATTTCATAGGAGGTAACCATAGTAATCAGAAGACAAGGGCTGATCCATCAAAGCTTTTACACCAGAAAAACGGGGACTTGTGCAAAAAATGTTCAACTTTTGGAGTTTTCATGCCAGTTTGAATCATCTACGCCCACGTCCACCAAATTCGCCAGAAGTGCCGGCGTTTGTCAGAATTGCTACTCCAGTCACCGAGAGTTAATGCATATTACTACTATAAAAAGTGAAGCAGCAAACTTTATGAAAGCCAAAATTTGTGTAAGTCTCAAAACTTTTGGCCACAACGGTATATTACATTACTGATCCTGAGTTACCTCCTGTATTATATTCCAGAGCTGCAATCACTCTTCTCCTGGTGCAGTCACTGTGTACATACATTACATTACTGATCCTGAGTTACATCCTGTATTATACTCCAGAGCTGCACTCACTATTCTGCAGGTGCAGTCACTGTGTACATACATTACATTACTGATCCTGAGTTATATCCTGTATTATACTCCAGAGCTGCACTCACTATTCTGCAAGCTTTGGAGTTAAATTCTACAGTCATTAATACATGTCAAATGCAAGTCTGACCATGATCAGGGCATGCTGGGAGTTGTAGTGTCAGAACAGCTGGACAAAATTAGTAGAAGCCAATATCTTGCATTTATCTCCATTACACACTTTATTCTGAAGTTCCGCGAAACTGAGAGACATTTGCAGATATCTTATAATTATGTCTCATCTCCAATAGCAACTGTAAAATAATTATGTAAGGTAAATGGCTGACTAAGTCAAGTGGTCCGAGCCGAGCTGCCGGCTATAATTTACCCTCATAATGTCAATTTGCTGCACTTAATGCCTCTTCCCTGAGGACAATCATCTTCATTCACTTCGCTGCTTGAAGTGACATTTCCCATAGCAGAAACTCAGGGAAGATAAGAAACTGTGAAATAGAAGGATCCAGCTCATGTGCGGGGAATATAGGAACCTACAAAAGAGAACTAGTGGGTACAATTACATGATCTGACCCCTAATATGCAAATTAGGAATGAAGAGAAGCAAGACCCGCCTACTTGACCCTTTAAAGGGGTAGTCCAGAATTAAAAAAACACTAGAGACGTGTACAGCTCACAGAGCGTTATCTACACTGGATACACTAGAGACGTGTACAGCTCACAGAGCGTTATCTACACTGGATACACTAGAGACGTGTACAGCTCACAGAGCGTTATCTACACTGGATACACTAGAGACGTGTACAGCTCACAGAGCATTATCTACACTGGATACACTAGAGACGTGTGCAGCTCACAGAGCATTATCTACACTGGATACACTAGAGACGTGTACAGCTCACAGAGCGTTATCTACACTGGATACACTAGAGACGTGTGCAGCTCACAGAGCATTATCTACACTGGATACACTAGAGACGTGTACAGCTCACAGAGCGTTATCTACACTGGATACACTAGAGACGTGTACAGCTCACAGAGCGTTATCTACACTGGATACACTAGAGACGTGTACAGCTCACAGAGCATTATCTACACTGGATACACTAGAGACGTGTACAGCTCACAGAGCGTTATCTACACTGGATACACTAGAGACGCGTGCAGCTCACAGAGCGTTATCTACACTGGATACACTAGAGACGTGTGCAGCTCACAGAGCATTATCTACACTGGATACACTAGAGACGTGTGCAGCTCACAGAGCGTTATCTACACTGGATACACTAGAGACGTGTACAGCTCACAGAGCGTTATCTACACTGGATACACTAGAGACGCGTGCAGCTCACAGAGCGTTATCTACACTGGATACACTAGAGACGTGTGCAGCTCACAGAGCATTATCTACACTGGATACACTAGAGACGTGTACAGCTCACAGAGCGTTATCTACACTGGATACACTAGAGACGCGTGCAGCTCACAGAGCGTTATCTACACTGGATACACTAGAGACGCGTGCAGCTCACAGAGCGTTATCTACACTGGATACACTAGAGACGCGTGCAGCTCACAGAGCATTATCTACACTGGATACACTAGAGACGCGTACAGCTCACAGAGCGTTATCTACACTGGATACACTAGAGACGCGTGCAGCTCACAGAGCGTTATCTACACTGGATACACTAGAGACGTGTGCAGCTCACAGAGCATTATCTACACTGGATACACTAGAGACGTGTACAGCTCACAGAGCGTTATCTACACTGGATACACTAGAGACGCGTGCAGCTCACAGAGCGTTATCTACACTGGATACACTAGAGACGTGTGCAGCTCACAGAGCGTTATCTACACTGGATACACTAGAGACGTGTGCAGCTCACAGAGCATTATCTACACTGGATACACTAGAGACGTGTACAGCTCACAGAGCGTTATCTACACTGGATACACTAGAGACGTGTACAGCTCACAGAGCGTTATCTACACTGGATACACTAGAGACGTGTGCAGCTCACAGAGCGTTATCTACACTGGATACACTAGAGACGTGTGCAGCTCACAGAGCGTTATCTACACTGGATACACTAGAGACGTGTACAGCTCACAGAGCGTTATCTACACTGGATACACTAGAGACGTGTACAGCTCACAGAGCATTATCTACACTGGATACACTAGAGACGTGTACAGCTCACAGAGCGTTATCTACACTGGATACACTAGAGACGTGTACAGCTCACAGAGCATTATCTACACTGGATACACTAGAGACGTGTGCAGCTCACAGAGCGTTATCTACACTGGATACACTAGAGACGTGTACAGCTCACAGAGCGTTATCTACACTGGATACACTAGAGACGTGTACAGCTCACAGAGCGTTATCTACACTGGATACACTAGAGACGCGTGCAGCTCACAGAGCGTTATCTACACTGGATACACTAGAGACGTG
This sequence comes from Phyllobates terribilis, assembly GCF_046119375.1. Lineage (NCBI taxonomy): Eukaryota > Metazoa > Chordata > Amphibia > Anura > Dendrobatidae > Phyllobates > Phyllobates terribilis. The sequence goes on from NW_027362762.1 coordinate 56,725,599, forward strand.
TACAGCTCACAGAGCGTTATCTACACTGGATACACTAGAGACGTGTACAGCTCACAGAGCGTTATCTACACTGGATACACTAGAGACGCGTACAGCTCACAGAGCATTATCTACACTGGATACACTAGAGACGCGTGCAGCTCACAGAGCGTTATCTACACTGGATACACTAGAGACGTGTACAGCTCACAGAGCGTTATCTACACTGGATACACTAGAGACGTGTACAGCTCACAGAGCGTTATCTACACTGGATACACTAGAGACGTGTACAGCTCACAGAGCGTTATCTACACTGGATACACTAGAGACGCGTACAGCTCACAGAGCGTTATCTACACTGGATACACTAGAGACGTGTACAGCTCACAGAGCATTATCTACACTGGATACACTAGAGACGCGTGCAGCTCACAGAGCGTTATCTACACTGGATACACTAGAGACGTGTACAGCTCACAGAGCGTTATCTACACTGGATACACTAGAGACGTGTACAGCTCACAGAGCGTTATCTACACTGGATACACTAGAGACGTGTGCAGCTCACAGAGCGTTATCTACACTGGATACACTAGAGACGTGTACAGCTCACAGAGCGTTATCTACACTGGATACACTAGAGACGTGTGCAGCTCACAGAGCGTTATCTACACTGGATACACTAGAGACGTGTGCAGCTCACAGAGCATTATCTACACTGGATACACTAGAGACGTGTGCAGCTCACAGAGCGTTATCTACACTGGATACACTAGAGACGTGTGCAGCTCACAGAGCGTTATCTACACTGGATACACTAGAGACGTGTGCAGCTCACAGAGCGTTATCTACACTGGATACACTAGAGACGCGTGCAGCTCACAGAGCGTTATCTACACTGGATACACTAGAGACGTGTGCAGCTCACAGAGCGTTATCTACACTGGATACACTAGAGACGCGTGTGCAGCTCCACGAGGCGTTATCTACACTGGATACACTAGAGACGTGTACAGCTCACAGAGCATTATCTACACTGGATACACTAGAGACGTGTGCAGCTCACAGAGCATTATCTACACTGGATACACTAGAGACGTGTACAGCTCACAGAGCGTTATCTACACTGGATACACTAGAGACGTGTGCAGCTCACAGAGCGTTATCTACACTGGATACACTAGAGGGATACACTAGAGACGTGTGCAGCTCACAGAGCGTTATCTACACTGGATACACTAGAGACGTGTACAGCTCACAGAGCGTTATCTACACTGGATACACTAGAGACGTGTACAGCTCACAGAGCGTTATCTACACTGGATACACTAGAGACGTGTACAGCTCACAGAGCGTTATCTACACTGGATACACTAGAGACGTGTGCAGCTCACAGAGCGTTATCTACACTGGATACACTAGAGACTGTGTACAGCTCACAGAGCATTATCTACACTGGATACACTAGAGACGTGTGCAGCTCACAGAGCATTATCTACACTGGATACACTAGAGACGTGTACAGCTCACAGAGGCATTATCTACACTGGATACACTAGAGACGTGTACAGCTCACAGAGCGTTATCTACACTGGATACACTAGAGACGTGTGCAGCTCACAGAGCGTTATCTACACTGGATACACTAGAGACGTGTGCAGCTCACAGAGCATTATCTACACTGGATACACTAGAGACGTGTGCAGCTCACAGAGCGTTATCTACACTGGATACACTAGAGACGTGTACAGCTCACAGAGCGTTATCTACACTGGATACACTAGAGACGTGTGCAGCTCACAGAGCGTTATCTACACTGGATACACTAGAGACGTGTACAGCTCACAGAGCGTTATCTACACTGGATACACTAGAGACGTGTGCAGCTCACAGAGCGTTATCTACACTGGATACACTAGAGACGTGTGCAGCTCACAGAGCATTATCTACACTGGATACACTAGAGACGTGTACAGCTCACAGAGCGTTATCTACACTGGATACACTAGAGACGTGTGCAGCTCACAGAGCGTTATCTACACTGGATACACTAGAGACGTGTGCAGCTCACAGAGCGTTATCTACACTGGATACACTAGAGACGTGTACAGCTCACAGAGCGTTATCTACACTGGATACACTAGAGACGTGTGCAGCTCACAGAGCGTTATCTACACTGGATACACTAGAGACGTGTACAGCTCACAGAGCGTTATCTACACTGGATACACTAGAGACGTGTACAGCTCACAGAGCGTTATCTACACTGGATACACTAGAGACGTGTACAGCTCACAGAGCATTATCTACACTGGATACACTAGAGACGTGTACAGCTCACAGAGCGTTATCTACACTGGATACACTAGAGACGTGTACAGCTCACAGAGCGTTATCTACACTGGATACACTAGAGACGTGTACAGCTCACAGAGCGTTTATCTAACCTGGATACACTAGAGACGTGTACAGCTCACAGAGCATTATCTACACTGGATACACTAGAGACGTGTACAGCTCACAGAGCAGTTATCTACACTGGATACACTAGAGACGTGTACAGCTCACAGAGCGTTATCTACACTGGATACACTAGAGACGTGTACAGCTCACAGAGCGTTATCTACACTGGATACACTAGAGACGTGTGCAGCTCACAGAGCGTTATCTACACTGGATACACTAGAGACGTGTGCAGCTCACAGAGCGTTATCTACACTGGATACACTAGAGACGTGTACAGCTCACAGAGCATTATCTACACTGGATACACTAGAGACGTGTACAGCTCACAGAGCGTTATCTACACTGGATACACTAGAGACGTGTACAGCTCACAGAGCGTTATCTACACTGGATACACTAGAGACGTGTGCAGCTCACAGAGCGTTATCTACACTGGATACACTAGAGACGTGTGCAGCTCACAGAGCGTTATCTACACTGGATACACTAGAGACGTGTACAGCTCACAGAGCGTTATCTACACTGGATACACTAGAGACGTGTGCAGCTCACAGAGCGTTATCTACACTGGATACACTAGAGACGTGTACAGCTCACAGAGCGTTATCTACACTGGATACACTAGAGACGCGTGCAGCTCACAGAGCATTATCTACACTGGATACACTAGAGACGCGTGCAGCTCACAGAGCGTTATCTACACTGGATACACTAGAGACGTGTACAGCTCACAGAGCGTTATCTACACTGGATACACTAGAGACGTGTGCAGCTCACAGAGCATTATCTACACTGATACACTAGAGACGCGTGCAGCTCACAGAGCGTTATCTACACTGGATACACTAGAGACGCGTGCAGCTCACAGAGCGTTATCTACACTGGATACACTAGAGACGTGTGCAGCTCACAGAGCATTATCTACACTGGATACACTAGAGACCGTGCAGCTCACAGAGCGTTATCTACACTGGATACACTAGAGACGCGTACAGCTCACAGAGCGTTATCTACACTGGATACACTAGAGACGTGTGCAGCTCACAGAGCGTTATCTACACTGGATACACTAGAGACGTGTGCAGCTCACAGAGCGTTATCTACACTGGATACACTAGAGACGCGTGCAGCTCACAGAGCGTTATCTACACTGGATACACTAGAGACGTGTGCAGCTCACAGAGCGTTATCTACACTGGATACACTAGAGACGTGTACAGCTCACAGAGCGTTATCTACACTGGATACACTAGAGACGTGTGCAGCTCACAGAGCGTTATCTACACTGGATACACTAGAGACGTGTGCAGCTCACAGAGCGTTATCTACACTGGATACACTAGAGACGTGTGCAGCTCACAGAGCGTTATCTACACTGGATACACTAGAGACGCGTGCAGCTCACAGAGCGTTATCTACACTGGATACACTAGAGACGTGTGCAGCTCACAGAGCGTTATCTACACTGGATACACTAGAGACGTGTGCAGCTCACAGAGCGTTATCTACACTGGATACACTAGAGACGCGTGCAGCTCACAGAGCGTTATCTACACTGGATACACTAGAGACGTGTGCAGCTCACAGAGCGTTATCTACACTGGATACACTAGAGACGCGTGCAGCTCACAGAGCGTTATCTACACTGGATACACTAGAGACGTGTACAGCTCACAGAGCGTTATCTACACTGGATACAATTTTATCGATTGCTCAGCTGATATCAGGACAAGTGATGTACAAGTTTACTGCCTCTGAATAGAAACATGGGTGTTCTCATTTACTGACAGCAAGCAGGTATACTGAAAATAACATGAATTGAAAGTGCAGGCAGCACTCCAAAAATGATAGATAGATAGATAGATAGATAGATAGATAGATAGATAGCATTGTGAAAGTATTTGGCCCCCTGGAACTTTTCTACCTTTTGCCACATTTCTGGCTTCAAACATAAAGATATAAAATTCTAATTTTTTTGGGAAGAATCAACAACAAGTGGGACACAATCGTGAAGAGGAACGAAATTTATTGGATATTTTAAACTTTTTTTATATGCAAATTGCCTCTTCAGAGAAAAAGAGGACTTGTACTCTATAGCGCCACCTATTGGAAGCAGCAATCCTACAAGTCAGACGTGCCAGAGCTGGTGTGTCACTCTCCATAAGGAGATATGTTACCCCTTAGACCTCAGTCCAGAGCCTCTCACCTAACCAAATCAGTTCTCATACTTTGCACTGACGAGGGCCAACAGCCCGAAACACCGCAAATTGAGATTCTGATTTGGCTTTTATCTTAAGTCATATTGCACGACTCGTTAAAGGGTTGATTGTGACTTGCAGGATTCCTGCTTCCAATAGGTGGCGCTATAGAGTACAAGTTCTCTTTTTCTCTGAAGAGGCAATTTGCATATTAAATTTCCCAGAGAAGCATTGCATGGCGAATAAGCCTCCTTACCTTGACGTGCCAGAGCTGGTGTGTCACTCTCCATAAGGAGAAATGTTACCCCTTAAACTTTTTTAACAAATTCAAAACTGAAAAGTGGGGCGTGCAATATTATTCGGCCCCCTTGAGTTAATACTTTGTAGCGCCACCTTTTGCTGCGATTACAGCTGCAAGTCGCTTGGGGCATGTCTCTATCAGTTTTGCACATCGAGAGGCTGAAATTCTTGCCCATTCTTCCTTGCAAAACAGCTCGAGCTCTTTGAGGTTGGATGGAGGGCGTTTGTGAACAGCAGTTTTCAGCTCTTTCCACAGATTCTCGATTGGATTCAGGTCTGGACTTTGACTTGGCCATTCTAACACCTGAATATGTTTATTTTTGAACCATTCCATTGTAGATTTTGCTTTATGTTTGGGATCATTGTCTTGTTGGAAGATAAATCTCTGTCCCAGTCTCAGGTCCTTTGCAGACTCCAACAGGTTTTCTTCCAGAATGGTCCTGTATTTGGCTCCGTCCATCTTCCCATCAATTTTAACCATCTTCCCTGTCCCTGCTGAAGAAAATCAGGCCCAAATCATGATGCTGCCACCACCATGTTTGACAGTGGGGATGGTGTTTTGAGGGTGATGAGCTGTGTTGCTTTTACGACAAACATATCGTTTTGCATTGTGGCCAAAAAGTTTGATTTTGGTTTCATCTGACCAGAGCACCTTATTCCACATGTTTGGTGTGTCTCCCAGGTGGCTTGTGGCAAACTTCAAATGAGACTTTTTATGGATATCTTTGAGAAATGGCTTTCTTCTTGCCACTGTTCCATAAAGGCCAGATTTGTGCAGTGTACGACTGATTGTTGTCCTATGGACAGACTCTCCCACCTCAGCTGTAGATCTCTGCAGTTCATCCAGAGTGATCATGGGCCTTTTGGCTGCATCTCTGATCAGTCTTCTCCTTGTTTGAGATGAAAGTTTAGAGGGACGGCCGGGTCTTGGTAGATTTGCAATGGTCTGATACTCCTTCCATTTCAATATGATCGCTTGCACAGTGCTCCTTGAGATGTTTAAAACTTGGGAAATCTTTTTGTATCCAAATCCGGCTTTAACCCCTTTAGAGCCCATGCCGTATTAGTACGCACATTTGTGTACTGCCCGTTCAGTGAGGTCTGCTGCGCTGAGCCCTCACTGAACGGAGCACATGTCAGCTGATTCTTACAGCTGACATGTGCCCGCAACAGCCGCGGGTGGAATCGCGATCCACCCGCGGCTGTTAACCTGTTAAATCTCCGACAGCGGCATTTAACGCGCGCTTCCTGGAAGTGCGTCCTAAGCCCTGCCCACCAGCGACCCCGTCACGTGATCGCGGGTCGCCGATGGGCGTGCATGACAACCCAGGGTCTGCAGCAGACGCCTGTGGTTGTCATGATCTGGTTGCTATGAGCGCCACCTAGTGGTCGGCGCTCATAGCACAGGACCAATTCTGCTATATGCAGGGGATCTGCTGGTCCCCTGTATGTAGCAGAGCCGATCAGACAACTGCTGCTTCTAGTCTCCTATGGAGACTATTGAAGCATGCAGTAAGTGAAAAAAAAAATTTAGAAAAATAAAAAAAATTAAAAAAATATAAAAGTTTAAATCACCCCCCTTTCGCCCCATTCAAAATAAAATAAAAAATAAACCCCACATACACATATTTGGTATCGCCGCGTTCAGAATCGCCCGATCTATCAATATAAAAAAATAATTAATCCGATCGGTAAACAGCGTAATGAGAAAAAAATTCTAAACGCCAGAATTACGTTTTTTGGTCACCGCAAAATTGCAATTAAATGCAATAACGGGCAATCAAAACATCGGATCTACACCAAAATGTTATCAATAAAAACGTCAGCGCGGCGCGCAAAAAATAAGCCCTCACCCTGCCCCAGATCCCGAAAAATGGAGGCGCTACAGGTCTCTGAAAATGGCGCTTTTTTTTTTTTAATTAATTTTTTTACCAAATTTTGGATTTTTTTTTCACCACTTAAATATAAAAGAACCTATACATGTTTGGCGTCTATGAACTCGTAATGACCTGTAGAATAAGAATGGCAGGTCAGTTTTAGCATTCAGTGAACGTGATAAAAAAAAAACAACTGTGGTATTGCACTTTTTTTGCAATTTTACCACACTTGGAATTTTTTTCCCGTTTTCCCGTACATGAAATGATAAAACTAGTAATGACGTTGAAAAGTACAACTCGTCCCGCAAAAAATAAGCCCTCACATGGCCATATTGAACGAAAATTAAAAAAGTTCTGGCTCTGGGAAGAAGGGGAGCAAAAACGAAAAAGCAAAAACGACAAAACCCAAGGTTGCGAAAGGGTTAAACTTCGCCACAACAGTATCTCGGACCTGCCTGGTGTGTTCCTTGGTCTTCATAATGCTCTCTGCACTTGAAACAGAACCCTGAGACTATCACAGAGCAGGTGCATTTATACGGAGACTTGATTACACACAGGTGGATTCTATTTATCATTACCAGTCATTTAGGACAACATTGGATCAGTGGATTCTAGTTATCGTTATCAGTCATTTAGGACAACATTGGATCATTCAGAGATCCTCCCTGAACTGCTGCACTGAAAGTAAAGGGGCCGAATAATATTGCATGCCCCACTTTTCAGTTTTTAATTTGTAAAAAAAGTTTCAAATATCCAATAAATTTCGTTCCTCTTCACGATTGTGTCCCACTTGTTGTTGATTCTTCTCAAAAAAATTAGAATTTTATATCTTTATGTTTGAAGCCAGAAATGTGGCAAAAGGTAGAAAAGTTCCAGGGGGCCAAATACTTTCACAATGCACTGTAGATAGATAGATAGATAGATAGATAGATAGATAGATATGAGATAGATAGATAGATAGATATGAGATGATAGATAGATAGATAGAAAGAAAGAAAGTTGTAGTCACTTAAAATAAATAAATAGTTTTGTGTTGTTATATTACTAGACCATAACTTTTTTAAAATGGTTTCTGTGGATGAAGCAGTGTGGGGGTTAATTTCAGCACGGCAAGCTGTAGTTTATTGGTGATATTTTAGGGTACAATGGACAGGTTGATCGCCTTTTATTGCCTTGTTTAGCGGAGGTCCATGAGGCAACTAAAAAAAAAACAGCAATTCTGACAATTCCATTTTTTCTTCTTGTATTGGAAAGGGTTCGTTCAGGGCTACGTTCACACGATGTTGCAGATTTTCTGTACCATATTTTCACCCATTACGTAAAATAAATTATTTCCATTTTTTCGAAAATACGCAACATAAAAAACTCACCGTGGAACGTAATAATGGCTGACAGCAGCCGACACCTGCATTTTTGTGCAGCAGGTTCAGTTCCTGAGCCTGTTCCATAAACCCACACCTGATCTACAGCGTCATAGTTTGTCAAGGAGCAGGAAGGGTTTAAAGGGGTATTCCTATGTACCTCTACTAAACGGCGTCTGCCTGCTATCAGCTGATGTCGCTGGAGGGAGCAGCAGGCTGGGAGATCGGGAGGTGAGCATAACTCCTGTTCTCCTGTCTGCTGGAAACTAAATATACGGTATCCTCTTTAAATTCTGTATCTGGGAAAGCTGGGTGACAAATAATATGGCCGCCACAGTCAACAGTAGAATACTGAATTAGAAGCAGCATTGTTATGTAGACATATGTCCCCCTGTCTCATGTATAACTAGGGGGACCTGTCATTCAGGACTCTCAGAAAGCTGGGTGACAACACAAATGGTCACCCTTATATACCCTTCCATTATGTATTATTGTATATCTAGGCAGATCTGGAAATCAGGAGTCTAGGAAAGTAGGGTGACAACCAAAATGGTTTCTTTTATAACAAGCAGACTTATCATTAAGGAGCTCAGAAAAGCTGGATGATAACCGATGTGGCTGCTCTTTCAGCCCAGAATGGCAAAACTACCTCTTTATATAGAGACACATCCCTTTCTATATATCTATCTTAAGCATCACTGTATTATTAAGTAGTTGTCATTCAGGAGTCTGGGAAAGCTGGGTAATAAGAAACATGGCTGATCCTACACACCAACATAGGAGTCCTGAATGGCAATTCTATCTAGTTATGTAGACACATCCATGCATAGATTATTATTGTATTACTAGGCAGACTTGTCATTCAGGAGCTTGGGAAAGTAGGATGACAACCAATATGGGCGCCTTAAAATTGCCCCAGAATCTACTGTGTTATGTAGATATAATCCTCTATCCTCAATCACATATTATGGAATAACTAGACAGACTTGTAATTCAGCAGCCTGGGAAAGCTGGGTGACAATCATCATGGCTTCTCCTTACACCCACAGGAGTTTCTAATGACAAAATTACCTTTTTATATGGCGACACATCCTTCTCTCAACTATTGCGTAATTAGAAACACTTGTCATTTAGGAGATTAAGAAAGCTGGGTGACATCAGAGATATCGCTCACATAACTCATATATAGCATCAATTTGAAAGAGCTGCCATTCAGGATTCAAGCAAAGCTGGGTGAAAACCAATATGGCTGGCCCCTACAGAATCCTGAATGATGAACCTCTAATTGCTATGCAGACACATTCCTCCATCTCAAGAATTGTTAAATACCTAGACAGACTTGACATTCAGGAGCCCAGGAAAGCTGGGTGACGATATGGCTGAGCTTACACCCCATTATAAATGTTCTTACTTACAAAGCTGTCATGTAATGTAGGGACATGAACCTCTCTAGTATCACTGTATTACAAGGCGGACTTGGCATCCAGGATCCAGGCAAAGCTGGGTAACAGCCAAAATGCTACTCTTAAACTACTGCCTACACAACGGGATCCACTATATGGAGAAACTTCCATCTGCAAAGTATCACTCTAGAATTAGGCAGACTTGTTACTTAGGATCATGGGAAAGCTTGGTGAAAACCAGGATACCCGTCTCACACCCCTCACATTGTAATTCTGATGAATAAAACTAGATACATATCCCTTTAGTAAGTCTCTCTATAACTAGGCATACCTGTCATTTAGGATCCTGGGAAAGCTGGGTGATAATCAATGTTGACCCCTTTGAGCCCAGCATGACAAATATACCTGGTTTGGTAGAAAATCATCCAATATATATCAAATATATCTGTATAACTAGAAAGACGTCATTCAGGAGCCAAGGAAAGCGGGGTGACAACCAATACGGCTGCCTCACTGACAACTGAATCTTTATTAGCTTGTATCCCTATCACACCATAACTAGACAGACTTGCCATTAAGAAGTCCGGAAAAGCTGTGTGACAGCCACATCTTACAGTATAATTACACATAGTTGACTATCAGAAGCTCAGGAAACATGACTGACATGCAGGAGTCTGGGAAAGCTGGGTGACAGTACACGGCACACAGCGATGTCGTCACCAGGATATAGAGGGTACAGTACACGGCACACAGCGATGTCGTCACCAGGATATAGAGGGTACAGTACACGGCACACAGCGATGTCGTCACCAGGATATAGAGGGTACAGTACACGGCACACAGCGATGTCGTCACCAGGATATAGAGGGTACAGTACACGGCACACAGCGATGTCGTCACCAGGATATAGAGGGTACAGTACACGGCACACAGCGATATCGTCACCAGGATATAGAGGGTACAGTACACGGCACACAGCGATGTCGTCACCAGGATATAGAGGGTACAGTACACGGCACAGAGGCGATGTCGTCACCAGGATATAGAGGGTACAGTACACGGCACACAGCGATGTCGTCACCAGGATATAGAGGGTACAGTACACGGCACACAGCGATATCGTCACCAGGATATAGAGGGTACAGTACACGGCACACAGCGATATCGTCACCAGGATATAGAGGGTACAGTACACGGCACACAGTGATATCGTCACCAGGATATAGAGGGTACAGTACACGGCACACAGCGATATCGTCACCAGGATATAGAGGGTACAGTACACGGCACACAGCGATATCGTCACCAGGATATAGAGGGTACAGTACACGGCACACAGCGATATCATCACCAGGATATAGAGGGTACAGTACACGGCACACAGCGATATCATCACCAGGATATAGAGGGTACAGTACACGGCACACAGCGATATCGTCACCAGGATATAGAGGGTACAGTACACGGCACACAGCGATATCGTCACCAGGATATAGAGGGTACAGTACACGGCACACAGCGATATCGTCACCAGGATATAGAGGGTACAGTACACGGCACACAGCGATATCGTCACCAGGATATAGAGGGTACAGTACACGGCACACAGCGATATCGTCACCAGGATATAGAGGGTACAGTACACGGCACACAGCGATATCATCACCAGGATATAGAGGGTACAGTACACGGCACACAGCGATATCATCACCAGGATATAGAGGGTACAGTACACGGCACACAGCGATATCGTCACCAGGATATAGAGGGTACAGTACACGGCACACAGCGATATCATCACCAGGATATAGAGGGTACAGTACACGGCACACAGCGATATCGTCACCAGGATATAGAGGGTACAGTACACGGCACACAGCGATATCGTCACCAGGATATAGAGGGTACAGTACACGGCACACAGCGATATCATCACCAGGATATAGAGGGTACAGTACACGGCACACAGTGATGCCCCTTGTTCATGGATTATTCCCCCGCTGTACTGTCAGTGCTCCGTGTGATGAGAGAGGGGCACAATGTCTCCATGAAATTACTCCCAGTTACACAAAGTCATTATTATGTGAAGTCACAATCAATGGAAGCGAAGAAAAAGCAACGGAAAAGTAGAAATGTCTGTGAGGTAAATACACGAGGATAGATAGATAGATAGATAGATAGATAGATAATAGATAGATAGATAGATAATAGATAGATAGATAGATAGATAATAGATAGATAGATAATAGATAGATAGATAGATAGATAATAGATAGATAGATAGATAGATAGATAGATAGATAGATAGATAATAGATAGATAGATAGATAATAGATAGATAGATAGATAGATAGATAATAGATAGATAGATAATAGATAGATAGATAGATAGATAATAGATAGATAGATAGATAGATAGATAGATAGATAGATAATAGATAGATAGATAGATAGATAGATAGATAGATAGATAGATAGATAGATATGGGACAGATAATAGTAATAGATATAACAGCGCAGTACACACAGTGGCGGCTGCTCACAGGCTCCCGGTGTATTCCCGCGCACGGTTGTGCAGTATCAGTGATGTGACCGCTCTCCTGCCCGGGCTCGGGGTGTCGGGCTCGGGGTGCACAGCTCGGGGTGTCGGGCTCGGGGTGCACAGCTCGGGGTGTCGGGCTCGGGGTGTCGGGCTCGGGGTGTCGGGCTCGGGGTGCACAGCTCGGGGTGCACAGGTCGGGGTGTCGGGCTCGGGGTGCACAGCTCGGGGTGTCGGGCTCGGGGTGCACAGGTCGGGGTGTCGGGCTCGGGGTGCACAGCTCGGGGTGTCGGGCTCGGGGTGCACAGGTCGGGGTGTCGGGCTCGGGGTGCACAGCTCGGGGTGTCGGGCTCGGGGTGCACAGCTCGGGGTGCACAGGTCGGGGTGTCGGGCTCGGGGTGTCGGGCTCGGGGTGCACAGCTCGGGGTGCACAGGTCGGGGTGTCGGGCTCGGGGTGCACAGCTCGGGGTGCACAGGTCGGGGTGTCGGGCTCGGGGTGCACAGCTCGGGGTGCACAGGTCGGGGTGTCGGGCTCGGGGTGCCGTGTTCGGGGTGTCGGGCTCGGGGTGTCGGGCTCGGGGTGTCGGGCTCGGGGTGTCGGGCTCGGGGTGTCGTGTTCGGGGTGTCGGGCTCGGGGTGCCGGGCTCGGGGTGTCGGGCTCGGGGTGTCGGGCTCGGGGTGTCGGGCTCGGGGTGTCGGGCTCGGGGTGCCGGGCTCGGGGTGTCGGGCTCGGGGTGTCGGGCTCGGGGTGTCGGGCTCGGGGTGTCGGGCTCGGGGTGCCGGGCTCGGGGTGCCGGGCTCGGGGTGTCGGGCTCGGGGTGTCGGGCTCGGGGTGTCGGGCTCGGGGTGTCGGGCTTTGCAGACTTGCACTGAGGAGGCACAATGAGGGGTCACTCACCCTGGCGGCGGCTTATGCTGCCTCTACAGCGGGCACCGGGCAGGGCTGAGTGCGGCTCCGGGCTCCGCTTCTTGCAGCCATCTGAAGACAGAGCCGGTCCGGGAAGGAAGAAGCATGAGAAGCGGCAGAGTCCACGAGGAGCAGCCGCACACTGCCCGCACACCGCGCACACTCCGCCTCACAGTCATCGCTGCTGAGGATGGAGGAGCCAAACCACGAGCCTCCTCCTCCCGACATGTCACTCACTGCGCCTTGTTAAGGTGGAACCGGAGAGCGACACAGAACAGTGTGCACAGGAGCAAAGCCGTCAGTACAGACCGGGGAGGAGCGCTGCGGCTGATACTTATCCATCAATTCATCTTTCGATCTTTTTAGCTAATTCAAAGAAGCTTTAATATTGTCAGCAAGAAATGCAAATTAGTTTTCCAAAGAAAATGTAATAGGGACTGAGGGGATGAGGAGTCTCTGTCATATCTCTCTCAGCTATCTATCTATCAATCATCTATCTATCTATCTATCTATCAATCATCTATCTATCTATCTATCTATCAATCATCTATCTATCTATCTATCAATCAATCATCTATCTATCTATCTATCTATCTATCAATCAATCATCTATCTATCTATCTATCTATCAATCAATCATCTATCTATCTATCTATCTATCTATCAATCATCTATCTATCTATCTATCTATCAATCATCTATCTATCTATCTATCTATCAATCATCTATCTATCTATCTATCTATCAATCATCTATCTATCTATCTATCTATCAATCATCTATCTATCTATCAATCATCTATCTATCTATCAATCATCTATCTATCTATCTATCAATCATCTATCTATCTATCTATCAATCATCTATCTATCAATCATCTATCTATCTATCAATCATCTATCTATCTATCAATCATCTATCTATCTATCAATCATCTATCTATCAATCATCTATCTATCAATCATCTATCTATCAATCATCTATCTATCAATCATCTATCTATCAATCATCTATCTATCAATCATCTATCTATCAATCATCTATCTATCTATCAATCATCTATCAATCATCTATCTATCTATCAATCATCTATCTATCTATCAATCATCTATCTATCTATCAATCATCTATCTATCAATCATCTATCTATCAATCATCTATCTATCAATCATCTATCTATCAATCATCTATCAATCATCTATCTATCATCTATCTATCATCTATCTATCATCTATCTATCATCTATCTATCCTTCTATCTATCCTTCTATCTATCCTTCTATCTATCTATCATCTATCTATCCTTCTATCTATCTATCCTTCTATCTATCTATCATCTATCTATTATCTATCATCTATCTATCTATTACCTATCATCTATCTATTATCTATCATCTATTATCTATCTATCATCTATCTATTATTTATCTATTATCTATCATCTATCTATCATCTATCTATTATTTATCTATTATCTATCATCTATCTATTATCTATCATCTATCTATCATCTATCTATCATCTATCTATCATCTATCTATCATCTATCTATCATCTATCTATTATCTATCTATTATCTATCTATTATCTATCTATTACCTATCATCTATCTATCATCTATCATCTAGTATCTATCTATCATCTATCTATCATCTATCATCTAGTATCTATCTATCATCTATCTATCATCTATCTATCATCTATCTATCATCTATGATCTATCTATTATCTATCATCTATGATCTATCTATTATCTATCATCTATCTATTATTTATCTATTATCTATCATCTATCTATCATCTATCTATTATTTATCTATTATCTATCATCTATCTATCATCTATCTATTATTTATCTATTATCTATCATCTATCTATTATCTATCATCTATCTATCATCTATCTATCATCTATCTATCATCTATCTATCATCTATCTATTATCTATCTATTATCTATCTATTACCTATCATCTATCTATCATCTATCATCTAGTATCTATCTATCATCTATCTATCATCTATCATCTAGTATCTATCTATCATCTATCTATCATCTATCTATCATCTATCTATCATCTATCTATCATCTATGATCTATCTATTATCTATCATCTATCTATTATCTATCATCTATCTTTCTATCTATCTATTATCTATCATCTATCTATCATCTATCTTTCTATCTATCTATTATCTATCATCTATCTATTATCTATCATCTATCTATCATCTATCTATCCTTCTATCTATCTATCATCTATCTATTATCTATCATCTATCTATCTATTATCTATCTATCTATTACCTATCATCTATCTATTATCTATCATCTATTATCTATCTATCATCTATTATTTATCTATTATCTATCATCTATCTATCATCTATCTTTCTATCTATCATCTATCATCTATCTATTATCTATCATCTATCTATCATCTATCTATCCTTCTATCTATCTATCATCTATCTATTTTCTATCATCTATCTATCTATTAGATATCTATCTATTACCTATCATCTATCTATTATCTATCATCTATTATCTATCTATCATCTATTATTTATCTATTATCTATCATCTATCTATCATCTATCTATCCTTCTATCTATCTATCATCTATCTATTATCTATCATCTATCTATCTATTATCTATCTATCTATTACCTATCATCTATCTATCATCTATCTATTATTTATCTATTATCTATCATCTATTATCTATCTATCATCTATCTATTATTTATCTATTATCTATCATCTATCTATCATCTATCTATCATCTATCTATTATCTATTACCTATCATCTATCTATCTATCATCTATCATCTAGTATCTATCTATCATCTATCTATCATCTATCATCTAGTATCTATCATCTATCTATTATCTATCTATTATCTATCTATCATCTATCTATCATCTATCTATTATCTATCATCTATCTATCATCTATCTATCTATTATCTATCATCTATTATCTATCATCTATCTATTATCTATGATCTATCTATTATCTATCATCTATCTATTATCTATCATCTATCTTTCTATCTATCTATTATCTATCATCTATCTATCATCTATCTTTCTATCTATCTATTATCTATCATCTATCTATTATCTATCATCTATCTATCATCTATCTATCCTTCTATCTATCTATCATCTATCATCTATCTATCTATTATCTATCTATCTATTACCTATCATCTATCTATTATCTATCATCTATTATCTATCTATCATCTATTATTTATCTATTATCTATCATCTATCTATCATCTATCTTTCTATCTATCTATTATCTATCATCTATCTATTATCTATCATCTATCTATCTATCATCTATCTATTATCTATCATCTATCTATCTATTATCTATCTATCTATTACCTATCATCTATCTATTATCTATCATCTATTATCTATCTATCATCTATTATTTATCTATTATCTATCATCTATCTATCATCTTTCTATCTATCTATTATCTATCATCTATCTATTATCTATCATCTATCTATCCTTCTATCTATCTATCATCTATTATCTATCATCTATCTATCTATTATCTATCTATCTATTACCTATCATCTATCTATTATCTATCATCTATTATCTATCTATCATCTATCTATTATTTATCTATTATCTATCATCTATCTATCATCTATCTATTATCTATCTATTACCTATCATCTATCTATCATCTATCATCTAGTATCTATCATCTATCTATCATCTATCATCTAGTATCTATCTATCATCTATCTATTATCTATCTATCATCTATCTATCATATATCTATCTATTATCTATCATCTATCTATCATCTATCTATTATCTATCTATTATCTATCTATTATCTATGATCTATCTATTATCTATCTATCTATCATCTATCTATCATCTATCTATCATCTATTATCTATCTATCTATTATCTATCTATCTATTATCTATATATCATCTATCTATTATCTATCTATCTATCATCTATCTATTATCTATCTATCATCTATCTATCTATCATCTATCTATCTATCATCTATCTATCTATCATCTATCTATCTATCCTTCTATCTATTATCTATCTATCCCATATATATCATTTATCTATTATCTATCTATTCTCTATCATCTATCTATTATCTATCTATCATCTATCTATCTATCATCTATCTATTATCTATCTATCTATTATCTATCTATTATCTATCATCTATCTATTATCTATCTGTCATCTATCTATCCTTCTATCTATTATCTATCTATCCCATATATATCATTTATCTATTATCTATCTATTCTCTATCATCTATTATCTATCTATCATCTATCTATCTATCATCTATTATCTATCTATCTATTATCTATCTTATCTATCATCTATCTATTATCTATCTGTCATCTATCTATTATCTATCTATCTATTATCTATCTATTTATCTATCTATCTGTCATCTATCTATTATCTATCTATCTATCTATTATGTATCTATGATCTATCTATTATCTATCTATCTAGTATCTATCTATTATCTATCTATCTATTATCTATCATCTATTATCTATCTATCATCTATCTATCTATTCTATCTATTATCTATAATCTATTATCTATCATCTATCTATCTATCATCTATCTATCTAGTATCTATCATCTATCTATCATCTATCTATTATCTATCTATTATCTATCTATTACCTATCATCTATCTATTATCTATCATCTATTATCTATCTATCATCTATCTATTATTTATCTATTATCTATCATCTATCTATCTATCTATTACCTATCACCTATCTATTATCTATTACCTATCATCTATCTATCATCTATTATCTATCTATCTATTATCTATCTATCATCTATCATCTATCTATCATCTATCTATTATCTATCTATCTATTACCTATCATCTATCTATTATTTATCTATTATCTATCATCTATCTATCTATCATCTATCTATCATCTATTATCTATCTATCATCTATCTATCATCTCTCATCTATCTATCATCTATCTATCATCTATCTATCATCTATCTATCATCTATCTATTATCTATCATCTATCTATCATCTATTATCTATCATCTATTATCTATCTATTATCTATCTATCTATTATCTATCATCTATCTATCATCTATCTATTATCTATGATCTATCTATTATCTATCTATTATCTATCATCTATCTATTATCTATCTATCTATCATCTATCTATCTTTCTATCTATTATCTATCATCTATCTATTATCTATCATCTATCTATTATCTATCATCTATCTATCTATCATCTATCTATCCTTCTATCTATCATCTATCTATTATCTATCATCTATCTATCTATTATCTATCTATCTATTATCTATCATCTATTATCTATATATCATCTATCTATTATTTATCTATTATCCATCATCTATCTATCTATCATCTATCTATCATCTATCTATTATCTATCTATTACCTATCATCTATCTATCATCTATCATCTAGTATCTATCTATCATCTATCTATCATCTATCATCTAGTATCTATCATCTATCTATCATCTATCTATTATCTATCTATTATCTATCTATCATCTATCTATTATCTATCATCTATCTATCTATTATCTATCTATTATCTATCTATCTATCATCTATTATCTATCTATCATCTATCTATCATCTATCTATCATCTATCATCTATCTATCATCTATCTATCTATTATCTATCATCTATCTATCATCTATTATCTATCTATTATCTATGATCTATCTATTATCTATCTATCTATTATCTATCTATCTATCATCTATCTATCATCTATCTATTATCTATCTATCTATTATCTATCTATCATCTATCTATCATCTATCTATCATCTATCTATCTATCCTTCTATCTATTATCTATCTATCCCATATATATCATTTATCTATTATCTATCTATTCTCTATCATCTATCTATCATCTATCTATCATCTATCTATCATCTATCTATCATCTATCTATCATCTATCTATCCTTCTATCTATTATCTATCTATCCCATATATATCATTTATCTATTATCTATCTATTCTCTATCTATTATCTATCTATCTATCTATTATCTATCTATCTATCATCTATCTATTATCTATCTATCTATCATCTATCTATCTTTCTATCTATCTATTATCTATCATCTATCTATTATCTATCATCTATCTATCTATCATCTATCTATCCTTCTATCTATCATCTATTATCTATCATCTATCTATCTATTATCTATCTATCTATTACCTATCATCTATCTATTATCTATCATCTATTATCTATCTATCATCTATCTATTATTTATCTATTATCTATCATCTATCTATCATCTATCTATCATCTATCTATTATCTATCTATTATCTATCTATTACCTATCATCTATCTATCATCTAGTATCTATCTATCATCTATCTATCATCTATCTATTATCTATCTATCATCTATCTATTATCTATCATCTATCTATCATCTATCTATTATCTATCATCTATCTATCTATTATCTATCATCTATCTATCTATCAACTATCTATCATCTATCTATCATCTATCTATCATCTATCTATTATCTATCATCTATCTATCTATTATCTATCATCTATCTATCTATCATCTATCTATCATCTATCTATGATCTATCTATTATCTATGATCTATCTATTATCTATCTATCTATTATCTATCTATCATCTATCTATCATCTATCTATTATCTATCTATTATCTATCTATCTATTATCTATCTATCATCTATCTATTATCTATCTATCATCTATCTATCATCTATCTATCTATCCTTCTATCTATTATCTATCTATCTATCTATCCCATATATATCATTTATCTATTATCTATCTATTCTCTATCATCTATCTATTATCTATCTATCATCTATCATCTATCTATTATCTATCTATCTATTATCTATCTATTATCTATCATCTATCTATTATCTATCTGTCATATATCTATTATCTATCTATCTATTATGTATCTGTCTATCTGTCATCTATCTATTATCTATCTATCTATCTATTATGTATCTATCTATCTATCATCTATCCTTCTATCTATCTATTATCGATCATCTATCTATTATCTATCTATCTATCCCATATATATCATTTATCTATTATCTATCTATTCTCTATCATCTATCTATCTATTATCTATCTATCATCTATCTATCTATCTATCATCTATCTATTATCTATCTATCTATTATCTATCTATTATCTATCATCTATCTATTATCTATCTGTCATCTATCTATTATCTATCTATCTATTATGTATCTGTCTATCTATCTATCTATTATCTATCTATTATCTATCTGTCATCTATCTATTATCTATCTATCTATCTATTATGTATCTGTCTATCTATCTATCTGTCATCTATCTATCTATCTATTATGTATCTGTCTATCTCACATCTATCTATCTATCTGATCACCTCGGATCTGTCCACCATTAATATATCAGCTGTCGCATCCTCTGTTGGTGTCTCAGACATTAGCAGAATATCACGCGGAGCAGCCGGCGTTCGCTTCCTCGCAGTGTAGATGTAAGTGGAGTCTTAGCAACCATTACATCCATATTTATAAGTAGCAGTGCCGTAGCCTTCCAGGTAGTGTAAGGGGTTAAAACTGTCCTAGCAACACGAGGACATATGGAGAATACTAAAAGTCCCCAAACTACTGATGAATTTGCCTATCAAAGTTTCTAGGAATCAGATAGGGGATGGTCGTGCGGATGGCCGTGGTAATGCAGGCGTTAATACATATATAAGTGTTCATCCTTCAGTGTAAAGGGTCTATTAGCCCTGGACACGGCAGGGATCATCCCTGGCATTGCTGAGGACACTACAATGGGCCTTTTAGAGCCACCAGTGTTATTATTGGACTTTGCCTAAAGCTGAAAAAGTAAAAGTGTCCCTGAAGGGAAATTCAATTGTTTTCTAGAGAACTGCAGTCCACTTATAAGAGACAGACTAAAAACTTATAAAGAGGCACATATTTCTGTCCCCATGTCATTTCAGGAAGACACAGTGTTGCAGTACTATCTGTGCCTACATCATTTACAGGAAGAGTCAAGGAAACAGTACTATCTGTGCCTATATCAGTTACAGGAAAAGTCAAGGAAACAGTACTATCTGTGTCTACATCATTTCCAGGAGGAGACAAGAAGGCAGTACTATCTGTGCCTATATAATTTGCAGAAAGAGTCAAGGAAACAGTACTAGCTGTATTTACATAATTTCCAGAAGGAGACAAGAAGGCAGTGCTATCTGTACCTACGTTATTTACAAAAAGAGACAGAGTTCCAGCACTATCTATGCATATATCTTTTACAAGGAGAGGAAGTATGTAGTACTAGCTGTACCTACATTATTTACAGGGAGAGACAGTGTGGCAGTACTACTGTATATCTACTAATCTGATTTACTTGGAAAGAAATGGAGACCGTACTAATTGTCCACAAATCACATCCAGGGAAGGAAATAGAGGCCATACATTTGTCAATATATAATTTATAGGAAGAAACTGGGACGTAGTACTATTTGTGCCTCCACTTTTAACAGAGTAAAACTGTGAGACAGTAGCACCTGAGTCTACATCACTCACAGAAAGAGACGGGGAGGCAGTACTATCAGTGCCGAGATCTTTAACCGAGGAAAGTAGGGATTCCAGACTATAAATGACTACTTCAGTCAGAGGGCCAGAGGAGAAACTTTATTACCTGTACTTACATAATTTATACAGAAAAGTAGGGAGGCGGTACTATATGTGGATACTTCAATTATAGGGAGAAACAAGAAAATTTCTATTTTTCATTACTTCATTTACATTTACGGGAAGGTGTTTTATCTGTGCCTCATCTGATTACAGTGAGAGACAGGGGGGAACTATCTGTACCAACATCATTGAAAGGAAGAGAATGGGAGGTAGCACTATCTGTACCTGCATCATTTAACAGGCAGAGAAAGGATGCAGTAATATCTGTGCCTACAATATTTTATAGGGAGTGAAGGTGAGGCAGTACTATCTCTCCTTACATCATTTACTAGAAATGATTTGGAGACTGCACATCTGTTCCTATATCATTTATAGGGAAGGATTTTTTGAGGAAATTGTTAATATTACGTTTACAAGGTAAACTTGGGAGGCAGTACTATCTGTGCCTACATCATTTACTTTAAAATACATTGAGGCAGTACTATTTATACAATAAAAAAAATAATATTTTGTCCAGAAACCTTTGTTTGCAATTGCAGAGGTCAGATGTTTCCTGTAGTTCTTGACCAGGTTCGCACACAGTGCAGCAGGGATTTTGGCCCCCTCCTTCATACAGATCTTCTCTCCAGATCTTTCAGTTTTGGGGCTGTTGCTGGGCAATATTGTGTTTCAGCTCCCTCCAAAGATTTTTATTCAGATCAGATCTGGAGACTGGTTAGGCCACTCCAGGACCTTGAAATGCTTCTAATGGAGCCACTTCTGGCTGTATGTTTTCGGTCATTGTCATGCTGGAAGACCCAGCCACGACCCATCTTCAATGCTCTTACTGAGGTAAGGAGGTTGTTGGTCAAAATCTCATAATAGATGACCCATCCATCCTCCCTTTAATACGGTGCAGTCGTCCTGTCCCTTTTACAGAAAATCACCTCCAAAATATGATGTTTCTCCCACCATGCTTCAAGGTTGGGACGGTGTTCTTGGGGTTGTACTCATCCTTCTTCTTGCTCCAAACATGGCGAGTGGAGTTGATACCAAAAAGTTCTATTTTGGTCTCATCTGACCACATGAACTTCTCCCATGCCTCCTCTGGATCATCCAGATGGTCATTGGCGAACTTCAAACGGGCCTGGACATGTGCTGGCGTGAGCAGGGGGACCTTGTGTGCCCTCCAGGATTTTAATGCATGACGGTGTAATGTGTTACTAATGGCAATGTTTGAGACCGAGGTCCCAGCTCTCTTCAGGTCATTGACCAGGTCCTCCATGTAGTTCTGGGCTGATTACGAGTTCAAACAGGTGCAATTAATACAGGTAATGAGTGCAGAGTAGGAGGGCTTCTTAAAGAAAAACTAATGGGTCTGTGAGAGCCAGAATTCTTGCTGGTTGGTAGGTGATCAAATACTTATTTAATGAAATAAAATGCAATTTAATTATGTAAACCTCATGCAATCTGATTTTCTGGTTTTTATTTTTAGATTCTCTTACAGTTGAAGTGACCTACGATATAAATTACAGACCTCTCCATTCTTTGTAGGTGGGAAAACTTGCAAAATCGACAGTGTATCAAATACTTATTTTCCCCATTGTACCTACATTATTTAAAGACCATACTGTTTTTCTTTATAATTTCCATGGAGAGACCAGGAGGCAGTTCTATTCATGTTTTTATCACTTACTTGGAAAAACAAAGAGACAGCACTATCTGTGCCTCAATCATTTACAATAGGGGCAATAAGGCAGAATTATTTGTATTTATATAATTTACCAGGAGGAGACCAGGAAATGAAACTTCCTTCTAGGGAAAGATCTGGGAGGTAGAACATCATTTACTTGGCGGCAATACTATCTGTGCCTATATACATTATTGTGTATGGGCAGAACAGTATTAGCTATGCTAAACCAAAAAAAACAAGGCGGCATTAATCTCTGGGTCTACATCGTTTACACGGAGGACAAGGATGAAGAATTATCTGCATGCACTGTATGTAGTTTACAAGGAGAGACTAGGAGACAGACCTTCTGTGCCTACATCAATTATAGGAAGGCAATACTATCTGTGCCTTTTTACATTTTTTTACTGGTAGTACATTCCTTTCATCATTTCCAGGGAAAAACAAGGAGACATCCTATTTGTGCCTACATAATTTACCGAGGTTTTAGGGAGGAAGAATTACCTGGAAATATATAATTTACAAGGAGAGACTAGGAGACAGAACTCCATCCCAGGGAGAGGCTGGGAGGAAGTACTATCTGTGCCTACATTATTTACAGGAAGACAATACTATCTGGACCTATTTACAATAATTTTTTACATGTAGTATAGTATTAGCTGTGCTTTTATCAATTACAAGGAAAAACAAGGAGGTGGCACTATCTGTGCCTAAATCATTTACAAAATGGAACAAGAAGGCAGAATTATTTGTATTTATAGAATTTACCCGGAGAGACTAGGAGACAGAACTTCCTTTCAGGAAGAGATCTGAGAGGTAGTAATTACAAAGAGACAAAACTATCAATGACTTTTTACATTACTTTTTACTAGTAGTATTGTACTATCTGTATTTCATCACTTACAGGCAAAAACAAGGAGGCAGTACTATCTGTGCCTACATCATTTATAGGGTGTAAAAGGAGGAAAAATTATCTGTATACATGTCATTTACAAGGAGAGACTAGGAGAGAGAACTACCTCTTAGGGAAAGTCTTAGAGGTAGCACATCAGTACTATCTGAGCCAATTTACTTTTTTTTTTTTTTTTTTTTTTTTTTTACAGGTAGTACAGCACTATCTGTGCCATCAAAAAAATAAAACAAATCTGGTCTGCCCCAAATAACAGCCCACAGTAAATGTAGCTACTCCCATCTTACGGTCACACTATTCATGCTGCAACATATTGTGACAATGTAACAGAGTCATTGTTCTCTGTCTGTGAGAATCCTGATCAGTGCAACGCTCCACCTTAAATATATTCCTAGCACGCGCCATTGAATTTCCCTCTCCTGAGACTTTCAACCCAACCTGTGACAGTCATTCTTTAAACAACACCAACATATTCTGCAGCGCTGTACACAGCCTAGAATCATGAGTTACTGTCGCCAAAGCAGGAACACGTGTAACCTATAAATATGACCAGAATGTTGTCGGTCAGCCTTCACCCCTTTGCTCCAACAACAATCCTAGAATAAGTGCCGGCAGCCCCCCACAGCTATTAGACACCACTAGATCCCACCTATCAATTGCCAAATTAGAGTTCACAGTGAAAACTGGATGCAATGGATGAAGAAAGGCGAATTTTTGTTAGAACCTTTATCAGATCAGTTGGTTTTGCAAAAATACTTAAAAAAGCATACATTTTAGCGTGCAAAACCTACTCATTGAAAAGGGAGGCTTCACCGGACAAGGCAGGTAAATCTCACACAAAATGTATAGGCAACAGCTGCCTCTAGGGGGAGCTAGCTGTATACGTGTGTGTGTGTGTGTGTGTGTGTGTGTGTGTGTGTGTGTGTGTGTGTGTGTGTGTGTTATGGATTAGATGAAAAAAATGTGAGGTCACTGGACAGTGTAGATAATTAAATTAGAGAGGAGCCGACAGTTCCAGGAAGATAAAAAAAATTCTCTTTTTCTCACTAGATGAGGTGGCTGCAAAGTGTCCTGGACCATTTTTTGTTCGTTCTCTCCCGCTGGTCAGCACACATCGCTGTGTGTAACCAGAGGGAGCAGCGATCAGGCTGGTAACCATGGTAAACATCGGGTTACTAGGGGCACACGTGCCCCTAGTAACCCGCTGTTTATCATGGTTACGAGCCTGCTAAAGTGAGCGGTAACCTCCCGCTCACTGTAGCAGAGTGGTAACCATGATAAACAACGGGTTACTAGGAGCGCGTGTGCCCCTAGTAACCCGATGTTTACCATGGTTACCAGCCTGCTCCTGCTTCAGCAGCAGGCTGGTAACCAGGAGCAGGACATCGTGGAAAGATTCTTTCCACGATATCGCTGCTCCCCTGATCGTTGGTGAGCCTGCCTGTTTGACAGCTCACCAGCGACCACATAGCGACGCAGCAACGGTCCCTGACAGGTCGTATCGTTGTCGGGATCGTTGCAGCGTTGCTAAGTGTGACGGGGCCTTAATATATGCAGATAAGGATAATTGGCCTAAGGTAGACTGTACGTCTCCAGTCCACACCAGGGACATCACCTGGCAGTGGAAACTCCATATCTCCATGCCATATCGATAATAATCTGCTATTAACACCATCCACTGATATATCTGTGATCAGGTGACACATCCAATGGAAAAAAGAGGTGTACAGGCACATCCAATAATAAAAAAAATCTTCAGATTTTTTTATTATTGGATGTGCCTGTCCACCTCTGTTTTTTTGCATAGGATATTCTGGTCGGTCAGCGGCATTGGAATGGCATTCCAGAAAATAAAGACAGGTGTTTCCTAAAATGTGAGGACGATGGAAATTTTTTCTTCCGTTTTTATGGATCAGGTGACATAATCGCTTTCTGTGACTTCAAGCGGCAGG
This sequence comes from Phyllobates terribilis, assembly GCF_046119375.1. Lineage (NCBI taxonomy): Eukaryota > Metazoa > Chordata > Amphibia > Anura > Dendrobatidae > Phyllobates > Phyllobates terribilis. The sequence goes on from NW_027362762.1 coordinate 56,751,950, forward strand.
ATCTTCAGTCTTGGGGAAACCAAAGAAATGTAATATAATCTGAATTATGGATATATCATAGTCACGTTTGGGGTGTCTAGGATGGTGAATGTATGCTTGGAAATATGGCGGTCATATTATTCTACTAGGAGGTTCCTATGGGAAAATATGACATAAATTCGACTGGTGTCTGAAAGCCATTTTTCCTTGCATACAATTAGTCAACCTCCTCTCACCTGACCATGAGGAGGGTTGTGGATGAGACCAATTATAATCTGTCATCCAAGAAAAACTCATTGACAGACCCAGGAGAAAGGACGGGTATCATAGATTTGTCTCCTCCCCCAGATCCAATCCGGAAGAAGATTCTGTATTTTATCCCTTTTATTTTTGCACTATTTTTGCCTTGTGTGTGTCTTTTTACTATTTCATCTGGTTGTAACTTTGTAAGCACTGTACCCTATTTGTATATTACATGTAAAAATGTAATATGTTTGTTCCTTGCTCCTCTAAACGTACCAACAACCTAAAAGAGGGAAAGCATGGTCTGGTTGTGTTAACCTGGGTATGTCAGAGTGTTAGGAGAGTACCAGTCGGGTGCTTAAGAAAGCGGGTATTGGGTGTGTATTAGTATGGCACCCAGGGCAGGCATGTCGCTGGTCTAACAAGCCGGCGAGTGATAGCAGCAAGAAGTGTGGTGTGGATACAGGAACTGGCTGTAGGGTGCGCTTAGCTAATTGTCAGCCTATTGCAATCCAAGTCACATGTACAGCGAGTGTGCGTAGTTCACGCCAATAAAAACTCCCCTGTAAACAGTGGAGTTTATGTATGTACAAGAATATGTACATATCTATGTACAAAATATAACTACTATAATACTGCCCCCTATGTACAAGAATATAACTACTATAATACTGCCCCCTATGTACAAGAATATAACTACTATAATACTGCCCCCTATGTACAAGAATATAACTACTATAATACTGCTCCTATGTACAAGAATATAACTGTGGTAAATCAGAAGATAATCCTCTGCCATATGCATCAATAGAGCAGCATTTCCAATTTCACATCACTGATCTGTACGCAGAAAGCATCAAACACAACGCTGCACTGCCCAGTTATTACAAGCTCTGTTACGGTGGAGTACAGGGGAATTGAGCTCTGCTAGAAAGCAGCTAACAGGAAACACACAGGTACTGGCAGATATACTGATGTAGCTGGCAGAAGATAGAATCAATGAGGCAGAATTATACAGTCCATAGAAGAATAGAGGGAATTTACTTAGATTAGCTTGCTGATATCTCAGAGAGAAGGGGTTAGTCAGGAGCATGAGTGGGAGTGAGGGGTCTGCAGCACTTTGGAGAAACAGGGTGCTGCTGGGAAATGTAGTTTTAGCAGTGTAAGAACAGAACCGCCCATTCTTCTATGTGAAGCTGAATGCACTGAGGGGAAGATAGAGATGACAAAGAGAAAGATACAAGAAATAAACTTTATGTTGTACTTAGTCTTTATATTAATAAAAACGTATGTACTTTTGCTTTGTGAAAAATAATGCGATTCTGAGAAAAACCTTTTAACTCTTCTGATTATTTTGGAACTCTAAAAAGTTATATTAAAAACTTAATTAACTAAACTTTTTGGGGTGTTGATATTAATTATTATGGGAACTCTGCCAGTCATGTTTGTGGGGGAACTCTGACTGCACTGTTGGATGCAATTATTGGGTCCTTCTGGGTATAGGTTGCATAAAAAAACAATTTCTACAGCCCAGTAGTCTCTTCATTCTAGTAATTTTGAAGGTCCCTAAGGTGAGTCTCTTACCGATAAGTAGGTTATTGCATAGCCACACAATTATGTTTCCCCCTTAATGGAGAAATCTAGAGGGGATTGGACAAACTCATTAAGTTAGAAGGCTCCCTTGATGATAAACTGATCACAAATGCTCTCGCTACTACATTGGGGCCACAAAAAAAAGAACCCACTTTAAACTCTGAATTCCTTAATATGGTGATTAAAAATGGGTTTGTATACCAGACAAGGAATATTTTGGGGAGAAGTCTCCTTTAAATGCTTAACAATGTTCGCCCTGCTCATCTAGGGGTGCAGTATAATGTGCTAATAGGAGCCATGGAGGAAACCTATATGCTGCACGGAGCTGCACATTAAGTTGTTATTTTTCAATCCAGGGATTAAGCTGCATAAACTCTATTTAATGCCCCAGCCTGAAACTCATTAAAGCACTGTAGAGGGATTGCGGTAAAGCTGATAATTGGACGCCTTATGTTTCTGTTTGCATTGCTTTCTAAATGTTTTTTTTTTTTTGTATTGAACATGGACAATCAATTCTCATGTCATCACGCTGTGTCTTTATACGGGGGAGCTGGTTTAACTGTTCACTGACTGCAGGCTCCTGAAACATTGCCAAGTGCAGATATTACGGGGACACTCCAGTCACAATAACCCTGTGAGAAAAAAAACACTAAAATACTGCTCCGCACTGCAAAATAATAATTATTATACTTCTTCCCATATACGCAAAAATATATCTGCTACAGGGTGGGCCATTTATATGGATACTCCTAAAGTAAATGGGAATGGTTGGTGATATCAACTTCCTGTTTGTGGCACATTAGTATATGGGAAGGGGAAAACTTTTCCAGATGGGTGGTGACCATGGTGGCCATTTTGAAGTCGGCCATTTTAGATCCAATTTTATTTTTTTCAAAGGGAAGAGGGTCATGTGACACATCAAACTCATTGAGAATTTCATAAGAAAAACAATGGTGCGCTGGGTTTTAACGTAACTTTAATCTTTCATGAGCTTTTTACAAGTTTATGAGCACTTATAAAATGTGTTCAAAGTGCTGCCCATTGTGTTGGATTGTCAATGCAACCCTCTTCTCCCACTCTTGACACACTGATAGCAACACCACAGAAGAAATGCTAGCACAGGCTTCCAGTATCCGTTGTTTCAGATGCTGCACATCTCGTATCTTGATGGTATGATGTGGTATATGGGGTACAAAGATAGTGGGGCCATTCTTCATCAATGGAAACCTCAATGCCACTGGATATCTGAAATTGCTACATGATGATGTGTTGCCCTCTTTATGCACTGAAGATGGCACGTTCCCTGAGTTTTTCCAACAAGATGGTGCACCACCACATTATGGGTGTCAGGTCCGAGCATTCCTACATGAACAGTTTCCTGGAAAGTGGATTGGTCGTCGTGGGCCAGTTGAATGGCCACCAACGTCTCCCAATCAGACCCCCTTAGACTTTTATCTTTGGGGTCATCTGAAGGCTATTGTCTATGCTGTGAAGATACAAGATGTGCAGCATCAGAAACAACGGATACTGGAAGCCTGTGCTAGCATTTCTTCTCCGGTGTTGCTATCAGTGTGTCAAGAGTGGGAGAAGAGGGTTGCATTGACAATCCAACACAATGGGCAGCACTTTGAACACATTTTATAAGTGGTCATAAACTTGTAAAAAACTCCTTGATGTGTCACATGACCCTCTTCACATTGAAAAAAAAAAAGTTGGATCCAAAATGGCCGACTTCAAAATGGCCGCCATAGTCACCACCCATCTGAAAAAGTTTTCCCCCTCCCATTATACTAATGTGCCACAAACAGGAAGTTGATATCACCAACCATTCCCATTTAATTTAGGTGTATCCATATAAATGGCACACCCTGTATAATTCTGCCTCCAATATATAAGAAACTACCTACTATAATACTGCCTCCTATGTACAAGAATATAACTACTATAATACTGCCCCAAATGTACAAGGATATATTTACTATAATACTGCCCCTATGTACAAGAATATAACTATTATAATACTGCTCCTATGTACAAGAATATAACTACTATAATACTGCCCCCTATGTACAAGAATATAACTACTATAATACTGCTCCTATGTACAAGAATATAACCACTATAATACTGCCCCTATATACAAGAATATAACTACTATAATACTGCCCCCTATGTACAAGAATATAACTACTATAATACTGCCCCTATGTACAAGAATATAACTACTATAATACTGCTCCTATGTACAAGAATATAACTACTATAATACTGCCCCAAATGTACAAGGATATATTTACTATAATACTGCCCCTATGTACAAGAATATAACTATTCTAATACTACCCCCTATGTACAAGAATATAACTACTATAATACTGCCCCTGTGTACAAGAATATAACTACTATAATACTGCCCTTATGTACAAGAATATAACTACTAAAATACTGCTCCTATGTACAAGAATATAACTACTATAACACTGCTCCTATATACAAGAATATAACTAATATAATACTGCCCCCTATATACAAGAATATAACTACTATAATACTGCGCCTATGTACAATAATATAACTACTATAATACTGCTCCTATGTACAAGAATATAACTACTATAATACTGCCCCTATGTACAAGAATATAAGTACTATAATACTGCCCCTATGTACAAGAATATAACTACTATAATACTGCCCCTATGTACAAGAATATAACTACTATAATACTACTCCCTATGAATAAGAATATAACTACTATAATACTGCTCCTATGTACAAGAATATAACTACTATAATACTGCTCCTATGTACAAGAATATAACTACTATAATATTGCCCCTATATACAAGACTATAACTACTATAATACTGCCCCTAAATACAAGACTATAACTACTATAATACTGCTCCTATGTACAAGAATATAACAACTATAATACTGCCCCCTATGAACAAGAATATAACAACTATAATACTGCCCCCTATGTACAAGAATATAACAACTATAATACTGCCCCCTATGTTCAAGAATATAACTATTATAATACTGCCCCTATGTACAAGAATATAACAACTATAATACTGCCCCCTATGTACAAGAATATAAGTACTATAATACTACCCCTATGTACAAGAATATAACTACTATAATACTGCCCCTATGTACAAGAATGTAACTACTATAATACTGCTCCCTATGTATAAGAATATAACTACTATAATACTGCTCCTATGTACAGGAATATAACTACTATAATACTGCTCCTATGTACAAGAATATAACTACTATAATATTGCCCCTGTATACAAGAATATAACTACTATAATACTGCTCCTATGTACAAGAATATAACAACTATAATACTGCCCCTAAGTACAAGACTATAACTACTATAATACTGCCCCTATATACAAGACTATAGCAACTATAATACTGCTCCTATGTACAAGAATATAACAACTATAATACTGCCCCCTATGTACAAGAATATAACAACTATAATACTGCCCCCTATGTACAAGAATATAACAACTATAATACTGCCCCCTATGTGCAAGAATATAACTATTATAATACTGCCCCTATGTACAAGAATATAACAACTATAATACTGCCCTCTATGTACAAGAATATAACTACTATAATATTGCCCCTGTGTACAAGACTATAACTATTATAATTCTGCTCCCTATGTACAAGAATATAACTACTATAATACTGCCCCTATGTACAAGAATATAACAACTATAATACTGCCCCCTATGTACAAGAATATAACAACTATAATACTGCCCCCTATGTACAAGAATATAACAACTATAATACTGCCCCCTATGTACAAGAATATTACTACTATAATGCTGCCCCTATGTACAAGAATATAACAACTATAATACTGCCCCCTATGTACAAGAATATAACAACTATAATACTGACCCTATGTACAAGACTATAACTACTATAATACTGCTCCCATGCACAAGAATATAACAACTATAATACTGCCCCTATGTACAAGAATATAACTACTATAATACTGACCCTATGTACAAGAATATAACTACTATAATACTGCCCCTATGTACAAGAATATAACTACTATAATACTGCTCCTATGTACAAGAATATCACTACTATAATACTGCCCCTATGTATAAGAATATAAGTACTATAATACTGCCCCTATGTACAAGAATATAACTACTATAATACTGCCCCTATGTACAAGAATATAACTACTATAATACTGCTCCCTATGTATAAGAATATAACTACTATAATACTGCTCCTATGTACAAGAATATAACTTCTATAATACTGCCCCCTATGTACAAGAATATAACTACTATAATACTGCTCCTATGTACAAGAATATAACTACTATAATATTGCCCCTATATACAAGACTATAACTACTATAATACTGCCCCTAAATACAAGACTATAACTACTATAATACTGCTCCTATGTACAAGAATATAACAACTATAATACTGCTCATATGTACAAGAATATAACAACTATAATACTGCCCCTATGTACAAGACTATAACTACTATAATACTACCCCTATATACAAGACTATAGCTACTATAATACTGCTCCTATGTACAAGAATATAACAACTATAATACTGCCCCCTATGTACAAGAATATAACAACTATAATACTGCCCCCTATGTTCAAGAATATAACTATTATAATACTGCCCCTATGTACAAGAATATAACAACTATAATACTGCCCCTTATGTACAAGAATATAAGTACTATAATACTGCCCCTATGTACAAGAATATAACTACTATAATACTGCCCCTATGTACAAGAATATAACTACTATAATACTGCTCCCTATGTATAAGAATATAACTACTATAATACTGCTCCTATGTACAAGAATATAACTACTGTAATATTGCGCCTATATACAACACTATAACTACTATAATACTACTTCTATGTACAAGAATATAACAACTATAATACTGCCCCTATGTACAAGACTATAACTACTATAATTCTGCCCCTATATACAAGACTATAGCTACTGTGATACTGCTCCTATGTACAAGAATATAACAACTATAATACTGCCCCCTATGTACAAGAATATAACAACTATAATACTGCCCCTTATGTACAAGAATATAAGTACTATAATACTGCCCCTATGTACAAGAATATAACTACTATAATACTGCCCCTATGTACAAGAATATAACTACTATAATACTGCTCCCTATGTATAAGAATATAACTACTATAATACTGCTCCTATGTACAAGAATATAACTACTGTAATATTGCGCCTATATACAAGACTATAACTACTATAATACTACTTCTATGTACAAGAATATAACAACTATAATACTGCCCCTATGTACAAGACTATAACTACTATAATACTGCCCCTATATACAAGACTATAGCTACTATGATACTGCTCCTATGTACAAGAATATAACAACTATAATACTGCCCCCTATGTACAAGAATATAACAACTATAATACTGCCCCCTATGTACAAGAATATAACAACTATAATACTGCCCCCTATGTGCAAGAATATAACTATTATAATACTACCCCTATGTACAAGAATATAACAACTATAATACTGCCCCCTAGGTACAAGAATATAACTACTATAATATTGCCCCTATGTACAAGAATATAACTACTATAATTCTGCTCCCTATGTACAAGAATGTAACTACTATAATACTGCCCCTATGTACAAGAATATAACAACTATAATACTGCCCCCTATGTACAAGAATATAACAACTATAATACTGCCCCCTATGTACAAGAATATAACAGCTATTATACTGCCCCCTATGTACAAGAATATAACTACTATAATACTGCCCCCTATGTACAAGAATATAACAACTATAATACTGCCCCCTATGTACAAGAATATAACAACTATACTACTGCCCCCTATGTACAAGAATATTACTACTATAATGCTGCCCCTATGTACAAGAATATAACAACTATAATACTGCCCCCTATGTACAAGAATATAACAACTATAATACTGACCCTATGTACAAGACTATAACTACTATAATACTGCCCCTATATACAAGACTATAACTACTATAATACTGCTCCCATGCACAAGAATATAACAACTATAATACTGCCCCTATGTACAAGAATATAACTACTATAATACTGACCCTATGTACAAGAATATAACTACTATAATACTGCCCCTATGTACAAGAATATCACTACTATAATACTGCTCCTATGTACAAGAATATCACTACTATAATACTGCCCCTATGTATAAGAATATAAGTACTATAATACTGCCCCTATGTACAAGAATATAACTACTATAATACTGCCCCTATGTACAAGAATATAACTACTATAATACTGCTCCCTATGTATAAGAATATAACTACTATAATACTGCTCCTATGTACAAGAATATAACTACTATAATACTGCCCCCTATGTACAAGAATATAACTACTATAATACTGCTCCTATGTACAAGAATATAACTACTATAATATTGCCCCTATATACAAGACTATAACTACTATAATACTGCCCCTAAATACAAGACTATAACTACTATAATACTGCTCCTATGTACAAGAATATAACAACCATAATACTGCTCATATGTACAAGAATATAACAACTATAATACTGCCCCTATGTACAAGACTATAACTACTATAATACTACCCCTATATACAAGACTATAGCTACTATAATACTGCTCCTATGTACAAGAATATAACAACTATAATACTGCCCCCTATGTACAAGAATATAACAACTATAATACTGCCCCCTATGTTCAAGAATATAACTATTATAATACTGCCCCTATGTACAAGAATATAACAACTATAATACTACCCCTTATGTACAAGAATATAAGTACTATAATACTGCCCCTATGTACAAGAATATAACTACTATAATACTGCCCCTATGTACAAGAATATAACTACTATAATACTGCTCCCTATGTATAAGAATATAACTACTATAATACTGCTCCTATGTACAAGAATATAACTACTGTAATATTGCGCCTATATACAACACTATAACTACTATAATACTACTTCTATGTACAAGAATATAACAACTATAATACTGCCCCTATGTACAAGACTATAACTACTATAATTCTGCCCCTATATACAAGACTATAGCTACTATGATACTGCTCCTATGTACAAGAATATAACAACTATAATACTGCCCCCTATGTACAAGAATATAACAACTATAATACTGCCCCTTATGTACAAGAATATAAGTACTATAATACTGCCCCTATGTACAAGAATATAACTACTGTAATATTGCGCCTATATACAACACTATAACTACTATAATACTACTTCTATGTACAAGAATATAACAACTATAATACTGCTCATATGTACAAGAATATAACAACTATAATACTGCCCCTATGTACAAGACTATAACTACTATAATACTACCCCTATATACAAGACTATAGCTACTATAATACTGCTCCTATGTACAAGAATATAACTACTATAATACTGCCCCCTATGTACAAGAATATAACAACTATAATACTGCCCCCTATGTTCAAGAATATAACTATTATAATACTGCCCCTATGTACAAGAATATAACAACTATAATACTGCCCCTTATGTACAAGAATATAAGTACTATAATACTGCCCCTATGTACAAGAATATAACTACTATAATACTGCCCCTATGTACAAGAATATAACTACTATAATACTGCTCCCTATGTATAAGAATATAACTACTATAATACTGCTCCTATGTACAAGAATATAACTACTGTAATATTGCGCCTATATACAACACTATAACTACTATAATACTACTTCTATGTACAAGAATATAACAACTATAATACTGCCCCTATGTACAAGACTATAACTACTATAATTCTGCCCCTATATACAAGACTATAGCTACTATGATACTGCTCCTATGTACAAGAATATAACAACTATAATACTGCCCCCTATGTACAAGAATATAACAACTATAATACTGCCCCTTATGTACAAGAATATAAGTACTATAATACTGCCCCTATGTACAAGAATATAACTACTATAATACTGCCCCTATGTACAAGAATATAACTACTATAATACTGCTCCCTATGTATAAGAATATAACTACTATAATACTGCTCCTATGTACAAGAATATAACTACTGTAATATTGCGCCTATATACAAGACTATAACTACTATAATACTACTTCTATGTACAAGAATATAACAACTATAATACTGCCCCTATGTACAAGACTATAACTACTATAATACTGCCCCTATATACAAGACTATAGCTACTATGATACTGCTCCTATGTACAAGAATATAACAACTATAATACTGCCCCCTATGTACAAGAATATAACAACTATAATACTGCCCCCTATGTACAAGAATATAACAACTATAATACTGCCCCCTATGTGCAAGAATATAACTATTATAATACTACCCCTATGTACAAGAATATAACAACTATAATACTGCCCCCTAGGTACAAGAATATAACTACTATAATATTGCCCCTATGTACAAGAATATAACTACTATAATTCTGCTCCTTATGTACAAGAATGTAACTACTATAATACTGCCCCTATGTACAAGAATATAACAACTATAATACTGCCCCCTATGTACAAGAATATAACAACTATAATACTGCCCCCTATGTACAAGAATATAACAGCTATTATACTGCCCCCTATGTACAAGAATATAACTACTATAATACTGCCCCTATGTACAAGACTATAACTACTATAAAACTGCCCCTATGTACAAGAATATAACCACTATAATACTGCCCCTATGTACAAGAATATAACTACTATAATACTGCCCCTATGTACAATAATATATCTACTATAATACTGCCCCTATGTATAAGAATATAACCACTATAATAATGCCCCATATGTACAAGAATATAACTACTATAATACTGACCCTATGTACAAGACTATAACTACTATAATACTGCCCCTATATACAAGACTATAAATACTATAACCCTATATACAAGACTATAACTACTATTATACTGCTCCTATGTACAAGAATATAACAACTATAATACTGCCCCTATGTACAAGAATATAACTACTATAATACTGCCTCTATGTACAAGAATATAACAACTATAATACTGCCCCCTATGTACAAGAATATAACTACTATAATACTGCCCCTATGTACAAGACTATAACAACTATAATACTGCCCCCTATGTACAAGAATATAACTACTATAATACTGCCCCTATGTACAAGAATATAACAACTATAATACTGCCCCCTATGTACAAGAATATAACTACTATAATACTGCCCCTATGTACAAGAATATAACAACTATAATACTGCCCCTATGTACAAGAATATAACAACAATAATACTGCCCCCTATGTACAAGAATATAACTACTATAATACTGCCCCTATGTACAAGAATATAACAACTATAATACTGCCCCCTATGTACAAGAATATAACAACTATAATACTGCCCCCTATGTACAAGAATGTAACTACTATAATACTGCCCCCTATGTACAAGAATATAACTACTATAATACTGCCCCCTATGTACAGGAAAATAACTACTATAATAATGCTCCTATGTACAAGAATATAACAACTATAATACTGCCCCCTATGTACAAGAATATAACTACTATAATACTGCTCCCCTATGTACAAGAATATAGCTACTATAATACTGCCCCTATGTACAAGAATATAACTACTATAATACTGTCTCTATGTATAAGAATATAACTACTATAATACTACTCCACTATGTACAAGAATATAACTCCTATAATTCTGCTCCCTATGTGCAAGAATATAACTACTATAATACTGCCCCCTATGTACAAGAATATAACTACTATAATACTGCCCCTATGTACAAGAATATAACTCCTATAATACTGCTCCCTATGTACAAGAATATAACTACTATAATACTGCCCCCTATGTACAAGAATATAACTACTATAATACTGCCCCTATGTACAAGAATATAACAACTATAATACTGCCCCTATGTACAAGAATATATCAACTATAATACTGCCCCCTATGTACAAGAATATAACAACTATAATACTGCCCCCTATGTCCAAGAATATAACTACTATAATACTGCACCCTATGTACAAGAATATAACTACTATAATACTGCCCCCTATGTACAAGAATATAACTACTATAATACTGCCCCTATGTACAAGAATATAACAACTATAATACTGCCCCCTATGTACAAGAATATAACTACTATAATACTGCCCCCTATGTACAAGAATATAACAACTATAATACTGCCCCCTATGTACAAGAATGTAACTACTATAATACTGCCCCCGATGTACAAGAATGTAACTACTATAATACTGCCCCCTATGTACAAGAATATAACTACTATAATACTACTCCACTATGTACAAGAATATAACTCCTATAATACTGCTCCCTATGTGCAAGAATATAACTACTATAATACTGCCCCCTATGTACAAGAATATAACTACTATAATACTGCCCCTATGTACAAGAATATAACTACTATAATACTGCCCCCTATGTGCAAGAATATAACTCCTATAATACTGCTCCCTATGTACAAGAATATAACTACTATAATACTGCCCCCTATGTACAAGAATATAACTACTATAATACTGCCCCTATGTACAAGAATATAACAACTATAATACTGCCCCCCATGTACAAGAATATAACAACTAAAATACTGCCCCCTATGTCCAAGAATATAACTACTATAATACTGCTCCCTATGTACAAGAATATAACTACTATAATACTGCCCCTATGTACAAGAATATAACAACTATAATAATGCTCCTATGTACAAGAATATAACTACTATAATACTGCCCCCTATGTACAAGAATATAACTACTATAATACTGCCCCTATGTACAAGAATATAACAACTATAATACTGCCCCCCATGTACAAGAATATAACAACTATAATACTGCCCCCTATGTACAAGAATGTAACTACTATAATACTGCCCCCTATGTACAACAATATAACTACTATAATACTGCCCCCTATGTACAGGAAAATAACTACTATAATAATGCTCCTATGTACAAGAATATAACAACTATAATACTGCCCCCTATGTACAAGAATATAACTACTATAATGCTGCTCCCCTATGTACAAGAATATAGCTACTATAATACTGCCCCTATGTACAAGAATATAACTACTATAATACTGTCTCTATGTATAAGAATATAACTACTATAATACTATTCCACTATGTACAAGAATATAACTACTATAATACTGCTCCCTATGTGCAAGAATATAACTACTATAATACTGCCCCCTATGTACAAGAATATAACTACTATAATACTGCCCCTATGTACAAGAATATAACTACTATAATACTGCCCCCTATGTGCAAGAATATAACTCCTATAATACTGCTCCCTATGTACAAGAATATAACTCCTATAATACTGCCCCTATGTACAAGAATATAACTCCTATAATACTGCTCCCTATGTACAAGAATATAACTACTATAATACTGCCCCCTATGTACAAGAATATAACTACTATAATACTGCCCCTATGTACAAGAATATAACAACTATAATACTGCCCCCCATGTACAAGAATATAACAACTATAATACTGCCCCCTATGTCCAAGAATATAACTACTATAATACTGCCCCCTATGTACAAGAATATAACTACTATAATACTGTCCCTATGTACAAAGAATATAACAACTATAATATTGCCCCTATGTACAAGAATATAACAACTATAATACTGCCCCCTATGTACAAGAATATAACTACTATAATACTGCCCCTTTGTACAAGAATATAACAACTATAATACTGCCCCCTATGTACAAGAATATAACTACTATAATACTGCCCCCTATGTACAAGAAAATAACTACTATAATAATGCTCCTATGTACAAGAATATAACAACAATAATACTGCCCCCTATGTACAAGTATATAACTACTGTAATACTGCTCCCCTATGTACAAGAATATAGCTACTATAATACTGCCCCTATGTACAAGAATATAACTACTATAATACTGTCTCTATGTACAAGAATATAACTACTATAATACTACTCCCCTATGTACAAGAATATAGCTCCTATAATACTGCTCAGTATGTACAAGAATATAACTACTATAATACTGCCCCCTATGTGCAAGAATATAACTCCTATAATACTGCTCCCTATGTACAAGAATATAACTACTATAATACTGACCCTATGTACAAGAATATAATTCCTATAATACTGCTCCCTATGTACAAGAATATTACTACTATAATACTGCCCCTATGTACAAGAATATAACTACTATAATACTGCTCCTTATGTATAAGAATATAACTACTATAATACTGCTCCTATGTACAAGAATATAACTACTATAATACTGCCCCTATGTACAAGAATATAACTACTATAATACTGCCCCTATGTACAAGAATATAACAACTATAATACTGCTCCCTATGTACAAGAATATAACTACTATAATACTGCCCCTATGTACAAGAATATAACAACTATAATACTGTCCCCTATGTACAAGAATATAACTACTATAATACTGCCCCCTATGTACAAGAATATAACTACTATAATACTGCCCCCTATGTACAAGAAAATAACTACTATAATAATGCTCCTATGTACAAGAATATAACTATAATACTGCCCCCTATGTACAAGAATATAACTACTATAATACTGCTCCCCTATGTACAAGAATATAGCTACTATAATACTGCCCCTATGTACAAGAATATAACTACTATAATACTGTCTCTATGTACAAGAATATAACTACTATAATACTACTCCCCTATGTACAAGAATATAACTCCTATAATACTGCTCCCTATGTACAAGAATATAACTCCTATAATACTGCTCCCTATGTACAAGAATATAACTACTATAATACTGCCCCCTATGTACAAGAATATAACTACTATAATACTGCCCCTATGTACAAGAATATAACAACTATAATACTGCCCCCCATGTACAAGAATATAACAACTATAATACTGCCCCCTATGTCCAAGAATATAACTACTATAATACTGCCCCCTATGTACAAGAATATAACTACTATAATACTGCCCCTATGTACAAGAATATAACAACTATAATACTGCCCCTATGTACAAGAATATAACAACTATAATACTGCCCCCTATGTACAAGAATATAACTACTATAATACTGCCCCTATGTACAAGAATATAACAACTATAATACTGCCCCCTATGTACAAGAATATAACTACTATAATACTGCCCCCAATGTACAAGAATATAACTACTATAATACTGCCCCCTATGTACAAGAAAATAACTACTATAATAATGCTCCTATGTACAAGAATATAACAACTATAATACTGCCCCCTATGTACAAGGATATAACTACTGTAATACTGCTCCCCTATGTACAAGAATATAGCTACTATAATACTGTCTCTATGTACAAGAATATAACTACTATAATACTACTCCCCTATGTACAAGAATATAACTCCTATAATACTGCTCCCTATGTACAAGAATATAACTACTATAATACTGCCCCCTATGTGCAAGAATATAACTCCTATAATACTGCTCCCTATGTACAAGAATATAACTACTATAATACTGACCCTATGTACAAGAATATAACTCCTATAATACTGCTCCCTATGTACAAGAATATTACTACTATAATACTGCCCCTATGTACAAGAATATAACTACTATAATACTGCTCCTTATGTATAAGAATATAACTCCTATAATACTGACCCTATGTACAAGAATATAACTCCTATAATACTGCCCCCTATGTACAAGAATATAACTACTATAATACTGCCCCTATGTACAAGAATATAACAACTATAATACTGCCCCCTATGTACAAGAATATAACAACTATAATACTGCCCCCTATGTACAATAATATAACAACTATAATACTGCCCCCTATGTACAATAATATAACTACTATAATACTGCCCCTATGTACAAGAATATAACAACTATAATACTGCCCCCTATGTACCAGAATATAACTACTATAATACTGCCCCCTATGTAAAAGAATATAGCTACTATAATAGTGCCCCCTATGTACAAGAAAATAACTACTATAATAATGCTCCTATGTACAAGAATATAACAACTATAATACTGCCCCCTATGTACAAGAATATAACTACTATAATACTGCTCCCCTATGTACAAGAGTATAGCTACTATAATACTGCCCCTATGTACAAGAATATAACTACTATAATACTGTCTCTATGTACAAGAATATAACTACTATAATACTACTCCCCTATGTACAAGAATATAACTACTATAATACTGCTCCTATGTACCAGAATATAACTACTATAATACTGCTCCTATGTACAAGAATATAACTACTATAATATTGCCCCTATATACAAGACTATAACTACTATAATACTGCTCCTATGTACAAGAATATAACAACTATAATACTGCCCCTATGTACAAGACTATAACTACTATAATACTGCCCCTATGTACAAGACTATAGCTACTATAATACTGCTCCTATGTACAAGAATATAACAACTATAATACTGCCCCCTATGTACAAGAATATAACAACTATAATACTGCCCCCTATGTACAAGAATATAACAACTATAATACTGCCCCCTATGTGCAAGAATATAACTATTATAATACTGCCCCTATGTACAAGAATATAACAACTATAATACTGCCCCCTATGTACAAGAATATATCTACTATAATATTGCCCCTGTGTACAAGACTATAACTACTATAATTCTGCTCCCTATGTACAAGAATATAAATACTATAATACTGCCCCTATGTACAAGAATATAACAACTATAATACTGCCCCCTATGTACAAGAATATAACAACTATAATACTGCCCCCTATGTACAAGAATATAACTATTATAATACTGCCCCTATGTACAAGAATATAACTACTATAATACTGCTCATTATGTATAAGAATATAACTACTATAATACTGCTCCAATGTACAAGAATATAACTACTATAATACTGCTCCTATGTACAAGAATATAACTACTATAATATTGCCCCTATATACAAGACTATAACTACTATAATACTGCTTCTATGTACAAAAATATAACAACTATAATACTGCCCCTATGTACAAGACTATAACTACTATAATACTGCCCCTTTATACAAGACTATAGCTACTATAATACTGCTCCTATGTACAAGAATATAACAACTATAATACTGCCCCCTATGTACAAGAATATAACAACTATAATACTGCCCCCTATGTACAAGAATATAACTACTATAATACAGCCCCCTATGTACAAGAATTTAACAACTATAATACTGCCCCCTATGTACAAGAATATAACTACTATAATACTGCCCCCTATGTACAAGAATATAACTACTATAATACTGCCCCCTATGTACAAGAAAATAACTACTATAATAATGCTCCTATGTACAAGAATATAACAACTATAATACTGCCCCCTGTGTACAAGAATATAACTACTATAATACTGCTCCCCTATGTACAAGAATATAGCTACTATAATACTGCCCCTATGTACAAGAATATAACTACTATAATACTGTCTCTATGTACAAGAATATAACTACTATAATACTACTCCCCTATGTGCAAGAATATAACTTCTATAATACTGCTCCTTATGTACAAGAATATAACCACTATAATACTGCCCCCTATGTACAAGAATATCACTACTATAATACTGCCCCTATGTACAAGAATATAACTACTATAATACTGCCCCCTATGTGCAAGAATATAACTCCTATAATACTGCTCCCTATGTACAAGAATATAACTACTATAATACTGCCCCCTATGTACAAGAATATAACAACTATAATACTGCCCCTATGTACAAGAATATAACTCCTGTAATACTGCTCCCTATGTACAAGAATATAACTATTATAATACTGCCCCTATGTACAAGAATATAACTACTATAATAATGCTCCTATGTACAAGAATATAACAACTATAATACTGCCCCCTATGTACAAGAATATAACTACTATAATAATGCTCCTATGTACAAGAATATAACAACTATAATACTGCCCCCTATGTACAAGAATATAGCTACTATAATACTGCCCCTATGTACAAGAATATAACTACTATAATACTGTCTCTATGTACAAGAATATAACTACTATAATACTACTTCCCTATGTACAAGAATATAACTCCTATAATACTGCTCCCTATGTACAAGAATATAGCTACTATAATACTGCTCCTATGTACAAGAATATAACAACTATAATACTGCCCCCTATGTACAAGAATATAACAACTATAATACTGCCCCCTATGTTCAAGAATATAACTATTATAATACTGCCCCTATGTACAAGAATATAACAACTATAATAATGCCCCCTATGTACAAGAATATAAGTACTATAATACTGCCCCTATGTACAAGAATATAACTACTATAATACTGCCCCTATGTACAAGAATATAGCTACTATAATACTGCTCATTATGTATAAGAATATAACTACTATAATACTGCCCCTATGTACAAGAATATAACAACTATAATACTGCCCCCTATGTACAAAAATATAACAACTATAATACTGCCCCCTATGTACAAGAATATAACTACTATAATACAGCCCCCTATGTACAAGAATTTAACAACTATAATACTGCCCCCTATGTACAAGAATATAACTACTATAATACTGCCCCTATATACAAGACTATAGCTACTATAATACTGCTCCTATGTACAAGAATATAACAACTATAATACTGCCCCTATGTACAAGACTATAACTACTATAATACTGCCCCTATATACAAGACTATAGCTACTATAATACTGCTCCTATGTACAAGAATATAACAACTATAATACTGCCCCCTATGTACAAGAATATAACAACTATAATACTGCCCCCTATGTACAAGAATATAACTACTATAATACTGCCCCCTATGTACAAGAATTTAACAACTATAATACTGCCCCCTATGTACAAGAATATAACTACTATAATACTGCCCCCTATGTACAAGAAAATAACTACTATAATAATGCTCCTATGTACAAGAATATAACAACTATAATACTGCCCCCTATGTACAAGAATATAACTACTATAATACTGCTCCCCTATGTACAAGAATATAGCTACTATAATACTGCCCCTATGTACAAGAATATAACTGCTATAATACTGTCTCTATGTACAAGAATATAACTACTATAATACTACTCCCCTATGTGCAAGAATATAACTTCTATAATACTGCTCCCTATGTACAAGAATATAACTACTATAATACTGCCCCCTATGTACAAGAATATAACTATTATAATACTGCCCCTATGTACAAGAATATAACTACTATAATACTGCCCCCTATATGCAAGAATATAACTCCTATAATACTGCTCCCTATGTACAAGAATATAACTACTATAATACTGCCCCTATGTACAAGAATACTGCCCCTATGTACAAGAATATAACTCCTATAATACAGCTCCCTATGTACAAGAATATAACTACTATAATACTGCCCCTATGTACAAGAATATAACTACTATAATACTGCCCCTATGTAGAAGAATATAACAACTATAATACTGCCCCCTATGTACAAGAATATAACAACTATAATACTGACCCCTATGTACAAGAATATAACTACTATAATACTGCCCCTATGTACAAGAATATAACTACTATAATACTGCCCCTATGTACAAGAATATAACAACTATAATACTGCCCCTATGTACAAGAATATAACAACTATAATACTGCCCCCTATGTACAAGAATATAACTACTATAATACTGCCCCTATGTACAAGAATATAACAACTATAATACTGCCCCCTATGTACAAGAATATAACTACTATAATACTGCCCCCTATGTACAAGAAAATAACTACTATAATAATGCTCTTATGTACAAGAATATAACAACTATAATACTGCCCCCTATGTACAAGAATATAACTACTATAATACTGCTCCCCTATGTACAAGAATATAGCTACTATAATACTGCCCCATGTACAAGAATATAACTACTATAATACTGTCTTTATGTACAAGAATATAACTACTATAATACTAGTCCCCTATGTGCAAGAATATAACTCCTATAATACTGCTCCCTATGTACAAGAATATAACTACTATAATACTGCCCCCTATGTCCAAGAATATAACTACTATAATACTGCCCCTATGTACAAGAATATAACTACTATAATACTGCCCCTATGTACAAGAATATAACTACTATAATACTGCCCCTATGTAGAAGAATATAACAACTATAATACTGCCCCCTATGTACAAGAATATAACAACTATAATACTGCCCCCTATGTACAAGAATATAACTACTATAATACTGCCCCCTATGTACAGGAATATAACTACTATAATACTGCCCCCTATGTACAAGAAAATAACTACTATAATAATGCTCCTATGTACAAGAATATAACAACTATAATACTGCCCCCTATGTACAAGAATATAACTACTATAATACTGCTCCCCTATGTACAAGAATATAACAACTATAATACTGCCCCCTATGTACAAGAAAATAACTACTATAATAATGCTCCTATGTACAAGAATATAACAACTATAATACTGCCCCCTATGTACAAGAATATAACTACTATAATACTGCTCCCCTATGTACAAGAATATAGCTACTATAATGATCTTTTTATTTAAAACTGACAACCAAATATTACAGAATAATTACATTAAAATCACAAAATAATAAATATTAAAGAAAATAAATACTGTGTTGTTACATCACTTACACAATAATATTACATAACATTGATAAATCCCGCCACATGAATGTTCCTCCAGTTCACATTACCGGAGTTAATCTTCATGTCCTTCTTATACACTGACTTGAGACTTTCCAGGATCTTATACCTGACACTATCACAGGACAGGACCTCCTTATTGATGAGCAGGCAGCACCGTGCACACCACAGATGATAGATGGTCACCACATTTATTACATATAGTGAGCTTCGATTATACGCCCTGAGCTCAGGCTGGAAGTCTCCGTACAGCAGCTGACCATACGACTGTCCCACCAGGTGCGGTAACTTTAGGGACAAGGACACACACTCCCATACCTGCATACTGAAGGGACACTCTAGAAGTAGATGCTCCATGGTCTCCTGTATATGGGGACACTCTTCTCTAGGACAGGATCTGTCTGATACATTCCTGCACTTTAGGTTATCTCTGACGTACATCTTACCATGGAGCCCCAGCCACGCCACATCTCTCATATGAGTGGGAATTCTGGGATCTAGTACGTTTTTTGCAGCCTGTTTTACATCTAGACTTGGGGCGCCCCTCAATTGAACATGGACACTAAAGTGAGATGACAGCACGTTCTTATACAACTCCTTCCTACTGAGCTGCCTGACGTCCTCATACAGGATCCTCCATCTAATAACCTTACTTATTACATGGACACCATACCAAGAAACATTATTCTTTAGTCGGCCTGAGATTCTCTTGATGGGGTCCCCTACCGACCACACGGACACAAACTGCTGGATCTGGCTCTTAAACAAACAAGACCATGGCGTCTTCTCTGAATTCTTACAAAAAGAGAAATTCTTCATAAGAAACATGAGCTTAAAGAAGAGCTCAGGACAGGGCATGGAGAGACCACCCTCCTTATGGGGGAGATAGACAATGTATCTCCTGACCACATTCACTCTGTTACCCCACAAGAAGTGAAAGAAGACATTGGTAAGTCTGGGGAGTAACACATCGGGCACCGGGGACACCACACTGATATAGAGTAAGAGCGGGAGCAGGAAGGTCTTCAGCAGGCGGACCTTCTCCAGATACGTCAGCTTCCAGTGTCTCCAGCTCTGCACCTTCTGCTCACACACCACCAGCTTCTCCTCCCAGTTCACCTTCCCATCATCTACAGCTCCAAACACTACTCCCAAAATCTTTATCTGACCCTGAACTGTTCTGAAGGGCACAGAGAAGACATCACTGTCACCCCCCAACCACAACGCCTCGCTCTTCTCCATGTTCACAGAGGAGTTAGACACATTGGAGAAGGCTGTCATCTCCTGCTGTAGAGCCGTACAGTCTTCTCTAGAAGACACCACCACCGACACGTCATCCGCATAGGCGCAGAACTTTACATCCTCCACTGTACTCTGCAGGCAACACCTCAGCCCTGTGAAACCTCTATGATCCTGCACTTTTCTGAGGAAAGGATCCAGACTAAAGACATACAACAATGGGCTGAGAGGACAGCCCTGCCTCACCCCTGACATGATCCTGAAGGGCTCAGCCAAGTGACCATTAATCAGCGGCAGGCTTACAGCCTCCTTATACACAACCTGCAGCCACTGCACAAACCGCACCGGGAGGCCATAGTGTAACAACACCTGGTACAGGTAGTCATGATGGACTCTATCAAAGGCTTTACTCTGGTCTAAGCCCACAATATACGCCCCCACATTGTGCTGCTTAATGTACGTCACAGCTTCTCTCACCAGCAGCAATGAGTCCTCTATCGTCCGACCCTTCACACCACACGTCTGGTTGGCGATGATCAGCTCACCCGCCACCTCACTCAGCCGATAATACAAGATCTTGGCCAGGATTTTATAGTCAGTGTTTAGCAAAGACAGTGGACGCCAGTTCTTTACATCTTTTAGATTTCCCTTCTTTGCTAAGAGAACCAGAACAGATCTATACTGGGACTGTAGGAGCTTCCCTGCAGAGAGGCAATCATTATAGACCTGCACCAGGTCCGGAGCCAACAAGTCCCTGAACTCTTTGTAAAACTCGCTGGTCAGGCCGTCTAGTCCTGGGCTCTTGTTGGCCTTTAAGGAGTCAATGCTCCTCTTCACCTCCTCCTCAGTTATGGGATCGGCCATACTATCTGCCTGCACCAGGTCTAACGTTGGTAGGGACACCCCCTTCAGATAAGCTTTAATGTCATCCTTATTAATATGAGCCCCTTTATACAGATCTCTATAATAATCCCCAATGATCCTGTGGACTTTCTCCGGCTCTGACTGCTCCACCCCATTCTCATCTAACAAGCCAGTGATCAGCTTCTTACTAACCCTGTTCTTACAGGCAATAAAGGGATCTGGGTTATGGACGCCCCAACTATCAAACTGTCCCTCCGCCTTGAGAGACTTGAGGCGATCGTACTGCAGCTCCCTCATCCGCTGCTTTATATGGCTGACGCTCTGTCCGTCCACCTCCTCACCACCATTCATCCTGGTGTATAGCCGGCTGAGGTGCAGTCTCAGGGCTGTGTATCTCATATAATCCATATTACTACGTCTCCTGGCTGCTCGTATAATAAACTGCTTGATGTCACTCTTCATGATCTCCCACCACTCAGCTGTGTCATCACACATACACTGGGTGGTCCTACGTTCATTATAGAATGTGGTGAAGGCCTCTCTGAACCGTGGATCTTGGACTACAGAGCTGTTCACCTTCCAGTACCCCTTTCCACAGACCACAGCTTGGGCCAGATCCAGCGTCACACTCACCATACAATGGTCCGAATACTCCAGGGGGCTGATCCTGTACTGAGAGCATCTCACCTCCCTCTTTATATACACCCGGTCTATCCTACTGGCATTACCACCCTTATGGTAAGTGTACGTCTTACTGGTATGATGAGAGCCATAGGGGTCTACTAGGTGGGCCTGCTGGACTATATTATTAAGGAACGTCTCATCAAATCTTAGTTGCTTATGACTGCTGGATCTGTCCACATTACAGGACACATTATTAAAGTCCCCACACAATATAAATACTTTAGATGTAAAGCAATATGGTTTCATGTGGTCAAATAGTTCCCTCCGCTCTTTCCTGGTCTGCGGAGCATAAATGTTTATCGCTCTATAATGGATGGAGTCCAATGTAAAGTCCAGCATCAGACAGCGACCCGGACAGATCTCCAGGACTCTGTCCACCTGGACATTCATGGTATTAAAGAGGACCCCCACACCGTCATTTCTCTCCAGACCGAAGGACCAGTATGACGGCCCAAGTCTCCAGTCTCTCTTGGCTGCATACACATGAGCATTGCTCTTCAAATACGTCTCCTGCAAGAAGAAGACGTCAGATCTCTCGTCAGACAAACGCTGGTAAATCGCCTGCCGCCGGCTCACAGTCCTCACACTGTTCACATTAATGGAGTTTATTCTCAGCCGCATCCTGATCACTTAGACTTTTTGGTCTTCTTCCCCCTTCCACTGCTGTCACCTGTAGTGCCCCATCTCTTTGTGGACACGGGAGGGTCAGGATCCCCCTCATTAGAGACGTTTTCGAGGACGCATGAAGGACTTTGCTCCATTTGTGACTCTTCATCTTGGTCTTCTCCCAGCACATTGTAATGTCCAGGACTTATCGCCAGCACTGGAGGCTCAGAGGTTTTCTGTATTGTTGTGACTTTTCTGGTGGATCCACAGATGCATTTTTTCTTTTTACGGTCACAAAGCCTTCCTCATCCACACTGTACAGTGCAGGCGGACTAACTGCTTCCACAGATGTACTGGGCTGATGTTTGGATGGTTTGGTGACAGGCTTTCTGGACACCTTAGGCCTCTCTTTAACAACTGGCATTTTAGGCCCTACTTTAGTGGCTGATCGAAGCTTAGGTCTTATTATATTGGCTGATGGCGGTTTAGGTCTTTCTTTAGTGGCTGGTGGGCCTTTAGGTGGTTCTTCAGTGGCTGGTGGTCCTAGTAGTGCAGCATCCGTTAGTACCTCAGACTCTGGAGCAGGTTCACTGATACTGTGACTTCTGTCCTCATTCATACCAGCTTCTGGGACATCAGAACCTCCGGTGACATCTTCCTGAATAACTTCTGAGGAGGTCTGGCCATTATATTTATTGTGTTCTGCATGCCGGCAATCCCGGAACGTATGCCCTGGTTCTGAGCACAGATTACAGATGACGGGTCCTGTGCATTTGTCCTTTGTATGACCGGACTGTCCACATAATGAGCATGTGATACGAGAGCAGTTGATGGCGAGGTGCCGGCCCCCACATCTATGGCACAGACGTGGCTGACCAGGGTAGTAGCAGATCCCCCTCTCTGAGCCCAGGTAGAAGGAGTGCGGCAGATGTCTGGTCACACCGCTCTCTTGTATCAGCTGGATTTTCAGTGTATATCCTCCATTCCATATCTGCTCCTCATCATAGATCTTGTCAGGACGACTTCTCACTATGCACTGCCGGTTCAGCCAGTGCTGCAGATCCGCCACCGCCACCACCTCAGACTGGAACAGGACAGTGGCCGTTATCTCCTGCGGCTTAGACAGCTGGATACAATGGAGGTGATCCCAGATCTCATCTTCTCTGGTGTCATTATAGATGTTCCAGAACAAATCCAGATCGCACTGGAGCTTAAAGCTGATGTCATAGATCCTGCTGGATGGGATATGGATCAGAGCGTAGACCTCAGACGCATTGAACTTCATGAAGTCTTTTAGGAGAACTTTCCCAATGTAAATTCTGGATGGGATGTTCTCCTCTGGTCCTGTGTATTTTATCCTGACTGCGTTTCTCCTCTGAGGCGGGGGGTTCACTGGTCTGGTGACATTAGAGAACAGTCTCCTCAACTGATGGTCAGCAGATCGGTCAGTGCCGGAGCTTTCACCAGCCGCAGATGGGTCAGTGCCGGAGCTTTCACCAGCCGCAGGTGGATCAGTGCTGGAGATCTCCACCGCTGCTGGAGGATTAGTGCTGGAGCTCTCCCTAGCTCCATGATTACTGACACCTGACTGTGCTGCAACAACACCCAGATCTACTACTGATGGTTGCACAGTATTGTCTCTATTCACTGACATGGAGGGTTCAGAGTCCATTACCACTGCAGTGTGGTCTCCATCCGCTGACATACATGACATAGAGTCCATCACCACTGATTGCTGCACAGTATTATCTCCATTCACTGACATGGAGGGTTCAGAGTCCATTATAATATTTGTATTATCTGTTGCAGACAGACATTCACTAGCACCAGTGAGCGGGGTCTCACTCACAGCGCTGAGTGGGGTCTCACTCACAGTATCAGTACAGGGTGCACTTTCTTTCTCACTCTCAGCAGCTGAGCTCACTTCATTGCTGCATAGAGAGGTCACCGCAGTTAACCCCTCGTTTGCTGGCACACTTTCCTCTGCAGCACTTTCTGGTGTCTCGGACCCCTCACATTGTGCCCCTGATATCAGCGCTGCACTTCTCACTGGGCTTCCTTGCTCCACAATGCTGTACACAGTTTTATATTTAATGTCCTTATTCCCTATAAAGCGTTTTCTGCTCACAGTCTGGGCTCTGGATTCTTTTTTTTTCTCTTTAGCCCAAGTCTCCGTTCTGGGCACAGAGATTAAACCTTTCTCCAGTTTTTCTTTCCTGATCAGCAGCTCTCGGCTGCAATCATCCAGACACTCACACTTCATCAGTTTTACCTTAGGATCAGTCTCTTTCTTAATTTCTTCTTTTAGTTTGCTGATATGCAATTCCAGCTTAAATATACTTTGCCTTGTAACTTTAGCATTCAATCCTCCAACATAACAAGCAGATTTAGAAGACTCACCAGCCACCATCTCCAGCTTTCCATTACCATCAGGTGCAGGCTGCAGGCCAGACTCCAGACCAGGGGCTTTCCCTGGATCATCAGCCCAGCTCCCCTCCCCTCCACCTGGGTCAGAAGCCATGCCTCCGCCCTGCTGAGAGCTCTCAAGCACACGTCTATCCTCTCCTATGGACAAGAATATAACCACTATAATACTGCCCCTATGTACAAGAATATAACTACTATAATACTGCTCCTATGGACAAGAATATAGCTACTATAATACTGCCCCTATGTACAAGAATATAACTACTATAATACTGTCTCTATGTACAAGAATATAACTACTATAATACTACTCCCCTATGTACAAGAATATAACTCCTATAATACTGCTCCCTATGTAAAAGAATATAACTACTATAATACTGCCCCCTATGTACAAGAATATAACTACTATAATACTGCCCCTATGTACAAGAATATAACTACTATAATACTGCCCCCTATGTGCAAGAATATAACTCCTATAATACTGCTCCCTATGTACAAGAATATAACTACTATAATACTGCCCTTATGTACAAGAATATAACTCCTATAATACTGCTCCCTATGTACAAGAATATAACTACTATAATACTGCCCCCTATGTACAAGAATATAACTACTATAATACTGCCCCCTATGTACAAGAATATAGCTACTATAATACTGCCCCTATGTACAAGAATATAACTACTATAATACTGCTCCCTATGTATAAGAATATAACTACTATAATACTGCTCCTATGTACAAGAATATAACTACTATAATATTGCCCCTATATACAAGACTATAACTACTATAATACTGCTCCTATGTACAAGAATATAACAACTATAATACTGCCCCTATGTATAAGAATATAACTACTATAATACTGCTCCAATGTACAAGAATATAACTACTATAATATTGCCCCTATATACAAGACTATAACTACTATAATACTGCTCCTATGTACAAGAATATAACAACTATAATACTGCCCCTATGTACAAGACTATAACTACTATAATACTGCCCCTATATACAAGACTATAGCTACTATAATACTGCTCCTATGTACAAGAATATAACAACTATAATACTGCCCCCTATGTACAAGAATATAACAACTATAATACTGCCCCCTATGTACAATAATATAACAACTATAATACTGCCCCCTATGTGCAAGAATATAACTATTATAATACTGCCCCTATGTACAAGAATATAATGTAGCACCCTGAGGATTCGGCTGCTACAGGGGTATTGCACCTCAACCCAGAGGTGTGATATTCCACTCCCGGGTAAGGATGGAGTGTGGAACTGAGCTCGGTAGGCTGCATGCACTACACACATCCCATTTCCGAGGAGCAGACCGACGGTACTCCCACTTAGAAATGTGCAGGTACGACCGAGTCTGTTCCTGGCTGGAGTGGGAGGGGGGTGGTACATCCCAAGTAGTGTAGGGGCAGATAGGGTGAGCAGCCTGGGTAAAGATAGGAGCTCATTGGGTGCTGGTCACCTGAGCTCACACATAGAGGGTGTATATAAGGTGGGCACCAACTAAGAACAGGGTCAGTCTGTCAGCCTTTTGTCAGAGCAGAGCAGAGGAAGAGGAGCAGAGCAGCCCCAGAGAGAGAGAGAGGAGAAAGCAAGAGAGACCCAGAGGGGGAAACAGAAGAGAGGACTCTGAGACCCCAAATCCAATCCACGGGTGAAGAGTCGGCATCAGGGTACCGGAACCCAAGCTGGTGGGGGCAAAAACACACCCCAGCCAGAGACCGGAGGCCGTGGGCAGCGTCTGCCACGGCCACCCACCACATCCACCCCGAAGGCATACCACGTGGAGGGTCAGGGAACCCAAGGCCAAGGGTCTCCCAACAGAAGGCCCGAGGGAGCTGGACCTGGGTGGATCACTAGTGGGGACGGCCAGAGAAAGGACAGAAGGAGAGCTCAGGGTCACGCTCCGGACTCGCTTGGGGGTTGGCTGGATCCAGGACCTGGTGGATGCAGCACGGCTCGGGAGGTCACTTGAAGCTGGAGTGACCGGAACATCAGCAGTGAGTAAATACCCTTAACTGCATAACCCGACTCTGTCTTCCTTTAACATCTATGCTGCACCACCACAACCCCCATCCTCTGCACCTGACCCCCTGAGGCTATACCCCACCCGTTGGGGGTTATACCATCAAAAGCTGCACCTACACCATCAGCCTCAGCGGACCCTGCTGCAGCGGCGGCCATAGTGACCGCAATACAACGGGTGGCGTAGTCGACATTAGGAACTTATTAACATCTGTAGGACTGCCACATACAACTGAGTTTGACACCCTGGGCACGGACCGGGTCACAGCCACTCGGAAGACTACAACTCCCATCTGATCCGGCTCCGGATATTCCCCCTAAAGAATATGGCCCAGGGGGCGCGTCAATAACAACTATAATACTGCTACCTATGTACAAGAATATAACTACTATAATACTGACCCCTATGTACAAGAATATAACTACTATAATACTGCCCCCTATGTACAAGAAAATAACTACTATAATAATGCTCCTATGTACAAAAATATAACAACTATAATACTGCTCCCTATGTACAAGAATATAACTACTATAATACTGCTCCCCTATGTACAAGAATATAGCTACTATAATACTGCCCCTATGTACAAGAATATAACTACTATAATACTGTCTCTATGTACAAGAATATAACTACTATAATACTACTCCCCTATGTACAAGAATATAACTTCTATAATACTGCTCCCTATGTACAAGAATATAACTACTATAATACTGCCCCCTATGTGCAAGAATATAACTCCTATAATACAGCTCCCTATGTACAAGAATATAACTACTATAATACTGCCCCTATGTACAAGAATATAACTCCTATAATACTGCTCCCTATGTACAAGAATATTACTACTATAATACTGCCCCTATGTACAAGAATATAACTACTATAATACTGCTCCCTATGTATAAGAATATAACTACTATAATACTGCTCCTATGTACAAGAATATAACTACTATAATACTGCTCCTATGTACAAGAATATAACTACTATAATATTGCCCCTATATACAAGACTTTAACTACTATAATACTGCTCCTATGTAGAAGAATATAACAACTATAATACTGCCCCTATGTACAAGACTATAACTACTATAATACTGCCCCTATGTATAAGAATATAACTACTATAATACTGCTCCTATGTACAAGAATATAACTACTATAATACTGCTCCTATGTACAAGAATATAACAACTATAATACTGCCCCCTATGTACAAGAATATAACAACTATAATACTGCCCCCTATGTACAATAATATAACAACTATAATACTGCCCCCTATGTGCAAGAATATAACTATTATAACACTGCCCCTATGTACAAGAATATAACAACTATAATACTGCTACCTATGTACAAGAATATAACTACTATAATACTGCCCCCTATGTACAAGAATATAACTACTATAATACTGCCCCCTATGTACAAGAAAATAACTACTATAATAATGCTCCTATGTACAAGAATATAACAACTATAATACTGCTCCCTATGTACAAGAATATAACTACTATAATACTGCTCACCTATGTACAAGAATATAGCTACTATAATACTGCCCCTATGTACAAGAATATAACTACTATAATACTGTCTCTATGTACAAGAATATAACTACTATAATACTACTCCCCTATGTACAAGAATATAACTTCTATAATACTGCTCCCTATGTACAAGAATATAACTACTATAATACTGCCCCCTATGTGCAAGAATATAACTCCTATAATACTGCTCCCTATGTACAAGAATATAACTACTATAATACTGCCCCTACGTACAAGAATATAACTCCTATAATACTGCTCCCTATGTACAAGAATATTACTACTATAATACTGCCCCTATGTACAAGAATATAACTACTATAATACTGCTCCCTATGTATAAGAATATAACTACTATAATACTGCTCCTATGTACAAGAATATAACTACTATAAAACTGCTCCTATGTACAAGAATATAACTACTATAATATTGCCCCTATATACAAGACTTTAACTACTATAATACTGCTCCTATGTAGAAGAATATAACAACTATAATACTGCCCCTATGTACAAGACTATAACTACTATAATACTGCCCCTATATACAAGACTATAGCTACTATAATACTGCTCCTATGTACAAGAATATAACAACTATAATACTGCCCCCTATGTACAAGAATATAACAACTATAATACTGCCCCCTATGTACAAGAATATAACAACTATAATACTGCCCCCTATGTGCAAGAATATAACTATTATAATACTGCCCCTACGTACAAGAATATAACAACTATAATACTGCCCCCTATGTACAAGAATATAACTACTATAATATTGCCCCTGTGTACAAGACTATAACTACTATAATTCTGCTCCCTATGTACAAGAATATAACTACTATAATACTGCCCCTATGTACAAGAATATAACAACTATAATACTGCCCCCTATGTACAAGAATATAACAACTATAATACTGCCCCCTATGTACAAGAATATAACTACTATAATACTGCCCCTATGTACAAGAATATAACAACTATAATACTGCCCCCTATGTACAAGAATATAACAACTATAATACTGCCCCTATGTACAAGACTATAACTACTATAATACTGCCCCTATATACAAGACTATAACTACTATAATACTGCTCCTATGTACAAGAATATAACAACTATAATACTGCCCCTATGTACAAGAATATAACTACTATAATACTGCCCCTATGTACAATAATATATCTACTATAATACTGCCCCTATGTACAAGAATATAAATACTATAATACTGCCCCTATGTACAATAATATAACTACTATAATACTGCTCCTATGTACAAGAATATAACTACTATAACACTGCTCCTATATACAAGAATATAACTAATATAATACTGCCCCCTATGAACAAGAATATAACTACTATAATACTGCGCCTATGTACAATAATATAACTACTATAATACTGCTCCTATGTACAAGAATATAACTACTATAATACTGCTCCTATGTACAAGAATATAACTACTATAATACTGCTCCTATGTACAAGAATATAACTACTATAATACTGCTCCTATGTACAAGAATATAACTACTATAATATTGGCCCTATATACAAGACTATAACTACTGTAATACTGCCCCTAAATACAAGACTATAACTACTATAATACTGCTCCTATGTACAAGAATATAACAACTATAATACTGCCCCTATGTACAAGACTATAACTACTATAATACTGCCCCTATATACAAGACTATAGCTACTATAATACTGTTCCTATGTACAAGAATATAACAACTATAATACTGCCCCCTATGTACAAGAATATAACAACTATAATACTGCCCCCTATGTTCAAGAATATAACTATTATAATACTGCCCCTATGTACAAGAATATAACAACTATAATACTGCCCCCTATGTACAAGAATATAAGTACTATAATACTGCCCCTATGTACAAGAATATAAGAACTATAATACTGCCCCTATGTACAAGAATATAACTACTATAATACTGCTCACTATGTATAAGAATATAAATACTATAATACTGCTCCTATGTACAAGAATATAACTACTATAATACTGCTCCTATGTACAAGAATATAACTACTATAATATTGCCCCTATATACAAGACTATAACTACTATAATACTGCTCCTATGTACAAGAATATAACTACTATAATACTGCCCCCTATGTACAAGAATATAACTACTATAATACTGCCCCCTATGTACAAGAATATAACTACTATAATACTGCTTCTATGTACAAGAATATAACAACTATAATACTGCCCCTAGTACAAGACTATAACTACTATAATACTGCCCCTATATACAAGACTATAGCTACTATAATACTGCTCCTATGTACTAGAATATAACAACTATAATACTGCCCCCTATGTACAAGAATATAACAAATATAATACTGCCCCCTATGTACAAGAATATAACTACTATAATACTGCCCCCTATGTACAAGAATTTAACAACTATAATACTGCCCCCTATGTGCAAGAATATAACTACTATAATACTGCCCCCTATGTACAAGAATATAACTACTATAATACTGCCCCCTATGTACAGGAAAATAACTACTATAATAATGCTCCTATGTACAAGAATATAGCAACTATAATACTGCCCCCTATGTACAAGAATATAACTACTATAATACTGCTCCCCTATGTACAAGAATATAGCTACTATAATACTGCCACTATGTACAAGAATATAACTACTATAATACTGTCTCTATGTATAAGAATATAACTACTATAATACTACTCCCCTATGTGAAAGAATATAACTCCTATAATACTGCTCCCTATGTACAAGAATATAACTACTATAATACTGCCCCCTATGTACAAGAATATAACTACTATAATACTGCCCCTATGTACAAGAATATAACTACTATAATACTGCCCCCTATGTGCAAGAATATAACTCCTATAATACTGCTCCCTATGTACAAGAATATAACTACTATAATACTGCCCCTATGTACAAGAATATAACTCCTATAATACTGCTCCCTATGTACAAGAATATAACTACTATAATATTGCCCCCTATGTACAAGAATATAACTACTATAATACAGCCCCTATGTACGAGAATATAACAACTATAATACTGCCCCCTATGTACAAGAATATAACAACTATAATACTGCCCCCTATGTACAAGAATATGACTACTATAATACTGCCCCCTATGTACAAGAATATAACTACAATAATACTGCCCCTATGTACAAGAATATAACAACTATAATACTGCCCCTATGTACAAGAATATAACAACTATAATACTGCCCCCTATGTACAAGAATATAACTACTATAATACTGCCCCTATGTACAAAAATATAACAACTATAATACTGCCCCCTATGTACAAGAATATAACTACTATAATACTGCCCCCTATGTACAAGAAAATAACTACTATAATAATGCTCCTATGTACAAGAATATAACAACTATAATACTGCCCCCTATGTACAAGAATATAACTACTATAATACTGCACCTATGTACAATGATATAACTACTATAATACTGCTCCTATGTACAAGAATATAACTACTATAACACTGCTCCTATATACAAGAATATAACTAATATAATACTGCCCCCTATGTACAAGAATATAACTACTATAATACTGCGCCTATGTACAATAATATAACTACTATAATACTGCTCCTATGTACAAGAATATAACTACTATAATACTGCTCCTATGTACAAGAATATAACTACTATAATACTGCTCCTATGTACAAGAATATAACTACTATAATACTGCTCCTATGTACAAGAATATAACTACTATAATATTGGCCCTATATACAAGACTATAACTACTGTAATACTGCCCCTAAATACAAGACTATTACTACTATAATACTGCTCCTATGTACAAGAATATAACAACTATAATACTGCCCCTATGTACAAGACTATAACTACTATAATACTGCCCCTACATACAAGACTATAGCTACTATAATACTGCTCCTATGTACAAGAATATAACAACTATAATACTGCCCCCTATGTACAAGAATATAACAACTATAATACTGCCCCCTATGTTCAAGAATATAAGTACTATAATACTGCCCCTATGTACAAGAATATAAATATTATAATACTGCCCCTATGTACAAGAATATAACTACTATAATACTGCTCACTATGTATAAGAATATAACTACTATAATACTGCTCCTATGTACAAGAATATAACTACTATAATACTGCTCCTATGTACAAGAATATAACTACTATAATATTGCCCCCTATGTACAAGAATATAACTACTATAATACTGCCCCCTATGTACAAGAATATAACTACTATAATACTGCTTCTATGTACAAGAATATATCAACTATAATACTTCCCCTAGTACAAGACTATAACTACTATAATACTGCCCCTATATACAAGACTATAGCTACTATAATACTGCTCCTATGTACTAGAATATAACAACTATAATACTGCCCCCTATGTACAAGAATATAACAAATATAATTCTGCCCCCTATGTAAAAGAATATAACTACTATAATACTGCCCCCTATGTACAAGAATTTAACAACTATAATACTGCCCCCTATGTACAAGAATATAACTACTATAATACTGCCCCCTATGTACAAGAATATAACTACTATAATACTGCCCCCTATGTACAGGAAAATAACTACTATAATAATGCTCCTATGTACAGGAATATAGCAACTATAATACTGCCCCCTATGTACAAGAATATAACTACTATAATACTGCTCCCCTATGTACAAGAATATAGCTACTATAATACTGCCCCTATGTACAAGAATATAACTACTATAATACTACTCCCCTATGTGAAAGAATATAACTCCTATAATACTGCTCCCTATGTACAAGAATATAACTACTATCATACTGCCCCCTATGTACAAGAATATAACTACTATAATACTGCCCCCTATGTGCAAGAATATAACTCCTATAATACTGCTCCCTATGTACAAGAATATAACTACTATAATACTGCCCCTATGTACAAGAATATAACTCCTATAATCCTGCTCCCTATGTATAAGAATATAACTACTATAATATTGCCCCCTATGTACAAGAATATAACTACTATAATACTGCCCCTGTGTACAAGAATATAACAACTATAATACTGCCCCCTATGTACAAGAATATAACTACTATAATACTGCCCCTGTGTACAAGAATATAACAACTATAATACTGCCCCCTATGTACAAGAATATAACAACTATAATACTGCCCCCTATGTACAAGAATATAACTACTATAATACTGCCCCCTATGTACAAGAATATAACTACTATAATACTGCCCCTATGTACAAGAATATAACAACTATAATACTGCCCCTATGTACAAGAATATAACAACTATAATACTGCCCCCTATGTACAATAATATAACTACTATAATACTGCCCCTATGTACAAGAATATAACAACTATAATACTGCCCCCTATGTACAAGAATATAACTACTATAATACTGCCCCCTATGTACAAGAAAATAACTACTATAATAATGCTCCTATGTACAAGAATATAACAACTATAATACTGCCCCCTATGTACAAGAATATAACTACTATAATACTGCTCCCCTATGTACAAGAATATAGCTACTATAATACTGCCCCTATGTACAAGAATATAACTACTATAATACTGTCTCTATGTACAAGAATATAACTACTATAATACTACTCCCCTATGTGCAAGAATATAACTCCTATAATACTGCTCCCTATGTACAAGAATATAACTACTATAATACTGCCCCCTATGTACAAGAATATAACTACTATAATACTGCCCCTATGTACAAGAATATAACTACTATAATACTGCCCCCTATGTGCAAGAATATAACTCCTATAATACTGCTCCCTATGTACAAGAATATAACTACTATAATACTGCCCCTATGTACAAGAATATAACTCCTATAATACTCCTCCCTATGTACAAGAATATAACTACTATAATACTGCCCCCTATGTACAAGAATATAACTACTATAATACTGCCCCTATGTACAAGAATATAACAACTATAATACTGCCCCCTATGTACAAGAATATAACAACTATAATACTGCCCCCTATGTACAAGAATATAACTACTATAATACTGCCCCCTATGTACAAGAATATAACTATTATAATACTGCCCCTATGTACAAGAATATAACAACTATAATACTGCCCCTATGTACAAGAATAAAACAACTATAATACTGCCCCCTATGTACAAGAATATAACTACTATAATACTGCCCCTATGTACAAGAATATAACAACTATAATACTGCCCCCTATGTACAAGAATATAACTACTATAATACTGCCCCCTATGTACAAGAATATAACAACTATAATACTACCCCCTATGTACAAGAATATAACTACTATAATACTGCCCCTATGTGCAAGAATATAACTCCTATAATACTGCTCCCTATGTACAAGAATATAACTACTATAATACTGCCCCTATGTACAAGAATATAACTCCTATAATACTGCTCCCTATGTACAAGAATATAACTACTATAATACTGCCCCCTATGTACAAGAATATAACAACTATAATACTGCCCCTATGTACAAGAATATAAAAACTATAATACTGCCCCCTATGTACAAGAATATAACAACTATAATAGTGCCCCCTATGTACAAGAATATAACTACTATAATACTGCCCCTATGTACAAGAATATAACAACTATAATACTACCCCCTATGTACAAGAATATAACTACTATAATACTGCCCCTATGTACAAGAATATAACAACTATAATACTGCCCCCTATGTACAAGAATATAACAACTATAATACTGCCCCTATGTACAAGACTATAACTACTATAATACTGCCCCTATGTACAAGAATATAACTACTATAATACTGCCCCCTATGTACAAGAATATAACAACTATAATACTACCCCCTATGTACAAGAATATAACTACTATAATACTGCCCCTATGTACAAGAATATAACAACTATAATACTGCCCCCTATGTACAAGAATATAACTACTATAATACTGCCCCCTATGTACAAGAATATAACAACTATAATACTACCCCCTATGTACAAGAATATAACTACTATAATACTGCCCCTATGTACAAGAATATAACAACTATAATACTGCCCCCTATGTACAAGAATATAACAACTATAATACTGCCCCTATGTACAAGACTATAACTACTATAATACTGCCCCTATGTACAAGAATATAATAGCTATAATACTGCCCCCTATGTACAAGAATATAACTACTATAATACTGCCCCCTATGTACAAGAATATAACAACTATAATACTGCCCCCTATGTACAAGAATATAACTACTATAATACTGCCCCCTATGTACAAGAATATAAATACTATAATACTGCCCCTTATGTACAAGAAAATAACTACTATAATAATGCTCCTATGTACAAGAATATAACAACTATAATACTGCCCCCTATGTACAAGAATATAACTACTATAATACTGCTCCCCTATGTACAAGAATATAGCTACTATAATACTGCCCCTATGTACAAGAATATAACTACTATAATACTGTCTCTATGTACAAGAATATAACTACTATACTACTACTCCCCTATGTACAAGAATATAACTCCTATAATACTGCTCCCTATGTACAAGAATATAACTACTATAATACTGCCCCCTATATACAAGAATATAACTACTATAATACTGCCCCTATGTACAAGAATATAACTACTATAATACTGCCCCTATGTGCAAGAATATAACTCCTATAATACTGCTCCCTATGTACAAGAATATAACTACTATAATACTGCCCCTATGTACAAGAATATAACTCCAATAATACGGCTCCCTATGTACAAGAATATAACTACTATAATTCTGCCCCCTATGTACAAGAATATAGCTACTATAATACTGCCCCTATGTACAAGAATATAGCTACTATAATACTGCTCCCTATGTATAAGAATATAACTACTATAATAATGCTCCTATGTACAAGAATATAACTACTATAATACTGCTCCAATGTACAAGAATATAACAACTATAATACTGCCCCCATGTACAAGACTATAGCTACTATAATACTGCCCCTATATACAAGACTATAGCTACTATAATACTGCTCCTATGTACAAGAATATAACAACTATAATACTGCCCCCTATGTACAAGAATATAACAGCTATAATACTGCCCCCTATGTACAAGAATATAACAACTATAATACTGCCCCCTATGTGCAAGAATATAACTATTATAATACTGCCCCTATGTACAAGAATATAACAACTATAATACTGCCCCCTATGTACAAGAATATAACTACTATAATATTGCCCCTATGTACAAGAAGATAACTACTATAAT
The DNA here is from genome assembly GCF_046119375.1 of Phyllobates terribilis. Taxonomy (NCBI): domain Eukaryota; kingdom Metazoa; phylum Chordata; class Amphibia; order Anura; family Dendrobatidae; genus Phyllobates; species Phyllobates terribilis. Next base: position 56,790,746 of record NW_027362762.1, read on the forward strand.
TCTGCTCCCTATGTACAAGAATATAACTACTATAATACTGCCCCTATGTACAAGAATATAACAACTATAATACTGCCCCCTATGTACAAGAATATAACAACTATAATACTGCCCCCTATGTACAAGAATATAACTACTATAATACTGCCCCTATGTACAAGAATATAACAACTATAATACTGCCCCCTATGTACAAGAATATAACAACTATAATACTGCCCCTATGTACAAGACTATAACTACTATAAAACTGCCCCTATTTACCAGACTATAACTACTATAATACTGCTCCTATGTGCAAGAATATAACAACTATAATACTGCCCCTATGTACAAGAATATAACAACTATAATACTGCCCCCTATGTTCAAGAATATAACTATTATAATAATGCCCCTATGTACAAGGATATAACCACTATAATAATGCCCCATATGTACAAGAATATAACAACTATAATACTGCCCCTATGTACAAGACTATAACTACTATAATACTGCCCCTATATACAAGACTATAAATACTATATCCCTATATACAAGACTATAACTACTATTATACTGCTCCTATGTACAAGAATATAAGAACTATAATACTGCCCCCTATGTACAAGAATATAACAACTATAATACTGCCCCTATGTACAAGAATATAACAACTATAATACTGCCCCCTATGTACAAGAATATAACAACTATAATACTGCCCCCTATGTACAAGAATATAACTACTATAATACTGCCCCTAAGTACAAGAATATAACAACTATAATACTGCCCCCTATGTACAAGAATATAACAACTATAATACTGCCCCTATGTACAAGAATATTACTACTATAATACTGCCCCTATGTACAATAATATATCTACTATAATACTGCCCCTATGTAAAAGAATATGATCACTATAATAATGCCCCATATGTACAAGAATATAACTACTATAATACTGCCCCTAAGTACAAGACTATAACTACTATAATACTGCCCCTATATACAAGACTAAAAATACTATATCCCTATATACAAGACTATAACTGCTATTATACTGCTCCTATGTACAAGAATATAACAACTATAATACTGCCCCTATGTACAAGAATATAACTACTATAATACTGCCCCTATGTACAAGAATATAACTACTATAATACTGCCTCCTATGTACAAGAATATAACTACTATAATACTGGTCCCCTATGTACAAGAATATAGCTACTATAATACTGCCCCTATGTACAAGAATATAACTACTATAATACTGTCTCTATGTACAAGCATATAACTACTATAATACTACTCCCCTATGTGCAAGAATATAACTCCTATAATACTGCTCCCTATGTACAAGAATATAACTACTATAATACTGCCCCTATGTACAAGAATATAACTCCTATAATACTGCTCCCTATGTACAAGAATATAACTACTATAATACTGCCCCTATGTACAAGAATATAACTACTATAATACTGCCTCCTATGTGCAATAATATAACTCCTATAATACTGCTCCCTATGTACAAGAATATAACTACTATAATACTGCCCCATGTACAAGAATATAACTCCTATAATACTGCTCCCTATGTACAAGAATATAACTACTATAATACTGCCCCCTATGTACAAGAATATAACTACTATAATACTGCCCCTATGTACAAGAATATAACAACTATAATACTGCCCCCTATGTACAAGAATATAACAACTATAATACTGCCCCCTATGTACAAGAATATAACTACTATAATACTGCCCCCTATGTACAAGAATATAACTACTATAATACTGCTCCTATATACAAGAATATAACAAGTATAATACTGCCCCTATGTACAAGAATATAACAACTATAATACTGCCCCCTATGTACAAGAATATAACTACTATAATACTGCCCCTATGTACAAGAATATAACAACTATAATAATGCCCCCTATGTACAAGAATATAACTACTATAATACTGCCCCCTATGTACAGGAAAATAACTACTATAATAATGCTCCTATGTACAAGAATATAACAACTATAATACTGCGCCCTATGTACAAGAATATAACTACTATAATACTGCTCCCCTATGTACAAGAATATAGCTACTATAATACTGCCCCTATGTACAAGAATATAACTACTATAATACTGTCTCTATGTACAAGAATATAACTACTATAATACTACTCCCCTATGTGCAAGAATATAACTCCTATAATACTGCTCCCTATGGACAAGAATATAACTACTATAATACTGCCCCCTATGTACAAGAATATAACTACTATAATACTGCCCCCTATGTACAAGAATATAACTACTATAATACTGCCCCTATGTACAAGAATATAACTACTATAATACTGCCCCCATGTGCAAGAATATAACTCCTATAATACTGCTCCCTATGTACAAGAATATAACTACTATAATACTGCCCCTATGTACAAGAATATAACTCCTATAATACTGCTCCCTATGTACAAGAATATAACTACTATAATACTGCCCCCTATGTACAAGAATATAACAACTATAATACTGCCCCTATGTACAAGAATATAAAAACTATAATACTGCCCCCTATGTACAAGAATATAACAACTATAATACTGCCCCCTATGTACAAGAATATAACTACTATAATACTGCCCCCTATGTACAAGAATATAACTACTATAATACTGCCCCTATGTACAAGAATATAACTACTATAATACTGCCCCCTATGTACAAGAATATAACTACTATAATACTGCCCCTATGTACAAGAATATAACAACTATAATACTGCCCCCTATGTACAAGAATATAACTACTATAATACTGCCCCTATGTACAAGAATATAACAACTATAATACTGCCCCCTATGTACAAGAATATAACTACTATAATACTGCCCCCTATGTACAAGAATATAACAACTATAATACTGCCCCCTATGTACAAGAATATAACTACTATAATACTGCCCTTATGTACAAGAATATAACAACTATAATACTGCCCCCTATGTACAAGAATATAACAACTATAATACTGCCCCTATGTACAAGACTATAACTACTATAATACTGCCCCTATGTACAAGAATATAACAACTATAATACTGCCCCCTATGTACAAGAATATAACTACTATAATACTGCCCCCTATGTACAAGAATATAACGACTATAATACTGCCCCCTATGTACAAGAAAATAACTACTATAATAATGCTCCTATGTACAAGAATATAACAACTATAATACTGCCCCCTATGTACAAGAATATAACTACTATAATACTGCCCCCTATATACAAGAATATAACTCCTATAATACTGACCCCTATGTACAAGAATATAACTACTATAATACTGCCCCCTATGTACAAGAAAATAACTACTATAATAATGCTCCTATGTACAAGAATATAACAACTATAATACTTCCCACTATGTACAAGAATATAACTACTATAATACTGCTCCCCTATGTACAAGTGTATAGCTACTATAATACTGCCCCTATGTACAAGAACATAACTACTATAATACTGTCTCTATGTACAAGAATATAACTACTATAATACTACTCCCCTATGTACAAGAATATAACTCCTATAATACTGCTCCCTATGTACAAGAATATAACTACTATAATACTGCCCCCTATATACAAGAATATAACTACTCTAATACTGTCCCTATGTACAAGAATATAACTACTATAATACTGCCCCCTATGTGCAAGAATATAACTCCTATAATACTGCTCCCTATGTACAAGAATATAACTACTATAATACTGCCCCTATGTACAAGAATATAACTCCTATAATACTGCTCCCTATGTACAAGAATATAACTACTATAATACTGCCTCCTATGTACAAGAATATAGCTACTATAATACTGCCCCTATGTACAAGAATATAGCTACTATAATACTGCTCCCTATGTATAAGAATATAACTACTATAATACTGCTCCTATGTACAAGTATATAACTACTATAATACTGCTCCAATGTACAAGAATATAACTACTATATTATTGCCCCTATATACAAGACTACAACTACTATAATACTGCTCCTATGTACAAGAATATAACAACTATAATACTGCCCCCATGTACAAGACTATAACTACTATAATACTGCCCCTATATACAAGACTATAGCTACTATAATACTGCTCCTATGTACAAGAATATAACAACTATAATACTGCCCCCTATGTACAAGAATATAACAACTATAATACTGCCCCCTATGTACAAGAATATAACAACTATAATACTGCCCCCTATGTGCAATAATATAACTAATATAATACTGCCCCTATGTACAAGAATATAACAACTATAATACTGCCCCCTATGTACAAGAATATAACTACTATAATATTGCCCCTGTGTACAAGACTATAACTACTATAATTCTGCTCCCTATGTACAAGAATATAACTACTATAATACTGCCCCTATGTACAAGAATATAACAACTATAATACTGCCCCCTATGTACAAGAATATAACAACTATAATACTGCCCCCTATGTACAAGAATATAACAACTATAATACTGCCCCCTATGTACAAGAATATAACAACTATAATACTGCCCCCTATGTGCAAGAATATAACTATTATAATACTGCCCCTATGTACAAGAATATAACAACTATAATACTGCCCCCTATGTACAAGAATATAACTGCTATAATATTGCCCCTATGTACAAGAATATAACTACTATAATTCTGCTCCCTATGTACAAGAATATAACTACTATAATACTGCCCCTATGTACAAGAATATAACAACTATAATACTGCCCCTTATGTACAAGAATATAACAACTATAATACTGCCCCCTATGTACAAGAATATAACTACTATAATACTGCCCCTATGTACAAGAATATAACAACTATAATACTGCCCCCTATGTACAAGACTATAACAACTATAATACTGCCCCTATGTACAAGACTATAACTACTATAATACTGCCCCTATGTACAAGAATATAACAACTATAATACTGCCCCCTATGTACAAGAATATAACTACTATAATACTGCCCCCTATGTACAAGAATATAACGACTATAATACTGCCCCCTATGTACAAGAAAATAACTACTATAATAATGCTCCTATGTACAAGAATATAACAACTATAATACTGCCCCCTATGTACAAGAATATAACTACTATAATACTGCCCCCTATATACAAGAATATAACTCCTATAATACTGACCCCTATGTACAAGAATATAACTACGATAATACTGCCCCCTATGTACAAGAAAATAACTACTATAATAATGCTCCTATGTACAAGAATATAACAACTATAATACTTCCCACTATGTACAAGAATATAACTACTATAATACTGCTCCCCTATGTACAAGTGTATAGCTACTATAATACTGCCCCTATGTACAAGAACATAACTACTATAATACTGTCTCTATGTACAAGAATATAACTACTATAATACTACTCCCCTATGTACAAGAATATAACTCCTATAATACTGCTCCCTATGTACAAGAATATAACTACTATAATACTGCCCCCTATATACAAGAATATAACTACTCTAATACTGCCCCTATGTACAAGAATATAACTACTATAATACTGCCCCCTATGTGCAAGAATATAACTCCTATAATACTGCTCCCTTTGTACAAGAATATAACTACTATAATACTGCCCCTATGTACAAGAATATAACTCCTATAATACTGCTCCCTATGTACAAGAATATAACTACTATAATACTGCCTCCTATGTACAAGAATATAGCTACTATAATACTGCCCCTATGTACAAGAATATAGCTACTATAATACTGCTCCCTATGTATAAGAATATAACTACTATAATACTGCTCCTATGTACAAGTATATAACTACTATAATACTGCTCCAATGTACAAGAATATAACTACTATAATATTGCCCCTATATACAAGACTATAACTACTATAATACTGCTCCTATGTACAAGAATATAACAACTATAATACTGCCCCCATGTACAAGACTATAACTACTATAATACTGCCCCTATATACAAGACTATAGCTACTATAATACTGCTCCTATGTACAAGAATATAACAACTATAATACTGCCCCCTATGTACAAGAATATAACAACTATAATACTGCCCCCTATGTACAAGAATATAACAACTATAATACTGCCCCCTATGTGCAATAATATAACTAATATAATACTGCCCCTATGTACAAGAATATAACAACTATAATACTGCCCCCTATGTACAAGAATATAACTACTATAATATTGCCCCTGTGTACAAGACTATAACTACTATAATTCTGCTCCCTATGTACAAGAATATAACTACTATAATACTGCCCCTATGTACAAGAATATAACAACTATAATACTGCCCCCTATGTACAAGAATATAACAACTATAATACTGCCCCCTATGTACAAGAATATAACAACTATAATACTGCCCCCTATGTACAAGAATATAACAACTATAATACTGCCCCCTATGTGCAAGAATATAACTATTATAATACTGCCCCTATGTACAAGAATATAACAACTATAATACTGCCCCCTATGTACAAGAATATAACTACTATAATATTGCCCCTATGTACAAGAATATAACTACTATAATTCTGCTCCCTATGTACAAGAATATAACTACTATAATACTGCCCCTATGTACAAGAATATAACTACTATAAAACTGCCCCTATATACAAGACTATAACTACTATAATACTGCTCCTATGTGCAAGAATATAACAACTATAATACTGCCCCTATGTACAAGAATATAACAACTATAATACTGCCTCCAATGTTCAAGAATATAACTATTATAATAATGCCCCCTATGTACAAGAATATAACCACTATAATAATGCCACATATGTACAAGAATATAACTACTAGAATACTGCCCCTATGTACAAGACTATAGCTACTATAATACTGCCCCTATATACAAGACTATAAATACTATATCCCTATATACAAGACTATAACTACTATTATACTGCTCCTATGTACAAGAATATATCAACTATAATACTGCCCCCTATGTACAAGAATATAACAACTATAATACTGCCCCTATGTACAAGAATATAACAACTATAATACTGCCCCCTATGTACAAGAATATAACAACTATAATACTGCCCCCTATGTACAAGAATATAACTACTATAATACTGCCCCTATGTACAAGAATATAACAACTATAATACTACCCCCTATGTACAAGAATATAACAACTATAATACTGCCCCTATGTACAAGACTATAACTACTATAAAACTGCCCCTATATACAAGACTATAACTACTATTATACTGCTCCTATGTGCAAGAATATAACAACTATAATACTGCCCCTATGTACAAGAATATTACTACTATAATACTGCCCCTATGTACAATAATATATCTACTATTAAACTGCCCCTATGTACAAGAATATAACCACTATAATAATGCCCTATATGTACAAGAATATAACTACTATAATACTGCCCCTATGTACAAGACTATAACTACTATAATATTGCCCCTATATACAAGACTATAAATACTATATCCCTATATACAAGACTATAACTACTATTATACTGCTCCTATGTACAAGAATATAACAACTATAATACTGCCCCTATGTACAAGAATATAACTACTATAATACTGCCCCTATGTACAAGAATATAACTACTATAATACTGCCTCCTATGTACTTGAATATAACAACTATAATACTGCTCCTATGTACAAGAATATAACTACTATAATACTGCCCCCATGTACAAAAACATAACTACTATAATACTGCCCCTGTGTACAAGAATATAACTACTATAATTCTGCTCCCTATGTACAAGAATATAGCTACTATAATACTGCCCCTATGTACAAGAATATAACAACTATAATACTGCCCCCTATGTACAAGAATATAACAACTATAATACTGCTCCCTATGTACAAGAATATAACTACTATAATACTGCCCCCTATGTACAAGAATATAACTACTATAATACTGCCCCTATGTACAAAAATATAACTACTATAATACTGCCCCCTATGTGCAAGAATATAACTCCTATAATACTGCTCACTATGTACAAGAATATAACTACTATAATACTGCCCCTATGTACAAGAATATAACTCCTATAATACTGCTCTCCATGTACAAGAATATAACTACTATAATACTGCCCCCTATGTACAAGAATATAGCTACTATGATACTGCCCCTATGTACAAGAATATAACTACTATAATAATGCTCCCTATGTATAAGAACATAACTACTATAATACTGCTCCCATGTACAAGAATATAACTACTATAATACTGCTCCTATGTACAAGAATATAACTACTATAATATTGCCCCTATATACAAGACTATAACTACTATAATACTGCTCCTATGTACAAGAATATAACAACTATAATACTGCCCCTATGTACAAGACTATAACTACTATAATACTGGCCCTATATACAATACTATAGCTACTATAATACTGCTCCTATGTACAAGAATATAACAACTATAATACTGCCCCCTATGTACAAGACTATAACAACTATAATACTGCCCCCTATGTACAAGAATATAACAACTATAATACTGCCCCCTATGTGCAAGAATATAACTATTATAATACTGCCCCTATGTACAAGAATATAACAACTATAATACTGCCCCCTATGTACAAGAATATAACTACTATAATATTGCCCCTGTGTACAAGACTATAACTACTATAATTCTGCTCCCTATGTACAAGAATATAACTACTATAATACTGCCCCTATGTACAAGAATATAACAACTATAATAGTGCCCCCTATGTACAAGACTATAACTACTATAATACTGCCCTCTATGTACAAGAAAATAACTACTATAATAATGCTCCTATGTACAAGAATATAACAACTATAATACTGCCCCCTATGTACAAGAATATAACTACTATAATACTGCACCCCTATGTACAAGAATATAGCTACTATAATACTTCCCCTATGTACAAGAATATAACTACTATAATACTGTCTCTATGTACAAGAATATAACTACTATAATACTACTCCCCTATGTGCAAGAATATAACTCCTATAATACTGCTCCCTATGGACAAGAATATAACTACTATAATACTGCCCCCTATGTACAAGAATATAACTACTATAATACTGCCCCTATGTACAAGAATATAACTACTATAATACTGCCCCCATGTGCAAGAATATAACTCCTATAATACTGCTCCCTATGTACAAGAATATAACTACTATAATACTGCCCCTATGTACAAGAATATAACTCCTATAATACTGCTCCCTATGTACAAGAATATAACTCCTATAATACTGCTCCCTATGTACAAGAATATAACTACTATAATACTGCCCCTATGTACAAGAATATAACTCCTATAATACTGCTCCCTATGTACAAGAATATAACTACTATAATACTGCCCCCTATGTACAAGAATATAACAACTATAATACTGCCCCTATGTACAAGAATATAACAACTATAATACTGCCCCCTATGTACAAGAATATAACTACTATAATACTGCCCCCTATGTACAAGAATATAACTACTATAATACTGCCCCTATGTACAAGAATATAACAACTATAATACTGCCCCTATGTACAAGAATAAAACAAATATAATCTGCCCCCTATGTACAAGAATATAACTACTATAATACTGCCCCCTATGTACAAGAATATAACAACTATAATACTGCCCCCTATGTACAAGAATATAACAACTATAATACTGCCCCCTATGTACAAGAATATAACTACTATAATACTGCCCTTATGTACAATAATATAACAACTATAATACTGCCCTCTATGTACAAGAATATAACAACTATAATACTGCCCCTATGTACAAGACTATAACTACTATAATACTGCCCCTATGTACAAGAATATAACAACTATAATACTGCCCCCTATGTGCAAGAATATAACTATTATAATACTGCCCCCTTTGTACAAGAATATAACAACTATAATACTGCCCCCTATGTACAAGAATATAACTACTATAATACTGCCCCCTATGTACAAGAATATAACGACTATAATACTGCCCCCTATGTACAAGAAAATAACTACTATAATAATTCTCCTATGTACAAGAATATAACAACTATAATACTGCCCCCTATGTACAAGAATATAACTACTATAATACTGCCCCCTATATTCAAGAATATAACTCCTATAATACTGCCCCCTATGTACAAGAATATAACTACTATAATACTGCCCCCTATGTACAAGAAAATAACTACTATAATAATGCTCCTATGTACAAGAATATAACAACTATAATACTGCCCCCTATGTACAAGAATATAACTACTATAATACTGCTCCCCTATGTACAAGAGTATAGCTACTATAATACTGCCCCTATGTACAAGAACATAACTACTATAATACTGTCTCTATGTACAAGAATATAACTACTATAATACTACTCCCCTATGTACAGGAATATAACTCCTATAATACTGCTCCCTATGTAAAATAATATAACTACTATAATACTGCCCCCTATATACAAGAATATAACTACTATAATACTGCCCCTATGTACAAGAATATAACTACTGTAATACTGCCCCCTATGTGCAAGAATATAACTCCTATAATACTGCTCCCTATGTACAAGAATATAACTACTATAATACTGCCCCTATGTACAAGAATATAACTCCTATAATACTGCTCCCTATGTACAAGAATATAACTACTATAATACTGCCTCCTATGTACAAGAATATAGCTACTATAATACTGCCCCTATGTATAAGAATATAGCTACTATAATACTGCTCCCTATGTATAAGAATATAACTACTATAATACTGCCCCCTATGTACAAGAATATAGCTACTATGATACTGCCCCTATGTACAAGAATATAACTACTATAATAATGCTCCCTATGTATAAGAACATAACTACTATAATACTGCTCCCATGTACAAGAATATAACTACTATAATACTGCTCCTATGTACAAGAATATAACTACTATAATATTGCCCCTATATACAAGACTATAACTACTATAATACTGCTCCTATGTACAAGAATATAACAACTATAATACTGCCCCTATGTACAAGACTATAACTACTATAATACTGGCCCTATATACAATACTATAGCTACTATAATACTGCTCCTATGTACAAGAATATAACAACTATAATACTGCCCCCTATGTACAAGACTATAACAACTATAATACTGCCCCCTATGTACAAGAATATAACAACTATAATACTGCCCCCTATGTGCAAGAATATAACTATTATAATACTGCCCCTATGTACAAGAATATAACAACTATAATACTGCCCCCTATGTACAAGAATATAACTACTATAATATTGCCCCTGTGTACAAGACTATAACTACTATAATTCTGCTCCCTATGTACAAGAATATAACTACTATAATACTGCCCCTATGTACAAGAATATAACAACTATAATACTGCCCCCTATGTACAAGACTATAACTACTATAATACTGCCCTCTATGTACAAGAAAATAACTACTATAATAATGCTCCTATGTACAAGAATATAACAACTATAATACTGACCCCTATGTACAAGAATATAACTACTATAATACTGCACCCCTATGTACAAGAATATAGCTACTATAATACTTCCCCTATGTACAAGAATATAACTACTATAATACTGCCCCCTATATACAAGAATATAACTCCTATAATACTGCCCCCTATGTACAAGAATATAACTACTATAATACTGCCCCCTATGTACAAGAAAATAACTACTATAATAATGCTCCTATGTACAAGAATATAACAACTATAATACTGCCCCTATGTACAAGAATATAACTACTATAATACTGCTCCCCTATGTACAAGAGTATAGCTACTATAATACTGCCCCTATGTACAAGAACATAACTACTATAATACTGTCTCTATGTACAAGAATATAACTACTATAATACTACTCCCCTATGTACAGGAATATAACTCCTATAATACTGCTCCCTATGTAAAATAATATAACTACTATAATACTGCCCCCTATATACAAGAATATAACTACTATAATACTGCCCCTATGTACAAGAATATAACTACTATAATACTGCCCCCTATGTGCAAGAATATAACTCCTATAATACTGCTCCCTATGTACAAGAATATAACTACTATAATACTGCCCCTATGTACAAGAATATAACTCCTATAATACTGCTCCCTATGTACAAGAATATAACTACTATAATACTGCCTCCTATGTACAAGAATATAGCTACTATAATACTGCCCCTATGTATAAGAATATAGCTACTATAATACTGCTCCCTATGTATAAGAATATAACTACTATAATACTGCCCCCTATGTACAAGAATATAGCTACTATGATACTGCCCCTATGTACAAGAATATAACTACTATAATAATGCTCCCTATGTATAAGAACATAACTACTATAATACTGCTCCCATGTACAAGAATATAACTACTATAATACTGCTCCTATGTACAAGAATATAACTACTATAATATTGCCCCTATATACAAGACTATAACTACTATAATACTGCTCCTATGTACAAGAATATAACAACTATAATACTGCCCCTATGTACAAGACTATAACTACTATAATACTGGCCCTATATACAATACTATAGCTACTATAATACTGCTCCTATGTACAAGAATATAACAACTATAATACTGCCCCCTATGTACAAGACTATAACAACTATAATACTGCCCCCTATGTACAAGAATATAACAACTATAATACTGCCCCCTATGTGCAAGAATATAACTATTATAATACTGCCCCTATGTACAAGAATATAACAACTATAATACTGCCCCCTATGTACAAGAATATAACTACTATAATATTGCCCCTGTGTACAAGACTATAACTACTATAATTCTGCTCCCTATGTACAAGAATATAACTACTATAATACTGCCCCTATGTACAAGAATATAACAACTATAATAGTGCCCCCTATGTACAAGACTATAACTACTATAATACTGCCCTCTATGTACAAGAAAATAACTACTATAATAATGCTCCTATGTACAAGAATATAACAACTATAATACTGCCCCCTATGTACAAGAATATAACTACTATAATACTGCACCCCTATGTACAAGAATATAGCTACTATAATACTTCCCCTATGTACAAGAATATAACTACTATAATACTGTCTCTATGTACAAGAATATAACTACTATAATACTACTCCCCTATGTGCAAGAATATAACTCCTATAATACTGCTCCCTATGGACAAGAATATAACTACTATAATACTGCCCCCTATGTACAAGAATATAACTACTATAATACTGCCCCTATGTACAAGAATATAACTACTATAATACTGCCCCCATGTGCAAGAATATAACTCCTATAATACTGCTCCCTATGTACAAGAATATAACTACTATAATACTGCCCCTATGTACAAGAATATAACTCCTATAATACTGCTCCCTATGTACAAGAATATAACTCCTATAATACTGCTCCCTATGTACAAGAATATAACTACTATAATACTGCCCCTATGTACAAGAATATAACTCCTATAATACTGCTCCCTATGTACAAGAATATAACTACTATAATACTGCCCCCTATGTACAAGAATATAACAACTATAATACTGCCCCTATGTACAAGAATATAACAACTATAATACTGCCCCCTATGTACAGGAATATAACTACTATAATACTGCCCCCTATGTACAAGAATATAACTACTATAATACTGCCCCTATGTACAAGAATATAACAACTATAATACTGCCCCTATGTACAAGAATAAAACAAATATAATACTGCCCCCTATGTACAAGAATATAACTACTATAATACTGCCCCCTATGTACAAGAATATAACAACTATAATACTGCCCCCTATGTACAAGAATATAACAACTATAATACTGCCCCCTATGTACAAGAATATAACTACTATAATACTGCCCTTATGTACAATAATATAACAACTATAATACTGCCCTCTATGTACAAGAATATAACAACTATAATACTGCCCCTATGTACAAGACTATAACTACTATAATACTGCCCCTATGTACAAGAATATAACAACTATAATACTGCCCCCTATGTGCAAGAATATAACTATTATAATACTGCCCCCTTTGTACAAGAATATAACAACTATAATACTGCCCCCTATGTACAAGAATATAACTACTATAATACTGCCCCCTATGTACAAGAATATAACGACTATAATACTGCCCCCTATGTACAAGAAAATAACTACTATAATAATTCTCCTATGTACAAGAATATAACAACTATAATACTGCCCCCTATGTACAAGAATATAACTACTATAATACTGCCCCCTATATACAAGAATATAACTCCTATAATACTGCCCCCTATGTACAAGAATATAACTACTATAATACTGCCCCCTATGTACAAGAAAATAACTACTATAATAATGCTCCTATGTACAAGAATATAACAACTATAATACTGCCCCCTATGTACAAGAATATAACTACTATAATACTGCTCCCCTATGTACAAGAGTATAGCTACTATAATACTGCCCCTATGTACAAGAACATAACTACTATAATACTGTCTCTATGTACAAGAATATAACTACTATAATACTACTCCCCTATGTACAGGAATATAACTCCTATAATACTGCTCCCTATGTAAAATAATATAACTACTATAATACTGCCCCCTATATACAAGAATATAACTACTATAATACTGCCCCTATGTACAAGAATATAACTACTATAATACTGCCCCCTATGTGCAAGAATATAACTCCTATAATACTGCTCCCTATGTACAAGAATATAACTACTATAATACTGCCCTTATGTACAAGAATATAACTCCTATAATACTGCTCCCTATGTACAAGAATATAACTACTATAATACTGCCTCCTATGTACAAGAATATAGCTACTATAATACTGCCCCTATGTATAAGAATATAGCTACTATAATACTGCTCCCTATGTATAAGAATATAACTACTATAATACTGCTCCTATGTACAAGAATATAACTACTATAATACTGCTCCAATGTACAAGAATATAACTACTATAATATTGCCCCTATATACAAGACTATAACTACTATAATACTGCTCCTATGTACAAGAATATAACAACTATAATACTGCCCCCATGTACAAGACTGTAACTACTATAATACTGCCCCTATATACAAGACTATAGCTACTATAATACTGCTCCTATGTACAAGAATATAACAACTATAATACTGCCCCCTATGTACAAGAATATAACAACTATAATACTGCCCCCTATGTACAAGAATATAACAACTATAATACTGCCCCCTATGTGCAAGAATATAACTAATATAATACTGCCCCTATGTACAAGAATATAACAACTATAATACTGCCCCCCTATGTACAAGAATATAACTACTATAATATTGCCCCTGTGTACAAGACTATAACTACTATAATTCTGCTCCCTATGTACAAGAATATAACTACTATAATACTGCCCCTATGTACAAGAATATAACAACTATAATACTGCCCCCTATGTACAAGAATATAACAACTATAATACTGCCCCCTATGTACAAGAATATAACAACTATAATACTGCCCCCTATGTACAAGAATATAACAACTATAATACTGCCCCCTATGTGCAAGAATATAACTATTATAATACTGCCCCTATGTACAAGAATATAACAACTACCAGGATTGGGGGGTGAGGGGACCACACATACCAGGATTGGGGGGTCAGGGGACCATGCATACCAGGAATGTGGGGTGAGTGGATCATGCATACCAGGATGAGGGGTACCACACATACCAGGATTGGGTGTAGAGGGGACCATGTATACCAGGATTGGGGAGTGAGGGGACCATGCATACCAGGGTTGCGGGGTGAGGGGACCACACATACCAGGATTGGGGGGTAAGGGGTATCACGCATACCAGGATTGGGGGGTGAGGGGTACCACACATACCACAATTGGGGGGAGAGGGGACCATGCATACCAGGATTGGGGGGTGAGGGGTACCACACATACCAGGATTGGTGGGTGAGGGGACCATGCATACCAGGATTGGGGGGTGAGGGGTACCACACATACCAGGATTGTGGGGACCATGCATACCAGGATTGCGGGGTGAGGGGACCATGCATACCAGGATTGGGGGGTGAGGGGTACCACACATACCAGGATTGGGGGGTGAGGGGACCATGCATACCAGGATGAGGAGTACCACACATACCATTATTGGGGGATGAGGGGCCAATGCATACCAGGATTGGGGATGAGGAGACCATGCATACCAGGATTGGGAGGTGAGGGGACCATGCATACCAGGATTGGGGGGTGAGGGGACCATGCATACCAGGATTGGGGGGCGAGGGGACCATGCATACCAGGATTGGGGGGTGAGGGGTGCCATGCATACCAGAATAGGGATGAGGGGTACCATACATACCAAGATAGGAATGCGGGGTACCATGCATACCAGGATGAGGGATGGGGTGCCATGCATACCAGGATGAGGGGTATCATGCATACCAGAATAGGGATGAGGGGTGCCATGCATACTAGGATGAGGGATTGGGTGCCATGCATACTAGGATGAGGGATTGGGTGCCATGCATACCAGGTTTCTGGGATGAGGAGGCCATGCATACCAGGATGAGGGGTACCATATGTGGCGCCCCTGAGGGTTCGGTCACCACAGAGGTACTGCATCTCACCCAGAGGTGTAGTATCTCACTCTCAGGTAAGGAAGGAGTACAGCCCGGGACCCTAACACCTGCATCCAACACTACACTACTCCAGACCAGCTGGAAGGGCAAGATGTGTCACGCTTCCTGCTGAGCCCTGTCCCTGGCTGGAGTGGGGGGAACCAAAGTAGGGGGAATCATGTAGTGGGTGTGGGTGGAGGAAGTAAATCAGGGGAGCACTTGTTAGGAATAGTATAAAGAGGGAAGCCATCTTGGGTGTGTAGCCAGTCAGTCAGAGGAGGACAGTGAGAGGAGCAGGAGCTCTGTAGGAGCTCTGCTCAGGAGGAGGGCCTGGAGAGAGGCCCAGGACAGACTGAGGAGGAGAGGAGCAGGAGAAGGGCTCCAGGAACGTGGAAGGGACCCCAGGGGTACGAGTAGTGCTGGAGGCCACCCGTACGCTCGAATCTACCCAGAGGTGGAGGGATCAGGTCGCACAGAGGGGACCGGTCCCTAAAACTAGCAGAGTTCTTTAAGCCTCAACTAGGAAACCGGAGCCTGCAGTATTTCAGGTACTGCAGCCACAAGCCACATCTAATCACTAGAAAGGTGGCCATAGAGGACCCAGGGGACAGAGAAGACGTTGCCCGGCAAGGTCCGCGGCCACTGGCCTGAGACACTAGGTGTGAGGTGTAGGGAGACGGCCAGAAGGAACACACAGAAGGGGGTCCCGTTACGTACTCCGGAGAGACCTGGGAGTTTGCTGAACCCCTCCCTGAGTAAGCACAGGACGCTGTGGGAAGTTACTCTAGTACTGGTAACTGGAAGTCTAAGAAACCGTGAGTAAACCCTGAGGACTGCACCTTACTGTCTCTGTGATCACTATCTGCGCCATCCTCTGCACTACACCATAACAGCAACAGCTACACTGCCCTGGAGCTAGGCTCTACCTGTGGAGAACTAAACCAACTCTGCTGCATTCACACCAGCTCCAGAGGACCTGCTCCGCAGCGACGGCTCCCTTTAGCCGCATACCACAGGTGGCGTCACAAACTGTATATAAAAACTATAAATCCCTTGTAAATATCCCCCTTTTGATTGACCGCCCTGGGTCATGGACCAGGTCACCGCCACTGTGACATCTCCCCTAGCAACGACCGGCCCGGCACCGAGTACCCAACGGCACAGGGGGCGCGTCATCTTTGGCATCATGAACAGGATATGAACCCACCTGTTATCACCGGGTATTGTGCGCCTAGAGACTGTGTTCTATACTGAATGTGGCGCCCGCCCCAGAAGAACGGGCGCCATTATGTGCGAGACCAAAGACAACAAGAAACCACCTCCCATCGTGGGTCGGGTTCCAGAATGGCGCCAAAAGCGGAGCCCGCCCCAAGCAGCAGTGACCATGCATGTGGATGTGTCCATCAAGCTGGGGGGGCCGCCCCTAGGTATGTCCAACAGCAAGCCGCCCCGCGAAAGGGGAGAGGAGAGAAGAAACCTGGGAGACAGGGCGGAGTCCCCAGCAGTCTATACAGACCGCACCCGGCAGGCAAGATGGAGAGAGGTCAGCCTGAAGCTCCGTCTTGTGGTCTGCAGCCCGCAGCAGAACCCCTCACCGTGAAGGGGATGCTAACAAAGTTGTCCCTGGAGGACACCAGCTTCATCCGGGATGAGATGCAGGAACTGGGCAGGAGGATGGAAGAGGCCCAGCAAGCTGCGATTGCTGCCTGGAGAGCGGAGCAGATGGAGAAGATGGTAACCAGGCAGCAGTCAGCGCTGCAAGTGACCAGCAGCGCCCCAGCCCCGGCGGAGCCTGACCAGAACCAGGAGGCAGCGTGCAGCACAGGAGCGGCCGCGGGAGCAGGTAAGAGAAGTCTCCCTGTCCCGGGCGCTGAAAGCGATGATCTGCTCCTGGGTCCCCTGCCGGAACCTCTGTACCCGGGTGCGCATGCTCCCGCTCTGCTCCTGGGCCCGGAGCCTTCTACCCCGGGAGCTGGTGAGGAAGACTTGCTCCTAGGCCCCCTTCAAGAGCCACCTGCTCCCATACCCGAATGGGTGTACGGCCGCGGCCTGTGACTGATCCACGGAGGTGGAAGACCAGAGCCTCCCATTGCTGCCCGCTCCTGAGGCCACAGTAGCCCACCAGGAAGAAGATCAATTCCTGTGGGATAACCCGGGGGGGGACCTGATCCGCAAGGACATCCGGATCGGGATCTGTACCCTGGTGATCACGTCACCTACACCAGGCATCGAGGTGAGAGGGGCTGGTATGCCCTGAACGTCTACAGGGTGGTGGAGGAGAGTGTACCCTCGCCATCTAGAGCTGATGACCCTGCAGGGCCAGCCTATTGTGGACAGGTGCTTCCCAGGAGGGAGCACCACTATTGAACTGTTTCTTTGAAAAGTACTGTATATAGTTACCCGGAAGGGTACAGCAGAGACACTGCGAGTTTGAGAAATGTTGTGTGTTTACATAGTTACCCAGTAAGGGGACTAAAAAAACTGACAGGCTGAGGACTGTGAGCAGCCAAAAACTAAACTGTAAATAGTTGCGCTTCTTAAAGTGCCCCTTATTGGTTTTATGCAACAAAAACTGACCTCAGAAGAAAAACCCGTTTGGCGTGGCCGAAGATGTGGTCCAACACCTGGATCACCTATGCCCTGCAGCCACGCCCAGGGCCTACGTTGAGGGTTTTCGGACGGGTCCCTCAAATTGCACCTTCTTCAGTGAGATGGACACCCGGTTAAAGATCTCACTGTATCTACTGAAAAATGTTATATGTGGAAAATGTTTTATATAAGTGAAGGCAATGTTATTAAAAGTGCTTTTATAATGTTTTGATAAAGAAACCTGCAATGTTTAAGAAAATGTGGCTCCCATAAAGGGAAGAAAAGTTTTGTTCATTATCTTCTATGCGAATGCATTCTCAAAATTGCATGTCTAAAATGTGTTTTTACTCTGTTCCAGCCCGCAGACGTGCTGTGTTTTACCAGGGGGGTATGTGGCGCCCCTGAGGGTTCAGTCACCACAGAGGTACTACATCTCACCCAGAGGTGTAGTATCTCACTCTCAGGTAAGGAAGGAGTACAGCCCGGGACCCTAACACCTGCTTCCAACACTACACTACTCCAGACCAGCTGGAAGGGCAAGATGTGTCACGCTTCCTGCTGAGCCCTGTCCCTGGCTGGAGTAGGGGGAACCAAAGTAGGGGGAACCATGTAGTGGGTGTGGGTGGAGGAAGTGAATCAGGGGAGCACTTGTTAGGAGTAGTATAAAGAGGGAAGCTATCTTGGGTGTGTAGCCAGTCAGTCAGAGGAGGACAGTGAGAGGAGCAGGAGCTCTGTAGGAGCTCTGCTCAGGAAGAGGGCCTGGAGAGAGGCACAGGACAGACTGAGGAGGAGAGGAGCAGGAGAAGGGCTCCAGGAACGTGGAAGGGACCCCAGGGGTACGAGTAGTGCTGGAGGCCACCCGTACGCCTGAATCTACCCAGAGGTGGAGGGGTCAGGTCGCACAGAGGGAACGGTCCCTAAAACTAGCAGAGTTCTTTAAGCCTCAACTAGGAAACCGGAGGCTGCAGTATTTCAGGTGCTGCAGCCCCAATCCACATCTAATCACCAGAAAGGTGGCCATAGAGGACCCAGGGGACAGACAAGACGTCGCCCGGCAAGGTCCGCGGTCACTGGATTGGGACACTAGGTGTGAGGTGCAGGGAGACGGCCAGAAGGAACACACAGAAGGGGGTCCCGCTATGTACTCCGGAGGTACCTGAGGGTTGGCTGAACCCCTCCCTGAGTAAGCGCAGGACGACGTGGGAAGTTACCCTGGCCCTGGTAACTGGGAGTCTGAAAATTGTGAGTAAAACCCTGAAGACTGCACCCCACCGTCTCTGTCAGTTATTGCTGCTGCGCCATCAATTCCTGCACTACACCGCAACACGAGTGCTGCTTCATAACAACAACATCTACACTGCCCTGGAGCTAAGCTCTACCTGTGGAGAGCTAAACCAACTCTGCTGCATTCTCACCAGTCCCAGAGGACCTGCTCCGCAGCAGCTGCTCCCTTTAGCCGCATACCACAGGTGGTGTCACAAACTTTATATAAAAACTATAAATCCCCTGTAAATAATATTTTTATTGACCACCCTGGGTCACGGACCGGGTCACCGCCACTGTGACATCTCCCCTAGCAACGACCGGCCCGGCACCGAGTACCCCACGGCCCAGGGAGCGCATCACATACATACCAGAATAGGGTGGTCTTCTCATCCATCCTCCCACTGGATGGCCATGGAACGAGGAGGTGGAATAAGATTCTACAGGTGAACAACTGGCTACGTCGATGGTGCCGTCAACAAGGATTTGGATTTCTGGATCACGGAATGAATTACCTATACGATGGACTACTTGCTAGAGATGGGGTGCACCTTACGAAGACTGGAAAACGTGTATTTGGAAGTCGCCTTGCTACACTCATCAGGAGAGCTTTAAACTAGAACATTGTGGGAAGGGAAGCAAAAGGCCAGAAAAAGCCATACAGCTGACAAATACTATTGAGATCTCTGCTACTGGAAGTGGAAAGGAAGAACAAAGACAAAACAATCTAAATAATAAAAATATGGGAGGAAGAGAAACCAATCACAAACTAAAATGTTTTTATACAAATGCACAAAGCATGGGCAACAAACAAGGAGAATTGGAACTACTAATGCAGGAAAAGGAATATGATGTCATTGGAATCACTGAAACTTGGTGGGACGATACACATGATTGGAATACAAGGCTAAAAGGATACAACTTATTTGCAAGAAACAGACTTGATAAACGAGGAGGAGGTGTCGCATTGTATGTTAGAAAAGCGAATATCTGCACAGAGATTGAAGCAGAGACTGGGAGTTCTGTGGAAACTGTCTGGGTAAGAATACAAGGAGAGATCAACGGAAAGGACACCATTGTAGGCATTTACTACAGGCCACCTGGGCAAGCTGAAGATATGGATGAACTCTTTATGTATCAAATGACCAAGTTCTGCAAAAAATATGACGTAGTTCTCATGGGAGATTTCAACTATCCAGACATTTGTTGGGAATTTCTCTCAAGTAAAACTAACAGGTCGAGCAAATTCTTATCTTCTCTTGCTGACAACTTTATCTTCCAAAAGGTAGGGGAGAAAACAAAGGGATCTGCTACTTTGGATCTAATCCTTATAAACAAGGAGCAAATGGTTAAGGAGGTAAAAGTGGCTGGGACCCTAGGAGGCAGCGATCATGCTATTATAGAATTTTGGATAACTAGAGGAGGAAGACATGTGAAGACTCAAACTTCAAGGTTAGATTTCAGAAAGGCAGATTTTAAGCAACTCAGAAAGAGAATAGGAGGGATCCAATGGCTGGATGTCCTTAAGGACAAAAATGTCCAGGAAGGATGGGAAATTTTTAAAAATGAGATTCTCAAAGCACAATCCTTAACAATGCCGAAAAGTAGGAAGAATGGGAAGCATTTAAGGAAACCAGAATGGATGAACACAGAACTTAAACACATGCTAAAAAGAAAGAAAGAAATGTTTATCAAATGGAAAGAGGGAGGCATATCTAAAGAAGATTATAATACAGTCTGCAGAACCAGTAGGGCACGTATCAGGTTAGCTAAAGCTGACAATGAATTAAGGCTTGCAAGAGATGTCAAAAGCAATAAAAAAGCATTTGGGGGGTATGTCAAAAGTAAAAGAAAAGTCAAACATGCTATAGGATTTTTACAGGATGAAAATGGTGAAATGGTAAGAAAGGATGTTGAGAAGGCCGAACTTTTTAATTCCTATTTTGCATCAGTTTTCTCTCAGAAAGAAAATGTAACATCAACTGATCTTCACTGTCCTATTAAATGAATAGAAGAATCCAGGTTATCTGTAAACAGAAAGATTGTGATGGAATATTTAGCTAACATAAATGAGTTCAAGTCTCCAGGTCCAGATTAATTACACCCCAGAGTACTGAAGGAGATCGTAGAAGAAATTTTAGAACCACTCTCCATAATCTTTGAAAATTCTTGGAGAACAGGAGAAGTCCCCAGAAGACTGGAGAAAAGCAAATGTTGTTCCTATCTTCAAAAAGGGGAAGAAGGTGGACCCAGGGAACTATAGGCCGGTGAGTCTGACTTCTATACCAGGAAAGATCTTTGGACAAATTATTAAACAACATGTATGTAAGTACCTGGATAAGAATGAAGTGATTAACCAGAGTCAGCATGGGTTTGTGACGCGCCCCCTTGGCCGTGGGGTACCCGGTGCCGGGCCGGTAGATGCTGAGGAATGTCACAGTGGCGGTGACCCGGTCCGTGACCCAGGGCGGTCAATAAAAGGGAGTTATGGATAGGGGATTTATAGTGTTTTTATAGAGTTCGTGATGCCACCTGTGGAATGTGGCTAGAGGGAGCCGCCGCTGCGGAGCAGCGCTCTGAAGCTGATGTTACTGCAGCAGGGATGGTGTGGCTCTCCACAGGAAGAGCTAGCTCCAGGGCAGTGTAGATATTGCAGGTTGTGCTGGGCGTTGTAGTGCCGGGGTTGATGGCAAGAAACACAGAGACAAGGAAGTGCAGTCCCAGGGTCTTTACTGGTGGTAATTAGACAAGCCGGGACTAGGGTACTGGCTAGAAGTGGAAGTCCGGGCAGCCTGGAAGCAAGTAAAGAATCCTCCTTGCCAGGTGAAGTTGGAGGCCTTCGCTTTCCACTAAACTCTTTGGCCCTGCTGCTTGTAGCTGTGCGGTGGCCCTCGTCCCTGAGTGTAACGTTTCTGTGCTCACCCGTATGGCAGGCAGCTTGGGCCTTGCTAGTGCGTCGCTCCCACGTGGCGGTGCTGGACCCTGCGGTGCTGCTGAGCCTCCGGGCGTCTGATGGTGCCAGGAGACCTGCAGTCTCCTGCCCTCCGGTTTCTGCGGCTGGACCTTCAGTGCCCCACAGCCTCGGACTCCGGTGTCTGGTTCTTCTGTGCTGTACTTCTGGGGACGTCCTCTCTTCAACTCCTCACACTAAGACTAACTAACCCCGCCCCCTGATCCCAGTTGCCAAGGGGAGGAACTCCCCTTGCTGGTCTGGAGCCAGGAAAGTGTTGCATGTTTAGTATAACCTGATTAGGGGACCCCTGCTTGCTTCCAGGCATGGCATCACCTCTGGTGAGGGAGGCAATGCCACTGTGGCAACCGGACCCCTGGAGTGCCACATTCCCCCCCAGTTAACTTCAGTACTCCCGGACTGAAGATACTTTTCAAAATTAACAAATAACAATAACAGTTCACATTACAAACTGCTTACATATCATTATAAAACACTGTTAATAACACTCTTCAACAGGTTACAGTACATTCTGTAACTGGGTGTCCATTCTTCTTTAGTAAGGTGAAATTTTGAGCAACATGAGGGACCCGTCCGAAAACCCTCAACGTAGGCCCTGGGCGTGGCTGCAGGGCTTAGATGATCCAGGTGTTTGACCACGTCTTCGGCTACGCCAAACGGGTTTTTGTTCTGAGGTCATTTGTTGTAACCATAAAACCAATAGGGGGCACTCTAATAAGTGCAACTATCTACAATGGAAAGTTCTTTGGTTATTCACCGTCCATAACCTACAAGTCTTTATACCCTTACCGGGTAACTAATGCACACATGACCAACTTTTGCAATTCACTTTGAAAACACAACTTTTCTGCTTTACACTTACGGGTAACTATATACAGCATACATTTTAGTTCTCTTATACTTTAACTAGATGGTGGCCCGATTCAAACGCATCAGGTTTTCTAGAATATGTATGCGGTACACCGGGCGCAATCAGCAGAGCGGTGTATAAATTTGGTGGCAATATCGCTGATTGGTCGTGGCCGGCTGCTGTTGGAACGCTTTGGCTGCCATCTGAGCCATCTGGTCTTTCACTGGCACTACTACCAGGAACCGGGAGTAGTGGTCTACTATGGTTAGAGCATAGACATAGCCTGACCTGCTTGGGGCTAGCTTCACGTGGTCCAAGGCTACCAGTTCTAGTGGCTGTTTGGTGAAGATGGGCTGCAGGGGAGCCCTCTTGCTGTCACGGTCTTTCCATCTCAGGTTGCATGGACCACAATCTCGACACCATCTCTCGATTGCTTTCCTCATGCCAACCCAGTAGAATCACTCACGTAGCAGGACTTCCAACTTCTTCCACCCAAAGTGTCCTGCTCCATCGTGGTACGCTTCTAAGACCATTGGTGCATCCCGCCTTGGGACTACCACCTGCCAGACCAATTCGTGTGTCTGGGAGTTGATGCTTCTTCGACACAGCTTTCCCTCGTAGATGAACAGTTTGCCCTTCTCCTTTCACAACTGTTGGGTCTCCTGTGGAGCATCTGGATCAGGGTGCGAGTCAGCTTGCGTCAGCAACTCCTTGACTAGGCGGACAGCCGGGTCGCTATCCTGCGTTTCTGCCCATCCATGGTGGGGCAATGGGTTGAACGTGGCCTCTCTGTTGGCAGAGCGCTTGTCCCTCACACAGTGGGAGCACTGGGTCACCCCATGACGATGGAAAGCGGGTATCTCTATCTCTTCCAGCTCTTCCGGGTCTTCTCCCCCATCTGGCAAGTTGGGCATCCTGGACAGCGCATCAGCATTTGCATTTTTAAGCCCCGCCCGATACTTGATGGTGAACTCGTAGTTAGACAGTCGGGCCATCCATCGTTGCTCTAGGGCAACAAGCTTCGCAGTCTCCAGGTGCGTCAGAGGGTTATTATCTGTGAAGACTGTAAATTTGGAGAAGGAGAGATAGTGCTTGAAGCGCTCTGTTACAGCCCACACTATGGCGAGAAACTCCAACTTGAAGGAACTGTAGTTGTCGGGGTTCCTTTCCGTGGGCCGGAGCTTCCTGCTGGCGTATGCAATCACTCGCTCTCTGCCTTGCTGTACCTGGGACAGCACCGCTCCCAATCCCACGTTGCTGGCATCTGTATGGAGTATAAAGGGTTGGCCATAGTCGGGGTAGGCCAGGACTTCGTCTCCGGTCAGAGCCATCTTCAGTCGGGTGAAGGATTCATCTTCTGGTTTTCCCCATTTGAACGGAGGTTTCGGGTTCTTGACCTTCTTGGACTGGCCTACCAGGAGGTCCTGCATGGGTGCTGCTATCTTGGTGAAACCCTTGATAAATCTCCTGTAGTAGCCTACCAGCCCGAGGAACTGCCGCACTTCCTTGATAGTGGAGGGTCTTGGCCAGTCCTTGATCACGGTGACTTTTTCTGGGTCTGGCGCTACACCTTCGGCGCTTACCACATGACCTAGGTACTGCACCTTGGGCTTCAACAGGTAGCACTCCATTAACCGCTGGAAGGTTCCTGGGGCATTGCAGAGCCCGAATGGCATGCAGTTGAACTCGCTGAGGCCCATTGGTGTTGTAAACGCGGTCTTTTCTTTGTCCGCCTCTGCCACAGGAACCTGCCAATACCCACTGGTGAGATCCAAAGTGGAGAAATAATTAGCAGATCTTAATGCAGCTAGTGACTCCTCAATCCTGGGTAATGGGTAGGCATCCTTATGTGTAATGCGGTTAATCTGCCTGTAGTCAACACACATCCTCATTGTACCATCCTTCTTTCTCACGAGAACATGCTTTTGGTGCAAAGGGGTGCAAAGTCAGTGCCCACTTGTAGCTTCTGACACCAATCCTCCATCTGCCCCTTGGAGCCATTATCCTCCGCCGCTTTGGATGGAGGCAAGGGTTCCACTGTCTTTATTGAGTTGTTACTGACAGTGAATAACTTAGCAAGGGCAGCATACCGGGGTAAATGGACCTCTTTCTCCCCACAATTCAGGATGCGGATCGGCACTCTCCCCTTGCGGACATCGACTACCCCCCTGGCTGTCAAGATGGTGGGCCTACTGTCAGAGTATACGGGTTCTACCAGGGCCTGATAATCTTGACCCCTGAGACCAATTGCTGCTCGACACCATATTATCATTTCACTCCTAGGGGGCATTGCAATGGGGAATGGATCACTCATCCTGACACTGCCAATTTCCCCTCCAGACAGCTCTACCTGTTGTCTTTTCATCAGGGCTCTGATCTCCTTCTGCAGAACCCGCTGCTGACTGGAACTGGCAGTCTCTGCGACCTGCTGCAACAAAACAATAATTTCTCCAAGACAATTTTCTATCTCATTAGTGCCTAAGGTTATCATAGGATGACTTTCTCGGCGATCAATATCAACAATAATCATTCCTTGTGATGGCAATTTTACTTTGCCAACTTTTATGGTCACCTCTTTATACCCCACCTGAGGCAAGGGCTGACCATTGCTGGCATAGATGTTAAGATGTTCATCTGTACTGTGGGTAATGTCTGAGTCAGTCCAGTATTGTTTATAAAGAATATATGGCATCGTTGTCACCTGGGACCCAGTGTCCAGCAGTGCGTTCATCGGGATGCCATCAAGCACGACAGGTAGGACCGGCCGTCCTCCCACGTACTTGTCTCGCCAGCTTTGTGGGCCTGGTCACCTTACTCCTGGGGGTTGGCCCTCTGCCCCAGGTGTTGCCCGATTAAATTGCAGAATCTTGCGTAGTGTCCCGCCTTTTGACAGCGGCGGCAGATGGGTTGTCCGTCCTGGTCGTAGCGATCGCTGTTACTCCCTCTGATCGGTGGAATTCTTCTCTGTCGTCGCCACGGGACGTCATCTGGACTGGAAGCCACCTGGATCTTCTCCTTTGGAGACACTTGCATGGCCTGCACGGTTTTGGTTAACGCGGCCACGCATTTGGTAAGCTCCTGGACCTGAAGGCGCAGGTCTGCAGACGGGTCATTGTCCAGAGTCTGCGCGTCAGCCTCCACAGGTGCTGGGGGAAAGGATGCCACCTCCTGGTGGTAGGTGATAGCTGGGCGCCGGTGGCATGCAGCACCTCCTGGGGTTGATTCTCGCAGCACCTGGATGGCTCTGTCTTTAAATTGCGCAAAGTCCAGATCAGGGTTTTGCAGAGCCATAATGCGCAGCTGTGTCCTGTGAGCGCTGGACAGGAGCCCCTCAATAAACTGCTCAGTTAGCAATCTGTCCTCATCATGCACACTGTCGGGGTCTACCTGTTTGATGGCCCGCAGTGCCTCCTGCAGGTTAAGAGCATAGTCCCGTACACTGTCCTGTACTCTTTGTTTGCACCTGTAAAACTTCATTTTAATTTCTGCTGCAGTGTGGGTGTCAAAGGTATCCTTCAATTGGGCCAGTATTTCTTTTACAGTGCCTTTGTCTCTGCCTGGCCAGGACTTCACTTCTCTCTGGGCTGCACCGATTAGCTGGCCTATGAGGATGCTGACTTTTTGCTCCTCAGACAGGGGGTACACTTTAAACAAACTGCGCAGTCTCTCCTCAAAGTCGTTCAGGGTGTGCGACTCCCCTGAGTACTGGGGCAACCACGCCGCCCCCGGTATGTACGGCATTGATAACGGCATTACAGTGGCAGCGGCCGCGCCTGCGGCTGAACCCTCCTCCATGTTGGGCATCTTCCTCCCCCCTAGTGAACCTCAGCCAGGTCCTGGGCGTCTCCTCACGCACCAGTATGCTGCTCTGCAGGCAGAAGGATCTCTTACCCGGCGGTTCCGTATTGGGGCTTCTTTCATCCCCCTCGGCGGGCGGCAAACCACGTGATAATACAGTTCAGTAAAGTCTATGGCACACAGGACCTGGTTATACCGGGCTTCGTGAATCCTGTTCGTGACGCCAAGTTGACGCTCCCCCTGGGCCATGGGGTACCCAGTGCCGGGCCGGTAGATGCTGGGGAATGTCACAGTGGCGGTGACCCGGTCCGTGACCCAGGGCGGTCAATAAAAGGGAGTTATGGATAGGGGATTTAGAGTTCGTGACGCCACCTGTGGAATGTGGCTAAAGGGAGCCGCCGCTGCGGAGCAGTCCTCTGAAGCTGATGTTACTGCAGCAGGGATGGTGTGGCTCTCCACAGGAAGAGCTAGCTCCAGGGCAGTGTAGATATTGCAGGTTGTGCTGGGCGTTGTAGTGCCGGGGTTGATGGCGCAGCAAGAAACACAGAGTCAAGGAAGTGCAGTCCCAGGGTCTTTACTGGTGGTGATTAGACAAGCCGGGACTAGGGTACTGGCTAGAAGTGGAAGTCCGGGCAGCCTGGAAGCAAGTAAAGAATTCTCCTTGCCAGGTGAAGTTGGAGGCCTTCCCTTTCCACTAAACTCTTTGGCCCTGCTGTTTGTAGCTGTGCGGTGGCCCTCGTCCCTGAGTGTAACGTTTCTGTGCTCACCCGTATGGCAGGCAGCTCGGGCCTTGCTAGTGCATTGCTCCCACGTGGCAGTGCTGGACCCTGCGGTGCTGCTGAGCCTCCGGGCGTCTGATGGGGCCAGGAGACCTGCAGTCTCCTGCCCTCCGGTTTCTGCGGCTGGACCTTCAGTGCCCCACAGCCTCGGACTCCGGTGTCCGGTTCTTCTGTGCTGTACTTCTGGGGTGAGCTGCCGCACAGCTCCAGTCCCCAGCTCCTCTCTCCTCGACGTCCTCTCTTCAACTCCTCACACTAAGACTAACTAACCCCGCCCCCAGATCCCAGTTGCCAAGGGGAGGAACTCCCCTTGCTGGTCTGGAGCCAGGAAAGTGTTGCATGTTTAGTATAACCTGATTAGGGGACCCCTGCTTGCTTCCAGGCATGGCATTGTAGCACCCCGAGGGCTCGGCTGCTACAGGGGTATTGCACCTCGAACCAGAGGTGCGGTATTCCACTCCCGGGTAAGGATGGAGTGTGGAACATAGCTCAGTTAGCTGCATGCACTACACTCACCCCATTTCCGGGGGACAGACCAACGGTACTCCCACCAGATAGATGTGCAGGTACGACAGCTTCTGTCCCTGGCTGGAGTGGGGAGGGGGGAGGAACATCCCAGTGGTGTAGGAGCAAAGAGGGGAGGGACTCTGGGCATAGGTAGGAGCCCATTGGGTGCTAGTCACCTGGGCTCGGGTGTCAGAAGGGAGTATATAAGGTGGGCACCATCTTAGGACAGGGGTCAGTTCGGTTCAGCGCAGTCTGGAGGAGGAGAAGAGAGGAGCTCAGCCAGAGAGGGCTGACAGGGAGCTGTGGCTCAGTCCAGGCCCAGCTCCAGAGCCAGGCCTGAAGTGGAGGCCTGAGGCAGAGAGAGAGAAAGAAGAAGAAGGAGGAACAGGAACACCAGGAAAGGCCCAGAGACGCAAGAAGAGAGGGAACCCTGAGATCCCACGAGTTAACGGGTGAAGGGTTGGCAGAACAGGGTACCGGATCCCAAACTGGTGGAGGCCAATTATCCTCAGCCAGGAACCGGAGGTCGTGGTCAAGCCTTGGCGCGACCCCTCACCATATCCACCAGGAAGGCATACCACGTATAGGGTCAGGGGAGCCGGGAAAGGTTTCGCCACCAGAAGGCCCGAGGGAGTCGGACAAAGGTAGGTCCCTGGTGGGGACGGCCAGTAGAAAGGAAGAGAGGGGAGCCCTGGACCACGCTCCGGAATTGCCTGGGAGTTAGCCGAGTCCCTCACCTGGTGGGCGCAGCACGGCTCGGGTGGTCCTTACTGTGCACAAGTGACCTGATAAAGAACTGTGAGTAAAGCTGTGAAAACTGCAACCGCACGTCTCAGTGATTCCTTGCCACACTACCACTACCACCATCATTCCTCCCTGCCTCACCAGCTGCCCTGAGGCTATACCCCTCCCGTTGGGGGTTATACCATCCACGCTGCACCACCGTACCACCGGCCTCAGCAGTCTGCCCTGCAGCGGCGGCTTCATAGCCGCAATCAACGGGTGGCGTAGTCGAACTCTATAACATCTTAATGCCGAGCACTGCCACTTAGTTTGACCACCCTGGACGCGGACCGGGTCACCACCACAAGAAGACTACTACCCCCATCGGATCCGGCTCCGGGTATCCCCCGCATGCGCAACGCTGCCCAACATGGCCCAGGGGGCGAGTCAACTTTAGCGTAGTCGGCAGGATACCGTGCCCGCAACCACCGGGTACTGCGTGCCTGAAAAAGACTGTTAAACTTACCTGTGGTGAAGATTCCCGCCATCTTCTGCCTTCTTCCCGCCATCCGTGGAGTTTTCCCGCCATTGGACGCCATCTTGAGGACGCCGCGCGGGAAGAAGAGGGGCGTGGACTCCGAAAGCGCGCGAGAACTGAAGCTCCGCCTCACGTCCGGACGTTGCGTAAGGTCCTGGAAGGAGCCCAGCAGATGCCGACGTCACAGGAGCGCGACGGAAGGTCCTCAACCCTGACGATCCACTGTGGAGCCGTGGCCTACGGAAGAGGATCATCGCAAGGTAGGCCACGGTCCACTAGGGGGGAGGAGGATGTCGGATACAGAGGAGAGCTTCACTGCCACAGCCACCGCCAGCGCCCTCTTCCCCAAAGGTGCCATTCCTAGACCCAAATAGGATGCCTCCGGCCTGGACGCAAGGCCGAGTACCCCTGGGCGCCGCGGTCCCCACCGCGCCCTCTGCCTCCACAGTGCCACCCCTGGGCGCAGATCTCTTCGCGCAGCATACTAGCCCGGACGGGCTGCCCTTCGAGTGGCCACCGGAGTACGTCAACCCCCGACTCCGGAAGGGACGGCCCCTGTGTGAGCCCCTGATCCCGGCTCCGGCGCCCGCCAAAATCGTTCCGCTCCCGTTAGAGGACGCCCAATTTGAATGGGATCCGACCGGTGAGGACCTCATGGGGTTCACCCAGGAGACCCGGGCGGACGCAGCCCGGCGTGAGGAGTGCTGCCGTCAACAGCTGGAGGTCTTTGGAAGAGAACAGCGAGAGAGGCGGATCCGCGAGGAACAGCTGCAGGCCCGAAGCGCGGAACAGAAGCGCAGGGCCCGACAAGACCCCCGAACAGCCCACGGTCCCCGCACCGACGGGACCGTAATAAAGTTCCAGCTAGAGCATGGCTGGGGTTTTATCCGAGACCATCGAACTCCCGGCGACGTCTTTGTTACCCGCAGGGATGTCGAGAGCCACCTTCCTGAAGGACACCGTGGACGTGATCTCTACCCGGGTGACGTGGTCACCTTCACCCGGCATGAGTGTACCAAAGGACCGTACGCCCTTCACGTACACCGGCTAACTGAGGAGGAGTTGCAGTATGAGGAAAGCCAAGAGGACCCGGACGGGTCTGAAGACTACCCTCAGGAGAGAGCACGGAGAGGACATAGCTATTGAAGGGAAGTAGCGTGAACAAAGAACTGTATATAGTTACCCGTCGGGGTACAAGGATTGCTGCTAATTGGAGTGTGGTCCCCGTTGGGACTAGTATGGAGTTATTAAAGGGACTGTTACCTGTGTGCCCTAATCCCTAATCAGGCTGAGGACTGTGAGCAGCCATTCCCTATTCCCACTGGCCGAGGACTGAGAGCGGTCAACACCCTGTAAATAGTTGCGCTTCTTAAAGTGCCCCCTACTGGTTTTATAAGAACTGTTTTTCTATCACGGAATTAGTGACTGTTGCACTTTACCTGGTCACAAGTTGCACCGTGGCCAGAAATCAAGAATATGTTCTGAAAACGTTGTATGTGAAAATGTCTTATAATAGAAAGTTTATTATGCTGCTAAAACAGTAATGCCAAAGTCTTGCATAATGTTTTATAAAAGAGTTCCGGTGGCATTAGCCAGATATTTTATAATGTCATAGGAAAATGTTTTATACCTGTAACGTTTAAAAAGAAAAGAGTACCTCCCATAAAGGGATGAGTTCATAGTTAATATCTTATATGTGAGTGCACTTTAAAATTTTTGTATGTCTAATTGTTTTGCTCTATTCCAGCCCGAGGAGGTGCTGTGATTTACCAGGGGGGAATGTAGCACCCCGAGGGCTCGGCTGCTACAGGGGTATTGCACCTCGAACCAGAGGTGCGGTATTCCACTCCCGGGTAAGGATGGAGTGTGGAACATAGCTCAGTTAGCTGCATGCACTACACTCACCCCATTTCCGGGGGACAGACCAACGGTACTCCCACCAGATAGATGTGCAGGTACGACAGCTTCTGTCCCTGGCTGGAGTGGGGAGGGGGGAGGAACATCCCAGTGGTGTAGGAGCAGAGAGGGGAGGGACTCTGGGCATAGGTAGGAGCCCATTGGGTGCTAGTCACCTGGGCTCGGGTGTCAGAAGGGAGTATATAAGGTGGGCACCATCTTAGGACAGGGGTCAGTTCGGTTCAGCGCAGTCTGGAGGAGGAGAAGAGAGGAGCTCAGCCAGAGAGGGCTGACAGGGAGCTGTGGCTCAGTCCGGGCCCAGCTCCAGAGCCAGGCCTGAAGTGGAGGCCTGAGGCAGAGAGAGAGAAAGAAGAAGAAGGAGGAACAGGAACACCAGGAAAGGCCCAGAGACGCAAGAAAAGAGGGAACCCTGAGATCCCACGAGTTAACGGGTGAAGGGTTGGCAGAACAGGGTACCGGATCCCAAACTGGTGGAGGCCAATTATCCTCAGCCAGGAACCGGAGGTCGTGGTCAAGCCTTGGCGCGACCCCTCACCATATCCACCAGGAAGGCATACCACGTATAGGGTCAGGGGAGCCGGGAAAGGTTTCGCCACCAGAAGGCCCGAGGGAGCCGGACAAAGGTGGGTCCCTGGTGGGGACGGCCAGTAGAAAGGAAGAGAGGGGAGCCCTGGACCACGCTCCGGAATTGCCTGGGAGTTAGCCGAGTCCCTCACCTGGTGGGCGCAGCACGGCTCGGGTGGTCCTTACTGTGCACAAGTGACTTGATAAAGAACTGTGAGTAAAGCTGTGAAAACTGCAACCGCACGTCTCAGTGATTCCTTGCCACACTACCACTACCACCATCATTCCTCCCTGCCTCACCAGCTGCCCTGAGGCTATACCCCTCCCGTTGGGGGTTATACCATCCACGCTGCACCACCGTACCACCGGCCTCAGCGGTCTGCCCTGCAGCGGCGGCTTCATAGCCGCAATCAACGGGTGGCGTAGTCGAACTCTATAACATCTTAATGCCGAGCACTGCCACTTAGTTTGACCACCCTGGGCGCGGACCGGGTCACCGCCACAAGAAGACTACTACCCCCATCGGATCCGGCTCCGGGTATCCCCCGCATGCGCAACGCTGCCCAACATGGCCCAGGGGGCGAGTCAGCATCACCTCTGGTGAGGGAGGCAATGCCACTGTGGCAACCGGACCCCTGGGGTGCCACATTTGTAACTAACAAGTCATGTCAGACTAACTTAATTTCCTTCTATGACAGAATCACTGACTGGGTGGATCAGGGAAATGCTGTAGATATAGTATATCTTGACTTCAGAAAAGCATTTGACAAAGTATCTCACACCATCCTTATTGAAAAAATGACCAAGTATGGAAAGGACAAGGCAACTGTTAGTTGGATTCATAACTGGCTTAGTGATCGAACTCAAAGAGTGGTCGTAAATGGCTTCACATCCAGTTGGATGAATGTCTCAAGTGGGGTACCACAGGGCTCTGTCCTGGGACCTGTATTGTTCAACATCTTTATCAATGATTTAGATGAAGGAATTGAGGGTAAACTGATTACATTTGCTGATGACACAAAGCTAGGAGGGATAACTAATACTAGAGAAGAGAGAGAGAGGATTCAAAAAGACCTAAATAAACTGGAGCAGTGGGCAGCAACCAACAGAATGGTTTTTAGCAGGGAAAAATGCAAAGTACTACATCTGGGCAATAGAAATGAAAAAAGCATATACAGAATTGGAGGAATAGAGCTAAGCAACAGTACATGTGAAAAAGACTTAGGTATATTAATAGATCATAGACCGAACATGAGTCAACAGTGTGATGCAGCAGCAAAAAAGGCAAATACAATTCTGGGATGTATTAACAGAAGCATAGAGTCTAGATCACGTGAAGTCATTATAGCACTTTAGTCCTCTTTGGTCAGACCTCATCTGGAATACTGCGTCCAGTTTTGGGCACCACATTTTAAAAAAGACATTGACAAACTGGAGCAAGTTCAGAGAAGAGCGACCAGAATGGTGACCGGTCTGCAAACCATGTCCTATGAGGAACGGTTACAGGATTTGGGAATGTTTAGCTTGCAAAAAAGAAGACTGAGAGGAGACTTAATAGCTGTCTACAAATATCTCAAGGGCTGTCACATTGTAGAAGGATCATCTTTATTCTCATTTGCACAAGGAAAGACTAGAAGCAATGGGATGAAACTGAATGGGAGGAGACACAGATTAGATATTAGAAAAAACTTTTTGACAGCTAGAGTGATCAATGAGTGGAACAGGCGGCCACGAGAGGTGGTGAGTTCCCCTTCAATGGACGTCTTCAAACAGAGGCTGGACAGACATCTGTCTGAGATGATTTAGTGAATCCTGCTTTGAGCAGGGGGTTGGACCAGATGACTCAGGAGGTCCCTTCCAACTCTACCATTCTATGATTCTAGGGACGAGGGGTACCATACATACCAGGATAGGGATGAGGGGTACCATGTATGCCAGGATTGGGGATGAGGGGCCCATGCATACCAGAATAGGGATGATGAGTGCCATGCATACCAGGATTGGGGATGAGGGGTGCCATGCATACCAGGATTGGGGATGAGGGGTATCATGCATACCAGGATTGGGGATGAGGGAGCCATGCATACCAGGATTGGGGATAAGGGAGCCATGCATACCAGGATTGGGGATGAGGGGTGCCATGCATACCAGGATTAGGGATGAGGGGTGCCATGCATACCAGGATTAGGGATGAGGGGTGCCATGCATACCAGGATTGGGGATGAGGGGTGCCATGCATACCAGGATTGGGGATGAGGGAGCCATGCATACCAGGATTGGGGATGAGGGGTGCCATGCATACCAGGATTGGGGATGAGGGGTGCCATGCATACCAGGATTTGAATGAGGGAGCCATGCATCCCAGGATTGGGGATGAGGGGTATCATGCATACCAGGATTGGGGATGAGGGGTGCCATGCATACCAGGATTGGGGATGAAGGGTGCCATGCATACCAGGATTCGGATGAGGGGCCATGCATACCAGGATGGGGATGAGGGGTGCCATGCATACCAGGATTGGGGATGAGGGGTGCCATGCATACCAGGATTCGGATGAGGGGCCATGCAGACCAGGATAGGGATGAGGAGTGCCATGCATACCAGGATTCGGATGAGGGAGCCATGCATACCAGGATTGGGGATGAGGGGTATCATGCATACCAGGATTGGGGATGAGGGAGCCATGCATACCAGGATTGGGGATGAGGGAGCCATGCATACTAGGATTGGGGATGAGGGAGCCATGCATACCAGGATTGGGGATGAGGGGTGCCATGCATACCGGGATTGGGGATGAGGGGTGCCATGCATACCGGGATTGGGGATGAGGGGTGCCATGCATACCGGGATTGGGGATGAGGGGTGCCATGCATACCAGGATTCGGATGAGGGGCCATGCATACCAGGATGCGGGTGAGGGGCCCATGCATACCAGGATGAGGGATACCATACATACCAGGATAGGGATGAGGGATGGGGTACCATGCATACCAGGATAGGGATGAGGAGTACCACACATACCAGGATTGGGGATGAGGGGTGCCACGCATACCAGGATTGGGGGTGAGGGGTGCCACGCATACCAGGATTGGGGGTGAGAGGTGCCATGCATACCAGGATTGGGGGTGAGGGATGCCATGCATACCAGGATTGGGGGTGAGGGGTGCCATACATACCAGGATGGGGATGAGGGGTGCCATGCATACGAGGATAGGATGGTGGGGACAGGATGGGGCAGCACAAATACCAAGAGGGGGGCAGCTCATACCAGCATGGGAGACCATATACCAAGAAAAATGCTCGCCACCCGGGCGTAGAACGGGTTCAATAGCTAGTATGCAAATAACAGTACAAGAAGCTCAATAGCCTATTCTAATTAACATACGAATGAATCTCCTCTTAGCACAGACATGGGATAGATTGACACCTTCCAGTATAGGGGCAGAGATTGAAGGAAAGAGGAAATAGCTCGTTTAGGCTTCAACAATCCGCAGCCACAAATTGCAGGAACTTCGGAGCCGAAACAAAATATCTAATAACTAAAGCTCCATACGTCTGATAGCAATAGAACCTATATTTTTAGTGACAGGGTCAGCTAGGGAACAATACCGATATTTTCCCGTCGCCGTAAGCCCCTCTGTGAGCTGTAGCGCAAAAGTACCAGAATAACGAACCACAGCTACACCATGTGTGGTCTCTAAAGAAAGGTAAAATTATATCGGAAAAAATGGTATCACTTTCAGATCT
The DNA here is from genome assembly GCF_046119375.1 of Phyllobates terribilis. Lineage (NCBI taxonomy): Eukaryota > Metazoa > Chordata > Amphibia > Anura > Dendrobatidae > Phyllobates > Phyllobates terribilis. Next base: position 56,827,922 of record NW_027362762.1, read on the forward strand.
ATATGATCAACTAACAATAAGTTATCACAAAAACCAGCTATCTTAATAAAAATGTGCTGGCTAGAGCCCAGTCCGTGTGATGTCAGGACTGGGGTTGTGTGGGCAGGTTCCTCCTTCAGCATAAAAGAATCTGCTGAGGTTGGGGTAGTAGTCATTGCCAGAGGGGTATAGATACTATAAGCAATGGATCACATTTGATAACGTTCAAATCAAATTAAGGAGCCTTCCTTCAGCTATACTGAATCGTCTCAGTGATCTTATAGTAAGTTTCTTCTTTAATCCTGTTTTATTTGTGTAACTGTATACTCTGTACTGTAAATCAAACAACACAATAATAGAGCTCCCAATGGTGTCTCCATTAAAATGAGGCATAAATAGATGATTAAAATTACAGTTTTATTAGAGATGAAAATAAAATATACATAAAATTAAGCAAAGGTATCCAAATGTAGCAATCAAATAACAAGGCATATAATCAAATAATTTTCTGGTATAAGGTATTTTCTAGTTGTCCTTAAATGATTAAAGTGCCAGTAGATATGAATAAATAGGAAAAGAAAATTTTTTTTTTGCAAAGTGCTTGTGCCTAAATGTCTATATTCCAAATATAATAGCAGCAAATTTAATTAAAGTGCAAAGTGCTGTAGTGTTTCAACAAATAAATAAATAAATAAGATGCAAGTGCTTGTATGGTATTTATATTGAATACATACTATCAGCTAGTCAGAATATTGCACATAGGGAGAAAGAAGGTAAATTTATCAAAAGTTTATCAAGAGTTAGGCATAATGCCACTTACATGTTGTAATTAGAGAGCCTTGCTATCCGGCCACCACCCCGACGACGCCGTTTCGCCCTGGCTTTTTCAAAAGGGGCGTAACCTAATCATCTTCCCCTGCCCTTTATGTAGCCCTCACTGCGCCCCCATAGGTTAATCATTGGTGGTCAGCTGTGATGTAGCGCATGCGGAGTTTGAAAACTCCGCTCCATGTAAAAGTGACTTCCGGTCGTCCGCGCTGAACCGCACGCGTGGAACGCATGGGGTTGCATTGCGCAGGACCGGAAGTCGAGGGAGGATCAAACTGGGCCCTCGACTTCCTATATGCCTTGTTATTTGATTGCTACATTTGGATACCTTTGCTTAATTTTATGTATATTTTATTTTTATCTCTAATAAAACTGTAATTTTAATCATCTATTTATGCCTCATTTTAATGGAGACACCATTGGGAGCTCTATTATTGTGTTGTTTGACTATTGTTGTAGAGGCTATCCTGTTTGATGACACTGTGTATTAATTTCTGAACTGTAAATGTCCGTGTGCTTGTGGATCCCTGACGAAATCCTGACAGAGTGACGGCAACGGTGAGATATCATGTGATCTCTCCGGTGTTGTCTCTGTGGAATCCCTAACAAAACCCTTTAAGCCATAGGTTGCTTTTTTTGGCATTTTTTGGCACAATTTTGGAAAAACAAAAATGCCCACAGCCTGTGAACACAGCCTTAAATAGGATCTAAATGTTCTTTTTATTCAAAATAGAGTAAAAATCCTGCTCTAACTATAATATATAATGCTGGTGGGTGAGGACCCACTCCACCATGGGCCGGACTTACACTGGGGGGGAGTGTAATCCAGGGCAGTCCCTGGATCTGCAGCAGCTGACTGGAGGGTCAGAGACATGGGTACGGGGTACAGGAGGGCGAGATATAAGCGTAGTCAGACAATCCAGGGTCAGGGCAGGCAGCACGGGTTCAATGTACATAGCTGAGGTCAGGAGCGGAGAGATCAGGATAAATGGGTTGCTTGGGGATAGGTCAGGGAATCTCACCTCTGCAGGACACAATGGGGTTAAATGCCTATAGGAAGTGAAGCATCTCCATATAGCCAGATGGAGACTTACCAGCAGCAGTGTTGGAAATGATACAAGATGCAGCTGAGCGAGACAGCCCACAACTGGGGGAGAGCAGAGCGGTGACCGCAGTGAGTATGGCGTGCGATTCGCCGACGTGACACTGAGTTCCATTTTGTCTGATAAAAGAAAAGCTCAAAAAAAACCTGCATAGAAGCAGATAAAATGCTGGATTCTTTACGCCAGTAGAGGGCGCTAAGTAGCTTTATGCATACTACTAAAATTAGACTCAGGCACTCCCTCTAGTGGTAGCTGCAAGTAACTAGCATGTCATCATTTATCTTCTATATCTATGCAGGGAATTTGGAGATCTATGTCAGAAAAATGGAGAAAATAAGAAAATAATGCAATCAAAATATAAATTTACAAGATAATGATAAAAATAGAGATTACCTGAACTATGCTTAAGTGTTATTTTCTTTATTGTTTGCGGCATTTTAGCTTGGATCCATTCCTTGACTGCAGATTAATTGCACTATCTACTAGACTACTAGAGTCTGCCTTAACCTAATCATTTTTACCATGCTTTACACTGCAGCTCTGCTTATTCACATGTATATATGTATAAGCTTATAAGAAATTCAATACATGTAGAGCTGATAATGAAATGATTATAAATAATTCATCGCAAGAAAAGGATTATTGGGGAACCGCCCCACATAGCGCCTCAAGTCCGCGGCATGGTGCAAATCTTGCAGCCGAGGACATCATTCTTGATTCAGACTTGCTGTTTGCACATGACCAGAGATTTGCTTTCCCCGTGAAACTTTATTGTTTCCCTGGCAACCGAACAAAAAAAAACACGTCCGTTCACCGCTAAATCCATATATTAAAGATGAAAATACAGGAAATTAAATGGAGCTTTAAAAAAAAAAAACGTATTGGGAAGCCGATGCATCATGACCGGGGGGGATTTAGGTAGGAGATGATAATCTAAGGTGACTTTTAATATTCTTCTATTTTTCTGTTCTGCAGAAGAATGTTAGGTCATCAAAATGGCCCCAACCTCAAATTAGCAAGAAAGTAAAAGCCTCGATTCACATTACCCTCTGCACGATCTGCTGTATCGGCGGCTGCAAAACTATGAAATAGAGACCAAGAGATGGGACATATGAAGGTCTAGAATGACCAGCACACAGGTGGTGGTGAATTAAGCGCAATCGAGTCCCACAGTTGTAGGATATCCCGAGGCCAGGGGCTCTTTTCCTATCCCTAAAGCTAGGGGCGCATTAGCTATCCCTGCTCTCCGGATTACTTCTGATGGTGAATATGCTGGGGCCACGTGCCTTACTGAGCTCCTAAATCAGCCCTTATCTGTTCCCTTCCCCACCCAGAAAGTGGGGAGTTGTAGTGTATAAGAATATACAAACCAGACTAACAAGGGAAGATGTACAGGGATAAATGAAAATACCAATCATACAAATATGCTGTCACAAACGACAGAGTGGAACACCGGGAAGTAAAGGAAGGAAAAACCAAATAGGAGGGGATAAGGATATGCAAACAGACAAATCGCCAAGCAATAGTCTTTAGAGCAACACTCCAAATGCCTCCTCAAACAACCAACACCTCCAACTCCAGAACAAGGCAGTATGAAACTAACACTGGCAATCCCTGATTGCCAGAGGCCAGTATATATAGCAGAGGGGAGTGGCCATCACCGAACAGCTGATACCATCAAAGCAGGAAAGCTCCAGAAACTCTCAACTGAACAGATTAACCCTTGCACTGCTAGCAAAAACCTGAACTGTTTAATATAATGGTGAAGTGCTTCTAATCAGTGCTGGAGTATTTGAAATCAGACACAGCAGTGTTCTGGCCCCTCTCTGTTGCGGTAAACCCGTGACACCGAGCATGTATTAAAAGGGTTTCATTATTTGATTAGTAGGAGTTTCACACTTGAGACCCTAGACAATCATCATGATGAAGGGACCACAGCACTCCAGTGAGCGCCACATCTAAAGGAAACATGTCACCAGGTTTTGCCTCTAGCAGAGAAATGGCGCATGTGCAGTACGATTTCTCTTTCCTATGGCAGGGGGATAACTATTGTTGTGCAGAAGCGCTACTCCACATTACTAAGACAGTGTCTGACAGCAGAACCAGTATAAGAGATCAGCGCTCTAGTGTGGGCCATATCTCATTAAAGAAAACATATTAACAGGCATCTCCTCTTGGAGAGAAATAGCGCATGCGCAGTACGATTTCTCTTTCCTATGGCAGGGGCCAAATCTCATTAAAGAAAATAGTGTAAGTGCAGTTCAATTTCCCTTTTCTGGGCAGAAGAATAACTATTGTTCTGCACAAGCGTTACTCCACATTACTAAGAAAATGTATTGATCCCAGAACAGATCTGAAGGAGCTAAGATCCAATGAGCACCACATCTCATTACAGGAAGAGTCACCAGGTTTCGCCTACAGCAGAGATATAGCGCATGCGCAGTATAATTTCCCTTTTCTGGGCTTTGGAATAACTGTAGTTCTGCACAAGCTCTATTCCACATCAACAAGAAAGCCATTGACCACAGAACAGATATAAGTAAACGGCTTATGCTCAGATCAACAATGATTCCTGGGGCCACAGAAGGAAAAAAAAAGTACATATGCATCAGTCCTGGATCCAATAAGCAATGAATGGGTTGCAGTGTTGCAGATTTCAGCTTTCAACAGAATCATCCACACTCCCTCATTGTGAGTAGACAAGAGTGGATCTATTAAACTCTCAATTCACCTTCTTCACTAAATTTTTCCCCAAAATTTGATTTGAATGAATAAATTATCGCAAAACTGAAAGCTAGCAGTTACTTGGAAAATACAAGTGGAGGAAAGAAAAAGAGAGAAAGGACACTACTGACCATCAGAGCTTACACTCTACGGAAGAGAGAGGGAGAGAACCCTGCTGACCATAAGAGCTTACACTCTACAGGAGAGAGAGGATCCCGCTGACCATAAGAGCTTACACTCTATGGAAGAGAGAGAGAGAGGACCCTGCTGACCATAAGAGCTTACACTCTACAAGAGAGAAAGGACCCTGCTGACCATAAGAGCTTACACTCTACAGGAGAGAGAGGACCCCGCTGACCATAAGAGCTTACACTCTACAGGAGAGAGAGGACCCCGCTGACCATAAGACCTTTCACTCTACAGTAGAGAGAGGACCTTGCCGACCATAAGAGCTTACACCCTACAGGAGAGAGAGGACCCCCCGCTGACCATAAGAGCTGACACTCTACAGAAGAGAGAGAGAGAGAACCCCACTGACCATAAGAGCTTACACTCTATAGGAGAGAGAGAGGACCCCACTGACCATAAGAGCTTAAAGTCTACAGGAGAGAGAGGACCCCACTGACCATAAGAGCTTACACTCTACAGGAGAGAGAGGATCCCCGCTGACCATAAGAGCTTACATTCTACAGAGGAGAGAGAGAGGACCTTGCTGACCATAAGAGCTTACACTCTACAGGAGAGAGAGAGAGGACCCCACTGACCATAAGAGCTGACACTCTACAGAAGAGAGAGAGAGAACCCCACTGACCATAAGAGCTTACACACTACAGGACCCAGTGACTCTGTAGATGGAAAATGCCTGTTCTGTACACGCTGTGCTCCGCTGGGAGCCACTGATCTGTGATGTCCCAGGTACTGACCACCACTGTACATGGTCGGATAAGAAGCTACATGTCATATCTGCAGTGCATTATGGGTAAGCTTGCACAGCAACACAAAAAGACATTAGCCCGCTCTCTGATGGCTCTGCAGTGTGGGAAATGGTGGCTGAGAACAGAATATTTTTTTTGCAAGCAGCAAATCGAATCTCAGAATGTTTGAATTTGCGTGAAACCGCAAATTTCAAGAAATTCGCCTTGTACTCGATTCTCCGCGGATCGATCCGTTCATCTCTAATTGTGAGAGCATGAGCAAAGCACATAGGGAAGAAGTGGCTGGCAAAGACTCCATCTATCCTAAAGGCATAAAATGATATATTCTATTTCTTCACTATTCTGTTTTTCTCTCTGACGGAATGGCGAAGACATCAGCCGATCATTCTATGTCAGGTGACCAGTGGGGGACACAGCGCTGAGATTGCAGGAACGGCGTCGGTCTGAAAGGTAAGTATCGTATATGATTTGTAAATAAAGTCTAGTTTAGTCTGGAGGCAGCGCCACTCTTCCCCATGGGTCGTATGTGGTATTGCAGCCTAACCCTATTCATTTGAATGGAGGCACGGTCTATGGATGAGTGGTGCTCTGATCTTGCATTCTTCTATACAACAAGGGGTGTAAAGGGTTGGTCAAATTCTTGGGTGGTGTGGTGAACCAGTACAAGGGGCACAAGAGTCAGCGGCACAGCGTGGGAAGGACCAGGGGGCCGTTGCCCTCGTCACTGTGAAATGATCAGCGCCTGCAAGTACCACCATTAATGCTTGCCTGGTGCTTCTTATACAGAGCACAGGAGGTGAGATGAGTTTATCATCAGCGACAGAAATGAAAAAGTTCAGTTTAATGAAGTGAAGCTTTGTCATCCCAGTAGCTGCCTATGCAGAGCGCAGCAGCCGATGACAAACTCATCCAGACTGCTGTGCTCTGCCTAAGCAGCAATGCGAGAAGTATTAGCACAAAATTAATTTAGACAATATTAAATCATGTGTACATGGATCCAATACTGTTTTCATCCATTACTAAGAGCTGCTGTTATCATTGTTACACTTTTTCTAACCTAACTAGGGTTAGCGATTGGTTTAGGATTAGACTTATAATTGGGGTTAGACTTAGGGCTAGGATTATGGCTAGGTTTAGTCTTATTGTTAGGGACTGGCTTAGGGCTATGGACTGGGTTAAGGCTAGGCTGATGGCTATGGTTAGTCTTATGGTTAAGGGTTGGCTTAGGCTTAGGGCAATGGACTGGGTTAAAGCTAGATTTAAGGTTAATCTTATGGGTAAGCATTGGGTTAAGGCTAGGGTTATGGCTATGGTTAGTCTTATGGTTCGCGATTGGCTTAAGGCTAGGGTTATGGCTATGGTTAGTCTTATGGTTGGGGATTGGGTTAAGGCTAGGATTATGGCTATGGTTAGTCTTATGGTTAAGGGTTAGCTTAGGCTTAGGGCAATGGACTGGGTTAAAGCTAGATTTAAGGTTAATCTTATGGGTAAGCATTGGGTTAAGGCTAGGGTTATGGTTATGGTTAGTCTTATGGTTCGGGATTGGGTTAAGGCTAGGGTTATGGCTATGGTTAGTCTTATGGTTAGGGATTGGCTTAGGCTTAGGGCAATGGACTGGGTTAGAGCTATGGTTCAGTTTAGGATTAGTCTTAGGGCTAGAGATTGAGTTGAGGAATGGGTAAAGGCAAGGGCTAGGTTTAGAGCTAGGGTTAAGGCTAGTGTTACTCTTTGAGTTTGGGTTAGGGCTAAGGTTAGACTTTAGGTTGAGGTTATAACAAGGGTTAGAGTAATAAAATTGTCAGCTATAAACAAAAAAATGTAATAAATAAAAAAGGAAATAAAAATGGGGAATAAAGAATTCAATACTGGACAAACATGGGTAGAAACATGTGCCTTACCCTGGGCACTGGCAAACCACACAACACTATAGTTATGGGGTCTTCAATCTTCTATGTCCATCCCTTATATTGGTGGACATCAAGGTAGCATTTAAAGGGGTTGTCTGATGAAAGATAACCACTTTCAAATTGCCGCTGCTGCCAGGGGGGTGTTAGGGTGATACACGGCAGACATTTAGGGTACTGGCCACCCTGTAATACATAGACAACTTGTGTCCTTTCTGTCTCATCGATGAGGATCCTGAGCAGTGGACGTCTCTCACAACGTCCATGTACTCTACTAGAGCGTATGACGGGTTATCAAGCCCTTTGCATTGAAGAATTATAGCAGCAAGGAATCATACAACTCCCATAATCTCATTGTTAAGTACTGTGACAACTGTGATTCCGAAGCTTCCCTTCCGAAACTACTGCACGCCATTCAGTCGGATATTTTGGCAATGACTTGGATTATGGCTCGCTGGAGGCGGCTTCGTGCTACGTTTTGTGTATGATTACAGGATAACTGCTCCTGTGCGGCTGTAGTAAAATATATCACATTTCAATAATGAAGGGTTTTCTATCTGCAAATTCGCTGATCTCCTGCGCGGCGCATCCTTGCTGAAGAGCTGTATAACACTTCATGGCTTTATAAATGAACGGACTTGGCAGCGTTCGCTCTCACTGCCATCTGTCTGATCGTCTAAGGTTCAGGGGCTTTGATGCTCATTACCAAAGGGAGTTTTACCACAATCAGATGTCCTGACAAAGTTGTGCTGGGAATGATCTTAGTTTGCTGCATAATGTCTCCCCCGAGGCCTCGTCTCAGTACGCAGATAGCACAGAACAATGTTTCCCATTTGGCCCCTTGTCTTTTATTTAATTTCTGCAGTGTTTCCCCTTTTCCAATCTTTTTTTTCATTTTCCGTGTTCATGTGTTTCCTTGTTTTTCCCTTTTCTGAAGCGTTTCCCTTTCCCCAGTGTATATTTTTTGCCGTGCCTCTCTTTTTCCAATTGTCCTGCGTATCCCCCCTTTTTGGCAGTGTTTTCCCTTTTCCTGTTGTCTTTTTTATTCCCTGTTTCCCACTTTCATAGTGTTTTTTTTTGCAATGTTTCTTTTTCCCGTTGCCCTGCATATCCCCCCTTTTCCCCATTTCTGCAGTGCTTCTCCTTTTCCCAGTGTTTTTTCTGCAATGCCTCTTTTTCCCGTTGCCCTGCATATCCCCCCTTCCCCTGTTTCTGCAGTGCTTTCCCTTTCCCCAGTGTATATTTTTTGCCGTGCCTCTCTTTTTCCAATTGTCCTGCGTATCCCCCCTTTTTGGCAGTGTTTTCCCTTTTCCTGTTGTCTTTTTTACTCCCTGTTTCCCCCATTCCTAGTGTTTTTTTTTGCAATGTTTCTTTTTCCCGTTGCCCTGCATATCCCCCTTTTCCCCTGTTTCTGCAGTGCTTTCCCTTTTCCCAGTGTTTTTTCTGCAGTGCCTCTTTTTCCCATTACCCTGCATATACCCCCTCTTCCCCATTTCTCAATGCTTCCCCTATTAACAGTGTTTTTTTCTGCAGTGCCTTTCTTTTTTCCATTGTCCTGTATATCCCCCTTTTTCCCTTTTCTGCACTTTTCTCTTTTTCCCATTGTCTTTTTTGTCCGTGCCTCCTTTTTCCCCATTGTCCTGTGTACTCCCTATTTTTCCTGTTTTCTGCAGTTTCTCTCTTTCCTAGTGTTATTGTTGCAGTGCCTCTCTTTTTCCCCTTGTCCTTTTTATTCCCCGTCTCCCCTCTTGTGCAGTATTTTTCCTTTTTTCCCCATGTTTAGTATATTCTTTCCACAGTCTTCCCTCTTTCCTTGTATGTTTTCTTCTGCAGTGTTCCCGCTTTTCTGCACTTGTCCAGGATGTTTTGTTCAGAGATGTTCCTAATTTCCACCATGTCTTGTGTGTTGTCTGCTCCTGTATTCCCAATTGCTTTCTTTTTTACTAGCATGTTGTCCTCTATAATTCCCTTCCTCCCGCTCTCCTTGACTAATATGTCAATTTCTGCATTATTCCCTTATTCCCACTTTTGTCCATTGTATTTTCCTTTCGTCTAGTATTTTGTTTTCTCCAATGTTCCCCCCATGTCTAGTGTGCTTTTCTCACAGTGATTCCCTTTCTCTCTTGTTTAATATATCACCTTCTGTTCCCACTTTTCTAGCGTCTTTTCTTTTACAGTGTTGACCCTTTTGCTTCCTTTTTGTCGCATATTGTTCATCATGACTTCCTTTTTTCCAGTGTTTTTAGTCTACAATGCCCCCCATGTTTCCATTCTCCTATGTGTTCCATCTACAGTGTCCCTATTTCTACAGTTTTGAAGTTTTCTTTCTTGTCCGGTGTTTTTTCCCCCTATTGTCTGACAATATTGCAGTTCATATATTTGGTCTTGTACGCTGTCTTCTGCAATTTTCCAACTTTTCCCTCTTTTTCCAGCTTGTTTTTTCCCTTATTTTTAGTAATATATGGATATGAAACCTGGACCATAAAGAAAAAAAAACAGAAGAAGAATCAACGCCTTCCAAATGTGGTGCTTGAGAAGGATGTTATCTATCTTCTGATGGCCAGAAGAACAAACAAATCAATTTTGGAACAAATCAAGCCAGATATGTCACTAGAAGCAAAGATCACCAAGCTACGACTTGTCTACTATGGACACATCATACGAAGACAGCAATTACTGGAGAAGGACATGATGGTCAGAAGAATAGAAGGAACAAGGCAAAGAGGAAGACCAGCAACCCGATGGCTTGATACAATCAAGATAACGGTGGAGAAGACACTGGTGGACCTATCTAGGCTTGCACAAGATCGATCTTTCTACAGATGGCTCATCAATCAAATCGTCATGGCTCGAGATTGAGCCGAAGGCCGTTGATATTAATAATAATAATAATAATCCTTCTTATTTAGTACTTTGCCTTCTGCAGTGTTCTAATATATAGTTAATTTCTCCTTTTTCCACGGTGACTTCTGTTTTGCCTTTCTCCTTTGATGTTTCCATGTTTCCTCTTTGTTTAGTGTTATCCTCTGTAATGTTCTCACTTTTCCCTCGTTTAACTTTTCATCTTCTGCAGTGTTCGCACTTTTCCTCTTTGTTTAGTATTATCCCGTGCAATCTTCCTACTTTTTTCTCTTATCTACTATTTCTGATTCTGTGATGTTCCCACTTTTCCTCTTTATTTAGTGTGTTAACTTCAGCAATGATTCTATTTTTCCCTATTGTCCATTGTGTTTTGCTCCAGATGCTCCCATTTTCCCATTTTATCTTTTGCGTTGTTTTCTGCCATAATTCCCCTTTCCCTCTTGGCCAGTAATTTGTCTTCTTTCACATTTCTCCTTTCCCTTTTGTGCCTGATGTGTTATCTTCTGCAGTGTTCCCACTTGTCTGGTCCACTCTCTTCTGCAGTGGTCCCACATTTCCCACTTGTCTGGTCCATGATCTTCTGCAGTGTTCGCCCATTTCCCACTTGTCTGGTCTATTATCTTCTGCAGTGTTCGCTCATTTCCAACATGTCTAGTCCATTATCTTCTGCTGTGTTCCCACATTTCCCACTTGTCTGGTCTATTATCTTCTGCAGTGTTTGCCAATTTCCTACTTGTCTGGTCCGTTATCTTCTGCAGTGGTCCCACATTTCACACTTGTCTGGTCCATTATCTTCTGCAGTGTTCCCACATTTCCCACTTGCCTGGTCCATTACCTTCTGCAGTGTTCCCACATTTCCCACTTGCCTGGCCCATTATCTTCTGAAGTGTTCCCACATTTTCCACTTGTCCTGTCCATTATCTTGTGAAGGTTTCCCACATTTCCCACTTGTCTGGTCCATTATCTTCTGTAGTGTTCCCACATTTCCCACTTGCCTAGTCCATTATCTTCTGCAGTGTTCCCACATTTCCCACTTGCCTGGCCCATTATCTTCTGAAGTGTTCCCACATTTCCCACTTGTCCTGTCCATTATCTTCTGCAGTGTTCCCACATTTCCCTCTTGCCTTGTCTATTATCTTCTGAAGTGTTCCCACATTTCCCTCTTGCCTTGTCTATTATCTTCTGCTGTGTTCCCACATTTCCTATTTGCCTGGTCTATTATCTTCTGAAGTGTTCCCACATTTCCCCCTTATCTGGTCCATTATCTTCTGCAGTGTTCGGTCATTTCACACTTGTCTGGTCCATCATCTTCTGCAGTGTTCGGTCATTTCCCACATGTCTAGTCCATCATCTTCTGCAGTGTTCGGTCATTTCCCACTTGCCTGGTCCATTATCTTCTGAAATGTTCCCACATTTCCCACTTGCCTGGTCCGTTATCTTCTGCAGTGTTCCCACATTTCCCACTTGTCCTGTCCATTATCTTCTGCAGTGTTCCCACATTTCCCACTTGTCTGGTCCATTACCTTCTGCAGTGTTCCCACATTTCTCACTTGCCTGGTCCATTACCTTCTGCAGTGTTCCCACATTTCCCACTTGCCTGGCCCATTATCTTCTGAAGTGTTCCCACATTTCCCACTTGTCCTGTCCATTATCTTCTGCAGTGTTCCCACATTTCCCACTTGCCTGGCCCATTATCTTCTGAAGTGTTCCCACATTTCCCACTTGTCCTGTCCATTATCTTCTGCAGTGTTCCCACATTTCCCTCTTGCCTTGTCTATTATCTTCTGAAGTGTTCCCACATTTCCCTCTTGCCTTGTCTATTATCTTCTGCTGTGTTCCCACATTTCCTATTTGCCTGGTCTATTATCTTCTGAAGTGTTCCCACATTTCCCCCTTATCTGGTCCATTATCTTCTGCAGTGTTCGGTCATTTCACACTTGTCTGGTCCATCATCTTCTGCAGTGTTCGGTCATTTCCCACATGTCTAGTCCATCATCTTCTGCAGTGTTCGGTCATTTCCCACTTGCCTGGTCCATTATCTTCTGAAATGTTCCCACATTTCCCACTTGCCTGGTCCGTTATCTTCTGCAGTGTTCCCACATTTCCCACTTGTCCTGTCCATTATCTTCTGCAGTGTTCCCACATTTCCCACTTGTCTGGTCCATTACCTTCTGCAGTGTTCCCACATTTCTCACTTGCCTGGTCCATTATCTTCTGCAGTGTTCCCACATTTCCCACTTGTCTGGCCCATTATCTTCTGCAGTGTCCCCACATTTCCTACTTGCCTGGTCCATTACCTTCTGCAGTGTTCCCACATTTCCCACTTGCCTAGTCCATTATCTTCTGAAGTGTTCCCACATTTCCCGCTTGTCCTGTCCATTATCTTCTGCAGTGTTCCCACATTTCCCTCTTGCCTTGTCTATTATCTTCTGAAGTGTTCCCACATTTCCCACTTGTCCTGTCCATTATCTTCTGCAGTGTTCCCACATTTCCCTCTTGCCTTGTCTATTATCTTCTGAAGTGTTCCCACATTTCCCACTTGTCCTGTCCATTATCTTCTGCAGTGTTCCCACATTTCCCTCTTGCCTTGTCTATTATCTTCTGAAGTGTTCCCACATTTCCCACTTGTCCTGTCTATTATCTTCTGAAGTGTTCCCAGATTTCCCCCTTATCTGGTCCATTATCTTCTGCAGTGTTCGGTCATTTCACACTTGTCTCGTCCATCATCTTCTGCAGTGTTTGGTCATTTCCCACATGTCTAGTCCATCATCTTCTGCAGTGTTCGGTCATTTCCCACTTGCCTGGTCCATTATCTTCTGAAATGTTCCCACATTTCCCACTTGCCTGGTCCGTTATCTTCTGCAGTGTTCCCACATTTCCCACTTGTCCTGTCCATTATCTTCTGCAGTGTTCCCACATTTCCCACTTGTCTGGTCCATTACCTTCTGCAGTGTTCCCACATTTCTCACTTGCCTGGTCCATTATCTTCTGCAGTGTTCCCACATTTCCCACTTGTCTGGCCCATTATCTTCTGCAGTGTCCCCACATTTCCTACTTGCCTGGTCCATTATCTTCTGCAGTGTTCCCACATTTCCCACTTGTCCTGTCCATTATCTTCTGTAGTGTTCCCACATTTCCCACTTGTCTGGTCCATTATCTTCTGCAGTGTTCCCACATTTCCCACTTGTCTGGCCCATTATCTTCTGCAGTGTTCTCACATTTCCCACTTGTCGGGCCCATTATCTTCTGCAGTGTTCCCACATTTCCCACTTGTCTGGCCCATTATCTTCTGCAGTGTTCTCACATTTCACACTTGTTGGGCCCATTATCTTCTGTAGTGTTCCCACATTTCCCACTTGTCTGGTCCATTATCTTCTGCAGTGTCCCCACATTTCCCACTTGTCTGGTCTATTATCTTCTGCAATGTTCGTTCATTTCCAACATGTCTAGTCCATTATCTTCTGCTGTGTTCCCACATTTCCCACTTGTCTGGTCTATTATCTTCTGCAGTATTCCCACATTTCCTACTTGTCTGGTCTATTATCTTCTGCAGTGCTCACACTTTTCCCCCCTTGTCCATTGTTATTTTTAACCCCTTGTCTAATATTTCATTTTCTGCACTGCTTCCACTTGTCTACAGTTTTTAGTTTTGTAATGTGGCCCTTTTTTATGTTTTGATTATGCATTGGCCTTTTTGAAATATTTCATCTTTCATCCCATGTCAATCATGATCCCCCCCCCCTTGTATAGTATGTTTTTTTACAATGTTCCCCATTTTCTCTCTCGTTTAGGGCTTTGTCTTCTGCAATGTTCCCATGTTTCTCTCTATTTAGTGTGTTGTCTTCTGTATGAGCTGATGCTGCCAAGTGTAGGCTTCTATAGTGTCCCATATATGTTCCTATCTTCCATTGTGTCTGTTCGTCTGTATACAGACTGTAATTTCTTGTATTGGAATGGCCTACAATGTTGATTTGTTGATTACGGCCTCTTGATGCCACTAAAGACCCAAAAATTTTAAAAGTAGCTGACAAGCAGGAAGTGTTTCATTGTGTGGCTTGGGCCGCATGGATTGCCAGGGGGAACCTGTGCTCTTGGGTTTGCAGGCGCTAGTATTACCAACCAAAATCTACCAGCACTTTGCTTCTGGCACAGCCAGCAGCGCACATGTGAGAATAGCGTTGTTAAACGGCTTGGACAGCGCTCTCAACCGGAGTTACCAGATACAATCACCGACCTGCAGCATAACAGACCAGGAGCGCTAAGGAGATTAAATTAGACATGTTGTGAGCAAGTGACGATAACGAATGCAGAACTTTCAGTTTATAAGAATATTCTCACAATGTTCCCCATTGCCCTTCGACTAGTATTTCATATCTTATACTGTTCCCACTTGTCCAGTCTGGTTTCGTTTACAATCAATCCCCTTTTCACCCTTCTTTTGCACTTCTCCTTAAGTAGGGATGAGCGGACCTGTACAATTTCGGGTTTGTTGGATTTGACAGAACTTTAGTCCAAAGTTTGGTTCGGCTACCAGAACTCTACTCGAACTTGAACAAGAACCTGAACACCATAGAAATCAATGAGAACCCAAACTTTGGAGCTGGGAAATCTCTCTCTCTCCTCCCCGCCTTTTCTCTGTCCTCTCTGCACTCCCGAACTGTAAAACGGACTTATAGCAGAAGTCCAAGTTCAGCACTAGGTGTCCGGTACAAACCCCAAAATTTACTGTTCGGGTTCGCTCATCTCTGTAGTTAAGTAATGCCTCTGCTTCACATCGCCTTCTATGTTTTCTTCTGCAATCTTCTTCCTTTTTTCCTTTTTTTTAAATCTATAACAAGCCAGTGTAGCACATAGGGGCAGTGTATTGCATAGCAGGTAGACCTATACAAACAAGTGTTTGTAGGTGTATCAGTCTCTGCATTTAAAGATTTCTAGTTTTTTTTTGTGTGATGAATTAAAGGTGTTGTCCTGCCCTAGGCTACAAGTCTGCAGTCATTCTCTGTGACTGCAGACTTGTGAATCCTCACATTGTTCTCATGGCACGGTGTGAGGATTTTCCGGGGCTGGGAGCGGCGGGTACATGATTTCCATACGTATGGTCACATGTCAACTAGATGGGTGCAACCTTACTTTATGGAAGTGAATTGAGCGAGGCTGGACACGTCTAGTTGGAATGTGGCCAGAAATATGCAAATCGCATACTTGCGGTCACATGGCCGCTTGTTCCTGGCGCCAGCACCGGAGAATCCCCACAGTGTGCCGTGTCACATAGAGTGACTACAGCCATGTAGCCTAAGGCCGGACAGCCACTTTAAATCCTGTCCGCTGGCAGCCACCACTAGGTGTAGCTAACTGCATATCAATTTATACACCTCCCTCTTAAAGGGAACCCGTCTGCCCAGACCACAGCATGAATCACCTGACAGGTTCCCTTTAACTCTACCATCCCTAAAGGCAACTTCTGCAAAGCAAATCTTGTAATTTTGCACAATGATTTTGTGAAGAGAAGATGCTGGAGTAACCGTGGTAGATATACCACTGCAAGTATGCATGGGTTAAAAACTGCAAATTTATTAAATATAGTAATGATCAGTGGAGCAAACTTATTTTTTTATTGAAGGGCATCACTGATGCAATAGATTGCACTCAAGTGCACAGCGCAGGGGTTTATGTTTGATGGGTTAATTTCATTTTTATTTGATAGCAAAAACACAGACATCAATAATGGTTTTCTGGGTCTGGAGGAAGCATAGTCGCTGGAGGCTTTTTTTGCCGATGGCCTTTTGAATACATATCTTTCCTTCCAGCCTGCGAGCAATTGCTGTGAGCTGTCAGAAGATTCCTATGTTTAAAGAAATAAAATGTGCTTCGAAATTTCCATAATTTCCGTCCTATGTGATTTGTGAATGTTTAATTTCCATTACTTCTAGAACAATGGTGGCAAGGTCATCTGAAGGTCAAAGCTGCCCTCCAAGCAGGAGACACTTATATATGTAAGCTCCTGCAGAGCGGCTTCTGACTATTAGCTTACTGACCTCTGCAAACATTTGCAGAATGATGTCACGTCTGCAAAAGGCAGGAACATTTCTGATAGGCACAGTAGTTAAAAGTCCTTTCAGGTTCCTGCGAGGTCATTCCTTGTCTGTTCCAATTGTTTTTTGAAATTTTAGTAAAATCTCCTTTTTTCTCTGAATATCTAGATATTTTTTTCATTATTTTTCATAGCTGATCACAAATTGTCCTGCAGCAATCAGCTGGAGAAAAAAAAACAGCAAGTGTTCAATTCCGCCACAGCACAACCGCAGGAGAAATAAGGTATTACACAGTTCTCATTAATTAGATATGCTGGGTCCTCCAAACAAAGACAGACCCACACTTTAACTATTCTCTACTGAGATCAAAATGGAGGAACCAAAACCATGTTTTCCCATACATGAATTAAAACTTTAGCCATTACTTTCCCATAGACGTAGTCACTCAGATCCTGAAAGGTAAATTTCCAATTTTTCAAATTCGAAACTTCCTTATTCAGACACATGTGGATTAACCAATGCCCGACAGAGTGATACATTTGTTTTTAGACCTAGTCATCTTGTGCCATTCAGCTTGGGATATCATAAGCCAAGAAGAAGGGAAAGGAAGGGAATATGTGTAGGGAGATCTGACCCCAACGCATCACGTATTCAGAACAATAACTATCTGGATAGGTAGTATCCATCATGTCTGACGAAGACCCCATTCCAAGGTTGAAACACATTATCTAAAATTTATGAATAAAAAAAATAAATGTCCTCATACTGGAGAGTTTCGATTGGTGTGTCTTTACCAAAGACAATCCCAGAAGACTAAAAAGTTGCCCAAATGTTTTTTGCCTCTGAATCCATACCTCCTAAAGTAAATGGGTTCAACTATGCAGAGGCATAATTATAGTGGGTGTAGAGGTTGCACTGGATCCTAGGGGGGCTCAAAATATCCTTTTGACCCATATGAAAATTAGATTTTTCTTTGTTGTCCACAAACGTTAAGTTTCAATACTCCACCTACGACTAGCTGGCTACCGGCGCAGAGATAGAAGATGTACTCGGCCCCTGGTGAATAAGGAGGCATCTCTTTCACATAATTAAACAAAAAGACATGATAATACAAGGAGGCATGTGACAGGTTTTGCTTTGTGGCCCAAATGTTTAGCTGCCTAGTTGTCCTGTTTTGACCATTCAAGGTAACCAGTTATAGGTGGTGGTGGGGTTGGTAGACTGCAAAATGTTCCCGGTCATTGGGGAGTTAAAGTAGAAAATCCAAAAATAAACAAAGATGAGAGCTTATAGTTTCTGCTGTTTGGAGAAGCAGCCCAGTGTGGACATGAAGGCCATTCATCACCAGAGACTGGCAGAGTGCCCATGTGAGGAGAATGCCAAGGTTCTGTTTGTTTCCTAACCCCATTAATTAGTATGTGGTGATAAATCACAGGCTGCCATGTCACAAACTACAAGCTGAAATCTTCCCAGGAAGATAAAGACTCAGCACTTCAACTGTGTAAAGGGTCTACTACTATAACTACTATAATACTGCTCCCTATGTACAAGAATATAACTACTATAATACTGCTCCTATGTATAAGAATATAACTACTATAATACTGCTCCCTATGTACAAGAATATAACTACTATAATACTGCTCCTATGTACAAGAATATAACTACTATAATACTGCCCCCTATGTACAAGAATATAACTACTATAATACTGCCTCCTATGTATAAGAATATAACTACTATAATACTGCTCCCTATGTACAAGAATATAACTACTATAATACTGCTCCTATGTACAAGAATACAACTACTATAATACTGCTCCTATGTATAAGAATATAACTACTATAATACTGCCCCCTATGTACAAGAATATAACTACTATAATACTGCTCCTATGTATAAGAATATAACTACTATAATACTGCTCCCTATGTACAAGAATATAACTACTATAATACTGCTCCTATGTACAAGAATACAACTACTATAATACTGCCCACTATGTACAAGAATATAACTACTATAATACTGCCTCCTATGTAAAAGAATATAACTACTATAATACTGCTCCTATGTACAAGAATATAACTACTATAATACTGCTCCTATGTACAAGAATATAACTACTATAATACTGCTCCTATGTACAAGAATATAACTACTATAATACAGCTCCTATGTACAAGAATATAACTACTATAATACTGCCCCTATGTACAAGAATATAACTACTATAATACTGCCCCTATGTACAAGAATATAACTACTATAATACTGCCCCTATGTACAAGAATATAACTACTATAATACTGCCCCCTATGTACAAGAATATAACTACTATAATACTGCCCCCATGTACAAGAATAACACTACTATAATACTGCCCCTATGTAGAAGAATATAATTACTATAATACTGCCCCTATGTACAAGAATAGAACTACTATAATACTGCCCCTATGTACAAGAATAGAACTACTATAATACTGCCCCCTATGTACAAGAATATAACTACTATAATACTGCTCCTATGTACAAGAATATAACTACTATAATACAGCTCCTATATACAAGAATATAACTACTATAATACTGCCCCTATGTACAAGAATATAACTACTATAATACTGCCCCTATGTACAAGAATATAACTACTATAATACTGCCCCTATGTACAAGAATATAACTACTATAATACTGCCCCCTATATACAAGAATATAACTACTATAATACTGCCCCCTATGTACAAGAATAACACTACTATAATACTGCCCCTATGTAGAAGAATATAACTACTATAATACTGCCCATATGTACAAGAATAGAACTACTATAATACTGCCCCTATGTACAAGAATATAACTACTATAATACTGCCCCCTATGTACAAGAATATAACTACTATAATACTGCCCCCCATGTACAAGAATAACACTACTATAATACTGCCCCTATGTAGAAGAATATAACTACTATAATACTGCCCCCCTATGTACAAGAATATAACTACTATAATACTGCTCCTATGAACAGGAATATAACTACTATAATACTGCCCCCTATGTACAAGAATATGACTACTATAATACTGCTCCCTATGTACAAGAATATAACTACTATAATACTGCCCCCTATGTACAAGAATATAACTACTATAATACTGCCCCCATGTACAAGAATATAACTACTATAATACTGCCCCTATGTAGAAGAATATAACTACTATAATACTGCCCCCTATGTACAAGAATATAACTACTATAATACTGCCCCCCATGTACAAGAATAACACTACTATAATACTGCCCCTATGTCGAAGAATATAACTACTATAATACTGCCCCTATGTACAAGAATAGAACTACTATAATACTGCCCCTATGTACAAGAATAGAACTACTATAATACTGCCCCCTATGTACAAGAATATAACTACTATAATACTGCTCCTATGTACAAGAATATAACTACTATAATACAGCTCCTATGTACAAGAATATAACTACTATAATACTGCCCCTATGTACAAGAATATAACTACTATAATACTGCCCCCTATGTACAAGAATATAACTACTATAATACTGCCCCCCATGTACAAGAATAACACTACTATAATACTGCCCCTATGTAGAAGAATATAATTACTATAATACTGCCCCTATGTAGAAGAATAGAACTACTATAATACTGCCCCTATGTACAAGAATAGAACTACTATAATACTGCCCCCTATGTACAAGAATATAACTACTATAATACTGCTCCTATGTACAAGAATATAACTACTATAATACAGCTCCTATGTACAAGAATATAACTACTATAATACTGCCCCCTATGTACAAGAATATAACTACTATAATACTGCCCCTATGTACAAGAATATAACTACTATAATACTGCCCCCTATGTACAAGAATATAACTACTATAATACTGCTCCTATGTACAAGAATATAACTACTATAATACTGCTCCTATGTACAAGAATATAAATACTATAATACTGCTCCTATGTACAAGAATATAACTACTATAATACTGCCCCTATGTACAAGAATATAACTACTATAATACTGCCCCCTATGTACAAGAATATAACTACTATAATACTGTTCCTATGTACAAGAATATAACTACTATAATACTGCCCCCTATGTACAAGAATATAACTACCATAATACTGCCCCTATGTACAAGAATAGAACTACTATAATACTTCTCCTATGTACAGAAATATAACTACTATAATACTGCCCCTATGTACAGAAATATAACTACTATAATACTGCCCCTATGTACAAGAATATACCTACTATAATACTGCCCCTATGTACAAGAATACAACTACTATAATACTGCCCACTATGTACAAGAATATAACTACTATAATACTGCCTCCTATGTAAAAGAATATAACTACTATAATACTGCTCCTATGTACAAGAATATAACTACTATAATACTGCTCCTATGTACAAGAATATAACTACTATAATACTGCTCCTATGTACAAGAATATAACTACTATAATACAGCTCCTATGTACAAGAATATAACTACTATAATACTGCCCCTATGTACAAGAATATAACTACTATAATACTGCCCCTATGTACAAGAATATAACTACTATAATACTGCCCCTATGTACAAGAATATAACTACTATAATACTGCCCCCTATGTACAAGAATATAACTACTATAATACTGCCCCCATGTACAAGAATAACACTACTATAATACTGCCCCTATGTAGAAGAATATAATTACTATAATACTGCCCCTATGTACAAGAATAGAACTACTATAATACTGCCCCTATGTACAAGAATAGAACTACTATAATACTGCCCCCTATGTACAAGAATATAACTACTATAATACTGCTCCTATGTACAAGAATATAACTACTATAATACAGCTCCTATATACAAGAATATAACTACTATAATACTGCCCCTATGTACAAGAATATAACTACTATAATACTGCCCCTATGTACAAGAATATAACTACTATAATACTGCCCCTATGTACAAGAATATAACTACTATAATACTGCCCCCTATATACAAGAATATAACTACTATAATACTGCCCCCTATGTACAAGAATAACACTACTATAATACTGCCCCTATGTAGAAGAATATAACTACTATAATACTGCCCATATGTACAAGAATAGAACTACTATAATACTGCCCCTATGTACAAGAATATAACTACTATAATACTGCCCCCTATGTACAAGAATATAACTACTATAATACTGCCCCCCATGTACAAGAATAACACTACTATAATACTGCCCCTATGTAGAAGAATATAACTACTATAATACTGCCCCCCTATGTACAAGAATATAACTACTATAATACTGCTCCTATGAACAGGAATATAACTACTATAATACTGCCCCCTATGTACAAGAATATGACTACTATAATACTGCTCCCTATGTACAAGAATATAACTACTATAATACTGCCCCCTATGTACAAGAATATAACTACTATAATACTGCCCCCATGTACAAGAATATAACTACTATAATACTGCCCCTATGTAGAAGAATATAACTACTATAATACTGCCCCCTATGTACAAGAATATAACTACTATAATACTGCCCCCCATGTACAAGAATAACACTACTATAATACTGCCCCTATGTCGAAGAATATAACTACTATAATACTGCCCCTATGTACAAGAATAGAACTACTATAATACTGCCCCTATGTACAAGAATAGAACTACTATAATACTGCCCCCTATGTACAAGAATATAACTACTATAATACTGCTCCTATGTACAAGAATATAACTACTATAATACAGCTCCTATGTACAAGAATATAACTACTATAATACTGCCCCTATGTACAAGAATATAACTACTATAATACTGCCCCCCATGTACAAGAATAACACTACTATAATACTGCCCCCCATGTACAAGAATAACACTACTATAATACTGCCCCTATGTAGAAGAATATAATTACTATAATACTGCCCCTATGTAGAAGAATAGAACTACTATAATACTGCCCCTATGTAGAAGAATATAACTACTATAATACTGCCCCCTATGTACAAGAATATAACTACTATAATACTGCCCCCCATGTACAAGAATAACACTACTATAATACTGCCCCTATGTCGAAGAATATAACTACTATAATACTGCCCCTATGTACAAGAATAGAACTACTATAATACTGCCCCTATGTACAAGAATAGAACTACTATAATACTGCCCCCTATGTACAAGAATATAACTACTATAATACTGCTCCTATGTACAAGAATATAACTACTATAATACAGCTCCTATGTACAAGAATATAACTACTATAATACTGCCCCTATGTACAAGAATATAACTACTATAATACTGCCCCCCATGTACAAGAATAACACTACTATAATACTGCCCCCCATGTACAAGAATAACACTACTATAATACTGCCCCTATGTAGAAGAATATAATTACTATAATACTGCCCCTATGTAGAAGAATAGAACTACTATAATACTGCCCCTATGTACAAGAATAGAACTACTATAATACTGCCCCCTATGTACAAGAATATAACTACTATAATACTGCTCCTATGTACAAGAATATAACTACTATAATACAGCTCCTATGTACAAGAATATAACTACTATAATACTGCCCCTATGTACAAGAATATAACTACTATAATACTGCCCCTATGTACAAGAATATAACTACTATAATACTGCCCCTATGTACAAGAATATAACTACTATAATACTGCCCCCTATGTACAAGAATATAACTACTATAATACTGCCCCCTATGTACAAGAATAACACTGCTATAATACTGCCCCTATGTAGAAGAATATAACTACTATAATACTGCCCCTATGTACAAGAATAGAACTACTATAATACTGCCCCTATGTACAAGAATAGAACTACTATAATACTGCCCCCTATGTACAAGAATATAACTACTATAATACTGCTCCTATGTAAAAGAATATAACTACTATAATACAGCTCCTATGTACAAGAATATAACTACTATAATACTGCCCCTATGTACAAGAATATAACTACTATAACACTGCCCCTATGTACAAGAATATAACTACTATAATACTGCCCCTATGTACAAGAATATAACTACTATAATACTGCCCCCTATGTGCAAGAATATAACTACTATAATACTGCCCCCTATGTACAAGAATATAACTACTATAATACTGCCCCTATGTACAAGAATAGAACTACTATACTACCGCCCCTATGTACAAGAATAGAACTACTATAATACTGCCCCTATGTACAAGAATAGAACTACTATAATACTGCCCCTATGTACAAGAATAGAACTACTATAATACTGCCCCTATGTACAAGAATAGAACTACTATAATACTGCCCCCTATGTACAAGAATATAACTACTATAATACTGCCCCCTATGTACAAGAGTATAACTACTATAATACTGCCCCTATGTACAAGAATATAACTACTATAATACTGCCCCCTATGTACAAGAATATAACTACTATAATACTGCCCCTATGTACAAGAATATAACTGCTATAATACTGCCCCCTATGTACAAGAATAGAACTACTATAATACTGCCCCTATGTACAAGAATATAACTGCTATAATACTGCCCCCTATGTACAAGAATAGAACTACTATAATACTGCCCCTATGTACAAGAATAGAACTACTATAATACTGCCCCTATGTACAAGAATATAACTACTATAATACTGCCCCTATGTAGAAGAATAGAACTACTATAATACTGCCCCTATGTACAAGAATAGAACTACTATAATACTGCCCCTATGTACAAGAATATAACTACTATAATACTGCCCCCTATGTACATGAATATAACTACTATAATACTGCCCCCTATGTACAAGAATATAACTACTATAATACTGCCCCTATGTACAAGAATATAACTACTATAATACTGCCCCCTATGTACAAGAATATAACTACTATAATACTGCCCCTATGTACAAGAATATAACTGCTATAATACTGCCCCCTATGTACAAGAATATAACTACTATAATACTGCCCCTATGTACAAGAATATAACTACTATAATACTGCCCCTATGTACAAGAATAGAACTACTATAATACTGCCCCCTATGTACAAGAATATAACTACTATAATACTGCTCCTATGTACAAGAATATAACTACTATAATACAGCTCCTATGTACAAGAATATAACTACTATAATACTGCCCCTATGAACAAGAATATAACCACTATAATACTGCCCCTATGTACAAGAATATAACTACTATAATACTGCCCCTATGTACAAGAATATAACTACTATAATACTGCCCCCTATGTACAAGAATATAACTACTATAATACTGCCCCCTATGTACAAGAATAGAACTACTATAATACTGCCCCTATGTACAAGAATAGAACTACTATAATACTGCCCCTATGTACAAGAATAGAACTACTATACTACCGCCCCTATGTACAAGAATAGAACTACTATAATACTGCCCCTATGTACAAGAATAGAATTACTATAATACTGCCCCTATGTACAAGAATATAACTACTATAATACTGCCCCTATGTACAAGAATATAACTACTATAATACTGCCCCCTATGTACAAGAATATAACTACTATAATACTGCTCCTATGTATAAGAATATAACTACTATAATACTGCTCCCTATGTACAAGAATATAACTACTATAATACTGCTCCTATGTACAAGAATATAACTACTATAATACTGCCCCCTATGTACAAGAATATAACTACGATAATACTGCCCCCTATGTACAAGAATATAACTACTATAATACTGCCCCCTATGTACAAGAATATAACTACTATAATACTGCCCCTATGTACAAGAATATAACTACTATAATACTGCCCCCTATGTACAAGAATATAACTACTATAATACTGCTCCTATGTACAAGAATATAACTACTATAATACTGCTCCTATGTACAAGAATATAAATACTATAATACTGCTCCTATGTACAAGAATATAACTACTATAATACTGCCCCTATGTACAAGAATATAACTACTATAATACTGCCCCCTATGTACAAGAATATAACTACTATAATACTGTTCCTATGTACAAGAATAGAACTACTATAATACTTCTCCTATGTACAGAAATATAACTACTATAATACTGCCCCTATGTACAGAAATATAACTACTATAATACTGCCCCTATGTACAAGAATATACCTACTATAATACTGCCCCTATGTACAAGAATACAACTACTATAATACTGCCCACTATGTACAAGAATATAACTACTATAATACTGCCTCCTATGTAAAAGAATATAACTACTATAATACTGCTCCTATGTACAAGAATATAACTACTATAATACTGCTCCTATGCACAAGAATATAACTACTATAATACAGCTCCTATGTACAAGAATATAACTACTATAATTCTGCCCCTATGTACAAGAATATAACTACTATAATACTGCCCCCTATGTACAAGAATATAACTACTATAATACTGCCCCCATGTACAAGAATAACACTACTATAATACTGCCCCTATGTAGAAGAATATAATTACTATAATACTGCCCCTATGTACAAGAATAGAACTACTATAATACTGCCCCTATGTACAAGAATAGAACTACTATAATACTGCCCCCTATGTACAAGAATATAACTACTATAATACTGCTCCTATGTACAAGAATATAACTACTATAATACAGCTCCTATATACAAGAATATAACTACTATAATACTGCCCCTATGTACAAGAATATAACTACTATAATACTGCCCCTATGTACAAGAATATAACTACTATAATACTGCCCCTATGTACAAGAATATAACTACTATAATACTGCCCCCTATATACAAGAATATAACTACTATAATACTGCCCCCTATGTACAAGAATAACACTACTATAATACTGCCCCTATGTAGAAGAATAGAACTACTATAATACTGCCCATATGTACAAGAATAGAACTACTATAATACTGCCCCTATGTACAAGAATATAACTACTATAATACTGCCCCCTATGTACAAGAATATAACTACTATAATACTGCCCCCCATGTACAAGAATAACACTACTATAATACTGCCCCTATGTAGAAGAATATAACTACTATAATACTGCCCCCCTATGTACAAGAATATAACTACTATAATACTGCTCCTATGAACAGGAATATAACTACTATAATACTGCCCCCTATGTACAAGAATATGACTACTATAATACTGCTCCCTATGTACAAGAATATAACTACTATAATACTGCCCCCTATGTACAAGAATATAACTACTATAATACTGCCCCCATGTACAAGAATATAACTACTATAATACTGCCCCTATGTAGAAGAATATAACTACTATAATACTGCCCCCTATGTACAAGAATATAACTACTATAATACTGCTCCTATGTACAAGAATATAACTACTATAATACTGCCCCCTATGTACAAGAATATAACTACTATAATACTGCCCCCCATGTACAAGAATAACACTACTATAATACTGCCCCTATGTCGAAGAATATAACTACTATAATACTGCCCCTATGTACAAGAATAGAACTACTATAATACTGCCCCTATGTACAAGAATAGAACTACTATAATACTGCCCCCTATGTACAAGAATATAACTACTATAATACTGCTCCTATGTACAAGAATATAACTACTATAATACAGCTCCTATGTACAAGAATATAACTACTATAATACTGCCCCTATGTACAAGAATATAACTACTATAATACTGCCCCCTATGTACAAGAATATAACTACTATAATACTGCCCCCCATGTACAAAAATAACACTACTATAATACTGCCCCTATGTAGAAGAATATAATTACTATAATACTGCCCCTATGTAGAAGAATAGAACTACTATAATACTGCCCCTATGTACAAGAATAGAACTACTATAATACTGCTCCTATGTACAAGAATATAACTACTATAATACAGCTCCTATGTACAAGAATATAACTACTATAATACTGCCCCTATGTACAAGAATATAACTACTATAATACTGCCCCTATGTACAAGAATATAACTACTATAATACTGCCCCTATGTACAAGAATATAACTACTATAATACTGCCCCCTATGTACAAGAATATAACTACTATAATACTGCCCCCTATGTACAAGAATAACACTGCTATAATACTGCCCCTATGTAGAAGAATATAACTACTATAATACTGCCCCTATGTACAAGAATAGAACTACTATAATACTGCCCCTATGTACAAGAATAGAACTACTATAATACTGCCCCCTATGTACAAGAATATAACTACTATAATACTGCTCCTATGTAAAAGAATATAACTACTATAATACAGCTCCTATGTACAAGAATATAACTACTATAATACTGCCCCTATGTACAAGAATATAACTACTATAACACTGCCCCTATGTACAAGAATATAACTACTATAATACTGCCCCTATGTACAAGAATATAACTACTATAATACTGCCCCCTATGTGCAAGAATATAACTACTATAATACTGCCCCCTATGTACAAGAATATAACTACTATAATACTGCCCCTATGTACAAGAATAGAACTACTATACTACCGCCCCTATGTACAAGAATAGAACTACTATAATACTGCCCCTATGTACAAGAATAGAACTACTATAATATTGCCCCTATGTACAAGAATAGAACTACTATAATACTGCCCCTATGTACAAGAATAGAACTACTATAATACTGCCCCCTATGTACAAGAATATAACTACTATAATACTGCCCCCTATGTACAAGAGTATAACTACTATAATACTGCCCCTATGTACAAGAATATAACTACTATAATACTGCCCCCTATGTACAAGAATATAACTACTATAATACTGCCCCTATGTACAAGAATATAACTGCTATAATACTGCCCCCTATGTACAAGAATAGAACTACTATAATACTGCCCCTATGTACAAGAATATAACTGCTATAATACTGCCCCCTATGTACAAGAATAGAACTACTATAATACTGCCCCTATGTACAAGAATAGAACTACTATAATACTGCCCCTATGTACAAGAATATAACTACTATAATACTGCCCCTATGTAGAAGAATAGAACTACTATAATACTGCCCCTATGTACAAGAATAGAACTACTATAATACTGCCCCTATGTACAAGAATATAACTACTATAATACTGCCCCCTATGTACATGAATATAACTACTATAATACTGCCCCCTATGTACAAGAATATAACTACTATAATACTGCCCCTATGTACAAGAATATAACTACTATAATACTGCCCCCTATGTACAAGAATATAACTACTATAATACTGCCCCTATGTACAAGAATATAACTGCTATAATACTGCCCCCTATGTACAAGAATATAACTACTATAATACTGCCCCTATGTACAAGAATATAACTACTATAATACTGCCCCTATGTACAAGAATAGAACTACTATAATACTGCCCCCTATGTACAAGAATATAACTACTATAATACTGCTCCTATGTACAAGAATATAACTACTATAATACAGCTCCTATGTACAAGAATATAACTACTATAATACTGCCCCTATGAACAAGAATATAACCACTATAATACTGCCCCTATGTACAAGAATATAACTACTATAATACTGCCCCTATGTACAAGAATATAACTACTATAATACTGCCCCCTATGTACAAGAATATAACTACTATAATACTGCCCCCTATGTACAAGAATAGAACTACTATAATACTGCCCCTATGTACAAGAATAGAACTACTATAATACTGCCCCTATGTACAAGAATAGAACTACTATACTACCGCCCCTATGTACAAGAATAGAACTACTATAATACTGCCCCTATGTACAAGAATAGAATTACTATAATACTGCCCCTATGTACAAGAATATAACTACTATAATACTGCCCCTATGTACAAGAATATAACTACTATAATACTGCCCCCTATGTACAAGAATATAACTACTATAATACTGCCCCCTATGTACAAGAATATAACTACTATAATACTGCCCCTATGTACAAGAATATAACTACTATAATACTGCCCCCTATGTAAAAGAATATAACTACTATAATACTGCCCCTATGTACAAGAATATAACTGCTATAATACTGCCCCCTATGTACAAGAATATAACTACTATAATACTGCCCCTATGTACAAGAATATAACTACTATAATACTGCCCCCTATGTACAAGAATAGAACTACTATAATACTGCCCCTATGTACAAGAATAGAACTACTCTAATACTGCCCCTATGTACAAGAATAGAACTACTATACTACCGCCCCTATGTACAAGAATAGAACTACTATAATACTGCCCCTATGTACAAGAATAGAATTACTATAATACTGCCCCTATGTACAAGAATATAACTACTATAATACTGCCCCTATGTACAAGAATATAACTACTATAATACTGCCCCCTATGTACAAGAATATAACTACTATAATACTGCCCCCTATGTACAAGAATATAACTACTATAATACTGCCCCTATGTACAAGAATATAACTACTATAATACTGCCCCCTATGTACAAGAATATAACTACTATAATACTGCCCCTATGTACAAGAATATAACTGCTATAATACTGCCCCCTATGTACAAGAATAGAACTACTATAATACTGCCCCTATGTACAAGAATAGAACTACTATAATACTGCCCCTATGTACAAGAATATAACTACTATAATACTGCCCCTATGTACAAGAATATAACTACTATAATACTGCCCCTATGTACAAGAATAGAACTACTATAATACTGCCCCCTATGTACAAGAATAGAACTACTATAATACTGCTCCTATGTACAAGAATATAACTACTATAATACAGCTCCTATGTACAAGAATATAACTACTATAATACTGCCCCTATGTACAAGAATATAACTACTATAATACTGCCCCTATGTACAAGAATATAACTACTATAATACTGCCCCTATGTACAAGAATATAACTACTATAATACTGCCCCCTATGTACAAGAATATAACTACTATAATACTGCCCCCTATGTACAAGAATATAACTACTATAATACTGCCCCTATGTACAAGAATAGAACTACTATAATACTGCCCCTATGTACAAGAATAGAACTACTATACTACCGCCCCTATGTACAAGAATAGAACTACTATAATACTGCCCCTATGTACAAGAATAGAACTACTATAATACTGCCCCTATGTACAAGAATATAACTACTATAATACTGCCCTTATGTACAAGAATATAACTACTATAATACTGCCCCCTATGTACAAGAATATAACTACTATAATACTGCCCCCTATGTACAAGAATATAACTACTATAATACTGCCCCTATGTACAAGAATATAACTACTATAATACTGCCCCCTATGTACAAGAATATAACTACTATAATACTGCCCCTATGTACAAGAATATAACTGCTATAATACTGCCCCCTATGTACAAGAATAGAACTACTATAATACTGCCCCTATGTACAAGAATAGAACTACTATAATACTGCCCCTATGTACAAGAATATAACTACTATAATACTGCCCCTATGTACAAGAATAGAACTACTATAATACTGCCCCTATGTACAAGAATATAACTACTATAATACTGCCCCTATGTACAAGAATATAACTACTATAATACTGCCCCCTATGTACAAGAATATAACTACTATAATACTGCCCCCTATGTACAAGAATATAACTACTATAATACTGCCCCTATGTACAAGAATATAACTACTATAATACTGCCCCCTATGTACAAGAATATAACTACTATAATACTGCCCCTATGTACAAGAATATAACTGCTATAATACTGCCCCCTATGTACAAGAATATAACTACTATAATACTGCCCCTATGTACAAGAATATAACTACTATAATACTGCTCCTATGTACAAGAATATAACTACCACAATACTGCCCCTATGTACAAGAATATAACTACTATAATACTGCCCCTATGTACAAGAATATAACTACTATAATACTGCTCATATGTACAAGAATATAACTACTATAATACTGCTCATATGTACAAGAATATAACTACTATAATACTGCCCCCTATGTACAAGAATATAACTACTATAATACTGCCCCCTATGTACAAGAATATAACTACTATAATACTGCCCCTATGTACAAGAATATAACTACTATAATACTGCTCATATGTACAAGAATATAACTACTATAATACTGCTCCTACGTACAAGAATATAACTACTATAATACTGCCCCTATGTACAAGAATATAACTACTATAATACTGTCCCCTATGTACAAGAATATAACTACTATAATACTGCCTCATGTACAAGAATATAACTACTATAATACTGCCCCCTATGTACAAGAATATAACTACTATAATACTGCCCCTATGTACAAGAATATAACTACCACAATACTGCCCCTATGTACAAGAATATAACTACTATAATACTGACCCTATGTACAAGAATATAACTACTATAATACTGCTCATATGTACAAGAATATAACTACTATAATACTGCCCCCTATGTACAAGAATATAACTACTATAATACTGCCCCCTATGTACAAGAATATAACTACTATAATACTGCCCCTATGTACAAGAATATAACTACTATAATACTGCTCATATGTACAAGAATATAACTACTATAATACTGCTCATATGTACAAGAATATAACTACTATAATACTGCCCCCTATGTACAAGAATATAACTACTAGAATACTGCCCCCTATGTGCAAGAATATAACTACTATAATACTGTCCCTATGTACAAGTACAGGAATATAACTACTATAATACTGCCCCCTATGTACAAGAATATAACTACTAGAATACTGCTCCTATGTACAGGAATATAACTACTATAATACTGCCCCTATGTACAAGAATATGACTACTATAATATTGCTCATATGTACAAGAATATAACTACTATAATACTGCTCCCTATGTACAAGAATATAACTACTAGAATACTGCCCCCTATGTACAAGAATATAACTACTATAATACTGTCCCTATGTACAAGAATATAACCACTATAATACTGCCCCCTATGTACAAGATATAACTACTATAATACTGCCCCCTATGTACAAGAATATAACTACTATAATATTGCTCCTATGTACAACAATATAACTACTATAATACTGCTCCTATGTACAACAACATAACTACTATAATACTGCCCCCTATGTACAAGAATATAACTACTAGAGTACTGCCCCCTATGTGCAAGAATATAGCTACTAGAATACTGTCCCCTATGTACAAGAATATAACTACTATAATACTGTCCCTATGTTCAAGTACAAGAATATAACTACTATAATACTGCCCCCTATGTACAAGAATATAACTACTAGAATACTGCCCCCTATGTGCAAGAATATAACTACTATAATACTGTCCCTATGTACAAGTACAGGAATATAACTACTATAATACTGCCCCCTATGTACAAGAATATAACTACTATAATACTGCTCATATGTACAAGAATATAACTACTATAATACTGCTCCCTATGTACAAGAATATAACTACTAGAATACTGCCCCCTATGTACAAGAATATAACTACTATAATACTGTCCCTATGTACAAGAATATAACTACTATAATACTGCTCCCTATGTACAAGAATATAACTACTATAATACTGCTCCTATGTACAACAATATAACTACTATAATACTGCCCCCTATGTACAAGAATATACAGTGGGTACGGAAAGTATTCAGACCCCTTTAAATTTTTCACTCTTTGCTTCATTGCAGCCATTTGGTAAATTCTGAAAAGTTCATTTTTTTCTCATTAAAGCACTCTGCACCCTATCTTCCCTGAAAAAAAACTTTTTGCAAATTTTCTCTATGACTTCTTCTCTGGACTACCCGTTTTCCCGCACTTTTCCCTATTATACCTCTCCCCCCCTTTACCCCACCCCCATCCAAATGCCCGCCCCTCCAAACCTATACCCAATCCCGACCATTGGGATTTAAAAATTGCACCCTCCTGGCCAATCCCGGTCATGTGGGGCTTCCTTCTAGGTTCCCATGCCTCCAGCCCCCTTCTTGATCGTGTACGGCCAACCCGGGTTCCATAGCTCTGTAAGCCCCCTCCCATCATACCGACCTCACGTACCTTAACAAATAAAAACACTGCACCTGTAATTTCTTTGGATAAATTTGGCCACAGCGGCCACTTTATTAACAAACAACATTAACATATAAACATTATTATTCAAATAAATAAGAAGGGAGGGTTCTTGGAGTTAAAAATTAGATCTGGCATAACTAAACCGAAATCGAACCACCATGTTACCCTCAGCCGTCTCCCCACTGACTTCCTTCCTGGACTGACTGTTTTCCCGCACTTTTCCCTATTATACCTCCCCCCCCTTTCCAGTGCCCGCCCCTCCAGACTTATAACCAATCCCAATATTGTGATTCAAAATTGCACCCTCGTGGCCCATCCCGGTCATGTGGGGCTTCCTTCTAGTTTCACTTGCTTCCAGCCCCCTTCTTGACCGTGTACTGCCAAGCCGGGTTCCATCGTTCAACATGCCCCCTCATCTTCCAGCGCTCACCTTTCCCCACCAAATAAAAACACTGCACCTGTATTTCTTTTGGATAAATTTGGCCACAGCGGCCATTTTATTAACAAAACAACATTAACATATTAACAGTGTTATAAAATAAATAAGAAGGGAGGGTTCTTGGAGTTAAAATTAGATCTGGCATAAATTAAACAGAACTCGAACCACCATGTTACCCTCAGCCGTCCATCACCAGCTCAAGGGCACCAAAAGCTCCCAGGGTAAAACCCCGTCCAGAGCCCAAAACCAAATGCCAGATCACCCCGCTTAATCAAGGCACTGCCTGTGATCATCCAATATTCTTTCCACCGACACTTCTGTGCCAACTCCAAGAACCCCACTCCCCGCCACCAACGAACAGCCCTGACCACCTCAGGCTCGAGAGCGCCCCAACACCGCCAAAGCCCTTTCTATCCCCTCCTGTGTGGCCAATGCCCATAAATCGATGCCAATATCGTTCAAATGCACGCCATCCTTTTGTCACGGGTGTGTTGCCACGAAGATCGTCACGAGTACACAGCCTGACTTCTCGCAGCTGACTTGTTGGTGCTTTGTGTTTTTTCGGCAGTGAAGGAGTTAATTCTCTCTCTCTCTGGGCTAGCTGAGGTCCAGCCTCGCCCAGCTGCAATCAATGCTTCTTTAGTGAGACTCCTTCATATTCCTGCAGGTCTGTTTGGGAGGTGTCGGTGAAAGCTTTTCATTCAGACTTACAGAGCGGATCGTGGTGTTTGGAGTTGCTGAGATAAGTGTATTTGGAAGTGTATTTTCCCTTTCCTCGCTTTATCATTTATCTCCTTTCCCGTTGGTGTTCCCTCTGTTGTAGTTGTGTAGAAGTTGTATGCAAGGTGGTTTTGGTTTTTCCCTTGTACTGTCTCGTTCGTCTAAATACTGTGTGTGGGCATATTATTTCTGGTTCCCAATTGTTGTGATCGGGGTCCTTCTCAGGACTAGATTACTGAGGTGCAGGGATCCTCAGGAGGTAGGGGTTACGCTGGCGGCCTGGACCTCTGTACCTTTAACAGTACCTCCAGGTTGAGGGATTAGTCAGGGCCCCAGCTTAGGGTGAGCTTAGGCCCCCTACCTCCAGTATTCTGTGACAGTGTGACATTTTCACCGACCAGCTTAGTTTTTCTCCAGCTACCATGGATCCAGTAGCCGGTCTAGCTCGGCAGTTGCAGAGTTTGTCCATGGGGCTGGCGGACGTTAGGTCCAAGGTTTTGCATCCTCTGGAGCAAGCCGGACCAGAACCTAAAGTAGCTCTCCCTGACAGGTTCACTGGGGGGCGGGACAAGTTTTTTGTTTTCCGGGAGGCATGCAAATTGTACTTTCGGCTGCGGCCTCGGTTATCGGGCAGCGAAGAACAAAGGGTGGGAATTGTCATCTCGCTCCTACAAGGGGACCCACAATCTTGGGCGTTCTCTCTTCCCCCAAGCTCCCCGGTTCTCCAGTCAGTGGATAGGTTTTTCGCTGCTCTGGGACTCGTATATGATGACCCAGATCGGATCTCCCTTGCTGAGTCTAAGTTACGTAGGATTCAGCAGGGAGATCGTCCGGCGGAGGAATTCTGTTCGGAGTTCCGTAGGTGGGCCACGGACACCCAGTGGAATGACCCGGCTCTTAGGAGCCAGTTTTGTCATGGTTTATCCGACAAATTACAGGATGTGTTGGCACAGTATGACTCTCCCGCGTCACTGGAAGCCGCTATGGCCCTTGCCATTCGCGTTGACAGACGGCTTCGGGAGAGGTGCGGGATAACTCTACCCCCTGTAATGTCTCCACCTCCTACAAGGTCCCCTCATATGGTGGTTCCCCTGGTCAGTCCGGAGGAGCCTATGCAAT
Organism: Phyllobates terribilis; assembly: GCF_046119375.1. NCBI lineage: Eukaryota > Metazoa > Chordata > Amphibia > Anura > Dendrobatidae > Phyllobates > Phyllobates terribilis. Next base: position 56,863,924 of record NW_027362762.1, read on the forward strand.
TAGGAGGGACATCATTTCGGGGAAGGGGACCGGTGGAGCGCCATAAGACAGGAAGGTGTTTCCTCTGCGGGAAAAAGGGACATTTTATTGGGGGGTGTCCATCCCGTCCCTTGCAGAGTAAAGAGTCGTCGAAAAAACTGTTGATCCCAGGTTGTGTGGTGGACGGCAATCTGGGAGTAGGTATTTCGTCCCTAGGTTCGTCTCAGTTTCTCGTACCGGCGGAGGTGGTGGTGGGTGCGAGAACTGAGAGGATATCTGTTCTTCTGGATAGTGGGGCCGGGGCTAATCTGGTTGATGCTCGGTTTGCCCGGGTTCAAGGTATGCGATTGAGTGAGTTGGCTAAACCCATCCCCATATTCTCGATCGATGCCAGGCCTCTCGGTCAGGGAAGTTTTTTGCAAGCTGTGCATGGCGTAAAACTTCAAGTGGGGGCAATACATAAAGAACTGTTGTCTTGCTACGTGTTGGAGGGTCTTCATACTCCTATAGTGTTGGGCCTTCCTTGGTTAGCTAAGCATAACCCGGTTATTAATTGGCAAACCAGAGAGATAAGCCAATGGAGTAAATTCTGTAATAAAAACTGCATGAACACGGTCATCGGTGCGGTTACTCCTTGGGTCTTACCTCCATTTCTGGCGGACTTTGAGGATGTATTCTCGGAGAATGGGTGTCAGGAACTACCTCCTCATCGCGAGTATGACTGTTCTGTAAAACTGCTCCCTGAGGCAAAGTTACCTAAAGCTAGGTTGTATAACCTTTCTGGTCCTGAGAGGCAGGCCATGAAGGATTATATTTCTGAAAGTCTGGCTAAGGGGCATATTAGACCTTCATCTTCACCGGTGGCCGCGGGGTTCTTCTTTGTTAAGAAGAAAGATGGAGGCCTACGCCCTTGCCTGGATTTCCGTGAACTTAATCGGATTACGGTCCGAGATCCGTATCCGCTCCCACTTATTCCCGATCTCTTTAATCAGATCGTGGGCGCCAAATGGTTCTCTAAGTTGGATCTCAGGGGGGCGTACAATCTGATTAGGATGAAGGAGGGGGATGAGTGGAAGACGGCTTTTAACACTCCGGAGGGGCATTATGAGAACCTTGTCATGCCATTCGGTCTGACTAATGCCCCGGCGGTGTTTCAACACTTTGTTAATGATATTTTTCGCCACCTGGTGGGACAGTTTGTTGTCATATATCTGGATGATATCTTAATTTACTCGCCGGATCTGGTGTCTCATCAGGAGCACGTTAGACAGGTGTTACAGATCTTGCGGGATAATAAACTGTATGCCAAGTGGGAAAAGTGTGTGTTCGCCGTACAGGAACTCCAGTTTTTAGGCTTCCTGGTTTCAGCGTCCGGTTTTCGTATGGACCCTGGGAAAGTGCGGGCAGTTCTTGAGTGGGATCGGCCGGAGAATCTTAAGGCACTACAACGTTTCCTGGGGTTTGCTAACTATTACCGGAAGTTCATTCGTAATTTCTCGTCCATGGTTAAGCCTCTCACAGACATGACTAAAAAGGGGACGGATTTTTCTAGGTGGTCTGACAAGGCTTGTCAAGCATTCTCCTCCTTGAAAAAATGTTTTGCCTCGGCACCCATACTCATTCAACCTGATGCGTCTCAGCCATTCTTTGTAGAGGTAGACGCTTCCGAGGTAGGGGTGGGAGCAGTATTGTCACAGGGTTCGTCCCCTGGTAAGTGGCATCCGTGCGCCTTTTTCTCTAAAAAATTGTCGTCCGCTGAGAGGAATTACGATGTCGGCAATAGGGAACTCTTGGCCATTAAGTTAGCTTTTGAGGAGTGGCGCCATTTTTTGGAGGGGGCAGTTCATCCGGTCACCGTCATCACCGATCACAAGAACCTGCTATATCTGGAGTCCGCTAAACGTCTGAATCCCAGACAAGCTAGGTGGTCATTGTTTTTTACCAGGTTTAATTTCGTCGTTACTTATCGTCCTGGGTCTAAAAATGTAAAGGCGGATGCCTTATCTCGTAGTTTCCCTGGGGCCGGGAATACGGACGACCCGATTCCTATTCTTCAGGAGGGGGTGGTGGTTTCGGCAGTATGCTCTGAGCTGGAGGAGGAGATATTGGAGGCTCAGGGGTACGCCCCTGTTGGACCTCCGGGGAGACTGTTCGTTCCAGATCAGTTGCGACAAAAGGTGATCGAGGCACACCATAACTCAGTTTTTGCAGGACACCCGGGGAGTAAAGCAACTGTGGATCTCCTCTCGCGTCGGTTTTGGTGGCCTAACTTACATAAAGAGGTGGTAACTTTTGTCGCGTCCTGTGGGGTTTGTGCGCGCTCTAAGACCTCACATACCCGTCCGTCTGGGGCCCTTTTACCTTTGAAGATCCCGGAGCGTCCTTGGACTCATCTGTGTTAGAACCTTGCTGTTAGGTTTTTTTTCCTTTGCTGGTCACATGACCTTGTTGGCCTATTTAATCCTGCTCCGCCCTTCTGGCTTTGCTGGACTTCATTGTATATCTACTTTCTAGCTAGCCTGTGCTCTGTATCTAACTCTGTTAGTTTGCTTGGTCTACGGACCTCTAGGTTCTATCTATTTTGTTTGTTCGTCTGTCTGCTACTATTTCTGTTAGGAGGTGTCCCATATTCCTCCCAGTCCTTAGTACTTCTAGGGATTCCCTCCCCAAATCTATAGGTCTCCGTACAGACTAGATTAGGACTTTAGCAGGTCTGATCGCAGGATCAGGTTCCCTGTTACATCGTAGGGATTCAGCTGAGTCTAATAGTAGGGACAGATCTCCTCTCTTTCCTTAGCTTTGGTAGCAGAACATAACAGTAAGTCCAGCCTGTAAATTCTCTAAGGAAAGATTTTTTTTTTTGTTCCATCATGGTGTCGGTTCAGGATTTGGCTAAACACCTGCAGGGACTCTCTCTGGAAGTGGCCGAGCTCCGTCAGCACGTGAGTAACTGTCCTGGAGCATATTTCTTGGAGCCTAAGGTATGTTTGCCGGATTTATTTTTTGGTGAACATCGAGAATTTTTTTCATTTAAAAATGCTTGCTTATTGTATTTTCGTTTGAGACCCAAGTCCTCTGGGGATGAATCCCAGCGCGTAGGGTTCATAATGTCACTTTTGCGCAAAGAGCCTCAGGAGTGGGCCTTTTCTTTGCAACCTAGTGATACATGCTTCAGATCAGTGGATAGTTTTTTTTCTGCTTTAGGACTATTATATGATGATCCTGACCGTGTGGCATCAGCTGAGACTGAGTTGAGACGTTTAAAACAAGGATCAGGTAATATGGAAAAATATTGTACACATTTTCGTCGTTGGTCCACTCAAACAGGGTGGAACGATTCTGCTCTGAAAAGTCTATTTCTTGCTGGGCTCAGTGAAAAGGTTAAAGACCTGCTAATTGCTTATCCTACACCTGAAGATTTGCAACAGGCTATGCAATTAGCTATACGGGTGGATAGAAGACTGCGTGCTAGGGTTAATGAGAGCAAATCCTCTGCTATGTCAGTTTCTGGTTATGATAATGTGTGTACTAACAGTGGTGAACCGATGGAGATTGGATCGGTGGCACCTCGCTCTCAAGAAAAACACCGTCGTTTTTCAGAAGGCTTGTGTTTCTATTGCGGGAAATCTGGTCATTTGATTAAAGGCTGTGAGCTTCGTATGAAGAAAGAAAAAAAAATGGTCAGTCACGCCCGTATTGCCTGTTTAAATTCCAAGGGTATATTTTTAGCTGCTTCCACGATTGCTCAGGAAAAATTAATGGAATTTCGGGTGTTTGTTGATTGCGGGTCTACACTGAATGTAATTGATGGGGGATTCGTGGAAAAACTCAATTTAAAACCTGAACCTTTATCATCCCCCATTGCTGTGGTTTCTGTGGATGGCTCCCCTTTGAAGAATATTACTCTCAAGGTCAGTGAATTTCCTCTCACTATTAATGGTGTTCACCATGAGAAATTGGATTTGGTAGTGTTGAATAACTTGCCTTCTCCAGTAATATTGGGTTTGCCCTGGTTAAAATTTCACAATCCTGTACTGGATTGGTCTACCAGTGAAATTAAATCCTGGAGCCATAAATGTTATGACAAGTGTTGTAACGGGCGTATTGCAGCTTTGGATAGGGGAGAATTGCCTGTTCCTATTCAGGATTTTTGGAGAGTTTTTTCTGAGAAGGAATCGCAGGTTTTGCCTCCCCATAGAGACTATGATTGTTCTATTGAATTTGTCCCTGGAGCGACTCTTCCTAAAAGTCGTTTATTTAACCTTACTATTCCTGAGAGGAAGGCTTTGGAGGAACACATACAGACAAGTTTGGCCGCCGGTCACATTAGGCCCTCTAAGTCTCCTGTGGCGGTTGGATTTTTTTTTTGTAAAAAAAAAGGACGGCGGTTTACGTCCTTGTCTGGATTTTCGTGAGATTAACAAAATTACGGTACGCAATCCTTACCCACTGCCATTGATTCCTGATCTGTTTAACCAGTTATTGGGGGCCAAGTGGTTCTCTAAAATTGACCTTAAGGGGGCATACAATCTGTTGCGCATGAAGGAGGGTGATGAATGGAAGACTGCTTTTAACACTCCTGTGGGTCATTTTGAGAATCTGGTTATGCCTTTTGGTCTTACTAATGCTCCTGCATTTTTTCAGAATCTGATTAATGACATCCTTAGACCTTTGATCGGTAAAAATGTGGTTGTGTATTTGGATGACATTTTGATTTATTCGCCAGATCTGGAGTCTCATTGGCGGAGCGTGCGTGAGGTATTACAGTTATTAATGGACAATTCGCTTTTTGCTAAGCTGGAGAAATGTGAGTTCGCTGTACAGAGAATTAGTTTTTTGGGCTACATTATCTCCAGCAAAGGTTTTGAGATGGATCCGGTTAAGGTTCAGGCTGTGCAGGAATGGCCTAGGCCTATTGGTTTGAAATCAATACAGAGGTTTTTGGGTTTCGCCAATTACTATAGAAAATTCATAAAAAATTTTTCTAGTATTGTCAAACCTCTGACTGATCTCACCAGGAAAGGTGCTGATGCGGTTCAGTGGTCTTCTGAGGCCATTGAAGCTTTTGTGTATCTCAAGGAGAGGTTCACCTCTGCTCCCATCCTTATGCAGCCTGATGTTACTAGGCCGTTTTTGGTTGAGGTTGATGCTTCCTCTGTGGGGGTTGGCGCAGTATTGTCTCAGGATAACGGGGATGGATTACATCCCTGTGCATTTTTTTCAAAAAAATTTTCGGAGACTGAATTGAATTACGATATTGGTAATCGGGAATTATTGGCTATTAAACTCGCATTTGAACACTGGCGCCACTTCTTGGAAGGTGCGGAATTTCCCGTTCAGGTTCTTACGGATCATAAAAATCTGATATATCTTGACGCTGCCAAGCGCCTGAATGCCCGTCAGGCTAGGTGGGCACTGTTTTTCTCGCGGTTTAATTTCTCCGTTACTTACATCCCTGGTACTAAGAATGTTAAGGCGGATGCCTTGTCTCGCAGTTTTTCTCCCATAGTCGGTGCTGAGAAAGAGGAAAACATTTTACAAGAAGGTGTTGTGATAGCTGCTTTAGACTCCGTTTTGGAAGATGAGATTCTTAAAGCTCAGGAGAATGCCCCATCTAACACTCCTCATGGGAGGTTGTTTGTGCCTGGGACCTTTAGGAGAGATTTGTTTGTTGAGTGTCACGAATCTCGGTTGGCAGGTCATCCCGGAATCTCTGAGACCAAGAGACTGGTGGGTCGCAGTTTTTGGTGGCCTGGATGGCAGAAGGAAGTCATTAAGTGGGTGCGCCAATGTACTATATGTGCTAGATCTAAGTCCTCACATACTCCTGCTGCGGGGTTGCTTTGTCCTTTGGAGGTCCCCAGTGCTCCTTGGACACATTTGGCTATGGACTTTATAACTGACCTTCCCCCCTCTGAGGGTTTTACTGTCATCTGGGTGGTCGTGGACCGTTTTAGCAAGATGTGTCACTTGGTTCCCTTCGTCAAACTGCCCTGCGCTAAAACTCTCGCTAAGGCCTTTGTCAAGGAAATTGTCAGACTTCATGGCGTTCCTACTGACATTGTTTCTGATAGGGGTCCTCAGTTCGTGGCTCGTTTTTGGCGTGCCTTTTGTGACAGGTTGGGAATTCATTTGTCGTTTTCGTCCGGATATCATCCTGAATCTAATGGCCAGACAGAAAGGAAAAACCAGGATGTTGAGCAGTTCTTGCGTTGTTTTGTGGCAGACAATCAAGAGGGGTGGTCTGAGTTTCTGCCACTTGCCGAATTTGCTCTGAACAATCATACATCTTCTTCTGCTGGTTGTTCGCCTTTTTTTTGTTGTTCTGGGAGACATCCGTCGTTTGGGTCGTTCTCCAAGTTGGGATCTGCCGTGCCTGAGGAGGAGAATTTTTCCGGTGATTTGGAAAGAGTTTGGACGGATGTGCGTGGTAATCTTCAGGAGGCCAACAGAAAATCTAAAGACTACTTTGATAGGAAACGACAGGAGGTTTTGTTCGCTGTTGGTGACATGGTTTGGTTGTCCTCTAGGAATCTGCGGTTGAGGATTCCTTCTAAGAAATTGGGTCCCAAGTTTGTAGGGCCCTTTAAGGTGCTTCAGGTTGTCAACCAATCTGCTGTTAGGTTGGAGGTTCCTACCTCCTGGAGAATTAATCCGGTCTTTCATGTCTCTCTGTTAAAAAAAGCTGTTGTGTCGGATGGTGACGCCTCTGCCTCTGTTCCTCCGGTGGTGGAGGACGGGGAATATGAAATTTCTCGCATCCTTGACTCTAGACGGTATAGAGGTAGTTTGCAGTATCTTGTGGCCTGGAAAGGTTTCGGACCCGAGGATAACTCTTGGGTGAGGTCAGATGATGTTTCCGCGTCCAGACTTATCAGAGCGTTTCACAGGAGATTTCCTGATAAGCCTGGTCCTAGGGGATCCGGAGGATCCTCTTAGAAGGGGGGGTACTGTTAGAACCTTGCTGTTAGGTTTTTTTTCCTTTGCTGGTCACATGACCTTGTTGGCCTATTTAATCCTGCTCCGCCCTTCTGGCTTTGCTGGACTTCATTGTATATCTACTTTCTAGCTAGCCTGTGCTCTGTATCTAACTCTGTTAGTTTGCTTGGTCTACGGACCTCTAGGTTCTATCTATTTTGTTTGTTCGTCTGTCTGCTACTATTTCTGTTAGGAGGTGTCCCATATTCCTCCCAGTCCTTAGTACTTCTAGGGATTCCCTCCCCAAATCTATAGGTCTCCGTACAGACTAGATTAGGACTTTAGCAGGTCTGATCGCAGGATCAGGTTCCCTGTTACATCGTAGGGATTCAGCTGAGTCTAATAGTAGGGACAGATCTCCTCTCTTTCCTTAGCTTTGGTAGCAGAACATAACAATCTGTCTATGGACTTTATTACGGACCTCCCTCCGTCTTCGGGTAAAACGGTCATACTCGTTGTAGTGGACAGGTTCAGCAAGATGGCACATTTTATCGCTCTTCCGGCTCTCCCTAATGCTAAAACTCTTGCGCAGGTGTTCATTGGGGAGATTGTGAGGCTTCACGGGGTACCCTCCGAGGTGGTGTCTGATCGGGGGTCTCAGTTTGTGTCCAAGTTCTGGAAGGCGTTTTGTGCACGGCGGGGGATGCATTTGTCATTCTCGTCGGCTTTTCATCCTCAGACCAATGGTCAGACGGAACGTATGAACCAGAGCTTGGAGACATATCTTCGGTGTTTTGTGTCAGAGAACCAGGAGGACTGGGCTTCTTTCCTACCTCTGGCAGAGTTTGCTCTCAATAATAGGCGGAGTGAGTCCACTGGTAAGTCCCCGTTTTTTGGGGCATATGGTTTTCACCCCGAGTTTTGTACTTTCAGTAGGGGGGGCTCTTCGGGGGTTCCGGAGGAGGAACGATTTTCCTCATCTCTCGCTTCAGTATGGAGAGGGGTGCTGAAGAATCTGAATACTATGGGGAACCGATACAAACGTATGGCTGATAGGAGGAGAGTGTCTGGTCCGGACCTAAGTGTGAACGATCAGGTATGGTTGTCTACCAGGAATATTAAACTTAAGGTTCCCTCCTGGAAACTGGGTCCCAGGTTCATCGGGCCGTACAGAATCAGTTCTGTTATTAATCCGGTGGCATTCCGTCTTGACCTCCCCCCTACTTTTAAAATTCACAACGTGTTTCACAGATCATTGCTTAAGAGGTATGTGGCGCCGGTGGTACCGTCACCTTTACCTCCCCCTCCTGTGGTTGTCAATGGTAACTTGGAGTTCCAGGTATCGAGGGTCATTGATTCACGCTTTAATCGCCGGTCCCTTCAGTACTTGGTTCATTGGAAGGGGTATGGTCCTGAGGAGAGGATGTGGGTTCCTGCATCGGATATTAACGCAGACCGATTAGTTCGGGCCTTCCACACGACTCACCCGAATAAACCTGGCCCTGAGGGTCCGGAGGCCCCTCGTAGAAGGGGGGGTACTGTCACGGGTGTGTTGCCACGAAGATCGTCACGAGTACACAGCCTGACTTCTCGCAGCTGACTTGTTGGTGCTTTGTGTTTTTTCGGCAGTGAAGGAGTTAATTCTCCCTCTCTCTGGGCTAGCTGAGGTCCAGCCTCGCCCAGCTGCAATCAATGCTTCTTTAGTGAGACTCCTTCATATTCCTGCAGGTCTGTTTGGGAGGTGTCGGTGAAAGCTTTTCATTCAGACTTACAGAGCGGATCGTGGTGTTTGGAGTTGCTGAGATAAGTGTATTTGGAAGTGTATTTTCCCTTTCCTCGCTTTATCATTTATCTCCTTTCCCGTTGGTGTTCCCTCTGTTGTAGTTGTGTAGAAGTTGTATGCAAGGTGGTTTTGGTTTTTCCCTTGTACTGTCTCGTTCGTCTAAATACTGTGTGTGGGCATATTATTTCTGGTTCCCAATTGTTGTGATCGGGGTCCTTCTCAGGACTAGATTACTGAGGTGCAGGGATCCTCAGGAGGTAGGGGTTACGCTGGCGGCCTGGACCTCTGTACCTTTAACAGTACCTCCAGGTTGAGGGATTAGTCAGGGCCCCAGCTTAGGGTGAGCTTAGGCCCCCTACCTCCAGTATTCTGTGACAGTGTGACACCTTTGCCCAAAAGTCTCCAACTCCCGCTTCAAGATCAAGATGTCGTATGCTTACTCCCCCGTTCCTGGTAACAAAAGCTGATATGGCTCTGTTCAACTTTACTCGTGCCCTATTAATTCCCTTCAATGATCTGGCCTCTCTCCATTTTTTTCTGGGCACAATGTCGGACCACACTGTCAACACCTCAGGAAAGGATGTCCATAGCCTTAAAAAAATCAATTTGAATGTCCCTCATCAATTCCCTAACCGGCCGAGCCCCCAAATCATTCCCCCCCATATGCACCACCAAAGAAAAACTGAAATATCACATGGTCATAAGTATTCAGACCCTTTGCTCAGTATTGAGTAGAAGCACCCTTTTCAGCTAGTACAGCCATGAGTCTTCTTGGGAATGATGCAACAAGTTTTTCACACCTGGATTTGGGGATCCTCTGCCATTCTTCCTTGCAGATCCTCTCCAGTTCCGTCAGGTTGGATGGTGAACGTTGGTGGACAGCCATTTTCAGGTCTCTCCAGAGATGCTCAATTGGGTTTAGGTCAGGGCTCTGGCTGGGCCAGTCAAGAATGGTCACAGAGTTGTTCTGAAGCCACTCCTTTGTTATTTTAGCTGTGTGTTTAGGGTCATTGTCTTGTTGGAAGGTGAACCTTCGGCCAAGTCTGAGGTCCAGAGCACTCTGGAAGAGGTTTTCATCCAGGATATCTCTGTACTTGGCCGCATTCATGTTTCTTTCAATTGCAACCAGTTGTCCTGTCCCTGCAGCTGAAAAACACCCCCATAGCATGATGCTGCCACCACCATGTTTCACTGTTGGGATTGTATTGGGCAGGTGATGAGCAGTGTTTGGTTTTCTCCACACATACCACTTAGAATTATCACCAAAAAGTTCTATCTTTGTCTCATCAGACCAGAGAATCTTATTTCTCATAGTCTGGGAGTCCTTCATATGTTTTTCAGCAAACTCTATGCGGGCTTTCATATGTCTTGCACTGAGGAGAAGCTTCCGTTGGGCCACTCTGCCATAAAGGCCCGACTGGTGGAGGGCTGCAGTGATAGTTGACTTTGTGGAACTTTCTCCCATCTTCCTACTGCATCTCTGGAGCTCAGCCACAGTGATCTTGGGGTTCTTCTTTACCTCTCTCACCAAGGCTCTTCTCCCATGATTGCTCAGTTTGGCTGGACGGCAAGGTCTAGGAAGACTTCTGGTGGTCCCAAACTTCTTCCATTTAAGGATTATGGAGGCCACTGTGCTCTTAGGAACCTTGAGTAATGCAGAAATTCTTTTATAACCTTGGTCAGATCTGTGCCTTGCCACAATTCTGTCTCTGAGCTTCTTGGGCAGTTCCTTTGAGCTCATGATTCTCATTTGGTCTGACATGCACTGTGAGCTGTGAGGTCTTATATAGACAGGTGTGTGCCTTTCCAAATCAAGTCCTATCAGTTTAATTAAACACAACTGGACTCCAATGAAGGAGTAGAACCATCTCAAGGAGGATCACAAGGAAATGGACAGCATGTGACTTAAATATGAGTGTCTGAGCAAAGTGTCTGAATACTTATGACCATGTGATATTTCAGTTTTTCTTTTTTTAATAAATTTGCAAAAATTTCCACATTACTGTTTTTTTTCAGTTAAGATGTTGTGCAGAGTGTACTTTAATGAGGAAAAAAAATGAACTTTTTAGAATTTACCAAATGGCTGCAATGAAACAGAGAGTGAAAAATTTAAAGGGGTCTGAATACTTTCCGTACCCACTGTAACTTTAATACTGCCCCCTATGTAGAGAAATATAATGGAGTCCTAGTTTCCAGTTTGTGACTTACAGTAAAATGCTGTACATTTATCTCAGTCCGGAGTTGGTATTATATGTGGCGCTGTCTCTCCTCCAGTAATGTTTATATAACGCAATGTTTATCCGGATATTATCTGGAGGATTTTGTGTATGTGTAAATGTCACTAGTTTATTGGAATTGTTCTATTTTGCTGTATTTATAGGTGAGTACAAGGATTGGTCATAAACAATAATCTGGAGGAGCGGCGCAGGTGCCATCTGTCACATCACAGTTGGAGAATTATAGTGTACACAGCCGAGCCAGATAAGTCATCCTGCAGAAGAATCTCCGCACAAGTCACCGCTCCACAAATAATGTCCTGACTGTGAGTCATAAATCCCCTCGGTTAGAAAAGATTGTGCCTCTACTGGAAATAGGGACAGCACGTTCCATCTGGAGACCCCAAAAATGAAAAAAATACAAAATGAAAAATGCAAAATAAAACATTCATGGCCAGAAACTAAAAGGTTGAAAGGGTCATGGAAAGTTCTGCAACTTTCTCATGCCAAGATTATATCACTAGAGTCCTGGAGTAGAAGGTGCATTTTTGTTTGAAAATTTTGCAAGAAAATTAAGTATCTGTCATTTACCAGTTGATGTAGATTTGCATGAAAATTTACAGTGGGGAAAATAAGTATTTGATACGCTGCCGATTTTGCAAGTTTTCCCACCTACAAAGAATGGAGAGGTCTGTAATTTTTATCGTAGGTCACTTCACCTGTGAGAGACAGAATCTAAAAATAAAATCCAGAAAATCACATTGCATGATTTTTACATAATTAAATTGCATTTTATTGCATGAAATAAGTATTTGATCACCGACCAACCAGCAAGAATTCTGGCTCTCACAGACCTGTTAGTTTTTCTTTAAGAAGCCCTCCTACTCTGCACTCAGCCCCTGTTTGAATGCATTACCTGTATAAAAGACACCTGTTCACACACTCAATCAATCAATCAATCACACTCCAACCTCCCCATCATGGCCAAGACCAAAGAGCTGTCTAAGGACACCAGGGACAAAATTGTAGCCCTGCACAAAGCTGGGACGGGCTACAGGACAATAGGAAAGCAGCTTGGTGAGAAGGCAACAACTGTTGGCACAATTATTAGAAAATGGAAGAAACACAAGATGACTGTCAATCGTCCTCAGTCCGGGGCTCCATGCAAGATCTCGCCTCGTAGGGTAAGGATGATTCTGGAAAAGGTCAGGAATCAGCCCAGAACTACACGGGAGGATGAACCTGGTCAATGACCTGAAGAGAGCTGGGACCACAGTCTCAAACATTACCATTAGTAACACACTACGCCGTCAAGGATTAAAATCCTGCTGGGCACGCAAGGTCTCCCTGCTCACGCCAGCACATGTCCAGGCCCGTTTGAAGTTCGCCAATGACTATCTGTATGATCCAAAGAGGCATGGGAGAAGGTCATGTGGTCAGATGAGACCAAAATAGAACTTTTTGGTATCAATTCCATTTGGAGGAAGAAAAAGGATGAGTACAACCCCAAGAACACCGTCCCAATCGTGAAGCATGGTGGGGGAAACCTCATACTTTGGGGATGCTTTTCTGCAAAGGGGACAGGACAACTGCACCGTATTGAAGGAGGGATGGATGGGGTCATGTATAGTAAGATTTCAGCCAACAACCTCCTTCCCTCAGTAAAAGCCTTGAAGATGGGTTGTAGCTGAGTATTTCAGCATGACAATGACCCGAAACACACCGCCAGGGCAACTAAGGAGTGGCTCCGTAACAAGCATTTCAAGGTCCTGGAGTGGCCTAGCCAGTCTCCAGACATGAACCCAATAGAAAATCTTTGGAGGGAGCTGAAACTCAATGTTGCCCAGCGACAGTCCCAAAACCTGGAAGATCTGGAGAGAAGATCTGTTTGGGGGAGGGGGCCAAAATCCCTGCTGCAGTGTGTGCAAACCTGGTCAAGAACGACTGGAAACGTCTGACCTCTGTAATTGCAAACAAAGGTTTCTGCACCAAATATTAAGTTCTGTTTTTCTATTGTATCAAATACTTATGTCATGCAATAAATTCTTTCTCTCACAGGTGAAGTGATCTACAATAAAAATTACAGACCTCTCCATTCTTTGTAGGTGGGAAAACTTGCAAAATGTCACTCTATCTATCCTTCTATCTATTATCTATCTATCCTTCTATATTTCTATCTATCTATCTCTCTATCTATGTCTCTATCTATCTATTATCTATCTATATATCTATCTATTATCTATCTATCCTTCTATCTATCTATCCTTCTTTCTATCTATCTATCTATCTATTATCTATCCCATATCTATCTATCTATTTATCTATCTATCCTTCTTTCTATCTATGTATGTATGTATGTATGTATGTATGTATGTATGTATCGATCTATCTATCTGTCTATTTATCTATCTATTATCCATCTCTCTATCTGTCTATTTATCTATCTATCTATCTATCCTTCTTTCTATCTATCTATGTATCTATGTATGTATGTATGTATCTATCTATCTATCTATTATCTATCTATCTATCTATCTATCTGTCTATTTATCTATCTATTATCTATCTATCATATATCCATTATCTATCACTGCTTGCGTTCAGTGAATGAGGCCTTCGTGCTTCCCTGCTTCGTCTTCCTCCCGTTTCCCGCTCGTATATCCACCATGTTTCATCTTTCTATGATCAGACCGCTGCGCTGTCAGAGAACAGAAGAAAACCCAATTATCTGCGGATCTCTCCTTCTGCGTTACATCACATTAATGGGAGCGCTCCGATATTCCGGTGCTCGGTCTGTGGATCTTCATGGGGATTTATAATGTACGAGAAGTGACAGGACGGATTCATGTCATCGGCTTCTGCTTTCTCTCTCGGCCCATAGAAGACAGTATTGAAGGATTGTTGCTCATAGTCCATCCACGATCACCATTATCAATGCAGCTCTGAAGACAGTAGTTCTCTCTTAAAGGGGAAGTACAGTATAAAATCAGAAATTACCAAATGCCTGTCCATGCTTGGGGTCTCTGCTTTTTTTTCCTCGTGTGTTTCTCAGTTTACATTCTCTTTTTAGTCAGTTATTGTCCATTCACCATTAAAAATCTGATATCCACAGCATCTCGCTAATGCGTCCTGACAGACGTTTTGCCCCTGGATAGCATTCTCTCTCTTTTTCTTTTCCATCAGCTGAATTGTGGATGACTAATGTGTTGTTGACATGGCCACCCCTCCCCCGCTCCTCCGAGGACCAGGCCGAGGTTCTAAACACGAACAAGCTCCTGGCTAGATTGGACTCGTAATTTTGCTATCGAGTCCCCGTTCTCCTCCCCTCGTGGACGTGTTCGGCGTTCGTCCCCTCTGTAGATTATCTGGGGCCGCGCTTGATCGCTAATGGCCGCACTTCACCTCTCGTTAAATAAACCGGTTTCACAAAGGCACCGAATAAATAATGTATGAAACCAATTCTGTAGCTGGAGAAAAAGAAATTACATTTGCATGATATTCCTTAACCTATAAGAGACTGGAAATAATCCATTTTTAAAAGTCAGTGCATCCCCCTTCCCACAAATATGTCTATTCCCTATTGACCTGTATAAAGTTTTGCAACTTTTTAATAAACTTTGTTTCAAGTTCATTCTGCCAGTGAATGGAAACATCATTGTTTACATCCAGAGGATGATGCCCCTCTCCCCACTACATACCATCCCAATAATTCACACAGCTGGCAGCTGGGGGTTTGCTACAGTTATAACTGAGTTTAGAAAAACCAAAAGTTTGGATACATTTTAACTGCACTGATACATTGTAACAAACTATCAGGACAGGAGAGGGATTTGTGCTTGCAGCATGATCTGAAGGCAGGATGGGGACATGACACCATGATGGGGTCCAGGATGAGGGACATTATTACTAGAAGGGGCCTAGGATGTGGGACATTACACCAGGAAGGGGCCCGGGATGGGGAACATTATTACTGGAAGGGGCCAAGGATGGGGGACATTATTACTAGAAGGGGCCTAAGATGGGGGACATTATTACTAGAAGGGGCTTGGGATGGGGGACATTATTACTGGAAGGGGCCCGGGATGGGGGACATTATTACTGGAAGGGGCCCGATATAGGGGACATTATTACTGGAAGGGGCACACGATGGGGGACATTATTACTGGAAGGGGCCCAGGATGGGGGACATATATTACTGGAAGGGGCCAGGATGGGGACATTACACCAGAATGGGGGACATTATTACTGGAAGGGGGCCAGGATGTTGGACATCATTACTGGAAGTAGCCCAGAATGGAGAACATTCTTATTGGAAAGGGCCCAGGATATTAGACATTATAACTGGAAGAAGTCAAGGATGGGGGACATTTTTACTGGAAGGGGCCCATGATGGAGGAATTTATTACCAGAAGGGGCTCAGGATGGAGGACATTATATTAGGAAGGGACCCAGAATGGGGGACATTATTACTAGAAGGGGCTCTGGATGGAGGACATTATATAAGGAAGGAGCCCAGGATGGATGACATTAGTAAAGGATGGGGACATTATTACATTATGGGGTGGGCATGCATATCCTATCTACAGGATTTAGAATGCGACAAAGACCCATACATCTGACCAAAATGAGGGTGGGGGGGCCTAGGTTAAAATTTTGCACCGGGGCCCATCGGACTCTTGTTATGCCACTGCTTCTATCTACACCTCTGGTTTGACAAGGCCACCTTCTGTTTTCTTCTTATGAACCTCATGGACCTTACTATGAAGGAAAACAAAGGGATTCTCTGTTTCTTTGGTTTACGAGACATTTGCTAGCATTTCGAAAAAGATGATCCTTTTTTATATATCTTGACTCATAGGTGGCGCTGTCTAATTCTAACATGACAACACCTGATTACCAGCACAAGTAGCAGGCATTATCTGGGCAAATATACCTGTGTGGTTTTGGTGGGTTTCATTGAATTTCCGTCATACTTGGATAATGTCATTGCTTTATGATTTTGAAGGAATTTGCAGAAATGGATGAAGAACGGGATGATTTCCGGAAAATGTTTTTTCTTTTCTTTTTTTCAATTAACAGTTTGCAATTCCCCTTAAAGAGTTAAATCAAACACTGACATCACTGCGATCGTCTGAGATAAACCGCCGGCTGTCATTATTGTAAGTTGTGCTAATCTCTCTGACAGGTTACGACGTCTCTGCTGCACATTGTTTTTTTTCAAAAATAAAACCAAAGATGTAAAGCGGTAAATGTCACGGAAGAGACGTCATCTATTCCGCCATTTACAGTCAATTTTCAACATTATCGGGAACGACAGAAAACTTCATGTGTGACCTTTTGTTACATTTTTACATATAGGATAATAAACTGTATATGAGTCTATCTATACTGTATGGAGAAAAGTATGTGCCCCCTCCACATTGCACTACAGGAGCTTTTCTGATCTCCGATCCTACATCCATAGACGTTAATATGGAGTCGCCCCTCTGCAGATATAACCGCTCCTGGTATACTGGGAAGGATTTCTACAAGATTTTAGAGGCGTCTGTGAGCATTTGTGAAGTCAGACCCTGATGTTGGGGGGTCCGGGCTCACAATCTCTGATCTTAGATGGAGCTGAGGTCCGGGCTCTGTGCGGACGCTCATGTTCCCCTCCCTGTCTGTATGGAGCTTGTGCACTGAGCACAGTTATGGGGAACAGAAAAGAGTGAACCCCAAACTGTTTCCACAAAGCTGAAGCTACAATTGTCCACAATATCTTGTGCTGAAAATTAAGATTACCCATCACTGGAACTAAGGGCCCAATGCCGACCCCTGATAACAGGCTCATAGCATTATCCTCCTCCACTACAGCGGCACAATGCAGTCAGGGGGTAACGTCCACCTAGAATCACCAAACCGAGACTCCTCCATTAGATGCCGGATAGAGAAGTGCGATCCGTTACTGCACAGAACACGTCTCCTCCAGAGTCCAGTGGTGGCGGCTTTCCACCACTCCATCCGACGCTCGGCATTGTGCTTGGTGATGTACGGCTGCATGCAGCTGCTCGGCCATGAAGATCCCGGCGGGGGCGCAGTGTTTGTGCTGATACCAGAGGAGGTCTGGACTCTGCAGTTATGGGGTCAGCAGAGCGGTGGGGGCGTTTCTGCCCTTTGCTCCTCAGCACTCGGTTTTGCTGCTTCAACTTGGTGTTGAGTATCAATCAGCCTGGTACTTTGGGATGATTTTGGGGTACGAAGAAGAACATGGATATTGCCTGGTGGCATAACACTGGGTGTGGGACCTTAAGTATAAGGGTTAGTTAGTGCCATATCGTTAGATGGGAAATTTTTCCTATCTCTCATATCTATGTATTGTCTACTATATATTATCTATCTATCCCATATCTATTTATTATCTATCTATCTATCTATCTATGTCACGCAAGATGTGAGAAAGTGTTAGTGCAACACAAAGGGAAGAGGGAAAGGGAGCCCACACTCTAGGGAAAGGGGGGAGTGGAGATCTCCTAGGTCGGCCTAGCGTCACCCTGTCTCCCCTAACGTCCCAATATTGGCTCTTCACCAATCGCCACACGCGTACCTCGCCCTGTCTTTCCCTGGCATATGACTAAGGCTAGGGATGGGAGGAGATGAGGACTAGTCGATCTCTACTAAACACTATAGACAACAAGGGTACACAAACAGGGGGGATTGCTTAGCTTTAGACGACTCCAGACACATGTGCAGCATGCGTACTCAAGCTCCAGTCAGGAAAAAGTATTGCTCTTCCTAAAGCCTTCACAAGTAGTAATGAATATCGCCAGCACCTCCCTCTGATACACAGCAGGTATTTATACACTCAGGTAAGGGAGCTAATTAGCCAGAGGGAGGTAGCCGCTGGGTCCTAGATACAGCCAGCCTCTAAGATGTCTGTAATGCCAAACATAGAGATGTCCAGCAACCAACTGCAGGGCGACTGTCTGTCTCCTCTGACACACCAGTGACAATCTATCTATCTATCTATCTATCTATCTATCTATCTATCTATCTATATATCTATTATCTATCTATCTATTATCTATCTTCTATCTATCTATTATCTATCTATCTATCTATCTATAATCTATCTATCTATCTATCTATCTATCTATATATCTATTATCTATCTATCTATTATCTATCTATCTATCTATCTATAATCTATCTATCTATCTATCTATCTATTATCTATCTATCTATCTATCTATAATCTATCTATCTATTTATCTCTCTGCCTGTTATTCAGGAGAAGCTGAACACAAGTCAGTTTTTCTATCATATGCAGCAGGGATAGTGGGACAGCAGGGACTTATTCATTATTCTAGACCACCAGGGATGTTACAATCTGTTCATTCACTATTCTAGACCATTAGTGAAACCTGTATTATAACACACCCTGTTAATTACTCACAGTCCTTCAGAGATAAAAATGTATTAAAGCCTAAACGACTCTGGACCACCAGGAACAATATCATTATTTCCAAACTACTCCACATATATTGACTAATAACTAGAGATAAGCGAACCAGGACTTAAAAGTTTGGGGCTCGTACCGGTCAGTTAGTGTCCGGTACTAATCACTATTGCAATGTTCGGAGTTCTGGGTGAAGTCGGGGAGGAGGGAGAAAAATATTTTTTTTCCAGATCAAAAGTTCAGGTCTCCATAGTTTTCAGTCAAGATTGGGTACAGTTCTGCTCCCCGAAACGAACTCTGGATTAAAGTTCAGGTCAGGTACCAGAACCCGAACTTCCATGGGTCCGTCCCTACTAATAATCCCTAAACCACTGCTGTCACTGACAGGGGGCCATTGTTTGCAGCTCCTGGGTATTACAGACTTCTCTCTTCCATTTCAACATCACTCCTGACATGTCTTTTAATATCTTCCTTATATATTGGTCTTTTCGCTTGGATCTGCTAATAGATGGAGCTATCAGATTGCAGCCGTCTGTGAGGCTACCCCATGTAAGAAAAGTCAATCACATCCCTTCTCCTCACTTCCGATCGTCTTGTAACTTATCTGATAAAGTGTCAATCAGTGTAACACAATTAATTCCCTTGAAAAGAGTCTACCTTAATATTGGGGAAGGTTTAACCCCTTTCATGCTCATGCTAAAAGCTGACTGCACCCAATTCGGATTATATCTGCTATCAGGATTCACATCTTGAATCAGTTCTTGTGGTTATTTTTTGTCAATTACACTTGCAGAGCAAAAAAAACGAAATGGCTACACTAAATTATCCGACCACTAGATGGTGCTTTACATTATGACAATACTTGAAATCCATGGTGATGTTCCTTCTTAACAGCACTCCATGTGGTTATACACGGTACTACAAAGTGTTGTATCCGATTCCCCCCCCCCCGAAACAGCTCCACTCTTGTCTATGGACTGAGTCTGGTATTGCAGCTCAGAGACACAATCTATGTACAGAGCTCTAAATCCTTTGCATAGTCATAGATATAAAAGTCTGAAATCACTATGCAGTCAGCTATTTAGCTCCTCCTAGTGGTGGCTTCAGGCAACCAGAATTTTTCAATTAGGTTGTTCTATAAAGCAAAATAATGAAAAGTCTATAGAAGTCTGGGGAGCGTCTTCTTGCCAGGGAAAGTGAGAAACCAACCAGCTCTACGGTCATCCTTTCACCCAGGTAGATCAATAGGATGCTGCTATTCGGTTCTCTAGACTACCTGGGTTATTACCCCAGACCACCAGGGACATTGCCATTGTGACTTCACCACTGTAGACCACTAGATGTGCTGCCTTAATAATCCACTAGGGGGTTATTATCATTATCCATAAACCAAGTATCAAATGTATTAACCCCTCTAGACTCTAGACCACCAGGGAGATCATGAGAGTCCAGGACTCAGAGGGAAGGTTTGACATGGATCTAATTAGCAGGGATGGATGGATCTGGGGTCTTCAAGGCAAGGTGTAGTTGACATGGAGGTGATGGAAGGGAAGAGGCAAAAATTCTTGGTAGACATAAACCCCCATTGGTTTCTATTTTGTGAAATATTTCACCTAATCTGATTGGAACCAGGTGTTGATTGGTCCATTGGAGAACTGGGAAATCCCTTGGTGGTCTGAGGCCCTGGTGGGCTGGAGCTGTTACATGGGTCTATGGTATTTTAGTACTCCAACTGTGATCTTCTGGTGTAGGGATTTGATGACTACTGAGGATTTGGATCCATCAGTAAGTACAATGGCTGATACTATAAAGGATGGTGTCCACGATAGATATTTTTGTTTTCCAAAAACAGCACCACACATGCTCCCCCTCAGGGCATGTGTGTTACTGCCACTCAGCATCATTCATTTCAGCTGCAATACTTAACAAAACCTATAGACAGTGATGGCAATCTTTTTGGGGAAAAAAAAGCAGTATCAGCCATGTTTTTCTAATCCTGGACAACCCTTGTAACAGAAATAGCAAAAATAACGGCGCCGTCAGAAGACATTTCTGCGATTGACCTTATGATGTTGCGGTGTTTTACTTTCTAAAGTTACTCATACATCACAATGGAAAGTTGTCAAGCCGTCATTTGTGGTGGTGCCAGCTGTGCCCGGCAACTCGATGCAGATAAATCATCATCGGCAATTAAGAACAGAGCTGTTATTAATTGGATCAGTATGGGATCATTTATAATAAATGTTGCCGAGCTGTGAAGATTTGCAGTTTTTATTTAGCAACTTTTACTTAATTTGTCTTAATTTATACTCGCAGAACCCAATGGGGGGTAAGCATTAAATGGCTGAGCGAGGACGGTCCTTTACCCCTTTTGGCTTTTAGGACACAGCCTTCCTTTTGCCTTTTGAAACTCTTAACTTTCATAAACAATGAGCGCTTGTTTTTTACAAGAACAGTCCTCCTTCGGGGATATTTTTTCTTACTTTAATGAATGTATTTTTGGCTCAAATTGTTTTTGTAATTGGGTTTCATTAAAAATGTTGCACCATTTGGCCTCTATGGTCTCTGTGTTGCACTGTCTATTGCTGGCTGCAGAACGCGTTAACTGAGAATCCACCATTGAGCTTGTGTTCTGCTGGGAGAGTTGATTGTTGTCTTTCATTTGCTGAGCTCCTTTTCTCTTAGTGACTTCTCTCTCCTGTGCCGGTGCCATCATTGCCCGGGTCCATTTCATCAGAAGGAGCAGCGCATGTGCCATATGCTCCTAGTGACATTGCAAAATCAATGGACCGGCTCCCGCAATGTCATTGGAAGCTCACTCCGCATGATAAGACAAGACCCGGGCAATGACGGCGCCTGCGCAAAACCTGGCCGGCGTAGACAGGTCACTGAGAGAAGAGTGACCTGTCAATCAAAGACCACAGGCAGCACTAGCAAGGGAAAAGGGAGAAGTCAGAAGTTGAGAAGTCATGGACCATCACCAAGGATGGTGGATTGTATGGGACTTCTTATTTGTTCTTCAATTATGGCATCCGGATCTACACTCGACATTAAGAGCCCCCTGAAGAAAAGCCAAGTCACATTGCCGACCCCGGAGTATGCCAAGACGCTGGTAATTGGTGAAATGAAGGACGCTCGGGAATAATTGAGCCTTTGATGTTCGGCTTTTGTTGCTGTTCAGCATCGTCTGAAGTTAGCGAAAATTGGATGTTGCGATCGCCATGGCAACCTCCCACTCTCAATCGCGGCTATTTTTTTTACGTCTCAATCTGTTAAGGTGTTCTGAAAGTTTACAGGATTGTCTGAAAAGTCACCGGCGTATTCCTGGAAACGTCTTTCCTTAGAACTCTGGGTTGTGCCGTCCCTCTGTCATTCCTCACGGAAGTGTATGAAGAAATAAAGAATTGGGGCGTTGCTGTTCCCCCTCGTACATTAGTTGTGTCCACTCCTTACCCATTCGGACCCCTTCAACACTGAGTGATGGCTTCTTATACGACCTCCTCAAACATCAAGGACCTCATGTGTCATCTGTACCCCCTAAAGCTACCTGTACGAGTGTTGAAAATAGGTTTCACCACCCTTTTACAAAAAACATAAACATTTTTTTTTCTTCTGAGACATTTTTATTTTTGGGTTGGGGGCGTGCTAAAAAGCATTTTTGCAATCGGATTCCACAATTTTTTTTTTCACCGTTTAACTTGTATAGTCTCTGTGTTGCATCGTCCATTTATGTCTACTGAATGAGTTAACTGAGAATCTGTCAGTCAGCCTGCTAGGATGTTTGTAAGTAAAATATGATGGAGTAATAGTAAGAGCTGTAGCCACCTATTCAAATCAGTAGGGAGTGTATGTGCAGTACCCGGCCGCAGCCACTATACAGGCGACGGAGCTGTGCTGTGCAGCTCCGTAACTGAGCAGTTCTGGGAACGGGAACAGCTGATTGGTAGGAGTGCCGGGTGTCGCACCCCCACTAATCAGACATTGATGACCTATCCTAAGGATATGCCATTAATTTTAAAGTCCTGGATAACCCCTTTAAAGGTCCAGACACAAGCCAGGAAGAGCACAGTACAGCACAGCACAGCTCAGCTCATCTCAGCACAGCTCAGCATAGCAGAGCATAGCACAGCTCAGTACAGCACAGTACAATTCAGCACAGAATAGCTCAGTACAGCACAGCATAGCACAGCACAACTCAGCACAGCATAGCACAACACAGCTCAGTATAGCACAGCACAGGATAGCACAGCTCAGCTCAGCACAACTCAGTATAGCACAGCACAGCATAGCACAGCATAGCTTAGTACAGCACAGTAGCACAGCACAGGATAGCACAGCACAGCTTAGTACAGCACAGCTCAGTATAGCACAGTACAACTCAGCATAGCATAGCACAACACAGCTCAGCACAGCTCAGCACAGCTCAGCTCAGCTCAGCACAGCTCAGCTTGGATTAATGCAAGGAATCATCTAAAGGTTTCCTTCCCATATATACAAGCAAGACACTTAGTCTATACATACAAAGGAGAGAAGGAAAATGTCTGGCACCACAGAGCTCAAGTTTACAGTGGAAAAACTGAATAATCACCAGTGATGAAAGTTTAAAGTGGAAATGTTCCTGTCCAGAGATGACTGGTAAGAGGTCATTACTGCAGAGACAACAGATTAAAAATCAAGTCTTCCTGTAATCCTCCATGTTTTGATGCTTAAAGGGAATTTGTCAGCAGGATTTCATCCCCCAAACTAATTATATGTGCATGTAGTTTGCTCAAAGACAATTCCAGCAATACATTTACCATAGCTCTAAACCATGTGGCCCGGCTTTTATCTGGCGCGACGTCATCTGTGCGTCCTGCTCATCTCTAGCTGGAACCTGTGGATTATTTTTTGTTCCCTCATTCACAGTTGGAGTCGCCAGAACTTTCTCATTTTTATGTAGCGTCACTATACGACATCTGGCTTTTTTGTGTCTGTAAGGCCGTGTTTATACGTTGCAGAAATATTTTTTCGTTTTCTGCACCAAACTACACAATAACAATCTTCTCTGATTATTGCACCATTTTTGTTGCATTTTTCCTCCTTACTTGATGCGTTTCTGGTGCAGATGTGAAGCCACATTTTTAATGTGGTTTTTATATTACTGAAAAGTTTTAATTCTGCACTTAATAAAGTATCTGTGTTTTTCACATGTCTTTTTTTAGGCTCCACATAGAAGCCTCCAGAGAAAAACCCCCACTAAAACCGCACAGTTCTGCAGTGTCTTTAGACCACAGGGGGCGCAGTTTTCATGAAATCACATCCACTTTGCTTGGACAGTTAAACGGAGCAGAATTTTTGTGCAAAATAAGTATCAGAAAATTTTTTACGCTACATGTGAACACGGCCTAAATGTCGAAGCAAAGTGCATGTGACTTCATGAAATCTCCATTCTCTTTAGTAATCTGTGGCTCCTAGCTTTAGCTGCTGCCTGCAATGATAAAGGCTTTGTGTTCGATTCCAGGGGAGACAAGATCTCAAGAAAGGAAGAGAAAATTAATTTTTTGTAACTGTTTTTCATTATGTTTTAGTAATCTTATAGAAAAAAAATCTGACTTTTATTTTCCCTCTAGAATACAGGTACATAGAAATACATTGCTATATACAGATGTATCTCTGTATCAGTATGATCTGCCTCACAGCCTGCAATGCAGCTTCAAGTAAAGAAAATCTTCCTATTGTCATAAGTATAGGCCGCGGCTCATAGTTTTAGCTGCTGCCTGCAATAATACAGGTTGTGGGTTCAATTCAGGGGAATAAAAGATCTCAAGAAAAGAAGAGAATGGTTTATTTTATTAATGTTAGTGTGTGCAGAGTAGTGAGACTGTCCCCACCCCCTGAAGAGCCAAGAGAAGATATCGCGAACAGAGAGAGTGAACAGTGGAAGTCAGGAAAAAGCCCTGACCTGTCGGGATAGAGTCATTGCATCCTCATATTGGGACAGTCCTGCTGAATCCAGGACAGGTTGGGAGCTTTTCCTTTCCATGGCTAGTCTGTTCCTTTGTTACTGAGAAATCAGCATTTCAATTAATATGCAAATAAGGATGAAGGGCTATGGTAGATCTGAAGGCTCTGTCACTCCAGCTCTATCCTCCCAGAGCGACTTCCTCCTGCTTGACTGTCTCTATGCTGTGTGACATCAGGCAAAGGTGCTGTCAGTCAAGCAGAAGGACATGTCTCTGGGCGGGGAATAGAGCTGGAGTTACAGAGGTTTCAGATCTACCATAGCTCTTCAGACTCATTTGAATATCAATTCAAAACCTGATTTCTCAGTAACGGAGGAACGGACCAGCCATGTAAAGGTATTGCTGGACTTATCTTTAAAAGAGCTACATGAGCATATAAATAGTTTAGGGTGTGAAATCCTGCTGACAGATTCCCTTTAAGTTAATGGTAGTTGTATGTCCCTAGTGAAACATTTTATTCTCTCACTCAGAAGGAGCAAAAGATTATGTTTTTATGTGCTAAGTTGCTGGTGACACTGCAGGGTTACAGAGAGAGTGAGAGAGAGTACAGTTCTGGTACCAGAACCGAACTTTAGAATAAAGCATAAAAGATTCCTGTTTCCTGCTAGTGGAAGTCAAATACAAAGACGGTGTAGCCAGGAAGAAGCTGTGAGCAACAGAGAAATGCCTGCACTATAGCTAGCTAGAAGTTAGGAGTGAGTATTAACTATTAACATGTGCTACCCCAGTGTTTAGTGAGGGCCATGGAGAAGCATGTACAAAAGGAGCATATGGCAAAAATGAGTTAGGGAAAGGAGTGCCACATCAGAAGGAATCATAGAATCATAGAATGGTAGAGTTGGAAGGGACCTCCTGGGTCATCTGGTCCAACCCCCTGCTCAAAGCAGGATTCACTAGATCATCTCAGACAGATGTCTATCCAGCCTCTGTTTGAAGACGTCCATTGAAGGGGAACTCACCACCTCTCGTGGCAGCCTGTTCCACTCATTAATCACCCTAACTGTCAAAAAAGTTTTTTCTAATATCTAATCTGTGTCTCCTCCCATTTAGTTTCATCCCATTGCTTCTAGTCTTTCCTTGTGCAAATGAGAATAAAGATGATCCTTCTACAATGTGACAGCCCTTGACATATTTGTAGACAGCTATTAAGTCTCCTCTCAGTCTTCTTTTTTGTAAGCTAAACATTCCCAAATCCTGCAACCGTTCCTCATAGGACATGGTTTGCAGACCAGTCACCATTCTGGTCGCTCTTCTCTGAACTTGCTCCAGTTTGTCTATGTCTTTTTTAAAATGCGGTGCCCAAAACTGTACACAGTATTCCAGATGAGGTCTGACCAAAGAGGAGTAAAGACCGATAATGACTTCACGTGATCTAGACTGTATGCTTCTGTTAATACATCCCAGAATTGTATTTGCCTTTTTTGCTGCTGCATCACACTGTTGACTCATGTTCAGTCTATGATCTATTAGTATACCTAAGTC
The DNA here is from genome assembly GCF_046119375.1 of Phyllobates terribilis. Classification (NCBI taxonomy): domain Eukaryota; kingdom Metazoa; phylum Chordata; class Amphibia; order Anura; family Dendrobatidae; genus Phyllobates; species Phyllobates terribilis. Next base: position 56,889,739 of record NW_027362762.1, read on the forward strand.
TTTTTCACATGTACTGTTGCTTAGCTCTATTCCTCCCATTCTGTATATGCTTTTTTCATTTTTATTGCCCAGATGTAGTACTTTGCATTTTTCCCTGTTAAAAACCATTCTGTTGGTTGCTGCCCACTGCTCCAGTTTATTTAGGTCTTTTTGAATCCTCTCTCTCTCTTCTCTAGTATTAGCTATCCCTCCTAGCTTTGTGTCATCAGCAAATTTAATCAGTTTACCCTCAATTCCTTCATCTAAATCATTGATAAAGATGTTGAACAATACAGGTCCCAGGACGGAGCCCTGTGGTACCCCACTTGAGACATTCATCCAGCTGGATGTGAAGCCATTTACAACCACCCTTTGAGTCCGATCACTAAGCCAGTTATGAATCCACCTAACAGTTGCCTGGTCCATTGCATACTTGGTCTTTTTTCAATAAGGATGGTGTGAGATACTTTGTCAAATGCTTTGCTGAAGTCAAGATATGCTATATCTACAGCATTTCCCTGATCCACCCAGTCAGTGATTCTGTCATAGAAGGAAATTAAGTTAGTCTGACATGACTTGTTAGTTACAAACCCATGCTGACTCTGGTTAATCACTTCATTCTTATCCATGTACTTACATACATGTTGTTTAATAATTTGTTCAAAGATCTTTCCTGGTATAGAAGTCAGACTCACCGGCCTATAGTTCCCTGGGTCCACCTTCTTCCCCTTTTTGAAGATAGGAACAACATTTGCTCTTCTCCAGTCTTCTGGGACTTCTCCTGTTCTCCAAGAATTTTCAAAGATTATGGAGAGTGGTTCTAAAATTTCTTCTACGATCTCCTTCAGTACTCTGGGGTGTAATTCATCTGGACCTGGAGACTTGAACTCATTTATGTTAGCTAAATATTCCCTCACAATCTTTCTGTTTACAGATAACTTGGATTCCTTTATTCCTTTAAAAGGACAGTGAAGATCAGTTGATGTTACATTTTCTTTCTGAGAGAAAACAGATGCAAAATAGGAATTAAAAAGTTCGGCCTTCTCAACATCCTCTCTTACCATTTCTCCATTTTCATCCTGTAAAAATCCTATAGCATCTTTGACTTTTCTTTTACTTTTGACATACCCCCAAAATCCTTTTTTATTGCTTTTGACATCTCTTGCAAGCCTTAATTCATTGTCAGCTTTAGCTAACCTGATACGTGCCCTGCAGGATCTGCAGACTGCATTATAATCTTCTTTAGATATGCCTCCCTCTTTCCATTTAATAAACATTTCTTTCTTTCTTTTTAGCATGTGTTTAAGTTCTGTGTTCATCCATCCTGGTTTCCTTAAATGCTTCCCATTCTTCCTACTTTTCGGGATTGTTAACGATTGTGCTTTGAGAATCTCATTTTTAAAAATTTCCCATCCTTCCTGGACATTTTTGTCATTAAGGACATCCAGCCATTGGATCCCTCCTATTCTCTTTCTGAGTCTCTTAAAATCTGCCTTTCTAAAATCTAACCTTGAAGTTTGAGTCTTCACATGTCTTCCTCCTCTAGTTATCCAAAATTCTATAATAGCATGATCGCTGCCTCCTAGGGTCCCAGCCACCTTTACCTCCTCAACCATTTCCTCCCTGTTTATAAGGATTAGATCCAAAGTAGCAGATCCCCTTGTTTTCTCCCCTACCTTTTGGAAGATAAAGTTGTCAGCAAGAGAGGATAAGAATTTGCTTGACCTGTTAGTTTTACTTGAGAGAGATTCCCAACAAATGTCTGGATAGTTGAAATCTCCCATGACCACTACGTCGTATTTTTTGGAGAACTTGGTCATTTGATACATAAAGAGTTCATCCATATCTTCAGCTTGCCCAGGTGGCCTGTAGTAAATGCCTACAATGGTGTCCTTTCCGTTGTTCTCTCCTTGTATTCTTACCCAAACAGTTTCCACAGAACTCCCAGTCTCTGAAGCTTCAATGTCTGTGCAGATATATGCTTTTCTAACATACAATGCAACACCTCCTCCTCGTTTATCAAGTCTGTTTCTTGCAAATAAGTTGTATCCTTTTAGCCTTTTATTCCAATCATGTGTATCGTCCCACCAAGTTTCAGTGATTCCAATGACATCATATTCCTTTTCCTGCATTAGTAGTTCCAATTCTCCTTGTTTGTTGCCCATGCTTTGTGCATTTGTATAAAAACATTTTAGTTTGTGATTGGTTTCTCTTCCTCCCATATTTTTATTATTTAAATTGTTTTGTCTTTGTTCTTCCTTTCCACTTCCAGTAGCAGAGATCTCAATAGTATTTGTCAGCTGTATGGCTTTTTCTGGCCTTTTGCTTCCCTTCCCACATTGTTCTAGTTTAAAGCTCTTCTGATGAGTGTAGCAAGGCGACTTCCAAATACATGTTTTCCAGTCTTCGTAAGGTGCACCCCATCTCTAGCAAGTAGTCCATCGTATAGGTAATTCATTCCGTGATCCAGAAATCCAAATCCTTGTTGACGGCACCATCGACGTAGCCAGTTGTTCACCTGTAGAATCTTATTCCACCTCATTGTTCCATGGCCATCCACTGGGAGGATGGATGAGAAGACCACCTGCGCTCCCAATTCTTTCACTTTCTTGCCTAAGTCTTCAAAGTCACTGCAGATGGTTTCCAGGTCCTTTCTTGCGGTGTCATTTGTCCCCACATGTATTAGCAGGAATGGGTAGTGATCTGTAGGTCTGAAGAGTCTTGATATCCTGTCAGACACATCTTTAATTTTTGCTCCTGGAAGACAGCACATTTCTCTTGAGGTTATGTCTGGTCTGCAGATAGCGGCCTCTGTTCCTCTTAACAGGGAATCCCCCATGACCACCACTCTCCGTTTTTTCTTCACAACATTCTTCTTTCTCCATCCAGGAGGATTCTGAGGGCTTACAAGGTTATTCATTGCTGGCAAAGTCTTATTTTGCTGTATTTCTTCATGGTTCTCCTGCGTGAGAGCCTGGTACTGGTTCCTGAGCAGTATGGGTGCTGACTGCCTCTCGATCCTCCTGCTTCTGTGGGTCACATGCTTCCAATCCTCTGTTTCGTCAGGTGCAGTTCGAATTTCTTCTCTTTCTGAATCATGAAGAGATAATTCTGCTCTGTCTAAGAACTCTTCACCTTCCTTAATGATTTTCAAGGTAGTTAACCTCTCTTCTAGATTTCGCAACTTATCCTCCAACAGGGACACAAGCTTGCATTTCTGGCATGTGAAGTTTGGCTTTTCCACTGGCAAGTCTGTGAACATGTAGCAGGATATGCAGCTCACCAAATGGCTCCTGGACTCTTCCATGTTCTTATTGTTAATGTTCTGAAAACAGTGAAAAAAAGCTTAAAAAAAAAGCTTCAAAGTGCCTACCGGCACGCGGTTTACCGATGTCCTCTTTTCAGCTCCAACAGCCAAAATCCAGTGTTCTTTGAGCTCGCGGAGACTCTTCACTTACCCCAAAATGCAGTGGGAATATGCAAATTATCTCCTCAGGACTCCTCCCCTGGTTTACCGATGTCCTCTTTTCAGCTCCAACAGCCAAAATCCAGTGTTCTTTGAGCTCGCGGAGACTCTTCACTTACCCCAAAATGCAGTGGGAATATGCAAATTATCTCCTCAGGACTCCTTTCCTGGAATCGGAAAGCTGATGCCTGAGTTTCACTCATTGTTGCTTGAGTGTGAGGGACTGTGACAGTGTATTGAGGTGTATGTGTCACAAATGTGCTGCATCCTGCGGAGACCTTTGGAGCATCTGGGATCAGAAGGTAGCAGCGGTTGGCAGATCGCAGGTCCTCTTTGGAATCCACTCGGTGTTTAACTTGAGTGGTGCGGATTGATTTTCACTTGGTGTGAAAGGGGTTAAGAGATCCTTTTTGATCCTGCTGGTATTCCTTAGGGCTCTAATCTCAGCTCCTGCATTTTGCTGCCATTCCTTTCCATTATCTACTCCTACCTCTCTCCTATGCCGGTTATAGGTTTCCTACGCTGACCTCCCAGGAGAAGTTGTTCCAGTTTAAGCAGTGGAGTTCCAGTTGCTGATTGATTTCTCCCTGTTTGTCTCTCTCCCAGTATTTACTTATGTTAGTAGTGAGACTAGCATCCTGCTGCCCTACTCACTAGTTAGGGCTAGCTGAGGGCCAGCCAGGGCTTAGGCATGTGACGGCACACGGAGGGAAGGACCCGTCTACGGACGATAAGGAGAGCAGGGTGAAGTCTTAGGTGAGTGTCTACGGTGTCTCTTCCCCCCTTTCCTTGTCGTTAGGGCACACTTCACCTTTTTTCCCTCGTTTGTACTTCACGCCAGGCGTTTTCTTGCTCCGGCGTGACAGTATTAGTGCATAAATTGCCAGATTAGCTAATGTTATCAATGGCAAGAAAGGTAACCATGAGGGACTGTGCGTGGCAGTGTGAGTGTGTGCGGTGCTGCACTGAAACTGACTCATAGACTTTGCAAGAATAGAGGAAGAGCTGAAGAAGAGATTGCCAGCGGGCAGTGATAAGTGTCAGCCCACCAATGATTACACCAAATTCTATACCTCTGTTCAAGCCAAGTTGCCTCATTGTAAGATGTAACCATCAAGTATGTTGCCTCTTGAGAAAAGCTTTATAACTTTATAACCGTCTTCTGTGCACATCTGTATTTTTTCCGCCATCCGAGTGGGGAGGCGCTAGAGATAGATTGTAAATAACCAGGTAGATATGAATATGTTTCTAAATTTTATTTAATTATTGAACATTTTTCAATCCAGTAGATAGATTAGATTTGACGACATTATATCACTGATGTGATGATGCGGTGTCACATACTCTCCTTCTTCTGATAACAGCAATGACACTGACATTGCGGAGTGACACTTTACTGAACGATTATTAACTTTGGATGGATGGCGACGTTTTCTGATTACAGCGCGAGGTTATATAAGCTATAAATATGTAATCAGCAGAAAATTACATTTCCATTCCCTTTTCCTCTCCCCGTACAGGTGAGACCCGGGCTTCATTAATTTTTACATGCTGAAGCAGGGTATTTTTTTATCCATTTTTGATGGGAAAAAGGGAGACTATTTCCACCTGAAACATAATTCCCTGTGAATTGAGTCAATACTGATTAGAAGTTAAATGGCCAAAAATGCATTTTGGGGCCGTGATTAAACCTCCCATAGAATGAGTCGGTTTCCTCCATGAAAGGGATAGACCAGTCCAAGTATGACTGGTCTATCATGTAGAGATGTAACGTGGTCCCTTCCCTTAGTCTAAATGTGGCATCTGTGAGTGCTGAGATATATCCAAACACTATATTATGAAATGATTGACTCTTTTACCCCAGTATTAGAGCAACTTACAGAAGTCTCAAAGGTCTCAGGCCCAATGGGGCAAATACAATTCTACGACAAGCCCAGTAGTGTGGGCCAGTCCTCTAAAAGGTGGTCCAAGGTAGCATCTGCCCCCATGGTTCTCGGTTCAAGAAGACCACACACGGCCTCCATGGCAGGCCCCCTTTTTACACACATTACTGTCATCGTTCTTTTACTAATTACTCAGAAATGTCCCCATTAGTGGCCCCACCACTAATCAGGGAGATGTCATGGCACCAGGCCACTTTAACATTGAGATTTCCAAATTTGAGACATTCAAGACCTATCCATAGGAACACATGAGAAGGATCCCAAAACATTCACTTTTGGGGTGATTTTGCAGTCCTGCTGAGCACCAGAACCTGCCTATACCATTGTGTCGGTCTCTTCTCGCCCCAAAACAGATGACAGAAAGTCAAAGACACTAGTAAAAGGCAAAAAAATAGATGGGACAAGTTCAAGACAAGTACATCAGCAAAGGCAAAGGTGGCAGAAAGGGCACAATATAATTTAAAGGGGTCGCTTTTCCCCCTTACAAGACAATCTTTTATTCAGGGCAGCATTCAGGGCATCATCAATGTTTCATCCTCTATTGTCTAAGGGAAAAATTTCTCCCAGAGGTAAAACATTAGGGGGCGCATATGGTGCCTTGAATCCTGCAGGGGCCCAAAAGGTCTTTATTTCCAGAGTCTGTCACGTCTTCTATTCAAGTTCCTGGGAGGAGCATAGTCATACTCCAACTAAGCTCCTCCCCTGGCAGAAGGATTATCATATTCCAACTAAACTCCTCCCCTGGAATAAGGATAGTCATACACTAACTAAGCTCCTCCCCTGGAAGAAAGATAGTCATACTCCGACTAAGCTCCTCCCCTGGGAGGATAGTCATACTCAGACTAAGCTCCTTCCTTGGAAGGAGGATAGTCATACTCTAACTAAGCTCCTCCCCTGGAAGGAGGATAGTCATACTCTAACTAAGCTCCTCCCCTGGAAGAAAGATAGTCATACTGCGACTAAGCTCCTCCCCTGGAAGGATAGTCAAACTCAGACTAAGCTCCTTCCCTGGAAGGAGGATAGTCATACTCTAAGCTCCCCCCCTGTAAGGAGGATAGTCATACTCTAAGCTACTCCCCTGGAAGAAAGAGACTCATACTCTGACTAAACTCCTCCCTTGGAATAAACATAGTCATACTGCGACTAAGCTCCTCCCCTGGAAGAAGGATAGTCATACTCCAATTAAACTTCTCCCCTGGAAGGATACTCATACTCCAACTAGGCTCCCCCCATGGAAGGAGGATAGTTATACTCTAAGCTCTTCCCCTGGAAGGATAGTCATACCAACTAAACTCCTCCTCTGGAAGTAGGATAGTCATACTCTGACTAAGCTCCTTCCTTGGAAGTAGGATAGTCATACTCCGACTAAGCTCATCCCCTGGAATAAGGATAGTCATACTTCAATTAAACTTCTCCCATGGAAGAAGGATAGTCATACTCCAATTAAACTTCTCCCCTGGAAGGATAATTATACTCCAACTAGGCTCCTCCCCTGGAAGGAGGATAGTCATACTCTGACTAAGATCCTCACCTGGAAGGAGGATAGTCATAGTCAGACTAAGATCCTCCCCTGGAAGGAGGATAGTCATACTCAGACTAAGCTCCTCCCCTGGAAGGAGGATAGTCATACTCCAACTAAGATCCTCCCCTGGAAGGAGGATAGTCATACTCCAACTAAGATCCTCCCCTGGAAGGAGGATAGTCATGCTCAGACTAAGCTCCTCCCCTGGAACGAGGATAGTCATACTCTAACTAAGCTCCTCCCCTGGAAGGAGGATAGTCATACTCTAACTAAGCTCCTCCCCTGGAAGAAAGATAGTCATACTGGAAGGAGGTTACTCATATTCTGTCTAAGCTCCTCCCTTGGAAGGAGGATAGTCATACTCCACCCAAGCTCTTCCCCTGAAAGGAGGATAGTCATACTATGTCTAAGCCCCTCCCCTGGAAGGAGGAGAGTAATGCTCAGACTAAGCTTCTCCCCTGGGAGGAGGACAGTTATACTCCGCCTAAGCTCTTCCCCTGGAAGGAGGATACTCATACTCCGTCTAAGCTCCTCCCCTGGAAGGAGGGTAGTCATACTCTGACTAAGCTCCTCCCCTGGAAGGAGGAGAGTCATACTCTGACTAAGCTCCTCCCCTGGAAGGAGGATAGTCACACTATGTCTAAGCCCCTCCCCTGGAAGGAGGAGAGTAATGCTCAGACTAAGCTCCTCCCCTGGAAGGAGGACAGTTTTACTCCGCCTAAGCTCTTCCCCTGGAAGGAGGATACTCATACTCCATTTAAGCTCCTCCCCTGGAAGGAGGATAGTCATACTCTAACTAAGCTCCTCCCCTGGAAGAAAGATAGTCATACTGGAAGGAGGTTACTCATATTCTGTCTAAGCTTCTCCCTTGGAAGGAGCTGTGAGAAGGAAAATGATACATCATGGGAAGGAAGTAAAAGTAAGACATAAGATATGTAGACATTTTTATCTAATACCTTATCACTTTCAGCCAAAAATCCAAAAATCGTAATGAATGGAGATGACCTTTAAATTTAAGCTGAACTAAGGTGGACAATAAGAGTTTGCGTTCACTTGTTATTTCATAAGATTGTTGATTTTTTTATTTAGTATAAATTGAAGAGAACATTCTAGCGCGGACCCCGACATAGATTGGTGACATTTACAGATTGCTTTATGCTCCGGCCAAGATTAGCCATTAGCAGAAGATCGGATCTCATTAGTTAATCTGATCTACATCATTGTTATTCCTGACCTTTCATTGATGAAATAATAGAAACATGAGGACACACAAATTTATAGCAATTTACTTTCTTTTTTTTTTTTCTACAGTTTTAAAAAAATGCAATAAATCTATTAAAATAATCTTCCGATTTTGACAATCCCTTTTTTTTTTCTTGGAACAGTTTCCTGAAAATATATTGTTTTCAGGGTTTCTCACTCCAGGGATCCCCAGCAATTGGCTGTGAGTGTCAGGATGACCTGTTTACTTTCCCTGCAGTGCCCCCGCAGGAGAAATGAAGAATTACATTGTGCTCATTGAACCCCGGGGGTTGTCTGTGGAATGCTGTGTCCTCTTTTGTAGCCTCTCTCTGCTCTGGCTAATTTGTGGAAATCCCAAATATGGGCTATCCCCACTATTAATTCAGGGTTTCTCAACCAGACACCCCTCCTTTAATTTTAGGGCATACGACCCAAGTAAATAGAAGTTTGTGGCTTCATCAAAAATTGTGTTTTGGCCCCTTTTTCTAGTGTCTGATTTGTTAGGAACCTAGAAATGTACTTAGGATCCTCGGGGGCTGTACTGTGGGTTCATGAATGCCCGCTGTCTTCAGGGTATAAAACAGAGATGGTTCTAACCTGCTGAGACTTCTAAGATGCCTTTAAAGGGATTTTCTAGGACTTTAGAAGTAGAAGGACTTTACTTTGATAACTTATACTGAGGATATCAGTAATAAATTGGGCGACATTCCAATCATCTGATTGAACGGGCCCCAATGTTTGATATATATCTTCTCTACATTAAATATCCTCCAAGAAGTTATAGTAGACCTTATGGTGTCTCTGCAATGTGGGTTCCCCAGACCCTTCATGTGGTCTCAGCCACACAATCATTACTTCCGGCTCTAATTATAAATTATAGCGCTACAGAACCATCTAGTGGCCACCATAAACATTACAAGCACATCTTAATAGCCTGAGATTATACTTAGCCAGTGCAGGATACAATGCTGTAGAAAAAAACACAAGGATGAGGTGGGGATATCCTGGAGGCTCCTGAAAAAAAAATTTACTTCCTGGTGTAATTGGCAAATCTTCTATCCCAAAACCTCCTGGAAAGCAGATCTTTCAGAAGCTTTCTTGTGTAAGATGGCAGAATGCTACATCCTATTACGATGCTCCAGCATGGAGGAGGAATTGTGGTCTAAAACGGGGCATGGTTTTGGGGAAAATTTTCCTTCTAAAAAGGGAGTCGTAAAAAGTTGGTATCTAAGGGGCAATTTCTCTCCTTGTGGAGATTGACATGCCAGTGTAAGGAGACTTATAGGCCACAAAATTCTTCACTTGGAAATTAGATAATTCAGAGAGGAAGAGGATTTGAACTCTAGCTCCACCTATTGGAAGTAGCAATCCTAAAAGTCATTATTGACCCTTTAAAGAGCCAAACCAGAATCTCAATTTACAGACATGTGTTTTGGGGTGTTGCCCCCTCCTTAGTGCAAATAATGACACCTAATTTGGCTGTATGAGAGGCCTCTGACTGGGGTCTAAGTGGTACCTTTTCTCCTTTTGTAAGGAGACTTATAGTCCATGAAATTCTCCTCTTGGAAATTAAATAATTCAGTGAGGAAGAGGATTTGAACTCTAGCGCCACCTATTTGATGTAGCAATCCTAAAAATCATTATCAATCCTTTAATGAGTGAGCAGTGCCATATGACTTAGGATAAAAGCCAAACCAGAATCTCAATTTGCAGAAGTGTTTTGGGCTGTAGCCCCCTCCTCAGTGCAAAACATGAGATCTGATTTGGCTGTATGAGAGGCTTCTGACTGGGATATATGTGGTAACTTTTCTCCTTGTGGAGAGTAACATGCCTGACATGCCAGTGTAAGGAGACTTATAGGCCATGCAACGCTCCTCTGGGAAATTAAATATAGCCAAATCAGATTTCATGCTTTGCCCTTAGGAGGGGCAACACCCCAAAACATGTGTCTGGAAATGTAAATTCTGGTTTGGCTTTTATCCTAAGTTGTTAAAAGGTTGATATAGGAAGTAGCAATCCTAAAAGTCAATATCAATGTTTTAACGACTTAGGTTAAAATCAGAATTTAAATTTCTAGATACGTGTTTCAGGGTGTTGCCCCTCATCAGTGCAAAGCATGAAATTTGATTTGGCTATATTTAATTTTATAAAATTATATTTTTATTTTTATCTAAGACCTACAGAAAGGTGAAAGTACAGGAAAAGATTCCTGGGGGAGTAACATAAATCCGCCGACCTGACATCCAGCCGAGTGTAAAGCGACTGATAACCGCCCATGAATGACAAGGTTCGATGTTTCATCCAAACGCAGCTCAGCCCAGAGACTCCTGTATGGAGGAAGCGTCAGATCACAGATCGGAAATCCATAACTCACCTATTACCACGTTACACTCGACCTCATTAATACAGATGAACTGACGCGGATTAGACGGTGACGCTTTAAATCACCCATCCTGTCCCTTAAATTACATCTTGGCTTCAGCTCTAATCACATCCAGAGCAGCAATCATAGTGTGACCTGAGGGCTGGGACGGTCCTTCCATAATTCACAGTCTGGCAAACAACAGTTGACCAGACTTAACCACCTAATGACCAGACATGAAAGGGCCTTAAAGGTGTTGTCCAGGCAAAATAAAACTATATCTAGGGGGATGGGATATATTTTTTTTAAAAAAATTACAAACTAGACCTGTGATTGGCTGCACCAGTCGGATGACTTAAAGGGGTTTTCCCATCTCCAAGATCCTATCCCATTATGTAGTAGGTGTAATAATAATAATATTAGTAAATACCTTCAATTAGAAGTTAGTATAGTTCTACTGATTCTCTATGTCTCTTACCCCATGTGCAGGTAGCTTAGATATCCATGGTTACAATCACTCATATAGTGACAGTTAGTTAGTTACTAGTGATCATAACCATGGATACCTAAGCTACTGCAATGCCCTGAATTTAGGGTAAGTCACATAGCGAATCAGAAGAACTATACTAAATTTCTAATTGGAGGTTTTTGCTAATATTATTATTACACCTACTACATAATGGAATAGGATCTTGGAGATGAGAATATCCCTTTAAGAATCATGAAGTTGGATGTTTTATGATGACGAGCTGATCAATGTCACCTGACCGCTGAAGCCGATCACAGGCCAAAGCGGTCCATCGACTGGTGGAACAGTGGACTGTGCTGGATTCAGGTGGGTGTCGGTAGCTGAGTATGCCGGCGTTTGTTATTTTTTCCCCATACCCAGTTTCCTGGGCTAGGGGAAGCTACTTGTCCCTGACCCTCGCTGAGGGACGGGAAACGGTCTTTGGGGGGCCTTTCTATTGTTTTGCACCCCAGTGCACTCTTTTGTGGCACCATTAGTCACTTTTTTAGCGCATCGGGAGAGAGCGCACATTCTCGAGCTTTCCAAAAAAAAAAGTGCCATCTAGTGGTCACCACAAACATTGCAAGCACATCTTTATCGCCTGGGATTACACTCCGCCTGTACAGATTACAATACAATGTAGAGGTGGGAAGGAAATTTTAAGAAAAGTACTGCAGATGTTTTATTTTGTTTTTATTTAATCTTTTTTCCTTTTTTACCATTTCCTTTATTTTTAAGAAATGTTGCAAAATTTTGGTCACATCCCCAAATCACCCAAAAATGGGTTAAAGAGATTTAAGGAGTTAAACACTGATTCCCTATGTCTTATTACAGATTACAATTTAGAAAACAACAACAACATAATGTGATCGGTCAGTAGCAGCAGTCCTGCTTGCTGATGGTTTCCATACATTAAAAGGAGATTTCTGCAATATATACAGTAAATATGGCCTGAAAGATGATGCAAAATAAGAGAAAAAGATGCTGTAAGGTTAATGGAGTTAGAGGACAGGAGTGATGGTGCAAGGAGACAGAAAGGAGGAATCGGCAGGTTTCTCCTTGGATTTCTGCATTCGGGGTAATATGATGATGGGACGTATCTGATTTCTCCTCTCGGGTTCTGTCATCGCTGCACCAGTCACTGCCACCTTTACTCAACCTTTATGAGTGCGCTCATTCTGTAACACGAGCGTTTCCACAAGGTGAACCGTATCTGTCCCCTCACATCCCGACAGCCGCCTTTATACAGCTGTGCCCGGCGGTGCTGCGCGGCAGGGGTGCTGGGCTGTGTTGGTGCTGCACTGCGGGGTGCTACACTGTGGGGGTGCTGCTCTGCGGGGGTGCTGTGCTGCAGGGTGCTATGCTGCGGGGGTGCTGCGCTGCGGGAGTATTGTGCTGCGAGGATGCTATGCTGCGGGGATGCTGCACTGCGGGGGTGCTATGCTGCGGGGGTGCTGTGCTGCGAGGATGCTATGCTGCGGGGGTGCTGTTGGGATACTATGATGCGGGGGTGCTGCACTGCGAGGGTGCTATGCTGCGGGGGTGCTGCTCTGTGGGGGTGCTGCTCTGCGGGGGTGCTGTGCTGCGGGGTGCTATGCTGCGAAGGTGCTGTGCTGCGAGGATGATATGCTGCGGGGGTGCTGTGCTGCGGGGATACTATGCTGCAGGGGTGCTGCACTGCGGGGGTGCTGTGCTGCGAGGATGCTATGCTGCAAGGGTGCTGCTCTGCGGGAGTGCTATGCTGCGGGGGTGCTGCGCTGTGGGAGTATTGTGCTGCGGGGATGCTATGTTGCGGGGTGCTATGCTGTGGGGATGCTGCACTGCGGTGGTGCTATGCTGCGGGGGTGCTCCACTGCGGGGGGTGCTATGCTGCAGATGTGCTGCACTGCGGGGGTGCTATGCTGCTGGGATGCTGTGAGGATGCTATGCTGTGGGGGTGCTGCACTGCAGGGGTGCTGTGCTGCGGGGGTGCTGCTCTGCGGGGGTGCTGTGCTGCGCTGTGGGGGTGCTGCACTGCGGGTGTGCTATGCTGCGGGGGTGCTATGCTGCGGAGGTGCTGTGCTGCAGGGATACTATGCTGCAGGGGCGCTGCACTGCGGGGGTGCTATGCTGCGGGGGTGCTGTGCTGCGAGGATGCTATGCTGTGGGGGTGCTGTGCTGCGGGGATACTATGATGTGGGGGTGCTGCACTGCGGGGGTGCTGCACTGTGGGGGTGCTATGATGCAGAGGTGCTGCACTGTGGGGGTGCTATGCTGCTGGGGTGCCGTGCTGTGAGGATGCTATGCTGTGGGGGTGCTGCACTGCAGGGGTGTTGCTCTGCGGGGGTGCTGTGCTGCGGGGTGCTGCACTGCGGGGGTGCTGCACTTCGGGAGTGCTATGCTGCGGGGGTGCTGTGCTGCGAGGATGCTATGCAGTGGGGGTGCTGCACTGCATGGGTGCTGTGCTGCGGGGGTGCTGCTCTGCGGGGGTGCTGTGCTGCGAGGATGATATGCTGCGGGGGTGCTGTGCTGCGGGGATACTATGCTGCAGGGGTGTTGCACTGCGGGGGTGCTGTGCTGCGAGGATGCTATGCTGCAAGGGTGCTGCACTGCGGGAGTGCTATGCTGCGGGGGTGCTGCGCTGCGGGAGTATTGTGCTGCGGGGATGCTATGCTGCGGGGTGCTATGCTGTGGGGATGCTGCACTGCGGGGGTGCTATGCTGCGGAGGTGCTGCACTGTGGGGGTGCTATGCTGCAGATGTGCTGCACTGCAGGGGTGCTATGCTGCTGGGGTGCTGTGCTGCGAGGATGCTATGCTGTGGGGGTGCTGCACTGCAGGGGTGCTGTGATGCGGGGGTGCTGCTCTGCGGGGGTGCTGTGCTGCGGGGTGCTGCACTGTGGGGGTGCTATGCTGTGGGGGTGCTGTGCTGCGGGGATACTATGCTGCAAGGGCGCTGCACTGCGGGGGTGCTATGCTGCGGGGGTGCTGTGCTGCAGGGATACTATGATGCGGGGGTGCTGCACTGCGGGGGTGCTATGCTGCGGGGGTGCTATGCTGCATAGGTGCTGCACTGTGGGGGGGGGGGTGCTATGCTGCGGAGGTGCTGTGCTGCGAGGATGCTATGCTGCGGGGATACTATGCTGCAGGGGTGCTGCACTGCGGGGGTGTTATGCTGCGGGGGTGCTGTGCTGCGAGGATGCTGTGCTGCAAGGGTGCTGCACTGCGGGAGTGCTATACTGCGGCGGTGCTGTGCTGCGAGGATGCTGTGCTGCGGGTGTGCTGCGCTGCGGGGGTGCTGTGCTGCGGGGTGCTGCGCTGCAAGGATGCTATGCTGGGGGGTGCTATGCTGCAGGGTTGCTGCTCTGCGGGGGTGCTGTGCTGCTGCACTGCGGGGGTGTTATTCTGTGTGGTGCTACGTTGCGGGGGTACTACTGTGCTGCGGGGGTGCTGCGCTGCAAGGGTGTTACGCTGCGGGGGTGCTGCACTGCGGGGGTGTTATTCTGTGTGGTCCTACGTTGCGGGGGTGTTAATGTGCTGCGGGGGTGCTGCTGTGCTGCGGAGGTGCTATGCTGTGCCGGTTCTGCGCTGCCCACACATTGCAGGGTGCAGGAGATTCAACCCATTTACTGCAAACTATTATTTATTTTCTTATTTATTTCTGTTTCGAGTACCATTTACAAAATGTATCTAAAGTAAGTACCACCAGCGGTATCTGATCACCAGCATCACCCCAAGTCTTTATATCCAGTTTGCACAGCATAGGATTAGATGCACAGCGAAGCAGACAGTATCACACAGGAGAGGATTAGATACACAGCTCAGCAGACAGTATCACATAGGATAGGATTAGATACACAGCTCAGCAGACAGAATCACAAAAGATAAGATTAGATACACGGCTCAGCAGACAGTATCACACAGGATAGGATTAGATACACAGCGCAGCAGACGGTATCACACAGGATAGGATTAGATACACGGCTCAGCAGACAGTATCACACAGGATGGGATTAGATACACGGCTCAGCAGACAGTATCACACAGGATGGGATTAGATACACAGCTCAGCAGACAGTATCACACAGGATGGGATTAGATACACAGCTCAGCAGACAGTATCACACAGGATGGGATTAGATACACGGCTCAGCAGACAGTATCACACAGGATGGGATTAGATACACGGCTCAGCAGACAGTATCACACAGGAGAGGATTAGATACACGGCTCAGCAGACAGTATTACACAGGAGAGGATTAGATACACGGCTCAGCAGACAGTATCACACAGGAGAGGATTAGATACATGGCTCAGCAGACAGTATCACACAGGATAGGATTAGATACACGGCTCAGCAGACAGTATCACACAGGAGAGGATTAGATACACGGCTCAGCAGACAGTATCACACAGGATAGGATTAGATACACAGCTCAGCAGACAGTATCACACAGGATAGGATTAGATACACAGCTCAGCAGACAGTATCACACAGGAGAGGATTAGATACACAGCTCAGCAGACAGTATCACACAGGAGAGGATTAGATACATGGCTCAGCAGACAGTATCACACAGGAGAGGATTAGATACACGGCTCAGCAGACAGTATCACACAGGAGAGGATTAGATACACGGCTCAGCAGACAGTATCACACAGGAGAGGATTAGATACATGGCTCAGCAGACAGTATCACACAGGATAGGATTAGATACATGGCTCAGCAGACAGTATCACACAGGAGAGGATTAGATACACGGCTCAGCAGACAGTATCACACAGGAGAGGATTAGATACACGGCTCAGCAGACAGTATCACACAGGATAGGATTAGATACATGGCTCAGCAGACAGTATCACACAGGATAGGATTAGATACACAGCTCAGCAGACAGTATCACACAGGAGAGGATTAGATACACGGCTCAGCAGACAGTATCACACAGGAGAGGATTAGATACACGGCTCAGCAGACAGTATCACACAGGACAGGATTAGATACACGGCTCAGCAGACAGTATCACACAGGACAGGATTAGATACATGGCTCAGCAGACAGTATCACACAGGAGAGGATTAGATACACGGCTCAGCAGACAGTATCACACAGGATAGGATTAGATACATGGCTCAGCAGACAGTATCACACAGGATAGGATTAGATACATGGCTCAGCAGACAGTATCACACAGGATAGGATTAGATACACAGCTCAGCAGACAGTATCACACAGGAGAGGATTAGATACACAGCTCAGCAGACAGTATCACACAGGAGAGGATTAGATACACAGCTCAGCAGACAGTATCACACACACAGGCTTAGATACTCTACATATACAGTACAGACCAAAAGTTTGGACACACCTTCTCATTTAAAGATTTTTCTGTATTTTCATGACTATAAAAATTGTACATTCACACTGAAGGCATCAAAACTATGAATTAACACATGTGGAATTATATACTTAACAAAAAAGTTTGAAACAACTGAAAATATGTCTTATATTCTAGGTTCTTCCAAGTAGCCACCTTTTGATTTGATGACTACTTTGCACACTCTTGGCATTCTCTTGATGAGCTTCAAGAGGTAGTTACCGGAAATGGTTTTCACTTCACAGGTGTGCAGTGTCAGGTTTAATAAGTGGGATTTCTTGCCTTATAAATGGAGTTGGGACCATCAGTTGTGTTGTGCAGAAGTCTGGTGGATACACAGCTGATAGTCCTACTGAATAGACTGTTATAATTTGTATTATGGCAAGAAAAAAGCAGCTAAGTAAAGAAAAACGTGTGGCCATCATTACTTTAAGAAATGAAGGTCAGTCAGTGCAAAAAATTGGGAAAACTTTGAAAGTGTCCCCAAGTGCAGTTGCAAAAACCATCAAGCGCTACAAAGAAACTGGCTCACATGAGGACCGCCCCAGGAAAGGAAGACCAAGAGTCACCTCTGCTTCTGAGGATAAGTTTATCCAAGTCACCAGCCTCAGAAATCGCAGGTTAACAGCAGCTCAGATTAGAGACCAGGTCAATGCCACACAGAGTTCTAGCAGCAGACACATCTTGTCAACAACTGTTAAGAGGAGATTTTGTGCAGCAGGCCTTCATGGTAAAATAGCTGCTAGGAAACCACTGCTAAGGACAGGCAACAAGCAGAAGAGACTTGTTTGGGGTAAAGAACACAAGGAATGGACATTAGACCAGTGGAAATCTGTGCTTTGGTCTGATGAGTCCAAATTTGAGATCTTTGGTTCCAACCACCGTGTCTTTCTGCGACGCAGAAAAGGTGAACGGATGGACTCTACATGCCTGGTTCCCACCATGAAGCATGGAAGAGGAAGTGTGATGGTGTGGGGGTGCTTTGCTGGTGACACTGTTGGGGATTTATTCAAAATTGAAGGCATACTGAACCAGCATGGCTACCACAGCATCTTGCAGCGGCATGCTATTCCATCCGGTTTGCGTTTAGTTGGACCATCATTTATTTTTCAACAGGACAATGACCCCAAACACACCTCCAGGCTGTGTAAGGGCTATTTGACCAAGAAGGAGAGTGATGGGGTGCTACGCCAGATGACCTGACCCCACAGTCACCAGACCTGAAACCAATCGAGATGGTTTGGGGTGAGCTGGACCGCAGAGTGAAGGCAAAAGGGCCAACAAGTGCTAAGCATCTCTGGGAACTCCTTCAAGATTGTTGGAAGACCATTTCTTGTGACTACCTCTTGAAGCTCATCAAGAGAATGCCAAGAGTGTGCAAAGCAGTCATCAAAGCAAAAGGTGGCTACTTTGAAGAACCTAGAATATAAGACATATTTTCAGTTGTTTCACACTTTTTTGTTAAGTATATAATTCCACATGTGTTAATTCATAGTTTTGATGCCTTCAGTGTGAATGTAGAATTTTCATAGTCATGAAAATACAGAAAAATCAATGAGAAGGTGTGTCCAAACTTTTGGTCTGTACTGTACACCTGGCTGTATCCCCTGAGCAGACACAATGGCTTCCATCCCGTCTTTCCGCACCTTATGTTCCCTTTCTTCTTGTCTGCGCTCCTCTCCTGCAGGCAGTGGGGGGCGCTATCGATCAGCTGCGCTACGTCCCGGCTTTATTACACACAGATCTTATGTGAGTCACATAACAGATTTCCTGTTACACTTTGCTGCGTCTTTGATCTCGGATTAACCTCTTAGTGGCTGGATATTAATGACAATAGTAGAGGAAGATCTTTGAATGTTCTAAGAAGTGTCTGGCACTTGGGGCAGGGACTTATAATAAATGTCTGAACTGAACCCCCCAACTAGAGCTCTGCCCAAACCACTGCATCATGGTAACGTCTAATGACCACTATTCTGTCCTTCAGTCAAAATTTGCTTCTTAATTTAATTTTGTCTTCCTGTCTTTATAAATGATCTAATTCTATCTACATTTAGTCACCACTAGGGGGCGATAACTGAGAATAATGCAGTCGGTTCTGAACTTGTAATGAAATCTGTGCGATTTGTATGCAGTTCTCTCCCAATAGTGATGACTGCAAGTAACTGCTACGCAAGGACAACTTGCACGCTGTCACGTGCCGGCTATATGTGTGCGGCCTCATTCAATACTGGACACGTCTAGTCGGAATGTGGACGGAAGTATGCAAATCACATACATGCGGTCACATGACCATCCACTCCTGATGTTGGCACCAGAGAATCCTGACAGAGCGCACTATACACGCTGTGAAGGTTAGAAGTCTGTAGTCACATAGAGTGAGTGCATATTTGAATTCCAAAATATCATATGTGTTACGCCATAATAATCAGAAATCTAACAAATATACAGTACAGACCAAAAGTTTGGACACACCTTCTCATTTAAAGATTTTTCTGTATTTTCATGACTATGAAAATTATACATTCACACTGAAGGCATCAAAACTATGAATTAACACATGTGGAATTATATACTTAACAAAAAAGTGCGAAACAACTGAAAATATGTCTTATATTCTAGGTTCTTCAAAGTAGCCACCTTTTGCTTTGATGACTGCTTAATTAGCGTGGAATACGCCTTCTATGTTAATTATTAACATACATACATACATACATACATACATACATACATATATATATATATATATATATATATATATATGTATACCACGGAAAAAAAATAAAAAATATATATATACATATATTACAAACCTAAAAGGC
The DNA here is from genome assembly GCF_046119375.1 of Phyllobates terribilis. Taxonomy (NCBI): domain Eukaryota; kingdom Metazoa; phylum Chordata; class Amphibia; order Anura; family Dendrobatidae; genus Phyllobates; species Phyllobates terribilis. Next base: position 56,908,935 of record NW_027362762.1, read on the forward strand.
AATATTGCCAAACAAAGAAACTGCTGTATGGTGAAATGGAAAAATAATAATGCTTCATTTATCATAAAAAATTGTTACAAAATATCAAACTACGCTGCAATAAGCTCTGCTTCATCTGTAGCCACAAGCACCATATCGTTACCATTTACAAACCCAACATTCTGGTTTCCTGCGATAACATTTACTGTATATTATACTTTACTTTCATCTCTCCGGGCAACAGAGGAAAAGCTGAAATTTCCCTTCAAGCGGATGTAAGTTCATCGCATCCAAACCTTTTTCCTTCGCTGTCACTGCCACCAGACCGTCTCGGAGCAAGTCACAAAGGTCTGTGGCTCCCAGGATCTCACCTCTGGGCAATCGACATGAAAAGGAAAAATGTCTTCTGTCTCTTATCGTCATGATCAAGGTTTATCTCCAGGGTATGAAGAAGAAATGCACTTCCTAAAATAAGCTGTCTTTCTGAACATAATGCATGCTGCTGAAGATTGGCCGCCTTCATGCATAAGTCAATGGCGCCGGACACCATGTTCTCCAGAAGAAATTTCATTTATTAAAAAAAAAAGGGGATTATTCAGACACGTCTACAGAGACCGAAAATTGGATGAAATTCTACACGAGTCATGACATATCAAAAATATTACTAGTAAGGAAGGGGTTAAAAACAAAGAAGCCGATCGAAGAGGACTGTGAATAAGCTGGAAGGATGCAAGGAGGGGCTTTTACTTATTATGCAGCTATGAATTCTGCTATATGCTATTATGTATGAACCTCCTAAATTTATTTACTGAAAACCTATATTCACGAAGGGTATAAATATACGAACACTCCTGCAAGCCACGGAGATGTTTTGAAATCACAATCCTGTGTATTTCCTTCTTCTCATCGTCCGTAAGCTGAATCCCAGAAGCTTCTAAGTCTGTCCTAACAATATTAGATGCTAAAAATGAACTAAATGTTGTTTAGACTTTTGCAACTATTTTTATTTTTATTACTTCAATGCATCTAAGACAAAATATAGCACTTTGAAAATAGCCGTGTTATGTCCCGATACAGAACCATGTGTTCCCGTACCCTTTGTAGTCTGCATCTGTCCCCTACTTTCTTATATTCATTTAGTAAGTTACCAAAATACTTACCAACATGTCAGTTGGTAATAAAAGGAACATTTAAGTCCCGTGCCCAGGACCATCTCGAAACTGGGTGGAAATAACCCTTTTTCAGAAATATTTATGTAAACCCACCCCCTTTTGGACCTGAACATGCCCAAATTTGGGAGAGTTGTTTTCCAAAGTTCACCGAAATTCAAGAGAACAAAGTATGATCACAGGTTCCCTCAACATGGATCGTCATAGCAGCTGTATACACAATTTTTTATATATATATATATATATATATATATATATATATATATATATATATATATCTAGACCATTTAAAAAGCTGCTTTTTTATTTTTCAATTAATTGGGGAGCAATAAAAAAAATGTCTTGAGCGATTTGAATGGTTTGGACAACTACATCACATAGGACAGGACAGGATTAGTAACTGATTTGAGGGAGGCCCACCAGATAGATGGGGGAAAGACAGAGGGGTAGTCCTGAGTAGAGAGCCCCCTTGCCCTTTATTGCGTCCATACAGAGGATTAGTTATAGGGTGTGCAGAGGTAGCTGTTGCATGGCGGAACTGGCTGACAAAAATTTTTACATTATTAGGGCAGGTGCAGACGACCGTATTTTCGGTCAGAGTGCGATCCAATAAAACATCTGATTGCACCGGGACCGGTGTTATTCTATAGGGCCTTGCACATGTCCGATATTTTCCTTGGACAGAGTCAGTTCAGGGTAAAAATCGCTGCATACCCGAGTTTGATCTGATATTTGGATCACACTCGGCCATGCAAGTCAATGAATGCGTGGAAACCATCAGACTGCACTCGGATGACATCTAAGTGCCGTCTGATTTCCATGGACTAATACAATGGAGAAGCTGGAGACATTTTTTCTCCATCTTCTCCTCATTTGAGAGAATCAGATCACGTTTAGCTCATACTCCGATCAAACTCTGAGCAGAGTGTGATTTCCAAAATTGACCCGATTCTCTCGGATAAGAGAATACACGGTCATCTGCACCTAGCCGTACAGTTGTGACATGAGTTGTCACAATTTTTTTCCAGGCAGCTGTATAACAAATTAAAAAATGTCACAGGAAGGGAGAAATGTGGATGATACGCGCTTCTGGTTATCGAAATGGTGAATCCAGGTCCAGAGAAGTAGGTTTGTGATTTTTTTTATTATGTCAACGCATTTCGAAGTTTACACACTTCTTCATTTTTTGTCCTGATGAAGAAGTGTGTAAACTTTGAAACGCGTTGACATAATAAAAAATGCAAACTTACTTGTGTGGACCTGGATTCACCATTTCGATCACCAGCAGCGCGGATCATCCATAATTCTCCCTTCCTGTGATTCCTTTGGTCTAAGGACCCGTGGACCTGCAGCAGCTGGGTTTCTATGCCATAATAATGTTGTGTGAACACAACCGGGCCAGGTTAGCATAACCTTTTATAATATCTAATTGTCAACCGGATTGTCACGGGATACCGCGACAGAGAGGGACCAGACAACCATGGCGTCTGGTTTCACGAACTTCGGCACCGATTAGAAGTACTTCAACGTCTTATTAAACAGTGCAGGTTTTTTTCTTGCTATCAGTGCACGGGTTAAGTTGATACTCCTGGAGCTTTCCTATCTGAATTGTCTCAGCTGTTCAGTGTTGGCCACTCCCCTCTGCTATATATGCTTGCCTCTGGCACTTAGGGATTGCCAGTGTTCTTTCTTACTGTCTGGTTTGGAGTTAGAGGTGTAGTTCTTGGTTGGAATTGCCATTTGGAGATTTATTCAGGAGATTGTTGCTTGGACTTTTGTCTGTGTGCACATCCTCATCCTCTCCTCTTTGGTTTCTCCTTCCTTATCTCTCCTGTGTTCCACTCTTTTATTTGATGAGTGTATTTTGTATGATTGTTATTTTCATTTATCCCTGTCCGTCGTCCCTTGTTTGTCTGGCTAGTGTATTCCTATACACCTTGGCTTCCCACCACCATGGGGGGGAGGGACAGATAAGGGTTGATATAGGAGCATAGCAAGGCATGTGACCCCAGCATCGCCACCTTCAGGAGTAATCTGGGGGACATGAATAGACTTGGGCACACTTAGTTCTAGGGACCTGGTAAGTACCCCCAGGTACTGCATGACACGAATAAGACCCTATTGCGTTTTTCTCTGCTCTATAGTTTTATAACTAAAAAATATCAGTATATTACAGGATGACCAAGCTCGTGCAGTAATCTCGTGATTTGGACGTGACTAGCGGACAGTGCCGTGTTACCGCGCAGCCCTAGAAAATGGTCATGAAGTCTTCTATCTTGGATCGTCAGAAGCAGGCTGACTTAGAAAGTACAACATCTCAGCGTGTTACTGAATAGATCTCTTTACCTACTGTACTTTCCAGATTGGAAAGTAGAAAGCTGGGAAAAAAATATGGAAACGGAGAACAGACGAACAGCTCCCGCTGATCGTAATAAAGTGAGAAGCGACTGAAGCCGGAATGTAAAGGCGGCACGGATAATACTCCGATCTCTCCAGCTGTGGATGAGACGGCACGGGAGTCTACTACAGAGGAACCAGACCCTACAGGGTTAATACTTTCATCAGGATTGTATGTGTAATGGTGGCATTCATTGTAATATTTTAATACGATTTTATATATTTTTAAACATAAATAAGTCTCAGTGTTGAATCCTCATCTCCATATGCTGGCGATAGGGAACAGAAATACGGGCTGGAGGTGAAGATCCACGGAGGTAAGAATAAAAAGGTTTTGATTAGAACTATATGTTTTGGGGCTGATCGGACCCCTTCATCAGGTATGATTAAACAGGAAATAGCCCGTGATCTTTATACGGGTCACCATGTGAATTAACACGCTGAATATACACAATAAAGAAACATAAAAGAAAAATGTGTAAAATAAACTATTGCACAATCACATGGAATCTATTGGTCCCTGTGGCCAATTTGAAACATAATGATAATATTATTATACTAATGGATACAAATAATGCTACTGGCTACTTCAATGTCAACTCTTCATTGTGTCTCATTAGTTGGTATTCTCGATACACTCATTAGGTGTTAAAGTTAATAATTTGAAGATCCAATAGGATTCTCGGTTAATACGTTTTTGATAGTGATTTCGAGTGCGATCTGATATTTGTTCTATTATTGAGAAGTTGAAACAGCTGGGATCTTTTTTTATGTTCCATCAGATAATGTTTGGATAAAGAATGATTTATTATATATATTGTGCCTAAGTTTACTCATTCTATTTAGTACTGACTGTATAGTTCTTCTTAATAAACTGTAATAAAAAAAAATTACATAATTGGTGCAATTTAAAAAAAATTGAGTTATAGGAAAACTCTCTCCTGTAATTGTGGATTTAAATTCTTTATCATATACCATAGACATTTTGCTCCCCTGTAGGGATAGGAGCCTATAGGTCGTGTTTGAGGAATGGACTTAATAGAAAAATCCTTGGAGGGTTCTATAGATTCTTATTCAACTAGGTGCAACATAGTTTTTTAAATTCATGTTCCTACAGAAAATATTATTAGGTTCATCAGGTATAATCCCTGTAAGAATTGGGTGATTTTTAATTATTGGCCAGCATTTAGTTCATATACTTCTTAAATTCCTATGGGATTCATTAAAAGTAGTGATGAGGCTATAACTAATTTTTCTCAAAACAAAAAATGGGTATAAGCACAAAGTTAGAAATTTACAATAATAGCTGAGGGTAACAGGGGTTAGAAGGTAGGATGGAAAGTATGGGTAGTAAGTTTCAATGCCAAATTCATGGTCCTTTAGAAGCTCCTTTCAACTGCTGCTCAGTTAGAATCCATACACTGCATATAAACAGTCTGTGTAGAGCAATACCCCTGTCTGAGTATGGGATTTTGGAACAAAGAGGCTTAGACAGGCAATGTCCCATACCCAGACTGTTTAAATGCATTGAATGGATTTTTGCCGAGCAGCAGTTAAAAGGAGCTTCTAAAAGAGCATAAATTGAGTATTGAAACTTATTCACCGAATCTTTGTTTGTTTTTGCTACCTCCTACACCCTTTCTTCTCATTTATTTGTAGAATTCATATTTAATCTGCGTACAATTTGTTGATGGTTTCGACTTCTGCGCGTACACCTGTGCACACTCACTTTTGTTCTCGTTATTACTGAAAAATTCAATAAAAAGATATTTAAAAAGAAATGAAACAGCGATGTAGCGCAGTGTTTGGGAGACAAGAAAGCAAAATAATATGATTTTGTCTGTTACAAAAATGCAGAACTTTTCAGAGGCCGATCAATAATGATATATATATTTAGTTTAGTTACTCTGTGTCTGTCTTTGTATAACTTTCCTCCAAGACAGTTTTTCAGAGGTGCTTTTTCCCCAATGTAAAAAACACATGAAAATCCTGCCTGTTAGGGCATCAGACGGTCGGAGAACTCAGATGGGGATCGCAACGCAATCCTCGGACTGGCCGATGGTTCTCCCGACCCGAGAGTGACAGTTTCATGTATTTCTATGTCGCTAGCTTCTTTTTTTTTCTCATCTGTTTTGTAAAAACACATGAATGAGCGCCTCATCCTCAGCATCCTGTATGTGAAAACATAACTCACAAAGCTGAAAGCAACCCAAAACACATCAAAATTGTGCAAAAAATGCCAGAAAATACAGTCTAAAGAAATGCAGAGGCTCAAAGATAGATCCAGCTGAAATGGAGATAAAATCTTACATTTTGATTGAAGAATTATAAACTCATGATTACATCTCGAAAATGTCCGTGAAAAGATCCCCAACGCGTTTTGGCACAATGTACACCAGACAGAAATGTGTTGGTTTTTTTAATGGAAATTTTCAGAATGTAATAATAAGTTTATAATTCTTCAATCAAAATGTAAGATTTTATCTTGGTTTAAGCTGGATCTACCTTCTAATTTCTTGATGGTTTTGCCCCCATGGTAGTAGCAATGTACCGAGCTCTGGAGGATTATAGGCTGTTGAGCCATCGCGGGGGGTCCCATAGCTGAGATCCCCATTGGTCACATAAACTTGGCTTTGGAGTCCACATCTGAATGAAGCATGGTTCATGCTTGGACGTCACCGCTTCATTCATTCATTGTCTAGGGCATACATGTCAACATAGGCGGATTATAATGAGGGCAATATGGGCTACCGCCCGGGGCCCTGAGTCTCCAGGGGGCCCATGAATTGCTCCCATTATAATGCACATTTTTTTCGGCCACCGCCGCGCTGGCCAAAGGTTTAGATGATCACCGCTGCTTGCCCGCAGCTGTAGGCGGTTTGAATCATACTGTGTCACCCCGCCCTGCCAGTGCCACATGACACTCCCATCTGGCCGCCGCAGCTGTATATTCACTAGCACGGGCGTGCAGTTTAAATGCTGTTGGTACCGCCCTGCCTGACGTCATGTGGCAGGGCGGTCCCAACATCATTTAAATTTCCCACCAGCGCTAGTGCATATACAGGGCTGCGTTATGCAGCCAGCGTGTCTGTGAGTGGCTGCTTTGAACTTTGGGACCGCCCTGCCACATAACGTCAAGCAGAGCGGTCCCAGAGTTCAAAGCAGCCACTCACAGAAACGCTGCATCACGCAGCCGCTCCCATCCGGCCAGCTGCAGATCCACCGGGGCTGGCAGTTTGAATAATGCTGGGACCGCCCTGCCACATGACGTCAGGGAGGGCCCAGCATACACAGGGGCGTGGCATACAGGCAGACTGTGACGGGGGGCCCCCCAGACCGCTCCCCCAGCAGCGGCGCACGGCCGCTACTTCTTCTTCGGCCGGGCCAGCACTGCAGCAGTTAACTTACCTGTGCTGGCCCGGCTGCTTCACAGCTAGGAGACACGGCCCTGTGTGCGGCCGTGTCTCCTAGCTGTGATGTCATGCAGTGCGCGCCCGGCCTGCACTGCTGCAGCCTGCATCGGAGAGGAGCAGGAGGACTGGAGCCGAGCCGGGGGATGGTGAGTGTGTGAGAGTGTGTGAAAGTGAGTGAGAGTGAGTGTGTGTGTGTGATTGAGTGAGTGTGTGTGTGTGCAGGCAGACATAATTGTGTGATGTCTGCTTATATGTATTTTTGTGTTTCAAATGTGTTTATGCTTGTATGTATATGTCCGTATATGTTTGTGTGTGTGCGTGACTACGTGCAGCCTCCTGCTGAGAATAGATGGCGCCGTGCGGCCTCTTGCTATCTCTGGGGGGGCGCCGTACGGCCTCCTGCTGTGTATAGATGGCGCCGTGCGGCCACCCGCTGTGTATAGATGGCGCCGTGCGGCCTCCTGCTGTGTATAGATGGAGCCGTGAGGCCTCCCGCTGTGTATAGATGGAGCTGTGCAGCCTCCCTCTGTGTATAGATGGTGCCGTGCGGCCTCCTGCTGTGTATAGATGGCTACGTGCGGCCTCCCGCTGTGTATAGATGGCGCCGTGCGGCCTCCCGCTGTGTATAGATGGTGCCGTGCGGTCTCCCGCTGTGTATAGATGGCTGCGTGCGGCCTCCTGCTGTGTATAGATGGCATCGTGCCACCTCCTGCTGTGTATAGATGGCGCCGTGCGGCCTCCCGCTGTGTATAGATGGCGCAGTGTGGCCTCCTGCTGTGTATAGATGGCACCGTGCGGCCTCCTGCTGTGTATAGATGGCTACGTGCAGCCTCCTGCTATCTCTGGGGGGGGCGCCGTGCGGCCTCCTGCTGTGTATAGATGGCTAAGTGCGGCCTCCTGCTGTGTATAGATGGCTACGTGCGGCCTCCCGCTGTGTATAGATGGCACCTTTCGGCCTCCCGCTGTGTATAGATGGCTACGTGCGGCCTCCCGCTGTGTATAGATGGCACCGTGCGGCCTCCTGCTGTGTATAGATAGCTACGTGCGGCCTCCCGCTGTGTATAGATGGCTACGTGCGGCCTCCTGCTGTGTATAGATGGCACCGTGCGGCCTCCTGCTGTGTATAGATGGCACCGTGCGGCCTCCTGCTGTGTATAGATGGCACCGTGCGGCCTCCCGCTGTGTATAGATGGCTACGTGCGGCCTCCCGTTGAGTATAGATGGCACCGTGAGGCCTCCCGCTGTGTATAGATGGCTACGTGCGGCCTCCCGCTGTGTATAGATGGCTACGTGCGGCCTCCTGCTGTGTATAGATGGCTACGTGCGGCCTCCCGCTGTGTATAGATGGCTACGTGTGCTCCATATTGAGTCATACAATTAATGTAAGGCTATGTGCCCACGATGCAGAAATGCTCCGGATTTTTTTTGAGCGTTTCTGCATCTCCCTGGCAGAAAAAACACATGCGGATTGTACATGCGGATTGTACATGCGGATTGTACATGTGTTTTTCCTGCCAGGGACATGCAGATGTGAAGCGTTCTTCACATGCATTTCCGCATGCGGGTTGACAAGCGCTTTCCAAGCGATTTTAGCATCACTTGGAAAAGTACTTGACAACTTGGTCACACTATATAAATCCATGCAGCCAGCATGGATTTATATAGTGTGACCGTAAAAGAATGGTAAAAAATAAAAAAATATATACTTACCTTCTGATGGCCTGCCGACGTCAGCGGTCGCGTGACCCGTCACATGACTAAATGACGTCACGGCAGGTCCTTTTCAGACCATTGCGAGCTGCCGGCAAGCCAGGACGCATCGGATAAAGACACCGGGGGCCATCAGAAGGTAAGTATAATGTATATTTTTTATTTTATTCTTTTTTTACAGGTTCTATTGTACCCCGGTCTGGAGGAGACTCTCCTCTCATCTACACCCGGGTACCATCCGCACATTAAAACGCATGGATTCTGCATCTACAGATGCAGTGATGCGGATTACATGTGTTCCAATGCAAGTCAATGGAGGCGAAAACGCTGCGCTTCCGCAAAATAATTGGTAATGCTGCGGATTTTTCCGCAATGATAATCCGCAGCATGTACACAGCACATGTGGATTATCATTGGGGAACATGGCAGACCTTCTACCAAGCGTTTTTTAAACGTTTCTGCAGCGGAATTGCTTAAAAAACGCATAGTGGGCACACAGCCTACAAAAAATTATTATAATTAATATTGTGCCAAATTAATTTCACGTGAACTATCACATGATCTATCACAGGGGATCATGTGACACGTGATACATCAGGTGTGTGTGTGTGTATGGGGGTGGGGGGGCCGTGCCTTCTAAACTGCCTGGGGTCCTTGCTACTCTTAATCCACCCTGCATGTCAAACTCTGGCCCACAGGGTGGTTTTATTTGGCCCACGACACCAGAACCACCACCACTATGTGGGGCTATTATACTGTATGGAGGACTTTGTGGGCCCATTATTCTGTATGGAGGACTATGTGGGGCCCATTACACTGTATGGAGGACTATGTGGGGCCCATTATTGTGCATGGAGGACTATGTGGGGCCCATTACACTGTATGGAGGACTATGTGGGGCCCATTATTCTGCATGGAGGACTATGTGGGGCCCATTATTTTGCATGGAGGACTATGTGGGGCCCATTATTCTGCATGGAGGACTATGTGGGGCCCATTATTTTGCATGGAGGACTATGTGGGGCCCATTATTCTGTATGAAGGACTATGTGGGGCCCATTATACTGTATGGAGGACTATGTGGGGCCATTATTCTGTATGAAGGACTATGTGGGGCCATTATACTGTATGGAGGACTATGTGGGGCCCATTATTCTGTATGAAGGACTATGTGGGGCCCATTATTCTGTATGAAGGACTATGTGGGGCCCATTATTCTGCATGGAGGACTATGTGGGGCCCATCATTCTGTATGAAGGACTTTGTGGGACCATTATACTGTATGAAGGACTATGTGTGGCCATTATTCTGTATGGAGGACTATGTGGGGCCCATTATTCTGTATGAAGGACTATGTGGGGCCCATTATTCTGTATGGAGGACTATGTGGGGCCATTATACTGTATGGAGGACTATGTGGGGCCATTATTCTGTATGGAGGACTATGTGGGGCCCATTATTCTGTATGGAGGGCTATGTGGGGCCCATTACACTGTATGGAAGACTATGTGGGGCCCATTATTCTGCATGGAGGACTATGTGGGGCCCATTATTCTGCATGAAGGACTTTGTGGGACCATTATACTGTATACTGGTTGGCCCGTGACTTTGTCCAAGTTTTTCATTTTGGCCCTCTGTGTATTTGAGTTTGACATCCCTGGTCTAGGGGATGGTTGGACATTTTGGCACAATCTTAGCCCTACCTATCATAGGATACCGTACCTGAAAAATCATCCCACTATGACCATTGCATTGAGGCCTCGTTACATGACCAGGTGTTACCTAATTTTTTACCTATTGCCCCCAATGTAGAAAAACTACCAAACTGTTCGGTACAAGAGTTTCACCCATCAAGACTTCTTTTTATCAATTTTCCAGTTGCTTGGGCGGTTAACCTCAGGGCTGTTAGACTCTGGAGGCTCAAGGTGTGCGAGAACCACATGAAGCTTGAGCAGATAACTTTTCTATCTGAAGGAATCTTTGAGGAGCTGAAGTTTTTCATGTATTATTGATGCACAGCTTGTGGACTCGGCAGTCAGTCGGGGTCGATGCTGTTTTTTTCGGTATTTTTATTTACATGACCCTTTTTGCTTACACTCCGTGCGGCTGGAGTCACTGGTGTCTCATTAATGAGAAGTGGCATGGCGCTCGCCGGGCGGAGGGCTGAAGTCACTCGCTCAGTGCAGCCTGTCCCATTCGATAAATCTGCTCACGCACTTTTCTGCAGGCGAGGGGTCAACAAATCCAAGAAATACGTATGAATATTGTGAGTATTTAACGAGTCTAATTTGTCAAAGGATATTTTACTCAAGGAAAAGAGAAGAGAAATTATAAGAAATGATGTCAACGACTTGATTGCTGCAAATTCTTGTCTGTCCTTTGTAAATCATTCATGTCTATGACACCAAAGGTTGAGAGGACGTCATCTCCATCACTGTCCACTCGCTGGCCAACCGTCCCTACCAAAGACCCTGTAGACCACTTGGCACAAAAGGACAACAACATGGGGTACAGGATAATGACACTCGGGGCACAGGATAATGACGCTGACACTCGGGGTGCAGGGTAATGACGCTGACACTTGGGGTACAGGATAATGACACTGACGCTCGGGGTACAGGATAATGACACTCGGGGCACAGGATAATGACGCTGACATTTGGGGTACAGGGTAATGACACTGACACTTGGGGTACAGGATAATGGCACTGACACTCAGGGTACAGAATAATGGCACTGACACTCGGGGTACAGGATAATGGCACTGACACTCGGGGTGCAGAATAATGACACTGACACCTGGGGTACAGGATAATGACACTGACACTCGGGGTACAGGATAATGACACCGACACTCGGGGTGCAGAATAATGAAGCTGACACTTGGGGTGCAGGATACTGACACTGACACTCGGGGTACAGGATAATGACGCTGACACTTAAGGTACAGGATAATGACGCTGACACTCGGGGTACAGGATAATGACGCTGACACTCGGGGTACAGGATAATGACGCTGACACTCGGGGTACAGGATAATGACGCTGACACTCGGGGTACAGGATAATGACGCTGACACTCGGGGTACAGGATAATGACGCTGACACTCGGGGTACAGGATAATGATGCTGACACTCGGGGTACAGGATAATGACGCTGACACTCGGGGTACAGGATAATGACACTGACACTCGGGGTACAGGATAATGATGCTGACACTCGGGGTACAGGATAATGACGCTGACACTCGGGGTACAGGATAATGACGCTGACACTCGGGGTACAGGATAATGACACTGACACTCGGGGTACAGGATAATGATGCTGACACTCGGGGTACAGGATAATGACGCTGACACTCGGGGTACAGGATAATGACACTGACACTCGGGGTACAGGATAATGGCGCTGAGACTCGGGGTACAGGATAATGACACTGACACTCGGGGTACAGGATAATGGCACTGACACTAGGGGTACAGGATAATGACACTCGGGGTACAGGTTAATGGCACTGACACTCAGGGTACAGGATAATGGCGCTGACACTTGGGGTACAGGATAATGGCGCTGACACTCGGGGTACAGGATAATGACACTGACACTCGGGGTACAGGATAATGACGCTGACACTCGGGGTACAGGATAATGACGCTGACACTCGGGGTAAAGGATAATGACACTGACACTCGGGGTACAGGATAATGGCACTGACACTTGGGGTACAGGATAATGACACTCAGGGTACAGGATAATGGCACTGACACTCGGGGTACAGGATAATGGCGCTGACACTCGGGGTACAGGATAATGACACTGACACTCGGGGTACAGGATAATGACACTGACACTCGGGGTACAGGATAATGACGCTGACACTCGGGATACAGGATAATGACACTGACACTCGGGATACAGGATAATGGCACTGACACTCGGGGTACAGGATAATGGCACTGACACTCGGGGTACAGGATAATGACACTGACACTTGGGGTACAGGATAATGGCACTGACACTCGGGGTACAGGATAATGGCACTGACACTCGGGGTACTGCAGTTCTTTGTATTGTGTACTGGTTACATTTAGACCCCGCTGGGTTATCCCTTTAGACACACATTACAGTTGTCTGTTTCACTTTAAGTGTTCTTAACGACCGTGGAATAATTGATGACACAAAGATCTCCGACAAACAGAATTGACCTAAATCCATGCTGACACGCGCCTGACGTCCCATCGGGTGATAATCAGAAGGGACCCTGAAATCCAAACATGCCCAGAATGGTGCGTCCGCGCCAGTTACCCACCATGAAGCGTTCGCCGTCCGTGCCTGTCTACAGACGACGGCTCCTCCGCTGGACTCGGCTCCTCCGTTCTCCTGATGTGAAGGTTGAAATTTCCGACAGTAAAGAACAAACAATATTTCAGCCTATAAATAATAAGTGATCGGAGTTACTGGGGACTGTGCGACCTCGGCGTTGTCATTGACTGTGGTACGTGGGGAGGGACAGACCTGCGCTGCGTCTCCTCGGGGACATCCTTACATAACGGGGACTTATCTGCTTAACCCCTTGTATCCACCACTCGACATGTTAAAATGTCAGAAGACAGTAACCGTCGAGATGTGTCTAACATGTCACAAGAGATAAGATCACGTTGACATTAAGGCAATGTCTTGAGACGCTCAGGGTTTCTTGGAAGGATGAGAGATGTTTGTATTCAGTTGTAAAAGGAATATTAACGAGTCACTGTCCCTTCACGCAAACCCTTAGGCTATGTTCACACGAAGCGATCGCACAGTGTTTTTCGAAAATTGTGCCAAAAAAGGCAACGTGGCCTTACAAAGCGTAGACTTGCTGCCTTCATCCGCTACAATAAGTTTAATCCAGTCTAGAACGCTCTTGATTCTTATGTGTTGTAACTTGTAAACCACTGCTTTTTAAGTGGGCAGTTCTGCTTCATCAGCATTCTATCAGTACTATAGGTACTGGGACTTCCTTTCCTTTAGTTCCCACTGTGCATTGAATCTTTCGTTGTCCAAAGGCTTGCCTGTCCTAAAGTGAAAGTCTGGCTTTGGGTTATGTCAGTATATAATGTGATAGCCAAGAAAGTAGGAGCAGAGTGATACAAAGAGTCCCACTTCCTGTAGAGATGAATATCTCCCCCCACTTCCTGAACAAATAAAAATACCCACTCCCTCTTTCTGTAGAGAAACAGACCTGCACTGAAAAAGTCCTGAAAATGTCTGCATAAACCCGTTCTCTGCAGTCCAATCCCTGTACTTCCTGCAAAGTTATTTTCTCTGATGAAGCCCCCTTCAGACTGGAAGAATGATTGTCCACAGGAGAAGAGGCGACGTTGCCATTAGTCCTGTGTCTGCCAACAGTAAACCTTCCTGATACCATTCATGTGTGGGGGTTTCTCATTCATACAAGGGGGATCACAAACAATTTTGCCTAACAACATGGCCATGAATAAATCTAAATGATCTAAACCTCCTCCAAGAGCATCTTCTTCCATCATCCAGGACAATGTGGTGATGATACCTTTTCCAGCATGATGGAGACCAGGTCACAAGACAAATGGGATATATAAGTGGCTTGGTGAACAAAACATTGATATTTTGGGTCTATGGCCAGGAAACTCCCCAGATCTCATCCCATTGAGGAACTGTGGTCAATCCTGAAAATGCGAGAGGGCAAAGAAATTTTGATAACCTCCAAGCACTGGTGATGAGACAAGAATGGGTCAACAGTCAGGATTTGGCCCAGAAGCGGATATCCATGTGCCAAGGAGAAGGACAGAAGCCTGGAGAAATAAGGGACAACACTGGGAATATTAAGGTTTTGTATAAACCTGTTGCATTTGTGAAGAAAAGTTTTGCAATTTATGAAATGTTTATAATTGTACTTTAGTAACCATAGAAACATCACCTAAAAGATCGAAAAACAGTGAAGCAGCAATATGTGAAAACCAAAATTTATGACAGTCACAAGACTTTTGGCCACTGACTTATAAGTAGCGCTCGGTAGTAATACACAGATTAGGTTCCAAGACAACAGCAGAACAGGTGAAAAATCAAAGATGATCTTCATCCATATACTGTTAAAGTATAAATCACATTTTATTGGACAAGCCATAGAAACATCCGACTAACAGATAGAAAAACACTGAAGCAGCAAAATGTGAAAAACAAAATTTATGTCTGTCTCCAAACTTTTGGCCACTGACTTATAAGTAGCGCTCCATAGTAATACACAGATTAAGACCAAAGAGAAGAGCAGTACAGATGAAAAATCAAAGATGATCCTCATCCATATATACCGCATTACAAATTATTATGCAAATGCTATTTTTCCAAATGGTCGATGCAAATGAGTCAGTATAATGTTCAAATCATCAACTGTTAGAGTATACATCACATTTTGTTGGACAAACCATAGAAACATCCGACTAAAAGAGCGAAAAACACTGAAGCAGAAAATTTTGGATTGTGAAAAGCAAAATTTGTGCCATTTGGCCACAGTCCTAAAATAACGTCCTCCTATAAAGCCCATTATTATACGTCTTATTAGGGATTTCTAAATTGATAGAGGGGTTTCCATGGTTTAGGAACCTCATCTCTGGTCCCGAGTGGTTACAATGAGCATTTGTCATTGCGGAGGACTGATCTTTTCTTGCATTACAACGACAACCCATTGTGTAATTCTTCATTAGCCCTGTGATGGCGCTGCAGGAAAATGGAGAACTTACTGCCAGGTTTCTCCACTGATCACTGGAGATCGCAGCAAAAGGACATTTTGTAATCAGCTTAAAACCCTTCTAACCAGTGGGGATTGCCCAAAGAACAGAACGTCTTTATACCAGAAGCCACTGATGCGAATCTGCATTTCCGTATCTAAAAATATCAGAGCACATAGCAACATATGGATTTTAGTTCACAGAATCCATATGTTGCAGATTATGTAATAAAGCAGAATTTGCTTTGTTTTCCCACCACGTCCTCAAATTAAAAAAAATAAATAAATTTAAAAAACATAAAAAAAATCAAGAAAAATAAAATGTCAGTCTTAACCCATTCCCTTGTCCATGAGAATATATCAGGGACAGTTGGTCCCATAAAATGGCAATGTTCTGTGCTCATCTGCTGTGTACATTGCACGCTCCCCTGGTACGCTGTCATATTACAGCAGACATTTCGCAGCGCCGTCCATCTGTCTGCCGTCTTCTGGAGCGTGAATATTGGCCGCTACAGATTGTCATGGTTTTTATTTAAATTGTTATATTCCTTGCTTCCATTCACTTACAGTGCCTCATTACCTCGCTCTGGGAATTTGTGCTGCTAAATCTCTTACAAAAATTACAAGTCGATTTTTCCAGTCGATCATTTGATCACTGATCATGTTTGATGTCCCACCAAGGAACAAAAAAGAATTAAAAAAAAAATCGGCTTCCCCCTCCCCACTCCATATTTTTTTTCATTAGTACTAACATTAACCCATAGAGTAAAGTTATGAATTTCTGTTTTATATCAAAAAGTAATAATCGATCATTTGATCACTGATCACGTTTGATGTCCCACCAAGGAACAAAAAAGAATTAAAAAAAAAATCGGCTTCCCCCTCCCCACTCCATATTTTTTTTCATTAGTACTAACATTAACCCATAGAGTAAAGTTATGAATTTCTGTTTTATATCAAAAAGTAATAATCGATCATTTGATCACTGATCATGTTTGATGTCCCACCAAGGAACAAAAAAGAATTTAAAAAAAAATCAGCTTCCCCCTCCCCACTCCATATTTTTTTTTCATTAGTACTAACAATGACCCATAGAGTAAAGTTATGAATTTCTGTTTTATATCAAAAAGTAATAATAAAATAACACAAGAAATAATGGTGAAACTTGCTGTTTTTTTCAATTCCCCTCCCCCCATCTCCCCCAAAAATACAAAAATAAATCAGTGCATCGACTCTACCCCAAAACAGTACCAATATAAGCTTCAACTAATCCCACAAATAAAACAAGCCTTCATATGACTGTTAACTGAAAAATTTGGATGGAGCTACCCAAAGATGCAAAAAAATACTAAATAATAAAAAATGATAAAAATGTCCTTAAGTGTTGAAATATCCCCCATAGTTTTTTTTAATGATATTATTGGGGACATAATGTTTTGAAGTAAATGAAAAAAATAAACACATAAATAAAATTGCCAGTCCGAATCGTGTTTCTAACTCCTCCCACTTGTCTGATACATACAAATAATTGATATGAGGATATGCTGCTTCTATTTTTGAAAATTACAACAAGCAATGTACTAGGTTCAGACTATGGAGGATATTCATAATTACAAGCTGACTTAGACGAACTGATTGTTTGGGCATCCAAGAAGCAGAAGAGGTTCAACGTGGATAAATGTAAATTTATGCACACGGGCACTAATAATATGCAAGCACCATACACTGTGCAGAATTATTAGGCAAATGAGTATTTTGATCACATGATACTTTTTATACATGTTGTCCTCCTCCAAGCTGCATAGGCTTGAGAGCCAACTACCAATTAAGTAAATCTGGTGATGTGCATCTCTGTAATGAGGAGGGGTGTTGTCTAATGACATCAACACCCTATATAAGGTGTGCTTAATTATTAGGCAACTTCCTTTTCTTTGGCAAAATGGGTCAGAAGAGAGATTTGACGGTCTCTGAAAAGTCCAAAATTGTGAGATGTCTTGCAGAGGGATGCAGCAGTCTTGAAATTTGCAAAATTTTGAAGCGTGATCACCGAACAATCAAGCGTTTCATGGCAAATAGCCAACAGGGTCGCAAAAAGCGTGTTGGCCAAAAAAGGCGCAAAATAACTGCCCATGAATTGAGGAAAATCAAGCGTGAAGCTGCCAAGATGCCATTCGCCAACAGTTTTGCCATATTTCAGAGCTGCAACGTTACTGGAGTATCAAAAATCACAAGGTGTGCGATACTCAGGGACATGGCCAAGGTAAGGAAGGCTGAAAAACGACCACCTTTGAACAAGAAACATAAGATAAAAAGTCAAGAATGGGCCAAGAAATATCTTAAGACTGATTTTTCAAAGGTTTTATGGACTGATGAAATGATGGTGACTCTTGATGGGCCAGATGGATGGGCCAGAGGCTGGATCAGTAAAGGGCAGAGAGCTCCACTCCGACTCAGACGCCAGCAAGGTGGAGGTGGGGTACTGGTATGAGCTGGTATCATCAAAGATGAACTTTTGGGACCTTTTCGGGTTGAGTATGGAGTGAAGCTCAACTCCCAGACCTACTGCCAGTTTCTGGAAGACAACTTCCTCAAGCTGTGGTACAGGAAGAAGTCAGTATCGTTCAAGAAAAACATGATTTTAATGCAGGACAATGCTCCATCACATGCATCCAACTACTCCACGGCGTGGCTGGCCAGTAAAGGTCTAAAAGAAGAAAAAATAATGGCATGGCCCCCTTGTTCACCTGATCTGAACCCCATAGAGAACCTGTGGTCCATCATAAAATGTGAGATCTACAGGGAGGGAAAACAGTACACCTCTGGGAACAGTGTCTGGGAGGCTGTGGTGGCTGCTGCATGCAATGCTGATGGAAAACAGATCAAGCTACTGACAGAATCTATGGATGGAAGGCTGCTGAGTGTCCATAAAGAAAGGTGGCTATACTGATCACTAATTTTTGGGGTTTTTGTTTTTGCATGTCAGAAATGTTTATTTCTAAATTTTGTGCGCTGATATTGGTTTACCTGGTGAAAATAAACAAGTGAGATGTGATTATATTTGGTTTTTATTAAGTTGCCTAATAATTCTGCACAGTAATAGTTACCTGCACCATCAGATATCCTCCTAAGATAGCCAAATCTAAAAAAAAACCACTCCAACTTCCAAAAATATTAAGCTTGGATATTTATGAGTCTTTTGGGTTGATTGAGAACATAGTTGATCAATAATAAAAATAATCCTCTAAAATACAAACTTGCCTAATAATTCTGCACACAGTGTATGTTCTAGAGGGAGTAAAAGTAGAAAACTCACTTGTAGAGAAGGATCTGGGTGTAATGATCTGCTGGCACCATATATTGCAGAGAGAGTAAAACTAGGAGAGTCACTTGTAGAGAAGGATCTGGGTGTAATGATCTGCTGGCACCATATATTGCAGACAGAGTAAAACTAGGAGAGTCACTTGTAGAGAGGGGTCTGGGTGTAATGATCTGCTGGCACCATATATTGCAGAGAGAGTAAAACTAGGAGAGTCACTTGTAGAGAAGGGTCTGGGTGTAATGATCTGCTGGCACCATATATTGCAGAGATAGTAAAACTAGGAGAGTCACTTGTAGAGAAGGGTCTGGGTGTAATGAGCTGCTGGCATCATATATTGCAGAGAGTAAAACTAGGAGAGACACTTGTAGAGAAGGATCTGGATGTAATGATCTGCTGGCAGCATATATTGCAGAGAGTAAAACTAGGAGAGTCACTTGTAGGGAAGGGTCTAGGTGTAATGATCTGCTGGCATCATATATTGCAGAGAGAGTAAAACTAGGAGAGTCACTTGTAGAGAAGGATCTGGGTGTAATGATCTGCTGGCAGCATATATTGCAGAGAGAGTAAAACTAGGAGAGCCACTTGTAGAGAAGGATCTGGGTGTAATGATCTGCTGACAGCATATATTGCAGAGAGTAAAACTAGGAGAGTCACTTGTAGAGAAGGATCTGGGTGTAATGATCTGCTGGCAGCATATATTGCAGAGGGAGTAAAACTGTGAGAGTCACTTGTAGAGAAGGATCTGGGTGTAATGATCTGCTGGCACCATATATTGGAAGGGAGTAAAACTAGGAGAGTCAATTGTAGAGAAGGATCTGGGTGTAATGATCTGCTGGCAGCATATATTGCAGAGAGAGTAAAACTAGGAGAGTCACTTATAGAGAAGGATCTGGGTGTACTTGTAGATCACAGACTAAATAACAGCATGCAATGTCAATCAACGACTTCTAAATCCAACAGGAAATTGCCATGTATTAAAGAGGCATGAGCTTTCGGGTCAGAAGTGTAATACTATCACTTTAGAAAGCGTTAGTGCGACCTCATGCAGAATATAAAGTTCAATTCTGGCACAAATTGATAGAAAAGATGCCCTGGTGCTAGAGAAAAGCCACAAAACTGATAAGGGGCTTGGAGGATCCTGGTTACTAGGAAAGACTAAAAGAATTACGGTACATTTATTTAGTCTTGTGAAGAGACGGCTGAGGGGGGACATGATTACATGATTGATTTGAACAGGCACATAAATGGCCCATAAAGAATATGGTGAACAGCTGTTTCATCTAAAACCCTTCAAAAGACGAGGGGGTTCTCCATCAGCCAGGAGAAAAAAAGGTCCAAACTCCAGAGGAGACATGGTGTTTTTGCCATGAGAAATACTAATTTGTGGAATAGTCTACATCAGGAGCTGGTTCTTTACTGTAAGAGCGGTGACCAGGGACGGACCAGGCCCATGCTGTCCCAGCCCCGGAGCCCCAGATGGAGATATCTATTACTTATATTACCCTCCCTGAAGGAAATCAAGATTTTCAGTATGTCTACTAATACCGCTATATAAAATTGAATAATAATAACAATATTGCAATATAACAGACAAATACCAACAAACCATAACCAAATATTACCCGTATACACAGTAGTGATAATACCACCATACTGATTGTTAAAGGGGTTGTCCAGGCTTGGTGTTAAAGTCTATGTGACTTCAGACTTCTGAATCCTCACAGCACGCACTGTCAGGATTCTCCGGTGCCAGCGTTGGGAGAGGCCGTCATGTGACCACAAGTATGGGATTTCCACACCTCCGGCCACATTCCAACTAAACGTTCTCTGCCTTGCTAAATTCACTAGTATTGAGAGAGGCCATGCACGTCTAGTCAGCACGTGATCGCATGAATTCAAATCATACTTGTGGTCACATGACCGACCGCTCCCGACACCGGAGAATCCTCACAGTACGCGATGCACACACTATGAGGATTCAGAAATCTGCAGTCATACAGAGTCACTGCAGACTTTGACATTAAACCTGGACAACCCCTTTAATTAAAACCACTGCACTAGGACTGATATCACGACCATACAGTGACCATATAATGGTAATATCAGGTCTACACCAGTGCTCTACAGACCATATATGTGTGTACTGTGCAGATTCTCACCAGTGCTGTTCTCACTGGTTGGTGTCATTCGTTTTCCCTCTTCTTTTTAATTCAGCCCAGACCGCCATGACCTCTTCTTCCGACCATAATTCGTCCTTGTAAAGTATAACAGAGGCATCTTTACTTTACTGCTTTTCCAAGACCCTCCTCTCATTCTACCACCTCTACACAAACCACAACTTGTGCTGCCTTATAATAATTCCCCTGTGACCCCTTATAATAGTGACCATGCACCTAGTTATAATAGCACAAACAGCCCCTGTGCTTTCTTATTATAATAATAATGCCTCCTTGCTTCCCCATAATGACAACGACCCCCGATTGGGCCTCCCAAGGGGAGTACATAAAAATAACAGGTCCCATAGAAAAAGTCCTATCACGTCAAAGAAGGGCATATCTCCCAACTTTATAAGAAACGGAGGATATGTATTGCAGCACTTACATTTATCTTCCCTCTACTAAAGCCCCTAAGTGGTCTCACCCACTATGAAACCCCTTTCGTGACCCTCATAGAGTATTACGCCCCACATGGTATGATGACCCCACAAACCCTATACGAAGTATGATGCAGCACAGCACCCACATATTAAGATGGTCACCACAGCCCCCCATACATTATGGTATTCAGCACAGCCCCTAATATACAGTATGAGGTGCACAACAGACCCCTAAATAAAGCATGATGCCCCTCATAACCACCCCATTAAATTTGATGTCCCTCTTAATACACTATGCTATGCAGTGACATCATCGACCGCCGACGTCACCTGCATGCGACGGCCTCCAGCAAGCCCCCGGCTGAAGGGATGCCCGCGGCCCGCCTGCGCAAGTGACCTGCGCTGCGTGTGAAGGGATGCCCGAGGCCTGCATGAGTTAGTGACGGAGCCTTTGGCTCTGTGCTCCGTCACAATTGCTAATAGCAGGTAATACAACCCACAGCCGGACCGGCCTATCTGGCATTTGCCAGAACTGCCAGATGGCCAGTCCAGCCCTGGCGGTGACTATATAAACAGGGGACCTCAGGAGCTGGTCACTGCGGGATGGTTTTAAAAAGGCTTGTATGTTTTTGTGAGGTTTTTTTTTAGAACAAAATAAGGCAAATGTACAAAGATCTTTTCTAAATGTTTGGGCCAATGGAATCAGGAGAGAAAGATTAGCTGTTTTGGGGTGGACTGGATCATGCATTGTGGTTGTGCATGTGCTCCCTTACATTTGTCCTTTTCCAACCCCCAAACTTGACGGACATTTGTCTTTTTTTTTTTTAACAGTATTAACTATGTCACTATCTGTGTGAAAGAACTCTAACTACCTGCCGCCACCACTGGGGGGAGCTCCATGCATATATATTTATACAGTTCCCTTAGAGCTCCCCCTGGTGGTGGGAACAAACAGACAGAATTTTATCACATAAATCTTTGGAATAAAGTATTTTTCTTAGGTTTTTTTTTGGTTCTTGGTAATAATTACAATTCTTTATTCCTGATTTGCATTGGAGGGTCCATTCGAATGCACTGGACGTTAAAATGGTTGCAAAAGTGTACAGACCCTCTAACTCTATAGGGGCTCTATGGGTTGTTTTTGCTCAACGTTTCTTAATATCTGCACATCGCAGGTGGCCTAAGCACAGAAATACTTTGTGCTAATTGAAAGCAATTTATCAATTCATTTCTAATGTTCTATGTCACCTGCGTTCATTATGAAGAAATGCACTGACTTTTTAGTGTATTGTTCTGTAGAAATGATAATTTTCCCTTAATGAACACACCTGCCGATTCCTAAATTGTTCAATGGCATTTAAAGGGACAGGCAGGAAAGAACTGCCAACAGATGGGTGCATGGTTTTGGCTGACATCCTTAAGTCATGTTTCAAAATATCTTTTTTTCTTGTTTTGGACATTGATTTAAAGAGACGGTACAAAAAGGCGGCACCAGAGAAGAAGCTTTATTCCTTCCTTAAAAAATAACCAATTATCATTAACATTTTTGTTTTGTAAAATCCAAAAGTGTCAATAGATTAAAAAAAAATATTTAGGGCAAATCAGACAATTACTGACACGTTATCCTGTAGCGAGGTGCATGGGGAGTGAGTAGTGCATTAGCGCCTGCAGCCTGCCATGGATGGCATTGGACCGAAACAGTAAAAAGAGACGCAGAGATTATCGTATTTTTCGGACTATAAGATGCACTTTTTTCCTCCAAAATTTTGGAGGAAAATGGGGGGTGCGTCTTATAGTCCGAATGTTGGGGGGGGGAGTATATATATGTGGGGTGTGGGGGGAGCAGTAGCGGTGGAGGATTGGGGCACAGGAGGCAGCAGCCGCCCGCTGCAGCCTACACTGTCCACGCTGCTAAAGAAAATGAATATTCACTGCTCCCCACGCCCATGCCGTGGGCACTCACTGCCGGCTATTGCGTGTGCCCGTTTATTAAAGGGCATGAATATTCACCCCCTCACCACGCCCATGGGGCATGGGGAGCACTGAATATTCATGCTCCTTAATAGCGGCACACAGTGTAGCCGCGCTGCGGCTCCTGACGGAATCGCCTGTGCCCGCTGTTAAAGGCCATGAATATTCAACCTCTCTCCACGCCCATGGGCGTGGGGAGGGGGTGAATATTCATGCCCTTTAATAAACGGGCACACGCGATAGCCGGCAGCAGCAGGAGCCGCAGCGTGGCTACACTGTGTGCCGGCTATGAAGGAGAGTGAAGTCACTGCTCCCCGTGCACACAGTCCCAGCGTGGGGAGCAGTGACTTCCGGCAGCTGATCTCTCCATGTGAGCCGCGCATGGCAGTGACGTCATGCGCGGCTCACATGGAGAGATCAGTGCAGGCAGACAGGACGCAGCGCTGGAGGAGAGAAGAAAGGTGAGTAGGAGTGTTTATTTTTTTTTATGTGCAGCATGATGGGGATTAGGGAGGCCATGCATACTAGGATGGGGATTAGGGGTGCCATGCATACCAGGATGGGGATTAGGGGTGCCATGCATACCAGGACTGGGATGAGGGGTGCCATGCATACCAGGACAGGGATGAGGGGTGCCATGCATATCAGGATAGGGATGAGGGGTGCCATGCATATCAGGATAGGGATGAGGGGTGCCATGCATACCAGGATGAGGATTAGGAGTGCCATCATGCATACCAGGACAGGGATGAGTGGTGCCATGCATACCAGGACAGGGATGAGGGGTGCCATACATATCAGGATAGGGATGAAGGGTGCCATGCATACCAGGATGGGGATTGCTGTGCCATGCATTCCAGGATGGGGATTGCTGTGCCATGCATACCAGGATAGGGATTAGGGGTGCCATGCATACCATGCTAGGGATTAGGGGTGCCTTGCATACCAGAATAGGGATGAGGGGTGCCATGCATACTAGGACAGGGATGAGGGGTGCCATGCATACCAGGACAGGGATGAGGGGTGTCATGCATACCAGGATAGGGATTAGGGGTGCCATGCATACCAGGATAGGGATGAGGGGTGCCATGCATACCAGGATAAGGATGAGGGGTGCCATGCATACCAGGATGGAGGGATGCCAGGCATACCAGGAAGGGGATGGGGACCACGTATAAAAGGAAGGGGGGGGCATATATACCAGGATGGGGGATATTGTCAGAATTGGGGGACATTACCCCTATACCAGTGTCAGCAGAAGACCCCCTCCCCCTTAAAAGTGCATCATGACCACATTTTTTGCTTAAATTTTTTTTTATTTTCCTCCTCTAAAACCTAGGTGCGTCTTATGGTTCGGTGCGTCTTATAGTCCGAAAAATACGGTAAATAACTCGTGAAAAAACTCATGTACAGAGTTAATTTACCGTGCAGATTTCTAAACTCCAAATGAAACCAAATATTAAAGTGAATCTATATCATGAGTGAACCTTATGTAATCTACTGTCTTAAAGGGAATCTGTCAGTAGGATCTACCCTCCTGAACCATCTATATGAGCACATAGGTCATATGAAGCTGAATAAAATGATACCTTGATATCTGAAATCTGATTTCTTATTCCAGAGATATCCAAGTTTTTCTTAATATGTAAATGAGCTGTTAAGATCTTTGGGCCGGACGTAAATTTCCCTGAGACTCGTCCTCCAGGGCTTATTATAAATGAAAGGGGGAGATACCAGTGTGAGACATGTAATGACTGACAGTCTGCTCTCCAGATCTACATGTCTGGTATCTCCCCCTTTCATTTACCGTAAGCTCTGGAAGCAGATTCTCCGGTCCGGCCCATAGATCTTAGCAGCTCATTTACATATTAAGAAAAATGCCATTCTCTCTGGAATAAGACATCAGATCGCAGATATCAAGGTATCATTTTATTGCACTTCCTGTGACCTACATGGCCATATAGACGGCTTAGGAGGGTTGATCCTACTGTCAGATTCCCTTTAAAGGGAAATATCATAATATTGCTGCGAGAATTGAATAAAACTCCAAATGAGCCCCTGCACAAACACAGAGTTCAAGGGTTGGCCGCTTCATGTAAGATATTTAGAAATGTATAGGAAAATAGTTATTCATTTATCTGGCAAGCCACACCCCCTTGTCAACAAAGCCATCTCCACCAGCAGAACCGCCAACTGTCATTTATCATTTCTAATAAACACTTACCAAATTTGAATGGTAAAATTTGGAACATTTAGGTTTCATCCCCCTGATGAAATGCCATAAAACCTTCAAGAATACCCCTGAAACTTCCAGGAATGACCACTTTTGGGGTATGGTTTTACCATTGCCTCCAGGTGCAAGTGTTACTTTTGCACCCTTTATAGTTACACTGCTGGATATGGGAACTTTCAGGTCTTTTATTTGTATGTGAGCCTTAAACAGGAGCAAAAAGAGTTGAACAAACCCCATCCAACATCCAGTTCGGTTCCAAATTGCAGCTGGATCAAGGCAACGTTCACTTGTGTGCCGGTAATGTTCTGCCCGGCATCTTGGGTGCCTCTGCCGCTTACAAGAACCTGCAACGTCATGATGTGCATCACACCCCAACATCACGACCTAGTGAGGAACTACTAAGTGGCGAGGTGCCTAGAATTTACAGGAAAGGATACCTGGTGCACAAGTGAACACTCCCTGGTTCGGAGGGCCGAACTTGAGTTGAATCTTTTTGCTCATCTCTAGTGAGCCTAGAGCCCACCTCAAATCGGAATCATAGAATGGTAGAGTTGGAGGGGACCTCCAGGGTCATCGTGTCCAACCCCCTGCTCAATGAAGGATTCACTAAACCATCTCAGACAGATGTCTGTCCAGCCTCTGTTTGAAGACTTCCATTGATGGAGAACTCACCACCTCTCATGGCCGCCTGTCCCACTCATTGATCACCCTCACTGTCAAAAAGTCTTTTCTAATATCTAATCTGTATCTTCTCCCTTTCAAATCTGTTAGGTATCTCAGAAGCTTCCAGGCACCCTGAATGTTTTCTGTGCATAGAGGTGAGAAGATGCATCACCAGACTCAGCCCCGATGTCCGCTGCACATTCAAGGGCTGATTTTAGGATTGGAAAGGGGAGTATTTATGACCTACCTCCATGGGGGTTCATCAGTAGTAATATCAATCCTGGTTTTTGGTATTTCTGGGGGCCTTCTGACAAATAAAACGACACTTGAGATCTAGGAGGTTCAAGTTGTGTAGCAATGAGTAGGGAACTGAAACTGTACACCCAGTAAGAAATTGGAAGGGGTCTGGCAGCTGCTTGGGCCTTTGAGAATGAAGAATAGCGAAGTAGCCCTCTTAGTCTCTTCATTCCCACTGTGCGAGTCATGATGCGACTTTTACTCTGGTCGTTGCCCTTTTATTCTGACTCTGTCGTACTCCAACAAAGAAAACAGAAGACGATGGAAACATAAAAATCAACAACCCAGAATCAGAATACACATATTGAAGACATAACTGCAGAGAGTAAGGCCAAGTCTGCTCCTACAAGGCCACAGTTGGAAAATGGTTGGCCGGAACGCGACATCTTTTAGGGATTGTGGGCGAAGAAAACATAATACGGCATTTATGACTCATTCTGCTTTACTGTCATCAAATTAGGCCTCATTAGTCAGTAATTAGGGAACAAAGAGGACGCGTCAATGAGATCCCGCACAATCCCAGCCCGGTCGTAAATAAGTTTGTAGCCGCAGAACGTCGATGAGTCAGGGAGGGACGCGATGGCCGCTCTGAAGATACGTGGAATAATGACAGTAGGATGGATGAGAAATCCATGTAAACAGCGGAATTAAGTAAATGTCAGATTTTTTAGACTAAAAGGGGCACTCTGACTATTGGCATTGAGGGCTTATTTATGACATACCAAGGATCACGCTACCTATCTGGAGAAATGGGGTCCTCTGTTGTACAAACTAAAGCGGCCACTGATGGAAGGAAGGAAGGAAGGAAGGAAGGAAGGAAGGAAGGAAGGAAGGAAGGAAGGAAGGAAGGAAGGAAGGAAGGAAGGAAGGATGGATGGAAAGAAGTAAAGAATGTGCACATACTCTCTCCATTATGGTTGTGGGAGTTAAAGAAAGAGCAAAACCATAAACTCCAAGAGACTAAGATTAAGGAAGTCACACGTCCACCCTACCTACTCCCACTTCTGTTTTCTGTCTCCACCTGCAGAATAGTGAGTACAGCTCTGGAGTATAATACAGGATATAACTCATGATCAATACAGGATCAGTAATGTAATGTATGTACACAGTGACTGCACCAGCAGAATAGTGAGTGCAGCTCTGGAGTATAATACAGGATGTAACTAAGGATCAGTACAGGATCAGTAATGTAATGTATGTACACAGTGACTGCACCAGCAGAATAATGAATGCAGCTCTGGAGTATAATCCAGGATGTAACTCAGGATCAGTAATGTAATGTATGTACACAGTGACTCCACCAGCAGAATAGTGAGTGCAGCTCTGGAGCATAATAAAGGATGTAACTCAGGATCAGTAATGTAATGTATGTACACAGTGACTGCACCAGCAGAATAGTGAGTGCAGCTCTGGAGTATAATATAGGATGTAACTCAGGATCAGTACAGGATAAGTAATGTAATGTATGTGCACAGTGACTGCACCAGCAGAATAGTGAGTGCAGCTCTGGGGTATAATACAGGATGTAACTCAGGATCAGTACAGGATCAGTAATGTAATGTATGTACACAGTGACTGCACCAGCAGAATAGTGAGTGCAGCTCTGGAGTATAATCCAGGATGTAACTCAGGATCAGTACAGGATTAGTAATGTAATGTATGTACACAGTGACTGCACCAGCAGAATAGTGAGTGCAGCTCTGGAGTATAATACAGGATGTAACTCAGGATCAGTACAGGATCAGTAATGTAATATATGTACACAGTGACTGCACCAGCAGAATAGTGAGTGCTGCTCTGGAGTATAATACAGTCAGTACCTCAGGATCAGTACAGGATCAGTAATGTAATGTATGTACACAGTGACTGCACCAGCAGAATAGTGAGTGCAGCTCTGCAGTATAATACACTACAGGATGTAACTCAGGATCAGTACAGGATAAGTAATGTAATGTATGTACACAGTGACTCCACCAGCAGAATAGTGAGTGCAGCTCTGGAGTATAATACAGGATGTAACTCAGGATCAGTACAGGATCAGTAATGTAATGTATGTACACAGTGACTCCACCAGCAGAATAGTGAGTGCAGCTCTGGAGTATAATACAGGATGTAACTCAGGATCAGTACAGGATCAGTAATGTAATGTATGTACACAGTGACTGCACCAGCAGAATAGTGAGTGCAGCTCTGGGGTGTAATACAGGATGTAACTCAGGATCAGTACAAGATCACTAATGTAATGTATGTACACAGTGACTGCACCAGCAGAATAGTGAGTGCAGCTCTGGGGTATAATACAGGATGTAACTCAGGATCAGTACAGGATAAATAATGTAATGTATGTACACAGTGACTCCACCAGCAGAATAGTGAGTGCAGCTCTGAAGTATAATACAGGATGTAACTCAGGATCAGTACAGGATAAATAATGTAATGTATGTACACAGTGACTCCACCAGCAGAATAGTGAGTGCAGCTCTGGAGTATAATACAGGATGTAACTCAGGATCAGTGCAGGATCAGTAATGTAATGTATGTACACAGTGACTGCACCAGCAGAATAGTGAGTGCAGCTCTGGAGTATAATACAGGATGTAACTCAGGATCAGTAATGTAATGTATGTACACAGTGACTGCACCAGCAGAATAGTGAGTGCTGCTCTGGAGTATAATACAGGATGTAACTCAGGATCAGTGCAGGATCAGTAATGTAATGTATGTACACAGTGACTGCACCAGCAGAATAGTGAGTGCAGCTCTGGAGTATAATACAGGATGTAACTCAGGATCAGTACAGGATCAGTAATGTAATGTATGTACACAGTGACTGCACCAGCAGAATAGTGAGTGCAGCTCTGGAGTATAATACAAGACATAACTCAGGATCAGTACAGGATCAGTAATATAATGTATGTACACAGTGACTGCACCAGCAGAATAGTGAGTGCAGCTCTGGAGTATAATACAAGACATAACTCAGGATCAGTACAGGATCAGTAATGTAATGTATGTACACAGTGACTGCACCAGCAGAATAGTGAGTGCAGCTCTGGAGTATAATACAGGATGTAACTCAGGATCAGTACAGGATCAGTAATGTAATGTATGTACACAGTGACTGCACCAGCAGAATAGTGAGTGCAGCTCTGGAGTATAATACAGGATGTAACTCAGGATCAGTACAGGATCAGTAATGTAATGTATGTACACAGTGACTGCACCAGCAGAATAGTGAGTGCAGCTCTGGAGTATAATACAGGATGTAACTCAGGATCAGTAATGTAATGTATGTACACAGTGACTGCACCAGCAGAATAGTGAGTGCTGCTCTGGAGTATAATACAGGATGTAACTCAGGATCAGTGCAGGATCAGTAATGTAATGTATGTACACAGTGACTGCACCAGCAGAATAGTGAGTGCAGCTCTGGAGTATAATACAGGATGTAACTCAGGATCAGTGCAGGATCAGTAATGTAATGTATGTACACAGAGACTCGATTTTTCATGGTAATTAATTCTATCCACAAATTGCTATATAGCATTTGAAGGTGAATGTCATCAGACTGATATAGTTTATGTGAGACAGGAAAATAGCATCTGACATAAATGATATGCATACTCAAGGGTATACACACACATTATGTGAAAGCATATAGAAAAACTTCACAGCATTACTATTTTTCATATTAGAGTAAATGTCCATCATAATTTAGAACATAGAGGTTGGCACACTGTATCTCTCACATAGAACTCCAAATCTCCTGCTGACCTTCACAAAGTTAGAGTCAAATGACAAATCTCAGGTGATCTGAAGCCACCACTAGAGGGTGTTCTCTCCCTATAGATTTATACAGAAATCAATGAGAGCTGTAAAAATTTCTATCAGCTCCCCCTATTGGTGGCTTACAGAAAATGCCAGATCTGTGTATAGAGAAGCTGGAGAAGCAGTGAACTCAGCGTCTTCCTCCTACAATGGATCTAATAGTGATTGCTTGATCTGCCTCTATGAAAGTTACACCAGAGCGCATAGTTACATAGTTTAACAAGCAAATTGCCTTTTCAGTGAGGAAGAAGAATTGAACTCTAGTGTCACCTACTGGAAGTGGCAATCCTAAAAGTCAATATTGACCCTTTAAGGAGCTTTGCCACATGACTTAGGATAGAAGAGAAACCAGACACTTTATTTTCCGAAACATGTTTCTGGTGTTGCCCCTCCTAAGTGCAACGCATGAGATCTGATTTTGGCTTTATCAGAGGCCTCTGACTGGGGCCTAAGGGGTAACATTTTTCCTTGTGGAGAGTGACATGCCTGGCATGGCAGTGTATGGAGACTTATAGGCCATGCAGTGCTCTTCTGGGAAATTAAATAGGCAAACTGCTTCTTATAAAGCCAAAATCAGATCTCTTGGTTTGCACTCAGTAGGTGCAAACATCCTGAAACGTGTGTCTGCACATAGAGTATCTTGTTTGGCTTTTATCCTAAGTCATATGGTAATGCACGTTAAAGTGTCGATATTTATTTTTAGGATTGGGACTTTTGGTAGATGGCACTAATGTTTTAGTCCTCTTCCTCTCAGAAGAATCAATTTGCATATTTCATTTCCCAGAGGAGCATTGCATGGTGTATAAGTCTCCCTACACCAGCTTGGCCCTCTCCACAAGGAGAGAGGTTACCCCATAGTTTAACAAGACACCATTAAAATCAGTGGAATCTTTTCTAACGGCCATATCCGACCATCTCATGGTATGAAAAGATGCCTGGCGTGGTGATTTCAGCCACATGACCTTAGCGCTACAGAGAAATACTGTACATGTATAGTAGTTACGAGGAGGCTAATTCTCTGAAGATTATATAAAGTTCCTTTTAATTATCTCATCAATTAAACAAGTTACAATAAACAGCAAATCAAAAATTAATGAAAGAAAATTAAAATAGAATGTGCGAAGTAAGCAACGAAGAAATGAATGGCGTTCCATAGATATCCCTGGGGAAAAAGAACAATTATGTCCACCATCTTCTCAGCTCATTATTGACTTATACAATACCCGCAAGTATGACAGGCAGTCACATCGGGTTACCAAATTGCATTTTATTTTAATTAGAGATAGTCATAATATATATATATATATATATATATATATATATATATATATATATATATATATATATATATATACTATATTATATATACCAGTCCATAATATATCCAAAAATTATGGAAGCAGCACTCCAATTCACTGAAAACAGTTGATTTTAATGGCCTATATGGCGACGTTTCGGTTCACGGTGGGGACCTTTCTCAAGCCTGATTTTAGATATATACATACATATATACACTGCTCAAAAAAATAAAGGGAACACTCCAATAACACATCCTAGATCTGAATGAATGAAATCTTCTCATTGAATACTTTGTTCTGTACAAAGTTGAATGTGCTGACAACAAAATCACACAAAAATCATCAATGGAAATCACATTTATTAACCAATGGAGGCCTGGATTTGGAGTCACCCCCAAAATTAAAGTGGAAAAACACACTACAGGCCGATCCAACTTTGATGTAATGTCCTTAAAACAAGTCACAATGAGGCTGAGTATTGTGTGTGGCCTCCACGTGCCTGTATGACCTCCCTACAACGCCTGGGCATGCTCCTGATGAGGCTCAGTATTGTGTGTGGCCTCCACGTGCCTGTATGACCTCCCTACAACGCCTGGGCATGCTCCTGATGAGGTTGAGTATTGTGTGTGGCCTCCACGTGCCTGTATGACCTCCCTACAATGCCTGGGCATGCTCCTGATGAGGCTGAGTATTGTGTGTGGCCTCCACGTGCCTGTATGACCTCCCTACAACGCCTGGGCATGCTCCCGATGAGGCTGAGTATTGTGTGTGGCCTCCACGTGCCTGTATGACCTCCCTACAATGCCTGGGCATGCTCCTGATGAGGCTAAGTATTGTGTGTGGCTTCCACGTGCCTGTATGACCTCCCTACAACGCCTGGGCATGCTCCTGATGAGGCTGAGTATTGTGTGTGGCCTCCACGTGCCTGTATGACCTCCCTACAACGCCTGGGCATGCTCCTGATGAGACTGAGTATTGTGTGTGGCCTCCACGTGCCTGTATGACCTCCCTACAACGCCTGGGCATGCTCCTGATGAGGTTGCGGATGGTCTCCTGTGGGATCTCCTCCCAGACCTGGACTAAAGCATCCGCCAACTCCTGGACAGTCTGTGGTGCAACGTGACGTTGGTGGATGGAGCGAGACATGATGTCCCAGATGTGCTCAATCGGATTCAGGTCTGGGGAACGGGCGGGCCAGTCCATAGCTTCAATGCCTTCATCTTGCAGGAACTGCTGACACACTCCAGCCACATGAGGTCTGGCATTGTCCTGCATTAAGAGGAACCCAGGGCCAACCGCACCAGCATATGGTCTCACAAGGGGTCTGAGGATCTCATCTCGGTACCTAATGGCAGTCAGGCTACCTCTGGCGAGCACATGGAGAGCTGTGCGTCCCTCCAAAGAAATGCCACCCCACACCATTACTGACCCACTGCCAAACCGGTCAAGCTGAAGGATGTTGCAGGCAGCAGATCGCTCTCCACGGCGTCTCCAGACTCTGTCACGTCTGTCACATGTGCTCAGTGTGAACCTGCTTTCATCTGTGAAGAGCACAGGGCGCCAGTGGCGACTTTGCCTATCCTGCTGTTCTGTGGCAAATGCCAAATGTCGTGCACGGTGTTGGGCTGTGAGCACAACCCCCTTCTGTGGACGTCGGGCCCTCATACCACCCTCATGGAGTCGCTTTCTAACCGTTTGTGCAGACACATGCACATTTGTGGCCTGCTGGAGGTCATTTTGCAGGGCTCTGGCAGTGCTCCTCCTGTTCCTCCTTGCACAAAGGCGGAGGTAGCGGTCCTGCTGCTGGGCTGTTGCCCTCCTACGGCCCGCTCCACGTCTCCTGGTGTACTGGCCTGTCTCCTGGTAGCGCCTCCAGCCTCTGGACACTACGCTGACAGATACAGCAAACCTTCTTGCCACAGCTCGCATTGATGTGCCATCCTGGATACCCGAGCAACTTCTGTGGGTTGTAGAGTCCGTCTCATGCTACCACAAGTGTGAAAGCACAACCAACATTCAAAAGTCACCAAAACATCAGCCAGAAAGCATTGGTACTGAGATGTGGTCTGTGGTCCCCACCTGCAGAACCACTCCTTTATTGAGGGTGTCTTGATAATTGCCAATAATTTCATCTATTGTCTATTCCATTTGCACAGCAGCATGTGAAATTGATTGTCAATCAGTGTTTCTTCCTAAGTGGACAGTTTGATTTCACAGAAGTTTGATTCACTTGGAGTTATATTCTGTTGTTTAAGTGTTCCCTTTATTTTTTTGAGCAGTGTATATATGTACAATATTGTAAGATAGCAGATACTGCACTAAGTATAATGACCTCACACATACACAGATTTACAGTACAGACCAAAAGTTTGGACACACCATCTCATTTAAAGATTTTTCTGTATTTTCATGACTATGAAAATTGTACATTCACACTGAAGGCATCAAAACTATGAATTAACACATGTGGAATTATATACTTAACAAAAAAGTGTGAAACAACTGAAAATATGTCTTATCTTCTAGGTTCTTCAAAGTAGCCACCTTTTGCTTTGCTGACTGCTTTGCACACTCTTGGCATTCTCTTGATGAGCTTCAAGAGGTAGTCACCGGAAATGGTCTTCCAACAATCTTGAAGGACTTCCCAGAGATGCTTAGCACTTGTTGGCCCTTTTGCCTTCACTCTGCGGTCCAGCTCACCCCAAACCATCTCGATTGGGTTCAGGTCTGGTGACTGTGGAGGCCAGGTCATCTGGCGTAGCACCCCATCACTCTCCTTCTTGGTCAAATAGCCCTTACACAGCCTGGAGGTGTGTTTGGGGTCATTGTACTGTTGAAAAATAAATGATGGTCCAACTAAACGCAAACCGGATGGAATAGCATGCCGCTGCAAGATGCTGTGGTAGCCATGCTGGTTCACTATGCCTTCAATTTTGAATAAATCCCCAACTGTGTCACCAGCAAAGCACCCCCACACCATCACACCTCCTCCTCCATGCTTCACAGTGGGAACCAGGCATGTAGAGTCCATCCGTTCACCTTTTCTGCGTCGTACAAAGACACGGTGGTTGGAACCAAAGATCTCAAATTTGGACTCATCAGTCCAAAGCACAGATTTCCACTGGTCTAATGTCCATTCTTCGTGTTCTTTAGCCCAAACAAGTCTCTTCTGCTTGTTGCCTGTCCTTAGCAGTGGTTTCCTAGCAGCTATTTTACCATGAAGGCCTGCTGCACAAAGTCTCCTCTTAACAGTTGTTGTAGAGATGTGTCTGCTGCTAGAACTCTGTGTGGCATTGACCTGGTCTCTAATCTGAGCTGCTGTTAACCTGCGATTTCTGAGGCTGGTGACTCGGATAAATTTATCCTCAGAAGCAAATGTGACTCTTGGTCTTCCTTTCCTGGGGCAGTCCTCATATGAGCCAGTTTCTTTGTAGCGCTTGATGGTTTTTGCAACTGCACTTGGGGACACTTTCAAAGTTTTCCCAATTTTTCGCACTGACTGACCTTCATTTCTTAAAGTAATGATGGACACTCATTTTTCTTTACTTAGCTGCTTTTTTCTTGCCATAATACAAATTCTAACAGTCTGTTCAGTTGGACTATCAGCTGTGTATCCACCAGACTTCTGCACAACACAACTGATGGTCCCAACCCCATTTATAAGGCAAGAAATCCCACTTATTAAACCTGACAGGGCACACCTGTGAAGTGAAAAACATTTCCGGTGACTACCTCTTGAAGCTCATCAAGAGAACGCCAAGAGTGTGCAAAGCAGTCATCAAAGCAAAAGGTGGCTACTTTGAAGAACCTAGAATATAAGACATATTTTCAGTTGTTTCACACTTTTTTGTTAAGTATATAATTCCACATGTGTTAATTCATAGTTTTGATGCCTTCAGTGTGAATGTACAATTTTCAAAGTCATGAAAATACAGAAAAATCTTTAAATCAGAAGGTGTGTCCAAACTTTTGGTCTGTACTGTATCTGTATTATATCAGGCATAGAATGACAGTGATTACATTACACTGAAACACCTGTTTTTCAAATTACTTCACTACTGAAATTAATGTTTTGGCTGTATAGGTCTTAGTATCATGA
Source organism: Phyllobates terribilis (assembly GCF_046119375.1). NCBI lineage: Eukaryota > Metazoa > Chordata > Amphibia > Anura > Dendrobatidae > Phyllobates > Phyllobates terribilis. The sequence continues at coordinate 56,944,649 of NW_027362762.1, forward strand.
TAAAAATTATACCTGCCTTGTAGTAATCAGATGTACCAGGGCTGAGAAATCAAGCTTTAAAGCCACACACAAATAAACCAGGAAGTGCTGTGGGGGCGTGTCTGTGTACACACAGTGCATGGACACGCCCTCTCAATGCACTTCCAGGTAAGTTGCATCTGGCTTTAAAGTTTGATATCTCAGCGCTGGCACATCGGATTACTACAAGACAGGTATCATTTTTATTGTTTAACTGGGACCTATACAGTCAGTCCACTAGTTTCAGTTTTAAAAGCGTCCTGATAAGTCCCCTTTAAAACATTTGTGTATTAATACTGAGTCAAAAGATATATTGCTAAAGTTTTAGTATGGTTGATTTTCTGCCTTATAAATATTTCCCTTAGGAAAAGAATGATAAATGTTCACACAATGCTCTTAGGGTAGAATTCGTGTCCTATTTCCTTTTTATCAGTTTGTTTAGAATTTTTTACTGTAAAAATAGCGCAGAGGACAGCGATCTTCTCGGAGCAAAAAAACAGATATGATCTTATATAATAATATACTATAATAGTATGCTTCTGGACTTACACTAGTGACCAAAATTGAGGCAACACCCTCAAGATTTATGATTTTTTAGCATTTTGCCAATACAAATCCAAATTTCATGAATGTTTTTGATTTCACAGTAAAGTTTTTAAGTAGAAAAATCAAAATCTCATATAGTAACACAATATTAGCAGGAAATTTGTTCATTTGTCAACAAATAGGACACTATTGTCACTCAGATGACTGTGGGAGAAAAGCCATTTATTTGTTGTATTTTCATAGCTAACACTACAATGTTAATACTTAGTTGGATAGCCCTTGGGCTTGATGACTGCCTGGCATCTACTTGGCATGCTATCTACCAGTTTGTGTAAATCAGATGGTGTGATGATATGAAGCCATGATTTGATGATGGCTGCAATGAGTTCCTGCTTGTGTGAAGCCCGCTGCTGTTTTGACACCGCTCTTTTGAGCCGAGCCCAGAGATTCTCAGTAGGATTGAGATCTGGGCTGTTTCCTGGCCAATTCAATAGCTGGACATGTTTGTCCTTGAACCAAGAGAGACATTTTTTAGCTGTATGGCATGGGGCTCCATCTTGCTGAAAAATAAACGGTGTCCCTTCACCAAATACATCACGTGCCGAAAGAATGAGTTTAGGCTGAAGGACTTCCTTGATGGACTTTTCAGAATGAACTGTTCCTTCAATTACCGGCAGCCGACCAACTGCATCTCTGGACATGCAGCCCCCTACCATAACACTCAGAGGATGATTCATGGTGGGCACTGTACACTCTGGCAACCAGTCCTCTCCAGGTCGTTGTCGAACGTAGCGGACACCGTCGCTGCCAAAGATGGATATGCGTGTCTCATCGCTCCATAAAACATTCCTCCATTGTTCAATGGTCCATTTAGACTGTTCTTTGGCCCCTGCAGATGTTTCTGATGCTGTGAGGCATTCAAAAATGGCTTTTTACCTGGTATTCTGGCTCTTAACCCCGCATTTACCAATCGTCGTTGAACCGTCCGATCGGACACTCTCACTCCAGTGTTGACAAGCTCCTTGTTGATGTCCACAGCAGTTGACTTCCTGTTATTTAGGGCGATTCTAACAATTCTTCTATCAGTCTGAGGAGTTGTAGCCTTCTTCCTTCCTCTACCTGGCTTATTCTTTATCGAACCAGTCTCTTGAAACCGCTTACACACTTTGAGAACGTCGGCCGGTGAGATCGCTTTTCCAATTCCTGCTGCAATTTCCCGGTAACTGTACCCTTCTTCTCTTAAAGTAACAGCTTTGGCTTTCTTCTTAGGTGACCACTCCTGTCTAATACTGCTGGCACAATATCGGTCTTAAATCACACCCAGGTCACTATAAACATAGAATACATATCGCAGAAGAGGGCGCGTGTTCAAGCAAGTATGTCAGTGAAAACTTTCATTAAATATTGGTGATGGTGAAAAACTGCAGGTGTTGCCTCAGTTTTAGCCACTAGTGTATAATTGTCATGACTTCATCATGAACATGAACTATGATCGCAGTGTGAACAGAACCAAATCCGGATTTTCTCTTTTCTCTTCATTGACTATGGTGGGAGGTACCGTAATTATCATAGTACTGATGGAATAGACACACATTAGTGATATGGCATGGTTTATGAGGCATAGTCCCATTGAAAATGTATAAAATACATTGTTTATCACCCAAAGTAATACTAATATTGAAAGGATTTATAAGGATAGCACCATGCCCTCTGCTGGTCAGAAGTGGTATTGCTACTTTATAAAAAAATTCTTTTTCGCGGATTATTGTATTTGGCGTTAAATTTGACTTGTATTTAGCAATTTTCTTACATATCTGCAGCAGTAAATGTGCCATGTTACAGTAACACAGGTGTGTCCGGCAATTTGCTTCTGTGGGAATTACTAATTTTCCCAGCTCTCATCTTATCTTGATTAAAGAAACTAAGAGGCCGATTCACTAAGTATTTTATGCCGGAAAACTGGCGCAAAAATGTAGCAACTTTTGTCATTTTTACACTAGCTCCGCTAACATTTTTAAAAGCGGGCGCAGCTTAGCGGAAGAGGTAATGGCCTAGATTCAAAATAATTTCTGTTATAAAACTAGTATAAATTATACAGAAATTTTCTCCAGTCTCCAACTGGAGTAGATTTTCTTACTCACATGGCAGCTGAAAGATTGCGCCAAGTCCATTAGGCAACGTACGCCTTTTACTGAATTTGGCGAATATTTCTTCAAGACTGAAGAATAAAACACCATTTATATCGAAGTCCCCAAAAAGAATAAATTTCCACTTCTGCAGATTTAGTTAAAAAGTTGCAATAAAGTTGGGGGTAGTGGAAAAAGTATTAGAAAAAGTGGAAGAACTTCTCTAGGCAGAATCGTTACACTATACTCTAAAGATTCGTCATTTTGATATCTGTGAAACCAAACTTATCAACATTTTTATTGTTTTAGTCCCACCTAAAAACCCCTCCTGGGAATGCCCTGACCCTCCCAATAACACCTGATGGCCAGCCCCCGAGCATCGATTTTTGGTCGGGTTTACATGAACCTTGCCCCTAGTCGGTCTGGGATGCCACAGATTTGCTGGAATTGAGTCTGAAGTTTGGGACATTCACGGAAATGTTGGCAAAAATGACTTTAAAAGTTCCCATCTTAGTGATTTGTCTCTTAGGTTCTTAGACAGTCTGTGATGTGTGAGCCATAAAACAACTGAACGCTGCAGGAAAATGCAGTCGCTTGACTTTCAGCAGATTGACATGTTGATTACAGTACGAGGAGGAACGTGCCGCCATCTCTTACCTTCAGGCTGGTATTGCGCTAACATCGTGACCGTCTGACCTGCACCTTTTAAGGCCGCTGCAGCTTGTTCATGGGAAGCACCGCGAAGATCAATTCCATTAACCTGTAAACAAAAAGGGTGCACAAAATTATAAGCCTATCCTAAGGAAAGACTCTAGAAGAGCAGAGGGCATCCTGCATATTAGAGGGATGTGATTTCTTCTTTGGCGATGAGAAGAAATGACAGGTCTACGCAGGGATCAGAAACCACCATGGAAAAATTTTCACATTTACAGTCAATGTCTTAATACCCTCAAAACTGCACTGGCACTAGTGCCTATAACAGTGTTATCTGCAGTGCCCTCTGACCTGTATGAGCCACAGTGCCCCAAAACAGTACAAGTCCCAGTTTCCTCAAGACTGTACTATTGATACAGCCTCATAACAGTGTCAGCAGCAGTACCCTCACAACTGTATCAGCCATAGTGCCCCATAGCTTTCTCAAAAATAGACCACTCACCGTGCTAGCAACAGTGCCCTCAAAACTGTATCAGCCATAATGCAGCATAAAAGTGCCATCTACAATTCTCCATAAAAATGCCAACCCTGGTACTCTCAAAAATGTATCAGCCACAGTGTCCCATCACAGTGCCAACTGCAGTACCCTTAGATATGTACCACTCATAGTGCCCCATAACAGTGCTAGCCATAGTGACCTCAAAATTATATCAGCCATAGTGCCCCATAATAGTGCTCGCGACAGTACCATTAAAGCTGTAGACACCATAGTGTCTCATAACAGTACCAACCACAGTGCCCTCAAAATGGCATGATCTACACTGCCCCATAAACGTGCCAACCATGTTACTCTCAAAACAGTATCAGCCATAGAGTATCATAACAGTGCCAGCTGCAATATGTTTAGAAGTGTACCACTCTTAGTGCCCCATAATAGTGCTAGCCACAGTGCCTTCAAAATTGTGCCAGCCATAGTGTCATATAACAGTGCCAGCTGCAATTCTCTTACAAGTCTACCACTCATAGTGCCCCAAACCAGTGATAGCCACAATGCCCTCAAAACTGTACCAGCCATAGTGCCCCATTACAGTGCCAACCATGGTAGTCTTAAAACTATATTGTCCATAGTGCCCCATAACAGTGACAGCTGCAATATCCTCAAAATTGTACCATCGATAAAGCTCTGTAACAGTGCCAAAGACAGTACCTTCAGAACTATACCAGCCACTGTATCCAACAACAATGCCACCCACAGCTCTCTCAGAACTGCACCAGCCACAGTGTCACTTAACAATGCCGGCCTCAGTTCCCTCAAAATTGTATCAGCCATAGAGTGCCATAACAGTGCCAGCTGCAATATGTTTAGAAGTGTATCACTCACAGTGCCCCATAATAGTGCTAGCCACAGTGCCTTCAAAATTGTACCAGACTTAGTGTTGCATAACAGTACCAGCCACTGTACCCAACAACAATGCCGCCCGCAGCGCTCTCAGAACTGCACCAGATACAGTGCCACATAACAATGCCGGCCTCAGTTTCCTCAAAACTGTAGCAGCCATAGTGCCCAATAACAGTGCCATCTGGGCTGACAGAACCAGTAGTTCCAGCCTCATCGGAAGGACTTTATGCCAGTTGTACCATCTCAGATGCCGTCATGTAGCCCCAATGTACCATGTAGTGCCATTTTAATGCCCAGTATTCATCAGAGAGGCCACACAGAGCTCTGAGGTCTATGGCGGCTCCTGATTGCTTTTCTCTGCTCCAAAATTAAACCGACAGAGCGGAAATACATCTGATAGTCTTGGCAGCGGTTGGTTGTTATGGGCTGATTATCACTATCCATTCTCCACACTTATCTCCCTGCCAACCGAGCTGAGACTCCGGAGGCGTTGTCCATATGCTGGAGTAACAGACACCGTTATATTACGGCTCCAGTATAACACACGAGGAACGGGACAGGTTCTCCAAATCACACTGGTCAGTAAAACATGAAGGTCTGGGGCAAATCTGGATGAATAGGACTTCATGTCCCAATACTCCTATAGGTGATGGCACATCTGGACCTGTGTTGGGATGTTGGCACCACCATGCCAACTCTGATGCCGTCAACCTTGACTGTCCCCCATAGGAGTAATTGCTCAAGGATCCAGCTTTCCGATAGTAAAAGAGAGGGTGACAACATTCACAACACGCTTTCTTCAAGTTGCCAAATAGATATCCCCTATAAATTTGTAAACTCCTCTGAGTATACACGGTAGTAGGAGTGGACGGCTCCACTATCCCTTTCCCATACATTTACGGTGCTGGTAAGGATGGTACATCTCAGGAGGCAAACGTAATATGAGGATTTAGGCGCGGATTTCATACCAGAATTTTCAGACACAATCCTCGCAAATTTGAAGCATCCTGGACCGAAAAGAAAGGAGCAAGGTTTATAAAACCCTGTCAAAATATGTGTGTTCCAGGATGATCCAGGGGCAATACCAGGAGGATCTGGGGCAATACCAGGAGGATCTGGGGCATTCCCGGCAAAGGTTGGTGGACGGGAAATGACATTTTCTAATTACTCTACTACAGAAATGTCGTTAAGTGAATTGCCACAGGATTGCTGCAGAAATTCTGGAGATTTCACCCTCTACACATACTGTAACTCCTGACCATTAACCGATTCAGCGGGAAAGTGCTGGGTTTGGGGAGATCGGCACCATGTCCTGCTATTAACTGTTTCTGCGTCTTTAGGACACAGTTACAATTGAATATAATGGGGGAGCAGGGAGCTGCCATTTGTGTGGGTCACAGTGCATCATATGGGGGCATAATACTTTGTGAAGGGCATCAAGTGGGGACATAATATTTCCTCCATTCCACTCAACCCCCTACCCGATCTATCAACATAAATGACACCATGCTTTCCCCTGTGTCACTAGTCCTTCACACAACACATCCAAGCTCTCACCACCTCCTGCCTCCTCCAACCCCAAAATATTTAAGCATCTGTAGCACCCTGAGGACTCGGTTGCTACAGGGGTATTGCACCTCAACCAGAGGTGTGGTATTCCACTCCCGGGTAAGGATGGAGTGTGGGACTGAGCTCAGCTAGCTGCATGCACTACACTCATCCCATTTCTGGGGGACAGAACTACGGTACTCCCACCAGTTAGATGTGCAGGTACGACAGCGTCTGTCCCTGGCTGGAGTGGGAGGGGGGGAGGAACATCCCAGTAGTGTAGGGGCAGATAGGGGAGGGGCTCTGGGCATAGAGGTAGGAGCCCATTGGGTGCTAGTCACCTGGGCTCACACATAGAGGGAGTATATATGGTGGGCACCATCTAGAGATAGGGTCAGTCAGTGAGTCAGTCAGTTCAGAGAGGAGCTCAGCCAAGAGGGCTGACAGGGAGCTGTGGCTCCGGCTGGGCCCAGCTCCAGGGCCAGGCCTGAAGCAGAGAGAAGGAGGAAGAAAGGCCCGGAGACATAAGACCAAGAGGGAACCCCGAGATCCCACGAGTGAACCAAAAGGGTGAAGGGTTGGCAGAAGAGGGCACCGGATCCCAAACTGACGGAGGCAAAACATCCTTAGTCAGGAACCGGAGGTCGTGGTCAAGTTTTGCCATGACCCTCACCACATTCACCAGGAAGGTACACCACGAGTAGGGTCAGGAAAGCCATAAAAGGTTTTACCATTGAGAGGCCCGAGGGAACCGGACAAAGGTGGATTCCTGGTGGGGACGGCCAGAGAGAGAGAGAGAGAGGGGAGCTCAGGACCACGCTCCGGAATTGCCTGGGGGTTAGCCGAGTCCCGCACCTGGTGGATGCAGCACGGCTCGGGTGGTCACTCCCGGCCGAAGTGACTGAAGTAACACCTGTGAGTAAAAACCCTGAAACTGCATTATATGTTTCTGACTCTCCTTGCTGCACCATCACTACCTCCATCATCCACATCTGCTGCCCTGAGGCCATACCCCTCCCGTTGGGGGTTATACCATCTACGCTGCACAATCATACCACCGGCCTCAGCGGTCTGCCCTGCAGCGGCGGCTCCTTCGCTGCATTCAATGGGTGGCGTAGTCGTACAACATCTACCGCTAATACATCGCCGCTCAGTTTGACTCCCTGGGCACGGACCGGGTCACCGCCACGAGACTACTACTCCCCTCGGATCCGGCTCCGGGTAAGCTCCCGTGCGCGCGATGCCGCGCGACGAAGGCCCAGGGGCGCGTCAACTTTGGCGTAGTCGGCAGGATTACGTGCCCACAACTACCGGGTACTGCGTGCCTGAAGAAAAGTTTATATGTACCGTAAGAAGAAGTCTCCCGCCAGTTCCGGAGGGTCCCCGCCATCGGACGCCATCTCGGATCATTTCCCGCCAGTTGCCCGCCATCTGCAGCCTTTTCCCGCCATCCACGGAGTTTCCCGCCATTAGGAGACGATTCCCGCCATCTGAGACGATTTCCCGCCCTGGCAGAGCGGACGCCATTATGGGCGTGCCAGAGGGTGGCAAGGGACCACCTCCCATCGTGGGCCTGGTCCCAGAAGAGCGCCAAAAGCGGAGACCGCCCTCACCAGCAGAGACTGCAAAGATAGAGATGTCCATCAGGGTGAGGGGTCTGCCCCTGGAACTGACAATCACCAAGTTGCCCCGGGACCACCCTCAGTGTGGGCGGATCAAGAACAAAAGAGAGAGGATGGGTGCAGCCTGGAGGAGTCTAGAGAGATCGCACCCGGAGATGGAGGGAGAGTCAGGCAGCACCGACCCTGTGGTCAGGAGCCTGTTGCAGGCCGCCACCCCAGAAGGCCTGGTGGAGATTCTGGCACAGCTCCCCCGAGATCGGGAGCATGCACAGACTGCGCTGGAGGGCTTGGCTCGGAGGATGGCCCGAGTGCAGCGAGAGGTGTTGGCCGAGTGGAGTAGAGAAATGGCCCTGCAGGCTGGAACCCGCCAGCAAAGGACGCCACCCGAGACGAGGAGTCTGACAGCCTCTGAGGATGGTGCAGGAGGGACGAAGGCCGGAGACGACGCCGTGGAAGGAGCTGAAGAGATGGAAGCAGGTAAAGGGGACGTCACCACCCCAAGCCAAGTAGCCGTGAGCCTGCCCCAGCTCCCCGTCGCAGAGCCCGAAATCCCACCGACCGTGCTCGTTACTGCACCGCCACCGCTCCAAACTAGGCCTCAAGCGGCAGGAGCCGCGGCCGCGCCCTCTGTGACGTCACGCGCCTCAATCCAGAGCGTGGCCAAGCAGGAAACGCCACCGGCCTGGTCACAAGGCCGAGTACCCCCGGGCGCCGCAGTTCCAACAGTGCCCTCTACCTCTATCATGCCACCGGCCTGGTCGCAAGACCTGGTGGACCCGGGCGCCGCTGCCTCTAAAGCGCCCTTCACTTTCAGGATGCCTCCGGCCTGGACGCATTGCCAAGAGCCCCCGGGCGCCGCTGCCCCCACAGCGCCCTCTACCTCCACAGTGCCACAACTGGGCGAGGACCTGTACGCGCAGCACACTAGCCCGGACGGGCTGCCGTTCGAATGGCCACCGGAGTATACCAACCCACGACTCCGGAGGGAACGGCCCTTGTGTGAACCCCTAATCCCAGCTCCGGCGCCTGTCAAGATCGTCCCGCTCCCGTTGGAGGAGGCCCAATTCGAATGGGACCCCACCGGAGAAAACCTCATTGGGTTTACCCACGACACCCGGGCGGCCGCAGCCCAGCGAGCGGAGTGCTGCCGGCAACAGCTGGAGGTCTTTGACCGGGAACGGCGGGAGAGGCGGGTCCGCGAGGAGCGGCTGCAAGTCCAGAGTGCGGAGCAGAAACGTCGGACCCGGCGAAACCCCCGTGCAGCCCACGGTCCCCGCGCCACCGGGACCATAATCAAGTTCCAACTGGAGCACGGTTGGGGCTTTATCCGGGATCACAGAACCCCCGGCGACGTCTTTGTCACCCGCAGAGATGTCGAGAGTCATCTGCCGGAGGGACACAGAGGACGTGACCTTTACCCGGGTGACGAGGTCACCTTCACCCGGCATCAGTGTGCTAAGGGACCATATGCTCTTCATGTGCACCGACTGACCGAGGAAGAGCTACAGTGCGAGGAGGAACAAGAGGACCCAGACGGGTTTGAAGACTACCCGCGGGAAGGAGCAGGAGGACGCCGTTACTGAAGTACGGTAAAGTGGAACTGTACATAGTTACCCGTAAGGGTACAAGAACTGCTGCTAAATAGAATATGGTCCCCGTTGGGACTAGTGAATTGTTCCCGTGTGTCCCTATCCCTAACCAGGCTGAGGACTGTGAGCAGCCATCCCTTTTTCCCCACTGGCCGAGGACTGAGAGCGGCCACCCTGTAAATAGTTGCGCTTCCTAAGGCGCCCCCTACCGGTTTTATAAGGAACTGTTTTTGTGACTGTTGCACTTTTACCTGGTCACAAATTGCACAGTGGCCAGAAGTCAAGATTATATTGAAAGTTATATGCTGCTAGAGTAATAATGAGGAAGTTATGTGTTATGTGCCAAAAGAGTTCCGGTGGCATTAGCCAGATGTTTTATTATGACTAAGGAAAATGTTTTATACCTGTAACGTTTAAAGAGAAAAGTACCTCCCATAAAGGGATGAGTTATAGTTAATGTTTTATATGTAAGTGCACTTTAATATTTTTGTATGTTTTATATTGTTTTACTCTTTTACAGCCCGAGGACGTGCTGTGGTTTACCAGGGGGGAATGTAGCACCCTGAGGACTCGGTTGCTACAGGGGTATTGCACCTCAACCAGAGGTGTGGTATTCCACTCCCGGGTAAGGATGGAGTGTGGGACTGAGCTCAGCTAGCTGCATGCACTACACTCATCCCATTTCCGGGGGACAGAACTACGGTACTCCCACCAGTTAGATGTGCAGGTACGACAGCGTCTGTCCCTGGCTGGAGTGGGAGGGGGGGAGGAACATCCCAGTAGTGTAGGGGCAGATAGGGGAGGGGCTCTGGGCATAGAGGTAGGAGCCCATTGGGTGCTAGTCACCTGGGCTCACACATAGAGGGAGTATATATGGTGGGCACCATCTAGAGATAGGGTCAGTCAGTGAGTCAGTCAGTTCAGAGAGGAGCTCAGCCAAGAGGGCTGACAGGGAGCTGTGGCTCCGGCTGGGCCCAGCTCCAGGGCCAGGCCTGAAGCAGAGAGAAGGAGGAAGAAAGGCCCGGAGACATAAGACCAAGAGGGAACCCCGAGATCCCACGAGTGAACCAAAAGGGTGAAGGGTTGGCAGAAGAGGGCACCGGATCCCAAACTGACGGAGGCAAAACATCCTTAGTCAGGAACCGGAGGTCGTGGTCAAGTTTTGCCATGACCCTCACCCAATTCACCAGGAAGGTACACCACGAGTAGGGTCAGGAAAGCCATAAAAGGTTTTACCATTGAGAGGCCCGAGGGAACCGGACAAAGGTGGATCCCTGGTGGGGACGGCCAGAGAGAGAGAGAGAGAGGGGAGCTCAGGACCACGCTCCGGAATTGCCTGGGGGTTAGCCGAGTCCCGCACCTGGTGGACGCAGCACGGCTCGGGTGGTCACTCCCGGCCGAAGTGACTGAAGTAACACCTGTGAGTAAAAACCCTGAAACTGCATTATATGTTTCTGACTCTCCTTGCTGCACCATCACTACCTCCATCATCCACATCTGCTGCCCTGAGGCCATACCCCTCCCGTTGGGGGTTATACCATCTACGCTGCACAATCATACCACCGGCCTCAGCGGTCTGCCCTGCAGCGGCGGCTCCTTCGCTGCATTCAACGGGTGGCGTAGTCGTACAACATCTACCGCTAATACATCGCCGCTCAGTTTGACTCCCTGGGCACGGACCGGGTCACCGCCACGAGACTACTACTCCCCTCGGATCCGGCTCCGGGTAAGCTCCCGTGCGCGCGATGCCGCGCGACGAAGGCCCAGGGGCGCGTCACATCCTTTCCTCAACCTCGAAACGACTAAAATGTTAGAGCATATTCTCATCATCCCCCGCCTAGACTACTGCAATATCCTCCTCTGTCGTCTCCCTGCTAAGGCCACGCGCACACGTTGAGTATTTGGAGAGTTTTTTTACCTCAGTATTTGTAAGCCAAAACCAGGATTGGAACAATCAAAGGAAAAGTATAATAGAAACAAGTCACCACTCCTGTATTTTTCACCCACTCCTGGTTTTGGCTTACAAATACTGTGGTAAAAGACTCACCAAATATTCAACATGTGCACGTGGCCTTCCAGTCTCACACCTCTCCTGTCCGTCCTCAACTCCACTGCCCAATTAATCCATCTCTCTCCTCATTACTCCTCCACCTCTGTCCACTGCCAGTCCCTTCACTGGCATCCAGACCCCCAATGTATCCAGTTTAAATGACTAACAATGATTTACAAAGCCCTCCTTAATCTGTCTCCTCCATATATCTCCAAACTAATCACCCGATACCTTCCAAGATGCAACATCCAGTCCTCCCAAGACCTCCTTCTCTCCTCGGCTCTTGTAAGTGTCTAACCCAATCACCTCCAAGACCCAGGAATTCCTCATACTCTGGATTTCAGTGACCCAACACGTCCGATTGTCTCCCATATTCGGAACCTTCAGATGAAAAACTGATCTCTACAGCAAGGTCTACAACCAGCAATGACCCTTCTTCCACCTCTCCACTACCAGAGCGACTGCAACCCCCAATCTACTGCCTCCTTCCCCAATATCCTGTAGATTGTAATTCTGTGAAGGCAGTGTCTTCTCCCCTCTGAATCAGTCTAGTCAGTTTATTTACTGTATTTTATGTGTGTTATATGTATGTAATATGTATGTAACCCTTTTCACATAACAAAGTAACATAGTTTTTAAGGTTGAAGGAAGACTAAGTCCATCTAGTTCAACCCATAGCCTAACATGTTGATCCAGAGGAAGGCAAAAAAAAACATGTGGCAAACACTAAGCTCCACATTGGGGAAAAAAATTCCTTCCCGACTCCATACGACAATCAGACTAGTTCCCTGGATCAACGCCCTATCAAGGAATCTAGTATATATAACCTCTAATATTATACTTTTCAAGAAAGGCATCCAGGCCCTTCTTAAATTTTAACAGTGAATCCCTCATTACACATCATGCGGCAGAGAGCTCCATAGTCTCACTGCTCTTACAGTGAAGAATCCGCGTCTGTGATTATGATTAAACCTTCTTTCCTCCAGACGTAGAAGATGCCCCCTTGTCCCCGTCTCTGGCCTCAGAGTAAAAAGATCAGTAGAAAGGTCTTTGTACTGTCCCCTCATATACTTGTACATAGTAATAAGATCACCCCAAAGTCTTTCTTTTCCACAGTAAATAACCCCAAGTGTAATAACCTGTCTTGGTATTGCAGACCCCCCAGTCCTCTAATAACCTTGGTCGCTCTTCTCTGCACCCCCTCTAGTTCAGCTATGTCTTTCTTATACACCGGAGACCAGAACTGTACACAGTATTCTAAGTGTGGTCGCACTAGTGACTTGTATAGAGGTAAAATTATCTTCTCCTCATCAGCATCTATGCCTCTTTTAATGCATCCCATTATTTTATTTGCCTTTGCAGCAGCTGCCTGACACTGGCCACTAAACGTGAGCTTGTCGTCCACCAATACACCCAGGTCTTTTTCAGTTACAGTTTTGCCCAGTGTTTTACTATTAAGCATATAATTATACATTTTATTTCCTCTGCCCAAGTGCATTACCTTACATTTATCCCCATTAAAGCTCATTTGCCATTTATCAGCCCAAGCTTCTAGTTTACATAGATCCTCCTGTAATATAAAATTGTCCTCCTCTGTATTGATTACCCTGCAGAGTTTAGTGTCATCTGCAAATATTGAAATATTACTCTGTATGCCCCCTACAAGGTCATTAATAAATATGTTAAAAATAAGGGGGCCCAATACTGACCCCTGTGGTACCCCACTGTTAACTGAGACCCACTCTGAGTGTTTTCCATTAATAACCACCCTTTGTTTCCTATCACTGAGCCAGTTCTTAACCTACATACATATATTTTCCCCTATCCCCATTGTTCTCATTTTATGTATCAACCTTTTGTGTGGAACAGTATCAAAAGCTTTTGAAAAGTCCATATACACAGCATCCACTGCATTTCCTTGGTCCAGTCCAGAACTTGCCTCCTCATAAAAACTGATCAGATTAGTTTGCCAGGAACGGTCCCTCGTAAACCCATGTTGATATTGGATCATGAGGTTATTCTTCTTCAGATACTCTAGTATAGCATCTCGTAGGAAACCCTCCAGGATTTTACCCACAGTAGAGGTTAAGCTTACCGGCCTATAATTTCCAAGTTCAGTTTTTGTCCCCTTTTTGAATATTGGCACCACATTTGGTATACGCCAGTCCTGTGGTACAGACCCTGTTATTATGGAATTTTTAAAGATTAAAAATAATGGTCTATCTATGACGTTACTTAATTCCTGCAGTACTCGCGGGTGTATCCCATCCGGGCCCAAGGATTTTTCAACTTTAGTGATTTTTAGACACCGCCGTGCTTCCTGCTGGGTTAAGCAAGTGACATTTAATGGAGAATTTTTGTTATCACTAATCATGTTTTCTATCATGTGATTTTCTTGTGTAAATACGGTTGAAAAAAAATCATTTAGCATATTGGCTTTTTCCTCAACCTCATCCACCATTTCACCCAGACTATTCTTAAGGGGGCCAAGGTTTTTTACTATTTATGTAGTTAAAGAATATTTTGGGATTATTTTTACTTTCTCTGGCAATGAGTCTCTCTGTCTCAATCTTTGCTGCCTTGATTTGGTTTTTACAGAATTTATTTAATTTTCTATATTTATTTAATGCCTCATCACTACCTACTTGCTTTAGTTCTCTAAATGCTTTCTTTTTGTCACTTATTGCGCCCCTTACAGCTCTATTTAGCCATAGTGGTTTCCTCCTATTTCTAGCATATTTATTCCCATAGGGCATGCAATGTTTAGGGGTGCAACGATCAGGCCGATGTGGGAAAGTGGCCCCGCCGATGACAGCGAATATTTAAGCTGGATCTGCGTGCAAGGAAGCACATTCAACTGAAATTTATTGCGGCTCCATGCACTGCAATACACTCCGTCGGCCAATCAGAAGCTGGCAGCTTACATTGGCATTTCCGTCATGGGTGGCGATGGCGAATGGTAGTGACATTATACGCAGCCCACGTCTGTCAAGGTAAAGTCAGCTTCTGGTCTCTGCGCCTGTTACGGAAGAGAATGTTGCACATCATGGTAACGGAGGAAGTTCAGAAGAATCGTTTATTTTTTTTTTAAATGTGTTGAAGAAGAACGGCAGAACAAGAGATATTTTTACTGGAAGGGTCCAAAGATGGGGACATTTTACCAGGAAGGGGCTCAGGATGGAGACATTATTACTGGAAGGGGCCCAGGATGGGAAAATTATTGCTGGAAGAGACACAGGATGGGGAACATTATAGCAGAACGGGACATTATACCAGGAAGGGGCCCAGGATGGGGGACATTATTAAATAAAGGGGACGATGAAGGAGGACATTATTACAGGAAGGGCCCAGGATGGGGGACATTATCAAATAAAGGGGTCTAGGATGGGGGACATTATTACAGGAAGGGCCAAGGATTGGGAATATTATTACAGGAAGGGCCCATAATGAGGGACATTATACCAAGAAGGGGCCCAGGATGGAGGAAATTACACCAAGAAGGGGCCCAGGATGGAGGACATTACACCAAGAAGGGGCCCAGGATGGGCCAACATTTTTCCAGTAAACAAGCCAACCAGGCTTTACAAGCTATTACCTGCAGAAAAACCCCATATCTGCAGATTAATAGCATATCTCGAGTTGACAGGTTCCCTTTAAAGAGGTTTTCTAGGACATTTGCAGGATTTCACTGGCCCCTAACATTGTTTAACGTACTGTTAGGATTCAGCTGTTTTCACACTCTCCATGCTCATCACATCACTACTCCTTCTGAAATTTGCATAGAGACAGCCACATGCCAACCACTTTCTCTTCTGCTTCTTTCATTGCAAGCAGAAGAGAAAGAAGTTGGCACTTGATTGTAAGTAGACAAACTGCATATGGAGTGGTGTTGTGGCGAGTGCAGAGAGTGTAAAAACAGCTGAGCTCTAACAGTATCCTAAAACAAAATCAGAATATATATTTTAAGGGTGAAAATAAAGTTTCCAAAAGTGGCATGCAAAATTACCTCACTTTATAACTATTGTATAGTGTTCAGTTTTTGTCAGCGCCACATGTTGTTTGATGAATTAGGCAAAACTATGAGAATACCATGCAATCTCCAATCCACAGACTTTTTATTCTGACATCATGTTCTGTTACCATATCTTTGTAGTAAGCTTAGTTTTGCTCCTGTATCTATGCAGTAAGCTTAGTTCTGGTATTGTATCAACAGTATGTAGTAAGCTTGGCTGTTACTGTATCTATGTAGTAAGCTTGGTTCTGGTACCATGTGTATGAAGTAAGCTATAGTAGGCTTGGTTCTGTTGATGTATCTATGTAATAAGTGCAGTTCTGTTTCCATATTGATGTAATAAGTGTGATTTTGTTCTCGTATCTATGTAGTAAGTTTGCTTTTGTTCCTGTGTTTATGTAGTAATCTTGGTTCTGTTCCCTTACCTATGCAGTAAGCTCCTTTCTGTTTCTGCATTTATGCATTAATCTCGGTTCCAGTCTCATATCTGTGTAGTCAGTTGATTCTGTTACTGTATCTATGTAGGTAGTAAGCTTGGTTCTGCTCTCGTATCTATGTAGTGAGCCCCGATCTGTTCCTATATCTATGTACCAGCCACCGTTATTTACCTCTTCTGCTTTAAGGCGGCAGCCAGAGATAAGCAGGCTAAAGATTGGCTGCTGAAACTTGAAGCACACTGTTTTGTGATTGCCTCCCAGGCTAAAACTTGCTAAGCAACCATTGGGCATCATATGAAGACATAATACTCTTTGGGGACATCATATCAAGGCATAATACTGTGTAGTGCATCATATGGGGCATAATACTATGATACTATAAGGGGATATGATATGAGTTGGTAAAACTGTGTGAAGCATCATATTTCGCATAATATTGTGTGGGGGCATCATATGAGGGCATAATTCTACGTGCGGACATCATATGAGGGCATAATTCTACGTGCGGACATCATATGAGGGCATAATTCTACGTGCGGACATCATATGAGGGCATCATACTGTGTGGGGCACCATATGGGGCTTTATACTATCGGGTGTCATTGCATAGGTGCGTGATAATGTGTGGGTGGCATCATATAGGGACATATTACTATAAAAGGGCATCATATGGAGGGCATAATACTATATTGGGGCATCATATGGGTGCATCATACTGTGTGGGGACAAAGGAATGGATGGCTGCATTAACCCTTTCCCGTCCTATACATATATGGTGGTGTATATTTATGGGGGCATAATACTTTTATGGGGGGTCCTATTTCTTTCGCCTCTTTAAAAATAACAAATGGTGTTCAACACAATATATATATTTATCCTAAATAGGGTCATTACAGATAACTCATCTAAAAAGAAACTCAAGCCCCATATGTCCATATCAACGGAACAAATTGGAACGCAAGGAATAATAAAAGAAACCCTAAGAATATAAATTGCCACATTTTTAAGGGGTTAAAATGTAAAGCAGTGAAATACAAGAATCCGAAAGCCAATATTGCCCTCTAGTGGTTGTAAAATATAACTGCTGCTGCTAATGTTTGCCAAATATATTATGCCCTAAGCATCAATATGACAATTTTGGTAAACTTTGTGTTATATTTCATAGCTTAAATTGATTTTGGTATTTTGATAAATCTTGGATTACAAATGATTTGTTACATTCCCAAGTGGGTACAGGCAGGATATCTATTTGTGACCAGCAGAATCCTATGCATATTACATTCCTTTTGACGATGTATTACGCCCCCCTCCCTCCTTTCGAAGCTGCTGCAGTTTTCTGATCTTGTAATTACTTTTAGACTGGAACTTCTTACTAATTTACTGTCCAAATCTCACTGTGACTGACAGGTCGGACATCTGCTTGCCTCTGAGTGCCCGCTGTGCGGACGCCGAGCCTCGGTAAAGTCATCTGTCTGTTCAGGAAGGATGTCCGCAGGGGCCCTGCTGAGGTCAATCACCAGAATTGCGTAATGGGGGCATCACTGACCTCTATATTACTGTGATATTGGCTCCACTAACATTGCAGCAGCAGTTATATTTGTTGTCCACTAGGGGGCAGTAATAGCTTACGGAATGTTGCATATTCTGGCTATAAATGAACTGAAAACTGAATTACCAGCTAAGAAAATACTTTGCAAATCGTGGAATTGCACTTGTCACTTAGTATAGACATTACGCTGTGTCTCCATGGGTCCTTGTGGTCAAGACACCACAACCTGTACGCCACAGACATATATCTCTCAATCATCCCACATCCAAAGGGACAGTCACAGATTTGGAAAGCTGTCTTGTTGTCTCGGGAGGTCAGGGATATGACCCGGTTTCCTTAAGACACACAAATGTGTCACCCCAGGCCTGGATGCCACAAATTATTAAAGGCTGTGTCTGAGAGCAGGAGGGAGGTTCCCTGGTCAGGGACCATTAGCATGCAGCACCTCCTGTCCTAGGCCAGTAGGGGGAGCAGGCTGCCCCTATAAAAGCTGGAACTGGGGCAGGGTTAGAGAGACCAGAACCCACTTCTGAAGTGACCAGAAGGGTTCCTTAGAGGAAGGGACAGGTCAGCAGCAGCTGAGGAGTCCGTGAGGCAGAGGAGAAACTGCAAGCCAGGGACATAGGCGACGAGAGCCGGTCCTGGCTGAGAGAACTACACTACCGGACATTGGGGTCCGAGGCTGTCAGGGTTGTAAGCCCAGCAGCAGAGAACCAACCCGCGAGGGATTTCAGGTCCCTTGGCCTAAGAAGCCTGGAGGCTCCGCCACACAGAGGGACCAGTACAGCAAGGAGAAGCAAAAGGTACCCAAGGCCTGAGTCGCAAGCCATACAGGCGAGAAGTACACGGCCAGCTCAGGGACGTGGGCTATTACACCACGAAAAGGGGGATAGTCAGCAAGAGCATAGAGAGAGAAAGGTAGGCCTACACACTCACCCGGACCAGTGGGGCTCGCCCGAATGCTCTCAGACACCCAGGCCCATTCCTACTCGGTACTCCTGTTGGGTCAGTAGTAATACCTACAATAAAGACCCTGGACTGTTTGAAGCGGACTCTGAACTCTTATTACTGCGGCCTGCACTATCACCCCCAGCATTCACCTACACTGCCCTGAGGCTACACTCTTCCCGTGGGGAGTTGTCCTACCGCTGTGCTGCACACCAACATCAGCCTCAGTGGTCTGCCTCGCAGCGGCGGTCATCCCTGACCGCAATCCACGGGTGGCGTAGTCGGACATTCAAAACACTGATAAATAGACTGCCACAATTTGGTCTCACCACCCTGAGCCACGGGATCGGGTTGCCACTACTACCCCCAGCATCGCATAGAAGTCCGGTTCCGGGTACCCCACGGCCCAGGGGGCGAGTCAGCTTTGGCGTAGTCGGCAGGATTGTGACCAACCCGGCACAAACGGGTATTGCGTGCCTGAAAAAGACTTTATACTTACCTGAGTGAAGTTTCCCGCCATTCGGGGCCATTTCCCGCCATCCGGAGCCGTTTTCCCGCCATCGGGCGCCATCTTCGGGACGTCGCGCGGGAAGCAGAGGGGTGTGGACGTCCAAACCGCGCGAGACCTGAAGCACCGCCCTACGCACCGACGCTGCGCAAGGTCCTGGAAGGAGAGAGAGCGACGCTGACGTCACCAGGACGCGACGCAAGGTCCTCGCCCGGAGCAGCACCAGCGGAGCCGTGGCTTACGGAAGAGGATCAACAGAAGGTAGGCCACGGTTAACTAGGGGGGAGGAAGATGTCGGACGTGGAGGGACCTTCTACCACCAGCGTGGCTGCAGCAGCGGTGATGCCGTTCTCCATGCCCTACATGGCTGCCCCAATACTCAGGGGAATCCCATACATTAACTGACTCTAAGGAAAGACTGCACAGTTTATTTAAAGTTTATCCCCTGACAGAAGAACAGAAAGTGAGCATTCTGACGGGGCAGCTAACCGGTGCAGTCCAGCGGGAAGTGAAATCATGGTCAGATGAGGAGAAAAGGACTGTGAAGGACATTCTGACCCGGCTGCGGGGTACCTTTGACACCCGTACCTCAGCAGAAATCAAAATGCGGTTCTATGGCTGTAAGCAGCGAACCCAAGATAGTATCAGAGACTATGCCTTGAACCTGCAAGAAGCTCTGGGAGCAATCAAACAAGCTGACCCTGGCAGCGTGCAGGATACCGATAAACTGTTGACTGATCAGTTCATAGAAGGTCTGCTGTCCAGCGCCCACAGAACCCAGCTGCGCCTCATGGCCCTACACAACCCCGATTTGACTTTTGCGCAGTTCAAAGATAGGGCCATCCGGGTGCTCCGAGAACCCGCACCAGGTGGCGCTGTAGCTTCCCGGCGCCCTGCCATCACTTACCACCAGGGGGCGGCGCCCAACCCCGCAGACCTTGTGGGGGCTGATGCACAGGCCCTAAATCCATCCCAGCCTGCAAACCTGCACCATCAGGTCCAAGAACTGACAAAGAGTGTTGCTGCATTGACCAGGACCGTACAGTCGTTACAGATGGACTCGTCAGGACCAATCAAGCTGGCTTCAAGTCCGGAGGATGTCCAGAGGAGGCAGAGGAGGATCCCGTCATTCAGATGGAGGCCCGCCGACCGTTACACTGAGGATGGACAGCCGATTTGCCGCCGTTGCAGCCAGCCGGGACACATAGCCAGGTACTGTACTTTAAATGGATCCGACCTGGGGCAGAGGGCCAACCCCCAGGCATAAGGTTATCAGGCCCGTCTAATTGGCGTGATAAGTACGTAGGGGGACGCCCGGTTTTACCCGTAGTGCTGGACGGTATCCCCATGAGTGCACTGCTGGACACCGGGTCCCAAGTGACTACCATCCTCTATGTACTTTTCAAGTGACACTGACATAACCCGCTATCCAGACAGTGACTTGAGCATCATCGCCAGCAATGGTCAACCCGTGCCGCAGGTGGGGTTCAGAGAGATGACCATCAAGATTGGTAAGGTTGAACTGCCGGCACAGGGAGTGATCATTGTGGACATTGACCGTCGAGAAAGTCACCCTAAAATAACCTTGGGTACTAACGTGATTGAAAATTGTCTTTCAGAAGTGATTGTAATTTTGCAGCAGGTGGCGATGAATGCGAGCTCCAGCCAACAGAGGGTCCTCCAGAGAGAGATAAGAGCCCTGATGAGACGGCAGCAGGTAGAACTGTCTGGTGGTGAGATCGGTAGCGTAAGACTCAGTGATCCATTCCCCATTTCCATGCCTCCCAAAAGTGAAATGATGATCTGGTGTCGGACTGCAATTGGGTTAAGAGGGAGAGACTACCAAGCCATGGTAGAACCCGTGTACTCAGACAGCAGGCCCACCATTTTGACAGCCCGGGGGGTAGTTGATGTCCGCCATGGGAGGGTGCCTGTCCGCATTTTAAACATTGGGGAAAGGGAAGTACACTTACCCCGGTACGCTACATTAGCCAAATTGTTTGCTGTTGAACACAATGCAATCAGGGTCGTTGAACCCTTGCCTCCATCTCCACCGGTGGAGGATAATGGCTCCCAGAAACACAAGGAGGACTGATGCCAGAAACTCCACGTGGGTGCTGACTCCACTCCCTCGCACCAAAAACAAGGAGTCTACCGGGTGGTTCAGGAGTACGAGAGAATCTTTAGTAAGCACCCGCTAGACTTCGGCAGGGTGAAAGGGGTAGAACACCACATCCCCACGGGGAGCCACCCACCAATAAAAGAGAGATACAGACCTGTACCCCCTGCACATTATCAGAATGCAAAGGGCATGCTGAGAGAAATGAAAGAAGCCGGGGTCATTAGAGACAGCTGTAGCCCCTGGGCAGCCCCCTTGGTTCTGGTAAAAAAGAAAGACGGTACCATGAGAATGTGCGTGGACTATAGACAAATCAATTGTATCACCCATAAAGACGCGTACCCGTTACCTAGGATAGAGGAGTCTTTAGCCGCACTAAAATCAGCTAATTTCTTCTCTACTTTGGACCTTACTAGCGGGTACTGGCAGGTTCCTGTGGCAGAGGCTGACAAGGAGAAGACCGCCTTCACCACCCTGATGGGATTGAGTGAATTCAAATGTATGCCATTCGGGCTCTGCAACGCACCAGGGACCTTCCAGAGGCTGATGGAAGCTGTCTAGGGCACCGAAACTTCGAGACGGTCCTACTTTACCTGGATGACGTGATTGTCTATTCGAAGACTTACGAGGACCATCTAAAGCACCTGGCCGAGGTGTTCGAAGCCCTGGCAGGCTATGGCCTGAAAGTGAAGCCCTCAAAGTGTCACCTGTTAAAACCGAAGGTACAGTACCTAGGGCACGTGGTGAGTGCTGAGGGAGTAGCCCCCGACCCCGACAAGGTTACAGCCATCAAGAGCTGGCCAAGCCCCTCTAACATCAAAGAAGTGAGGCAATTCCTCGGGTTGGTAGGCTACTACCGAAGGTTCATCCCCGGGTTCACTAAGATGGCAGCTCCAATGCAGGACCTCCTGATAGGTCAGTCTAAATCCAGAAGTCACAAGCCACCCTTCAAGTGGGACAAGCCGGAAGAGGAGTCCTTCCGCCAGTTGAAGATGGCCCTCACGGGGGATGAGATCCTGGCCTACCCCGATTATGGCCAGCCTTTTATCCTCCACACAGACGCCAGTAATGTGGGGCTAGGAGCCGTACTGTCCCAAAACCAACAGGGCAGAGAAAGGGTGATCGCGTACGCCAGCCGGAAGCTGAGGCCCACTGAAAGGAACCCGGAGAATTATAGCTCCTTCAAGCTAGAATTCTTGGCAGTGGTGTGGGCCGTCACAGAACGGTTTAAACATTACCTGGCCTCCGCAAAGTTCACCGTGTACACGGACAACAACCCGTTGACACACCTGGACAATGCAAGACTTGGTGCCCTAGAACAGCGGTGGATGGCCCGGCTATCAAATTATGACTTCACAATCAAATACCGGGCAGGCAGAACCAACGCCAACGCAGACGCTCTATCAAGAATGCCCCACCTACCCGAAGGAGAAGAAGACTCGGAAGAGTTGGAGGAAGTAGAGCTCCCTGCGTTCCACCGGTATGGGGCCACTCAGTATTCTCACCGGGTAAGAAACAAAGACCTAACCACCGTCATGTTCAACCCCTTACCCCACCACGGCTGGGCTGAAATGCAAGATAGTGACCCTGCAGTTCGCCTGGTGAAAGACATGTTAACCCAGGCAGACACTAGCCCTGGCCCGGACGCTCCAGAGGAAGCCAATCAGTTATGGAAGGAGAAAAGCAGGCTATTCCTCTATGAAGGTAAGCTGTGCAGAAAGCTTGTCAACCACCGGACGCACGAGCTGACCTGGCAGGTAGTGGTCCCGAGACGGGATGCAGCGATGGTCCTGGAGGCCTACCATGACAGAGCGGGACACTTCGGGTGGAAGAAACTGGAGTTCCTACTGAGAGAGCGGTTCTACTGGATTGGTATGAGAGGGGCCATAGAGAAGTGGAGCAGGGACTGCGGCCCATGCCACCTCAGAAGGAAGGACCGTACCAGCCAGAAGACACCCTTGAGGCCCATCGTCACCAGGCAGCCTCTTGAGCTGGTAGCTCTGGACCACGTGAAATTGGCTCCAAGCCGGTCGGGCTACGTCTATGCCCTGACTAGTGGACCACTATTCCCGGTTCCTGGTGGTGGTTCCTGTTAAAGACTTGACAGCCCAAACAGCGGCCAGAGCCTTCCAACAGCACTTCTGCCGTCCACACGGGTATCCGGAACAGGTCTTGACAGATCAAGGTCCAGCGTTTGAGGCGGAAGTCTTCCAGGAGTTCTGCAACCTCTACGGCTGTAGGAAGATTCGGACAATGCCTTACCACCCGCAAACCAACGGGCTGTGTGAGAAAATGAATAATATCGTCATTGATCTCCTCAAGATGTTGCCCCTGGAGGAACGCAGCCTGTGGCCGGAGAAGCTGCCAGACCTGATAGACTTGTACAACCATATCCCGGTGAATGCTACCAACTGCACCCCGGCTTACCTGATGCGAGCAAGACCAGGTATGCTGCCTATGGACCTGGAGATGGGAGTCCTGACACCCGAGGACACCTCCCCAGACGCGGACTGGGATACGGTACGGCGACTACAGTACAAAAAGGTACAGGAGAGCGTGGAGAGGAGCCTGGCTCAAGCGAGAGAAAAGCAAGAGAGGCTCTTCAACCAACACGCCCCTGCTGGTCCCCTGGAACCTGGTGAGCAGGTCCTGAAGCGGAAGAGAAGGCTTCACAAGCTAGATGACCAGTGGGAGAGCGACCCGTACACAGTACTGCCGTCCAACCACGACAACCCGAAGGTATGTGTAATTACCAAGGATGGAGGAGAAACCACTAGCACTGTCTCCAGAGACCACCTAAAACGGTGATCCGAGCAACTGCAGAATCCAAGTGAAGATCAAGATGACCTTGAGCCCGCAGTGGACAAGGAGGAAATGGTCAGCACCGTTCTCGGAGAGTTCCCCCGATCCTGGACTCGGATAAACGATGCCATAGTGGTACCCGTCCTACACTTCCTTCAACCTACCCAGCTGGAGTCTACAGGAGAGCAGGAAGAACAAGAAGAACCAGCCACTCCGGAGGCAGAAGAACCCATGCCAGCAGCCCAGGAGAGTCAACCCTCTGCTGACAGTGAGCCTGCCATGCCTGCGGTAAGCCAAAGGACCCGCAGACAGCTGCCTGCCCTGCCTGTAAACCCAGCTAGTAGCTGTACCCTTAATACTAGTGGGGAAAGCCAGGTTAGACCACCACCAGACAGTGGGTTACGTAGGTCAACTTGGAGCACTAGGGGTCAAATACCAGCTCGCTGGAAGATCTAAGTACAAAGTCTACATTTACCTGTAAATATTTAATGTTTTATGGTTGTTACCTGGTTACTAATAATGTTTTTCCAGTTTTTCCTAGTACAATGGACTAACAGGTTATGAACTTTGAGTAACCGGGACTTCTTTGTAAAATATGTTCGGAGCCTAACCAAAGGAATGAATAAAGACTGTCAAGGACTCGGGGCAAGGACAGACCCCCACCTGGTTAAGGCTCCCGTTGTGTTGGTGATATGGACACCCGGTCACAGACCACACTGTGACCTAAAGAACTCAATTGTGTTTTGTTTGTTGCCATGTATTAATGTTGTCATTTATACCCTGTTTGTTTTTGGCCAAAAGGCTTAGTCCCGGAGTACTAAACTTTACTAGGGGGGAATGTGTCACCCCAGGCCTGGATGCCACAAATTATTAAAGGCTGTGTCTGAGAGCAGGAGGGAGGTTTCCTGGTCAGGGACCATTAGCATGCAGCACGTCCTGTCCCAGGCCAATAGGGGGAGCAGGCTGCCCCTATAAAAGTTGGAATTGGGGCAGGGTTAGAGAGACCAGAACCCACTTCTGAAGTGACCAGAACGGTTCCTTAGAGGAAGGGACAGGTCAGCCACAGCTGAGGAGTCCGTGAGGCAGAGGAGAAACTGCAAGCCAGGGACAGAGGCGACGAGAGCCGGTCCTGGCTGAGAGAACTACACTACCGGACATTGGGGTCCGAGGCTGTCAGGGTTGTAAGCCCAGCAACAGAGAACCAACCCGCGAGGGATTTCAGGTCCCTTGGCCTAAGAAGCCTGGAGGCTCCGCCACACAGAGGGACCAGTACAGCACGGAGAAGCAAAAGGTACCTAAGGCCCGAGTCGCAAGCCATACAGGCGAAGTACACGGCCAGCTCAGGGACGTGGACTATTACACCACGAAAAGGGGGATAGTCAGTAAGGGCAGAGAGAGAACGGTAGGCCTTCACATTCACCCTGACCAGTGGGGCTCGCCCGAATGCTCTCAGACACCCAGGCCCATTCCTACTCGGTACTCCTGTTGGGTCAGTAGTAATACCTACAATAAAGACTCTGGACTGTTTGAAGCGGACTCTGAACTCTTATTACTGCGGCCTGCACTATCACCCCCAGCATTCACCTACACTTCCCTGAGGCTACACTCTTCCCGTGGGGAGTTCTCCTACCCCTGTGCTGCACACCAACATCAGCCTCCGTGGTCTGCCTCGCAGCGGTGGTCATCCCTGACCGCAATCCACGGGTGGCGTAAGTCAGACATTCAAAACACTGATAAATAGACTGCCACAATTTGGTCTGACCACCCTGTGCCACGGGATCGGGTTGCCACTACTACCCCCAGCATCCCATAGAAGCCCGGTTCCGGGTACCCCACGGTCCAGGGGGCGAGTCACATGCAGTTGGATTCAATGGTGGAGCAGGGACCTATTAGCATCCAGGCTGTGCATGTCCTTTCCATTGTCTGAGGCTCGGGCAGGAGATGCAATCTTTAATCCATACTGCTTCTGTCCTCGCAGCCTTGTTCACTGAAACAAGATGTCATCAGGGGGCGGTGATAGAAGCAGGGTAAGTGACAGTAGCACTGCACTATGATGACAATTCATTTCAGGGTGGTGGTCAGGGCCAGATTGGCAATCTGCCAAGCTGGGCACATGCCCCGTGGGCCACAGCACTAAACTGCAAAGTGGGCCGCTGGCCCCGTTTTTAGGCCACCGGGTCTTTAAATCTTCAACATATTGGAACTATGTGTGCACACGCACTCACCACGCCACTGCGGCACATGGGGCTGCTGTTATGTCTAACTCTGGCCAGTACCTGCGTCAGGACATATTTTTTGTGGGCAGAGGTCGCGCTCTGCTCTTCTGTCTGGAATCGGCCCCTCTGTGCACCTAGCATTGGATGAGCTGTAGCCCTTCATCTACCCACATCTCAGGGATCTGGTTGAGTTCCCAGAAGGAACCTTTTTTATCTATACAGCATTTACAGCAGGGGTCTCCAGCTCGGCTAAGTATAGGGGCCGCACATAGAAAAAATGTGAATTTGAAGGGCCGCATTCTTTGCAGGATGATATGAAATTTTTAATGATACCATATTGTTTTTTTCTCTACACCTTTTGGATAATTTTTTGAATTTTTTTGTCTTTTTTATTTTATTCTTTTAAATAGCATTCATTTGATGGGCTACGCTTCAGTTTTATAGTTTTTACAAATTCACAGTTTTTACAATTTTTATTTCCTTTTTGTGTCCCTTAATTGGCCACATACAGTGATTTTTTTTCTTACAATTAGCACCATATAGTAATTCTGACCAACTTCTTATAGTAATGTCCCCATCCTTGCCAGCATATTGTAGTAATGTGCCCATCCTGGTCCCCATCTTGTAGTAATGTGCTCATCCTGGTCCCCATCTTGTAGTAATGTGCCCATCCTGGTCCCCATCTTGTAGTAATATGCCCATCCTGGTTCCCATCTTGTAGTAATGTGCCCATCCTGGTTCCCATCTTGTATTAATGTGCCCATCCTGGTCCCCATCTTGTAGTAATGTGCCCATGCTGGTCCCTATCTTGTAGTAATGTGCCCATCCTGGTCCCCATCTTGTCGTAATGTGCCCATCCTGGTCTCCATCTTGTAGTAATGTGCCCATCCTGGTCCCCATCTTGTAGTAATGTGCCCTCCCTGTCCCCATTTTGTAGTAATGTGCCTATCCTGGTCCCCATTTTGTAGTAATGTGCCCATCCTGGTCCCCATCTTGTCATAATGTGCCCATCTTGGTCCCCATCTTGTAGTAATGTGCCCATCTTGGTCCCCATCTTGTAGTAATGTGCCCATCTTGGTCCCCATCTTGTAGTAATGTGCCCACCCTGATCCCCATCTTGCAGTAATGTGCCCACCCTGGTCCCAATCTTGTAGTAATGTGCCCATGCTGGTCCCTATTGTGTAGTAATGTGCCCATCCTGGTCCCCATCTTGTAGTAATGTACCCATGCTGGTCACCATCTTGTCGTAATGTGCCCATCTTGGTCCCCATCTTGTAGTAATGTGCCCACCCTGGTTCCCATGTTGCAGTAATGTGCCCACCCTGGTCCCCATCTTGTAGTAATGTGCCCATGCTGGTCCCTATCTTGTAGTAATGGCCCATGCTGGTCAATAACTTATAGAACATTCAACTGAAAAGAATCACTGCCTTGGCGGCCCTCAGGACCAGGCCGCAATCATTACGGGGGCTCCGGTGCCTGCGGGCCGCTTTAAGTAGCCACAGGGCCGCATGCTTTACAGTGTCTCCTATGTGATGTATGTACAGCATTTACAGTGTCCTTTATCTCATGTATATTCAGCAGTTGCATTGTCTCCTATGTGATGTATATACAGCAGTCACAGATGTGTCCTATGTGATGTATATACAGCCGCCACAGTTTCCTATTTTCTTTAGATACAGCAATTGCAGTGTCTCATATGTGATGTATATAAAGCAGTTTCAGTGTCTCCTATGTGATGTATATACAGCAGTCTGTGTCTCCTACGTGATGTATATACAGCAGTTGCAGTTTCTCCTATGTTATGTATATACAGCAGCTGCATTGTCTCCTAAGTGATGTATATGCAGCAGTCTGTGTCTCCTATGTGATGTATATACAGCACTTGCAGTGTCTCCTATATGATGCATAAACAGCAGTTGCATTGTCTGCTATGTTATGTATATATAGCAGTCTCAGTGTCTCCTATGTGTTGTATATACAGCAGTCACAGTCTTCTCTGTGCTGTATATACACCATTCGCAGTGTCTCCTATGTGATGTATATACAGCAGTTGCAGTGTCTCCTATGTGATGGATATACAGTAGTCGCAGTATCCTATTTGGTGTATATACAGCACTTGCAATGTCTCCTATTCAATGTATATACAGCAGTCTCTCCAATATGGTGTACATACAGCAGTTGCAATGTCTCCTATGTGGTGTAAAGACAGCAGTCACAGTGTCTCCTATGTGGTGTATATACAGCAGTGTTAGTGCCTCCTATGTGATTTATATACAGCAGTTGGATTATCTCCTATATGATGTATATACATCAGCCTCAGTGTCTCTTAGCAGTACCAGTGGGATGTATACAGTAGTCACAGTGTTTCCAATGTGATATATATACAGCAGTCGCATTGTCTCCCATGTGATATATATATATAGCAGTTGCAGTGTCTCCTATATAATGTATATACAGCAGCCTCAGTGTCTCCTATATGATGTGTAGACAGTAGTCTCATTGTATCCTATGTGATGTATGCAGAATTATCTAGTATATAGTGGTGTTTATATAATATACGTATAATGTAGAGTTTTGTGTATATATAGTGTATAAGGTAGATATGCTTATATAGTATGGTGCTGTGTATATAGTATATAGTGATGAATACACACTATATACACTGGCACATCTCTACTCTATATAGCAATTACACAGATCCACTCTATATTCTTTAACAGAGTATATAGTGTGAAGCTGTGTATATAATTGATTGTATCATATATTGTGGAGCTATGTATGCTATGTTCAATGTATATTTCTTGTGTCCTGTATACTTGGTGTAATCCTCAGTATCTGTAATATTCTGTATATATACATTGCTCAGTACCACTTCTCCTGAACTGTATACTGGGTGTAATTCTCAGTATCTGTATGATTCTGTATATATACCCTGGACAATACCACTCCTCCTGTCCTGTATACTGGGTGTAATCCTCAGTATCTGTATTATTCTGTATATATACACTGTACAGTACCACTTCTCCTCTCCTTATACTGGGTGTAATCCTCAATATCTGTATTATTCTGTATATATAGACTGCACAGTGCCACATCTCCTGTTCAGTTGTCGGAGAGGCAGCATTGGATTCCAAGAGGGTCATTATTATTTTCTACATTCCTATAGGCAATTAAAAATAAATCTTAAACAACCTGTTTGGGTTATCCCAAGTTTGGAAGTTGTCATCTATATTTTATACTTTGGGGATCTGAACGTAGTGACCCCCACAATCCCAAGAAACGGAGCTCTGAAGAGCACCATGAAAATGGAGCTGTGGTAGGTGTTATAGTATGTGGGCTGTGGGGTTTGTGTGCCAGGGCTGCTTTTTTGTCCTAGTCTGGCCCTGGTGGTTATAGAAGCTTTGGTGCGGTGCTGCTGTCACTCACCTTGCTTCTATCACCAGCACCTGATGACATCTTGTTTTAGATCGGAAAAAGAAGCAGTGGGAATGACAGCAGCCCCAGCACCCTGATGACAATCCAATTCACTTAGCTCCAGGCAACTCCTTTTTGTAGAACGACTTTTGCGCCTTGGGTCCATGAATTGCTGCCTAACGCACGTTCTCTTGAGATTCAGTTCATGGACAGATGTCCTGAGATTTTCCTTTAGAAATTACTGGTATAATTCCAAACTCTATGTGGCCGAATCAAGGAGACTGGCGTTGGAGCGCTCGCTTGTGTACAATGCGCTGAATTTATTAAGAAGTATAAGCCACTTATTATCTTATTATTAGAGGTGTGCTCATCGCCAGAAATGCTACTTCAGTCACAGATTGCAGTAGAATTTCTAGCGTAAGAAAAACTGGCACTTTTGCAGAATTTGACCGGCGGGCTTAGCAACGCCCCATCCTGGCTTCTCCCCAGCTCCGTCCATTTTGGTAGAGCTGCTTCAAACTGGCGTGAAAACGCAACTCTGCGCTGCGCAAAAACTTTTGTTACATTTCAAACTATTCTACGAAAGTGTATAGGCTTTGATAAATTGGTGTCATTGTTCCATCAATGATGGCAGCCGTACTGGCTAGCCATCCACCGTAAAACAAACCCAAAGCATGATACTACCACCACCGTGTTTCACAGATGGTATGTAGTGTTGAGCGAGTATGTTCTGTTCCGAGTATGCTCGGGCCGAGCTCCGAGTATTTACAGCTGCTCGGTGATATGTTTGAATCGCTCCCATGTGCATGATTTGCAACTGTTTGACAGCTTTATTACATGTGAGGAATGTGTAAGAAATAAACATTCCTTACATGTACTAAAACTGTCAAAAAGTCGCAAATCATGCATACGGGAGCGATTCAAACATATCACCGAGCAGCTGTAAATACTCGGAGCTCGGCCCGAGCATACTTGGCGAAAGGGTTAACAGAACATACTTGCTCATCACTAATGGTATGAGGTTTTTATGATGTAATGCAGTGTTTTTCTTTCCCTAAAAATAACGCTTCTCACTGAAACCAAAAAAGCTCTATTTTGCTTTCATTTGTCCACAAAAAATTGTTCCAATATCCTTCTGGCTTGTCCAAGTGATCTTTATCAAATTGCAGATGGGTAGTAATGTTCTTTTTGGAGACGAGTGGCTCCTTGCAATCCTGTCATGCACACCATTGCTTTTCAGTGTCCTATAGATTAACATTAGCTAATGTGAGAGAAACCTTTAGTTGCTTAGAGGTTACCTTGGGTTCCTTTGTGACCTTGTGGTTTATTATACACTTTGCTCTGGGAGTGATCTTTGTTGGTGAGGTAAATAATAGTCTTGAATTTACTCCATGTGTATACAATCTGTCTGACTGTGGATTGGTGGAGTCCTAACTCTTTACAGCTGATTTTGTCAACGTTTCTATCCTGATGAGCATCAATTACTCTTCTTCTGAGGTCCTCAGAAACTTCCTCCTTCCACAAACATATGTTGTGAAGATTAGTTTTTGATAGATCTCTGTTTTTTAAATAAAACAGGTTGCCTACTCACACCTGATTGTTGTCCCATTGATTGAAAACACCAATTAGACCTTTAAATTATCTAATAATCCTAAAGGTTCACATACGTTTGTCACTCACAGACGTGATACTGAATAATTTTCCTCAATAAAATATTAAAAAAAAGTCTAATGTTTTTGATTTTTTTGCTTGATTTGGTTCTTTTAATCTACTTTTAGTATTTGTGCAAAAATCTGACGTAATTTTTGGGGAAATATGCAGATATGTGGAAAATTCTGATGGGTAACTAGCTTCGATCACATCAGTTACTGCATGTTGTCCTCTATTTAACACAGTTGGGACACTTTCTGCACAGAGCAAGCTCTTTTCTTGAGTCCACTTCTTAAAGTAAAAGCGCATGGCTACAGTACATGTACAGTGGCTGTCACTAGGGGGTGTCTGAATAACTTCTGATTTTTATTGTAGCCACTGAATTTCAATGGGTGAGGCTGATCCTAAAAATGGATCAGAGTAATGCATGCTACAACTATTTTACATGCAGACCGTCAGTCCATTTGTAAAAATCTCCTGTTAACTACCCCATTGTACTGCATTACAATGTGTGCTGTCCGTAAGAAATCCATTTTGCATACAGACAGAATATGGATATAAAAACCACTCATCTGAACGAGCCCTTAGTGTGCAGTACCTCACCAGCACTCTCCAAGAATTTGGCCCCAGCTCACGCTGGCTGTCTTTCAGTGCCTACTCAGGGGCTGTCTTTCAGTGCCTACTGGTACTCGATATACAGTACTGTGCAAAAATTTTAGGCAGGTGTGGAAAAATTGCTGCAGAGTAAGAATTTATTCTGCAGCAGGACAAAGATCCCAAACATCCAGCCAATGTCATTAAGAATGAGGAGTCCTGGAGGTGATGATCCGGCCCCCGCAGAGCCCTGATCTCACATCATCCAGTCTGTCTGGGATCACATGAAGAATCCGCACAAGCCTCATATGTGACGCCCAGCTGCGCTTGGTATCACAGATCCTGGAAGAGTGCATTGATGTATTCCTCCACAAGAGGTCCCCATAACCATTCACACATCTCCACCTTCCACCTCAGACCAGCAGAGGGAGCCCGTTAGGGAGATAAATAGGGAAGGTGGAGCTAGGTAGCTCAGTCTAGTCTGGAGTCAAGAGTCTAGTTGAGTGTGGTTTAGCAGTGAGTCCAGTACAGTCTGAGAAGAGTTACCTCAGAGGATAAAAGCCTGTTCCAGCTCCTGCAATTGCTATCCTGCAGTGGAGCTTATCCAGATCAAGACTCAGTGTAGCTCAGAGAAGTGAGCTTTAGGTTTGCCGGCTCCATAAGATCGGTGAAGCGCGGCAAGCTGCCGTTAGTGTGAGTAGCCTAGTGAGGGCCCGAGTAGGCTGAAGGCGAGTGGAGAGTTAGTACATAGGGGGCAGAGGAGTTTAACTTGCTCACCCTGAAGAATTTACCGGACACCGGGTCCGAAGCTTACCGGGATCTCTATGACCCAGTAAGGCATAACCGGAATCCCTGGAGAACTACAGGTCCCAGGATCGCTAGAGAGCTGATACGTAACAGAACCGGGAGACGTTTAGGCCCCACATACCGGGAGCGTGTACTCCAAGAGAAGGCCCTACCACAAGGTCAGCCAGTGCAGGACAGAGACAAAGTTAGGACTAGCTCCAGGCAGGTCAGAAACTTACTACGCAGAGGCAAGAAACAGGAGGCCCTACACCTGCTCATTGGGGAGGATCCTGACATGCACCCTTCACCCTACAGTACTCCAGGACGTGCCTGAATTTCCATCAGTAAAAGGTATTGAAGTGACTATCGTGTCTGTCCCCGTTCTTGCTATTAATTATAATATTTTTTTTTAGGCTATGTGCCCACTATGCGTTTTTTAAGCGTTTCCGCAGCGGCAATTCCGCTGCAGAAATGCTTAAAAAACGCTTGGTAGAAGGTCTGCCATGTTCCCCAATGATAATCCGCATGTGCTGTGCACATGCTGCGGAAATTTCCGCTGCGGATTATCATTGCAGAAAAATCCGCAGCATTACCACTTATTTTGCGGAAGCGCGGCGTTTTCGCCGCCATTGACTTGCATTAGAACACATGGAATCCGCATCCCTGCATCTGTAGATGCTGAATCCATGCGTTTCAATGTGCGGATGGTACCCGGGTGTGGAGGACAGGAGACTCTCCTCCGGACCCGGGTACAATAGAACCTGTAAAAAAAGAATAAAATAAAAAATAAATATTATACTTACCTTCTGATAGCCCCCGGTGTCTTTATCCGATGCGTCCTGGCTTGCCGGCAGCTCACGATGGTCTGAAAAGGACCTGCCGTGACGTCATTTAGTCATGTGACGGGTCACGCGACCGCTGACGTCGGCAGGCCATCAGAAGGTAAGTATATATTTTTTATTTTTTACCATTCTTTTACGGTCACACTATATAAATCCATGCTGGTTGCATGGATTTATATAGTGTAACCAAGTTGTCAAGCACTTTCCAAGTGATGCTAAGATCGCTTGGAAAGCGCTTGTCAACCCGCATGCAGAAATGCAAGTGAAGAACGCTTCACATCCGCATGTCCCTGGCAGGAAAAAGCATGAACAATCCGCATGTAAAATCCGCATGTACAATCCGCATGTAAAATCCGCATGCGTTTTTTCTGCCAGGGAGATGCAGAAACGCTCAAAAAAAATCCGGAATATTTCTGTATCGTGGGCACACCTTACATTAATTGTATGACTCAATATTGAGCACACGTAGCCATCTATACACAGGGGGAGGCTGCATGGTGCCATCTATACACAGCGGGAGGCCGCACGAAGCCATCTATACACAGCGGGAGGCCGCACGTAGCCATCTATACACAATGGGAGGCCGCACGTAGCCATCTATACACAGCGGGAGGCCGCACGGCGCCATCTATACACAGCAGGAGGCCGCACGGCGCCATCTATACACAGCAGGAGGCCGCACGTAGCCATCTATACACAGCAGGAGGCCACACGGCGCCATCTATACACAGCAGGGGGCCGCACGGCACCATCTATACACAGAAGGGGGCCGCACAGCACCATCTATACACAGCAAGAGGCCGCACAGCGCCATCTACACACAGCAGGAGGCCGCACAGCACCATCTATACACAGCAGGAGGCCGCACGGCGCCATCTATACACAGCAGGAGTCCGCACGGCGTCATCTATACACAGCGGGAGGCCGCACGGTGCCCCCCCAGAGACAGCAGGAGGCTGCACGGCACCATCTATACTCAGCAGGAGGCCGCACATAGCCATCTATACACAGCAGGAGGCGGCACGGCGCCATCTATACACAGCGGGACGCTGCACGGCGCCCCTCCCAGAGACAGCAGGAGGCCGCACGGCGCCATCGATACTCAGCAGGAGGCCGCACGTAGCCATCTATACACAGCAGGAGGCCGCACGGCGCCATCTATACACAGCAGGAGGCCGCACGGAGCCCCCCAAAGACAGCAGGAGGCCGCACGGCGCCATCTATACTCAGCAGGAGGCCGCACGTAGCCATCTATACTCAGCAGGAGGCCGCACATAGCCATCTATACACAGCAGGAGGACGCACGGCGCCATCTATACACAGCGGGAGGCCGCACGGCAACCCCCCCAGAGACAGCAGGAGGCTGCACGGAGCCATCTATACTCAGCAGGAGGCCGCATGTAGCCATCTATACACAGCAGGAGGCCGCATGGCGCCATCTATACACAGCAGGAGGCCGCACGGCGCCCCCCCAAAGACAGCAGGAGGCCGCATAGCGCCATCTATACACAGCAGGAGGCCACACGGCGCCATCTATACTCAGCAGGAGGCCGCACGTAGCCATCTATACACAGCAGGAGGCCGCACGGCGCCATCTATACACAGCAGGGGGCCGCACGGCACCATCTATACACAGAAGGGGGCCGCACAGCACCATCTATACACAGCAAGAGGCCGCACAGCGCCATCTACACACAGCAGGAGGCCGCAAGGCACCATCTATACACAGTAGGAGGCCGCACGGCGCCATCTATACACAGCAGGAGGCCGCACGGCGTCATCTATACACAGCGGGTGGCCGCACGGTGCCCCCCCAGAGACAGCAGGAGGCTGCACGACGCCATCTATACTCAGCAGGAGGCCGCACATAGCCATCTATACACAGCAGGAGGCCGCACGGCGCCATCTATACACAGCGGGACGCTGCACGGCGCCCCCCCCAGAGACAGCAGGAGGCCGCACGGCGCCATCGATACTCAGCAGGAGGCCGCACGTAGCCATCTATACACAGCAGGAGGCCGCACGGCGCCATCTATACACAGCAGGAGGCCGCACGGAGCCCCCCAAAGACAGCAGGAGGCC
Source organism: Phyllobates terribilis (assembly GCF_046119375.1). Lineage (NCBI taxonomy): Eukaryota > Metazoa > Chordata > Amphibia > Anura > Dendrobatidae > Phyllobates > Phyllobates terribilis. The sequence continues at coordinate 56,980,160 of NW_027362762.1, forward strand.
GCACGGCGCCATCTATACTCAGCAGGAGGCCGCACGTAGCCATCTATACTCAGCAGGAGGCCGCACATAGCCATCTATACACAGCAGAAGGACGCAGGCGCCATCTATACACAGCGGGAGGCCGCACGGCACCCCCCCCAGAGACAGCAGGAGGCCGCACGGCGCCATCTATGCTCAGCAGGAGGCCGCACGTAGCCATCTATACACAGCAGGAGGCCGCATGGCGCCATCTATACACAGCAGGAGGCCGCACGGCGCCCCCCCAAAAGACAGCAGGAGGCCGCATGGCGCCATCTATACACAGCAGAAGGCCACACGGCGCCATCTATACTCAGCAGGAGGCCGCACGTAGCCATCTATACACAGCAGGAGGCCGTACGGCGCCATCTATACACAGCGGGAGGCCGCACGGCGCCATCTATACTCAGCAGGAGACCGCACGTAGCCATCTATACACAGCAGGAGGCCGCATGGAGCCATCTATACACAGCAGGAGGCCGCATGGCGCCCCCCCAAAGACAGCAGGAGGCCGCACATAGCCACCTATACACAGCAGGAGGCCGCACGGCGCCATCTATACACAGCGGGAGGCTGCACGGAGCCATCTATACACAGCAGGAGGCCGCACGGTGCCATCTATACACAGCGGGAGGCCGCACGTAGGCATCTATACACAGCAGGGGGCCGAACGGCACCATCTATACACAGCAGGAGGCCCCATGGCGCCATTTATACTCAGCAGATGGCCGCACACAGCCATCTATACACAGCAGGAGGCCGCACGGCGCCATCTATACACAGCGGGAGGCCGCACGGCGCCGTCTATACACAGCAGGAGGCCGCACGGCGCCATCTATATACAGCGGGAGGCCGAACGTAGCCAACTATACACAGCAGGGGGCCGCATGGCACCATCTATGCACAGCAGGAGGCCACACAGCACCATCTATACACAGCAGGAGGCCGCACGGCACCATCTATACACAGCAGGAGGCCGCACGGCGCCATCTATACACAGCAGGAGGCCGCACGGCGCCATCTATATACAGCGGGAGGCCGCACGGCGCCCCCCCAGAGACAGCAAGAGGCCGCACGGCGCCATCTATACTCAGCAGGAGGCCGCACGTAGCCATCTATACACAGCAGGAGGCCGCATGGCGCCATCTATACACAGCGGGAGGCCGCACGGCACCATCAATACACAGCATGAGGCCGCACGGCGCCATCTATACACAGCGGGAGGCCGCACAGAGCCCCCCCAGGGACAGCAGGGGGCCGCACGGCGCCATCTATACACAGCAGGAGGCCGCACGTAGCCATCTATACACAGCAGGGGGCCGCACTGCACCATCTATACACAGCAGGAGGCCGCACGGCACCATCTATTCACAGAAGGAGGCCACAAGGCACCATCTATACACAGCAGGAGGCTGCACGTAGCCATCTATACACAGCAGGAGGCCTCACAGCGCCATCTATACAAAGCGGGAGGCCGCACGGCGCCCCCCCAGTGACAGCAGGAGGCCACACGGCGCCATCTATACTCAGCAGGAGGCTGCACATAGCCATCTATACACAGCAGGAGGCCGCACGGCACCATCTATACACAGCGGGAGGCCGCATGGCGCCAACTATGCACAGCAGGAGGCCGCACGGCGCCATCTATACACAGAGGGAGGCCACACGGCGCCCCCCCCAGAGACAGCAGGAGGCCGCATGGTGACATCTATACTCAGCAGGAGGCCGCACGCAGCCATCTATACAAAGCAGGGGGCCACACGGCACCATCTATACACAGCAGGAGGCTGCACGGTGCCATCTATACACAGCAGGAGGCCGCATGGCACCATCTATAAACAGCAGGAGGCCACACGGCGCCATCTATACACAGCAGGAGGCTGCACGTAGCCATCTATACACAGCAGAAGGCCACACAGCGCCATCTATACACAGCGGGAGGCCGCACGGCGCCCCCCCAGAGACAGCAAGAGGCCGTACGGCGCCATCTATACTCAGCAGGAGGCCGCACGTAGCCATCTATACACAGCAGGAGGCCGCATGGCGCCATCTATACACAGCGGGAGGCCGCACGGCACCATCTATACACAGCATGAGGCCGCATGGCGCCATCTATACACAGTGGGAGGCCGCACGGAGCCCCCCCAGAGACAGCAGGGGGCCGCACGGCGCCATCTATACACAGCAGGAGGCCGCACGTAGCCATCTATACACAGCAGGGGGCCGCACTGCACCATCTATACACAGCAGGAGGCCGCAGGGCACCATCTATTCACAGCAGGAGGCCACACGGCACCATCTATACACAACAGGACGCTGCACGTAGCCATCTATACACAGCAGGAGGCCGTACAGCGCCATCTATACACAGCGGGAGGCCGCACGGCGCCCCCCCAGAGACAGCAAGAGGCCGCACGGCGCCATCTATACTCAGCAGGAGGCCGCACGTAGCCATCTATACACAGCAGGAGGCCGCATGGCGCCATCTATACACAGCGGGAGGCCGCACGGCACCATCTATACACAGCATGAGGCCGCACGGCGCCATCTATACACAGCGGGAGGCCGCACGGAGCCCCCTCCAGAGCCAGCAGGGGGCCGTACGGCGCCATCTATACACAGCAGGAGGCCGCACTTAGCCATCTATACACAGCAGGGGGCCGCACTGCACCATCTATACACAGCAGGAGGCCGCACGGCACCATCTATTCACAGCAGGAGGCCACACAGCACCATATATACACAGCAGGAGGCTGCACGTAGCCATCTATACACAGCAGGAGGCCGCACAGCGCCATCTATACACAGCGAGAGGCCACACGGCGCCCCCCCAGTGACAGCAGGAGGCCGCACGGCGCCATCTATACTCAGGAGGAGGCTGCACATAGCGATCTATACACAGCAGGAGGCCGCACGGCACCATCTATACACAGCAGGAGGCCGCATGGCGCCATCTATACACAGCAGGAGGCCGCACGGCGCCATCTATACACAGCGGGAGGCCGCACGGCGCCCCCCAGAGACAGCAGGAGGCCGCATGGCGCCATCTATACTCAGCAGGAGGCCGCACGCAGCCATCTATACAAAGCAGGGGGCCACACGGCACCATCTATACACAGCAGGAGGCCGCACGGTGCCATCTATACACAGCAGGAGGCCGCACGGCACCATCTGTAAACAGCAGGAGGCCGCACGGCGCCATCTATACAAAGCAGGAGGCTGCACGTAGCCATCTATACACAGCAGGAGGCCGCACGGCGCCCCCCCAGTGACAGCAGGTGGCCGCACGGCGCCATCTATACTCAGCAGGAGGCTGCACATAGCCATCTATACACAGCAGGAGGTCGCACGGCACCATCTATACACAGCGGGAGGCCGCACGGCGCCCCCCCCAAAGACAGCAGGAGGCCGCACGGCGCCATCTATAATCAGCGGGAGGCCGCACGCAGCCATCTATACAAAGCAGGGGGCCACACGGCACGATCTATACACAGCAGGAGGCCGCACGGCGCCATCTATACACAGCAGGAGGCCGAACGGCGTCATCTATATACAGCGGGAGGCCGCACGACGCACCCCCCAGAGACAGCAGGAGGCCACACGGCACCATCTATACTCAGCAGGAGGCCGCACGTAGCCATCTATACACAGCAGGAGGCCGCACGGCGCCCCCCCCAGACACAGCAGGAGGCCGTACGGCACCATCTGTGATCAGCAGGAGGCCGCACGTAGCCATCTATACTCAGCAGGAGGCCACACGTAGCCATCTATACACAGCAGGAGGCCGCATGGCGCCATCTATACTCAGCAGGAGGCCGCTCATAGCCATCTATACACAGCAGGAGGACGCACGGCGCCATCTATACACAGCGGGAGGCCGCACGGCACCCCCCCCCAGAGACAGCAGGAGGCTGCACGGCGCCATCTATACTCAGCAGGAGGCCGCATGGAGCCATCTATACACAGCAGGAGGCCGCATGGCGCCATCTATACACAGCAGGAGGCCGCACGGCGCCCCCCCAAAGACAGCAGGAGGCCGCATGGCGCCATCTATACACAGCAGGAGGCCACACGGCGCCATCTATACTCAGCAGGAGGCCGCACGTAGCCATCTATACACAGCAGGATGCCGCACGGCACCATCTATACTCAGCAGGGGGCCTCACGGCACCATCTATACACAGAAGGGGGCCGCACGGCACCATCTATACACAGAAGGGGGCCGCACAGCACCATCTATACACAGCAAGAGGCCGCACAGCGCCATCTACACACAGCAGGAGGCCACACGGCACCATCTATACACAGCAGGAGGCCGCATGGCGCCATCTATACACAGCAGGAGGCCGCACGGCGCCATCTATACACAGCAGGAGGCTGCACGTAGCCATCTATACACAGCAGGAAGCCGCACAGCGCCATCTATACACAGCGGGAGGCCGCACGGCGCCCCCCCAGAGACAGCAAGAGGCCGTACGGCGCCATCTATACTCAGCAGGAGGCCGCAAGTAGCCATATATACACAGCAGGAGGCCGCATGGCGCCATCTATACACAGCGGGAGGCTGCACGGCACCATCTATACACAGCATGAGGCCGCATGGCGCCATCTATACACAGTGGGAGGCCGCACGGAGCCCCCCCAGAGACAGCAGGGGGCCGCACGGCGTCATCTATACACAGCAGGAGGCCGCACGTAGCCATCTATACACAGCAGGGGGCCGCACTGCACCATCTAAACACAGCAGGAGGCCGCAAGGCACCATCTATTCACAGCAGGAGGCCACACGGCACCATCTATACACAACAGGAGGCTGCACGTAGTCATCTATACACAGCAGGAGGCCGTACAGCGCCATCTATACACAGCGGGAGGCCGCACGGCGCCCCCCCAGAGACAGCAAGAGGCCGCACGGCGCCATCTATACTCAGCAGGAGGCCGCACGTAGCCATCTATACACAGCAGGAGGCCGCATGGCGCCATCTATACACAGCGGGAGGCCGCACGGCACCATCTATACACAGCATGAGGCCGCACGGCGCCATCTATACACAGCGGGAGGCCGCACGGAGCCCCCTCCAGAGACAGCAGGGGGCCGCACGGCGCCATCTATACACAGCAGGAGGCCGCACGTAGCCATCTATACACAGCAGGGGGCCGCACTGCACCATCTATACACAGCAGGAGGCCGCACGGCGCCATCTATACACAGCAGGAGGCCGCACGTCACCATCTATACACAGCAGGAGTCCGCACGGCGCCATCTATACACAGCAGGAGGCCGCACGGTACCATCTGTACACAGCGGGAAGCCACACGACGCCCCCCCCAGTGACAGCAGGAGGCCGCACGGCACCATCTATACTCAGCAGGAGGCTGCACATAGCCATCTATACACAGCAGGAGGCCGTACGGCACCATCTATACACAGCGGGAGGCCGCATGGCGCCATCTATACACAGCAGGAGGCCGCACGGCGCCATCTATACACAGCGGGAGGCCGCACGGTGCCCCCCCATAGACAGCAGGAGGCCGCACGGCGCCATCTATACTCAGCAGGAGGCCGCACGCAGCCATCTATACAAAGCAGGGGGCCACACGGCACCATCTATACACAGCAGGAGGCCGCACGCCGAAATCTATACACAGCAGGAGGCCTCACGGCACCATCTATACACATCAGGAGGCCGCACGGCGCTATCTATACACAGCAGGAGGCCGCACGGCGCCATCTATACACAGCGGGAGGCCGCACGGCGCTCCCCCCCAGACACAGCAGGAGGCCGCACAGCACCATCTATGCTCAGCAGGAGGCCGCACGTAGCCATCTATACACAGCAGGAGGCCGCACGTAGCCATCTATACACAGCTGGAGGCCACACGCCGCCAACTATACACAGCAGGAGGCCGCACGGCACCATCTATACACAGCGGGAGGCCGCACGGCGCCCTCCCCAGAGACAGCAGGAGGCCACACGGCGTCATCTATACTCAGCAGGAAGTCGCACGTAGCCATCTATACAGAGCAGGAGGCCGCACGTAGCCATCTATACACAGCAGGAGGCCGCACGGCACCATCTATACACAGCAGGAGGCCGGATGGCGCCCTCCCCAGAGACAGCAGGAGGCCACACGGCGTCATCTATACTCAGCAGGAGGCCGCACATAGCCATCTATACACAGCAGGAGGCCGCACGGCGCCATCTATACACAGCAGGAGGCCGCACGGCGCCATCTATACACAGCGGGAGGCCGCACGGCACCATCTATACACAGCAGGGGGCCGCATGGCACCATCTATACACAGCAGGAGGCCGCACGGCGCCATCTATACACAGCAGGGGGCCGCACGGCACCATCTATACACAGCAGGGTGCCGCACGGCGCCATCTATACACAGCAGGGGGCCGTACGGCGCCATCTATACACAGCGGGAGGCCGCACGGCGCCCTCCCAGAGACAGCAGGAGGCCGCACGGCGTCATCTATACTCAGCAGGAGGCCGCACGTAGCCATCTATACACAGCAGGAGGCCGCACGGCGCCATCTATACACAGCAGGAGGCCGCACGGCGCCATCTATACACAGCGGGAGGCCGCACGGCACCATATATACACAGCAGGGGGCCGCACGGCACCATCTATACACAGCAGGAAGCCGCACGGCACCATCTATACACAGCAGGGGGCCGCACGGCACCATCTATACACAGCAGGGGGCCGCACGGCGCCATGTATACACAGCAGGGGGCCGCACGGCGCCATCTATACACAGCAGGAAGCCGCACATAGCCATCTATAGACAGCAGGAGGCCGCACGGCGCCATCTATACACAGCGGGAGGCCGCACTGCGCCCCCCCAGAGACACCAGGAGGCCGCACGGCACCATCTATACTCAGCAGGAGGCCGCACGTAGCCATCTATACACAGCAGGAGGCCGCATAGCGCCATGTATACACAGCGGGAGGCCGCACGGCGCCATGTATAAACAGCAGCAGGCCGCAAGGCACCATCTATACACAGCGGGAGGCCGCACGGCGCCCCTCCCAGAGACAGCAGGGGGCTGCACGGCACCATCTATACTAAGCAGGAGGCCACACGTAGCCATCTAAACACAGCAGGAGGCCGCACGCGCCATCAATACACAGCAGGAGGCCGCACGTCACCATCTATACACAGCAGGAGGCCGCACGGCGCCATCTATACACAGCGGGAGGCCGCATGGCGCCCCCCCAGAGAAAGCAAGAGGCCGCACGGCGCCATCTATACTCAGCAGGAGGCCGCACGTAGCCATCTATACACAGCAGGAGGCCGCATGGCGCCATCTATACACAGCGGGAGGCCGCACGGCACCATCTATACACAGCATGAGGCCGCACGGCGCCATCTATACACAGCGGGAGGCCGCACGGAGCCCCCCCTGAGACAGCAGGGGGCCGCACGGCGCCATCTATACACAGCAGGAGGCCGCACGTAGCCATCTATACACAGCAGGGGGCCGCACTGCACCATCTATACACAGCAGGAGGCCGCACGGCACCATCTATTCACAGAAGGAGGCCACACGGCACCATCTATACACAGCAGGAGGCTGCACGTAGCCATCTATACACAGCAGGAGGCCTCACAGCGCCATCTATACAAAGCGGGAGGCCGCACGGTGCCCCCCCCAGTGACAGCAGGAGGCCACACGGCGCCATCTATACTCAGCAGGAGGCTGCACATAGCCATCTATACACAGCAGGAGGCCGCACGGCACCATCTATACACAGCGGGAGGCCGCATGGCGCCATCTATACACAGCAGGAGGCCGCACGGTGCCATCTATACACAGCGGGAGACCGTACGGCGCCCCCCCCAGAGACAGCAGGAGGCCGCATGGTGACATCTATACTCAGCAGGAGGCCGCACGCAGCCATCTATACAAAGCAGGGGGCCACACGGCACCATCTATACACAGCAGGAGGCCGCACGGTGCCATCTATACACAGCAGGAGGCCGCACGTCACCATCTATAAACAGCAGGAGGCCGCACGGCGCCATCTATACACAGCAGGAGGCTGTACGTAGCAATCTATACACAGCAGGAGGCCGCACAGCGCCATCTATACACAGCGGGAGGCCGCACGGCGCCCCCCCAGAGACAGCAAGAGGCCATACGGCGCCATCTATACTCAGCAGGAGGCCGCAAGTAGCCATCTATACACAGCAGGAGGCCGCATGGCGCCATCTATACACAGCGGGAGGCTGCACGGCACCATCTATACACAGCATGAGGCCGCATGGCGCCATCTATACACAGTGGGAGGCCGCACGGAGCCCCCCCAGAGACAGCAGGGGGCCGCACGGCGCCATCTATACACAGCAGGAGGCCGCACGTAGCCATCTATACACAGCAGGGGGCCGCACTGCACCATCTATACACAGCGGGAGGCCGCAAGGCACCATCTATTCACAGCAGGAGGCCACACGGCACCATCTATACACAACAGGAGGCTGCACGTAGCCATCTATACACAGCAGGAGGCCGTACAGCGCCATCTATACACAGCGGGAGGCCGCACGGCGCCCCCCCAGAGACAGCAAGAGGCCGCACGGCGCCATCTATACTCAGCAGGAGGCCGCACGTAGCCATCTATACACAGCAGGAGGCCGCATGGCGCCATCTATACACAGCGGGAGGCCGCACGGCACCATATATACACAGCATGAGGCCGCACGGCGCCATCTATACACAGCGGGAGGCCGCACGGAGCCCCCTCCAGAGACAGCAGGGGGCCGCACGGCGCCATCTATACACAGCAGGATGCCGCACGTAGCCATCTATACACAGCAGGGGGCCGCACTGCACCATCTATACACAGCAGGAGGCCGCACGGCGCCATCTATACACAGCAGGAGTCCGCACGGCGCCATCTATACACAGCAGGAGGCCGCACGGTACCATCTGTACACAGCGGGAAGCCGCACGGCGCCCCCCCCAGTGACAGCAGGAGGCCGCACGGCACCATCTATACTCAGCAGGAGGCTGCACATAGCCATCTATACACAGCAGGAGGCCGTACGGCACCATCTATACACAGCGGGAGGCCGCATGGCGCCATCTATACACAGCAGGAGGCCGCACGGCGCCATCTATACACAGCGGGAGGCCGCACGGTGCCCCCCCATAGACAGCAGGAGGCCGCACGGCGCCATCTATACTCAGCAGGAGGCCGCACGCAGCCATCTATACAAAGCAGGGGGCCACACGGCACCATCTATACACAGCAGGAGGCCGCACGCCGCCATCTATACACAGCAGGAGGCCTCACGGCACCATCTATACACATCAGGAGGCCGCACGGCGCTATCTGTACACAGCAGGAGGCCGCACGGCGCCATCTATACACAGCGGGAGGCTGCACGGCGCCCCCCCCAGACACAGCAGGAGGCCGCCCAGCACCATCTATGCTCAGCAGGAGGCCGCACGTAGCCATCTATACACAGCAGGAGGCCGCACGTAGCCATCTATACACAGCAGGAGGCCACACGGCGCCAACTATACACAGCGGGAGGCTGCACGGCACCATCTATACACAGCGGGAGGCCGCACGGCGCCCTCCCCAGAGACAGCAGGAGGCCACACGGCGTCATCTATTCTCAGCAGGAAGTCGCAAGTAGCCATCTATACAGAGCAGGAGGCCGCACGTAGCCATCTATGCACAGCAGGAGGCCGCACGGCGCCATCTATACACAGCAGGAGGCCGCACGGCGCCATCTATACACAGCGGGAGGCCGCACGGCACCATCTATACACAGCAGGGGGCCGCACGGCACCATCTATACACAGCAGGAGGCCGCACAGCGCCATCTATACACAGCAGGGGGCCGCACGGCACCATCTATACACAGCAGGGTGCCGCACGGCGCCATCTATACACAGCAGGGGGCCGTACGGCGCCATCTATACACAGCGGGAGGCCGCATGGCGCCCTCCCAGAGAGAGCAGGAGGCCGCACGCCGTCATCTATACTCAGCAGGAGGCCGCACGTAGCCATCTATACACAGCAGGAGGCCGCACGGCGCCATCTAGACACAGCAGGAGGCCGCACGGCGCCATCTATACACAGCGGGAGGCCGCACGGCACCATATATACACAGCAGGGGGCCGCACGGCACCATCTATACACAGCAGGAAGCCGCACGGCACCATCTATACACAGCAGGGGGCCGCACGGCACCATCTATACACAGCAGGGGGCCGCACGGCGCCATGTATACACAGCAGGGGGCCGCACGGCGCCATCTATACACAGCAGGAAGCCGCACATAGCCATCTATAGACAGCAGGAGGCCGCACGGCGCCATCTATACACAGCGGGAGGCCGCACTGCGCCCCCCCAGAGACACCAGGAGGCCACACGGCGCCATCTATACTCAGCAGGAGGCCGCACGTAGCCATCTATACACAGCAGGAGGCCGCATAGCGCCATGTATACACAGCGGGAGGCCTCACGGCGCCATGTATAAACAGCAGCAGGCCGCAAGGCACCATCTATACACAGCGGGAGGCCGCACGGCGCCCCTCCCAGAGACAGCAGGGGGCTGCACGGCACCATCTATACTAAGCAGGAGGCCACACGTAGCCATCTAAACACAGCAGGAGGCCGCACGCGCCATCTATACACAGCAGGAGGCCGCACGTCACCATCTATACACAGCAGGAGGCCACACGGCGCCATCTATACACAGCAGGAGGCCGCACGACACCATCTATACACAGCAGGAGGCCGCACGGCGCCATCTATACACAGTAGGAGGCCGCACGGCGCCATCTATGCACAGCAGGGGGCCGCACGGCGCCATCTATACACAGTAGGAGGCCGCACGGCACCATCTATACACAGCAGGGGGCCGCACGGCGCCATCTATACACAGCAGGGGGCCGTACGGCGCCATCTATACACAGCGGGAGGCCGCACGGCGCCCTCCCAGAGACAGCAGGAGGCCGCACGGCGTCATCTATACTCAGCAGGAGGCCGCAGGTAGCCATCTATACAGAGCAGGAGGCCGCACGGCGCCATCTATACACAGCAGGAGGCTGCACGGCGCCATCTATACACAGCGGGAGGCCGCACGGCACCATCTATACACAGCAGGGGGCCGCACGGCACCATCTATACACAGCAGGAGCCCGCACGGCGCCATCTATACACAGCAGGGGGCCGCACGGCACCTTCTATACACAGCGGGAGGCCGCACGGCGCCATTTATACACAGCAGGAGGCCGCACGGCGCCATCTATACACAGCGGGAGGCCGCACATAGCCATCTATACACAGCAGGAGGCCGCACGGCGCCATCTATAATCAGTGGGAGGCCGCACGCAGCCATCTATACAAAGCAGGGGGCCACACGGCACGATCTATACACAGCAGGAGGCTGCACGGCGCCATCTATACACAGCAGGAGGCCGCCCGGCGCCATCTATATACAGCAGGAGGCCGCACGGCGCACCCCCCAGAGACAGCAGGAGGCCACACGGCACCATCTATACTCAGCAGGAGGCCGCACGTAGCCATCTATACACAGCAGGAGGCCGCACGGCGCCCCCCCAGACACAGCAGGAGGCCGCACGGCACCATCTATGCTCAGCAGGAGGCCGCACGTAGCCATCTATACACAACAGGAGGCCGCACGGCGCCATGTATACACAGCAGGGGGCCGCACGGCACCATCTATACACAGCAGGAGGCCGCACGGCACCATCTATTCACAGCAGGAGGCCACACTGCACCATCTATACACAGCAGGAGGCTGCATGTAGCCATCTATACACAGCAGGAGGCCGCACGGCGCCATCTGTACACAGCGGGAGGCCGCACGGCGCCCCCCCAGTGACAGCAGGAGGTGGCACGGCGCCATCTATACTCAGCAGGAGGCTGCATATAGCCATCTATACACAGCAGGAGGCCGTACGGCACCATCTATACACAGCAGGAGGCCGCACGGCGCAATCTATACACAGCGGGAGGCCGCACGGCGCCATCTAAACTCAGCAGGAGGCCGCACGGCGCCATCTAAACTCAGCAGGAGGCCGCACGCAGCCATCTATACAAAGCAGGGGTCACACGGCACCATCTATACACAGCAGGAGGCCGCACGCCGCCATCTATACACAGCAGGAGGCCGCACCGCACCATCTATACACAGCAGGAGGCCGCACGGCGCCATCTATACACAGCAGGAGGCCGTACGGCGCCATCTATACACAGCGGGAGGCCGCACGGCGCCCCCCCAGACACAGCAGGAGGCCGTACGGCACCATCTATGCTCAGCAGGAGGCCGCACGTAGCCATCTATACACAGCAGGAGGCCGCACATAGCCATCTATACACAGCAGGAGGCCGCACGGCGCCAACTATACACAGCGGGAGGCCGCACGGCACCATCTATACACAGCGGGAGGCCGCACGGCACCCTCCCCAGAGTCAGCAGGAGGCCACACGGCGTCATCTATACTCAGCAGGAGGCCGCACGTAGCCATCTATACAGAGCAGGAGGCCGCACGTAGCCATCTATACACAGCTGGAGGCCGCACGGCACCATCTATACACAGCGGGAGGCCACACGGCGCCCCCCCCAGACACAGCAGGAGGCCGCACGGCACCATCTATGCTCAGCAGGAGGCCGCACATAGCCATCTATACACAGCAGGAGGCCGTACGGCACCATCTATACACAGCGGGAGGCCGCATGGCGCCATCTATACACAGCAGGAGGCCGCACGGCGCCATCTATACACAGCGGGAGGCCGCACGGCTCCCCCCCAGAGGCAGCAGGAGGCCACACGGCGCCATCTAAACTCAGCAGGAGGACACACGCAGCCATCTATACAAAGCAGGGGGCCACACGGCACCATCTATACACAGCAGGAGGCCACACGCCGCCATCTATACACAGCAGGAGGCCGCACGGCACCATCGATACACAACAGGAGGCCGCACGGCGCCATCTATACACAGCGGGAGGCCGCACGGCGCCCCCCCAGACACAGCAGGAGGCCGCACGGCACCATCTATTCTCAGCAGGAGGCCGCACGTAGCCATCTATACACAGCAGGAGGCCGCACATAGCCATCTATACACAGCAGGAGGCCGCACGGCGCCAACTATACACAGCGGGAGGCCGCACGGCACCATCTATACACAGCGGGAGGCCGCACGGCACCCTCCCCAGAGTCAGCAGGAGGCCACATGGCATCATCTGTACTTAGCAGGAGGCCGCACGTAGCCATCTATACAGATCAGGAGGCCGCACGTAGCCATCTATACACAGCTGGAGGCCGCACAGCACCATCTATACACAGCGGGAGGCCGCACGGCGCCCTCCCCAGAGACAGCAGGAGGCCACACGGCGTCATCTATACTCAGTAGGAGGCCACACGTAGCCATCTATACACAGCAGGAGGCCGCACGGCGCCATATATACACAGCAGGAGGCCGCACGGCGCCATCTATACACAGCGGGAGGCCGCTCGGCAGCATCTATACACAGCAGGGGGCCGCACGGCACCATCTATACACAGCAGGAGGCCGCACGGCGCCATCTATACACAGCAGGGGGCCGCACCGCACCATCTATACACAGCAGGGGGCCGCACGGCGACATCTATACACAGCAGGGGGCCGTACGGCGCCATCTATACACAGCGGGAGGCCGCACGGCGCCCTCCCAGAGACAGCAGGAGGCCGCACGGCGTCATCTATACTCAGCAGGAGGCCGCACGTAGCCATCTATACACAGCAGGAGGCCACACTGCGCCATCTATACACAGCAGGAGGCCGCACGGCGCCATCTATACACAGCGGGAGGCCGCATGGCACCATCTATACACAGCAGGGGGCCGCACGGCACCATCTATACACAGCAGGAGGTCGCACGGCGCCATCTATACACAGCAGGGGGCCGCACGGCGCCATCTATACACAGCAGGGGGCCGCACGGCGCCATCTATACACAGCAGGGGGCCGCACGGCGCCATTTGTACACAGCAGTAGGCCGCACATAGCCATCTATACACCGCAGGAGGCCGCACGGCGCCATCTATACACAGCGGGAGGCTGCACTGCGCCCCCCCAGAGACACCAGGAGGCCGCACGGCGCCATCTATACTCAGCAGGAGGCCACACGTAGCCATCTATACAAAGCAGGAGGCCGCATAGCGCCATGTATACACAGCGGGAGGCCGCACGGCGCCATGTATACACAGCAGCAGGCCGCACGGCGCCATATATACACAGCAAGAGGCCGCACGGCGCCCCCCCCAGAGACAGCAGGAGGCTGCACGGCACCATCTATACTAAGCAGGAGGCCACACGTAGCCATGTATACACAGCAGGAGGCCGCACGGCGCCATCTATACACAGCAGGAGGCCGCATGTCACCATCTATACACAGCAGGAGGCCGCACGGCGCCATCTATACACAGCAGGAGGCCGCACGGCACCATCTGTACACAGCGGGAAGCCGCACGGCGCCCTCCCAGTGACAGAAGGAGGCCGAACGGCGCCATCTATACTCAGCAGGAGGCTGCACATAGCCATCTATACACAGCAGGAGGCCATACGGCACCATCTATACACAGCGGGAGGCCTCATGGCGCCATCTATACACAGCAGGAGGCCGCACGGCGCCATCTATACACAGCGGGAGGTCGCACGGTGCCCCCCCATAGACAGCAGGAGGCCGCACGGCGCCATCTATACTCAGCAGGAGGCCGCACGCAGCCATCTATACAAAGCAGGGGGCCACACAGCACCATCTATACACAGCAGGAGGCCGCACGCCGCCATCTATACACAGCAGGAGGCCGCACGGCACCATCTATACACAGCAGGAGGCCGCACGGCGCTATCTATACACAGCAGGAGGCCGCATGGCGCGATCTATACACAGCGGGAGGCCGCACGGCGCCCCCCCAGACACAGCAGGAGGCCGCACGGCACCATCTATGCTCAGCAGGAGGACGCACGTAGCCATCTATACACAGCAGGAGGCCGCATGTAGCCATCTATACACAGCAGGAGGCCGCACGGCGCCATCTATACACAGCAGGAGGCCGCACGGCGCCATCTATACACAGCGGGAGGCCGCACGGCACCATCTATACACAGCAGGGGGCCACACGGCACCATCTATACACAGCAGGAGGCCGCACGGCGCCATCTATACACAGCAGGGGGCCACACGGCACCATCTATACACAGCAGGGGGCCGCAAGGCGCCATCTATACACAGCAGGGGGCCGTACGGCGCCATCTATACACAGCGGGAGGCCGCACGGCGCCCTCCCAGAGACAGCAGGAGGCCGCACGGCGTCATCTATACTCAGCAGGAGGCCGCACGTAGCCATCTATACACAGCAGGAGGCCGCACGGCGCCATCTATACACAGCAGGAGGCCGCACGGCGCCATCTATACACAGCGGGAGGCCGCACGGCACCATCTATACACAGCAGGGGGCCGCACGGCACCATCTATACACAGCAGTAGGCCGTACGGCGCCATCTATACACAGCAGGGGGCCGCACGGCGCCATATATACACAGCAGGGGGCCGCACGGCGCCATGTATACACAGCAGGGGGCCGCACGGCGCCATCTACACACAGCAGGAGGCCGCAAATAGCCATCTATACACAGCGGGAGGCCGCACTGCGCCCCCCTAGAGACACCAGGAGGCCACACGGCGCCATCTATACTCAGTAGGAGGCCGCATGTAGCAATCTATACACAGCAGGAGGCCGCATAGCGCCATGTATACACAGTGGGAGGCCACACGGCGCCATCTATACACAGCAGTGGGCCGCACGGCACCTTCTATACACAGCGGGAGGCCGCACGGCGCCATTTATACACAGCAGGAGGCCGCACGGCGCCATCTATACACAGCGGGAGGCCGCACATAGCCATCTATACACAGCAGGAGGCCGCACGGCGCCATCTATAATCAGCGGGAGGCCGCACGCAGCCATCTATACAAAGCAGGGGGCCACACGGCACGATCTATACACAGCAGGAGGCCGCACGGCGCCATCTATACACAGCAGGAGGCCGCACGGCGCCATCTATATACAGCGGGAGGCCGCACGGCGCACCCCCCAGAGACAGCAGGAGGCCACATGGCACCATCTATACTCAGCAGGAGGCCGCACGTAGCCATCTATACACAGCAGGAGGCCGCACGGCGCCCCCCCAGACACAGCAGGAGGCCGCACGACACCATCTATGCTCAGCAGGAGGCCGCACGTAGCCATCTATACACAACAGGAGGCCGCACGGCGCCATGTATACACAGCATGGGGCCGCACGGCACCATCTATACACAGCAGGAGGCCGCACGGCACCATCTATTCACAGCAGGAGGCCACACTGCACCATCTATACACAGCAGGAGGCTGCATGTAGCCATCTATACACAGCAGGAGGCCGCACGGCGCCATCTGTACAAAGCGGGAGGCCGCACGACGCCCCCCCAGTGACAGCAGGAGGCCGCACGGCGCCATCTATACTCAGCAGGAGGCTGCATATAGCCATCTATACACAGCAGGAGGCTGCATATAGCCATCTATACACAGCAGGAGGCCGTACGGCACCATCTATACACAGCGGGAGGCCGCATGGTGCCATCTATACACAGCAGGAGGCCGCACGGCGCCATCTATACACAGCGGGAGGCCGCACGGCGCCCCCCCAGAGGCAGCAGGAGGCCGCACGGCGCCATCTAAACTCAGCAGGAGGCCGCACGCAGACATCTATACAAAGCAGGGGGCCAGACGGCACCATCTATACACAGCAGGAGGCCGCACGCCGCCATCTATACACAGCAGGAGGCCGCACGGCACCATCTATACACAGCAGGAGGCCGCACGGCGCCATCTATACACAGCAGGAGGCCGCACGGCGCCATCTATACACAGCGGGAGGCCGCACGGCGCCCCCCCAGACACAGCAGGAGGCCGCACGGCACCATCTATGCTCAGCAGGAGGCCGCACGTAGCCATCTATACACAGCAGGAGGCCGCACATAGCCATCTATACACAGCTGGAGGCCGCACGGCATCATCTATACACAGCGGGAGGCCGCATGGCGCCCCCCCCAGACACAGCAGGAGGCCGCACGGCACCATCTATGCTCAGCAGGAGGCCGCACATAGCCATCTATACACAGCAGGAGGCCGTACGGCACCATCTATACACAGCGGGAGGCCGCATGGCGCCATCTATACACAGCAGGAGGCCGCACGGCGCCATCTATACACAGCGGGAGGCCGCACGGCTCCCCCCCAGAGGCAGCAGGAGGCCGCACGGCGCCATCTAAACTCAGCAGGAGGACACACGCAGCCATCTATACAAAGCAGGGGGCCACACGGCACCATCTATACACAGCAGGAGGCCGCACGCCGCCATCTACACACAGCAGGAGGCCGCACGGCACCATCGATACACAGCAGGAGGCCGCACGGCGCCATCTATACACAGCGGGAGGCCGCACGGCGCCCCCCCAAACACAGCAGGAGGCCGCACGGCACCATCTATTCTCAGCAGGAGGCCGCACGTAGCCATCTATACACAGCAGGAGGCCGCACATAGCCATCTATACACAGCAGGAGGCCGCACGGCGCCAACTATACACAGCGGGAGGCCGCACGGCACCATCTATACACAGCGGGAGGCCGCACGGCACCCTCCTCAGAGTCAGCAGGAGGCCACACGGCATCATCTATACTCAGCAGGAGGCCGCACGTAGCCATCTATACAGATCAGGAGGCCGCACGTAGCCATCTATACACAGCTGGAGGCCGCACAGCACCATCTATACACAGCGGGAGGCCGCACGGCGCCCTCCCCAGAGACAGCAGGAGGCCACACGGCGTAATCTATACTCAGTAGTAGGCCACACGTAGCCATCTATACACAGCAGGAGGCCGCACGGCGCCATACATACACAGCAGGAGGCCGCACGGCGCCATCTATACACAGAGGGAGGCCGCTCGGCAGCATCTATACACAGCAGGGGGCCGCACGGCACCATCTATACACAGCAGGAGGCCGCACGGCGCCATCTATACACAGCAGGGGGCCGCACCGCACCATCTATACACAGCAGGGGGCCGCACGGCGATATCTATACACAGCAGGGGGCCGTACGGCGCCATCTATACACAGCGGGAGGCCGCACGGCGCCCTCCCAGAGACAGCAGGAGGCCGGACGGCGTCATCTATACTCAGCAGGAGGCCGCACGTAGCCATCTATACACAGCAGGAGGCCACACGGCGCCATCTATACACAGCAGGAGGCCGCACGGCGCCATCTATACACAGCGGGAAGCCGCACGGCACCATCTATACACAGCAGGGGGCCGCACGGCACCATCTATACACAGCAGGAGGTCGCACGGCGCCATCTATACACAGCAGGGGGCCGCACGGCGCCATCTATACACAGCAGGGGGCCGCACGGCGCCATCTATACACAGCAGGGGGCCGCACGGCGCCATCTATACACAGCAGTAGGCCGCACATAGCCATCTATACACCGCAGGAGGCCGCACGGCGCCATCTATACACAGCGGGAGGCCGCACTGCGCCCCCCCAGAGACATCATGAGGCCGCACGGCGCCATCTATACTCAGCAGGAGGCCGCACGTAGCCATCTACACACAGCAGGAGGCCGCATAGCGCCATGTATACACAGCGGGAGGCCGCACGGCGCCATGTATACACAGCAGCAGGCCGCACGGCGCCATCTATACACAGCGGGAGGCCGCACGGCGCCCCCCCCAGAGACAGCAGGAGGCTGCACGACACCATTTATACTAAGCAGGAGGCCACACGTAGCCATCTATACACAGCAGGAGGCCGCACGGCACCATCTGTACACAGCGGGAAGCCGCACGGCGCCCTCCCAGTGACAGCAGGAGGCCGAACGGCGCCATCTATACTCAGCAGGAGGCTGCACATAGCCATCTATACACAGCAGGAGGCCGTACGGCACCATCTATACACAGCGGGAGGCCTCATGGCGCCATCTATACACAGCAGGAGGCCGCACGGCGCCATCTATACACAGCGAGAGGTCGCATGGTGCCCCCCCATAGACAGCAGGAGGCCGCACGGCGCCATCTATACTCAGCAGGAGGCCGCACGCAGCCATCTATACAAAGCAGGGGGCCACACGGCACCATCTATACACAGCAGGAGGCCGCACGCCGCCATCTATACACAGCAGGAGGCCGCACGGCACCATCTATACACAGCAGGAGGCCGCACGGCGCTATCTATACACAGCAGGAGGCCGCACGGCGCGATCTATACACAGCGGGAGGCCGCTCGGCGCCGCCCCAGACACAGCAGGAGGCCGCACGGCACCATCTATGCTCAGCAGGAGGCCGCACATAGCCATCTATACACAGCAGGAGGCCGCATAGCGCCATGTATACACAGTGGGAGGCCACACGGCGCCATGTATACACAGCAGCAGGCCGCAATGCACCATCTATACGCAGCGGGAGGCCGCACGGCGCCCCCCCCAGAGACAGCAGGGGGCTGCACGGCACCATCTATACTAAGCAGGAGGCCACACGTAGCCATCTATACACAGCAGGAGGCCACACGTCACCATCTATACACAGCAGGAGGCCACACGGCGCCATCTATACACAGCAGGAGGCCGCACGGCACCATCTATACACAGCAGGAGGCCGCACGGCGCCATCTATACACAGTAGGAGGCCGCACGGCGCAATCTATACACAGCAGGGGGCCGCACGGCACCATTTATACACAGCAGGGGGCCGCACGGCGCCATCTATACACAGCAGGGGGCCGTACGGCGCCATCTATACACAGCGGGAGGCCTCACGGCGCCCTCCCAGAGACAGCAGGAGGCCGCACGGCGTCATCTATACTCAGCAGGAGGCCGCAGGTAGCCATCTATAAACAGCAGGAGGCCGCACGGCGCCATCTACACACAGCAGGAGGCCGCACGGCGCCATCTATACACAGCGGGAGGCCGCACGGCACCATCTATACACAGCAGGGGGCCGCACCGCACCAACTATACACAGCAGGAGGCCGCACGGCGCCATCTATACACAGCAGGGGGCCGCACGGTGCCATCTATACACAGCAGGGGGCCGCACGGCGCCATATATACACAGCAGGGGGCCGCACGGCGCCATCTATACACAGCATGAGGCCGCACATAGCCATCTATACACAGAAGGAGGCCGCACGGCGCCATCTATACACAGCGGGAGGCCGCACGGCACCATCTATACACAGCGGGAGGCCGCACGGCGCCCTCCCCAGAGACAGCAGGAGGCCACACGGCGTCATCTATACTCAGCAGGAGGCCGCACGTAGCCATCTATACAGAGCAGGAGGCCGCACGTAGCCATCTATACACAGCAGGAGGCCGCACGGAGCCATCTATACACAGCGGGAGGCCGCACGGCGCCCTTCCAGAGACAGCAGGAGGCCGCTCGGCGTCATCTATACTCAGCAGGAGGCCGCACGTAGCCATCTATACACAGCTGGAGGTCGCACGGCACCATCTATACACAGCTGGAGGCCTCACGGCGCCCTCCCCAGAGACAGCAGGATGCCACACGGCGTCATCTATACTCAGCAGGAGGCCACACGTAGCCATCTATACACAGCAGGAGGCCGCACTGCACCATCTATTCACAGCAGGAGGCCACATGGCACCATCTATACACAGCAGGAGGCTGCATGTAGCCATCTATACACAGCAGGAGACCGCACGGCGCCATCTGTACACAGCGGGAGCCCGCACGGCGCCCCCTCCAGTGACAGCAGGAGGCCGCACGGCGCCATCTATACTCAGCAGGAGGCTGCACATAGCCATCTGTACACAGCAGGAGGCCGTATGGCACCATCTATACACAGCGGGAGGCCGCATGGCGCCATCTATACACAGCAGGAGGCCGCACGGCGCCATCTATACACAGCGGAAGGCCGCACGGCGCCCCCCCAGAGGCAGCGGGAGGCCGCACGGCGCCATCTATACTCAGCAGGAGGCCGCACGCAGCCATCTATACAAAGCAGGGGGCCACACGGCACCATCTTTACACAGCAGGAGGCCGCACGCCGCCATCTATACACAGCAGGAGGCCGCACGGCACCATCTATACACAGCAGGAGGCCGCACGGCGCCATCTATACACAGCAGGAGGCCGCAAGGCGCCATCTATACACAGCGGGAGGCCGCACGGCGCCCCCCCCAGACACAGCAGGAGGCCGCACGGCACCATCTATGCTCAGCAGGAGGCCGCACGGCGCCCTCCCCAGAGACAGCAGGAGGCCACACGGCGTCATCTATACTCAGCAGGAGGCCACACTTAGCCATCTATACAGAGCAGGAGGGCGCACGTAGCCATCTATACAAATCTGGAGGCCGCACGGCAACATCTATACACAGCGGGCGGCCGCACGGCGCCCTCCCCAGAGACAGCAGGAGGCCACACGGCGTCATCTATACTCAGCAGGAGGCCACACGTAGCCATCTATACACAGCAGGAGGCAGCACGGCGCCATCTATACACAGCAGGAGGCCGCACGGCGCCATCTATACACAGCGGGAGGCCGCACGGCAGCATCTATACACAGCAGGGGGCCGCACGGCACCATCTATACACAGCAGGAGGGCGCACGGCGCCATCTATACACAGCAGGGGACCGCACCGCACCATCTATACACAGCAGGGGGCCGCACGGCGCCATCTATACACAGCAGGGGCCGTACGGCGCCATCTATACACAGCGGGAGGCCGCACGGCGCCCTCCCAGAGACAGCAGGAGGCCGCACGGCGTCATCTATACTCAGCAGGAGGCCGCACGTAGCCATCTATACACAGCAGGAGGCCACACGGCGCCATCTATACACAGCAGGAGGCCGCACGGCGCCATCTATACACAGCGGGAGGCCGCACGGCACCATCTATACACAGCAGGGGGCCGAACGGCACCATCTATACAGAGCAGGAGGTCGCACGGCGCCATCTATACACAGCAGGGGGCCGCACGGCGCCATCTATACACAGCAGGGGGCCGCACGGCGTCATCTATACACAGCAGGGGGCCGCACGGCGCCATCTATACACAGCAGTAGGCCACACATAGCCATCTATACACAGCAGGAGGCCGCACGGCGCCATCTATACACAGCGGGAGGCCGCACTGCGCCCCCCCAGAGACACCAGGAGGCCGCACGGCGCCATCTATACTCAGCAGGAGGCCGCACGGCGCCCCCCCAGAGGCAGCGGGAGGCCGCACGGCGCCATCTATACTCAGCAGGAGGCCGCACGCAGCCATCTATACAAAGCAGGAGGCCACACGGCACCATCTATACACAGCAGGAGGCCGCACGCCGCCATCTATACACAGCAGGAGGCCGCACGGCACCATCTATACACAGCAGGAGGCCGCACGGCGCCATCTATACACAGCAGGAGGCCGTACGGCACCATCTATACACAGCAGGAGGCCGCACGGCGCCATCTATACACAGTAGGAGGCCGCACGGCGCAATCTATACACAGCAGGGGGCCGCACGGCACCATTTATACACAGCAGGGGGCCGCACGGCGCCATCTATACACAGCAGGGGGCCGTACGGCGCCATCTATACACAGCGGGAGGCCGCACGGCGCCCTCCCAGAGACAGCAGGAGGCCGCACGGCGTCATCTATACTCAGCAGGAGGCCGCAGGTAGCCATCTATAAACAGCAGGAGGCCGCACAGCGCCATCTACACACAGCAGGAGGCCGCACGGCGCCATCTATACACAGCGGGAGGCCGCACGGCACCATCTATACACAGCAGGGGGCCGCACCGCACCATCTATACACAGCAGGAGGCCGCACGGCGCCATCTATACACAGCAGGGGGCCGCACGGTGCCATCTATACACAGCAGGGGGCCGCACGGCGCCATCTATACACAGCAGGGGGCCGCACGGCGCAATCTATACACAGCATGAGGCCGCACATAGCCATCTATACACAGCAGGAGGCCGCACGGCGCCATCTATACACAGCGGGAGGCCGCACGGCACCATCTATACACAGCGGGAGGCCGCACGGCGCCCTCCCCAGAGACAGCAGGAGGCCACACGGCGTCATCTATACTCAGCAGGAGGCCGCACGTAGCCATCTATACAGAGCAGGAGGCCGCACGTAGCCATCTATACACAGCAGGAGGCCGCACGGAGCCATGTATACACAGCGGGAGGCCGCACGGCGCCCTTCCAGAGACAGCAGGAGGCCACTCGGCGTCATCTATACTCAGCAGGAGACCGCACGTAGCCATCTATACACAGCAGGAGGCCGCACGGCGCCATCTATACACAGCAGGAGGCCACACGGCGCCATCTATACACAGCGGGAGGCCGCACGGCACCATCTATACACAGCAGGGGGCCGCACGGCACCATCTATACACAGCAGGAGGCCGCACGGCGCCATCTATACACAGCAGGGGGCCGCACGGCACCATCTATACACAGCAGGGGGCCACACGACGCCATCTATACACAGCAGGGGGCCGCACGGCGCCATCTATACACAGCAGGAGGCCGCACATAGCCATTTATACACAGCAGGAGGCCGCACGGCACCATCTATACACAGCGGGAGGCCGCACTGCGCCCCGCCCCAGAGACACCAGGAGGCTGCACGGCGTCATCTATACTCAGCAGGAGGCCGCACGTAGCCATATATACACAGCAGGAGGCCGCATAGCGCCATGTATACACAGCGGGAGGCCGCACGGCGCCATGTATACACAGCAGCAGGCCGCACGGCACCATCTATACACAGCGAGAGGCCGCACGGCGCCCCCCCAGAGACAGCAGGAGGCTGCACGGCACCATCTATACTAAGCAGGAGGCCACACGTAGCCATCTATACACAGCAGTAGGCCGCACGGCGCCATCTATACACAGCAGGAGGCCGCACGTCACCATCTATACACAGCAGGAGGTCGCACGGCGCCATCTATACATAGCAGGAGGCCGCACGGCACCATCTATACACAGCAGGAGGCCGCACGGCGCCATCTATACACAGTAGGAGGCCGCACGGCGCCATCTATACACAGCGGGAGGCCGCAAGGCGCCCCCCCAGAGACAGCAGGAGGCCGCATGGCGCCATCTATACTCAGCAGGAGGCCGAACGTAGCCATCTATACACAGCAGGAGGCCGCACGGCGCCATCTATGCACAGCGGGAGGCCGCACGGCGCCCCCCAGAGACAGCAGGAGGCCGCACGGCGCCATCTATACTCAGCAGGAGGCCGCACGTAGCCATCTATACACAGCAGGAGGCCGCAAGGCGCCATCTATACACAGCAGGAGGCCGCACGGCGCCATCTATACACAGCAAGAGGCCGCACGGCGCCCCCCCAGAGACACCCGGAGGCAGCACGGCGCCATCTATATTCAGCAGGAGGCCGCACGTAGCCATCTATACACAGCAGTAGGCCGCACGGCACCATCTATACACAGCAGGAGGCCGCACGGCACCATCTATACACAGCAGGAGGCCGCACGTAGCCATCTATACACAGCAGGAGGCCGCACGGCGCTATCTATACACAGCAGGATGACGCACGGCACCATCTATACACAGCGGGGGGCCGCACCGTGCCCCCCCCAGAGACAGCAGGAAGCCGCACGGCGCCATCTATACTCAGCAGGAGGCCGCACGTAGCCACCTATACACAGCAGGAGGCCGCACGGCGCCATCTATACACAGCGGGAGGCCGCACGGCACCCCCCCAGAGACAGCAGGAGGCCACACGGCGCCATCTATTCTCAGCAGGAGGCCACACGTAGCCATCTATACACAGCAGTAGGCCGCACGGCACCATCTATACACAGCAGGAGGCCACACGGCGCCCCCCCAGAGACAGCAGGAGGCCGCACGGCGCCATCTATACTCAACAGGAGGCCACACGTAACCATCTATACACAGCAGGAGGCCGCATGGCGCCATATATACACAGCAGGAGGCAGCACGGCGCCATCTATACACAGCATGAGGGCACACGGCGCCCCTCCCAGAGACAGCAGGAGGCCGCAAGGCGCCATCTATACTCAGCAGGAGGCCGCACGTAGCCATCTGTACACAGCAGGAGGCCGCACGGCGCCATCTATATACAGCAGGAGGCCACACGGCGCCAACTATACACAGCGGGAGGCCGCACGGCGCCCCCCCAGAGACAGCAGGAGGCCGCATGGCGCTATCTATACTCAGCAGGAGGCCGCACGTAGCCATCTATACACAGCAGGAGGCCTCACGGCACAATCTATACACAGCGGGAGGCCGCACGGCGCCCTCCCCAGAGACAGCAGGAGGTCGCACGGTGTCATCTATACTCAGCAGGAGGCCGCACGTAGCCATCTATACACAGCAGGAGGCCGCACGGCGCCATCTATACACAGCAGGAGGCCGCACGGCGCCATCTATACACAGCGGGAGGCCGCACGGCACCATCTAAACACAGCAGGGGGCCGCACGGCTCCATCTATACACAGCAGGAGGCCGCACGGCGCCATCTATACACAGCAGGGGGCCGAACGGCACAATCTATACACAGCGGGAGACCGCACGTAGCCATCTATACACAGCAGGGGGCCGAACGGCACCATCTATACACAGCAGGAGGCCCCACGGCGCCATCTATACTCAGCAGGTGGCCGCACACAGCCATCTATACACAGCAGGAGGCCGCATGGCGCCATCTACACACAGCGCGAGGCCGCACGGCGCCATCTATACACAGCAGGAGGCCGCATGGCGCCATCTATACACAGCGGGAGGCCGCACGTAGCCATCTATACACAGCAGGGGGCCACATGGCACCATCTATACAGCAGGAGGCCACACTGCGCCATCTATACACAGCAGGAGGCCGCACGGCACCATCTATACACAGCAGGAGGCCACATGACGCCATCTATACACAGCAGGAGGCCGCACGTAGCCATCTATACACAGCGGGAGTCCGCACGGCGCCCCCCCAGAGACAGCAAGAGGCCGCACGTTGCCATCTATATTCAGCAGGAGGCCGCACGTAGCCATCTATACACAGCGGGAGGCCGCACATAGCCATCTATACACAGCGGGAGGCCGCACGGCACCATCTATACACATCAGGAGGCCGCACGTAGCCATCTATACACAGCAGGGGGCCGCACGGCACCATCTATACACAGCAGGAGGCCGCACGGCACCATCTATTCACAGCAGGAGGCCACACGGCACCATCTATACACAGCAGGAGGCTGCATGTAGCCATCTATACACAGCAGGAGGCCGCACGGCGCCATCTGTACACAGCGGGAGGCCGCACGGCGCCCCCCCAGTGACAGCAGGAGGCCGCACAGCGCCATCTATACTCAGCAGGAGGCTGCACATAGCCATCTATAGACAGCAGGAGGCCGTACGGCAGCATCTATACACAGCGGGAGGCCGCATGGCGCCATCTATACACAGCAGGAGGCCGCACGGCGCCATCTATACACAGCGGGAGGCCGCACGGCGCCCCCCCAGAGGCAGCGGGAGGCCGCACGGCGCCATCTATACTCAGCAGGAGGCCGCACGCAGCCATCTATACAAAGCAGGAGGCCACACGGCACCATCTATACACAGCAGGAGGCCGCACGCCGCCATCTATACACAGCAGGAGGCCGCACGGCACCATCTATACACAGCAGGAGGCCGCACGGCGCCATCTATACACAACAGGAGGCCGCACGACGCCATCTATACACAGCGGGAGACCGCACGGCACCCCCCAGACACAGCAGGAGGCCGCACGGCACCATCTATGCTCAGCAGGAGGCCGCACGTAGCCATCTATACACAGCAGGAGGCCGCACATAGCCATCTATACACAGCAGGAGGCCGCACGGCGCCAACTATACACAGCGGGAGGCCGCACGGCACCATCTATACACAGCGGGATGCCGCACGGCGCCCTCCCCAGAGTCAGCAGGAGGCCACACGGCGTCATCTATACTCAACAGGAGGCCGCACGTAGCCATCTATACAGAGCAGGAGGCCGCACGTAGCCATCTATACACAGCTGGAGGCCGCACGGCACCATCTATACACAGCCGGAGGCCTCACGGCGCCCTCCCCAGAGACAGCAGGATGCCACACGGCGTCATCTATACTCAGCAGGAGGCCACACGTAGCCATCTATACACAGCAGGAGGCCGCACGGCACCATCTATTCACAGCAGGAGGCCACATGGCACCATCTATACACAGCAGGAGGCTGCATGTAGCGATCTATACACAGCAGGAGACCGCACGGCGCCATCTGTACACAGCGGGAGGCCGCACGGCGCCCCCTCCAGTGACAGCAGGAGGCCGCACGGCGCCATCTATACTCAGCAGGAGGCTGCACATAGCCATCTGTACACAGCAGGAGGCCGTATGGCACCATCTATACACAGCGGGAGGCCGCATGGCGCCATCTATACAAAGCAGGAGGCCGCACGGCGCCATCTATACACAGCGGAAGGCCGCACGGCGCCCCCCCAGAGGCAGCGGGAGGCCGCACGGCGCCATCTATACTCAGCAGGAGGCCGCACGCAGCCATCTATACAAAGCAGGGGGCCACACGGCACCATCTTTACACAGCAGGAGGCCGCACGCCACCATCTATACACAGCAGGAGGCCGCACGGCACCATCTATACACAGCAGGAGGCCGCACGGCGCCATCTATACACATCAGGAGGCCGCACGGCGCCATCTATACACAGCGGGAGGCCGCACGGCGCCCCCCCCAGACACAGCAGGAGGCCGCACGGCACCATCTATGCTCAGCAGGAGGCCGCACGGCGCCCTCCCCAGAGACAGCAGGAGGCCACACGGCGTCATCTATACTCAGCAGGAGGCCACACGTAGCCATCTATACAGAGCAGGAGGGCGCACGTAGCCATCTATACACATCTGGAGGCCGCACGGCAACATCTATACACAGCGGGAGGCCGCACGGCGCCCTCCCCAGAGACAGCAGGAGGCCACACGGCGTCATCTATACTCAGCAGGAGGCCACACGTAGCCATCTATACACAGCAGGAGTCAGCACGGCGCCATCTATACACAGCAGGAGGCCGCACGGCGCATCTATACACAGCGGGAGGCCGCACGGCAGCATCTATACACAGCAGGGGGCCGCACGGCACCATCTATACACAGCAGGAGGCCGCACGGCGCCATCTATACACAGCAGGGGACCGCACCGCACCATCTATACACAGCAGGGGGCCGCACGGCGCCATCTATACACAGCAGGGGCCGTACGGCGCCATCTATACACAGCGGGAGGCCGCACGGCGCCCTCCCAGAGACAGCAGGAGGCCGCACGGCGTCATCTATACTCAGCAGGAGGCCGCACGTAGCCATCTATACACAGCAGGAGGCCACACGGCGCCATCTATACACAGCAGGAGGCCGCACGGCGCCATCTATACACAGCGGGAGGCCGCACGGCACCATCTATACACAGCAGGGGGCCGAACGGCACCATCTATACAGAGCAGGAGGTCGCACGGCGCCATCTATACACAGCAGGGGGCCGCACGGCGCCATCTATACACAGCAGGGGGCCGCACGGCGTCATCTATACACAGCAGGGGGCCGCACGGCGCCATCTATACACAGCAGTAGGCCACACATAGCCATCTATACACAGCAGGAGGCCGCACGGCGCCATCTATACACAGCGGGAGGCCGCACTGCGCCCCCCCAGAGACACCAGGAGGCCGCACGGCGCCATCTATACTCAGCAGGAGGCCGCACGGCGCCATCTATACACAGCGGGAGGCCGCACGCCGCCATCTATACACAGCAGGAGGCCGCACAGCACCATCTATACACAGCAGGAGGCCGCATGGCGCCATCTGTACACAGCAGGAGGCCGCACAGCGCCATCTATACACAGCGGGAGGCCGCACGCCGCATCTATACACAGCAGGAGGCCGCACGGCACCATCTATACACAGCAGGAGGCCGCACGGCGCCATCTATACACAGCGGGAGGTCGCACGGTGCCCCCCCATAGACAGCAGGAGGCCGCACGGCGCCATCTATACTCAGCAGGAGGCCGCACGCAGCCATCTATACAAAGCAGGGGGCCACACAGCACCATCTATACACAGCAGGAGGCCGCACGCCGCCATCTATACACAGCAGGAGGCCACACGGCACCATCTATACACAGCAGGAGGCCGCACGACGCTATCTATACACAGCAGGAGGCCGCACGGCACCATCTATACACAGCGGGAGGCCGCACGGCGCCCCCCCAGACACAGCAGGAGGCCGCACGGCACCATCTATGCTCAGCAGGAGGCCGCACGTAGCCATCTATACACAGCAGGAGGCCGCATGTAGCCATCTATACACAGCAGGAGGCCGCACGGCGCCATCTATACACAGCGGGAGGCCGCACGGCACCATCTATACACAGCAGGGGGCCACACGGCACCATCTATACACAGCAGGAGGCCGCACGGCGCCATCTATACACAGCAGGGGGCCGCACGGCACCATCTATACACAGCAGGGGGCCGCAAGGCGCCATCTATACACAGCAGGGGGCCGTACGGCACCATCTATACACAGCGGGAGGCCGCACGGCGCCCTCCCAGAGACAGCAGGAGGCCGCACGGCGTCATCTATACTCAGCAGGAGGCCGCACGTAGCCATCTATACACAGCAGGAGGCCGCACGGCGCCATCTATACACAGCAGGAGGCCGCACGGCGCCATCTATACACAGCGGGAGGCCGCACGGCACCATCTATACACAGCAGGGGGCCGCACGGCACCATCTATACACAGCAGTAGGCCGCACGGCGCCATCTATACACAGCAGGGGGACGCACGGCGCCATATATACACAGCAGGGGGCCGCACGGCGCCATGTATACACAGCAGGGGGCCGCACGGCGCCATCTACACACAGCAGGAGGCCGCACATAGCCATCAATACACAGCAGGAGGCCGCACGGCGCCATCTATACACAGCGGGAGGCCGCACTGCGCCCCCCCTAGAGACACCAGGAGGCCGCACGGCGCCATCTATACTCAGCAGGAGGCCGCACGTAGCCATCTATACACAGCAGGAGGCCGCATAGCGCCATGTATACACAGTGGGAGGCCACACGGCGCCATCTATACACAGCAGGGGGCCGCACGGCACCTTCTATACACAGCGGGAGGCCGCACGGCGCCATTTATACACAGCAGGAGGCCGCACGGCGCCATCTATACACAGCGGGAGGCCGCACATAGCCATCTATACACAGCAGGAGGCCGCACGGCGCCATCTATAATCGGCGGGAGGCCGCACGCAGCCATCTATACAAAGCAGGGGGCCACACGGCACGATCTATACACAGCAGGAGGCCGCACGGCGCCATCTATACACAGCAGGAGGCCGCACGGCGCCATCTATATACAGCGGGAGGCCGCACGGCGCACCCCCCAGAGACAGCAGGAGGCCACACGGCACCATCTATACTCAGCAGGAGGCCGCACGTAGCCATCTATACACAGCAGGAGGCCGCACGGCGCCCCCCCAGACACAGCAGGAGGCCGCACGGCACCATCTATGCTCAGCAGGAGGCCGCACATAGCCATCTATACACAGCAGGAGGCCGTACGGCACCATCTATACACAGCGGGAGGCCGCATGGCGCCATCTATACACAGCAGGAGGCCGCATGGCGCCATCTATACACAGCGGGAGGCCGCACGGCTCCCCCCCAGAGGCAGCAGGAGGCAGCACGGCGCCATCTAAACTCAGCAGGAGGACACACGCAGCCATCTATACAAAGCAGGGGGCCACACGGCACCATCTATACACAGCAGGAGGCCGCACGCCGCCATCTATACACAGCAGGAGGCCGCACGGCACCATCGATACACAGCAGGAGGCCGCACGGCGCCATCTATACACAGCGGGAGGCCGCACGGCGCCCCCCCCAGACACAGCAGGAGGCCGCACGGCACGATCTATTCTCAGCAGGAGGCCGCACGTAGCCATCTATACACAGCAGGAGGCCGCACATAGCCATCTATACACAGCAGGAGGCCGCACGGCGCCAACTATACACAGCGGGAGGCCGCACGGCACCATCTATACACAGCGGGAGGCCGCATGGCACCCTCCCCAGAGTCAGCAGGAGGCCACACGGCATCATCTATACTCAGCAGGAGGCCGCACGTAGCCATCTATACAGATCAGGAGGCCGCACGTAGCCATCTATACACAGCTGGAGGCCGCACAGCACCATCTATACACAGCGGGAGGCCGCATGGCGCCCTCCCCAGAGACAGCAGGAGGCCACACGGCGTCATCTATACTCAGTAGGAGGCCACACGTAGCCATCTATACACAGCAGGAGGCCGCACGGCGCCATATACACACAGCAGGAGGCCGCACGGCGCCATCTATACACAGCGGGAGGCCGCTCGGCAGCATCTATACACAGCAGGGGGCCGCACGGCACCATCTATACACAGCAGGAGGCCGCACGGCGCCATCTATACACAGCAGGGGGCCGCACCGCACCATCTATACACAGCACGGGGCCGCATGGCGACATCTATACACAGCAGGGGGCCGTACGGCGCCATCTATACACAGCGGGAGGCCGCACGGCGCCCTCCCAGAGACAGCAGGAGGCCGCACGGCGTCATCTATACTCAGCAGGAGGCCGCACGTAGCCATCTATACACAGCAGGAGGCCACACGGCGCCATCTATACACAGCAGGAGGCCGCACGGCGCCATCTATACACAGCGGGAAGCCGCATGGCACCATCTATACACAGCAGGGGGCCGCACGGCACCATCTATACAGAGCAGGAGGTCGCACGGCGCCATCTATACACAGCAGGGGGCCGCACGGCGCCATCTATACACAGCAGGGGGCCACACGGCGCCATCTATACACAGCAGTAGGCCGCACATATCCATCTATACACCGCAGGAGGCCGCACGGCGCCATCTATACAAAGCGGGAGGCCGCACTGCGCCCCCCCCAGAGACACCAGGAGGCCGCACGGCGCCATCTATACTCAGCAGGAGGCCGCACGTAGCCATCTACACACAGCAGGAGGCCGCATAGCGCCATGTATACACAGCGGGAGGCCGCACGGCGCCATGTATACACAGCAGCAGGCCGCACGGCGCCATCTATACACAGCGGGAGGCCGCACGGCGCCCCCCCCAGAGACAGCAGGAGGCTGCACGACACCATCTATACTAAGCAGGAGGCCACACGTAGCCATCTATACACAGCAGGAGGCCGCACGGCGCCATATATACACAGCAGGAGGCCGCACGGCGCCATCTATACACAGCAGGAGGCCGCACGGCACCATCTGTACACAGCGGGAAGCCGCACGGCGCCCTCCCAGTGACAGCAGGAGGCCGAACGGCGCCATCTATACTCAGCAGGAGGCTGCACATAGCCATCTATACACAGCAGGAGGCCGTACGGCACCATCTATACACAGCGGGAGGCCTCATGGCGCCATCTATACACAGCAGGAGGCCGCACGGCGCCATCTATACACAGCGGGAGGTCGCACGGTGCCCCCCCATAGACAGCAGGAGGCCGCACGGCGCCATCTATACTCAGCAGGAGGCCGCACGCAGCCATCTATACAAAGCAGGGGGCCACACGGCACCATCTATACACAGCAGGAGGCCGCACGCCGCCATCTATACACAGCAGGAGGCCGCACGGCACCATCTATACACAGCAGGAGGCCGCACGGCGCTATCTATACACAGCAGGAGGCCGCACGGCGCGATCTATACACAGCGGGAGGCCGCACGGTGCCCCCCCAGACACAGCAGGAGGCCGCACGGCACCATCTATGCTCAGCAGGAGGCCGCACGTAGCCATCTATACACAGCAGGAGGCCGCATGTAGCCATCTATACACAGCAGGAGGCCGCACGGCGCCATCTATACACAGCAGGAGGCCGCACGGCGCCATCTATACACAGCGGGAGGCCGCACGGCACCATCTATACACAGCAGGGGGCCGCACGGCACCATCTATACACAGCAGGAGGCCGCACGGCGCCATCTATACACAGCAGGGGGCCGCACGGCACCATCTATACACAGCAGGGGGCCGCAAGGCGCCATCTATACACAGCAGGGGGCCGTACGGCACCATCTATACACAGCGGGAGGCCGCACGGCGCCCTCCCAGAGACAGCAGGAGGCCGCACGGCGTCATCTATACTCAGCAGGAGGCCGCACGTAGCCATCTATACACAGCAGGAGGACGCACGGCGCCATCTATACACAGCAGGAGGCGGCACAGCGCCATCTATACACAGCGGGAGGCCGCACGGCACCATCTATACACAGCAGGGGGCCACACGGCACCATCTATACACAGCAGCAGGCCGCACGGCGCCATCTATACACAGCAGGGGGCCGCACGGCGCCATATATACACAGCAGGGGGCCGCACGGCGCCATGTATACACAGCAGGGGGCCGCACGGCGCCATCTACACACAGCAGGAGACCGCACATAGCCATCTATACACAGCAGGAGGCCGCACGGCGCCATCTATACA
This sequence comes from Phyllobates terribilis, assembly GCF_046119375.1. Taxonomy (NCBI): domain Eukaryota; kingdom Metazoa; phylum Chordata; class Amphibia; order Anura; family Dendrobatidae; genus Phyllobates; species Phyllobates terribilis. The sequence goes on from NW_027362762.1 coordinate 57,013,875, forward strand.
CAGCGGGAGGCCGCACTGCGCCCCCCCTAGAGACACCAGGAGGCCGCACGGCGCCATCTATACTCAGCAGGAGGCCGCACGTAGCCATCTATACACAGCAGGAGGCCGCATAGCGCCATGTATACACAGTGGGAGGCCACACGGCGCCATGTATACACAGCAGCAGGCCGCAATGCACCATCTATACACAGCGGGAGGCCGCACGGCGCCCCCCCCAGAGACAGCAGGGGGCTGCACGGCACCATCTATACTAAGCAGGAGGCCACATGTAGCCATCTATACACAGCAGGAGGCCGCACGTCACCATCTATACACAGCAGGAGGCCACACGGCGCCATCTATACACAGCAGGAGGCCGCACGGCACCATCTATACACAGCAGGAGGCCGCACGGCGCAATCTATACACAGTAGGAGGCCGCACGGCACCATCTATACACAGCAGGGGGCCGCACGGCACTATTTATACACAGCAGGGGGCCGCACGGCGCCATCTACACACAGCAGGGGGCCGTACGGCGCCATCTATACACAGCGGGAGGCCGCACGGCGCCCTCCCAGAGACAGCAGGAGGCCGCACGGCGTCATCTATACTCAGCAGGAGGCCGCAGGTAGCCATCTATAAACAGCAGGAGGCCGCACGGCGCCATCTACACACAGCAGGAGGCCGCACGGCGCCATCTATACACAGCGGGAGGCTGCACGGCACCATCTATACACAGCAGGGGGCCGCACCGCACCATCTATACACAGCAGGAGGCCGCACGGCGCCATCTATACACAGCAGGGGGCCGCACGGTGCCATCTATACACAGCAGGGGCCCGCACGGCGCCATCTATACACAGCAGGGGGCCGCACGGCGCCATCTATACACAGCAGGAGGCCGCACATAGCCATCTATACACAGCAGGAGGCCGCACGGCGCCATCTATACACAGCGGGAGGCCGCACGGCACCATCTATACACAGCGGGAGGCCGCACGGCGCCCTCCCCAGAGACAGCAGGAGGCCACACGGCGTCATCTATACTCAGCAGGAGGCCGCACGTAGCCATCTATACAGAGCAGGAGGCCGCACGTAGCCATCTATACACAGCAGGAGGCCGCACGGAGCCATCTATACACAGCGGGAGGCCGCACGGCGCCCTCCCAGAGCCAGCAGGAGGCTGCTCGGCGTCATCTATACTCAGCAGGAGGCCACACGTAGCCATCTATACACAGCATGAGGCCGCACGGCGCCATCTATACACAGCAGGAGGCCACACGGCGCCATCTATACACAGCGGGAGGCCGCACGGCACCATCTATACACAGCAGGGGGCCGCACGGCACCATCTATACACAGCAGGAGGCCGCAGGGCGCCATCTATACACAGCAGGGGGCCGCACGGCACCATCTATACACAGCAGGGGGCCGCACGACGCCATCTATACACAGCAGGGGGCCGCACGGCGCCATCTATACACAGCAGGAGGCCGCACATAGCCATCTATACACAGCAGGAGGCCGCACGGCGCCATCTATACACAGCGGGAGGCAGCACTGCGCCCCGCCCCAGAGACACCAGGAGGCTGCACGGCGTCATCTATACTCAGCAGGAGGCCGCACGTAGCCATATATACACAGCAGGAGGCCGCATAGCGCCATGTATACACAGCGGGAGGCCGCACGGCGCCATGTATACACAGCAGCAGGCCGCACGGCACCATCTATACACAGCGGGAGGCCGCACGGCGCCCCCCCAGAGACAGCAGGAGGCTGCACGGCACCATCTATACTAAGCAGGAGGCCACACGTAGCCATCTATACACAGCAGTAGGCCGCACGGCGCCATCTATACAAACCAGGAGGCCGCACGTCACCATCTATACACAGCAGGAGGTCGCACGGCGCCATCTATACATAGCATGAGGCCGCACGGCACCATCTATACACAGCAGGAGGCCGCACGGCGCCATCTATACACAGTAGGAGGCCGCACGGCGCCATCTATACACAGCGGGAGGCCGCAAGGCGCCCCCCTAGAGACAGCAGGAGGCCGCATGGCGCCATCTATACTCAGCAGGAGGCCGAACGTAGCCATCTATACACAGCAGGAGGCCGCACGGCGCCATCTATGCACAGCTGGAGGCCGCACAGCGCCCCCCAGAGACAGCAGGAGGCCGCACGGCGCCATCTATACTCAGCAGGAGGCCGCACGTAGCCATTTATACACAGCAGGAGGCCGCAAGGCGCCATCTATACACAGCAGGAGGCCGCACGGCGCCATCTATACACAGCGGGAGGCCGCACGGCGCCCCCCCAGAGACACCAGGAGGCAGCACGGCGCCATCTATACTCAGCAGGAGGCCGCACGTAGCCATCTATACACAGCAGTAGGCCGCACGACACCATCTATACACAGCAGGAGGCCGCACGGCACCATCTATACACAGCAGGAGGCCGCACGTAGCCATCTATACACAGCAGGAGGCCGCACGGCGCTATCTATACACAGCAGGATGCCGCACGGCACCATCTATACACAGCGGGGGGACGCACCGTGCCCCCCCAGAGACAGCAGGAAGCCGCACGGCGCCATCTATACTCAGCAGGAGGCCGCACGTAGCCATCTATACACAGCAGGAGGCCGCACGGCGCCATCTATACACAGCGGGAGGCCGCACGGCGCCCCCCCAGAGACAGCAGGTGGCCACACGGCGCCATCTATTCTCAGCAGGAGGCCACACGTAGCCATCTATACACAGCAGTAGGCCGCACGGCACCATCTATACACAGCAGGAGGCCACACGGCGCCCCCCCAGAGACAGCAGGAGGCCGCACGGCGCCATCTATACTCAACAGGAGGCCACACGTAACCATCTATACACAGCAGGAGGCCGCATGGCGCCATATATACACAGCAGGAGGCAGCACGGCGCCATCTATACACAGCATGAGGGCACACGGCGCCCCTCCCAGAGACAGCAGGAGGCCGCAAGGCGCCATCTATACTCAGCAGGAGGCCGCACGTAGCCATCTGTACACAGCAGAAGGCCGCACGGCGCCATCTATACACATCAGGAGGCCACACGGCGCCAACTATACACAGCGGGAGGCTGCACGGCGCCCCCCCAGAGACAGCAGGAGGCCGCATGGCGCTATCTATACTCAGCAGGAGGCCGCACGTAGCCATCTATACACAGCAGGAGGCCGCACGGCACAATCTATACACAGCGGGAGGCCGCATGGCGCCCTCCCCAGAGACAGCAGGAGGCCGCACGGTGTCATCTATACTCAGCAGGAGGCCGCACGTAGCCATCTATACACAGCAGGAGGCCGCACGGCGCCATCTATACACAGCAGGAGGCCGCACGGCGCCATCTATACACAGCGGGAGGCCGCACGGCACCATCTATACACAGCAGGGGGCCGCACGGCACCATCTATACACAGCAGGAGGCCGCACGGCGCCATCTATACACAGCAGGGGGCCGCACGGCACCATCTATACACAGCAGGGGGCCGAACGGCACAATCTATACACAGCGGGAGACCGCACGTAGCCATCTATACACAGCAGGGGGCCGAACGGCACCATCTATACACAGCAGGAGGCCCCACGGCGCCATCTATACTCAGCAGGTGGCCGCACACAGCCATCTATACACAGCAGGAGGCCGCATGGCGCTATTCTACACACAGCGCGAGGCCGCACGGCGCCATCTATACACAGCAGGAGGCCGCATGGCGCCATCTATACACAGCGGGAGGCCGCACGTAGCCATCTATACACAGCAGGGGGCCACATGGCACCATCTATACACAGCAGGAGGCCACACTGCGCCATCTATACACAGGAGGAGGCCGCACGGCACCATCTATACACAGCAGGAGGCCACATGACGCCATCTATACACACCAGGAGGCCGCACGGCGCCAACTATACACAGCGGGAGGCCGCACGGCACCATCTATACACAGCGGGAGGCCGCACGGCGCCCTCCCCAGAGACAGCAGGAGGCCACATGGCGTCATCTATACTCAGCAGGAGGCCGCACGTAGCCATCTATACAGAGCAGGAGGCCGCACGTAGCCATCTATACACAGCAGGAGGCCGCGCGGCACCATCTATACACAGCGGGAGGCCGTACGGCGCCCTCCCCAGAGACAGCAGGAGGCCACACGGCGTCATCTATACTCAGCAGGAGGCCGCACGTAGCCATCTATACATAGCAGGAGGCCGCACGGCGCCATCTATACACAGCAGGAGGCCGCACGGCGCCATCTATACACAGCGGGAGGCCGCACGGCACCATCTATACACAGCAGGGGGCCGCACGGCACCATCTATACACAGCAGGAGGCCGTACGGCGCCATCTATACACAGCAGGGGGCCGCACGGCACCATCTATACACAGCAGAGGGCCGCACGGCGCCATCTATACACAGCAGGGGCCGTACGGCGCCATCTATACACAGCAGGAGGCCGCACGGCGCCCTCCCAGAGACAGCAGGAGGCCGCACGGCGTCATCTATACTTAGCAGGAGGCCGCACGTAGCCATCTATACACAGAAGGAGGCCGCACGGCGCCATCTATACACAGCAGGAGGCCGCATGGCGCCATCTATACACAGCAGGAGGCCGCACGGCACCATCTATACACAGCGGGAGGCCGCACGGCGCCCCCCCCATAGACAGCATGAGGTCGCACGGCGCCATCTATACTCAGCAGGAGGCCGAACGCAGCCATCTATACAAAGCAGGGGGCCACACGGCACCATCTATACACAGCAGGAGGCCGCACGCCGCCATCTATACACAGCAGGAGGCCGCACGGCACCATTTATACACAGCAGGAGGCCGCACGGCGCTATCTATACTCAGCAGGAGGCCCCACGGCGCCATCTATACACAGCCCGAGGCCGCACGGCGGCCCCCCAGAAACAGCAGGAGGCCGCACGGCACCATCTATGCTCAGCAGGAGGCCGCACGTAGCCATCTATACACAGCAGGAGGCCGCACGTAGCCATCTATACACAGCAGGAGGCCGCACGGCGCCAACTATACACAGCGGGAGGCCGCACAGCACCATCTATACACAGCGGGAGGCCGCACGGCGCCCTCCCCAGAGACAGCAGGAGGCCACATGGCGTCATCTATACTCAGCAGGAGGCCGCACGTAGCCATCTATACAGAGCAGGAGGCCGCACGTAGCCATCTATACACAGCAGGAGGCCGCACGGCACCATCTATACACAGCGGGAGGCCGCACGGCGCCCTCCCCACAGACAGCAGGAGGCCACACGGCGTCATCTATACTCAGCAGGAGGCCGCACGTAGCCATCTATACATAGCAGGAGGCCGCACGGCGCCATCTATACACAGCAGGAGGCCGCACGGCGCCATCTATACACAGCGGGAGGCCGCACGGCACCATCTATACACAGCAGGGGGCCGCACGGCACCATCTATACACAGCAGGAGGCCGCACGGCGCCATCTATACACAGCAGGGGGCCGCACGGCACCATCTATACACAGCAGAGGGCCGCACGGCGCCATCTATACACAGCAGGGGCCGTACGGCGCCATCTATACACAGCAGGAGGCCGCACGGCGCCCTCCCAGAGACAGCAGGAGGCCGCACGGCGTCATCTATACTTAGCAGGAGGCCGCAAGTAGCCATCTATACACAGAAGGAGGCCGCACGGCGCCATCTATACACAGCAGGAGGCCGCACGGCGCCATCTATACACAGCGGGAGGCCGCACGGCACCATCTATACACAGCAGGGGGCCGCACGGCACCATCTATACACAGCAGGAGGCCGCACGGCGCCATCTATACACAGCAGGGGGCCGCACGGCGCCATCTATACACAGCAGGGGGCCGCACGGCGCAATGTATACACAGCAGGGGGCCGCACGGCGCCATCTATACACAGCAGGAGGCTGCACATAGCCATCTATACACAGCAGGAGGCCGCACGGCGCCATCTATACACAGCGGGAGGCCACACTGCGCCCCCCCCGGAGACACCAGGAGGCCGCACGGCGCCATCCATACTCAGCAGGAGGCCGCACGTAGCCATCTATACACAGTAAGAGGCCGCATAGCGCCATGTATACACAGCGGGAGGCCGCACGGCGCCATGTATACACAGCAGGGGGCCGCACGGCGCCATCTATACACAGCAGGGGGCCGCACGGCGCCATCTATACATAGCAGGAGGCCGCACATAGCCATCTATACACAGCAGGAGGCCGCACGGCGCCATCTATACACAGCGGGAGGCCGCACTGCGCCCCCCCCAGAGACACCAGGAGGCCGCACGGCGCCATCTATACTCAGCAGGAGGCCGCACGTAGCCATCTATACACAGCAGGAGGCCGCATAGCGCCATCTATACACAGCGGGAGGCCGCACGGCGCCATGTATACACAGCAGCAGGCCGCACGGCACCATCTATACACAGCGGGAGGCCGCACGGCGCCCCCCCAGAGACAGCAGGAGGCTGCACGGCACCATCTATACTAAGCAGGAGGCCACACGTTGACATCTATACACAGCAGGAGGCCGCACGGCGCCATCTATACACAGCAGGAGGCCGCACGTCACCATCTATACACAGCAGGAGGCCCCACGGCGCCATCTATACACAGCAGGAGGCCGCACGGCACCATCTGGACACAGCGGGAGGCCACACGGCGCCCCCCCCCAGTGACAGCAGGAGGCCGCACGGCGCCATCTATACTCAGCAGGAGGCTGCACATAGCCATCTATACACAGCAGGAGGCCGTACGGCACCATCTATACAAAGCGGGAGGCCGCATGGCGCCATCTATACACAGCAGGAGGCCGCACGGCGCCATCTATACACAGCGGGAGGCCGCACAGCGCCCCCCAGAGACAGCAGGAGGCCGCACGGCGCCATCTATACTCAGCAGGAGGCCGCACGCAGCCATCTATACAAAGCAGGGGGCCACACGGCACCAACTATACACAGCAGGAGGCCGCACGCCGCCATCTATACACAGCAGGAGGCCGCACGGCACCATCTATACACAGCAGGAGGCCGCACGGCGCCATCTATACACAGCAGGAGGCCGCACGGCGCCATTGATACACAGCGGGAGGCCGCACGGCGCCCTCCCAGACACAGCAGGAGGCCGCACGGCACCATCTATTCTCAGCAGGAGGCCGCACGTAGCCATCTATACCCAGCAGGAGGCCGCACATAGCCATCTATACACAGCAGGAGGCCGCACGGCGCCAACTATACACAGCGGGAGGCCGCACGGCACCATCTATACACAGCGGGAGGCCGCACGGCGCCCTCCCCAGAGACAGCAGGAGGCCACACGGCGTCATCTATACTCAGCAGGAGTCCGCACGTAGCCATCTATACAGAGCAGGAGGCCGCACGTAGCCATCTATACACAGCAGGAGGCCGCACGGCGCCTTCCCCAGAGACAGCAGGAGGCCACACGGCGTCATCTATACTCAGCAGGAGGCCGCACGTAGCCATCTATACACAGCAGGAGGCCGCACGGCGCCATCTATACACAGCGGGAGGCCGCACGGCAACATCTATACACAGCAGGGGGCCGCACGGCACCATCTATACACAGCAGGAGGCCACACGGCGCCATCTATACACAGCAGGTGGCCGCACGGCACCATCTATACACAGCAGGGGGCCGCACGGCGCCATCTATACACAGCAGGGGGCCGTACGGCGCCATCTATACACAGCGGGAGGCCGCACGGCGCCCTCCCAGAGACAGCAGGAGGCCGCTCGGCATCATCTATACTCAGCAGGAGGCCGCACGTAGCCATCTATACACAGCAGGAGGCCGCACGGCGCCATCTATACACAGCAGGAGGCCACACGGCGCCATCTATACACAGCGGGAGGCCGCACGGCACCATCTATATACAGCAGGGGGCCGCACGGCACCATTTATACACAGCAGGAGGCCGCACGGCGCCATCTATACACAGCAGGGGGCCGCACGGCGCCATCTATACACAACAGGGGGCCGCAAGACGCCATCTATACACAGCAGGGGGCCGCACGGCGCCATCTATACACAGCAGGAGGCCGCACGGCGCCATCTATACACAGCGGGAGGCCGAACGGCGCCATCTATACACAGCGGGAGGCCGCACTGCGCCCCCCCAGAGACACCAGGAGGCCGCACGGCGCCATCTATACTCAGCAGGAGGCCGCACGTAGCCATCTATACACAGCAGGAGGCCGCATAGCGCCATGTATACACAGCGGGAGGCCGCACGGCGCCATGTATACACAGCAGCAGGCCGCACGGCACCATCTATACACAGCGGGAGGCCGCACGGCGCCCCCCCCAGAGACAGCAGGAGGCTGCACGGCACCATCTATACTAAGCAGGAGGCCACACGTAGCCATCTATACACAGCAGGAGGCCGCACGGCGCCATCTATACACAGCAGGAGGCCGCACGTCACCATCTATACACAGCAGGAGGTCGCACGGCGCCATCTATACACAGCAGGAGGCCGCACGGCGCCATCTATACTCAGCAGGAGGCCGCACATAGCCATCTATTCACAGCGGGAGGCCGCACGGCGCCATCTATGCACAGCAGGGGGCTGCACGGCACCATCTATACACAGCAGGAGGCCGCATGGCGCCATCTATACACAGCAGGGGGCCGCACGGCGCCATCTATACACAGCAGGGGGCCGCACGGCGCCATCTGTACACAGCAGGGGGCCGCACTGCGCCATCTATACACAGCAGGGGACCGCATGGCGCCATCTATACACAGCAGGAGGTCGCACGGCGCCATCTATACACAGCAGGAGGCCGCAAGTAGCCATCTATACACAGCAGGAGGCTTCTCGGCGCCATCTATACACAGCAGGAGGCCGCACGGCGCCATCTATTCACAGCAGAGGCCGCACGGCGCCATCTATACACAGCAGAGGGCCGCACGGCGACATCTATACACAGCAGGGGGCCGCACGGCGCCATCTATACACAGCGGGAGGCCGCACGGCGCCATCTATACATAGTGGGAGGCCGCACGGCGCCCCCCCCAGAGACAGCAGGAGGCCACACGGCGCCAACTATACTCAGCAGGAGGCCGCACGCAGTCACGCATGCAGCACGCACACACACAAACATCTACAGACATATATATACACGCATAAACACATTTGAAACACAAAAATACATATAAACAGACATCACACAATGATATCTGCCTACACACACATACATACACACATACACACACATACACATACACACACAGACTCACCATCCCCCGGCTCCATTCCTCCTGCCTGCTCTGACTTCTCCATTGCAGCAGTGCAGGCCGGGGGCGCACTGCATGACGTCACAGCTAGGAGACACGGCCGCGCACAGGGCCGTGTCTCCTAGCAGTGACGCGGCCGGGCCAGCACAGGGAAGTTAACTGCTGCAGTGCTGGCCTGGCCGATGAAGAAGTAGCGGCCGTGCATCGCTGCTGGGGGAGCGGTTCGGGGCCCCCCCTCCCGCCACTGCTACCGGTATGTTCCGCGGCGGCCCGCACATGTAATGAGGGCAATCCGGCATTAGACACCCCGCCTGGAGCCGCGGGCCCCCTGCAGGCTCGGGGCCCCAGGCGGTAGCCCGGATTGCCCTCATTATAATCCGCCCATGATCATACGCTGCCCTGAGGCCTAGCTCCACTTGTGGGGAGCTATACCATTGAGCTGCCTTATCATCGGCCTCAGTGGACTGCGCAGCGCTGGTGATTCTCACCAGAAGCCACAGGTGGCGTCACGAACTTTAATAAAATTAACAACCATCAACACTTTTAAAGAGAGACCCCAAGGTACGGGCCCGGGAGCCGACCACCGCGACATTCCCAAGGCAAAGGCCCGGGTACCCGAGTCTTCATCCCCTGGGCTAGTCACATACACAGAAGATCTGGGGTCAGGTCTCCAAGATGTTTGGAACAACCTCCTGCTGAGATCCTTCATAAACTGTGCACAAATGACAAGTACCGAGATGAAGGTAAAGGGCGGGATACTACTGATGGGATTTACATTTCTCTTTTGTTCATTCACTTTGCATTTTACTGATTGATAAAAGTATCTATATATATAATCGTCTTATCCCGTCTGTCTGTCTGTCTGTCTGTGTGTCTGTCTGTCCAGGAAATCCCGCGTCGCTCATTGGTCCGGCAGCGGCCAATCAGAGCCGGTGGATTTCTAAAAAAAGATGGTGGCCGTTAGCGGCTCATCTGCGGGACGGAGCTGAGCGGCGATGTAGCCGGGAGATGACCGGCGCGAGGCGCTCATCTCCCGGCCGGTAGCAGCGGAAGGACCGCCGGCGCCGCTGACCTCCATGCGGAAGGGAGGACCGGGGAGCTCACTAAGACGATTCGATGATTGGTCGCGGTCTTCGGACCTGACCAATCACTGATCTTAGCGCAAAACTTAAACACTATTGTGCTGATTGGTCGCCGATGCTGCCCGCGACCAATCACCGATTTGGCCGCCAAATTTAAATATCGGCCGCGACCAATCACCACAGCGGTGTTTAAATGTGGAGCCAAGATCGGTGATTGGTAGCGGCCGATATTTAAATTTGGCGCACAAATCGGTGATTGGTCGCGGCCGATATTTAAATTTGGCGCCCAAATCGGTGATTGGTCGCGGTCAGCGTCCGCGACCAATCAGCACAATAGTGTTTAACTTTGGCGCCAAGATCAGTCATTGGTCGCGGGCCAAGACAGCAACCAATCACCGATTTGTGCGGCAATTTTAAGTAGCGTCCGCGACCAATTGGATGTCAGCGGCGCTGCCTGTGCGGATACTTCCGCTGCAAGAACCAGGGACATGAGCGGGCGCTCGCAGAAGTATCCCGACCCGCAGCGCCGCTCCCCGGTCCTCCCTTCACACCCTAGCCGCTGATGTCCCCACAGTATCCGCATGGTGTTACAAAGGTCCGGACATTTGTGTTAAAAATCGCTGATTGGTCGCTGGCGCTGCCCGCGACCAATCACCTATTTGGGCGCCAAATTTAAATATCGGCCGCGACCAATCAGCACAGCGGTGTTTAAATGTGGAGCCAAGATCGGTGATTGGTCGCGGCCGATATTTAAATTTGGCGCCCAAATCGGTGATTGGTCGCGGGCAGCGTCCGCGACCAATCAGCACAGTAGTGTTTAACTTTGGCCGCAAGATCAGTGATTGGTCCCGGGCCAAGTCCGCGACCAATCAACGATTTGTGCGGCACATTTAAATAGCGGCCGCGACCAATTGGACCCGGGACATGAGCAGGCGCTCGGAGCAGAAGTATCCGGACCCGCAGCGCCGCTCCCCGGTCCTCCCTTCACACCCTAGCCGCTGATGTCCCCACAGTATCTGCATGGTGTTACAAAGGTCCGGACATTTGTGTTAAAAAACGCTGATTGGTCGCTGGCGCTGCCCGCAGACCAATCACCGATTTCGGCGCCAAATTTAAATAGCGGCCGCGACCAATCACCGATCTTGGCTCCACATTTAAACACCGCTGTACTGATTGGTCGCGGACGCTATTTAAATGTGCCGCCCAAATCGGTGATTGGTCGCGCACAGCGATTTGGGTGCCACATTTAAATAGCGGCCGCGACCAATCACAGATCTTAGCGCCACATTTAAACACTGCTGTGCTGATTGGTCACGGACGCTGACCGTGACCAATCACCGATTTGGGCGCCACATTTAAATAGCGGCCGCGACCAATCACCGATCTTGTCGCGACATTTAAACACTGCTGTGCTAATTGGTCGCGGATGCCAGCCGCGACCAATCAGCGAGCTTGCCGCCAAATTTAAACAACGCTCTGCTCATTGGTCGCGGACGCCAGACGCGTCCAATCAGCGAGATTGGCGCCAAATTTAAACAACGCTCTGCTGATTGATCGCGGTCGCTGGCCGAGATCAATCAGCAGTATTGGCGCCAAATTTAAACCTCACTCTGCTGATTGGTCGCGGCCGTCAGCCGCGAACAATCAGCGAGATTGGCGCCAAATTTAAACAACGCTCTGCTGATTGGTCGCCGGCCGCGACTAATCAGCGATTTTGGTGCCAAATTTAAACACGCTCTCCATTCCTCACTAACACGGTTCGCTGATTGGTCGCGGCCGTCGCCCGTGACCAATCAGCGATTTTGGCCCCAAATTTAAACACCGCTCTGCTGATTGGTCGCGGCCGCCATCCGCGACCAATCAACCAGATTGGCGCCAAATTGAAACAACGCTCTGCTGATTGGTCGAGGCCGGCGACCGCGACCAATCAGCAGAGCGGGGTTTAAATTTGGCCCCAAAGTCGCTGATTAGTCGCGGCTGACGGCCGCGACCAATCAGCAGAGCGTTGATTAAATTTTGCGCCAAAATCGCTGATTGGTCGCGGCCGATATTTAAATTTGGCGCCCAAATCGGTGATTGGTCGCGGGCAGCGCCAGCGACCAATCAGCGATTTTTAACACAAATGTCCGGACCTTTGTAACACCATGCGGATACTGTGGGGAGATCAGCGGCTAGGGTGTGAAGGGAGGACCGGGGAGCGGCGCTGCGGGTCGGGATACTTCTGCTCCGAGCGCCCGCTCATGTCCCGGGTTCTCGCAGCGGAAGTACCCGCACAGGCAGCGGCGCTCCCCGGTCCTCACTAATACAATTCCGCTCCCCGCTCCTCACCAATACGATTCGCTGATTGGTCGCGTGCGGAGAGCGCGACCAATCAGTGATCTTGGCGCTAAAGTTAAACACCGCTCTGCTGATTGGTCGCGGCCGCTGCCCGCGACCAATCACCGATTTGGGCGCCACATTTAAATAGCGGCCGCGACCAATCACCAATCTTGCCGCCACATTTAAACACTGCTGTGCTAATTGGTCGCGGACGCCAGCCGCAACCAATCAGCGATCTTGGCGCCAAATTTAAACAACGCTCTGCTGATTGGTCGCGGATGCTGGACGCGTCCAATCAGCGAGATTGGCGCCAAATTTAAACAACGTTCTGCTGATTGGTCGCGGACTCCAGCCGCGACCAAACAACGAGATTGGCGCCAAATTTAAGCAACCTTAAATCCTTAAATACACTCAGATCCTCAGAGAGTTTTCTGGTGATAACGTGTTTTACCTATTCAGGTTTGGAGTTTCTTTGTGGATTGTTACTGTGCTTTCTCCGATGTCATCTTGGAGCTAAGTATATTCTCCTGTTTGTTTCCCCTGTGTATTCTTTAGTTTTTAGTGGCGCTGACTTAGTGCTCACCCCCCCCCCCCGGGCTCCCTTCCTAGGGCCTAGCCTTAGGGTCTGCTAGGGCCAGGTATCCTGCTCAGCGATAGGTGCAGAACCTATTTAGCATCTATAGGGGAGTCAGGGTATGTCGGTAGTTCTGCTTGGGGGTCTCCACTCTCCCCTTTCCCAGATTTATGGCTCCCTTCTCTTTTCCTGTCGTTATACGCTGGGTTCTCCACATTCCTAGCGTGACATCATCATCCACCGGTTAAAAAAACAACTGACTTTCAGGGTTTTTTTGTTGTTTTTTTGGATTGTTATGGATCCCATAACTATCCCATAACTTCGATCAGCTGTTCAGCAGCAACAGCAGCAGTCGCAGACTCCTAATGTTGGGGACTCTGCGGGTAGGCTGGTCCAGCTTGAGCCCAAAATTGCCCTCCCGGACAGGTTTTCAGGAGGTAGAGACAAATTTTTAGTGTTTTAAGAAGCTTGTAAATTATACTTTAAGCTTCAACCCTACTCTTCTGGAGATGAGGAGCAGAGAGTGGGGATTGTGATCTCATTGTTACAAGGAGATCCTCAATCCTGGGCTTTCTCTTTGCCACAAGGCTCTGCTTGCCTCCGATCAGTTGAAGGATTTTTTGGGGCTCTGGCCCACATCTATGATGATCCTGACCAAATCTCCTTGGCTGAATCCAGGCTGCATCGTCTTCACCAGGGATATGGGTCAGTGAACACTTATTGTTCTGAATTTCATAGATGGGCAACCGATACCAAGTGGAATGACCCGGCTCTTAAAAGTCAATTTTGTCAGTGTCTTTCAGAAAGGTTGAGGGAGGCCTTGGAAGTTTACGAAACCCCTGGGTCCTTGGAGGCTGCCATGTTGTTGGCTATATGCGTAGATAGACATCTTCGGGATAGGAGGGTGAGACCACCTTCTCTGGAGACCCTTTTTCAGGGCAACACCCAGCTGCCGGGGGGCGGTCTGGGGGTTAACCTGTACTCATGGATTTGGAGGAGCCCATGCACTTAGGAGGAACTACTGCGTCGCATATTTCCCCTGGAATTCGCAAGAGAAAGGGGGTGTGTTTTTTTTTGTGGTAAAAAGGGACATTTTATTGGGGTCTGTCCCTCGGTTCCTAAGAAAAGAGGAACATCTGGAACTCGATTGACCCTTGGTAGTGTGGAGCTGGATAATCAAGGGGTGTGTTTGTCTTCTACATGCAGCTCTCGGTTTGTCTTGATGGCAGAGGTGGTGCTAGAGAGCAGGACTGAGAAAATTTCTGTGTTTTTGGACAGTGGAGCTGGAGTCAGCATGGTTGATGCTGGGTTTGTGGGAACTCATGGGCTTACTTGCAACACGTTAACTCAGATCTCTGACTCAGATTGTACATAATATAAGACTGAGGGTGGGGCCTTTTCATTATGAAGTAATTCCATGTTATGTCCTGGAGGGCCTTGCCACTCTGGTTGTACTGGGTCTACCTTGTTTGGTGAAACATAATTCGGTAGTGGATTGGCAATCCAGGAAAATTGTGGAATGGGGAGATTACTGTCATGGAAACTGCTTAAGCACGTCTCTTTCTGTGGTCTCTACGGACACCTTACTGCATTTCTGTCTTGTTTTGAGGACGTATTTTCTGAGAGAGGGGGTGTCAGGATTTGCTTCCTCACCATGTCTATGACTGTCCCATTAACCTGATTCCCAGAGTTAAACTACCCAAGTCCAGACTGTATAATCTTTTTGGTCCAGAGAGACAAGCCATGAAGGATTTCATTGTTGAGAGTCTGGAGAAGGGACATATCAGACCCTCCTCTTCGCCCGTGGTGGCAGGGTTCTTCTTCATTAAGAAGAAAGATGGGGGTCTCTGTCCCTGTTTAGATTTCCGGGAATTGAATCAAATTACCGTCCGAGATCCGTATCCTCTTTCTCTGATTCCGGATTTGTTCAACCAGATTGTGGGAGCTAAAGTGTTCTCCAAGTTGGATTTAAGGGGAGCCTACAATCTGGTTAGAATCAGAGAAGGGGATGAATGGAAAACGGCTTTCAATACCCCTGAGGGGCATTTTGAAAGTCTGGTTATGTCTTTTGGTCTCACAAATGCACCTGTGGTTATCCAGCATTTCATATACGATATTTTCCACCATTTAGTGGGCAGGTTTGTGGTGGTCTATTTGGATGATATTTTGATTTACTCACCTGATTTAGAGACACACCAGGGTCATGTTAAAGAATGTACTACGGATTTTAAGAGATAACAAACTTTATGCCAAACTAGAGAAATGTGTTTTCGCTGTCCATGAGGTGCAATTTTTGGGGTACCTGTTGTCACCGTTGGGTTTTCGGATGAATCCAGAGAAGATCTGTGCTATACTTGATTGGGATTGTTCTGAGAACCTGAAGGCACTGCAGCACTTTCTGGGGGTTGCTAATTTTTACCAGAAATGTATCCAAAATTATTTGGTAATAGTGAAACCCCTCACTGACATGACAAAAAAGTGGTCGAATTTCTCTTAGGCTGGGTGCCCACTATGCGTTTTTCAAGCGTTTTTGCCGCGGAATTTCCGCAGCGAAAACGCTTAAAAAACGCTTGGTAATCCGTGCCCCATGGTCCCCAATGATAATCCGCATTTGCTGTGCACATGCTGCGGAAATTTCCGCTGCGGATTATCATTGCAGAAAAATCCGCAGCATGTCCATTAATTTTGCGGACACGCAGCGTAATCGCCGCCATTGACTTGCATTGGACCGCGTGACATCCGCATCACTGGATCTGTACATGCGGATATCATACGGTTCAATGTGCGGATGGTACCCACATCTGGAGAAGAGGAGACTCTCATCCAGACCTGGGTACCATAGAAACTGTTAAAAAAAGAATTTAAGATAAAAAATAAAGATTATACTTACCTTCCGATGTTCTCCCGGTGTTTTCTCCCCTCCGTCTGGTCTGCTGTATGGGTCGCGGTGTTGTGAAGGACCTGCCATGACGTCATTGAGTCATGTGACCTGTCACATGACTCAATGATGTCACCGCAGGTCCTTCACACCACCGCAAGCCGCCCAAGACACCGGACGCAGCAGAGAAAACACCGGGAGGACATCGGAAGGTGAGTATAATCTTTATTTATTTTTTTTTACCATTCTTATTCTATTTTTTTAACTAACTTGGTCACACTACCATAAATCCATGCCGGTTGCATGTATTTAAATAGTGTGAACAAGTTGTCAAGCACTTTTCCAAGTGATGCTAAAATCGCTTGGAAAAGCGCTTGATAACCCACATGCAGAAATGCATGTGAATAACGCTTGACAAACGCTTCTACCTGGCAGGAAAAATGCATTTTAAAACACCATGTGTTTTTCCTGCCAGGGAGAAGCGGAAAAAATATGCAGCATTTCTGCATCGTGGGCACATAACCTCAATGATCGAATGCCGCCCTGCAGGCTTTTTCCTCTTTAAAGAGATGTTTCGCCACGACACCTCTACTCAGTAAACCCAATGTTTCTCAACCTTTTGTGGTTGAAGATGATGCGTCGGAGGTGGGGGTTAGGTCTGTGTTTTCTGAGGGTCCATCCCCTGTTAATGGCGTCCATGTGCTTTCTTTTCCAAGAAGCTGTCTTCGGCCGAGAGAAATTATGACGTGTGTAATAGGGAGCTCTTGGCGATTAAATTGGCTTTCGAGGAATGGCGACATTGGTTAGAGGGGGCAGTCCATCCTGTTATTACGGACCATAACAACCTGTCCTATCTCCAGTCTGCTAAGCGTCTCAACCCTAGGTAGGCTACATGGTCTTTGTTTTTTACTAGGTTCAATTTTGTTGTCACTTTTCAGTCTATGGGTTAAAAACATCAAGGCTGATGCATTGTCACGGAGCTTCACTCGTGGTGGGGACCATGAGAACCTTGTCCCTATTTTACAGAAGGGGAAGGTCATTTCGGCCTTGTGCCCTGACCTGGAAGGGGAGATGTTGGAGGCTCAGGGGAACGCCCCTGTCTCCTGTCCTTCGGGGAGGTTGCTTGTGCCATCTAATCTGCGCCATAAAGTAATTAGGGAACATCACAACTCTGTGCTTGCTGGTCATCCAGGTAGTATGGCAAATGTGGACCTCCTTTCCTGTCATTTTTGGTGGCCGGGGTTGCATCAGGATGTGATTGACCATGCATCTGCCTGCAGCATTTACGCGCGTTCTAAAGTATCGCATACTTGTTCGTCTGGTTCTCTTCTGCTGCTGCCTATTCCTAGTAGACCATGGACACACTGGTTCATGGATTTTATTACTGACCTACAGGTATTTGAAGGCAAGACTGTGGTTTTGGTGGTTGTGGGTAGGTTCAGTAAGATGGTACATTTCTTCGCATTACCGGAACTTCCGAATGCCAAGATTCTGGCTCAGGTATTCATTAATGAGATCGTGAAGCTTCACAAGCTTCCTTCCGATGTGGTGTCAGATCGGGGGACCCAGTTCGTTTCTAAATTCTCAAAAGCTTTTTGTACTCGACTGGGGGTGCAGTTGGATTTTTCTTGTGCCTTCCATCCTCAGTCGAATGGACAGGCTGAGCGCATAAATCGAAATTTGGAAACTTATCTCAGGCATCTTACTTACCCAAGTTTGTTATAAACAATCATCACCAAGAGTCTACTGGCAAGTCACCTTTCTTTGGTGCATACGGTTTTCATCCGCAGTTAGGTATCTGGTGGAGTGTTTCGGGATTTCCCGAGGAGGAGCGTTTTGCTTCGTCGCTCTCTTCTGTGTGGCAGGGGGTTCAGAATAATTTGAAATTCATGGGAGATAGGTATAAACGTATGGCTGACAGAAAACGCTCGCCAGGTCTGGACCTGAACGTGAATGACTTTCTGTGGTGGTCTACCAGGAATATCAAGTTTAAGGTTCCTTCCTGGAAGCTGGGACCTAGGTTCATTGGTCCCTATAAAATAATCGCCGTCATTAACCCAGCAGAGTTTCGTATGGAGATACCTCAGGCTCTTGGGATCCACAATGTGTTTTACAGGTCTCTGCTCAAGAAGTATGTGGTACTTCTTGAGTCCTCCCCCTTGCTGCCACCCCCAATGATGGCAATTTAGAGTTCCAAATATCGAAGATTGTGGATTCTCGTCCTCAGCGTCGTTCCCTTCAGTACTTAGTGCACTGGAGGGGTTACTCCGGTGTCATCTTGGAGCTAAGTGTATTCCCTCGTTTGTTTCCCCTGTGTGTTCTTTAGTTTTTAGTGGGGCTAACTTAGTGCTCACCCCTCCCACTCCCTTCCTAGGGCCTAGCCTTAGGGTCTGCTAGGGCTAGGTATCCTGCTCGGTGATAGGTGGAGAACCTATTTAGGGTGGATAGGGTGGTTCTGCTTAGGGGTCTCCACTCTCTCCTTCACTAGATTTAAGGCTCCTTTCCCTTCGTTATAAGCTGGGTTCTCCCTATTTCTAGCGTGACACCATGCTCCACCACACTCCTAGAACCATGCAGAATAAACTAGCTTTGGCTAACACTAGACACTTGAGAGCCTAAATGCAGGTAAGCTTCCAGGAGCTCACAAGTGAACAGATTAACCCCTGCACAGCTAAAAAGAAACTTTCACCGTTCAATATGAAGGTAAAAGGCTTCTAATGAGTGCAGTAGAAGGGGGAATCAGACGCTGTGGTCTTCTGGCTCCTCTCTATCGCGTAAACCCGTGACAGTCTCATCTGCAACAATGTGAATAGGGCAACATGCTACGGACTATAAGGGATGTGAACCACCTGTCTACACAATGATGGCTCTAGAGTGGCAACTTTATTCCCCTGGATATGGTATCTTATGGAAGTAGATCACTTCAGCTTAGCTGCACTGACATCGGGAATCTACCCCTGTCTCATCTAGTGTTTTGAATTTCCTCTATATTTTACACTGCAGCTCTACTTTTTCAGACTGATTGCACAATCTCAGCAGGAAGTCAGTGCCCCAAGAGCTTCATTCTATTAGAACAACATGACACATAGACTGGTGGGAATAATCAATAAAAGGGGTGACGTATAAGTGGGCTACATTTATGACAGTACGTACTGATATAATCTGGTCTCCTCTCTGCAGCTCTCCGCTCAGATCTGCAGGTCCTCCTGCTAGGATAAAAGAGATGAAAATTCCTTCTCCATCCTCTCCACCGACAATATTAAAGCCCAGTCCTGTGGAGCCTTTGTGCAGAATGACTTTTCGAGGGTCCCTGTATAAATAAATAAAAAAATAAATAAAAAAAAAATCCTTTTTTTTACTCCTTTTTTACTCGTTTTTTTTCATGATAAACACCCTTTTACAAAGAGAGGTGTGAGAGAATCCCACTTCTCTTTCAGACTGTTTGTGATTCGCCCTACCACAATGAAGGAAACTGTAGCCAGAAACAATGACCTTGCTGCAGAAACATTGACCTTGCTGGCCTCTGCAGTATAGGAGAAGTGTCACATGCAGGGTTGATCTCTTTTCCCCATTTGTGTCCTACATTGATTCTTACACAGGACACTAACATGTTTTCCTTCTTGTCAAAGGTAGGCAATTGGGAGGGAGGGGTTCCTGGCATCTAAGTTGATGCATCTGTATATTTTCTTAATTCTCTTCTTCTTGCAACTTGTCACTGCTGGTATTCTAACTCAGGATCTATAGTATTGAAAGCAGAAACTCTAACAATGAACCACAAGCTGCACTGCTTTGTATGTCCGATGGGACATTCTGCTGGCCATGGTTAGGTTGCAGGGGATAAAAATAGGGGAAGCTCAGTTTGGCTGAGCGCACCGGCACAATATTCTATAGCTCGATTACTTCTCACAGCTGTCAGATTGATACAGTTTCATCCAGTCTACACAATCCTCTGTCAGATATTAAACAGTATGGACTCCAGGCTGAAACAGTTTACCTGCACTGATACACTGTAACAAGCTATCAGGGCAGGACAAAAATTTTTGCCCATGATGTGTTTTCTTGACAGAGGATTGTATAGACTGGAGGCCGAACTTTCAGCTGTGAGAAGTATTAAGTCAAGGCGGGTTTTCCACCTCAGAGTGCAAAAGCTAACTGAAATACAGAGAACATGAGGAGGGACCCCAAATAAGGGAGAGGAACCCATAATAATGGAGTGGGACCCCTAATAATAGAGAGGAACCCATAATAATGGAGAGGGACCGCTAATAACGGAGAGGGACCCCTAATAATAGAGAGGAACCCATAATAATGGAGAGGGACCGCTAAAAATGGAGAGGGACCCATAATAATAGAGAAAGACCCCTAATAACGGAGAGGAACACATAATAATATAGAAAGACCCCTAATAACGGAGAGGAACCCATAAGAGTGGAGAGGAACCCATAATAATGGAGAGGAACCCATAATAATGGAGAAGTACCCCTATTAATGGAGAGTAATACCTAATTATGGAGAGGAACCCCTAATAATGGAGAGGAATCTTTAATAATGGAGAGGAACCCTTAATAATGGAAAGGAACCCCTAATAATAGAGAGGAACCCATAATAATGGTGAAGTACCCCTATTAATGGACAGTAATACCTAATTATGGAGAGGAACCCCTAATAATGAAGAGGAACCCTTAATAATGGAAAGGAACCCATAATAATGGATAGAAACCCATAATAATGGAGAAGTACCTCTATTATTGGAGAGTAACACCTAATTATGGAGAGGAACCCCTAATAATGGAGAGGACCCCCTAATAATGGAGAGGAACCCTTAATGATAGAGAGTAGCCCCTAATAATGGAGATGAACCCCTAATAATGGAGAAGAACCCCTAATAATGGAGAGGAACCCTTAATGATAGAGAGTAGCCCCTAATAATGGAGAGGATCCCCTAATAATGACGAGGAACTCATAAAACTCATAATAATGGAGAGGAGCCCCTAATAATGGAGAGGACCCCTAATAATGCAGAGGAGCCTCTAATAATGGAGAGGACCCCCTAATAAAGCAGAGGAACCCATAATATTGGCAAAGGACCCCTAATAATGGCAAGGGATCCCTAATAATGCAGAGGAACCCATAATAATGGAAAGGAACCCATAATAATGGAGAAGTACCCCTATTAATGGAGGGTCACACCCAATTATGGAGAGGAACCCCTAATAATGGAGAGGAGCCCCTAATGGTGTAGAGGAGCCCCTAATAATGGAGAGGAAGTAAAATCTGTATTCAGTGAAGAGAGATTTTTACATTACTGAGATAGGAGATGATAGCTGCTTCTGTTGAGATTCTATGTACAGTACAGACCAAAAGTTTGGACACAGCTTCTCATTTAAAGATTTTTCTGTATTTTCATGACTTTGAAAATTGTACATTCACACTGAAGGCATCAAAACTATGAATTAACACATGTGGAATTATATACTTAACAAAAAAGTGTGAAACAACTGAAAATATGTCTTATATTCTAGGTTCTTCAAAGTAGCCACCTTTTGCTTTGATGACTGCTTTGCACACTCTTGGCATTCTCTTGATGAGCTTCAAGAGGTAGTCACCGGAAATGGTCTTCCAACAATCTTGAAGGAGTTCCCAGAGATGCTTAGCACTTGTTGGCCCTTTTGCCTTCACTCTGCGCTCCAGCTCACCCCAAACCATCTCGATTGGGTTCAGGTCTGGTGACTGTGGAGGCCAGGTCATCTGGCGTAGCACCCCATCACTCTCCTTCTTGGTCAAATAGCCCTTACACAGCCTGGAGGTGTGTTTGGGGTCATTGTCCTGTTGAAAAATAAATGATGGTCCAACTAAACGCAAACCGGATGGAATAGCTTGCCGCTGCAAGATGCTGTGGTAGCCATGCTGGTTCAGTATGCCTTCAATTTTGAATAAATCCCCAACAGTGTCACCAGCAAAGCACCCCCACACCATCACACCTCCTCCTCCATGCTTCACGGTGGGAACCAGGCATGTAGAGTCCATCCGTTCACCTTTTCTGCGTCGCACAAAGACACGGTGGTTGGAACCAAAGATCTCAAATTTGGACTCATCAGACCAAAGCACAGATTTCCACTGGTCTAATGTCCATTCTTCGTGTTCTTTAGCCCAAACAAGTATCTTCTGCTTGTTGCCTGTCCTTAGCAGTGGTTTCCTAGCAGCTATTTTACCATGAAGGCCTGCTGCACAAAGTCTCCTCTTAACAGTTGTTGAAGAGATGTGTCTGCTGCTAGAACTCTGTGTGGCATTGACCTGGTCTCTAATCTGAGCTGCTGTTAACCTGCGATTTCTGAGGCTGGTGACTCGGATAAACTTATCCTCAGAAGCAGAGGTGACTCTTGGTCTTCCTTTCCTGGGGCGGTCCTCATGTGAGCCTGTTTCTTTGTAGCGCTTGATGGTTTTCGCAACTGCACTTGGGGACACTTTCAAAGTTTTCCCAATTTTTCGGACTGACTGACCTTCATTTCTTAGAGTAATGATGGCCACTCGTTTTTCTTTACTTAGCTTCTTATTTTCTTGCCATAATACAAATTCTAACAGTCTATTCAGTAGGACTATCAGCTGTGTTTCCACCAGACTTCTGCACAACACAACTGATGGTCCCAACCCCATTTATAAGGCAAGAAATCCCACTTATTAAACCTGACAGGGCACACCTGTGAAGTGAAAACCATTTCCGGTGACTACCTCTTGAAGCTCATCAAGAGAACGCCAAGAGTGTGCAAAGCAGTCATCAAAGCAAAAGGTGGCTACTTTGAAGAACCTAGAATATAAGACATATTTTCAGTTGTTTCACACTTTTTTGTTAAGTATATAATTCCACATGTGTTAATTCATAGTTTTGATGCCTTCAGTGTGAATGTACAATTTTCAAAGTCATGAAAATATAGAAAAATCTTTAAATGAGAAGGTGTGTCCAAACTTTTGGTCTGTACTGTAGATGGAGGGGGGGGGGGGGGCTCTGCCTCTGCCTCTAGCTTCTCCCCCCTCCCATCTACATAGAACTTTATAAACACCAACTGTCATCTCCTATCTCAGTAATACAACATTCTTCATTGAATACAGATTTTACCTGTGGATTGAGAATTTTGAGAGTGAAAGGTCAGTCCGGCAGGAGAAAGAAACGGATTTCTCTGATAAAATATATTAAACAGTTGCTTATGTTCACGTGTACTATTGATTTAAATAATAAAAATTAAAATGACAATTACTCTTTAAATGTTTTGGCTATTTTTTCATTAATAATTGTCATAGTGTTAAGGAATTAAAGTGGTTCTGCACTTTGGACAAGTAATACTTGTTAGATGAGTCCATTGACAATATTCAAAATGCCCATCTTGCTAGGACTCCTCAGTGATCTGTGGGAAAACCTGGCAATAAGTATTCAATTTTCCTGCAGCGCCACCACAGGAGAAATTAAAAATTTCACCATGTCCATACACATCAGTGGGTTGTCTGTGTAATTATTCTCCATTCTGGCTAAAAGATGAAGATGCTAAACAGAGAACGCCCCTGAAATAGCTTTGAATTCCCTAATAGGGGACGCAAAAGTGGGTTTTCTAAAGTGGAGAGTCCATTTAGGAAAGAAAATCACAACATCATGCATTCTGTCACTCAGACACTAGATGGCAGCAGAGTACTTTTGTATTTCTCAGCATTTTATTACTGCGTGTCATTATAGAGAGTGGGAGAAATTACAGCGCACTTCCCACAGATCGGCTTTTTAGAATTATTTTTTTGTATTTTCAGGTTGTGTAAGGAATCCTTACACAACCTGAAAATACAAAAAAATAATTCTAAAGGATGAAACAACAAATTCAGTATTTTTTTGTCTGAGTGCTAGCTCTGTCCTCTGGATAAAACTGTAATTTTTCACACTGCAGCTTTTAGAGCAGAAATCAGGGCAGGAGAGTATGAAATATTGAAAAGCCAACGAGCTGAGTAATTCGAGGGGCATGAACTTCCTGGACAGGGTGTAATGGACAGTGTGAGTATTAACTCTTTAATACCAGTATATATATATATATATATATATATATATATACCGTACAGACCAAAAGTTTGGACACGCCTTCTCATTTAAAGATTTTTCTGTATTTTCATGACTATGAAAATTGTACATTCACACTGAAGGCATCAAAACTATGAATTAACACATGTGGAATTATATACTTAACAAAAAAGTGTGAAACAACTGAAAATATGTCTTATATTCTAGGTTCTTCAAAGTAGCCACCTTGTGCTTTGATGACTGCTTTGCACACTCTTGGCATTCTCTTGATGAGCTTCAAGAGGTAGTCACCGGAAATGGTCTTCCAACAATCTTGAAGGAGTTCCCAGAGATGCTTAGCACTTGTTGGCCCTTTTGCCTTCACTCTGCGGTCCAGCTCACCCCAAACCATCTTAATTGGGTTCAGGTCTGGTGACTGTGGAGGCCAGGTCATCTGGCGTAGCACCCCATCACTCTCCACTCACTCTGGAAGAGGTTTTCATCCAGGATATTTCTGTACTTGGCTGCATTCATGTTTCCTTCAATTGCAACCAGTCGTCCTGTCCCTGTAGCTGAAAAACACCCCCATAGCATGATGCTGCCACCACCATGTTTCACTGTTGGGATTGTATTGGGCAGGTGATGAGCAGTGCCTGGTTTTCTCCACACATACCGCTTAAAATTATCCCCAAAAAGTTCTATCTTCATCTCATCAGACCAGAGAATCTTATTTCTCATAGTCTGGGAGTCCTTCATGTGTTTTTCAGCAAACTCTATGCGGGCATTCATATGTCTTGCACTGAGGAGAGCCTTCCCTCGGGCCACTCTGCCATAAAGGTCTGACTGGGGGAGGGCTGCAGTGATAGTTGACTTTCTCCCATCTCCCTACAGCATCTCTGGAGCTCAGCCACAGTGATCTTGGGGTTCTTTTTTACCTCTCTCACCAAAGCTCTTCTCCCACGATTGCTCAGTTTGGCTGGACGGCCAGGTCTAGGAAGGCTACTGGTGGTCCCAAACTTCTTCCATTTACGGAGTATGGAGGCCACTGTACTCTTAGGAACCTTGAGTAATGCAGAAATTCTTTTGTAACCATGGCCAGATCTGTGCCTTGCCACAATTCTGTCTCTGGGAACCAAAACAAATAAAGTCCAGCGGAGGAACCCTTATTTTGGCATTTTTCTTAAAATCTTTTTATTCTTCAACAATCCTTAAAAGAACATCATTCCTTTTCGGACCAGGTATGTACATACAGTGGGCACTTTGGGCAGTGTAGAGCACACAGCTGTCTAGGTATGCGTTTCAACCGTATAGGTCTTCTTCTAGGTCTTCCTTCCTTCTTTTCTTTTTTAATAAATTTTAACAATTTCTACATTTGTTTTTTTTCAGTCAGGATGGGGTGCAGAGTGTACTTTAATGAGAAAAAAAAATGAACTTTTTAGAATTTACCAAATGGCTGCAATGAAACAAAGAGTGAAAAATGTAAAGGGGTCTGAATACTTTCCATACACACTGTATATATACACACACAGTACATATACATATATATATATACACACAATATATATATATAATATTACTGTATTCCAAGAGTCATAACTATCATCTCAATTGGCATAGCTGCGGGGCCTTGACTTGGGCAAGAGGAGAGGTATTTTTTAACAGAATCACGTTGTAACACCTGTAAGGATTATAATGCTTCTTTTTATGGGGTTGTGATTTAAAGGAAAAAAAACAGCAAATAACATTTTTCTTTCTTAACTTTCATAACTTTTCTTAACTTTATTTTTTAAAAGTGACAGAGGGAGGTTCTTGCTGTTCTCTAACCATTTAGATGCCACGATCTACTGACCATAGCCTCTAAAGCGTTAAAATGTGGGTGAGTATGAAAGGGAAAGTAGTAGGAACCATAAAATACATAGCGCAAGCTCCCCCTTATGACAACCTTTGAAGGAAACTTGACTCCTATTTGAGGAAACTCCTGGACATTTTAGGAGAGTCTGCATAGCCACATGTTCAATATAGGTTTTTCTAATGGGCTCTAATCAATATAGGACCTTTGTAGCAAGTCCTCAATTCCTCTGCAGCACCCCCACAGGAGAAATGAGGCATTACATCATAGCTCCCAACCGTCCTAAATCCAAATGGCCATTTCTTGATTTGGGGAGCTGTTACGTTGCTCCATGAGTTCTGTCCCAATTTCAACTATATCTGAGTCCGTATGACATAGATACATCTAGATATATTGATGAAGTTGCATTTCGACATATCAGACATGATGGTGTCTCTAGATCCCCTGCTTTGCGAAGCCACAAACAGCACAGGCCGGAGAGGCTCATTGTGGGAATGAGGCTAAGTGAGGTTTTTCTTTTAGTCAGTGCACTATTATGAGTGTGAAGAAGGGGGACCATTACGTAGTGGTGCTGTTTGGGAATCATCATGTGTGAGGGGAATAGTAGGGGCATCATAATGTGTGAGGAACATTGTGGAACATTGTGGAAGCATAAAAATGTGTGGGAGCATTGAGGTGCATCAAGTGTGAGGGGCATTAAGATGTGTGGTGCATAGTGGGGACATGAAAATGTATATCAGGCATAATGGTTGATGGGTATAGTGGGGTTACCATAATGTGTGAGGGGCACTGTGGAAGCATCATAAAGTGTGGGGGGAAATTTGGAGGCATCATATTGTCTAATGTGTTACTGTGAGGGGTGCTATGTGGCATCATAATGTGTCAGGGGCACTGTGGGGCATCTTAATGTATGGGTGTTTGTGGGGACATCATACTGTGAGAAACATCATAATGTGTGTGTGGTGGCACTGTGTAGGGCATCATATCGTGTGAGGGGCATTGTGAGGCATCATAAATTGTGGAGGGCATTGCTTTGGTATCACCCTGTTTGGGGCCACTGTGTAGGGCATCATAATGTGTGAGGGGCATTGTGATGCATCATAAATTGTGGGGGGCATTGTGAGAGCATCAGTTCGGTCGGGGCACTGTGTAAGGCATCATATTGTGTGAGGTGCATTGTGAGGCATCATAAATTGCGGGGGGCATTGTGACGGCATCAGCTGTGTCATCAGCTGTGTGTGGGGCGCTGTGTGGGGCACTGTGTGGGCATCATAATGCATGAGGGGCATCATAAATTGTGGGGGGCATTGTTTGGTCAACAGCCTGTTAGGGGGCACTGTGTGGGGCATCATAATGCGTGACTGGCATTGTGAGACATCATAAATTGTGAGGGACATTGTGAGGGCATCATCCTGTTTGGGGGCACTGCGTGGGACATCATAATATGTTAGGGGCACTACAGAGGTATCATAATACTGTGAAGGCATCATACTGTGTGGAGGGGCATCATACTGTGTGGGGATGCATTAAATTCCATGGGGCCATGAAAGGGCTATTGTAGTGGGTGGGTACATAAGGGGCTTGGATGTGCTGGGCTTTCCAAATCGAGAGCTGGGACTTCACAGTCTGAATTTAACTCAGACTGTGAAGTCCCAGCTAGGGCATTTGAAACATTTTGTAAGCCTGAGACCCCCATAAAATGGTGATTGTCACCTGGAAATTTCGGATTCTGGAAGCAGACCTCCATGGAAATGAGGATACGGAGATGTTAGGAGGAAGCTTTTGTCACATTCTACCGGGGAATAATGCCTCGGAGAGGAAGGTTTGTCACTGAATTTATTGACAGTGCTGTATACCGGCTCCGGAGACCTAAAAGAGAGGAAGGACTATTACAATAAAGTTAAAAAAAATCCAAAAAAAGTGACTGAAGAAGCATTTACTACTACAGATGCCCATCCAACCCTAGGGGATACAAATCCTGAGGTCGTCCTCCACTGTCAAATTGTCAACAATTATTTTAGCCACAATTATTTCAGCCAGAAACCCACTGATCAGTGCAAAAAAATCCTTTAGCGATGACAAGGAGAAATAATCCCATACTGATCTACCATTGGGTTCAATGTAATGGGTATAAAATCTATATGCAGTGAGCTCCCCCTAGTGGCAACCTTCTTATGAAAAATCTGTGAAAAGCATACATGCTGTAATAATTATGCAGCTATAAGTACCATGATCGCCTGATCCGACTATCACCGGCCTGTACAATACTATCGCCGATAATAGTGCCATCACATTTTCAGCTAGGTGCACCCAAAACAAGTTGACGCACTTGTATCCCCCCTTCCCTTTTGGAAATGCTGTGCTCGTCTATGCAAACAAGTAACCTCTGACAAAATCTACCTTTGGCAGCCATATTGGATACAAACACACATGAGGCTGCTAAATAAACATCTTAAGTAAATTATCCCTAAATAGATATTTTTGGGAGATTTGGTGGCCATATGGTGCAAGGCCTTACATATTCTGCAGATAGGGATTTAGAAGTGTTTTTTTGTTCATGGCTTCCCGTTAGCGTTCAGTTTTTAGACTGGTAGCTATGGTCAAAGCCTTGAGTTTCTTAGCAACCAATCAGAGTTCATCTTTCATTTTTCCATAGCTTTTTTAGAAATGGAAGCTGAGCTCTGATTGGTTGCTATGGACAACAAAGAGAGCTATACTAATAGACATTATCGATAAATGAGGCCTACGCCTCTGTATGAAGCCTGAGACGTAAAGTGGAAGACTCATGCTCTTCTAATAAAACCCTATTGTTAATTAGAGGGAAATAGGATTCAGTGAGGACCCCGGAAAACAATACAAACATAACGTTGTCTCAGGTGGACGCCTCTTTAAATTGATTGTCATAGTCACAGAAAAACACAATAGCTTGACAATAAAAATACATAACCTGGTTTAAAAAAACATGGACTCTTGTTTATTGTAATGTAGTACAAAGCCGCTATATGGACGTGAGCATGCGGCCATGCATAGAAACCTCTCCCTAAACCATTACAACATGGAGCGGGACTGACATGAGCATTTAGGTGGTGTGATACTAGTGCCATTCGTCTCCCCTTGTAACATACCTGGCGGCGTCCTTGCATGGTGGTCCATCTCCCACTGTGCAAGAGGGCGCACTTGATCTCCTGTCCAGAATGTCTCTCTGGCTTCCCTCCATGCTGTCTGTTTGTGTCTGTTTCTGCTGCTTAAGGGCGGCGCCCGATCACTTCCTGCTTTTTGTACCTGCTGTGGGTCACACCCCTTGTGCGTCCTCAGCCTATTGCTGTCTGTCACTTGGTATATAGCTCAGCAGCTCCCTTCTATCCCTGCCTGAGCATAGTGTTTCCTTCAGTGTGTGCTTGCACTCTGAAGGTGCCAGGTCCCGTCTCTTGTCTCCTGCTTTTTGTATCAGTTCCCGTGTCTGAACTGAGTCCTGTATGTCTCCTGCTTTGCGGTATCAGCTCCCGTGTCTGAACTGTGTCCTGTATGTCTCCTGCTTTGCGGTATCAGCTCCTGTGTCTGAACTGAGTCCTGTATGTCTCCTGCTTTGCGGTATCAGCTCCTGTGTCTGAACTGAGTCCTTTCTGTGTTCTCTTGTTTGTCCTGTCTGAACTCGCTCCTAGCCTGTTCCTCCTGCCTTCTAGGGGCCGATTACCTAGACCCGTTCCTGTATCTTGTCTGACCTGTCTGAACACGCTCCTTGCCTGTTCGTTCCGCCTTCTAGTGGCCGATTTCCTAGACCCGCTCCTGTGTCTGGTCTGTCCTGTCTGAACACGCTCCTTGCCTGTTCGTTCCGCCTCTCTGGGGGCCGTATTCCCGGACCCGCTCCTGTATCCCTCTGCAGTGTCGGTCTTCTCCGTACACTCAGTTCCAGTCTGAACTCTCTCCTGTCCTTTACCTGTTTTGCCTCTATGTCCGTTCCCTTCCTTTTTCTGCAGAGTCTGAACTCGTACCTAACTCCTGCTTGTTGTCTCTGCAAGTACTGTGTGAGTATCTGGCTCTGTCTTTCCCTTCCTGTCTGTTCCGTGTGAACAGAGCCCTGTCCTCCCTGCTCAGCCTTGTCTGCACTCTAGCTGTGCTTGCCTGTAACCCTCTGCCTGTATTGCTCCTGAGTCCCGGTGTGTACTGGGTCCTATCCCGCCTGTGTTCCTACCTGCTAGTGCCTCCCTGTCTGCACTCTAGCTGTGCTTGCCTTTACCCCCCTGCCTGCATACCCGCCTGCCTGCATACCAGTCGTGCCTGCCTATACCCACCAGTCTGTGTGCCAGCCTACCAGCCTGTTCCTGTATTCCCCTGTGTGGGTCAACAGCCGTGTCCGGGGTCTGTCCTGGAGTAGCACCTGGTCCCTCTGCTCGGTTCCTCCTTGGTGCACTGGCGTCGTATGCCGTCGTGCGACCCTGGTCGGATCGGGTGAATACTTAGTCACGCCCCTCCAGGCATTCACTCTCCGGCACGGTCCAGTGGAATCACTA
Source organism: Phyllobates terribilis (assembly GCF_046119375.1). Taxonomy (NCBI): domain Eukaryota; kingdom Metazoa; phylum Chordata; class Amphibia; order Anura; family Dendrobatidae; genus Phyllobates; species Phyllobates terribilis. Next base: position 57,044,408 of record NW_027362762.1, read on the forward strand.
CCAATCACACGCACACGCCGCTTAGCCCGGGCGTGTGCATAACAGCATGCTCAGGCCATGGTTCCCGTTGAGCCCCACGGCCTTCGCTCTTTGAGAAGTTTTTCCAGCGAATACATGCATTAAAATAAATAAATAAATTTTTTTCCCCCTTTAGCTGAGTTCCAGGCGAATTACGCACCCGTCCAGATGGATCTATCAGCTCTCGTTCCTGCGGATCCGCCACGTTACTATGGGGATCCAAGACAGTGTCGTGCATTTGTGGAGCAATGCATGCTACACTTTAAGGCCTACCCTCTCTATTTTCCTTCCGATTGGGCTAAAGTGGCCTTTATGATTGACTACCTAGCGGGTGATGCCTTGAAATGGGTCACCCCCCTATGGGAAGCATGGGATCCTGTCATCCTTGACCTGCAGGCCTTCCTGGTGGCCTTTCGTATGGTCTTCGAGGACCCTAACTCTGAAGCCCCTGCTGAAGCTTCACTTCCCAATATCCCGGAGCAGCCCCGACGGGTAATGTGTGTGGGTAGCGCAATAGTCCTCCAGCCCAATGAGACTACTGCCCACCCAGAATCCTCACAGGGTGACTACGCTTTCCGGAATACTTCTCTCAACCTCAAGAGGCAGTCCAGACGTGCTAGACTTAGAGGCAAGCCGTCACGCCAGGGTCTGTCCTCCCTGAGACCTCCTGACCCCAACCTTGAAGTCCCTACTGAAGCTTCATCTCCCTGTATCCCGGAGAAACCCCAATGGGTAATGTGCGTGGGTAGTGCACCAGTTCTCCTGGCCGAAGAGACTTCTGCCCATCCAGACTCCACACAGGAGAACTTCCTGCACCCGGCATCAGATGCTTCTTTCTCTTTAACCGGTGTGCATGTCCAAGGATGCTCCAAAGCTGTGGTTACCTCAGAGTCTGTGCACCTCTACTACCTGGCGGAGGATCCCCTGTTGCCTCCTGAACCCTCCGGGATACCACTCGATGACAAATGGAGAGAGACTTCTCTACACCCGGTACTCAATACTTTGTCCGCTTCGTCCTGTGAGCCTGACAATGGGTACCCCAAAGTGGTAGTTACCTCCGAGTCTCTACACCCCTCCGACCAGGCGGAGGATCTCCAGTTGTCTCCTGAACCCTTCGGGGTGCTACCTGGTAGCGAAAGGACAGAGACTCCCCTATACTCTGTACCTGATACCTCGCTCGCTTCGTCCAGTGAGTCCAACCTAGTGTACTCCGAAGCAGAGGTTACTCCTGAGTCTCTACACCCCTCCGACCAGGCGGAGGACCTCCAGTTGTGTTCAGAATCCTTCGGGGTGCCACCTGGTGGTGAATGGACAGAGACTTTCCTATATCCTGGATCTGATACCTCGCTTGCTTCGTCCAGTGAGTCCGACCTAGTGTACTCTGAAGCAGAGGTTACCCGTGAGTCTCTACACCCCTCTGACCAGGCGGAGGACCGCCAGCTGTCTCCAGAACCCTTCGGGGTGCCACCTGGTGGTGAATGGACAGAGACTTTCCTATACTCGGTACCCGATACCTCGCCTGCTTCCTCCAGTGAGTCCGACCTAGTGTACTCTGAAGCAGTTGTTTTCTCTGAGCCTCTGCACTCTTCTGACCCGGCGGAGGACCTCCAGTTGTTTCCTGAATCCTCCGGGATACCACCAGATAACAAAGAGACAGTGACTTTTCCTCATTATGTACCTGATAACCCGTCTATTTCTTCCTGTGAGCTTGACAAGATGTACCTCGAAGCAGAGATTACCCTTAAGTCTCTGTCCCCCTCCAACCCAGTGAACGACTGGTCCTCGAATTCCCTGCGGAAGATTCTGGCAGGCCTGAAGAAGAGGGGGCGTAAGGGGGGAGGTACTGTAACATACCTGGCGGCGTCCTTGCATGGTGGTCCATCTCCCACTGTGCAAGAGGGCGCACTTGATCTCCTGTCCAGAATGTCTCTCTGGCTTCCCTCCATGCTGTCTGTTTGTGTCTGTTTCTGCTGCTTAAGGGCGGCGCCCGATCACTTCCTGCCTTTTGTACCTGCTGTGGGTCACACCCCTTGTGCGTCCTCAGCCTATTGCTGTCTGTCACTTGGTATATAGCTCAGCAGCTCCCTTCTATCCCTGCCTGAGCATAGTGTTTCCTTCAGTGTGTGCTTGCACTCTGAAGGTGCCAGGTCCCGTCTCTTGTCTCCTGCTTTTTGTATCAGTTCCCGTGTCTGAACTGAGTCCTGTATGTCTCCTGCTTTGCGGTATCAGCTCCCGTGTCTGAACTGTGTCCTGTATGTCTCCTGCTTTGCGGTATCAGCTCCTGTGTCTGAACTGAGTCCTGTATGTCTCCTGCTTTGCGGTATCAGCTCCTGTGTCTGAACTGAGTCCTTTCTGTGTTCTCTTGTTTGTCCTGTCTGAACTCGCTCCTAGCCTGTTCCTCCTGCCTTCTAGGGGCCGATTACCTAGACCCGTTCCTGTATCTTGTCTGACCTGTCTGAACACGCTCCTTGCCTGTTCGTTCCGCCTTCTAGTGGCCGATTTCCTAGACCCGCTCCTGTGTCTGGTCTGTCCTGTCTGAACACGCTCCTTGCCTGTTCGTTCCGCCTCTCTGGGGGCCGTATTCCCGGACCCGCTCCTGTATCCCTCTGCAGTGTCGGTCTTCTCCGTACACTCAGTTCCAGTCTGAACTCTCTCCTGTCCTTTACCTGTTTTGCCTCTATGTCCGTTCCCTTCCTTTTTCTGCAGAGTCTGAACTCGTACCTAACTCCTGCTTGTTGTCTCTGCAAGTACTGTGTGAGTATCTGGCTCTGTCTTTCCCTTCCTGTCTGTTCCGTGTGAACAGAGCCCTGTCCTCCCTGCTCAGCCTTGTCTGCACTCTAGCTGTGCTTGCCTGTAACCCTCTGCCTGTATTGCTCCTGAGTCCCGGTGTGTACTGGGTCCTATCCCGCCTGTGTTCCTACCTGCTAGTGCCTCCCTGTCTGCACTCTAGCTGTGCTTGCCTTTACCCCCCTGCCTGCATACCCGCCTGCCTGCATACCAGTCGTGCCTGCCTATACCCACCAGTCTGTGTGCCAGCCTACCAGCCTGTTCCTGTATTCCCCTGTGTGGGTCAACAGCCGTGTCCGGGGTCTGTCCTGGAGTAGCACCTGGTCCCTCTGCTCGGTTCCTCCTTGGTGCACTGGCGTCGTATGCCGTCGTGCGACCCTGGTCGGATCGGGTGAATACTTAGTCACGCCCCTCCAGGCATTCACTCTCCGGCACGGTCCAGTGGAATCACTACCAATGACACGCACACGCCGCTTAGCCCGGGCGTGTGCATAACACCCCTTTGGTACAACGTAAATGCGGGATGCCAATCAGTTGCCATGGAAGCCATGGATCTGCAAAAAGCACCTGTTGCCGCCATCTTAGTAGCCCCGTGAAGCTCAGCTAGAGGCTGGGCTTCATTAGAGACCATGATTTTCACTATATACCATACTTCAAAATTCAGTATTGCTGCATCTGTAAAAGTCAGATCCATCAAAGTATAAAATGTATTAACTTATAAGATAAATACGGCAAAAAAAAAAGAGAAACACCAAAATTGTCGTTTTTGCACTCCCACAAAAATGCAATAAAAAACAGTCAAAATGTAATATGTACCCCAAAAGGCTACCAATAAAAACTGTAGCTTAGCATGCAAAAAAACAAACAAACCCTCACAAAGTTCCATTAATGGAAAAATAATAAAAAATGATGCGTCTTAAAAAATGGCGACAAACAAATATTTAATTTTGTTTTACAAAATTTTGAATTTTTTTAAGTCATTAAAATAATAAAAAAATAGTACAGTATCACCATAATTGTACTGACCTGGAGAATCATGTTGCCAGGTCATTTTTACTGACCAATGAATGCGGTACAATCAAAACCCCAAAAATCATAGTGAATTGTTTTTTTACCCACTATTTCACTCCACCTGGACACACAGTCGATGGTTCGCTCATCAGAGAGAATCAGATCGATTATGTAAATGACACTCAGATTAAATTCTCATCAGTTTTATCCGAGTGTCACCTTACTATTGATTGGATTCTCTCGCATGAGAAAAATGCAGCACAAGTGCCAAGAAGATGAAGAACTTTCTCCATCTTCTCCATTGTCTGTGTCCACGTAAATCGAACCAGAAATCTCCCCTATAATACAAAGACCGCTGCTTTGCTAGAACTTTCTTCTTTAACCTTTCTGCATCCTACGTCTACTTAAGCATAGCAAAAAAAAATAAAATTGAAAAGAAAGATAAACAACATGGACTTGCTCCTTATGTTCAAATCTACAGTAAAATGCACGGAGTAGATTGGGAATAAATTGCCCTCACGAAATTGACAGGTATGACAGATAATTCTATGAGCCATGAAATCAAGGAGGATTTCTGCTGAGATACACGAATCTGCACTACACGGACATAGTACATGCAAATTCATGCTTGCAGAACACAGGGCAAGCAGTGTATAAGGAATAAATGTTGCGTTCCGGACCATATTAATATTTTACTAGTCTTGTCAGTTACTTTTATGACCTTTATTCACACTTGACAACTCTCCCACAATATCCAGGAGGCTCCTATTAAAAGAAAAGTCCTCCCAGGCTAAAGGAAGAATTGGTAAGGCTTCAGGATGGCACCAACTCTCCCAGACCTCCCCAAAAGTTGTGGAGGAGGTGTGCCAAAAATGTGGAGAGGACGTGAAATACCCATGAATGGGGCTATGAGTAAAAATTTGTAGATACCTACCAAAGGGGTACAAAGCATGCCACATGCAATGTCCTCCCAAAGGGGTACAAGGTATGCCACATGCAGTGTCCTCCTAAAAGGGAACAAAGCATGTCACATGCAGTGTCCTCCCAAATGGGTACAAAGCATGTCACATGCAGTGTCCTCCCAAAGGGAAACAAAGAGTGCCACATGCAATGTCCTCCCAAAGGGAAACAAAGCATGTCACATGCAGTGTCCTCCCAAAGGGAAACAAAGCGTGCCACATGCAGTGTCCTCCCAAAGGGAAACAAAGCATGCCACATGCAGTGTCCTCCCAAAGAGGCGCAATGTGTGACATATTCAGTGTCCTCCCAAAGGAGTACAAAGCGTGCCACATGCAGTGTCCTCCCAAAGGGAAACAAAGCGTGCCACATGCAGGGTCCTCCCAAAGGGAAACAAAGCATGCCACATGCAATGTCCTCCCAAAGGGAAACAAAGCGTGCCACATGCAGGGTCCTCCCAAAGGGAAACAAAGCATGCCACATGCAATGTCCTCCCAAAGGGGTACTAAGCGTGCCACATGCAATGTCCTCCCAAAGGGGTATAAAGCAGGCCACATACAGTGTCCTCCCAAAGGGGTACAAAGCGTGCCACATGCAGTGTCCTCCCAAAGGGAACCAAAGCATGCCACATGCAGTGTCCTCCCAAAGGGGTACAAAGCATGCCAAATGCAGTGTCCTCTCAAAGGGAACCAAAGCGTGCCACATGCAGTGTCCTCCCAAAGGGGTTCAAAGCGTGCCACATGTAGTGTCCTCCCAAAGGGGTACAAAGCATGCCACATGTAGTGTCCTCCCAAAGGGGTACAAAGCATGTCACATGCAGAGTCCTCCCAAAGGGGTACAAAGCGTGCCACATGCAGTGTCCTCCCAAAGGGAACCAAAGCATGCCACATGCAATGTCCTCCCAAAGGGAAACAAAGCATGCCACATGCAATGTCCTCCCAAAGGGAAACAAAGCGTGCCACATGCAGGGTCCTCCCAAAGGGAAACAAAGCATGCCACATGCAATGTCCTCCCAAAGGGAAACAAAGCATGCCACATGCAATGTCCTCCCAAAGGGAAACAAAGCGTGCCACATGCAGGGTCCTCCCAAAGGGAAACAAAGCATGCCACATGCAATGTCCTCCCAAAGGGGTACTAAGCGTGCCACATGCAATGTCCTCCCAAAGGGGTATAAAGCAGGCCACATACAGTGTCCTCCCAAAGGGGTACAAAGCGTGCCACATGCAGTGTCCTCCCAAAGGGAACCAAAGCATGCCACATGCAGTGTCCTCCCAAAGGGGTACAAAGCATGCCAAATGCAGTGTCCTCTCAAAGGGAACCAAAGCGTGCCACATGCAGTGTCCTCCCAAAGGGGTTCAAAGCGTGCCACATGTAGTGTCCTCCCAAAGGGGTACAAAGCGTGCCATATGCAGTGTCCTCCCAAAGGGGTTCAAAGCGTGCCATATGCAGTGTCCTCCCAAAGTGGTACAAAGCATGCCAAATGCAGTGTCCTCTCAAAGGGAACCAAAGCGTGCCACATGCAGTGTCCTCCCAAAGGGGTACAAAGCATGCCAAATGCAGTGTCCTCTCAAAGGGAACCAAAGCGTGCCACATGTAGTGTCCTCCCAAAGGGAAACAAAGCGTGCCACATGCAGGGTCCTCCCAAAGGGGTACATAGAGTGCCACATGCAGTGTCCTCCCAAAGGGAAACAAAGCATGTCACATGCAGTGTCCTCCCAAAGAAGTACAAATGACAGACAGGACTCTGGGATGGAGCAACCTGGAGGATCACAGCAGCGGGGTTAGTACACCTATATTAGTAAGTTATATAAATTTCTTTTTACAGATGAGACCTCGTTATAGATGACATTTAGGACCACCTCTCATCTAGCAATGGAGAACGACCACAAAGGATTTCTTTCTTTTTGAAGGACTCAGTAATGAGCCCCTTGATTTCAGAGGGAATTGTGTAATTATTAGTTTCCCCTGTGGAGGTACTGCAAGGAAATTTAACATATAAGATAGGAGTACAGTGCTCCCTTTGTCAGGATACCATTCCCACAAAAAATGTCCAAAGCAAACAAGCAAGTCCTATTGGAAATTAGTCTCTTGGCAAAACACAAGTAAAGTCAGTTTCAAGTTCTACATTGCACAGAGGTAAAACTACATAAGAAAATCCAGGGAGACAAGAATATATAAGATCAATGTCCTAATGACAAAATGTTTCCAGTAATGACATCAGCTACTATTACTTGAAAGATTATCTCATTAATATTCACCTACAAAAAATAACAAAATGTTATCAGATCTAAATATTTATATTCATAAAGAGAATGAAAAGTTCCTGAAAAAAACCCACAAAAAAATAAGCTGCCATACTCCATCATGCAACTAGATGGCGATATATACTCAATATTCTGACTCATAATAAAGAATTTTCCCTTATTTTTTGGTCAAATCTGATATAATCTTTAAATCAATACAACTATAAAAACAGAATAAAGGTTTATTACTGATTATGATTTTCAGTCTATAGAGGAATGCCTTATAGTATATATTATAGTATGCTTACAAAAAGCTCATATTTAAATATATTCTTCATATGATTTTTCCCTTGAAGTTGTTTTATTCTTGTACATAGGAGCAGTATTATAGCAGTTATATTCTTGTACATAGGGGCAGTATTATAGTAGTTATATTCTTGTACATAGGGGCAGTATTATAGTAGTTATATTCTTGTACATAGGGGGCAGTATTATAGTAGTTATATTCTTGTACATAGGAGCAGTATTATAGTAGTTATATTCTTGTATATAGGGGCAGTATTATAGTAGTTATATTCTTGTACATAGGAGCAGTATTATAGTAGTTATATTCTTGTACATAGGAGCAGTATTATACTAGTTATATTCTTGTATATAGGGGGCAGTATTATAGTAGTTATATTCTTGTATATAGGGGCAGTATTATAGTAGTTATATTCTTGTATATAAGAGCAGTATTATAGTAGTTATATTCTTGTATATAGGAGCAGTATTATAGTAGTTATATTCTTGTACATAGGGGCAGTATTATAGTAGTTATATTCTTGTACATAGGGGGCAGTATTATAGTAGTTATATTCTTGTACATAGGGGCAGTATTATAGCAGTTATATTCTTGTACATAGGGGGCAGTATTATAGTAGTTATATTCTTGTACATAGGGGCAGTATTATAGTAGTTATATTCTTGTACATAGGAGCAGTATTATAGTAGTTATATTCTTGTACATAGGGGCAGTATTATAGTAGTTATATTGCTGTACATAGGGGCAGTATTATAGTAGTTATATTACTGTACATAGGAGCAGTATTATAGTAGTTATATTCTTGTACATAGGAGCAGTATTATAGTAGTTATATTCTTGTACATAGGGGCAGTATTATAGTAGTTATATTCCTGTACATAGGGGCAGTATTATAGCAGTTATATTACTGTACATAGGAGCAGTATTATAGTAGTTATATTCTTGTACATAGGAGCAGTATTATAGTAGTTATATTCTTGTACATAGGAGCAGTATTATAGTAGTTATATTCCTGTACATAGGGGCAGTATTATAGTAGTTATATTCTTGTACACAGGGGCAGTATTATAGTAGTTATATTCTTGTATATAGGAACAGTATTATAGTAGTTATATTCTTGCACATAGGGGGCAGTATTATAGTAGTTATATTCTCGTACATAGGAGCAGTATTATAGTAGTTATATTCCTGTACATAGGGGGCAGTATTATAGTAGTTATATTCTTGTACATAGGGACAGTGTTATAGTAATTATATTCTTGTACATAGGGGCAGTATTATAGTAGTTATATTCTTGTACATAGGGGGCAGTATTATAGTAGTTATATTCTTGTACATAGGGGGCAGTATTATAGTAGTTATATTCTTGTACATAGGGGGCAGTATTATAGTAGCTATATTCTTGTACATAGGGGGCAGTATTATAGTAGTTATATTCTTGTACATAGGAGCAGTATTATAGTAGTTATATTCTTGTTCATAGGGGGCAGTATTATAGTAGTTATATTCTCGTACATAGGAGCAGTATTATAGTAGTTATATTCCTGTACATAGGGGGCAGTATTATAGTAGTTATATTCTTGTACATAGGGACAGTGTTATAGTACTTATATTCTTGTACATAGGGGCAGTATTATTGTAGTTATATTCTTGTACATAGGGGCAGTATTATAGTAGTTATATTCTTGTACATAGGGGGCAGTATTATAGTAGTTATATTCTTGTACATAGGGGGCAGTATTGTAGTAGTTATATTCTTGTACATAGGAGCAGTATTATAGTAGTTATATTCTTGTTCATAGGGGGCAGTATTATAGTAGTTATATTCTTATACATAGGAGCAGTATTATAGTAGTTATATTCTTGTACATAGGGGGCAGTATTATAGTAGTTATATTCCTGTACATAGAGACAGTGTTATAGTAATTATATTCTTGTACATAGGGGGCAGTATTATTGTAGTTATATTCTTGTACATAGGGGCAGTATTATAGTAGTTATATTCTTGTACATAGGAGCAGTATTATAGCAGTTATATTCCTGTACATAGGGAGCAGTATTATAGTAGTTATATTCTTGTATATAGGAGTAGTATTATAGTAGTTATATTCCTGTACATAGGGAGCAGTATTATACTAGTTATAATCTTGTACATAGGGATAGTGTTATAGTAATTATATTCTTGTACATAGGGGCAGTATTATTGTAGTTATATTCTTGTACATAGGGGCAGTATTATAGTAGTTATATTCCTGTACATAGGAGCAGTATTATAGCAGTTATATTCTTGTACATAGGAGCAGTATTATAGTAGTTATATTCTTGTACATAGGGACAGTGTTATAGTAATTATGTTCTTCTACATAGGGGCAGTATTATTGTAGTTATATTCTTGTACATAGGGGCAGTATTATAGTAGTTATATTCCTGTACATAGGGGGCAGTATTATAGTAGTTATATTCTTGTACATAGGAGCAGTATTATAGTAGTTATATTCTTGTACATAGGGACAGTATTATAGTAGTTATATTCTTGTACATAGGAACAGTATTATAGTAGTTATATTACTGTACATAGGAGCAGTATTATAGTAGTTATATTCTTGTACATAGGAGCAGTATTATAGTAGTTATATTCTTGTACATAGGGGCAGTATTATAGTAGTTATATTCCTGTACATAGGGGCAGTATTATAGTAGTTATATTCTTGTACATAGGGGCAGTATTATAGTAGTTATATTCTTGTACATAGGGGCAGTATTATAGTAGTTATATTCTTGTACATAGGGGGCAGTATTATAGTAGTTATATTCCTGTACGTAGTGGGCAGTATTATAGTAGTTATATTCTTGTACATAGGGGCAGTATTATAGTAGTTATATTCTTGTACATAGGGGGCAGTATTATAGTAGTTATATTCCTGTACATAGAGACAGTGTTATAGTAATTATATTCTTGTACATAGGGGGCAGTATTATAGTAGTTATATTCTTGTACATAGGAGCAGTATTATAGTAGTTATATTCTTGTACATAGGAGCAGTATTATAGCAGTTATATTCCTGTACATAGTGGGCAGTATTATAGTAGTTATATTCTTGTACATAGGAGCAGTATTATAGCAGTTATATTCTTGTACATAGGGGGCAGTATTATAGCAGTTATATTCTTGTACATAGGGGCAGTATTATAGTAGTTATATTCTTGTACATAGGAGCAGTATTATAGTAGTGATATTCTTATATATAGGGGCGGTATTATAGTAGTTATATTTTTGTACATAGGGGCAGTATTATAGTAGTTATATTCTTGTACATAGGAGCAGTATTATAGTAGTTATATTCCTGTACATAGGGGGCAGTATTATAGTAGTTATATTCTTGTACATAGGGACAGTGTTATAGTAATTATATTCTTGTACATAGGGGCAGTATTATAGTAGTTATATTCTTGTACATAGGGGGCAGTATTATAGTAGTTATATTCTTGTACATAGGGGGCAGTATTATAGTAGTTATATTCTTGTACATAGGGGGCAGTATTATAGTAGTTATATTCTTGTACATAGGGGGCAGTATTATAGTAGTTATATTCTTGTACATAGGAGCAGTATTATAGTAGTTATATTCTTGTTCATAGGGGGCAGTATTATAGTAGTTATATTCTCGTACATAGGAGCAGTATTATAGTAGTTATATTCCTGTACATAGGGGGCAGTATTATAGTAGTTATATTCTTGTACATAGGGACACTGTTATAGTACTTATATTCTTGTACATAGGGGCAGTATTATTGTAGTTATATTCTTGTACATAGGGGCAGTATTATAGTAGTTATATTCTTGTACATAGGGGGCAGTATTATAGTAGTTATATTCTTGTACATAGGGGGCAGTATTGTAGTAGTTATATTCTTGTACATAGGAGCAGTATTATAGTAGTTATATTCTTGTTCATAGGGGGCAGTATTATAGTAGTTATATTCTTATACATAGGAGCAGTATTATAGTAGTTATATTCTTGTACATAGGGGGCAGTATTATAGTAGTTATATTCCTGTACATAGAGACAGTGTTATAGTAATTATATTCTTGTACATAGGGGGCAGTATTATTGTAGTTATATTCTTGTACATAGGGGCAGTATTATAGTAGTTATATTCTTGTACATAGGAGCAGTATTATAGCAGTTATATTCCTGTACATAGGGAGCAGTATTATAGTAGTTATATTCTTGTATATAGGAGTAGTATTATAGTAGTTATATTCCTGTACATAGGGAGCAGTATTATACTAGTTATAATCTTGTACATAGGGATAGTGTTATAGTAATTATATTCTTGTACATAGGGGCAGTATTATTGTAGTTATATTCTTGTACATAGGGGCAGTATTATAGTAGTTATATTCCTGTACATAGGAGCAGTATTATAGCAGTTATATTCTTGTACATAGGAGCAGTATTATAGTAGTTATATTCTTGTACATAGGGACAGTGTTATAGTAATTATGTTCTTCTACATAGGGGCAGTATTATTGTAGTTATATTCTTGTACATAGGGGCAGTATTATAGTAGTTATATTCCTGTACATAGGGGGCAGTATTATAGTAGTTATATTCTTGTACATAGGAGCAGTATTATAGTAGTTATATTCTTGTACATAGGGACAGTATTATAGTAGTTATATTCTTGTACATAGGAACAGTATTATAGTAGTTATATTACTGTACATAGGAGCAGTATTATAGTAGTTATATTCTTGTACATAGGAGCAGTATTATAGTAGTTATATTCTTGTACATAGGGGCAGTATTATAGTAGTTATATTCCTGTACATAGGGGCAGTATTATAGTAGTTATATTCTTGTACATAGGGGCAGTATTATAGTAGTTATATTCTTGTACATAGGGGCAGTATTATAGTAGTTATATTCTTGTACATAGGGGGCAGTATTATAGTAGTTATATTCCTGTACGTAGTGGGCAGTATTATAGTAGTTATATTCTTGTACATAGGGGCAGTATTATAGTAGTTATATTCTTGTACATAGGGGCAGTATTATAGTAGTTATATTCCTGTACATAGAGACAGTGTTATAGTAATTATATTCTTGTACATAGGGGGCAGTATTATAGTAGTTATATTCTTGTACATAGGAGCAGTATTATAGTAGTTATATTCTTGTACATAGGAGCAGTATTATAGCAGTTATATTCCTGTACATAGTGGGCAGTATTATAGTAGTTATATTCTTGTACATAGGAGCAGTATTATAGCAGTTATATTCTTGTACATAGGGGGCAGTATTATAGCAGTTATATTCTTGTACATAGGGGCAGTATTATAGTAGTTATATTCTTGTACATAGGAGCAGTATTATAGTAGTGATATTCTTATATATAGGGGCGGTATTATAGTAGTTATATTTTTGTACATAGGGGCAGTATTATAGTAGTTATATTCTTGTATATAGAGGCAGTATTACAGTATTTATATTCTTGTACATAGGGGCAGTATTATAGTAGTTATATTCTTGTACATAGGAGCAGTATTATAGCAGTTATATTCTTGTACATAGGGGGCAGTATTATAGTAGTTATATTTTTGTACATAGGAGCAGTATTATAGTAGTTATATTCTTGTACATAGGAGCAGTATTATAGTAGTTATATTCTTGTACATAGGGGCAGTATTATAGTAGTTATAGTCTTGTATATAGAGGCAGTATTATAGTAGTTATATTTTTGTACATAGGGGCAGTATTACAGTATTTATATTCTTGTACATATGTCTCTCTACCTGAATGACCTGACACATTTATGGATTACATGGATAGTCTATTGATGTCAATAAGCACCAGTTAATGGTTTATTTCCCTCGTAATGTCATTTTCCTCTACAGACTATAGCTGATCACAGGGGCTCCGAACAGTGGTATAACCTCCAATCAATTAATTTTGATGGACGGTTCTAAATAAAGTCAGCCTAATTGCTATCACAAAGGGCACAACACTTGCCCTTGTGTGACGAGGTGCCACAAATTCTGGCATTTAAAGTTAAGAGATCAAGAACATCCTAGTAATTGTATAGCAGTTTAGTATAGACAGTGCACAGTCCTGTTATTAGGTAATGTTATTTATCGCGCTCATGTTTGGTTACTGTATGTAAGTATTATTTGAGCACTGTGTAGTGGTTTTATTTTACATTCCAGTGCATAGGGGTACTAATGTATGTGTCAGGGATTTACCACAAATATCACAGCCCGGGAAGGTCACGTGAACCACCTGCTGTGATCTTTGGAGCGAACAGCTCTCTGTTACCCCCTATCGTCCAGACAGTTACACGATTGGCCAACGATTAATGGAGGCCACAGGCTATTTGCACTAACAGTCCGGTTATCGGAAAACTAACAGTGGGTGTATGGTATATATACCTCCGGATTCCAACACATGGAATATGTGTATATACCCCCGTATGATCACCGCAATAACCCAAGACTACTCGCTGCCTCCACCAGTCGTGTTTTAATCAGGCTGACTGGAGGTCTGGTTTCTGGTAGCGTATGGCTTTGAGGCGCGGTTACAGAACAAAAGGAACTGAACTGTTATATTTAATCCAAAAGGGGCAGTGTTTATAACAAACATACAAGAGATTTTACAAAGGGGACAAAAAAATACAGCATATGCAGTTAGATAAAATAAAAGGGATAAAACAATAGAAATTTACTATACCGATCAGAGATATGATTCAGCCTAGCGAAGGAGAGCCCTCCGTTTGAAGAACGTCCAGCTGACGGAAAATCGTGCATACACCGAAATGTATCTCTCTACAGGAACCCAGATCATAATTCGACTTGATGACCTTATGTGGGCAGGATTGTGGGCTGTCCTCAGCCCTTTAGGATTTTATGAAATCTCCAACTTCTGTGATAGCTTCTCTCAGGATGATCCCAGAAGTTTGAGATTGCCACCATATTGTCCATCGGGATTTTACCTTTCCATAGATAGTAAATGTCAGGAAAACGACACCCACTTTTGGGTCAGACCTTGCAGCTCTCTGGCGCCCCCTTATCCTGCTGGTCAAACACGGTATTGACCGAGGATAAGCACGGGTGCAGCTGCTCTAATTTATGTTGACTATTGCGGCACGTGATGTGACAGGACGTATATATACCTCCAGTTCCTTCCAGGAACGTATATATACCTCTGACCAGCCACCCTCAAACCACAATATCACATAAATACTGGTATGCTGCCACCACCGATAGCTTAACAGGTGGATCGGGTACCTGGTAGGTAACGTGAATTAGCGGGTGAGGAACGTGTTTGCTCGACATAGGACAAGAAGGACGAAACTGGTAAATAATGAATGATTTACTCCCAAAAGGGGGGCAGTGTTTACAAAATATATACAAGATATTATAAAGGAGACAATTTACATATATGCATAAACAGTTATTAAAATAAAAGGGATAAGTAATAGCAAAACCTGCTTCACAAGGTGATGGTCTCAGATTCTGTGGGGGGGATGGCTCCCCGGAAATTAGATTTGATTCCTCCACGCAGCATGTAGTGCATGCGTCTGACGTCCCTGGTTGGAATGACTTGAAAATGGCCGATTTGCTTTTTAGTAACAGGGCCAAATTATTAGGAACCACCCATATTGTCTACCTCACACGGGGGCTCGGTTTTGTGAAACCACCCAGCTGCATAGAACATAGAAACCTTCAGATTTCATATCTTGGTGTGGGTGGGTCCCACATCCAAGATGGAGACATCATGTTGGCCGTCACCAATATTCATGAAGATTGATATTAAATATGAAACCTCTATGACGCTCAGAAGCTCAGAATCCATTATCTCAGTTCCCGGTCATTCCTCAGTTATGCAAGTTATACTATTGTAATGGGAAAAAGGTGAGCGTTCCAAAAATGTGGTCCCGGTGTTTCTGACAGACCTGTGCGTTATTTAAATTGACATTAAACATTTGTACAATTAAACAATGGAGTTTTTTGGAGGGACTTTCCGGTTTGTACCAGTGCTTGCCCTGGACTGAGGTTTTATGGTGGGTCATAAAGATTCCTGGGTTGGGGTAAAGCAAAAGTGAGTTCTATGTACTCTCTACAAACGGATAGGGGGTGGGGGTGTTTCTTTTTCTTTGAGACATCTCTCGTTTTTTAAAACTCGGGCAAAAATACCTTTTGCCTGACAGTAAACATGGCATAGCTTGTGTCAGTTATATGTTCACTGAGTATTTGGAGCTCATAGGCAGGGGCTTCAGTTATGAAAAAATATGCATATTCTTCCACTATTAGCCCTCAGGCCGAAAATGAATGTCTCATCACAATCGGATTTATACAAATTTCGATATTCAATATTTCCTTTTTTGAAGACATTACGGCTGAGCGAAGCTGTTCTTATGAAAAGAATGTGTATACTGGGTGACTATAGCTCTTTCTAATTGGTGTAAGGTATCTGCTTTAATCCTCTTGAAACTTAAAAGGCCTTTTTCTGTCTTAACTATTTGTCCAATCTGTAACTCTTTGTCCATTCACAATGGACATCCACGTCCTCCTAGCCAGGGTCTATTGTAAATCTCAGTCTTTCTTACATCTACTTTCAGTCATCCGGCTTCAAAAGAACTACATGCATTTTAACTAAGATGGTTCGCATCTCTTTGCCAATTGTACAATCCTGCATCTAAGAGTGTCAACTGACTGGAAATCTGTGTGATAAGAAAAAGGAGGGGGGTGAGTGACTTCCGAGATTTTTAATATTTTCTATGAGAGTATGGCACTGCTATTTGAACACCATACTGAATAATTAGGCACAGTAATCTATGCGCCAACTGTAGACACTACACAATATAACATAAGGGTTTGGATATTGAAGCAAAATTAAAGGTAAAAAGCCCATGTCTTCTTTTAATTTAGTCTCTAGATGACCCTGCCCTCCCAGATGTAATCACTATATGTTCCTGTCCATAAATCTTTACATGGCAGGCGCCGATGCAGCATGACCCATATCAATACAACTTCACAAACCCCATGAAGTCACCAGACTACCCACAGACATATAGGAGGAAATGGTTAATTGAAAGTGCATTAAAGCCTTCCACTGATTTACAATTGACTTTTGTCCAAATCTAGAGTACATAAATCAACGGCAATGGAGGCTTATTGATCGGGATGACATTTTGTATCCGCTGGGGATGAAATACGGGAAAAGAACATTCCTACTAAAAGTTGTTGTGTGTCTCCACATGCATTTAGCACTGACGATTATAGAGAAGCATAGACATCATATTCTGCCTAGGACCTCAACATTAAAGGGGTTTTCAGCCTTTTTAATTAAAAGGATGTGAAGCCATCCTGATTAAGGAATTAAAGAAGCCATACTTACCCCCGGAATATGCCCTCCTCGCCTTAGGGCTCTTCAGAGTCGGAAATGATGATGTCACAACCACTAGTGATCTCATGGCTGACGCCACTGATTGGCTGCAGGATAAGATGACTAGAGTCGGCCAACATCACTTCTAGTCTAGCGGAGACTTTCGGAGTAGCAACACTGATGGATGCCAGGGGAAAATATGGCTTTTATTCTTTTATCAGGATGGTGACTTTTTATAAAGAGGGGAAAACCTCTTTAAAGATAAATTGAACATTATGTAAAACATAAACAAATATCACCATAAATCATACATTAAATGCTTTAATCTACACCGAGCAGCAGTGAAGGTGGTTAGAGATGTAACATTAAAAGGGTTCTTGGCTTTGGAGAGTCTCTTTTGGTTACAAAAAACATCAGAAAATAAGCTGATCACCGAGTGTCCCAGCGATCAGCGGAGAAACGCTGCAGCAGTTCTTTGTATTCCCCGCACTGCCCCCACAGGGGAAATAAAGCATTACACGGTTCTTAATAAAATTAATGTGCGTCCAAATAATGTGTTGGGTCTTCCAGAGTGAGAGATACTCTTGGCAGAGGCTATCTGCTCCAGTCAACATGCATCTGTCACCAGATTTAACAAAAGAAATTTCAGCCACTATCTATTAGATCTCTTAGACCCGATGAAGCTGGTGTACTTTAAAATCTCATGTCACAATGGCTCTATAATTTAGGCACCAAAAAGAATATATTATGAGTTTAGCTATAGAGTGAGAGCACTTATGAGTCTACGTACAGTACAGACCAAAAGTTTGGACACACCTTCTCATTTAAAGATTTTTCTGTATTTTCATGACTAAGAAAATTGTACATTCACACTGAAGGCATCAAAACTATGAATTAACACATGTGGAATTATATACTTAACAAAAAAGTGTGAAACAAGTGAAAATATGTCTTATATTCTAGGTTCTTCAAAGTAGCCACCTTTTGCTTTGATTACTGCTTTGCACACTCTTGGCATTCTCTTGATGAGCTTCAAGAGGTAGTCACTGGAAATGGTCTTCACTTCACAGGTGTGCCCTGTCAGGTTTAATAAGTGGGATTTCTTGCCTTATAAATGGGGTTGGGACCATCAGTTGTGTTGTGCAGAAGTCAGGTGGATACACAGCTGATAGTCCTACTGAATAGACTGTTAGAATTTGTATTATGGCAAGAAAAAAGCAGCTAAGTAAAGAAAAATGAGTGGCCATCATTACTTTAAGAAATGAAGGTCAGTCAGTCCGAAAAATTGGGCAAACTTTGAAAGTGTCCCCAAGTGCAGTTGCAAAAATCATCAAGCGCTACAAAGAAACTGGCTCACATGAGGACCGCCCCAGGAAAGGAAGACCAAGAGTCACCTCTGCTTCTGAGGATAAGTTTATCCAAGTCACCAGCCTCAGAAATCGCAGGTTAACAGCAGCTCAGATTAGAGACCAGGTCAATGCCACACAGAGTTCTAGCAGCAGACACATCTCTACAACAACTGTTAAGAGGAGACTTTGTGTTATGATCTGCTAAAGCACTAAGGAAAGAAAGGAGATCTGTCCCTACAATAGAACTAAGCTAGATCCCTACGATGTAACGGGGAACCTGATCCTGCGATCAGACCCGCTAAAGTCCTCGGCTAGTCTGTACGAAGACCTATAGATGCAAGGGAGGGATCCCTACAAGAACTAGGGACTGGGATAAAGTTGGACACCTCCTAGCAGAAATTGTAGCAGTAAAAGACAAACACACAACATAGAACATAAAGGTCCGAAGACCTAGCTAAACTGACTGAGAAAGGTAACTAAGCACCAGGCTAGCTTAAGAGTAGAAATTACAATGAAGTCCAGCAAGGCCAGGAGGGCGGAGCAGGATTAAATAGGCAAAAAAGGTCATGTGACCAGCAAGATAGAAAAAACCTAACAGGAGAGTTCTAACACTTTGTGCAGCAGGCCTTCATGGTAAAATAGCTGCTAGGAAACCACTGCTAAGGACAGGCAACAAGCAGAAGAGACTTGTTTGAGCTAAAGAACACAAGGAATGGACATTAGACCAGTGGAAATCTGTGCTTTGGTCTGATGAGTCCAAATTTGAGATCTTTGGTTCCAACCACCCTGTCTTTGTGCGACGCAGAAAAGGTGAATGGATGGACTCTACATGCCTGGTTCCCACCGTGAAGCATGGAGGAGGAGGTGGCAAATGGTGGGTACTTTGAAGAACCTAGAATATAAGACATATTTTCAGTTGTTTCACACTTTTTTGTTAAGTATATAATTCCACATGTGTTAATTCATAGTTTTGATGCCTTCAGTGTGAATGTACAATTTTCGTAGTCATGAAAATACAGAAAAAACTTTAAATGAGAAGGTGTTGTAGTGAACTGGCCGGCTCTGGCTGTTCTGTGATAATTGATATAGAGCCTGTTACAGAAGTGATAACACAGGATGATGTTGCCACCTTGTGGCCAGAGGTTGCACCTGCGCAGGGTGTGATGACAGAGAAAAAGACTGAGCCTCCTGTGTCCGGCCCTAGAGAGTCACGTGACCAAAGTGGGAAACAGAAAAAAGCGCGAAAAGAGTTTGCTGTGGTCTGCGAAAAGAGCCAGGACGGTGTGCAGGCCCTCGTGCGTGGCGCAGGAGAGACTCTCAACGGGATTTCTTTTACCTGACACCATATCCTCGGGGCCTTCCCCAGCTCCTGCACTGCTGAAGGATACAGCTATTACACTCCCTGCTACTGGAGTGTGGACTACATAAGGGGACCCACCAGAGCTTCTATCCGGATCAGAGAGACTGTAAGCGGGTCCTCTGGCGAGAGGCCGAAGTATTCCCTCCTTTCAGCGTAATTTGTTGTTCCTGTTTTTTTCTCCGGCTGGGACCCCTTCCTGCAAAGACAGACAGGCCTGCGACGGGGGACACATCCTTCTGGAGTAAAGGACTGGTAACGTGTGAGTAGGGACAGTGAGGGTCAGCTTATCACTACACGTTATTACTGTGCATATTTACGGTTGTCATTTATTGTTTTTTTTCTTTGCTGTGTTAAAAATGTATACGAGTAAAGATACGGTTATCAAGATGGAGTCTGTGTGTGGGGATCTTGCTTGGCCAGATCATAGATACCAACACGCGGCCTTGCCCGCGGTCACTTCATCTGGCGTAGTCGGCAGGATCTGTGACCAACAAGATTCCCACCCAGGCCACGTATACAGTCAGAAACCCCCGCCGGTGTCTATTGTGAATCAGGTCAGGAAATTTGGCGGACGAAACTACCCTGTACCAGAGTGGGCGGAACAAGTCTGGATACTGGGGGAAATGTACGCTAGAGGGGGAGGCATGGACGACAGTCAGACTGGAGACGGTCAGGAGCCAGCGTACAGTAGATGATTTGGTGCGGGTGCTGGAGAACACCTATGGGCCGACCACATACCAGGGAACACTGCGACACATGTTCTTTAGACGGATGCAGCTTGAATGGGAGGATATTCCCCAATATGCGAACGCCCTTCAGGTACTCCTTGAACAAACCTGTGGAAAAGGGGAGCAACTAGCTGGTATGGCTTCTCGTGACCTGGTACTGAGAGACCAATTTGTAATAGGACTGAGAGACCAGTATCTTAACCGCATGTTACAGGACTTGATCCGGATGATCCGGATGATGCCGGCTCTTACTTTTGCTGAAGTCAAACAGGAAGCCATAGAACGTTCAAGGGGACCCGTCATGGATGTGGGGATTCAAGGTGCTGCGTGCAGATCCATATCTGACATTAAAAATCCGAACAGTGACACGGAAGACCTGAAACAGATGGTAGCAGACTTACAGAGACAGATATTACAGTTAACATTAGACCGACAGGGAGACCAGCAAAGACAGCCTAGTCGTCCTGTGGGACAGTGTTGGTCATGCGGTGATCCTCGCCATAGGGCAAATCGTTGTCCTCAACACTTCCCTCCGCAACAACCTCCATCGCACCAACAAACAAACCCTCAGTCACCCCAGCAAAGGGAATTTCGATCAGACCAGCGAATTGAACCCCAGCCATATCCACAAGCAGAGCTACCACGCCGGGCCTCACCACAATGGCCGCCGTTAAACTAGACACCCCTGCAGCTGAGGCTCGCGCAGCAGGGGAGGCCAAGGAGAGGGGTGTGGAAAAACAGAGCCGATGGCGGAGTGCACTTGCCTCGAATAGCCCGACACTTGAAGTTGTCCTGGAAGGAATTGCCGTACAGGGACTGATGGACACCGGGTCACAAGTGACCACGATTTCTGAACAGTTTTACGAAAATTACCTCAAACCAAGAACTGCTCGTGACCCAGACACCACCATTAAGATTATTGCGGCTAATAATCTACCCATTCCAGTGACCGGAGTTGCTTGGATGGACACAAAGGCCTGCGGACAGGACTTAGGGAAACGAGGGATCGTCATCGTCAAGGAAGGTTTCGGCTTCGAGACCCCAGTGATAGTTGGAATGAACATCTTGAAAGACCTGGATCTTATGCTGTTGACAAGAAAAGGACCCAAATACTGGCAGAAAGTCACCAAACATAAGCCGACTCGTCTGGCGTTCCAGCGCGTAATCCGGACCGTTGGACTTCAACAGATGGCAGAGGAACAACTACCCCTAGCCGCCATTACGGTGCCACGCCGTACCCGGATTACTTTGCCCGCTGAAAAAGAGACAGTCATTTCCTTACCCCTTAACACCCACCGACAACTTGAGGGGGTTGAAGTGTTGATCGAGCCGAGGACCCCAAGTGGGGGTAAGCTAAACCCACTAGTTGCTCGCACTCTAGCTGTCGTGAGGAACGGGAGAGTCCCTGTCAGGCTAAACAACACCGCAGACGTAGGCCTAGCCCTTGAAGCCGGCACTCAACTTGCCCGGGTATATGCTCTACCCACGGAAGTGAATCCCATTGGACCCCTAGAATTCACCCCGTCTACAGAAGGCGACTGGACGGTAACCGTCTCAGCCATAAACGCTCAAGTAGACGATGAAGACATTGGGCGAAAACTACGGGAAAAAGTGCAGCTAGACACGTCTCAGTACACCAAACAAGAAGTGTTTCAAGTGGAGGAACTTCTGCGGGAACACCAAGACTCCTTTGCAAAGCATGACACAGACTTTGGGTGTACCACCAGTATCCAGCACGAGATACCCACGGGCGATACCCCCCCTATCCGCGAGAGGTACCGGCAGATACCACCTCAGCAATACCAGGAGGTGAAAAGCCTGTTAGAATCTATGCTACACGCCGGAGTGGTACGTGAAAGCCAGAGCCCGTGGGCTGCACCCGTGGTGATAGTCAAAAAGAAAGATGGTTCCCTAAGGTTTTGCGTGGACTACCGTAGGCTGAACGCTTGCACTATCCGGGACTCATATCCACTTCCTCGGATCGAAGAGTCACTGACCGCCCTGAAGAAGGCCAAATATTGTTCGTCCCTAGACCTGGCCAGTGGATATTGGCAGGTTCCAATGAGTGAGAAGGACAGGGAAAAGACCGCCTTCATCCTTCCCATGGGCCTGTATGAGTTCGACCGGATGCCGTTCGGCTTGAATAACGCACCGGGGACCTTTCAGAGACTAATGGAACGCTGTCTGGGGGACTTCAACTTTGAGTTTACGCTGATATACCTTGACGACATCGTGGTATACTCCGCCACCTTTGAAGATCATCTTCACAAACTTGGCCAAGTGTTCCAGCGCTTGAGGCGACACGGCTTGAAGTTGAAGCCCAGCAAGTGCCGTCTGTTCCAGCAGGAAATCGACTACTTGGGTCACCGGATCTCGGCCGAAGGCGTCCAGCCCTCTCCGGAGAAGATAGCAGCCGTTCAAGAGTGGCCGCAGCCAACTACCGTCAAAGAAGTCCGGGCTTTTCTGGGGCTAGCAGGCTACTACCGTCGGTTTGTCAAGGACTTTGCTCGGCTTGCTGAACCACTGCATGAGGTTCTCCGAGGGACCGCGAACAGCCCCAGAGGACGACGCATCAGTTGGGGGCCTGACCGAGAAAAATCCTTTCAGGCACTTAAGGCTGCTCTAACATCACCCCCTGTTCTGGCATATGCAGACTACACATTACCGTTTCAGTTGCACACCGACGCCAGCCTTCAAGGTCTAGGGGCGGTCCTCTCTCAAGTTCAAGATAATAAAGAACGCGTGATAGCCTATGCCAGTAGGTCTCTCCGTGACACCGAAAAGAATGCCGTCAACTACAGTTCCTTCCGCTTGGAACTCTTGGCTCTGACTTGGGCTATGACGGAGAAATTTGTCGGCTATCTGACAGGAGCGGAGGTGCTGGTCATGACGGACAACAATCCTCTTGCCCACCTAGAGAATGCCAAACTAGGGGCAATGGAACAGCGCTGGATGGCCAGGCTCTCTAGATTCCAGTACAAAATTAAATACAGAGCGGGGAACGAGAATCAGAATGCTGACAGCCTGTCTAGAGTGACATCATCCCCGCCAGTGGGGGACCGGGATGAAGAGTTGTAGGAAGATGAGATGCCTGACTTTGCCCGGCTCGCAAAGCAAATAGAAGATAACCGCCAGTATGCTGTAGGAGGGATTGAAGCCGTAGTGGGATCTCCCCTGTCCCAGCAAGAATGGGCCAAGCTTCAAGATCGAGATCCCGAGCACGTCTTACTGAAACAGTATGTGAATAAACAAGAGAAACCGCCCTCCGAAGTGCGAGCCCGACTATCGACCGGAGCCTTGGCTCTGCTTGCCCAGTGGGATCGGCTGATTGTGAAAGATGGAGTCCTGTGTCGCAGGGCCCTTTTATCCCATATGCTGGAGGAGTGTTTGCAGATTGTCGTCCCGGTGCAGTTGGCCCATGAGATGGTGGGCGAAGCTCACAGGAGGAACGGCCACTTCGGCATAGACAAGACCCTCCGGTAGACCCAGCAGTTCATTTTTTGTCCGGGGCTCCGTAAGTTGGTTGAAAATGTCTGTCAAGCATGCCGTACCTGTGAATTCCACAAGTCTGCAGAGCAGCGTGCCCCTGTCCAGACTATTAAGACGTCGAGGCCCCTCGAGCTGTTGATGGTGGACTGTTGATCGGAACGGCGAATAGTGGCTACCAGTACTGTCTGGTGATGGTGGACCACTTCACGAAATTCGCTGTCGCTGTTGCTACGAAGGATCAGACTGCTGAATCAGCTGCACAGGCTATCTGTCAGCAATTCATTCAGGTCTACGGGTGTCCGGAGCGGCTACACTCTGATCAGGGGGCTTGTTTCGAAGGGCGAGTCATTGAAGAACTCCAACGGATGTATGTAATCAAGAAGTCCAGGACCACCCCTTACCATCCACAAGGGAATGGCGCGTGTGAACGCTTTAACCGGACCCTCTTACAACTGATCCGGACTTTGGCTGAAGACAAAAAGCCCGACTGGCCTCGATTCCTCCCGGAACTGCTGTGGCCTATAATAATCAGGTCCATTCCGTCACCGGATACACCCCATACACCCTTCTCTTTGGCCGTCCAGGCAAAGACATCCATGAGTTGCAACTGTCTAGCTCCGAAGAAGATACCTGTGGTACCTATCCTTCCTGGCTACAAACACACCGCCAGAGAATGGAGACTGTCTATCGGCTAGTAGGCCGACAAATTCAGGATCAAGTGCACGCTGACCCACTTCCGGTACAAGAAGACCCACTGAATGTAGGTCAACTGGTCCTAGTCCGAATAAAGAAGCCGCAAGGGAAACTCCGGCCAAAGAGGGAGACCGAAGTCTATCGAGTAATTGGACAGCCGTACCCCGGTGGCCCCGTCTATCGAGTGCAGGGCGAAGACAGCGGCAGCATCCGAACTTTGCACCGTAATATGTTGCGCCCCTGCCGTTCCCAGCCTGACTCCCCTACTGTGATACCTAGAGAGATGGATATCACTAATACTGTCGGAGACACTGACCCCAGGGATGTAGAGACTGAATGCATGCCTACCCCTGTCCGTCCGACTGATGCACTTGAACCAATTACCTCCTCTACTGACATGTTGACTGGGAAAGAGAGTGGGGTGACTGATAGGAGAGAGGGGATCCAACCCGTTAGGCGGACAACGAGGACCACTGCAGGGGTACCTCCAGGACAGTCCTACAGAGACCAATATGTGTGGCCCTCTTCCCAGCCGCCCCCTGTCACATCCACAGCCATCGCCGCCCTGGAGCTGGTCGTTGACAGGGACTGCCAACCTTTGAGTGGGGGGGCGTGTAGTGAGCTGGCCGGCTCTGGCTGTTCTGTGATTATTGATATAGAGCCTGTTACAGAAGTGATTACACAGGATGATGTTGCCACCTTGTGGCCAGAGGTTGCACCTGCGCAGGGTGTGATGACAGAGAAAAAGACTGAGCCTCCTGTGTCCGGCCCTAGAGAGTCACGTGACCAAAGTGGGAAGCAGAAAAAAGCGCGAAAAGAGTTTGCTGTGGTCTGTGAAAAGAGCCAGGACGGTGTGCAGGCCCTCGTGCGTGGCGCAGGAGAGACTCTCAACGGGATTTCTTTTACCTGACACCATATCCTCGGGGCCTTCCCCAGCTTCTTCACTGCTGAGGGATTCAGCTATTACACTCCCTGCTACTGGAGTGTGGACTACATAAGGGGACCCACCAGAGCTTCTATCCGGATCAGAGAGACTGTAAGCGGGTCCTCTGGCGAGAGGCCGAAGTATTCCCTCCTTTCAGTGTAATTTGTTGTTCCTGTTTTTTTCTCCGGCTGGGACCCCTTCCTGCAAAGACAGACAGGCCTGCGACGGGGGACACATCCTTCTGGAGTAAAGGACTGGTAACGTGTGAGTAGGGACAGTGAGGGTCAGCTTATCACTACACGTTATTACTGTGCATATTTACGGTTGTCATTTATTGTTTTTTTTCTTTGCTGTGTTAAAAATGTATACGAGTAAAGATACGGTTATCAAGATGGAGTCTGTGTGTGGGGATCTTGCTTGGCCAGATCATAGATACCAATGCGCGGCCTTGCCCGCGGTCACTTCAGTGTGTCCAAACTTTTGGTCTGTACTGTACTCCTAGCAAGTAGGAGAGACATTGGGGAGCCATCAATCAGGCTAGCTGGGCAGAGATTCAGCAGCAGGGAGGTTGTGGACACTGAGGAGATGTCATAAAGACTACATGGGTGGAGATTAAGAAGCAGCGGAGGAGGGACACTTAGAAGATGTTAATTGGGGTAGGTGGGTGAAAATTCAGCAGGGAGGAGGGACACTGGGAGCTGCAAATCAGGCTAGCTGGGAAGAGATTGAACAGCAGGGAGGTTGGGGGCACTGAGGAGAGTCATTTAGGCAAGGTGGGTGGAGATTCAGAATCAGGGAGGAGGGACACTTAGAGGATGTCAGTCGGGCTAGGTAGGCGAAGATTCAGCAGCAGGGAGGAGGGACACTGGGGAGATGTCAATCAGGCTAGATAGGGGGAGATTCAACTGAAAGAGGAAGAGACACTGATAAGGGAGGAAGGACCATCAAGTGGGCGGATATTATTATTATTTATTATTACAGCGCCATTTATTCCATGACGCTTTATATGTGAAAAAGGGGGTATACATAGCAAAAACAATTACAATAATCTTGAACAAGTGACTCAGTGACTGGTACAGGAGGAGAGAGGACCCTGCCCGTGAGGGCTCACAATCTACAAGGGATGGGTGAGGATACAGTAGGTGAGGGTAGAGCTGGTAGTGCAGCGGTATGGTGGAGTGAGGGTTATGGTAGGTTGTAGGCTTGTCGGAAGAGCTGGGTCTTTAGGTTCCTTTTGAAGGTTTCCACGGTAGGCGAGAGTCTGATATGTTGTGGTAGAGAGTTCCAGAGTAGGGGGGATGCACGGGAGAAGTCTTGCGATTGTGGGAAGAGGAGATAAGAGGGGAGTAGAGAAGGAGATATTGTGAGGATCGGAGGATGCTTGCAGGTAAATATCGGGAAACTAGGTCACAGATGTATGGAGGAGATAGGTTGTGAATGGCTTTGCATGCCAAGGTTAGGGTTTTGAACTGGAGTCTCTGGGTAATGGGGAGCCAGTGAAGGGATAGACAGAGAGGAGAAGCCGGGGAATAGCGCGGGGGACAGGTGGATTAGTCGGGCAGCAGAGTTTAGGATAGAGTGGAGGGATCTTAGCGTGTTAGTGGGGAAGCCACAAAGCAGGAGTTTGCAGTAGTCGAGGCGTGAGCTGATGAGGGAATGCACTAGTGTTTTTGCAGATTTATGGTTGAGGAATGTGCGGATCCGGGAAATATTTTTGAGTTGGAGTTGTCAGGAAGTGGAAAGGGCTTGGATATGTGGTTTTAAGGAGAGATTAGAGTCCAGGGTTACCCTGAGGCAGTGGGGGAGATTGGGGGACTGGGGAGATTGGGCAGCTATTGACTTTGATGGATAGGTCAGATGGGGGGGTTGAGTGAGATGGTGGAAAGATGATGAATTCTGTTTTATCCATGTTAAGTTTTAGAAATCTAGTAGAGGAGAAGAATGAGTTAGCAGACAGACATTGTGGGATTCTGGTTAGTAAGGAGGTGATATCAGGTCCAGAGATGTAGATCTGTGTGTCATCAGCATAGAAGTGATACTGAAAGCCGTGAGACTATGAGCTGTCCCAGGCCGGAGGTGTAAATGGAGAAGAACAGGGGTCCTAGAGCTGAACCTTGGGGGACACCGACAGATAGTGGGCGAGATGAGGAGGTGGTGTGTAAGTGGGAGAAGCTGAATGTCAAGTCTGTTAGGTATGATGAGATCCAAGATAGGGCCAGGTCTGTGATGCCAAGAGATGAGAGAATCTGTAGTAAGAGGGAATGGTCTACTGTGTCGAAGGCAGATGACAGGTCATGGAGGAGAAGGACAGAGTAGTGTCACTTGGATTTGGTAGTTAGTAGGTCGTTGGTGACTTTAGTCATGGCAATTTCAGTGGAATGGTGCAATCGGAACCCAAATTGTAAGCGGTCAAGGGGAGCAGGAGGAGAGGTGGGAGGACAGTTTAAAATTGACGTGTTGTTCTAGTAGTTTTGAGGCATAGGGGAGAAGTGATATGGGGCGATAGCTAGTCAGAGAGGATGGGCTTTTTGAGGATGGAAGTAATCGAGGCATGTTTGAAGCATGAGGGGAAGACACCAATTGTTAGTGACAGGTTGAAAAGGTGGGTTAAGGTTGGGATGAAGACTGTGATAAGGTTAGGGATGAGGTGGGACGGGATTGGGTCAAGTTCTCAGGTGGTGAGGTATGATTTGGAGAGTAAAGAGGAAAGTTGATCATCCGTAATGGTGAAGAAGCTGGTTTTGGAGGAGGAGGGTTGAGTAGATATGAGGAGGAGCTGTGGGGACTTTAGGCAAAACCTTTGTCTGATGGTGTCAATCTTCTGCTTGAAGAATGAGGCAAAGTCTTCGGCTGAAATGAGAGGAGAGGGAGGAGGAACTGGGGGACGGAAGAGAGGATTGAAAGCTTGATAGCTGTTTAAGGTTGTGTGACAGGAAGGATATGAGAGATGAGAAGTAGGTTTGTTTTGCTGCAGTGAGTGTGGACTTGAAAGTAGTGAGGGACTGTTTGAATGCAATGAAGTGCTCGTTGGAGTGGGACCTTTTCCATCTTCGCTCAGCAACCCTGGAGGCCCTTCGCAGTTCTTTAGTCAGGTTTGTGTGCCAGGGTTGCCTGTTGAATGTGCAAGCTTTGGTATGTTTGAGGGGGTGCCTGAATTGAAAGCTGCAGCTCTTGTGTTGCTATATAAAGCGGTAGCAGCATCTGCATCATGTAAGGCAGTGTTCCCCAACTCCAGTCCCCAAGGCCCACCAACAGGTCATGTTTTCAAGATTTCCTTACTATTACACAGGTGGTGGAATTATTGCCTGTGCAGGTGATGCAATTATCACCTGGGCAATACTAAGGAAATCCTCTAAACATGGCCTGTTGGTAGGCCTTGAGGACTGGAGTTGGGGAACACTAATGTAAGGAACTAATGTCTGTAAGAGGGAGAAGGGATTCAGAGAGTGAGTGTAGGTCAAGGTGTTGGAGATTTCTGCGAGGGTGTGCAAGTTTGTGGAGTGGGGATTGTGCACCTGGAGAGGAGATGGGAGAGAATTTAAGTAGGTTGTGGTCAGAAAAAGGGAGAAGTGAGTTAGAGAGGTTAGATAGGGAACCGAGACAGGTGAAGATGAGGTCCAGAGTATGGCCATCTTTGTGAGTGGGTACGGAAGACCATTAAGCAAGGCCGAAGGAGGAAGTGAGGGATAGAAGCTTAGAGACAGATGATTGGGAAGTGTCAATGGGGATGTGGAAGTCGCCCATGATGGTAGTCAGCGGAAAGGAAGTGAAGTAGCCAGCTGGTAAAGTGGTCGAAGAAGGTGGTGGCTGGCTCTGGGGGGCGGTAAATGAAAGCCAGTTGGAGGTTGGAGGGGGAGTAGATGCATACACAGTGCACCTCAAAAGAGGGGAGAGTAACAGAAGGTGGCAGTTGGATTTGGGTGAAGGTGCATTTATCTGACATTAGAAAACCCACTCCCCCACCATGCTTGCCGCTGGGGTGAGGGGTGTGGGAAAGATGGAATTCACTATACGAAAGTGCAGCTGGAGAGGCTGTGTCAGAGGGGGTGAGCAAGGTTTCCGTGATGCCGAGGAAGGAAAGTTTGTTAGTAATGATAAGATCATGGATGTAGGAAAGTATTTTGCAGACGGAGCGAGCGTTCCATAGAGCTCCTGTAAGTGTAAACTCTCATGAAGTATTACACAACCATTCTGACATGGATTTTCAGAGTAAGTACACCAGCGTTATCATATATAAAGCATCTATTTAATAATATACGCAATTTATATTATGAAATCCGGTGACAAATTATTATTATTATTATGAAACATAAAAAGAAGAACCCTTCTTAAGGTATTTTCAAAGAGGTTTTCCAAAATGGACAAACTCTTTATCAAATCAAGAAATTGCGGAAAAAAACCCCCTCTAATTGACAGCCATCCTTTCTCTAAGGTTCTGGCAGAAGAACTATAGAAGGTAAAGAAATTGCGTATTTTGAGCACACACCATAACCCAGAGCTATACATTTTCTAGGCCATACTACGTTCACCCTAAACGGAATTTGTTGGGAAATTTGTCCGATTGACTTCTCTTGAAGGAAAGCTTTGATTTTTTTTTCCTTCTTAGAAGATCCCTATTTAATCTTCTAGAAATATAATATATCTATATAATATACTCTATCTATATAACCAGTTTCATATGAGCAGCCAATTTTCACACTTCCATGGTGAAGCAAGAGAACAGAAAGACAAGCTACTCTCAAGATCCACGATTGCCCACCACTTGTACGGACTACTCCAGCAATCCCTACGCCACAAAAATGGTCCATTCTTATGATAGATCTGTAAGACCATAAACCAGATGAACAATGTCAATTGATGTTAAGTTTCTGTTTTCTTATTTGGTTCATTAACAATTTACTAAAATTTTAACTTGAAAATTCTACTTTTTATCTGTTTCATCCACAATTATTAACAACAATTTCCAAAAAAGTCTGGATAAAGGAACAAGTCCGTCCAATATGGTCTGTAGGTTTTCAATGTTGTTGACATGTCCAAAGAAGAAAACTGACGAGTGTTGAATATTTTGACTTTTTCGCCAAATGTTTAGATCTATAGTCTATAGAGTAATGCCGGACGACCTCAATAAAACAACGATCTCTCCGGCCCCAAACAAATTGCTGTTCCTACTTTTTTGTGCAAGTTTTAAGATGAGCTCTCTACTATTTATGATGGGGGACTGAATTGTGGCCATGGTAGGAAATGGATTGATAAGTGCCAAGCTTTTTTAAAGGAAGTAGTCTCTCTTTTTAAAATAGAAATAACATATACTCCCCTCCGGCATTGGCGCCATTCCAGCAATGTCAACGCTAGGTTTCCTAGAGCTGACATGACACTCTTATGCCACTGCAGCCAATCAGCAGCCGCTCTTGGGCTCCTGCGCTCTCACTTCGTTCATTTGTCCGAAATTCATCCGAAGGGAGTGAGAGTGTGTCCGCTGATTGGCTGCAGCGCTCATGCGGTAAAACAATGCCACGTGAGCCATGTGAGACCTGATGACGACAGCGCTGTTAACAGTCACTAGCTCACGAGTCCAAAACCCATGTTCTTTCTCACTACAGTTGGAAATTGAACGGAGCAGCATGGTCACGCATGCGTCGTTCACAGATGTTTCGCTCACCTCCTTAAACACTGGAAGGAGCAGCAGCAGGAATGGGCTTACGACTCAAATTCTATTAATTGTGTTGGTCACAGTGGTGGGGCCCCCAGTGAGCAGACACCTTTCCTGTGAATAAGTGATAAAAGTCATTTTTGGTAATAAACCCTTTAATGAGGAGTTCAAGTTTCTGACTTTTAACTATTATATTTCAATTTTTGCCTGTGGTTATACAGTATAGATGTGTAGGTACTAATAAAAATACCTTTAACGATTTATGTTTTTTTATTTTATTTTATTTATTTATGTTATTGGGGTTGTCAAATAAAAACAAGATATCACTTACTGTATCCACCGGATAGGTGATAACCTGCTGAACGTTTCGATCCACACTGATGAGCAGAATAGGGCACTTTTATCTCTATTACAAAATGGAGTGGCAGGTCATCTCTACGGGGCTACCGGAAAAAGCCAAAACGCAGTGCTCGGTAGCCCAATAGGGAATGAATGCAGCGCCGATCGAGCATGCCCACTACTGTTCCATTCTAACTCTGATAAAACCGCTGAGTGGTTAGATATCTAACAATCAATAAGTCGTCATCTAACCCATGGATAGATGATAGCTTGTTTCCACAAGGCAATCCCTTTAAAATATGTTTTTGCTTTAAAGGGCTTATCTGGGACTTTTTTTTCCATATGGGACTAAGAACTTACAAGCAGGTAGTTGCTAACTATGATGACTATCTGTTCCAGTTCAGAGTCACGGATCACTCCTGCCGGTGATTCTACTGCTTCCGGTGACGTCATATCGACAGAGCAGTTCCTTCTCTTCCACTCTGCTCATTCGAAGGGGCGTCACTGCCAATGTCATGCTGATTGACAGCCAGCTCCCTGCTGCATAACGGCGGGGAGCTGGCTGTCACTCAGCATGACGTCAGCAGTGATGCCCCATCAAAAGAGCAAAGAGGAAGAGAAGGAACTGCTCTGTTGATGTGATGCAAAATGAAACAGGAGAGTCAGCAACTGAGCCGACAAAGATCATCTCTAGGCAGAACAGGCAAGTAGCTTGCAACTACTTGTCAGTAAGTTCTTAGCCCCATAGGAAAAAATAATTTAAGTTCCAGATAAGCCCTTTAATCTCCAGACAAACATTTTTTTTTGCATTTTTACAATTCAAAAATAATAAACATTTAGCACCGACATTACTCTTGCTTTTATTTTCTAAAGTAATTCAAATATCAAAATGAGAAATAATTTTCCCTAGGAAATCAAAAATAAAGAGCAATGATAAAAAGAATGAGAGCGTGCAGACTGGAATGCAAAGATAAAGATCAGAATTGTCAAGGATGTTTGTGATTGCTGTTAGCTGAGCATCTGGACAATAAAGAAGCATGATAAGGAAATTGCTGACAAGGAGTTTTTATAGAATAAGAAAGATGTAGACAATCAGAGAAATCATGAAAACTATTCAAAAAGCTGAAGACTCAAGTTGAAGATAACAACGTGTTCATGTGGACATTATAAAGGGGTTCTTCGGTAATTGAAAAAAAAAAAATAAAAAAAATGTCATTGTCAATATATTCCTAAAAACCTTTAATTAACAAATCACACTTGTTTTGTCTAGGGAGGTAGTCACTGTAGTACATTAAAATGGCCACCATCTCATTGCACTGACAGAGACCTTTTCTAGAATTTAAATAAGACAGACGCTTATGAACATGTGCAGTTTGAAGCTCTGCCTCCTCCCTTCATGTGCAATAGGAATCTCTGCTGTGATCTAGAGGTAACACACACCATGTATTGTCAAGCTATCTCAAGTTTACAGTAGCTACTCTGCACTTAGAATGCCAGTGCAGACAGCAGTGTAAGCAACCTCTTCTTACCTTAGCTCCCCTGGTATCTCCAGTACTAGATCAGATAGACTGGGTGAACAGCAGTGTGAGCAGCCTCTTCTTAACTAAGCATCCTTAGTATCTCTAGTATTAGATCAGATTGACAGGGTGGATAGCAGTGTGAGCAGCCTATTCTTACCTCAACACCCTGGTATTTCCAGTATTATATCAGATAGAGTGGACAGCAGTGTGAGCAGCCTCTTCTTACATCAGTATTTCAGGTATCTTCAGTAGTCGATCAGATAGACCGTATGGACAGCAGTGTGAGTGGCATCTTCTCACCACTGCACTCCAGGTATGTCCAATATTACATCAGAAAGTTAGGATGGACAGCAGTATGAGCAGCCTCTTCTTACCTCAGTATTCCTGGTGTCTCCAGTATCAGGTCAGAAATAAAGGGTGGAAGCAGTGCGAGCGGCCTCTTCTTACTTCAGCACTCCTGGTATCTCCACTATTAGATCAGATAGACAGGGTAGACAGCAGTTTGAGTGGTGCCTTGCCGTCTAACCTCAGCACTCCTGGTATCTTTAGTATTAGATCAGATAGACAGGGTGGGGAGCAGTGAGAGCAGCTTCTTCTTACCTCAGCACTCTTGGTATCTCCAGTATTAGATCAGATAGACAGGGTAGACAGCAGTGTTAGTAGCGTCCTCTTACATCAGCACTTCTGAAATCTCCAGTATTAGATCAGATAGACAGGGTGGACAGCAGTGTGAGCAGCCTCTTCTTACCTCAGTATTCCTGGTGTCCCCAGCATTAGGTCAGAAAGAAAGCGTGGACAGCAGTGTGAGCAACCTCCTCTTATCTCAGCACCACTGGTGTCTCCAGTATTAGATCAGATACAATGGACAGCAGTGTGAG
This sequence comes from Phyllobates terribilis, assembly GCF_046119375.1. Taxonomy (NCBI): domain Eukaryota; kingdom Metazoa; phylum Chordata; class Amphibia; order Anura; family Dendrobatidae; genus Phyllobates; species Phyllobates terribilis. Next base: position 57,078,048 of record NW_027362762.1, read on the forward strand.
CAGCCTCTTGTTACCTCAGCACTCCTGATATATCCAGTATTAAATCAGATAGACAGGATGGACAGCAGTGTGAGCAGCCTCTTCTTATTTTAGCACTCCTGGTATCTCCAATAATAGATCAGATAGACAAGGTAGACAGTCATGTGAGTGGCATCTTCTTACCTCAGCACTTCTGAAATCTCCAGTATTAGATCAGATAGACAGGGTGGAGCAGTGTGAGCAGCCTCTTCTTACCCCAGTACCCTTGGTATATCCAGTATTAGAACAGACAGGGTGGACAGCAGTGTAAGTGGCCTTTTCTTACCTCAGCACCACTGGTGTCTCCAGTATTAGATCAGATAGGATGGACAGCAGTGTGAGCAGTATCTTCTTACCTCAGCACTCCTAGTATCTCCAGTATTAGATCAGATAGGCAGGGTGCACAGCAGTGTGAGTGGCCTCTTCTTACCTCAGCACACCTGGTATCTCCAGTATTAGATCAGATAGGATGGACAGCAGTGTGAGCGGCCTCTTTTTACCTCAGCATCACTGGTGTCTCCAGTATTAGATCAGATAGGATGGACAGCAATGTGAACAACCTCCTCTTACCTCAACACTCCTGGTATCTCCAGTATTAGATCAGATAGACAGGGTGGACAGCAGTGTGAACAGTCTCTTGTTACCTCAGCTCCCCTGGTATCTCCAGTACTAGATCAGATAGACAGAGTGGACAGCAGTGTGAGCAGCCTCTTCTCAACACAGCACTCCTGGTATCTCCAGTATTACATCTTCCTACACTTTGGGGTGGAGCTTCCTACTATACATGCTCACAAGCTCCTGTACTAATAACATTCTAGGTCAAGTTCCTATCAGTGAAACAACATGGCAACGAGTTTAATGTACTACAGTGATTACCTCCCTAAACAAACAAAAAAATGGTGAATTTGTTCACACATAATTTTTTTTCCTTTCCTTAATTTTTTTTTTATATATTCGGAGAAGTCCTTTAAATATCCAAAGTGCTATATCATAAAACTTAAGATAAACAGTAATAAGTAATAAACTGTAAAACAAAATAATATTTAAAAATATTACATTCATGTCATAGGTTCTCATATATTACAATATAAAAAAAAAATAAATATATATATATATATATATATATATATATATATATATATAGAAACATAATAAATCAGCTATTTAGTATAAAGCTACAAGCTAAGCATGTGAATTTTGCATACATATTATTTGTTCCTTTTCTTTCTTTCTTTTTTTGAGTCTGGTATAAAATGTAATACCATAAACAAGTAAGATTGCTTTGTAACAATGAACAATAGCTTGCACTTATTCATATAACAAGGTTATATAAAATAATAAACCCAAAGTTGCCAAACTTTGTTTTTATTATCATTTAATAGTTATTAAGTCTTAATTCAAATATGACTAGAAAATGTAAAAATCAACCAATTATTATAAATTTACTATGTAAAAAAAAAAAACAAACAAACTTTAATTTACTGTATGTTTTTGATTATGACATTAAACATTTTTTTCCCCCAATATTAAATAAAAAATAAAAATGTAAAAAAATGTAACTTTGTAAAACCAACTATCACCAAGGCACAAGCATGAGATCTCTCCTATTTTAGAACCTAGCATCCAAAAAAAAAAGTTAACACTTTAACTTTAGCTATTGTTTTAGTTCTTCTTCACTTATTTCTCAATTTAAATACGATTGCAAAAATGTAAAAATTACTCGTTAGAAATTTGGGAAATATTTAAATTTTTTACTATTTTAGTGTATTATATAATATATAACTAAAAACTTTTTTTTTTTTTTAAATTGTATACTTTTTTAAGAAAAAAAAAAGTTTACCAAATAAATTAATAAATTTACTATTATTAGAGGAGTAGAACAATATTTTATAGAAAAAGGGCAAAATAGCTATTTTTGACAGTCAAAATTCCTCATCTCACCTGGAACAGATGGGACATGATCTGTATGGTACAGGCTTCTCTAATCTCCCAAACTCAAGGAGTGTAGCTACATCCTCAGCTCTAGCGGGGTGCTCTGGACAGTCTGGCTTGTTGCGGAGCATTAGTCGGTCTCTCAATAATTTAACTTTACCGACTGACTGCACCTGCAAAAATGAAATTGGAATTTAATATATATATATATATAATATTAATATTTAAAGGCTTTAATAGATGTAATTTTGTGTTGTAAAATAATTGAAAAAAAAAACAATGGTGTGCATTTTTTAAATTATCTCTAACTTTAAATTTATAAAAATTTGTCGATCATTATTGAAAAACAACTAGGATCTAAAACTGTGCAAATATAGACGCACAGTAAAAACAAACATTTTCTCAAGAGTAGAAGACTAAAAAGCTATATTACATCTTTGTAAAATATTATTTAATAAGAATTTACTAGCTAAGACTTACCAAAAAGGAACACTAAATCTAAAGGAGAATTTTACCTTACCACGAAGTGCGTTACGTCTAACAACTGTCCAATTTTTTGGGCACGTTCTTCCTCCAGTGCTTCAACTATCCAGAACAGAATTTTTTCTTTTGGCTTCTAGACCTGGTAAAGGGGTAGGGGGGGGGGAATGTTTGCCACAGCAATTAATTAAATACAATATGTATTTTTGTACATTAGTACTTTTTTCGTTTCTCTAGAAAGATGTGGGGTCTAACTCGTGGAGAGAGACATGCCAAGCCTGGCATGTCAGAGTGAGGAGACTTATAAGCCATTCATGCTCCTCTGGAAAATTAAATAAAAAGAATTTGCATAAAAAGATGTGGTAATGTTGAAAAAAAAAACTTAAAAAAGCCTAAAAAGTTCAATTTAATTTTTCCAAATTGTTTTCATTTTTGAAAAATTTGTATTCCTATGCAGTCCACGATGCAATTTAGACATATTTTAATAAAAACAGGTTGGGTTTTTTTGCTTATGTAAATATGTCCATTATTTTTTTTTTCATCTTGTAATTGTAAAAATTCCAAAAACCTTGTTATATTATAAAAGTGCAAGCTTATACCCTTTGCCTCCGCGGCTAATTTTCCTTTTTGACCTTTTGGATTTTTTTTTCTCTCCCCTTCTTCCAAGAGTCATAACTTCTTTTTTTTTTCTTTTTCATTTTATTTTTCTGTGAGTGTAGCCTCACAAGAGCTTGTTTTTGTGTAGGATGAGTTGTAGATTCATTTTACCATATAATGTAATGGAAAACAGAAGAAAAATTCCAACTGCTGTAAAACTGTGAAAAAAAAAATGCAATTCCGCCATGGTTTTCTTGGTTTTTGTTTTCATGGCATTCATTTTGTGGTAAAAATTACTCTGAATCAAGATTCTCCAGGTGAGTACGATTACAGCAATACCAAATGTGCATGGATTTTTTTTTCATATAAGTAGAGACATTTTTTTTTTAAATTTCTTAAAAAAAAAAAAATTGGGGGTTTGTGTTACCATTTAACGAGACCCTTAACATTTTCCTTTTTCTTTGATAGAGTTGTGTGAGTGCTTGTCTTTTGTGCAACAAGCTGATGGTTTTATTTATACTAAGTTGAGGCAGTTTCAATGTTTTGATCAGTTTTTGTTACATTTTTTAAAGAGGAGAGGTGACCGAAAAACTACATATCTGCCATTGTGATTTTTTGCTTACGGCATTTACTGATCAGGTTAATCTTTTTTATATTTTGATTGATGAGACTGTTACGCATGTGGCGATTCCAAAATATGTTGTTTTTTTTAACATTTTATTTTTAACGGGGGAAAATGGAGTGATTTGTACTTTTATATTTTTTTAAACTTTTTTTTATTCAATTTTTTAGTTCCCTTAGGAAACTTGAACCTGTGATCACTTATAGTGTAAATCGCTGTGTCCTTTGAAGCTCAGGATATAGCTGAAGATGGCAGCATCCGAGGCTTTCAGTAGCTTTCATGGTAGACTATCGGCGCCCTACCATCATGTCATGGGTCACCGATGGGATCTGGTATGTGCGAGCAGGGGAGAGAGTTCCATTTAAGTGCTTCTGTCAGAGATTGACAGCAGCACTTAAATGGTTAACAGCCGCAGCCGGATCTCAGCTCAGACAAAGATGCCGGGTATTTAATATAGCCGGTATCTCGACACTTGTGGACAGTGCTCCCCTCCCTCTACATGTGATCACCCCCACAATCACAAGAAGTTGTGCTAATGGAGCCGCTCTCTTAAAGAGTCATGTTAGCTGAACCCCTTTCATGGCTTGATTAAAGGGGTTGTTAACTACTAGACAAACCCTTTTGAATGTCCCCAAGGTGTTGAATTAAATAAATAAAAGCATACCGAACTGGACCAGCGCCGCTCCTCCGCTCAGACGGAACTGTGAAGACTGCAGCACATTGGTGACTGCAGTACTCACATGACATAAACAATGTCAAGACACTACCTGGGAACACAGCGGATGGAGAGGAGTAGTGACACCGGTCTGGGACCTAAGCCTTTTTAACATTTTATTCAGCAAATTAGGAACTTTTAAAAGGGGTTGTCCAACAATGGACAACCCCTTTAATGTTGCATAAGCTGGATACATCATTAGAAGCCTCTTCCAGTAGCACTCGATACATGCACAATGCATGGATGAAGCCAAAGCCAGAACCTTCCTTCACTGCACATGTGCCCGATGCCACTGGATGTGACATGTGATTACATATCCAGCCTGTGGGAAATCAATCATAACCATCCAGCTGTTTGCGAGAGCGACGGCTCCATTGTGACCTCTTATTGCCATTTCAGTATGGCTTTCAAAGCTATTCTGGTCTCTTAGGCAGAATCTCTTAGAAGAAAGAAGATCATTATTGTGAACCTGTCACTGTCCTGGGTCACAAGTTGGTGGTGGTTTGAAGATCTAATTCTTTTGATAGGTTTTCTTTCAATGGTCACTTTTGGATTCACATAACCACCACTAGAGGGAGCTTAGGAGCTTACTGCATACATGATTACACCGAACTTAATTATAAAACAGTCGGCATTAAGGCTCCACAGATTTTTTTTATAGCTCTGAAAAGTATAAGAAAAACTGAGCCGGGACCAATATAAAGATATAATATCATTAAAACATATTGGACCTAATAATGATGTGGTGTTAAAAGGGGAAAAAATACTTATAGGTTGCATGTCCACCAATCTGATGCGAAACAGCCAGAGTTCAGCTTTCAATCCTTAATCTGATATAACAAAAAACTGAGCTCTGATTATTTTTTTTTCTTTAAGAAAATTTTAATAAAGAAGGATCAATTTTAAAATATTAAACTCCCCAGGTTCTTTTTTTTGCCATGGAGAAAATACATCTAATTTTGTATTTTTTTTGTATTTATTTTTTTAATTGCGAAGAGTACATCGCTGCTCAGTTGACGATATCACACATAATTACAGTCTGTGCTTTTAATTTGTGTCAGTCCATTACTCCATGAAGTATTTCTCCCAGAAAATTATTGCAATTACACATGTTTTGTTATACACATGTTTATTTCCTTTGTGTGTATTGGATCAACACCAAAAAAGAGAGGGAAAAAAGACAAATTGGACATAATTTCACAAAAAAAAACTAAAGATGGGCTGGACAAAATTGTTGGCAGCCTCAACCTAATATTTGGTTGCACCCTTTGGAATAAATAACTGCAATCAATCGCTTCCTATAACCATCAAGCTTCATACACCTCTCAGATGGAATTTTGAACCACCCTTCTTTTGCAATCTGCACCAGGTTTGTTTTCACCGATTTCTGGGGGCTTCATGAAGTATGTTTGGGGTCATTGTCCTGCTAGAAGATCCATGACCTTAGGTGCAAACCCATCTTTCTGACACTGGGCACTACACTGCGACCAAACATCCATTAGTAATCTTCAGATTTCATGACGCCTTGCACACAGTCAATGCACCCAGTGCCTGAGGCAGCAAAACAACCCCAAAGCATCTTTGAACCTCCACCATATTTGACTGTAGGTACTGTGTTATTTTCTTTGTAGTCCTCATTCCGTTTTCAGCAAACAGCAGAATGAAGTGCTTTACCAAAAAGTTTTATGTTGGTCTCATCTATCCATAAAACGCTTTCCCAGATTTTGGCTTACTCATGTACATTTTGGCAATCTACAGTCTAGCCTTTTTATGTCTCTGTGTCAGCAGTGATCTCCTCCTGGATTTCCTACCATAGCGTTTCATTTAATTCAAATCTCGACGGATAGTTCACGCTGACACTGATGCACCCATCAAGATCTCTAGAGATGCAATTGTAACCTGTCACGTGTAGTGTTGAGCGATACCTTCCGATATCAGGAAATATCGCATCGGATTGGATCGGGCCGATACCCAAAAAGTATCGGATATCGCCGATTCCGATACCGGAAACCAATGCAAGTCAATGGGACACAAATATCGGAATGAAAATAAACCCTTTCTTTCCTTGTAGGTTAATTCTACATGAAGTAAAACAACTAACAATAATGTAGAATGACATGAAAAGCCGGCAATTCATCAGCGGCATACACCGGTACCCGACAATTTACAACAGAAAGAATAGAGCATCACACATAGATTAGATAGATAGAAACATGTCAGTCACATATATATGAAGTACAGTGACAGTGTTGCTTACTGTACTTGTCATTTAGTGTAAAGGATTTATTAAAAAAAATATTAGTGTTTTCGTGCACCGTCTCTTTAAAAAAGCCGGCCGGCAATTCAGCATCTGTACCCGACAATTTATAACAGACAGAATAGAGCTTCACACATAGATTAGATAGATAGAAACATGTCAGCCACATATATAAGAAGTACAGTGATAGTGTTGCTTACTGTACTTGTCATTTAGTGTAAAGGATTTATTTAAAAAAATAATAGTGTTTTCATGCACCGTCTCTTTAAGAAAGCCGGCCGGCAATTCAGCATCTGTACCCGACAATTTAGAATAGAAAGAATAGAGAATCACACATAGATTAGATAGATAGAAACATGTCAGTCACATATATATGAAGTACAGTGACAGTGTTGATTACTGTACTTGTCATTTAGTGTTAAAATAAAGGATTTATTTAAAAAAAAATTGGCGTGGGGTTCCCCTTAATTTTAGGCTCTAGCAGAGGTTAAGCAGACAGCTGGGGCAAATGTTTGAAGCCTGGGAAGGGGGTAATACCCACGGAGCTTCCCAGGCTACTAATATCAGCCCCCAGCTGAATACCTAGCCTTTACTAGCTATTAAAATGGGGGAACCCCCCAAAAAAAATGACGTGGGGTCCCCCCTATTTTAATAGCTAGCAAAGGCTAGGCAGACAGCTGGGGGCTGATATTAATAGCCCAGGAAGGGTGCCATGAATATTGGCCCCCTCCCAGGCTAGAAACACCAGTCGTCAGCCGCCCCAGAAATGGCGCATCCATAGGATGCGCCAACTCTGGCACTTAGCCTCGCTCTTCCACGCTGCCCTGGTGCGGTGGCAGGGGGTAATAGTGGTGGGGTTCATGTCAGCGCCAGCTGCCATGAAGCCCAGGTTAGTAATGATGGGCGTCTATAAGACACCCCCATTACTAACCTACAAAGTGTTAAAAAGAAAAAACACACTACACCCAGAAAAAAATAATTTATTTGAAATAAAACACACAATTTTATTTAATTCTTAGTTTACTAAAAATAATAGTTACCTGTCCACGTTCCTGCGCTGATCTCCCATGCACAGCTGTCACATCTGGAGATGGTGACAGCTGTCATGGCTGCTGTAAGCTCACACTGCCGGGAACACGTCCGCTCCCGGCAGCGGGAGCCACTGACTGAGGTCACCGGAGTGCATTCAGGCAGCGCAGCTCCGGAGACCTCCTTTACGGCACTGCTGTACCGTGGGAATTTCTCACGATACAGCAGGGCCGTAAAGGAGCTAACCGGAGCAGCGCTGCCTAAACTCCGGTGAACCCTTACGGCCCCGTCATTCTAGCGGCGGCAGCGGTTCAGAGCGGTCACATTCTATGTGGCTGCTCTGAACTGGAGATCTTCGTGGGACACTCGTGGACTGCTACGGAGGGGTAAGGATAAGGTTGTGGTTTATTATTTTATATTTTATTACAGGAGATCGATGGCTTCGGGGAATTAGGTGTCTTGGTGAGTATAGGTGTAGTTTTTTATTTTTTACTTTATTTTAGGTGGCGATCGGCGGGGACAGGTAATGTATGAACTAATTTCTTTTAGGTAACCACTGGCCACCAATGACATGTATTTAACATTTACTGGGGACACAGTAGGGCAATTTAAATAGCAGGATCAGTCTGATGGGAACTACTGCTCCCATCGAGCTGATCCTGCTGGCAGGAGTGGACGGGGGACAGACATAGGCCGATGGGAGTAGTAGTGTCACATCGGCCTATGTCTGCCTGCACGCACACACACCGCACACACCCGCACACATCGCACAGACACCGCGCACACCCGCACAAACATCGCGCACACACCCCGCACACACACCCCGCACACACACTAATCATGACGGGTCTGGGAGGTGAGGCTGACCTGTGCGGCCGTGGGAAAGTTCATGTGAGTTCATGCAGTCAAGCATGAACTCACATGAACCCTCTGAGGGCACCGCGGCTACTTCAAATGAACAGCTGATCAGCATCACCTGATACCTCAGCTGTTCATTTGTAATAACCGGCGGGAAAGCGCAGCACAGAACGGGAAAGCCGGCGGTGAAGTCTTTTCACTGCCGGCTTCCCCGCCCGGGTCCTTCGCTCCCTGCTACTGGTGCTGTGCTCCCCCCCCGGTCCTAACTTACGATCGGGATGGGAGGTGGCGAGGGGAGCGGAGGATCGGGGTGGGAGGCTGCGGGGAAGCAGTATGGGGCTGTGTGATTGTTTAAAAGCCGGCGGCTTTATACCGCCCGCCGGCTTTTAAACAATCAGGAGAATTTTCCCCCGCTGGGATGGCATTCTGATGACAGGCTGGATCGCGCTGCCATCCAACTTGTCATCCTTCACAGACACTGCAGAGCGCAGGCATTATGGGAACTTCCGATTCCGGTATCCGATATTGTAAAAGTATCGGAATTAAGTATCGGAATTCCGATACCGCGAATATCGTCCGATACCCGATATTACAGTATCGGAATGCTCAACACTAGTCACGGGTGTGTCGCCACGAAGATCGTCACGATTACACAGCCTGACTTCTCGCAGCTGACTTTTTGGTGCTTTGTGTTTTTCGGCAGTGAGGGAGTTAATTCTCTCTCTCTCTGTGCTAGACGAGGTCCAGCCTCGCCCAGCTGCAATCAATGCTGCTGTAGTGAGACTCCTTCAAATGCCTGCTGGTCTGTTAGGGAAGTGTCGGTGAAAGCATTTCATGCAGACTAACAGAGCGGATCGTGGTATTTGGAGTTTCAGAGATAAGTGTATTTGGAGTGTTTTTTCCCTTCCTCGCTTTATCATTTATCTCCTTTCCCGTTGGTGTTCCCTCTGTTGTAGTTGTGTAGTTTTTGTATGCAAGGTGGTTTTGGTTTTTCCCTTGTACTGTCTCGTTCGTCTAAGTACTGTGTGGGGGCATATTATTACTTGTCCCCTTTTGTTGTGATCGGGGTCCTTCTCAGGACTAGATTACTTAGGTGCAGGGATCCTCAGGAGGTAGGGGTTACGCTGGCGGCCTGGACCTCTGTACCTTTAACAGTACCTCCAGGTTGAGGGATTAGTCAGGGCCCCAGCTTAGGGTCAGCTTAGGCCCCCTACCTCCAGTATACAGAGACAGCGTGACATTTTCACCGACCCACTTAGTTTTTCTCCAGCTACCATGGATCCAGTAGCCGGTCTAGCTCGGCAGTTGCAGAGTTTGTCCATGGAGCTGGCGGACGTTAGGTCCAAGGTTTTGTATCCTCGGGAGCAAGCCGGACCAGAACCTAAAGTAGCTCTCCCTGACAGGTTCACTGGGGGGCGGGACAAGTTTTTGTTTTCCGGGAGGCATGCAAGTTGTACTTTCGGCTGCGGCCTCGGTCATCGGGGAGTGAAGAACAAAGGGTGGGAATTGTCATCTCGCTCCTACAAGAGGACCCACAATCTTGGGCGTTCTCTCTTCCTCCGGGCTCCCCGGCTCTCCAGTCAGTGGATAGGTTTTTCGCTGCTCTGGGACTTGTATATGATGACCCAGATCGGATCTCCCTTGCTGAGTCTAAGTTACGTAGGATCCAGCAGGGAGATCGTCCGGCGGAGGAATTCTGTTCGGAGTTCCGTAGGTGGGCCACGGACACCCAGTGGAATGACCTGGCTCTTAGGAGCCAGTTTTGTCAAGGTTTATCCGACAAATTACAGGATGTGTTGGCACAGTATGACTCTCCCGCGTCACTGGAAGCCGCTATGGCCCTTGCTATTCGCGTTGACAGACGGCTTCGGGAGAGGTGCGGGATAACTCTACCCCCTGTGATGACTCCACCTCCTACAAGGTCTCCTCATATGGTGGTTCCCCTGGTCAGTCCAGAGGAGCCTATGCAATTAGGAGGGACATCATTTCGGGGGAGGGGACCGGTGGTGCGCCATAAGACAGGAAGGTGTTTCTTCTGCGGGAGAAAGGGACATTTTATTGGGGGGTGTCCATCCCGTCCCTTGCAGAGTGAAGAGTCGTCGGAAAACTGTTGATCCCAGGTTGTGTGGTGGACGGCAATCTGGGAGTAGGTATTTCGTCCCTAGGTTCGTCTCAGTTTCTCGTACCGGCGGAGGTGGTGGTGGGTACGAGAACTGAGAGGATATCTGTTCTTCTGGATAGTGGGGCCGGGGCTAATCTGGTTGATGCTCGGTTTGCCCGGGTTCAAGGTATGCGATTGAGTGAGTTGGCTAAACCCATCCCCATATTCTAGATCGATGCCAGGCCTCTCGGTCAGGGAAGTTTTTTGCAAGCTGTGCATGACGTAAAACTTCAAGTGGGGGCGATACATAAAGAACTGTTGTCTTGCTACGTGTTGGAGGGTCTTCCCACTCCTATAGTGTTGGGCCTTCCTTGGTTAACTAAGCATAACCCGGTTATTAATTGGCAAACCAGAGAGATAAGCCAATGGAGTAAATTCTGTAATAAAAACTGCATGAACACGGTCATCGGTGCGGTTACTCCTTGGGTCTTACCTCCATTTCTGGCGGACTTTGAGGATGTATTCTCGGAGAAAGGGTGTCAGGAACTACCTCCTCATCGCGAGTATGACTGTTCTGTAAAACTGCTCCCTGAGGCCAAGTTACCTAAAGCTAGGTTGTATAACCTTTCTGGTCCTGAGAGGCAGGCCATGAAGGATTATATTTCAGAAAGTCTGGCTAAGGGGCATATTAGACCTTCATCTTCACCGGTGGCTGCGGGGTTCTTCTTTGTTAAGAAGAAAGATGGAGGCCTACGCCCTTGCCTGGATTTCCGTGAACTTAATCGGATTACGGTCCGAGATCCGTATCCGCTCCCACTTATTCCCGATCTCTTTAATCAGATCGTGGGCGCCAAATGGTTCTCTAAGTTGGATCTCAGGGGGGCGTACAATCTGATTAGGATGAAGGAGGGGGATGAGTGGAAGACGGCGTTTAACACTCCGGAGGGGCATTATGAGAACCTTGTCATGCCATTCGGTCTGACTAATGCTCCGGCGGTGTTCCAACACTTTGTTAATGACATTTTTCGCCGCCTGGTGGGACAGTTTGTTGTCATATATCTGGATGATATCTTAATTTACTCGCCGGATCTGGTGTCTCATCAGGAGCACGTTAGGCAGGTGTTACAGATCTTGCGGGATAATAAACTGTATGCCAAACGGGAAAAGTGTGTGTTCGCCGTACAGGAACTCCAGTTTTTAGGCTTCCTGGTTTCAGCGTCCGGTTTTCGTATGGACCCTGGGAAAGTGCGGGCAGTTCTTGAGTGGGATCGGCCAGAGAATCTTAAGGCACTACAACGTTTCCTGGGGTTTGCTAATTATTACCGGAGGTTCATTCGTAATTTCTCGTCCATGGTTAAGCCTCTCACAGACATGACTAAAAAGGGGACGGATTTTTCTAGGTGGTCTGACAAGGCTTGTCAAGCATTCTCCTCCTTGAAAAAATGTTTTGCCTCGGCACCCATACTCATTCAACCTGATGCGTCACAGCCATTCATTGTAGAGGTAGACGCTTCCGAGGTAGGGGTGGGAGCAGTATTGTCACAAGGTTCGTCCCCTGGTAAGTGGCATCCGTGCGCCTTTTTCTCTAAAAAATTGTCGTCCGCTGAGAGGAATTACGATGTCGGCAATAGGGAACTCTTGGCCATTAAGTTGGCTTTTGAGGAGTGGCGCCATTTTTTGGAGGGGGCAGTCCATCCGGTCACCGTCATCACCGATCACAAGAACCTGCTATATCTGGAGTCCGCGAAACGTCTGAATCCCAGACAAGCTAGGTGGTCATTGTTTTTTACCAGGTTTAATTTTGTCGTTACATATCGTCCTGGGTCAAAAAATGTAAAGGCGGATGCCTTATCTCGTAGTTTCCCTGGGGCCGGGAATACGGACGACCCGATTCCTATCCTTCAGGAGGGGGTGGTGGTTTCGGCAGTATGCTCTGAGCTGGAGGAGGAGGTATTGGAGGCTCAGGGGGACGCCCCTGTTGGACCTCCGGGGAGACTGTTTGTTCCAGATCAGTTGCGTCAAAAGGTGATCGAGGCACACCATAACTCAGTTTTTGCAGGACACCCGGGGAGTAGAGCAACTGTGGATCTCCTCTCGCGTCGGTTTTGGTGGCCTAACTTACATAAGGAGGTGGTAACTTTTGTCGCGTCCTGTGGGGTTTGTGCGCGCTCTAAGACCTCACATACCCGTCCGTCTGGGGCCCTCTTACCTTTGAAGATCCCGGAGCGTCCTTGGACTCATCTGTCTATGGACTTTATTACGGACCTCCCTCCGTCTTCGGGTAAAACGGTCATACTCGTTGTAGTGGACAGGTTCAGCAAGATGGCACATTTTATCGCTCTTCCGGCTCTCCCTAATGCTAAAACTCTTGCGCAGGTGTTCATTGGGGAGATTGTGAGGCTTCACGGGGTACCCTCCGAGGTGGTGTCTGATCGGGGGTCTCAGTTTGTGTCCAAGTTCTGGAAGGCGTTTTGTGCACGGCGGGGGATGCATTTGTCATTCTCATCGGCTTTTCATCCTCAGACCAATGGTCAGACGGAACGTATGAACCAGAGCTTGGAGACATATCTCCGGTGTTTTGTGTCAGAGAACCAGGAGGACTGGGCTTCTTTCTTACCTCTGGCAGAGTTTGCTCTTAATAATAGGCGGAGCGAGTCCACTGGTAAGTCCCCGTTTTTTGGGGCATATGGTTTTCACCCCCAGTTTTGTACTTTCAGTAGGGGGGGCTCTTCGGGGGTTCCTGAGGAGGAACGATTTTCCTCATCACTCGCTTCAGTATGGAGAGGGGTGCTGAAGAATCTGAATACTATGGGGAACCGATACAAACGTATGGCTGATAGGAGGAGAGTGTCTGGTCCGGACCTAAGTGTGAACGATCGGGTATGGTTGTCTACCAGGAATATAAAACTTAAGGTTCCCTCCTGGAAACTGGGTCCCAGGTTCATCGGGCCGTACAGAATCAGTTCTATTATTAATCCGGTGGCATTCCGTCTTGACCTCCCCCCTACGTTTAAAATTCACAACGTGTTCCACAGATCGTTGCTTAAGAGGTATGTGGCACCGCTGGTACCGTCACCTTTACCTCCCCCTCCAGTGGTGGTCAAGGGTAACTTGGAGTTCCAGGTATCGAGGGTCATCGATTCACGCTTTAATCGCCGGTCCCTTCAGTACCTGGTTCATTGGAAAGGGTATGGTCCTGAGGAGAGGATGTGGGTTCCTGCGTCGGATATTAACGCAGACCGATTAGTTCGGGCCTTCCACACGACTCACCCGGATAAACCTGGCCCTGAGGGTCCGGAGGCCCCTCGTAGAAGGGGGGGTACTGTCACGGGTGTGTCGCCACGAAGATCGTCACGATTACACAGCCTGACTTCTCGCAGCTGACTTTTTGGTGCTTTGTGTTTTTCGGCAGTGAGGGAGTTAATTCTCTCTCTCTCTGTGCTAGACGAGGTCCAGCCTCGCCCAGCTGCAATCAATGCTGCTGTAGTGAGACTCCTTCAAATGCCTGCTGGTCTGTTAGGGAAGTGTCGGTGAAAGCATTTCATGTAGACTAACAGAGCGGATCGTGGTATTTGGAGTTTCAGAGATAAGTGTATTTGGAGTGTTTTTTCCCTTCCTCGCTTTATCATTTATCTCCTTTCCCGTTGGTGTTCCCTCTGTTGTAGTTGTGTAGTTTTTGTATGCAAGGTGGTTTTGGTTTTTCCCTTGTACTGTCTCGTTCGTCTAAGTACTGTGTGGGGGCATATTATTACTTGTCCCCTTTTGTTGTGATCGGGGTCCTTCTCAGGACTAGATTACTTAGGTGCAGGGATCCTCAGGAGGTAGGGGTTACGCTGGCGGCCTGGACCTCTGTACCTTTAACAGTACCTCCAGGTTGAGGGATTAGTCAGGGCCCCAGCTTAGGGTCAGCTTAGGCCCCCTACCTCCAGTATACAGAGACAGCGTGACATAACCTAGCTATTGTGATATTTTTTAACAATTTTGGTTCTCAAGTTCTCAGACAGTTCTCTTTTCCTCTTTCTGTTCTCCATGCTTAGTGCGGCACACACAGACGTGTAATGTAAAGATTGAGTCTACATTTCCCCTTTTTATCTGGTTTCAGGTGTGATTTTCCTATTGCCCACACCTGTTACTTGTCACAGTTGAATTTGAATGAGCATCACATGCTTGAAACAAAGGTGTTTACCCACAATTTTAGAAAGGTGGCAACAAGTCTGTCCGGCCCATTTTTGGGGTTTTGTGTGAAATTATGTCTAATTTGACTTTTTTTCTCAGTTTTTTTTTATTCTGTTGTTCCAATACACACAAAGGAAATAAACATGTGTATAACAAAACATGTGTAATTGCAATAATTTTCAGGCAGAAATACTTCATTTTCTGGAACAATATCAATATACACATATATACAGTATGTGTGTGAATATACCATATATATATATATATATATATATGTATAGATGTGTATATATAAATGTAGATATAAATATATGTATATATACAGTATATACAGTACAGACCAAAAGTTTGGACACACCTTCTCATTTAAAGATTTTTCTGTATTTTCATGACTATGAAAATTGTACATTCACACTGAAGGCATCAAAACTATGAATTAACACATGTGGAATTATATACTTAACAAAAAAGTGTGAAACAACTGAAAATATGTCTTATATTCTAGGTTCTTCAAAGTAGCCACCTTTTGCTTTGATGACTGCTTTGCACACTCTTGGCATTCTCTTGATGAGCTTCAAGAGGTAGTCACCGGAAATGGTCTTCCAACAATCTTGAAGGAGTTCCCAGAGATGCTTAGCACTTGTTGGCCCTTTTGCCTTCACTCTGTGGTCCAGCTCACCCCAAACCATCTCAATTGGGTTCAGGTCTGGTGACTGTGGAGGCCAGGTCATCTGGCGTAGCACCCCATCACTCTCCTCCTAGGTCAAATAGCCCTTACACAGCCTGGAGGTGTGTTTGGGGTCATTGTCCTGTTGAAAAATAAATGATGGTCCAACTAAACGCAAACCGGATGGAATAGCATGCTGCTGCAAGATGCTGTGGTAGCCATGCTGGTTCAGTATGCCTTCAACCTTGAATAAGTCCGCAACAGTGTCACCAGAAAAGCACCCCCACACCATCACACCTCTTTCTCCATGCTTCACGGTGGGAACCAGGCATGTAGAGTCCATCTGTTCACCTTTTCTGCGTCGCACAAAGACACGGTGGTTGAAACCAAAGATCTCAAATTTGGACTCATCAGACCAAAGCACAGATTTCCACTGGTCTAATGTCCATTCCTTGTGTTCCTTATCCCAAACAAGTCTCTTCTGCTTGTTGCCTGTCCTTAGCAGTGGTTTCCTGGCAGCTATTTTACCATGAAGGCCTGCTGCACAAAGTCTTCTCTTAACAGTTGTTGAAGTGATGTGTCTGATGCTAGAACTCTGTGTGGCATTGAACTGGTCTCTAATCTGAGCTGCTGCTAACCTGTGATTTCTGAGGCTGGTGACTCGGATAAACTTATCCTCAGAAGCAGAGGTGACTCTTGGTCTTCCTTTCCTGGGGCGGTCCTCATATGAGCCAGTTTCTTTGTAGCGCTTGATGGTTTTTGCAACTGCACTTGGGGACACTTTCAAAGTTTGCCCAATTTTTCGCACTGACTGACCTTCATTTCTTAAAGTAATGATGGCCACTCATTTTTCTTTACTTAGCTGCTTTTTTCTTGCCATAATACAAATTCTAACAGTCTATTCAGTAGGACTATCAGCTGTGTATCCACCTGACTTCTGCACAACACAACTGATGGTCCCAACCCCATTTATAAGGCAAGAAATCCCACTAATTAAACCTGACAGGGCACACCTGTGAAGTGAAAACCATTTCCGGTGACTACCTCTTGAAGCTCATCAAGAGAATGCCAAGAGTGTGCAAAGCCGTCATCAAAGCAAAAGGTGGCTACTTTTAAGAACCTAGAATATAAGACATATTTTCAGTTGTTTCACACTTTTTTGTTAAGTATATAATTCCACATGTGTTAATGCATAGTTTTGATGCCTTCAGTGTGAATGTACAATTTTCATAGACATGAAAATACAGAAAAATCTTTAAATGAGAAGGTGTGTCCAAACTTTTGGTCTGTACTGCACATACACAGAAACATATATGAAAATGGCAGTACTGCAGAGCTCAAAATAATAGAAAAAATTGTCCCTTTATTGAGTCATGTGGTTACGGCAATGTTTTAGTTCCTCTTGGTACCTTTTTCAAGCTGAAATGTTGCTGTAACCACAAGGCTAAATAAAGGGACAATTTTTTCTATTATTTTGCCTTCTGGAGTACTGCCGTTTTCATAATATATCTACTTGTGGACCTGATTTAAGTCCCTGGATTTACATCCTCTGTTACTACGGTGCTGCTTCAGCTTTTAAAAATAAATATATATATATATATATATATATATATATATATATATATTTTTTTTAATAATAGTAAAATGGATACACTCATATATATGAATTAATATACACGCGCCGAAAAAAACACAACACCATTTTTGTTCCAAACAACATTGTGCCTTTAATTTGTTTGATAATTGTACAAACTACAAATTCAAGTAAAAAGTCACGTATAGAACAGATTACAGGGTTTCCATCCTCTTTCCCATATAATAGTAGTAACTGAATCTACAAGAACTTAAGATTTCATGTTTAGCACAATGCATAATAGTTTAGTCCTCGCTTTCCCATTGGCACAGAAACATATTCAAATATCTGAATTGTTTAACACTATAACAAAAAGAAAAACAAACAAAAAAATTGTTCATCCTCATTTTCGAAAATTATATTGCACGAGTGATAAATACTATCAAATTTTAACCCCCCCCAAAAAAAAATTGAAACAAAGATAAGTAAAATTAGACAAACTTTTCAAAATTGTTTTACCATTATCATCTGCTTCTATCATTGTTTCTGCCTTTGCTTCATTTTCGATCACGTGGCGACAAGACCAATTAATTATTTCTCGTTAGCTTTTTCGAGAATAAAAATACAGTACAGATGTATTGAAAATAATCTTATGTATATGGTCTCGGTAAAAAGTGTAAAAACTTAGTCTATGAATGCATAGAAAGTTCAAAATGGCCTACTGCAAAAAAAATAAATAAAAATGTTTTCACAGTATTAGATTATAAAAACCTTACTATGCCCGGTGAGCTGATTGTCTATGTCATATAAATAGTATTATTTTCAATCATTAATGGCTATTCAGTGATATCTATGACACTTAAAAAAAATACCCACATTCAATGAAATCTATTATTTGCATAATTTATCATATTCATTTTTTTTTTTTTCATACAATATTGAATAGAAGCACCAACATTTCCTTGGACGGAAAATATCGCAGAAACACATTTTAAAATATATATAAAAAGAAGAAAAAAAAAAAAACATAAGACCCCAAAAGACCACTTTATTATTTTTTTAATTAGCATATAGGAGCAGAAAATATAACATTTTTTCCTACACAGATGGATGTCTTGTTATAGCACCATCTGAACAATGTGCAAGCGAATTTTTCTGCTAAATATATATATATATTTTTTATATTATCGCAAAATTTTACATTGGGTCAGATGGTAGAAAAACAAACACTCACGTAACATAGGCAGGACAATACAAGTTGGCCACAATAAACTTTTCCACTTTTAAACCCCCAAAAAATATATGATGGTGGATTCAATATATCAATCATGCAAAGTTATCAATTTTTTTTTCCCTCTCTATTAAAAAAAAACAAAAAAAAACTCCATCATGCAATGAAGCAAAGGACAAAGAACAAAGCAACTTCATGACCTGAATAGTAGATATTATTGTGTGATACATATCTCATATTACAGAATAACGCATTCAACTTTTTATTTAATAATTACATTTTTTTTTTTCTTTAAAGAAAATATAACAATTTACTTATTTTACTCCTGAAATCGGGGAACCTGGAAGTCGACGTATAAAATAAAATCTCACATTCCACCTTTATTTTAAAACTGGATCACCAATGAACATGCATATATGGTACTTCTGTATAATTCACATTTTTTTTGCCACATTTTTAGGTAGTTTATTTAATTTTATTTTTTGGGGGCAAAAAATACTTTAATCCCCCAAAAAAGTGACCGACAGAAACAGCTGAGTCTCTGAAGGTAAAAAAAATGTATTTTAAATAATATGTTACGTATTTATTTAATTACTATAAATTATTGTTAATGCAAAATAATAAAAAAAAAATGAAAATACTTTTTACTGACTAAAGAAAAATAAAAGGATTAGAAAGGATGGGAGGGATGGAAATAATTGATTTTAAAGCTCCGTAAGGCCATAAATTATAGTTATTATTGGCGTTTAGTAGAATCCATGGGAACTTGCAACATTTTTATTGAACACATTTTTTTAAACAATTTGATTATAATTTTTAACTTTCTATGCCACTATCTATATTAAAAAAAAAGAATTAAATAAAAAAATGTTTTACACTGACCACTAAACTTTCATATTAATGAAGTTTTTGGTGACTTTTCAGATTGTGCTACACTGTGGGTAGGGTCAGCAGTCATTTTATTATCATCAGTTGGCAGAATTACAATAAAAGTTAAAGGGAATCTGTCACCAGGTTTTTGCTACCTTTACTGAGAGCAGTATGACGTAGGGGCTGAGACCCTGATTCCAGCGATATATCACTTACTGGGCTGCTTGCTGTGGTTTTGATAAAATCCCTGTTTTTTTCTGCTGTAGATCTACAAGTTCTCTGAATGCTGAGCTGTGTATAACCCCACCCACAACACTGATTGGCTGAGTGTACACAGAAAGCTGCCAATCACTGGTGGGGGTGGGGTTATACCGAGGTCATGAATATGGAGGATAGGTTTACTAGTCCTCTAGTGATAATCTTCTGCTGATAAAACAGGGATTTTATCAAAACTACAGCAAGCAGCCCAGTTAGTGGGGTGGGATCAGAGTCTCTATCTCTAGATCATACTGATCTATGGTCAGGTGGCAAAAACCTGGTGACAGATTCCCTTTAAGACTTCTAATTTAAAGGTGGGAATAAAAAGCAAAACTGAAGGGGACAGGTTAACTCTTTCTTCACAAAGACTACTGCATATGTTACTGAGCATGCCCACAACACTCTATAAAAAAAGTTATTGGTTCTAAATGTCCTATAAAAAGTTGTTTTATTAATAAAGCAGATTATGTAAATTGAAGTAAATTTACTATAAGAAAAAAATAAAATAAACATCTACAGTAAGCATCTGGACGCAAGGAAGCCAAGTAAGAAAACTACTACCTGACTCTGTGGTAGATGACAGTGAGCATGCTCAGTGACATGTGCAGAAGTCAGTCTGCAGAGAGGGGGGAGGGACGAGAAAGACTTTCTTCTCTGCTTTGGTGTTTTTTTTTTTAACACCAGACAGAAGTCCAAACACTTTTTAGATGTTTCTCAATCAGTAGTAAACATGTTTTTCAACTTTCTGCTTTAGGGTGCAAAGTGCATATACAGTGGGTACGGAAAGTATTCAGACCCCTTTAAATTTTTCACTCTTTGTTTCATTGCAGCCATTTGGTAAATTCTAAAAAGTTCATTTTCTTTTCTCATTAAAGTACACTCCGCACCCCATCCTGACTGAAAAAAAACAGAAATGTAGAAATTTTTGCAAATTTATTAAAAAAGAAAAACTGAAATATCACATGGTCAAAAGTATTCAGATCCGTTGCTCAGACACTCATTTTTAAGTCACATGCTGTCCATTTCCTTGTGATCCTCCTTGAGATGGTTCTACTCCTTCATTGGAGTCCAGCTGTGTTTAATTAAACTGATAGGACTTGATTTGGAAAGGCGCACACCTGTCTATATAAGACCTCACAGCTCACAGTGCATGTCAGACCAAATGAGAATCATGAGCTCAAAGGAACTGCCCAAGGAGTTCAGAGACAGAATTATGGCAAGGCAGAGATCTGGCCAAGGCTACAAAAGAATGTCTGCATTACTCAAGGTTCCTAAGAGCACAGTGGTCTCCATAATCCTTAAATGGAAGAAGTTTGGGACCACCAGAAGTCTTCCTAGACCTGGCCGTCCAGCCAAACTGAGCAATCGTGGGAGAAGAGCCTTGGTGAGAGAGGTAAAGAAGAACCCCAAGATCACTGTGGCTGAGCTCCAGAGATGCAGTAGGGAGATGGGAGAAAGTTCAACAAAGTCAACTATCACTGCAGCCCTCCACCAGTCAGGCCTTTATGGCAGAGTGGCCTGACAGAAGCCTCTTCTCAGTGAAAGATATATGAAAGCCCGCATAGAGTTGGCTCAAAAACACATGAAGGACTCCCAGACTATGAGAAATAAGATTCTCTGGTCTGATGAGATGAAGATAGAACTTTTTGGAGATAATTCTAAGCGGTATGTGTGGAGAAAACCAGGCATTGCTCATCACCTGCCCAATACAATCACAACAGTGAAACATGGTGGTGGCAGCATCATGCTATGGGGGTGTTTTTCTGCTGCAGGGACAGGACGACTGGTTGCAATTGAAGGAAACATGAATGCGGCCAAGTACAGAGATATCCTGGATGAAAACCTCTTCCAGAGTGCTCTGGACCTCAGACTTGGCCAAAGGTTCACCTTCCAACAAGACAATGACCCTAAGCACACAGCTAAAATAATAAAGGAGTGGCTTCAGAACAACTCTGTGACCATTCTTGACTGGCCCAGCCAGACCCCTGACCTAAACCCAATTGAGCATCTCTGGAGAGACCTGAAAATGGCGGTCCACCAACGTTCACCATCTAACCTGACGGAACTGGAGAGGATCTGCAAGGAAGAATGGCAGAGGATCCCCAAATCCAGGTGTGAAAAACTTGTTGCATCATTCCCAAGAAGACTCATGGCTGTACTAGCTCAAAAGGGGGCTTCTACTAAATACTGAGCAAAGGATCTGAATACTTATAACCATGTGATATTTCAGTTTTTCTTTTTAAATAAATTTGCAAACATTTCTACATTTCTGTTTTTTTTCAGTCAAGATGGGGTGCAGAGTGTACTTTAATGAGAAAAGAATGAACTTTTTAGAATTTACCAAATGGCTGCAATGAAACAAAGAGTGAAAAATTTAAAGGGGTCTGAATACTTTCCATACCCACTATACAACCCAACATGCACCTAAAGAGCATGATCTGGCTGCAATAGTTCTGTCAGTTCCTCTACCTATAATCAAACCATCTCTGAATTACTCTTTATTTTTAAAGGGTTAACTAAAAAAACAGAAAACCCTGATCTTCTGAAGCCATCCATGACCACAACTGGTTTCCAGAGCAATGAGGTTAAAGTGGACCATGACTTTGGATAGGGGGCTACCCCATTGATCACGGAACGGATAGGCCATGTGTTTGAAATTCTTGAAAACCCATTTCATATACAGTACAGACCAAAAGTTTGGACACACCTTCTCATTTAAAGATTTTTATGTATTTTCATGACTATGAAAATTGTACATTCACACTGAAGGCATCAAAACTATGAATTAAAACATGTGGAATTATATACTTAACAAAAAAGTGTGAAACAACTGAAAATATGTCTTATATTCTAGGTTCTTCAAAGTAGCCACCTTTTGCTTTGATGACTGCTTTGCACACTCTTGGCATTCTCTTGATGAGCTTCAAGAGGTAGTCACCGGAAATGGTTTTCACTTCACAGGTGTGCCCTGTCAGGTTTAATAAGTGGGATTTCTTGCCTTATAAATGGGGTTGGGACCATCAGTTGTGTTGTGCAGAAGTCTGGTGGATACACAGCTGATATTCCTACTGAATAGACTGTTAGAATTTGTATTATGGCACGAAAAAAGCAGCTAAGTAAAGAAAAACGAGTGGCCATCATTACTTTAAGAAATGAAGGTCAGTCAGTCCGAAAAATTGGGAAAACTTTGAAAGTGTCCCCAAGTGCAGTTGCAAAAACCATCAAGCGCTACAAAGAAACTGGCTCACATGAGGACCGCCTCAGGAAAGGAAGACCAAGAGTCACCTCTGCTTCTGAGGATAAGTTTATCCAAGTCACCAGCCTCAGAAATCGCAGGTTAACAGCAGCTCAGATTAGAGACCAGGTCAATGCCACACAGAGTTCTAGCAGCAGACACATCTCTACACCAACTGTTAAGAGGAGACTTTGTGCAGCAGGCCTTCATGGTAAAATAGCTGCTAGGAAACCACTGCTAAGGACAGGCAACAAGCAGAAGAGACTTGTTTGGGCTAAAGAACACAAGGAATGGACATCAGACCAGTGGAAATCTGTGCTTTGGTCTGATGAGTCCAAATTTGAGATCTTTGGTTCCAACCACTGTGTCTTTGTGCGACGCAGAAAAGGTGAACGGATGGACTCTACATGCCTGGTTCCCACCGTGAAGCATGGAGGAGGAGGTGTGATGGTGTGGGGGTGCTTTGCTGGTGACACTGTAGGGGATTTATTCAAAATTGAAGGCATACTGAACCAGCATGGCTACCACAGCATCTTGCAGCGGCATGTTATTCCATCCGGTTTGCGTTTAGTTGGACCATCATTTATTTTTCAACAGGACAATGACCCCAAACACACCTCCAGGCAGTGTAAGGGCTATTTGTCCTAGAAGAAGAGTGATGGGGTGCTACGCCAGATGACCTGGCCTCCACAGTCACCAGACCTGAACCCAATCGAGATGATTTGGGGTGAGCTGGACCGCAGAGTGAAGGCAAAAGGGCCAACAAGTGCTAAGCATCTCTGGGAACTCCTTCAAGATTGTTGGAAGACCATTTCCGGTGACTACCTCTTGAAGCTCATCAAGAGAATACCAAGAGTGTGCAAAGCAGTCATCAAAGCAAAAGGTGGCTACTTTGAAGAACCTAGAATATAAGACATATTTTCAGTTGTTTCACACTTTTTTGTTAAGTATATAATTCCACATGTGTTAATTCATAGTTTTGATGCCTTCAGTGTGAATGTACAATTTTCATAGTCATGAAAATACAGAAAAATCTTTAAATGAGAAGGTGTGTCCAAACTTTTGGTCTGCACTGTATATTTCCTAACCAATCCTGTATTTAAAATATTCAGGGAATACAGCAGTTGTTCATTTACTTCTTAAACAATGGAATCTACTTTTCTAGAGGTAGCTGAAGGATTTTTTTTTTCTTCTATTTTCTTTTTCCGTTATTATAATTCATTATTGTAATTTAAAAATGTACTTAGATTTCTTAGAAATGTCCATATTTCAGAATATAGGTTTTATTATTTTTTTATTTTTATGAAAAAGAAACAAGAATTTCACATTGGTCACTGAAAAACATAAAACAGCTTTGTTGTGCAGAATAGGACAGAATGAGCAAAGTCATTTCATCATAAGAGGGCAGCTCTATCGTACTGCCTGGGGCATGGATTTGGCAGCATAGCTAAACTACATGCTATATACACATAGAAGAATAAAAAGCTTAATCTATAGATGTACTTCATTAGTTTATACCAAATTGCTAAATTATTGCCTATACATTGAATAGGTAATAAGTTGCTGATCGCAGGGGTCTGACTGAATCAAATGTACTTTTCCAACAGTGACTCCATAAAACACAATAAAGTCAATTCATTTGGTCAAACCATTGTTCTTAATATTTAAACAGGAACTGAATTTGGAAAAAAAAAATAAAATTAAAAATGTAAATTAAAAATATTATCATAAAGCACAATCTCATGGCTGGGAATTGTCTACTGATCTATCACGGAATTGTAAAATGATGAAAATTTTTGCAAAAAAAAAAAGTTTACTAAACATAACCATGTGTCATACAAGGTGTTACAGGTTCGTATGTATGTAAGGAAATAAAAAAAAACTGGGTATATTAATTATATAATGTAGATTATGCTCGGTAGTCTCCAAAATATTCCGGATGAAATAAACTAAACGAGTTCGGAAGCTTTTGTGGGTCAAAGAAAATGATATAAACCTCAATTGCAAATGGTAAAATATAAAGATAAGAATGAAAAATAAAAAAAACAACCAAAAAAAAAACTTCACTGGAAAACTGAGGAAAGTCAACAAAGCAACATACAAGTGCATTGTGGGTGATAACATGTCTGCAGGACATCCCAATTCTTCATCGCATACAACGCAACAAACATGGATTTATGTAGATAGGGGATAGAATCCAAGTTTTGGAAGGCATGGTTACATCAAGCCCTGTCCGCTGAAGAGTCTCCTTGTGGGTCTTTGATTTAAAATCTACTACCAAAAAAAATAAAACATGTATCACAGGAATAGGACAATGAAAAGCAAAAAAATACATATCATTATTCAAAAAACACTGATGACTTCTTAGCTTCTTAATTAACAGACTTGTGAGAAGGTGGTCTTATTGAAAACAATGATGGTATCTCGCCAATATCTAGTCGGCCAATGTAGCCGATAGCAGTCACAACGAGATTGGGGCTTCCGAAGAGTCCTGGTTCTACCTTGTCTCCACTCAGCTCTTTTTTAGTCCATAGGCCACATTGGCCAATTAAGAGTCAAGAGTTAATCATGGGCCCATTGGAAAGTGCCAAGAGGAGACAGATTGGCAAGGGACCTTCTCGGTGCTGCTATCACTTTGGTGATATGCCATCAATGTCTGACCTAAGACAATGGTATTTAAACAGCAGATAAATTGAAAATAAGTAGATGTCATCAAAAAAGATCTATAGCTACCAAACATGGTTGTGGGTTGGGGGCAAAAAATCACTAGAAAGCAGGGGATGCGGAGCTTAACAGCCCAATAGTAAGACTAAAGGGTGGCATCAAGGATTGGGTATCGCCAAAGTATCGGAAGTGTCAACGTTTTATCAATCCATGCTCTTTTTTACAAATCCAAATTAAATGGGATATCCACGTGAAAATATATATTTAGATGTGTTAAAAATATAAATATACACAAGTTCTAATATACTTGAATTAAGAAAGGTGCTCTGATCATCAGATATCAGTGAAGGTCCCGGGTCCCAGAAGTTGGATTCGACATAGCTTCATAGGTCGGAACATGACCAGTTCAATAGCGATGCCAGCCCCCTTATCATTCATGACAAATACATAGAGACCTAGCTACTAAAATGAGGCTGTCAAACACTTCCTGTGTTAGTACGAGGACTGATATGTATGAAGTTCTATCTTGTTTCGAACCAAAACTGAAAGTGGATGTTGGTACCTTCCACTGGATCTGATATCTGGAGATCGCGGCACCTTTAATAATTTGAATATAGTAGTTAACGCGCAGTAATTTGGCCGTATAAATTGGACAGAGATCGGAAAGCAATACTCGGACTGGCCGGAGGCTCTCCCTACTTGAGTATGACAGCTTCATCTACGCAGCTGTCACGCTCGGGTGGGGAGAGCCGTCGGCCAGTCCATGAACCGGTCTGATGTCTACGGCTTTCTGACAGCCCAGTCTATAGTCATCTAAACATGTTTTTCAAGTGAGCAACCCCTTTAATATTTATTTGTGAGTAAATCTATGACTATAGACCATAAAAGTTACGATGAAATGTTTCCTAAAGAGCACAAAGTCCCAAATGAGTAGAATGTTACTATGTTTATCTTACTGACCACAAAGAATAGGAAAAAATATAAAATTAAGGGCATTAAGGCCTCATACAAATAAATAAAATTCATGAAAATAAGTCAAAGTAACCAACCAAAAAAATAAATAAATCACCCAAACCAGTTAATCCATTCTTTAATTTAATTTGATGTGTATCAGTGCAACTCGCAAAATAACTTCCACTATATATTGGGCATCATGGCCCCTCTAGTGTGCTGATTGGCTGTGGTCCCACCAAAATGTAGGTTGTGTGCCCCTTTTAGTCTTTATCCAAGTCGAAAAACTCATCCGTACTTGTGGCTTTGGCTGGAAATGCAGTTCCTCCCCAGTAAACGCTTCCCAGTGATTGGTTCCCCAGTGTCCTAGAGAACCCCTTTAACTTCTACTAATGTGAGTTTATTAATTTGTTAACTCTATTCTGAGTATAAAATAATAATCTTTTATAAAAATATATATATTTTGGATTTTTTTTAGGTTAGGAAAAAATAGTTTCAGAATTTAGGAATTTTTGTAAATTTATTTACGGTATATTTGAACACATTTTTATTCTTTTACATAATCAGTACAGATACATAAATTCTTCAGCCGTAAATCCTCTAAGTTCACAAACCGCTTCCTTCAATTTTCCCCACCTCAAACCCAAGCCCTTTGTCATGGAAATGTTTTCCCTGTGATATGATTAAAATGTTTTCATTCACAGTTTTGAGCCCCGATACGATTAATATTCTAAGGAACTGTTTTGGCTGCATAGTAAAATACATTGCAGGTTTACTAATGATACGTCGGGATATTAAATTAATTTTGCAATTACTGCGGGGCATGAATAAAATGCACCTAATCTTTCGCTAAAGACTTTAACTAAATATTTTGACGAAGTGTGTAATTAAATCTGCGCAGTGCAACATGTAAGTTCTCTGGTCGAAGACAATAATATATTGTAATTCTGGATAAAGGCTAAACAAGTTTAATTGATTTATCCCTTTAAGCATCAGCATTGCCCGGTGTCCTAAAAAAGGTTTTGGGTTCCTACAACTAATTAATGTAAGAAAAAAAAAATCTTAAAAGGGTACTCTGGGTAGATAAAACATTTTTGTACTGTTTTTGACCTCAAGAATTATAAAGATAAGATGTCGAGTGCAGATTAATTATTTTTATAACACTTGTAATTCTGTGTGACAGGAACTGCTCCTCACTGCTCCCCCTCCTATCTCAGACAATACGTCACACACCAGTGTGCAGCTCCCTTCTGTGAGTAACAGCCAGCCTGAGAAGAGGGTGAGTGGCCACACCCCCTGTTATATGCAGAGAAACAGCTATTATCAGGAGACTGGTTGAGAACAGAATGGAGCTGCACACTGCTGTAATGTCCCAGATGGAGGGGTGAGCAGTGAGGAGCAGCTCCTGTCACACCAGCCCCCTGATAATGTCTCCCTGTCTGCAGTCCAAGGTGAGGGGGTGTGGCACTACTAGCAAGGATTAGGCCACACCCTCTGTCACGCCCCTTCTTCTCAGGCTGGCAGTTACTCAGAGGGGGGAGCTGCATACTGGTGTGTGACTTAATATCCCAGACGGAAGGGGGAGCAGTGAGGAGCAGCTGCTGTCACATGGAATAACACTCACACTGGTAACATCTCCTTTCATTCAAAATAAGCTCTGCAGGAGGATCCTCAGGTAGACCTATGTCCGGCCCATAGTTCCTGCTCTCATATTACATAGCTGAAACCTGCTGACACATTCCCTTTAAGTTAATTTTTATAAATGCACCTTTAAATATCTTGTTTTGTCAGTTCTGACTTCAGCAAGCATGCTATGTTACACGCCACGATCATTTCTTAAAATGATTTTTTCTTTTATCTAGACCTTTGAGAATAAGAACCCAGTAAGTTATATCTGTTGTATATCTCAGGAAATAGAAAACAACCTACTTGTGAAGTGAAAGCTGTAGCCAGTGCCCCCTGGTACCTGTGCCAAGTTTACATTTTAGAACACAATATCTCATCGTCTCTGTATAAAACTCCATGTTGATTTTTGCTTTACTATCCCAAGGCAGCACGCACCTTCTCGTGCTGTCTAATTGGGTTTATCGATAGTTCTCCTGTACCAGTCACCAATTCTGGTCACGTAAAGATATATCCTTCCTTACTTTGCTTCTTTGCTCAATGTCTCCTAAGATTTGTAACATGAGATTACCATCTTTAAGAATAAAAAAAAATATTATAAGATACTCTGTCTGGAGATATTTATGCTATACTTGTTTATATGTCGACACCCAGTGGTTATGATGAGAACTGCAGCCTGTTGAGACTTTGCTAACATGCACTGAAATTGTATGGAGTCCTAAATGAAATGTGTAGATTATTTGTAGATACATGTCCATGAATGGTGGTCACATAGACAGGAATTGATGTGGTTGCAAGATATCCTGGACTTCAACACTAAGCAGTAAACGGCAATAAATGGAATAAACACTAATTTTGCAAAGATATCTTGTACTGTGGATAACAGGTGTATGCAGGAGCTGAAGTGGAGATGACCTTTAATAAAAAAAATAATAAATATAGCAGAATATAGTGGTCGTGCTTCATACAATGTATATCCCAGCCCGCAAAATCATCTCTATGTCCGGATTTGGGTATTACTTCCGTTCAGCTTAATTCAAAAATCTAATGATCTGCAATTTTTCTGAGGACTGGACCTCTACTGATGACACATGTGTAGGTCCTCAATATTTTAGCAAGCTATCATGTGTGTACATGAGGAATATAACTATTTATGGCCATTATATGACTTGTATCTGGCATTTTTCACCAATTTTTCCCTCATTAGACTCTAATGTTCAGTTGTCTCTGAGCTAGTGGGTGGAAACCAGCTGCTCTTCTACACACAGCCATGAGGGATTCCTGCTCACCTGTCTCTATGCAATACAAGTTCCGAAGAATGATATTATACAGCAATACTCAGCAGTGTAGTTGTGAATCCAGCTCTGGGGTGAGATAAACCACTTACTATCAAAGCTGCAGCATGATCTGTCTGTGTCTCCCTCCTCTTCCTTCCCTTCTCCATAGATTTAAACAGTTTTCGTAATCTGATCCCTCAGTGAGATGACAATCCAATATTATTTTGATCGAGACAGATTTCAGCTGTTTTTGAATGGTGAATTCAGGAGTCAGCCATGGGGGGTAGAAATGGCTCATAAGTGTGGAAAAAAGCAGATTTCTACACACAGCTTACATAGGCATGAGGGATTCCTTCTCTCCTGTCTCTATGTAATACAAGTTCACAATATACAGAAATTCTCAGCAGTGTAGTTGTGAATCCAGCTCTGGGCTGAGATAAAACACTCACTAGCAAAGCTGCAGCATGGTCTGTTTGTGTCTCCTTCTTCCTCCCCTTTACCCTCACCAAAGACTTCAATAGTGTCTGTAATCTGATCCCTCAGTGAGCTGACAATCCATCTTATTTTGATCAAGACAGATTTGAGCTGTTTTTAATGATGAGTTCAGGAGTCAGCTGTGGGGGGTAGAAGTGGCTCATAAGTGTGGAAAGATTGCAGATTTCTGCACACAACTCACATAGACATGAGGGATTCCTGCTCTTTTGTCTCTATGTAAAATAAGTTCCGAAGAAGGACATTATGCAGCAATACTTAGCAGTGTAGCTGTGAATCCCGCTTACTAGCAGAGCTGCAGCATAATGTTTGTGTCTCCCTCCTCCTTCTTTTTACCCTCTCTAAAGACTTCAATAGTGTCTGTAATCCAATCCCTCAGTGAGATAGCAGTCCATCTTATTTTTACCAAGACAGATTTGAGTTTTAGAATGGAGGAGGAGTCAAGAAGAAGTGGCTCATAAGTGTAGAAAAAAAGCAGATTTTTCTGATAAGATATATTACAAAGATTCTTAGAACTACTTTCCAATAAGGAGTCAGCCGTGGGGGAAGAAGTGGCTCATAAGTGTAGAAAGAAGTCGATTTTTCTAATAAACTACATAACAAAGCTTCTTATATCTACTTTGTAATAGTAATTAATGCAACATTTATTGAACATTTAAATCTAAGGCTCCAAAATCTCTGACCATTTTATTTCTCTTGGTTCAGGTACCAGAGGTTGAAAACTACAGTTTCCCCAATCACAAAAAAGCAAAATGGTAACCAATAAGTAATGAGTCTTAAGAAAAGAAATGTCTATGTGAATTTTCGAGACATCCCAGGTGATCCCAGTACAACACAGCCATGTATGCATTACGTGTCCCATAAGGAATGGGTAGAAAATGAGGCACTGGCCCGATACGGATATAAGAGGTTTCATACCCAAATGCCATAAGCCACAGTGAATTGACCCATGCACCCAAGTCTTAGAAGTAAATGAAAAACTCAGGGTAAAGTTCCTATATTTATTTCGGTAAGTTACAGCATTTCCCAGTCAGTAAAGCACAGAGAATCGTAAAGCTTGGAGCAACGTTCAGCCATTCCTCAAGTATATGTCCAAAGCAAAAACCATCACAAATGTCACTGTCAATTTAAAGGAGGCGTCCTGACACAATGTTACTGCTGCTATAAGGCTGCTCGTATTAGAAATAATACATATGAAAGGCGTTTTCTGACCTGGTGTAGTCATCCTCCACAAGCATGTGCTTTGGGATTGGAGAGTATCTTCCCGGAGAGATTGGTGGCAATGAACTCTTGTATTCCAAGGTGCCATTGTTTGCAGTGCTGAGGATGTGGCTCTCCAAAGGTGGCGAGTATGCTAAAGAGCGGGAAAGAAAAAAGTTATACCGGGACAGGGCACGGACCCATGGAAGATCTAGATCCATTAACTTATCATGTAAATACTGCCGATAGGTGGCACTAGACGCTTAGCTTTCTGAGCAAGGAAGAGCTAGTTTACATACCTTTATTTTCCCAAGGAACATCGCCTGGTCTAGACATCTTCATACACTAGATTGTCAGGAGAAATAGTACCGCTGGGGTTACCTAATGTAATGACTTAGGGTGGGGCGACATAGACCTCTATGCATCCTATTAGTTACTATAACTGGTATGGTGCTTTATAGACTTTAAAGGGATTATCTCGGAGATAGGTGATAACTTCAGTGGGTGTCCCATCGCTGGGATTTTTATCCCCCCAACACAAAATGGAGTGGCAGTGACTAATTCCCCATTCCTTCTCTAAGGAAGTGCCGAGAAAAGCAGATGGAAGTGTTCGGCAGCCCCATTGAGAATAAACAGGGATAAAAGCCCCCCCCCGTTCTACAGATCGGTGTTGGTCAAAGCGATCAACAAGTACAGAATAGGTGATAACGTGTTATATCCGGACAACCCCTTTAAATGGAACTAGACATCAGATTTGACCCCTATTAACAACAAACAGACCACTATACTTGCTGGTGATTCTAAAGATGCCAACATATGATACAGGTGATGAAATCTACCTTTCAAAAAAAAGTTTTAACATGTGGCCGGCTTTATGCAAATATGTGGAGAAGTGTCTGCGATGCTGCGGAGTTCCACAGATCATTCCGTAAACATGCAATTCCAGGCTTGATTGATGAGTCTTAATTCTGTGCTATGTCATAGTCAACAGCTCATTCATACTCTGTCTGTTATACTCCTGGCACCATTACAGTGTACATGGTCATTACTAACCACCAGCCTTGTAGCTGTAATACTCATGTACCTCTTCTCAAGGACCTGGCTTGCATTATGCTGGTGCTGGGAGCATAGCATACAGAGGACACGCAAGATTTGGACTTGTAGTGCGGAACAGGGGCATATAATTTGGGCTTGGGTGGTTGTGTTTAGAGGACCGGCCCTGGGGACTCTTAACACATTGCGACTACGTCCAGTGGACAATTTAGCAAATTTGTTCACAACTTTTTCTTCTAAGGAAGGGTTTTTCGTTCAGGTCATCTACACGTCAAGAATAAAGGTCAAGCAGTGGTTGACGGAGAGGTCAAATCAAAAAATTCCCTTTAAGACTTCCAAAAATTTCAAGTGTCTACTGTGATAAAATTGTGTCTTCCCTTCTAAGAAACAGTCTCTGTTGAATGGAGGAGGTGGTGAGTTCTCCTTCAATGGAAGTTTTCAAACAGAGGCTGGACAGACATCTGTCTGAGATGGTTTAGTGACTCCTGCATTGAGAAGGAAGTTGGACACGATGACCCTGGAGGTTCCCCCCAAACTGTAAAATTCTATGATTCTATGAGGACTATTGTGTGGTTGGATTCCTCAGCCTTCAATCTGTGAGTATATGAAGTCATTTCTACCTGCCATTCTTGGTTTGATCATAGTATCACAACTTGAGATGTGATGGTCAAAAAAGATTCCAGGCAGATCCTATCTGACAGACCCCACCAAGTAAAAATGGTGCACTAGCGTATTCATAACATCTGCAGGTGGTCACCTCCTTTTCATGCACTACCAAAACCCACAAAGCAGCACTAGTTCCAGTAAATGACCAGGACGTTCTTAGGTTCCTCTGACATGAGCTCTAGCACTACAATGAGACAACATTCATGGATGAAGAATACTACTCCAGAACTTCTTCTAAGGATACTGACATTTGTTCTACAGATACATCAGCTCCATTAATCTTCACGAAATGCACTACACCAGCGTTGCACCATCCAATGTCATGAGGTCAAAATCTCTCTGACTTGACATGCTTATTTTTGTCTGAAGCTACAACTGGGCGGCACTAAATGGTTATGGATCTATCCAGCTCGTATGTAGCTCAATAGAAGCTGTATACATCTGCCCCATTAGTGATGATAGGAAACAGCTATTACAATGTCGAATCGATTCAAAGTGAAACAAATTGGCTCCAAATATTTCGAATTAGCGAGAATCTGTTTTTTTTTTTTTGCTATTCGAATTGCTTGAATCCACAAAAATGGTGGCCTCCATTTTGTTGGTCTCTTTTTAGGTCTTGAAAGGGGTAAAAAAGATACTAAATATTGCACTCACTTCATCCCTCACCTCCCGCTGATGCAGCTCCCTGCTCAATCTCTGCTTTCTCTCTCCAGTCTTGTGGACTTGATTCCTAGGCATCCAGCTCGTAACCCATGTGAAGAGTGGAAGGAGTGAGTGGAGGTCTGGGCAGGGAGTTGCAGGAGAGGTGAGGGGCGAGGTCAGTAAATATTTTATTATGTTTTAAGGCCTTTTTTTATTATGCTTTGGAGTTCGGAGAGATCTCAGAGTATAATAACAATCTTTAATGGTGATTGGCATTTTCAATTTGTATCAAATAAATTCTTTGCAAATCGAATTTCCAGGAAATTCGAGCGAATCTTCTAAATTCCATGAGACTTGCTCATCTCCATTAGCAAGCAAATCTGAAAGCATGCCCTGTGCCTAACGGTTCCTAACAGAAATCAAGCACAAAAAATCCAATGCTAGGCAATACTAACCGCATATGTGACTCGGTACTTACAGTGAGTGATATCAGGAGGCCCATACGGATCTGTCATATATATTGTTGTGGGTTTTCCCACTTTCAGGTAAACTACGTCAGACGTGTTCTTCAAAATCGCTACGGCTTCCTCATGAGTGACTTCTTCTAAACTGTAATTATTTACCTGAAGAGAGAAGATCAGAAGATCACAGAGGGTCACTAGGTGAAAATGGTGGCTCCCGTATACAGTATGGGTATGGTTGTCAGTTTTAAAAAAAAACAAAAAAACATTTTTTTAAGACCCTATTAGGGAATCATAAAGTAGTGGTTGAGGTCCCCCCCATTCAGGACCCTCAAGGATTAGACAGAGAAGCTAAAAAGAGAATCCATTACTTTGGAACATCCAGGCATATCCACTGATTAAAATAAAGAGTTTGTAATACTTCACTCCTCCTGTGGGAGTGCTGTAGGAAAATTGAATACTTGGTGCCAGACTAGCCTACAGATTAAAGTTGATCGATGTTCATAAAAGTGGTCTGAAAATGTTTAAACTAGATTAGAAACTTCTTTGATGGTGAGTATTGATTTGGTTATCACTAAGGGTAGTGATCTCTCTACTATCTAGTTGTTCCAGACAGGGAGTTGTGGTTCTGTAGGCGTTGTAGAGCCACTGGTTGCAAAAGGTTGAAACAAAAATGGCATTTTTTTTAGACTGATTGGCGAAGAAGATTCACAGTTTGAGGATCTCTTACGAGTAGGATTGATCTTCACGACACTAATGGGCATATGGCACCCAATGTTTGATTGGTCACTTTTTAGTCAAGCTGTGTATTTGATGGGTGTCATATTAATGTGGGTGCACCAGGTTCTCACCATTAGTAACCTATCCCCCACTTGTAGTCGCCCATCTTTTTGTGCTGCTCCTCCTTCGATAATTTTGGTTACATAAATGCTGTTATCTCCGGGAATGTGTTGGTTTCCGACTCCTCCGGCAATACTGAAACCCAAACCTGTAGACAACCGAGAAGAAAACAACATTTCTGAAGAATTGAGTATAAGTCTCATAAAGCCAACAGCTTACCCCATACCCTATGAGGACATCATAACTGAAAGGGGTCTCCCAATCCAGACACCAGGTCAAAATTAGCCAGTTTTTGCTTTTGTTTTATTCCCGCTGCTCCCCTGAATATTCAGTTTTGATTTATTTTATTCCACCATATGGTTCCAGAGATATGGCCCTTTTTCTTCAGTCCTTAATTTTTGTTCAGTCTTTATCACGAGGGGCATGGCTCACAGGGTAATTATGCACAGCAGCCTAAATACACGCCCCTGAGGAATCCTGTGTGCTGCACGCCTTAGTAAAGACCATAAAAACTAGCACTAAATAAAAAGGGACCACATCTTGGGAGCGGTGTGACAAATATAAATACAATATCATACTCAGGGGAGCAGCAGGAATAAAATAAGAGTACTTTTGACAGGCCCGAATCGGTTCCTGAGATAAGGTCCGCCTCTTCCCTACATGTAAATCAAGTATTTTTATCCAAATGGGTGTGGTCATCAAGTCTTACCTTTGAGTTTCTTCTTGAAAACCACACCTACTTGGCCTACAAAGGACTAGATTTACAAACTGGGAACAGGAGGCCATATCTCAGGAATGGAGAGGCGCAGGGCCAAAAGAAAAACAATGCCGGATTCAGAAGAACAGCGGCATTTATACCTGGCAAAATTTTTTTACATATTTATGGCAGGTGACAGGTTATTTTTAAGGTCATTCAACTATATTTCATCCATCGCTGCCATCCTTATAAGGCTGGTTTCACAAATAGTGGTAGTGTTTAGTATAGTTTTTCGTGTAAACGTGCACAGTTTTGCCTTGTGTTTTACAGGTGAAATGGTGCAAAAAATATCTTTCACTTGTAAAAACTCAACAGTCGATAACCACTTTAGTAAAACCTGGCAGACTTCATGTGATCCCAGCCTCATAGCTTTAGGGTAGGTTACCATAAAGTGAGCATGGCACGGCTAAAAACTTACCTTTTGGCCCTTTAAAAAGTTTAATTTCTACGACAGTTTCCAGGATGGGTCTTCTCCTGCGGACGTAGAGGCGGACAATGGAACCAGCTTCTTTCAATGCTTCCACCGCTCGGCTGTGCGACACTTCAGAAACATCCACTTCATTCACTCGGAGAATACAATCATTGACCCTGGAATAAAGATGACATTTCAGACTTTGTGCTTTCCACGTGATTCGTAATGGCAGAACGAACGTCCTCGCGCATTAGATACGTTCCGCATTTCGTCACAAAGGCATTGTATGAAACAAAAGCTGAGATTGTATTGTTCATGCTGTAGTGCGTGCAAAGGGCAAGGACGCTATATAATAGGCTGCAGCATAAGAGCTCCTGTGTCTTATCATTGGCATATTCCACAAATTTCATAAACACAAAACTTTGAGAGAAGTCATGTAAGTAAGTCATGGACAATGGAGTAAATCGAAATCTAAAAGCTCTATGGCAACTTTCAATGTCCTCCTCTCCCCACTGACCTCTGATCAGAACAGCTACACAGATACAGAACCTAGACCAGACCTGCAGGAATGTACAAACATGGTAAACCTCTAAATAGAGATCCAGACCCTCTCAATAAATACAGAACCCAAACTAGACTTCCTTAAACTAACAGAGACCTCCAAAATAAATACAGGTATCCTTTCTCAAACCCCTCAAACTAAAACAAACCTCAGACCAGACTCCCTAGACTAATACAGCCCCCCCTCTAAACTTTTACAGACCTACCAAAATAATGCCAAAATAATCCCAAACTAATATAGACAACAGACCTAAACTAAGACAGACACCAACTTAAGGGCCCTAAACTAATACAGACACCAGCTTAAGGGCCCTAAACTAATACAGACACCAGCTTAAGGGTCCAAAACTAATACAGACACCAGCTTAAGGGCCCTAAACTAATACAGATACCAGACTAGGCCCCCTGAACTTATACAGTCCTCAGACCAGGCTCCTTAAACTAACACATTCCTCAGACTAGACCTTTAAATTAACACAGAGACCAAGCCACGCTCCATAATCTAAAACAGGCCCCCTAAACAAATACAGTCTCTAGACCAGCCCATCTAGAACTTATATAGACTGAAGACCAGCCCCCCCAAACTAATACAGAGTCCAGATCAGTCTCCTAAACATATACAGACCTCAGACCAGACCCCGTATAGCAATACAGACCTCAGACCAGATACCTAAACTAATCCAGACACCGAAACTAATACAAACACCAGACAAGGGCTCCTAAACTTATACCAACCTCAGACCAGTCCCCAAAAGTAATATATACCTCAGGCCAGGTCCCCTAAACTAACACAGACACCAGATCAGACCCCCTATAGTAATACAGACCTCTGACCAGGTCCCCTAAACTAATACAGACAAAAGACTAGCCCCCCTGAACGTATACAGACCTCAGACCAGACCCCTTAAACTAATACAGAGACAATGCCAGGTCAGACCACCCCAAATAATCCAGACCTCAGGTCAGACCACCTCAAATAATCCAGACCTCAGACCAGCCCCCCTAAACGTATACAGACCTCAGGCCAGACCCCCCAAAATAATACAGACCTCAGGTCAGACCCCCCAAAATAATACAGAACTCAGGCCAGACCCCACAAAATAATACAGACCTCAGATCCGACACCCAAAATAATACAGACCTCAGGTCAGACCCCCTGAAATAATACAGACCTCAGGTCAGACCCCCTAAACTAATATAGACCTTAGACCAGAGCCCCTTTAGTAATATAGACCTCAGACCAGGCCCCCTAAACAAATATAGACGTTAGACCAGAGCCCCTTTAAAATACAGACCTCAAACCAGGCCCCTTAAACTAATATAGACGTTAGACCAGAGCCCCTTTAGTAATGCAGACCTCAAACCAGGCCCCTAAACTAATACAGACACTAAGTCAGCCCCCCTAATCTAAAACAGACCCCTAAAGCAAGTAGAAACTCCAGACCACCTTAATAAAATACAGGCTTATGTACACAGCTCCACCACCACTGCAATGTCCACCATTGTTGTTTTCGGTGCGGTATACTCTACTGATACATGTGATGTTGCGGTGATCGGATAATTCCACTGTTAGTTACGTTCCGATAAGATCGTTGGATTCTTTCTTGCAGAATGAAGAGGCGACTTTAAGCTGAGCTGTGATTTTAAGGGGGACACTTTGTCTATATTAGGTCTTGGGCACTATATATTAGGAACAAAGTATAGAGCACACAGGGTTAATATAATTCGTTATGTGACCAGGATTACAAGTCACTCGACTGAAGCGATGGCTGGCGGCGGCGTGTCACACTGATTTAGGCTGAACACATGTGACTCTCAAAGTTCAGCAGCAGCAGCAGCGTTCAGGCACAGCTGATCCCCCAAACAAGGTCTGTCTCCTCACTCCTCGGAGGACGCATCTGCCTCTTCACCGACTACATTCTAACCATGGTCTAGAAATAAGAGATATATGTATCTAACGTCCACTAATCCTAACATCTGGGAAATGTTGGCTACTTTAATGGTCGCCGACGTTTTCATAAACTTGGTATAAAAAAAGAACCAAAATTAGGGTCTGCATACCTATAGTATAAAATGAGTGTACAGGAGCACAAATAGTCTACATGGCCAATATACAATATACATACACTATATACATGCACTGCGATGAATGAATACATGAACGGCTCTATCACTATACACGTAAAAAAAATGTAACGTGCTTAGATAACATTTTTTTTTAATCAAAAAGGCCCAAAAGCCATCCAACCACGCCAAGGTGACCGAAATATGGGTGGTCCCTATCACCAATGTATACTGCCTCTCCAGGTGCCAAGTCTAGCCTCAACCGTACTAGAGAAGTGAAAGGAAACCAAGCATAGCTTGTTATTGAAACTTTTTTGTGAAAGATGGATGGATAAGGGTGCTGGGCCCTGGAGGGAACCACACCCCCAAATGCTTACAAGAAACAACCAAAAAAGGGACTGAGCCCCAATAATGGTGCGCGGACCCTTTTTTTGCAGTCTATATTGGGATGTGAGGCTTATCAGATGACTAATGCAATGAAAGGCAAAATTGTAAAGTACTTCATTTACCCAGAATATTGTTTTCATCCCAAAATATCACTGCAAAGTGCAGACTACTAGTTGCCTCCCCTCTTAAAACTCATTGTCCAATGCTTGTTGTCAAGTCTAATTTGCCTCTTGCAGCAGAAACACAAAGATGGATTACTGGAAGTGGGGGCGGGATATTATCTCTCTCCACAGGAAGTGGGGAGTGGGTTATTATCTCTCTACAGGAAGTGAGGAGTGGGTTATTATCTCTAAACAGGAAGTGGGGCGTGGGTTATTATCTCTCTACAGGAAGTGGGGAGTGGGTTATTATCTCTCTACAGGAAGTGAGGAGTGGGTTATTATCGCTCTACAGGAAGTGGGGGTGGGTTATTATCTCTCTACAGGTAGTGAGGAGTGGGTTATTATCTCTTTACAGGAAGTGGGGGCAGGTTATTATCTATTTACAGGGAGTGGGTTATTATCTCTCTACAGGAAGTGGGGAGTGGGTTATTATCTCTAAACAGGAAGTGGGGCGTGGGTTATTATCTCTCTACAGGAAGTGGGGAGTGGGTTATTATCTCTCTACAGGAAGTGAGGAGTGGGTTATTATCGCTCTACAGGAAGTGAGGGTGGGTTATTATCTCTCTACAGGTAGTGAGGAGTGGGTTATTATCTCTTTACAGGAAGTGGGGGCAGGTTATTATCTCTTTACAGGGAGTGGGTTATTATCTCTCTACAGGAAGTGGGGAGTGGGTTATTATCTCTTTACAGGAAGTGGGGAGTGGGTTATTATCTCTACAGGAAGTGGGGAGTGGGTTATTATCTCTCTACAGGAAGTGGGGAGTGGGTTATTATCTCTCTAAAGAAAGTGAGGAGTGGGTTATTATCTCTCTACAGGAAGTGGGGGCAGGTTATTATCTCTTTACCAGAAGTGGGGAGTGGGTTATTATCTCTCTACAGGAAGTGGGTAGTGGGTTATTATCTCTTTACAGGAAGTAGGGAGTTTGTTATTATCGCTCTAAAGGAAGTGGGGAGTGGGTTATTATCTCTCTACAGGAAGTGAGGAGTGGGTTATTATCGCTGTACAGGAAGTGGGGGTGGGTTATTATCGCTCTACAGGTAGTGAGGGGTGGGTTATCTTTCCACAGGACGTGTGTAGTGGGTTATTATCTCTCTACAGGAAGTGGGGAGTGAGTTATCTCTTTACACGAAGTGGGGAGTGGGTTATTATCACTCTACAGGAAGTGGGAGCGAGAGTTTTTGTCTCCATACAGGAAGTGGGGGCTGGTCTTTATTTTTATACAGGAAGAGAGAAAGGACTTTTATACCTCTAAAGGAAGTGGGGTGGTGTGTGCCTCTCTACAGGAAGAAAGTGTGAATCTTTATGTCTCTACAGGAAGTAGGTGTAATGTAGGTGCCGGAATGCAATGCACAGAGACACAAGGCGAGGACAGTCAGGGATGAATATAAACAGTTTATATATATATATATATATATATATATATATATATAACAGGAGTTCTAAACAAGGGAATGGTAACAGGGATAACAAAAGGTAATTTGAAGTAATAATGCAAAGTCTCTCAAGGTAGTGTGATGCACCCAATTGTGGGAGTCACCACGTTAGTTCTTTAACTCTGTATATGGCCCTGGCGGGGGTCACCTGTTATTCCCGCTAGGCCGCAAGTCTTTTCCGGACAAAGTCAATCAAATCAAGTTTAGCTTCTCCCGCCCCAACCGGTCCCTCTCAACCTGAGATCCTAAACCCAGCTGCCCCTGGTACCGTAGGTGAACAGTGGAAGTGACGACCCTGTTCACTTGTACAGCTCCTCTGCTTCCGCTGGCGTGACTCTGCTAGCTCAGCCTTCTCCCAGCTCCTCTGCTTGGCCGTTGGAGGCAGTCTCTCAAGCCTTGGGTACGGGGATCCAGACTTCGTATGTTGGCGGGCGACGTCGGATCCTGCAAACTCGCTCAGCACCGCAAACACGTCCCGACTCTCCTCAGCAGGCGCAGCACTCGAGGCACCTCTGTGGGGAATCTGGAGTTCATCCACCGATGTCCGGCTGTTATGTGTCGCAGGTCTCTGGCTCAGGCCTGCCACGCTGGGCTTCTCAGCACGTTGTGAACGTGTCTGCTCCTCTCTGCAGCTTGGCGCCAATCCTGACTCAGGCTTGGCGCACGGGACATTCCTCCCCTCTTTTTGCTTGCCAGTCCTCGGGCAAGTGAATTTCTTGTAGGATTGATGCCTCCTTCCAGGCAACGCAAGTTCAGACAAGAGTTGAGCACACTCTTCTGTTTTCTGTTGGTTCTGAGACCAGATAAACTCTTCTTGATCATACCGGTTAGGAGGGATTCCGGCATTAGCCCGCTCAGTTCTGCGGAGGTGATTCCGGGGTATCTGACGAAATCAACCACTGGGGATTGCAAGTCACCTCCCGATTCATTCTGTACTCCACTCGGGATTGGCATCGACAGCTCAAATGGGCCCAACTGCATTGCAGCCCATCCTTCTTCATCCCTCAAGGTCTCTGTGTGTGGCACCTCAGCCAATTTATTTGGAGGCCCAACCCCGTTACAGCCTTCTGCTTCAGAGGAGCAGGGCCGCAGCATATTGCGGTGCAACACCCTAGGTGTCGCGGCGTCATCCCCTTCGGGTCTGACCTCATAGACTGGGTTGACTGGGTGGATGTTCTTCACCACTCGATATGGTATCGCCTCCCAACGATGGTCCAGCTTACTCCCAAATCGTTTGGCCCTTACTAGCACACGGTCTCCTGGCTGGAGTGATCCGCCCGAGGTCGGGGGCCGACCTGCATGCTCTACTTCCTGAAACTTCTGCGCAACCAATCTTCTCACTGTATGAAGCTGGCACCTGTGCTCCCGAATCCAGGTACTTGGGCTGCTGCCCGGGCCGGAGTCTTCTGAGTCTAGCTCGAGTTCAGTAAGTTCTCGCCCATTCCTTCCAAACAGCAACAACATGTAAGGGGTGTAGACAGTAGCTGCATGAACTCGATTATTATACACCAACACCAGCTCGGACACGAATTTGTGCCCTTTCATCTTTTTGTCCTTTTGCAGCGTTCACAACATTTGCAACAGGGTTTGGTTGAAGTGCTCGCACGCTCCGTTCCCTTGGGGGTGGTAGGGCGTTGTTCGGGATTTGTCGATCCCATAGATACGGTATACCTCATCCATCACTCGCCCCTGGAAGCAGGCCCCCTGGCCAGAATGTATTCGCTTCGGGCACCCATAAATCGAAATGAAATCCTGACAGATGGCCTCAGCTGCAGCTTCTGCTGTCTGGTCTCGGTTAGGCATCAACACTGCAAAGTGGTGAAGTGATCAGTCATTACCAAGCAGTGTCCGTAACCATTGTATGAAGTTCCGATCATCAGATAGTCAATCATCAGGACTTCTAAGGGTGCAGAAGTTCGGATGGTCTGAATGGGAGCTCTTTGTCCCAGGGGCTTACTCAACTCACACTGGCGACATTTTCGGCAGACCCCTTCAACTACTTGCCGCAGTTGGGGCTGATACACCAGCCGTTGTAAACACCGAAAGGTTTTCTCCACACCGAAGTGAGCACCTCTTCCATGTGCTTCCTGGGCTAGCTGTGTTACTAGCGCTTCTGGCACTACTACCTGCCAGGTAACATCGAACTCTCGAGGTAGCTGGATTCTTCGGCATAGCAAGCCATCCCTCAGGAAGAGCCTTTCCCACTGGCCTAGGATTTGTAGGGTAGTTGGAGGTGAAGCAGCCCTGGCCTCCTGGTCGGGTCTTTGACCTAGGGCAACCCATTCTCTCAGCTTTGCCAGTTCTGGGTCAGACTGTTGCAGATGTATCCACTCGTCTCTTGAGCAGCCCAGAATTTGAGTGGGCCTCGGCTCCTCTCCGGACTTCTGGTTTGCTCGCACCCTGGCCACCGTGCGGCAGGGCCGGGTGCCGGTGCGTTGCGCTCCCCTCTGCAGCTTGACTCCAAGCCTGCCTCAGGCTTGGCGCACTGGATTTTTATATGCAGGAAATCCTTCCTGGAAGTCATCTGACCGGGTCCAGCGTCTAAATCTGCTTTCCCTTCACCTTTCCTAACACATCTTGGTTCCGTTTGATTGTGTCTGACCAGCAGATTGCAATCTCTCCTCATCTTTGACACATCCTGCAAGAATTCCCCTGAAGCCTTTTTTTCTTCTACTACATAGGCATGGGTCATTATTGCTCTACTGGAAGCATGGGTGGGTACTTATCTACAGGAAATGGGAGAAGGGGCTTTGTGGCTCTACATAAAGTGATGAGGGGTCTTTATCCCTCTGCTCTTGCTCTACTGGCTGTCAAACTGTATAACAAAGAGGCAGGCTTTCATTTCAGGGTAGCCAAGGCATTTGATAATAGCAGAAGAATTGGATGCTGGCAAGTGAAGAAAATATATTACAAAACCTATAGTGCTGGAAGAATGCTGTGGGGGATGAGGACATTCAGAGTATGCTTTTATTATGGCTATTTGTGAATGGACAGGTACACTGTAACGAGGTATTGTATAATGCACCCACAAGTCATAGGTGGATTGGATTGATGGCCAGAAGCATATTCCAGGGATGACATACTCACATTGAATGACAGTGACTGCAATGATCAGGATTTCAATGACATATC
This sequence comes from Phyllobates terribilis, assembly GCF_046119375.1. NCBI lineage: Eukaryota > Metazoa > Chordata > Amphibia > Anura > Dendrobatidae > Phyllobates > Phyllobates terribilis. The sequence continues at coordinate 57,121,444 of NW_027362762.1, forward strand.
AACTACATAGAATCATAGAATCATAGAATGGTAGAGTTGGAAGGGACCTCCTGGGTCATCTGGTCCAACCCCCTGCTCAAAGCAGGATTCACTAGATCATCTCAGACAGATGTCTGTCCAGCCTCTGTTTGAAGACGTCCATTTAAGGGGAACTCACCACCTCTCGTGGCCGCCTGTTCCACTCATTAATCACCCTAACTGTCAAAAAGTTTTTTCTAATATCTAATCTGTGTCTCCTCCCATTTAGTTTCATCCCATTGCTTCTAGTCTTTCCTTGTGCAAATGAGAATAAAGATGATCCTTCTACAATGTGACAGCCCTTGACATATTTGTAGACAGCTATTAAGTCTCCTCTCAGTCTTCTTTTTTGCAAGCTAAACATTCCCAAATCCTGCAACCGTTCCTCATAGGACATGGTTTGCAGACCAGTCACCATTCTGGTCGCTCTTCTCTGAACTTGCTCCAGTTTGTCTATGTCTTTTTTAAAATGTGGTGCCCAAAACTGTACACAGTATTCCAGATGAGGTCTGACCAAAGAGGAGTAAAGACCGATAATGACTTCACGTGATCTAGACTGTATGCTTCTGTTAATACATCCCAGAATTGTATTTGCCTTTTTTTGCTGCTGCATCACACTGTTGACTCATGTTCAGTCTATGATCTATTAGTATACCTAAGTCTTTTTCACATGTACTGTTGCTTAGCTCTATTCCTCCCATTCTGTATATGCTTTTTTCATTTTTATTGCCCAGATGTAGTACTTTGCATTTTTCCCTGTTAAAAACCATTCTGTTGGTTGCTGCCCACTGCTCCAGTTTATTTAGGTCTTTTTGAATCCTCTCTCTCTCTTCTCTAGTATTAGCTATCCCTCCTAGCTTTGTGTCATCAGCAAATTTAATCAGTTTACCCTCAATTCCTTCATCTAAATCATTGATAAAGATGTTGAACAATACAGGTCCCAGGACGGAGCCTTGTGGTACCCCACTTGAGACATTCATCCAGCTGGATGTGAAGCCATTTACAACCACCCTTTGAGTCCGATCACTAAGCCAGTTATGAATCCACCTAACAGTTGCCTGGTCCATTGCATACTTGGTCATTTTTTCAATAAGGATGGTGTGAGATACTTTGTCAAATGCTTTGCTGAAGTCAAGATATACTATATCTACAGCATTTCCCTGATCCACCCAGTCAGTGATTCTGTCATAGAAGGAAATTAAGTTAGTCTGACATGACTTGTTAGTTACAAACCCATGCTGACTCTGGTTAATCACTTCATTCTTATCCATGTACTTACATACATGTTGTTTAATAATTTGTTCAAAGATCTTTCCTGGTATAGAAGTCAAACTCACCGGCCTATAGTTCCCTGGGTCCACCTTCTTCCCCTTTTTGAAGATAGGAACAACATTTCCTCTTCTCCAGTCTTCTGGGACTTCTCCTGTTCTCCAAGAATTTTCAAAGATTATGGAGAGTGGTTCTAAAATTTCTTTAAAGGGGTTGTTTAATAAAGTGCATACATGGCTGTCTCTTTAGACCAGGGGTCTCAAACTCAGCTGGGCAAAACATTTAATTTGGGGGGCCGCATTATTTGCATGACAAAGTGACATTTTTAGTGATACCATTTTATTTTCTATACACCTTTTGAACTGGTCCTCATCTTGCAGACATGGTCTCCCCTCCAGGTCCCCCATATTGCAGACATGGTCTCCCCTCCAGGTCCCCCATATTGCAGACATGGTCTCCCCTCCAGGTCCCCCATATTGCAGACATGGTCTCCCATCCAGGTCCCTCATATTGCAGACATGGTCTCCCATCCAGGTCCCCCATATTGCAGACATGGTACCCCATCCAGCAAACATGGTCTCCCATCCAGGTCCCCCACATTGCAGACATGGTCCCCCATATTGCAGACATGGTCCCCCATCCAGATCCCCCATATTGCAGACATGGTCTTCATATTGCAGATATGGTCCCCATATTGCAGACATGGTCCCCCATCCAGGTCCCCAATATTGCAGACATGGTCCCCCACCCAGGTCGCCCATATTGCAGACATGGTCTCCCCTCCAGGTCCCCCATATTGCAGACATGGTCTCCCCTCCAGGTCCCCCATATTGCAGACATGGTCTCCCCTCCAGGTCCCCATATTGCAGATATGTCCCCCATCCAGGTCCCCATGTTGCAGACATGTCCCCCATGCAGGTCCCCCCCCCATACAGCGCACAGGGCCGCCCCCCCCATACTGCACACAGGGTCCCCGTCCCCCCTTACTGCGCTCAGGGTCCCCGTCCCCCCATACTGTGCTCAGGGTCCCCGTCCCCCCATACTGCGCTCAGGGTCCCCGTCCCCCCATACTGCGCACAGTGCCCCCCCCATACTGCACACAGTGCCCCCTCCCCATACTGAGCTCTGTATTTCACATGGCAGAGAAAAGAAAAAAAAAGATTCTCACCTGTCCTCCGTTCCCTCGGCGTCCTTTCTGCATCTGTGGCCCGCAGGCACAGACCCCATAACGATCGCGGCTCTCTCCAGCAGCCGCCGACATCAGTGCTGTAATGCAGTGTATTGCCGTGCAGAGACCGGCTCTCTGCACAGCAATGCCAGTGTCAGCCGCCGGCCTATCAGAGGCCAGATGCTGACATCTGCGCATGGCAGTGACGTCATACGCCGCTGCGCTGGGACGCAGATGTCAGCATCTGGCCTCTGATAGGCCGGCTGCTGACACTGGCATTGCTGTGCAGAGAGCCGGTCTCTGCACGGCAATACACTGCATTACAGCACTGATGTCGGCGGCTGCTGGAGAGAGCCGCGATCGTTACGGGGTCTGTGCATGCGGGCAGCAAGAAGCAGCCGGAGGGGCCGCATGCGGCCCGCGGGCCGCGTGTTTGAGACCCCTGCTTTAGACTGTTTAGTCTATGTTTACACCATCTCGGTTGTCTTATTTTGTACCATCAAAATGTTGGTGCAATAAAATGACATGGAGTTGCATTTTAAGCTACACCCCCTCATACAAAGGCACAGTACTATTTATGTTAAGCTACCCCCCCCCCACCCCCCTTGTCAGATAAAGGGCAAATAGAGTTTAAACACATAAATATGATACAGAGCATATAAGACTTATTTTTGGTGCAAATTGCACCAGAATTCTAGAACATTTAGCTTTGTAATTGTGCCCCATTCTGCACCAGAAATTGGTAAATAAAAGAAATATTCAATGTAACTTCGGAGGCTTTTGATGAGGTTATATGTTACCTCTGGGGGTTCCCCCAATGTATTCCTCCAGCAGATGGTAAAAAAAGGTCTGAACAGAGACTTAAAGACGATTTCTATAAATTCAGAAACGTGGGCTCAAATTTGAAAACTCAAACTGTGGAACATGACCAAGTCTTCTTTATGGACACCACTCTTGTTTCTCGCCCTGCATGCCAAGAATTCAAGAAATTTTTGCCAGACCAATGATGTTCTGTCCACAGTGATGTCAATAAACATTAACGGAGAGTAACCAACCGGGTGTAGAGTGAAGCATGATCGGTAAATCTGCTTGCTACTTCTGTAGACATATTTTGTAACATGCATATCTTAAAGTTTTATGTACTAGTGAACTACCAGTTATAGATAGATATTAAATGTACATATTGTTACATTTTGTTTGGTCGAGATATTTAATTTACTGAGGAAGTGAATGAGAATAGAATTTTCTAATGATCTCTTTTATAATAAGATTACTCAGCATTAGTGATGAGCGAACGTGCTTGCCACTGCTTGGTACTCGCCCGAGCATCACTGTGCTCCATGAGCTCGGTGAGCATTTCCGGTTTGCTCGGGCGAGAACTCGGGTCCCCTTTCTGCATGTTTGGCGCTCTTTAGAGAGCCAATGAGCATGCAGGGATTGCCTGCCACACACTGTAATGCCGTAGCCATGTTGGTTGTGGGCATTACAGTGATTGGCTGACCGCCCAGCGTCATCAGTTCTATATAAGACCTGGCGCTGCCATGCCCGTCACAGTCTACTCCAGAATCAGACAGTGTAGGGAGAGCTGCTGCTGCTGTGTCAGGGAGAGATTTGCTTGTTTATAGTTAGTATAGGTATTCAACAACATATATACAGTATATATCCATCTGAACTAACAGTCCTTCTGAGGACTAATCCAGCTGGATATATTCAGTGGTGATAGCAGGAGTTAGGCAGGCATGCAATGTATGTGGCAGACTGCAGTGCATGATACAGCATAAGAGGGTCCATTGAACATCCTGTTAGTGTAGGTATTCCACAACATACAGTACAGACCAAAAGTTTGGACACACCTTCTCATTTAAAGATTTTTCTGTATTTTCATGACTTTGAAAATTGTACATTCACACTGAAGGCATCAAAACTATGAATTAACACATGTGGAATTATATACTTAACAAAAAAGTGTGAAACAACTGAAAATATGTCTTATATTCTAGGTTCTTCAAAGTAGCCACCTTTTGCTTTGATGACTGCTTTGCACACTCTTGGCATTCTCTTGATGAGCTTCAAGAGGTAGTCACCGGAAATGGTCTTCCAACAATCTTGAAGGAGTTCCCAGAGATGCTTAGCACATGTTGGCCCTTTTGCCTTCACTCTGCGGTCCAGCTCACCCCAAACCATCTCGATTGGGTTCAGGTCTGATGACTGTGGAGGCCAGGTCATCTGGCGTAGCACCCCATCACTCTCCTTCTTGGTCAAATAGCCCTTACACAGCCTGGAGGTATGTTTGGGGTCATTGTCCTGTTGAAAAATAAATGATGGTCCAACTAAACACAAACCGGATGGAATAGCATGCCGCTGCAAGATGCTGTGGTAGCCATGCTGGTTCAGTATGCCTTCAATTTTGAATAAATCCCCAACAGTGTCACCAGCAAAGCACCCCCACACCATCACACCTCCTCCTCCATGCTTCACAGAGGGAACCAGGCATGTAGAGTCCATCCGTTCACCTTTTCTGCGTCGCACAAAGACACGGTGGTTGGAACCAAAGATCTCAAATTTGGACTCATCAGACCAAAGCACAGATTTCCACTGGTCTAATGTCCATTCCTTGTGTTCTTTAGCCCAAACAAGTCTCTTCTGCTTGTTGCCTGTCCTTAGCAGTGGTTTCCTAGCTGCTATTTTACCATGAAGGCCTGCTGCACAAAGTCTCCTCTTAACAGTTGATGTAGAGATGTGTCTGCTGCTAGAACTCTGTGTGGCATTGACCTGGTCTCTAATCTGAGCTGCTGTTAACCTGCGATTTCTGAGGCTGGTGACTCGGATAAACTTATCATCAGAAGCAGAGGTGACTCTTGTTCTTCCTTTCCTGGGGCGGTCCTCATGTGAGCCAGCTTCTTTGTAGCGCTTGATGGTTTTAGCAACTGCACTTGGGGACACTTTCAAAGTTTGCCCAATTTTTCGCACTGACTGACCTTCATTTCTTAAAGTAATGATGGCCACTCGTTTTTCTTTACTTAGCTGCTTTTTTCTTGCCATAATACAAATTCTAACAGTCTATTCAGTAGGACTATCAGCTGTGTATCCACCAGACTTCTGCACAACACAAATGATGGTCCCAACCCCATTTATAAGGAAAGAAATCCCACTTATTAAACCTGACAGGGCACACCTGTGAAGTGAAAACCATTTCCGGTGACTACCTCTTGAACCTCATCAAGAGAATGCCATCATTTATTTTTCAACAGGACAATGACCCCAAACATACCTCCAGGCTGTGTAAGGGCTATTTGACCAAGAAGGAGAGTGATGGGGTGCTACGCCAGATGACCTGGCCTCCACAGTCACCAGACCTGAACCCAATCGAGATGGTTTGGGGTGAGCTGGACCGCAGAGTGAAGGCAAAAGGGCCAACATGTGCTAAGCATCTCTGGGAACTCCTTCAAGATTGTTGGAAGACCATTTCCGGTGACTACCTCTTGAAGCTCATCAAGAGAATGCCAAGAGTGTGCAAAGCAGTCATCAAAGCAAAAGGTGGCTACTTTGAAGAACCTAGAATATAAGACATCTTTTCAGTTGTTTCACACTTTTTTGTTAAGTATATAATTCCACATGTGTTAATTCATAGTTTTGATGCCTTCAGTGTGAATGTACAATTTTCAAAGTCATGAAAATACAGAAAAATCTTTAAATGAGAAGGTGTGTCCAAACTTTTGGTCTGTAGTGTATAAATATATATATATATATACAGTACAGACCAAAAGTTTGGACACACCTTCTCATTTAAAGATTTTTCTGCATTTTCATGACTATGAAAATTGTACATTCACACTGAAGGCATCAAAACTATGAATTAACACATGTGGAATTATATACTTAACAAAAAAGTGTGAAGCAACTGAAAATATGTCTTATATTCTAGGTTCTTCAATGTAGCCACCTTTTGCTTTGATGACTGCTTTGCACACTCTTGGCATTCTCTTGATGATCTTCAAGAGGTAGTCACCGGAAATAGTCTTCCAACAATCCTGAAGGAGTTCCCAGAGATGATTAGCACTTGTTGGCCCTTTTGCCTTCACTCTGCGGTCCAGCTCACCCCAAACCATCTCGATTGGGTTCATGTCTGGTGACTGTGAAGGCCAGGTCATCTGGCGTAGCACCCCATCACTCTCCTGCTTGGTCAAATAGCCCTTACACAGCCTGAAGGTGTGTTTGGGGTCATTGTCCTGTTGAAAAATGGTCCAACTAAGCGCAAACCGGATGGAATAGCATGCCGCTGCAAGATGCTGTGGTAGCCATGCTGGTTCAATATGCCTTCAGTTTTGAATAAATCCCCAACAGTGTCACCAGCAAAGCATCCCCACACCATCACACCTCCTCCTCCATGCTTCACGGTGGGAACCAGGCATGTAGATTCCATCCGTTCACCTTTTCTGCGTCGCACAAAGACACAGTGGTTGGAACCAAAGATCTCAAATTTGGACTCATCAGACCAAAGCACAGATTTCCACTGGTCTAATGTCCATTCCTTGTGTTCTTTAGCCCAAACAAGTCTCTTCTGCTTGTTGCCTGTCCTTAGCAGTGGTTTCCTAGCAGGTATTTTACCATGAAGGCCTGCTGCACAAAGTCTCCTCTTAACAGTTGTTGAAGAGATGTGTCTGCTGCTAGAACTCTGTGTGGCATTGACCTGGTCTCTAATCTGAGCTGCTGTTAACCTGCAATTTCTGTGGCTGGTGACTCGGATAAACTTATCCTCAGAAGCAGAGGTGACTCTTGGTCTTCCTTTCCTGGGGCGGTCCTCATGTGAGCCAGTTTCTTTGTAGCACTTGATGGTTTTTGCAACTGCACTTGGGGACACTTTTAAAGTTTGCCCAATTTTTCGGACTGACTGACCTTCATTTTTTAAACTAATGATGGCCACTCGTTTTTCTTTACATAGCTGCTTTTTTCTTGCCATAATACAAATTCTAACAGTCTATTCAGTAGGACTATCAGCTGTGTATCCACCAGACTTCTGCACATCACAACTAATGGTCCCAACCCCATTTATAAGGCAAGAAATCCCACTTATTAAACCTGACAGGGCACACCTGTGAAGTGAAAACCATTTCCGGTGACTACCTCTTGAAGCTCATCAAGAGAATTCCAAGAGCGTGCAAAGCAGTCATCAAAGCAAAAGGTGGCTACTTTGAAGAATCTAGAATATAAGACATATTTTCAGTTGTTTCACACTTTTTTGTTAAGTATATAATTCCACATGTGTTAATTCATAGTTTTGATGCCTTCAGTGTGAATGTACAATTTTCATAGTCATGAAAATACAGAAAAATCTTTAAATGAGAAGGTGTGTCCAAACTTTTGGTCTGTACTGTATATATATATATATGTATATATATATATATATATCTCCATCTGACCTAACAGTCCTTCTGAGAACTAATCCAGCTGCATATAATCAGTGTTAGGCAGACAGGCAGTGTATGTGGCAGACGGCAGTGCATATAGCACAAGAGGGTCCATTGAGTGTCCTGTCTGCTGCTGCTGTAATAATTACAGATATTTGTAGACATAGCCCCAGATATCAGGAGCCAAGGCAGATTTTTTTTTTATCTTAATCCTGGTTATGTGCTTAAAAAGCAATCCAGAGTAAACCATTTTCTGCTCCATTTGCTTGTTAGCACGGCAGAATACAGCCAGATCTGTTCCATATTTCAGTGATAAAAATCCAGAAATTTGAACTGAACGTGGAAAATATTGGCCTCTTTTTCCATTTTGTTGCAGTGTGTCGGTCAAGCTATTCACTCTAGGTGTCTGTGAAGAACAGTATTAGTAAATTACAGGCCTGCTATTTAAAACCGTGGTTCTCTGTCAGACATATCACCTATAACAGTGTTCCAAAATCAGCCATTTATTCCATTTTCATTTCGTTGCAGTGTGTCAGTCAAGATATTCACACTAGGTCTCTGTGTAGAATGATATTAGTAAATTACAGGCCTGCTATTTAAAACCGTGGTTCTCCGTCAGACATATCATATATAAGTGCGTTCCAAAATCAGCCATTTCTCTTGAACGTGGAAAATATTGTCCTCCATTTAAAATGGGCAAGGTGTGTGGCAAGGGATGGGGAAGTGGACGTGATGGTGATGGTGCATGCAGAGGCCGAGACCGAGGACGTGGCCGTGGGAAAGCTGAAATTGTGCCACAACAAACACCCACATCTTGTCGCTCGACCTTACCGTCCCAATTACTAGGGTACCACAGTACACCATTATTGAACCCAGAGCAGTGTCAAAAGGTTGTTGGTTGGATAGCAGTTAATGCTTCCAGTCACTTTGCTACTACCCTGTGTTCCACACGGTCAAGTTTCAGTAGCCGTGAGTCTGGACCTCATATTCCTCACCCTGATCCTCCTTCCTCCCACCATGCTGAGTGCCCGGAGACAATTGATCCCACACTTGGACACTCAGAAGAGCTGTTCACTTTTCCATTTGTAGATTCGGGTCTCTCGCCCGGCCAGCTTCAAGCGAGTCAGGAGGAGAACGCGTGTAAAGATGCCCAAATATTGGAGCAGTCATGGTCCCACGAAGGCAATGGTGGGAAAGTGCAATTACTGTTGCAAGAGGTGGATGATGATGATGAGACACAATTGCCAGAAAGTCAGGAGGAGGACCAGGGTGCGGAAGTGAAAGATGAGGTGGTGCATAATATACTAACTGAGCCAACCTGGCAGGGGGACAAATAGAGCGAGAACAGCAGGATACAGGGGGAGGGAGGCGTAGCACCACAACAGGCAGGAAGAAGCAGTGTGGTGGCCGCAGACACAAGGCAGGAAAGCGTTCCTCGTAACGCCAACGTGACTGAAGTTGCCAGCACAACTGTTAGGTCTTCCCGAGTCTGGTTGTTTTTTAAAAACTCTGAAGATAACCCCAAAAAGGCCATTTGCACCACCTGCCAGGCCAGCATCAGCAGGGGTAGCAAAACTAGCAGCCTGACCACCACCAGCATGATCACGCACATGGCAGCAAAGCCCCCGACTAAATGGGACAAACCCCAGGGTCCAGAAACAGTGTCTGCAGGTGACACCACTGCTTCTTCTGCTCTTGTGCGTGCACGCCAATCCCCTGTCCATGGCACATGCCAAGATGCCTCGCGCCTTGCACCTGTCTTTGCACACTCTCAACTAGCACCATCAGCAAGCACGTCCACGTCCTTGTCCCAGCACAGCTTCAGTTGTCCCTACCCCAGTCCGTGGAATGCAAGCACAAATATGCAGCCAACGCCCCACAGGCCACACTACTAAATTCACACATTTCGTGACTGCTTGTGCTCAAAATGTTGCCTTTTAGGCTCGTGGAGACGGAAGCTTTCCGCAACCTGATGATGGCGGCTGTCCCTCGGTCCTCGGTCCCCAGCCCCCACTATTTCTCCCGGTGTGCCGTCCCCGCATTACATGAGCACGTGTCCCACAACATTAGCCGTGCCCTCAACAACGCAGTTACTGGGAAAGTCCACCTAACCACGGACACGTGGACAAGTGCTTGTGGGTAGGGATGGTACATCTCGCTGATGGCACACTGGATTAATATAGTGAAAGCCGGGACCCAGTCGGACCTTGGGACGGAACATGTCCTCCCAACGCCGAGGATTGTGAGCCCTGGGTCAATCAGGGTTGCCAACCACATTCTACAGCTTCTGCACCTCCTCCTCCTCTTCAGCCTTCATCTCCGAAATGACCATATCAGTCGCAAGCTGGAAGCACTGCAGCACTGTCTCGGCCAAGCGGCATCAGGTTGTGCTGAAGCCAATATGCTTAGGTGACAAACCGCACAACACTGAAGAGTTGTGAACAGCTCTGAAAGAGCAGGCAGATCTCTGGCTGACACCGCTGACCCTACAGCCAGGCATGGTCGTGTGTGACAATGGCTGGAACCTGGTGGCGACTCTGAGGCGAGGCGAGCTCATAAACGTACCACGCCTGGCCCATATGCGTAACCTCGTGGTTCAGCGGTTTCTCAAAACCTACCCGGATCTGCCGGATCTGCTTATCAAAGTACTCCGCCTGTGTGCACATTTTAGAAAGTCAGCTACAGCTTCCGCCACCCTTGCCGTGCTTCAGCAGTGTTTGCAGCTTCCAGCTCACTGACTGATCTGCGATGTCCCCATGCATTGGAACACTACATTGCAGATGTTGGGAAGGATTTGTGAGCAGAAGAGGGCAGTTGTTGACTACCAGCATCAACAAGGCCTTGGTATTCAGGTCAGACTCCACACATAAGGCCTCAGGAGTGGACATGGATGTCAGACATATGTACCATCTTCCAAAACTTTGAGTACTCCACCAAGATGGTGAGTGGCGATGACACTATAATTTGTGTCACCATCCCACTTCTCGGTCTTCAGAAACGCTCTCTGCTCAAAATTAAAGAGGATGCATTGCAGGTGGAGCACGATGAAATGGAGCAAGGAACCATACAGGGTGATTCCACACAGCCCAGCCTCATCTCATCCCAACGTGGATTGGGTGACAATGACGAAGAGGAGGAGTAGGACAAGGAAGAACAGGAGCTAGTTTTCTGCACTATAGATGTTACTACCTGCACAACTGTCATACCGTCTGTTCAGCGTGGATGACCTGAGGACAGGGAGGAGGAGGAGGAGGATGAGGAGGACAGCATGGTCAGTCTTCCTCTTGGTGAGGACACGGAAGTGTTGCCTGTTAGCAGTCTGGCACATATGGCTGAGTTTATGATATGCTGTCTTTCATGTGACCAAATTTTGGGTGATAGTCTTTACTGGTTGGTGACATATCTAGACCAATGCAACAAGGAGAACTTTCTGTCTCTTATTCCCTTGCAGGACAGGCCTAATAAAATGAAGGCCCTTGTTGCGGAATTATTTAAAAAATTCCCTTCTGAAAACGCTAGCGGCAGAGGTCACAGTTCGTTGGACAACCAAGGAGTACAGGCGAGAGAGACACAAATGCAATCCAGCAGAGGCAGGGGAACACGGTCAAAGTTCTGGGACAGTTTTCTCAGACTCTCCCATCGTACAGGCCCTGAGGCGCAGGGTACTCTCCCAAGAAGGGAAAAGTTTTGGAAGATGGCGAGGGAGTACCTTGCTGACTGCACCAACATCCTCCGTGATTCCTCTGTGACTTATAATTATTGGGTATCCAAGCAGGACACGTGGCATGAACTGGCTCTTTACGCCTTGTAGGTCCTGGCCTGCCCTGCCGTTAGCGTTTTGTCAGAGTGTGTTTTTAGTGCCGCTGGTGGAATTATAACCGATAGGCGCATCTGCCTGTCAACTGAAAATGCTGACAGGCTGACTCTTATAAAAATAAACAAGGGCTGGCCTGGGCCAGACTTCTCAACACCACAGAATCATAGCAGCGTAGCATAAACTCAAATACAGTGTCTTTTTTTGCGATGTCTAACTCTATTCCCATGCACCTCTGTCTTCACACCCAGGCATGGGTATAAGCTTCCTGATTTTGTCTATTTGCTCTTGTCTTCCTCATGTCTTCTCCTCATCCTTATCCTCCAACACCATATCACCACAATATCTACCATATCACCATATCTGCGTCTCTTGCAAGGGGCATTGGAGTGCCTCCAAATTTTTGGCAGCCGTTGCATTCACTCCATAGGCAAACAGTATGGGAGACCCACTCCTTTTTAATGGGAACATGTCATACTCATTACTGTAGCCCAGCTCCATGTGTTTTTCTTTAAATTGTTAGTAGGGTTTTTCCTAAATTTTGGCAGCTGTAGGACTCACTGCATACCCTATAACTGTATAGCAGACCCTCTCCTTTCTAATGGGAACATGTCGTTACTGTAGCCCAGTTCTATGTGTCTTTAAATTGTTAGTGGGGTTTTTCCTAAATTTTGGCAGCCGTTGGACTCACTGCATACCCTATAACTGTATAGCAGACCCACTCCTTTATAATGGGAACATTTTTTTACTGAGACCCTCCTCTATGTCTCTTCAAAGGGGTATTGGGTTGCATCCAAATTTTTGGCAGCCCTTGCAGTCACTGCATATGCAATAACAATATAGGAGACCCACTCGTTAATAATGGGAACATCAAAGCATAGCCGACTGCTGACCCTTTAAGAATAGTAAGGCTGTAAAAATAGTGTTTGTGACTTTCAGAATGTGACATGCAAAAGTAGTGCTGTTGCTTCAAAAGCATCCAGCAACTATAAGAGTCAACACAGTCACAAGAGACAGGAAGTGTTGTGCTTCAGAAGCATCCAGCTACTAGAGGGGTTAACACAGTCACAGGAGACAGGGAGTGTTTTAGCATAGCCCTAGGGGGATTGTGGGGAACTTGTTATTGTAGTCAGGCTGTAGCTGAGGAGAAAGGTGGTGTGTTATCTGGATCAGACTGAAGGCAACTGAACAGGATTCAGATCAGGAGAGAAATAGTGATGAGTGAGCATGTTTGCTACTGCTCGGTGCTCGCCCGAGCATCCCACTGCTCGACATGCTCGGCACTCACCGAGTATTTCCGGGGTTGCTCGGCGGGAGCTCGGGTCTCCTCCCTGCATGTTTGGCGCTCTTTAGAGAGCCAATGAACATGCAGGGATTGCCTGCCACTCACTGTAATGCTGTAGCCATGTTGGTTGTGGCATTACAGTGATTGGCTGGCCGCACAGCGTCATCAGGTTTATATCAGACCTGGCGCCGCCATGCTCGTCACAGTCACTCCGGATCAGACAGTGTAGGGAGAGGTGCTGCTGCTGCGTCAGGTAGAGATTTGCTTGTGTATTAGGTAGTGTAGGGAGAAAAACCGTACATTACACATATCCATGTTAACAAACAGTCCTTCTGAGGACTAACTAATCCATCTGCAGAGATATCAGGCAGGCAGGGTATATAGGCAGGCAGTGTATATAGCAGACTGCAGTGCATATAGCACAAGAGGCTCCATTCCAATTCTGCCTTCTGCTGCTGTTAGATATTTCTATACAAAGGCCCAGGTCTCAGGGGCCAGGAATACTTTTTTTGTGGATCTTAATCCTCATTATTTGCCTAAAAAGCAATCCAGAGAACACCGTTTTTCTGAGCCATTTGCTTGTTGGCACTACAGAATACAGCCAGGTCCTTTCCATATTACAGCGCTAAAAACCCAGCTATTTAAAACCGTGTTTTCTCCGTCACACGGATCACATATACGTTGTCAGAAAATACGGCTATTTTTGGCCTCTATTTCAATTTTTTTTCACTGCGTCAGCGAAGTTTTTGACACCGGTTTGCTGTTCAAACTACTTACCTACAGGCCAAGTATTTAAAACCGTGTTTTCTCCATCACACGGATCACATATACGTTGTCAGAAAATACTGCCATTTCTGGAATCCATTATAAATTTCCTTCAGTGTGTCAGTGAAGCAATTCACACCAGTTTGCTGTTCAATTTAGTTACCTACAGGCCAGGTATTTAAAACTCTGTTTTCTCCATCACACGGATCACATATAAGTTCACTGCAAACTCAGTCATTTGTAGTGAGCGTGGAAGATACTGTCCTCCATTTAAAATGGGCAAGGCACGTGGCAAGGGACGGGGAACTGGACGTGATGGTGATGGTGCATGCGGAGGCCGAGGACAAGGCTGTGGGCAACTTGAAATTGTGCCACAACAAACACCCACATCTTCTCGCCCGACCTTCCTGTCCCAATTCCTAGAGGAACTGCAGCACACCCCTATTGAACCCAGAGCAGTGTCAAAAGGTTGTAGGATAGCGGATAATGCTTCCAGTCACTTAGCCACCACCACCACCACCCTGTCTTCCACACGGTCAAGTCTCAGTAGCCGTGAGTCTGGACCGCATATTCCTCACACTGATCCTCCTTCCTCCCACCATGCCGAGTGCCCGGAGACAACTGATCCCACACTTGGACACTCTGAAGAGCTGTTCACTTTTCCATTTATAGATTCGGGCCTCTTGCCCGGTCCACTTGAAGCGGGGCAAGAGCAGATCGCATGTAGCGATGCCCAAATATTTGAGCAGCCATGGTCACATGAAGGCGACAGTGGGAAAGTGTCACAAGAGGTGGACGATGATGAGACACAATTGCCACAAAGTCAGGAGGAGGACCAGGGTGCGGACGTGGAAGACGAGGTGGGGGATGATATAGTAACTGACCCAACCTGGCAGGAGGACATGCAGAGCGAGGACAGCAGCACACAGGGAGAGGGAGGCAGAGCACCCCAACAGGTAGGAAGAAGCAGTGTGGTGGCCGCAGACAGAAGGCAGGCAACCGTTCCCTGTAACACCAACACAAAGGAAGTTGCCAGTATAACTGTTAGGTCTTCCCGAGTCTGGTTGTTTTTTAAAGACTCTGCCCAGTCCCCAAAAGGCCATTTGCACCACCTGCCAGGCCAGCATCAGCAGAGTGGCAAAACGACCAGCCTGACCACCACCAGCATGATCAGGCACATGGCAGCAAAGAACGGGACTTTGTGGGCTGAACCCCAGGGTCCAGGAACAGTGTCTGCGGGTGGCACCATTGCTTCTTCCGCTGTTGTGCATGCAAGTCAATCCCCTGTCCATGGTGCCTGCGAAGATGCCTCCTGCCCTGCACCTGTTGTTGCACACTCTCAAGTAGCAGCATCAGGAAGCACGTACATGTCCTTGTCCCAGCGCAGCGTTCAGTTGTCCATACCCCAGTACTTGAAACGCAAGCGCAAATATGCAGCCAACGCCCCACAGGCCACACTACTAAATTCTCACATTTCACGACTGTTTGCGCTCGAAATGTTGCCTTTTAGGCTCGTGGAGACGGAAGCATTCCGCAACCTGAAGCGGCGGCCGTCCCTCGGTACTCGGTCCTCAGCCGCCACTATTTCTCCCGGTGTGCCGTCCCCGCATTACACAAGCACGTGTCCAAAAACATTAGCCGTGCCCTAAACAACGCAGTTACCGGGAAAGTCCACCTAACCACGGACACGTGGACAAGTGCTTGTGGTCAGGGACGGTACATCTTGCTGACAGTACACTGGGTTAACATATTGGAAGCTGGGATCCAGTCGGACGCCTAGGATTGCGGGTCCTAGGTCAATCAGGGTTGCCCCCACGGTCAACAGCTCCTGCACCTCATCCTCCTCAGCCTCCTTCTCCTCTTCAGCCTCCATCTCCAAAATGACCACATCCGTCACAAGCTGGAAGCACTGCAGCACTGCCTTGGCCAAGCGGCAACAGGCTGTGCTGAAGATAAACCGCACAATGCTGAAGAGTTGTGGACAGCTCTGAAAGAGCAGGCAGATCTGTGGCTCACACCGCTGAACCTACAGCCAGGCATGGTCGTGTGTGACAATGGCCGGAACCTGGTGGCGGCACTGAGGTGAGGCGAGCTCACACACGTACCATGCCAAGTCCATGTGCTTAACCTTGTGGTTCAGCGATTTCTCAAATCCTACCCAGAGCTGCCCGATCTGCTTGTTAAAGTACGCTGCCTGTGTGCCCATTTTAGAAAGTCAGCTACAGCTTCCGCCGCCCTTGCTGTGTATCAGCAGAGTTTGCAGCTTCCGGCTCACAGACTGGTGTGTGATGTCCCCACGCATTGGAACTCTACACTGCAGATGTTGGGAAGGATTTGTGAGCAGAAGAGGGCAGTTGTTGAGTACCAGCATCAACAAGGCCGTCGGTATTCAGTTCAGACTCCACACATAAGACCTCAGGAGTGGACATGGATGTTAGACATATGTACCATCCTCCAAAATTTTGAGGACTCCACCAAGAAGGTGAGCGGCGATGACGCATAATTAGCGTCACCATCCCGCTTCTCTGCCTTCGGAAACGCTCTCTGCTCACAATCAAAGAGGATGCATTGCAGGCAGAGCACGATGAGATGGAGCAACAAACCATACAGGGTGATTACACACAGCCCAGCCTCATCTCATCCCAATGTGGATTGGATGACAATGAAGAAGAGGAGGAGGAGGAAGGACAGACAGGAGCTAGTTTCATGCGCTATAGACAGTACTACCTGCACAGCTGTCATACCGTCTTTTCATCGTGGATGGCCAGAGGACAGAAAGGAGGAGGAGGAGAGCATGGTCAGTCATCCTCTTGGTGAGGACACAGAAGTTTTGCCTGTTAGTAGTCTGGCACGCATGGCTGAGTTTATGTTACACTGCCTTTCCCATGACCCTCAGGTTCTCAAAATTTTCGGTGACAGTCATTACTGGTTGGTGACACTTCTAGACTCACGCTACAAGGAGAACTTTATATCTCTTATTCCTGAGGTGGACAGGTCTACAAAAATGGGGCTGTACCAGAAGGCCCTTGTTGCAGAACTATTAAAAAAATTCCCATCTGAAAACGCTGGCGGCAGAGGGCACACTTCTTTGGACAACCAAGGAGTACAGGCGAGAGACACAACTTCAATCCAGCAGAGGCAGGGGAACACTGTCAAAGTTCTGGGAGAGTTTTCTCAGAACCTCCCATCGCACAAGCCCTGAGGCGCGGGGTACTCTCACAAGGAGTGCAAAGTTTGGGATGATGCTGAGGGAGTACCTTGCCGACCATACCAACATCCTCCGTGATTCCTCTGTGCCTTATAATTATTGGGTATCCAAGCTGGATACGTGAAATGAACTGGCTCTCTATGCCTTGGAGGTCCTGGCCTGCCCTGACTCCAGTGTTTTATCAGAGCGGGTTTTTAGTGCCGCTGGTGGAATTATAACTGATAAGCGCATCCACCTGTCAACTGAAAATGCTGACAGGCTGACTCTTATAAAAATGAACAAGGGCTGGATTGGGCCAGACTTCTCAACACCACCGAATGATAGCAGCCTAACATAAACTCAAATCCAGTGTCTTTTCTTGGGAGGTGTATTCCCACGCACCTTTTCACATCCAGACATGGGTATACGCTTCCTGATTTTGGCTATTTGCTCTTGTCCTCCTCCTTCTCCTCATCCTCCACCACCATATCACCAGGGTGACCGTGGTCCATGATGCAACACCCACATAATTTTTTTAAAGGGTGTTTATGATGCCTGTAAAAAAAATTTTTTATACAGCATGTTCATGTATACCCCCCATAGTGCATGGGCATTACAAGTATAGGAGGCCCGCTCATTTCTAATGGGAAGATTTTTTTATGAGGCCTCCACATCTCTTCCAAGGGGCATTGGAATGCCTCCAAATTTTTGGTAACCCTTGCATTCACTGCATAGGCCAACACTATGGGAGACTCTCTCCTTTCTAATGGGGATTTGTCGTTACTGTGGCCCTGCTCTATGTGTCTTTCAGAGTCCCTCCATCATCAATGAAACAGGATGTGTCTGATGATGTGTCACACACCACATGGCCAGATAAGGTTGTAAAATGTTAAAATGACATTTCCCGGTGAATGCATTTGTGGTTAGGCGGTCCTTCCCAGTAAGTGCACAGGGGAGGACACGGGTAATGTTGTGGGACCCGTGTTTGTGGAAGGCGGAGACGATACCAGGAGAAACAGTGGCGGCTGGTGACCGAGTATGGACACCCGGCCGCAGCCGGCATGAGGTTATGAAAAGCCTCCGCCTCCACGAGCCTGAAAGGCCACATTTCAAGTGAAAGCAGTTTTAGAGGACTTCCTGGGAGAAATGACAGCTGAGTAGATATGGTTTCCCAAGTTTTTTCACCAAGCTGAAGAATATGGCTGTGGTGAAATACAACTCAGCAAAAAAAGCTGTGGACTGGCTCCGTACCGTCCCTGGCCACATTCACCTGTCCACGTGTTTGTGGTTAGGTGGTCCTTCCCAGTAAGTGCACTGGGGAGGGCACATGTAATGTTGTGGGACCCGTGCTTGTGGAAGGCGGAGGCGATACCAGGAAATATAGTGGCGGCTGGGGACCGAGTATGGATACCTGGTCGCCGCCGCCATAAGATTGTGGACAGCTTCTGCCTCCACGAGCCTAAAAGGCCACATTTCAAGAGCAAGCAGCTGTCAAAAACTTGGCAGTATAGTATTGCAGCCTGTGGGTGGGAGGCTGCCTGCATACTTGCGCTTGCATTCCAAGGAATGGGGTAGGGACAACTGAACGCTGCAGTGGAACAAGGACATGGACGGTGATTGTTGCAAGTCTGCAACGATAGGTGCATGGCAGGAGGCATCTTCGCATGCGCCAAGGATCACTTCTGATGGGCACACTTTTAGGCAGTGACCTGGGAGTCAGAGATGCTTCCAGAGGTCTTCCCCATGCTGTTCCCATGTCTTTTCAGCACTGTATGCATGTGTCTGATGATGTGTCACACAGCACATGGCCAGATAAGGTTGTAAAATGTTAAAATGACATTTCCCAGTGAATGCATTCGTCTTGGTTGAAAGCAATGCAAAAGTGCAAAAATGCATCAAAAACGCTACGTGTGAACATAGCCCAAGGTGTGGAGGAGTATTTTTGTTTTTGGTTATTTATTTTGCCTTATATACAAGTCATTACCCTGGAAAGGATGTTCCCTAACATATTTCCCAGTTAAATCCATTTTGGTTTTGTTTTAGTATGTTTTATTGTGAGTCCGTAAAAGTGGCGTAATACCTCTGACAACGTTGCTGACAGCAGTGACCTGGGAGTCAGAAATGCTTCCAGGGGTCTTCCCCATGCTGTCCCCATGTCATTTGAGCACTGTTCCCATCGATTTGGGCAATTTTTAGGCCCTCTGCAGACCGCCGGGGAGAGCCGCCTGAAAAATGCTCGAGTTTCCCTAAGACTTACATTGGGCTTGTTTCTCGGGTCGAGCACCCGAGTATTCCAATGTGCTCGACCCGAGCAACAAGCACCCGAGCATTTTAGTGCTCGCTCATCACTAGTGTTGAGCCACCCCCGTAGTGTTCGAGTTCGGTTCGGTTCGTCGAACACCCGTGTGTTCGCCGAACTGTTCGTCGAACTGTTCGTCGAACACCTTCGAACACCGTTAAAACCAATGGCAGGCAAACAAAAACACATAGAAACACATAGAAAACACCTTCAAAGGTGTCCAAAAGCTGACAAACTGCTCAGAAGACACAACTAACACATGGAAAAGTGACAAGTACATATAGTCATGCGAAAAGAAAAGAGGTGGAGGAGTAAAAGGAGGGGGAGACACAGATATAGGCATGTCATGCCCTTCTAAAATCCAAAAAGTGAGAAGCCGAGACGGCCAGTCCGCTCCTGCCCGTGCCACCTCCGTGTCGCCGGGTTTGTGCCAGAGCCGCGGTGAACCCTGACGGCCAGCCCCCCTCTCCCAATACTGGTGCCTGTCCGCTGGTGGGTCGAGAGAGCCCACCTGTGGTGGAGGCAGCTCTAAGCTTTTTAATTTAAATTGTCCCTCTAATTTAAATGAATACACTTTAAATCCATTTACAAGGATCTATTGGAGGGCAAGTCTCATGCCAGCAGCCGCGTAATTCCAGCTCCAGTAGCGTCCACTAAAGCTGCTGCAGTTAAAAAGCTTTTATAAGGATCGAGCTCGGCTGTCCACCGCAAGGCATCCTAGTGCCAGTCCCAGCCCCTATGCCTTGGGGTGCCTCCTGATGCTCTTCACTAAGTATCCCGTGGTCCCGAAGCATTTCCTTTGAAAAAATTAAGTGTCCAAACTACAGGTGGTGTAGCTTGCTTAACAGCCGGGATAATCCGCTGACTAGCAGACACTGCTACTAGGCACAAAGTATTTCCTGGGCTAGATGCAGTTAAAAATTTGTAAGTAGATACTCTCGTTGGATGCTGAGAAAGCATTCCATAGAGTCTCCTGGCACGCCATATATGATTCTCTTAAAAAGCTTGGGGTAGGGGTCTAGGGGACCCTTTTATAGCCAAAATCACGGCCCTGTATCACAATACGTCACCTAGGCTGAAGATAAATGGAACTGTAGCACCGAGGGCTCGGTTGCTACAGACGTATTGCACCTCACCCAGAGGTGTGATATCTCACTCTCAGATAAGGATGGAGTGTGGATCAGGACCCGACACCTGCATGCATTACACCACATTGCCGTGGGGCAGGGCGACCAATATGCCCCTGAGATGGGCACGACAGTCCCTGTCCCTGGCTGGAGTGGGGGGAGGGAACACTGAGGAAGGGGAACCCTGCAGTGCAGGAGCAGGGAGGAAGCAGTTCCTGGGTGCATTGAGAAGGGAGTATAAAAGGTGGGCACCATCTTAGTTCAGTGCAGAGAAGTCTGAGCAGAAGTGGCAGGGAGCAGGGGCTCTGCATGAGCTCTGCTCCGGAGGCGGGCCTAGTAACAGAGGCCCAGGCCTGCAAGAGGGAGAAGGAAGGAAGAGGAGCGGAGAAGGCTCCAGGAACGAGGAATGAAGGGATCCCAGGGGTGCGGACGGGCGAGTCGCCACCGCACGCCCGAATCCACCTGCGTGGAGGGGTCAGGCCAAAGGGGGAGACCGGTCCCCGAACTAGTGGAGGCAGGAAACGACCCTCAGCTAGAAACCGGAGGCTCTGACATTTTATGTGGTGCAGCCCCTTGCTCCACCCGCTAGGAAGGCACCACATAGGGTCAGGGAAACTGGCGCCAAGTTTACCAAGAGGAGGCCCGAGGCAGCCGGACAGAAGTGTTGGTAAGAAAGGCCAGACAAAGGACACACAAAGGGGGTCCTGTGAAGCGCTCCAAAGTTATCTGGGAGTTGTCTGAGCCCCTCACCTGGTGAGCACAGTACGACGTGGGCAGCCGTTACCTGCAGACGTGGTCTGGATAATAAGAACTGTGAGTAAAGGCCCTGAACTGCATCACTGACTCCGTGTCGTTACTGCTGCTGCCCTGCACCATCACCCCCATCCTCCGCATACACTGCCCTGAGGCTATACTCCTCCCGTGGGGAGTTATGCTACGCTCTGCTGCACCCACAACACCAGCCTTAGCGGTCTGCCCTGTAGCGGCGGTTCACTCTGACCGCAATCCACGGGTGGCGTAGTCAGACATTTAAACATCAAAACCACATAAATAGTTCCGCCACTGGTTTGACCGCCCTGAGCCACGGAACCGGATCGCCGCCACGAAGACTACAACCACCAGCATCCACCAAAAAGGGTCCGGCTCCGGGTGTCCCAAGGCCCAGGGGGTGCGTCAGAACATTTTCATCACCTTTCACAATCACCAATGGGACAAGGCAGGGATGTCCTCTGTCCCCTCTCTTATACATCCTAGTGACGGAGCACCTGCTCTCATCAATTCGCCATAACCCCAATATTAGGTGGATTGAGGTGGGAGGCACCGAGTACAAGTGCTCTCTATTTGCTGATGATGTCCTAGTATATATCACTCAATCACATATATCCATCCCTGCTGTTATGGCTGAAATAGATCACTTTGTTACATGGTAAAATTTTAAAATCAATGCAGCGAAGTCTGAGGCCCTCGATGTCTCCCTCCCTAAATCCATATAGGATTCCATCCAGTCCAACTTTCCCTTTGCCTGGCCCTCACAGGGTATCAAATACTTAGGAATTCCTATTCATAGAGACCTCTCCCATCTATGTTATCTTAATTTTGGGCCCTTTATTG
Organism: Phyllobates terribilis; assembly: GCF_046119375.1. NCBI lineage: Eukaryota > Metazoa > Chordata > Amphibia > Anura > Dendrobatidae > Phyllobates > Phyllobates terribilis. The sequence continues at coordinate 57,143,395 of NW_027362762.1, forward strand.
AACAATTCCATACAGACCACGGTTGGCAAGTTAGAACTGTAAGATTCACTACGTGAACCACTGGTGTTTTGTGGAAAAGCACATGTACACCGCGTTCCAAATTATTATGCAAAAAGTGTTTAGGAGTGATAAGGGAAGAATTTGTTTGTTTGTCAGTTAAACTCATTGATGGTGATGTGTGTCAGGGCTCTTTATATCACTGTAAGCAATTGCAAACACCTGTGCTAATTAGTTTGGCAGGTGTGTCCAATGAAAGGCAAGACTACTTAAGAAGGCTCTCTCACATTATTAAGCAGCCTACATTTTCTGCCAAAATGGGAAAGAAAAAGGATGTGTCGGCTGCTGAGAAGCAACAAATTGTGGAGTGTTTAGGTCAAGGCATGACTACAATCAACATTGTGCGATGATCAGGATGAAGTGTCTTGGCAATCAAGAAGTATGTAGCTGATTCACAGTACACACGTGTGCGTGCTGATAAGGGCAAATTGAGGACTCTTTCCTACAGGCAATTACGTCAGGTTGAAACAGCAGCGGCAAAAAAGCCTTGTCATAGCAGCAGACAAGTTTTTGAAGCTGCTTGTGCCTCCAACGTCCCCCGAACAACAAGATGCAGGGTCCTTCAGAGGTTTGCAGCTGTGCATATGCCATCCTGTCGACCTCCTCTATCCACTTCACACAAGCAGAAACGGCTCCAGTGGGCCAAACATTACATGAAGACTGATTTCAAAACTGTTTTGTTCACGGATGAGTGCCGTGCAGCGCTCGATGGTCCAGATGAATGGAGTGGAGGATGGCTGGTTGATGGACACCCCACGCAAACACGGCTACAGCGCCAACAAGGAGGAGGTGGAGTAATGTTTTGGGCTGGAATCATGGGGAGAGAGATTGTCGGCCCCTTTAGAATCTCTGAAGGCGCTAAAGATGAACTCCATAATGTATATGGATTTTCTCAAACAGCACTTCCTGCCATGGTTCAAGAAGAAGAACCGTGTATTTCACAGCAAGATCATTTTTCTGCATGATAATGCACCATCTCATGCTGCACATAAAACATCTGCATCTCTGGCTGATATGGGCATAAAAGGGGACAAACTTATGGTGTGACCCCCATGCTCCCCTGACCTCTACCCCATTCAGAACCTTTGGAGCATCATTAAAAGGAGTGTCTATGATGGCGGGAGGCAGTTCACATCTAAGCAACAGCTCTGGGAGGGTATTCTGTCCTCATGCAAAACAATTGAAGCAGAAACCATCCAAAACCTGACAAATTCAATGGACGAGAGAGTTCAGAAGCTCCTTTCGAACAAGGGGTCCTATGTGAAAATGTAACATCACCTAGAATAAAGTTTTGAGTTGAAAACTGTTTGATTTCAGTTTCTAACAACCTGCTAATGCTTATAATTTCAAAAATGACCATTTTTTTGGTCTTTATTAAAATGAAAAGGTTGATCGAAAAGTTTGGGGGATCTAAGAGTGTGGCAACCCAGTAGTCATGATTACTTCGAATTCTGACAATATGAGGGTCATGCTGCAGGTAGTGCAGCAAGAAGGCACTTATGTGTCTTGCGCATCTCGGAGCCCCAAAATTATTTTCCGGGCTAGATGCAGCTAAAAATTATTTTTAATTTTAAATCTGGTGAAGCTTATTATAGATGGCCTAATAGGATCAGTGCTGCACACTGCTACAAAGCCCAAATTATTTTCCAGTCAAGATACAGATAAACATGATTAGTAATTTGAAAGCTTAAAACGGTTGGTAGGGTGATTTTAACCAATCATCAAGCTTTTACTCTCCCCAGGATGACACAGGGGTAGAAAAGTCGTTTCGGATCCATGATTTGTTCATCTTTATGAACGTGAGTCTGTCTACATTATCAGTGGAGAGCCGCGTGCGCTTATCTGTCAGCACACCACCAGCAGCGCTGAACACACGTTCAGACAGAACGCTGGCTGCGGGGCATGACAAGATCTCCAAGGCGTAAGTGGCTAGCTCCGGCCATTTATCCAGATTGGAAGCCCAAAAAGAGCAAGGGTCCAGTGACACAGTCGTGGCTTCAATGTTTACTTGGAGATACTCCTGTACCATCGTCTCTAGGCGTTGACTATGTGTCAGACTTCTTGTCTCCTGTGGCCTTGCAAAGGATGGGCTAAAAAAGTGGTGAAATGATTCCGCAAAATTGATGTTACCAGCAGATACTGTGGTTCTGTTACGGTTTGAGTGCTGAACACTTGACGGTCCCACGGTTGGCAAGTTGGAACTGTGAGATTCACTACGTGCACCACTGGTATTTTGTGGAAAAGCACATGTAAGATTCTGCAACAGTCTCTGCTGATACTCCTGCATGCGTGCATCCCTTTCTATGGCAGGAATAATTTCTGCAAATTTACTTTTGTACCGGGGATCTAACAGTGTGGCAACCCAGTAGTCAGGATTATTTCTAATTCTCACAATTCGAGGGTCATGTTGCTGGTAGTGCAGCAAGAAGGCACTCATGTGTGTTGCGCATCCAGGAGCACCAAGTCCCTGTTGTGTTGGTGGCGAGGTAGCAATCATGCTTCCTTCCTCTGTCCTCTCCCCCCAACCTCGCACAACAGAAATGTGATCAAGGTCTCCCTCATCTGATGAGTCTTCCATCAGTTCGTCCTCCACTTCTTCCTGGGCTCCTGCACCTTCCTCACTAGTTTGGCTGCTACCATGCGCCCTGGTAAAATCATCTCCCCCACCCTCACATGCCTGCCGCCTTGGTGCTGCCGACCGTCTGGACGTTGCAGATGTTAGCCCTTCCGCATACAACTCCTCCTCCTCTACTTCCTCCACCTCCTCTTGTGCCACCACCTGACTCCGAATTCTGTTTAACATGTGCTCCAGCATGTAAATCACCGGAATAGTCATGCTGATAATGGCATCGTCAGCACTAAACATCTTCGTCGCCATTTCAAAACTGTGCAGAAGGGTGCATAGGTCCCTGATCTGAGACCACTCCTCCAGCGTGATTTGCCCCACCTCTGAATCTCGTTGGCCCAGGCTATACGTCAGAACGTATTGCACCAGGGCTTGTCGGTGCTGCCACAGTCGCTGCAACATGTGCAGAGTTGAATTCCACCGGGTAGGCACATCGCATTTTAGCCGGTGAAGTGGCAGGCCCAACGACTTCTGTAGAGATGTAAGTCGCTGAGCTGCGGGATGCGAACGGCGGAAGTGAGCACACAGCGACCGTGCCCTCTGCAGAAGGCCATCTAGTCTGGGATAGTGGGCTAAAAATTGCTGGACAACCAGGTTCAACACGTGAGCCATACAAGGCACGTGTGTGACATTGCCCCGGCGAAGGGCCGCACCCAGGTTTGCAGCATTGTCGCACACGGCCTTCCCTGGTTTCAGGTCCAGTGGAGACAACCATTCATGAAATTGGTTCTCCAGAGCTGACCACAACTCCTCAGCTGTGTGACTCACATTTCCCAGACATTTCAATGTAAAAACCGCCTGATGACGTTGAGCCCTACTGCCAGCATAGTAAGGAGGTGTGCAGGATCCCTTCTGCGCAGTTAGAAAGCTTGTGGCATGACCAGACAGGCTTTGGGTGCAGGTGGAAGACCGAGAGGAGGTTGAGGAGGCAGAAGCAGTGGAGGAAAAATGACATAAAGAGGATTGACGCACAACTCGTGGGGACGGCAAGACTTGGACAGCAGCCCCTTGTCCTGCTGTCACCATAGTTACCCAGTGCCCAGTCAGCGACATGTAACGCCCCTGTCCATGCCTACTCGTCCAAGTGTCTGTGGTGAAATGCACCCTGTCACACACAGAGTTTCTCAAAGAAGCGGTGATGTTGTGTGCGACATGCTGGTGGAGCGCAGGCACACCTTTCTTTGAGAAGTAGTGCCGACTGGGCATCTGGTACTGGGGCACTGCGACGGACATAAGGTCTCGAAAATCCTCTGTGTCCACCAGGCGGAAAGGCAGCATTTCTGTAGCCAAGAGCTTGCAGATGGTGAAATTCAACCTCTTAGCTTTCTCATGGCTAGGAGGAAATGGTCTTTTACTTGTCCACATCTGAGGGACCGAGGGCTGGCTATTGTGCTTAGACGGGGTTGATAAGGGTGTCCCCGGCAAACTGACGGTCTGTGAGGAAGATGCAGGCGGACATGTTAGGTTGCCTTGATCCAAAGGTGGTGCTATCGATGTCGGACAGCGCTCAAGACCAGCTGGTGTTACCACCTCCAAAGAAAATGATGACCTGCCAATCACGCTGGCTGTTGCGGGTAAAGAGGTGGCAGGTCTGCGCCCCAAAACAGGTGTGACTGCTGTCCCCCCAGTCACAGAGGATGAAGAGGCCGCGGATGCACAAGATATGGCAGACGGTGGTTGGCCCGGCCGGCTAGACCGCATTGTAGCACACTGAGCTTCCCACTGCAACTTATGCTTCATGTCCATGTGCCGGTTCATGCATGAAGTACTCAAACTATGTATTTTTTGGCCTCTACTTAGCTTTTGCTGACAAATGTTACAGATAACACGAGTTGGGTCATCTTTATCGATCTGAAAAAATGCCCAGGCTATGCAAGGCTTAGCACCCATGCGACCTGAAGAGCCACCACGACTTGTGGTGAGAGGCAGAGTTGTGTTTGAGGATGCAGTTGTTGACGTGCTTCCAGTACTACGTCTCTGTCCAGAAAGGCGCAACCTGACCTCGTCGTCACTAGCATCTTCCTCCACCTCCTCTGCTGACCTCATCTCTTGGCTGACTGTGGGTTGACAGTAAGTGGGATCTCCGACCTCATCATCATCACCCTGTGCGTTATCACACCCGTCGTCCTCAGAGCCAACCTGTTCCTGCCCTGACAAAAAACTAAAGTTGTCGCTCCAATCAGGTATTTGAGTCTTATCATCGTCTTCCTCATTGTCTCCACCAACAGGAGTTACAGTTTGGGAATGAGGGTCTACATTATGGTCAGAACCTTCTGCGTCTGGTCCTGGATCCGACTCATAAAGATTCTGGGCATCAGTGCAGATCATTTCCTCGTCTGGATTCACAGAAGCGCTGGAGTCGACCTCTGATTCCCAGGCTATAGTATGAGTAAACAGCTCTGCAGACTCAACCATCTGTTCTACCTCATACTCAGACGGGCAGCTGGAGATTTGGGAGCTGTGAGGAAGCAAGTGCGATTTGGGTGACACCTTTGAGGACTGGAGTATTTGTGATGTTGAAGTTGATGTGGAGGAGAGCCCACTTAAAGGAGCACTTGATATCCGTTGAAGCACCTGCTGTTTTTGTGCCTCATCTGGAATTTGTAGCGATTGGCGTGGCCGTAAGAAAGGGATCTTATCACATTGTCCGCTAAAAGAAGTAGACATTTTAGTTTGGCTGGAAGATGGTCTTTCTTCTGCACCTACCCCACGGACACAACCTTTTTTCCCCTTCCCAACACGCCTATTCCCCTTTCCACCAGCAGCAGGCCTTTTTCCACTCATTTTGGTGGTTAACTAATTCACAACTCTGGAGTTGTTTGCACAAAAAAACAATGGATGGTAACCGAGCAGAGCTGAGTGGCCAAACTGTGGTATTAGGCCAAAACTATTGGCTGGGTTAGATGCAGAAAAAAATTATTTTTAATTTGCAACCTGATGGAGGTCAGTATAGATGGACTAATAGACCAAGTCCCACACACCGCTAGAAGCCCAAATATTTTTTCAGAGCTAGATGCAGAAATTTTTTTTATTCAATTTGCAACCTGATGGAGGTCAGTATAGATGGACTAATAGACCAAGTCCCACACACTGCTAGAAGCCCAAATATTTTTTCAGAGCTAGATGCAGAAAAAAATTATTTTTAATTTGCAACCTGATGGAGGTCAGTATAGATGGACTAATAGACCAAGTCCCAAACACTGCTAGAAGCCCAAATATTTTTTCAGAGCTAGATGCAGAAAAAAATTATTTTTAATTTGCAACCTGATGGAGGTCAGTATAGATGGACTAATAGAACAAGTCCCACACGCTGCTAGAAGCCCAAATATTTTTTCAGAGATAAATGAAGAAAAAAATTATTTTTAATTTGCAACCTGATGGAGGCCAGTATAGATGGACTAATAGACCAAGTCCCACACACCGCTAGAAGCCCAAATATTTTTTCAGAGCTAGATGCAGAAATTTTTTTTATTCAATTTGCAACCTGATGGAGGTCAGTATAGATGGACTAATAGACCAAGTCCCACACACTGCTAGAAGCCCAAATATTTTTTCAGAGCTAGATGCAGAAAAAAATTATTTTTAATTTGCAACCTGATGGAGGTCAGTATAGATGGACTAATAGAACAAGTCCCACACACTGCTAGAAGCCCAAATATTTTTTCAGAGATAAATGAAGAAAAAAATTATTTTTAATTTGCAACCTGATGGAGGTCAGTATAGATGGACTAATAGACCAAGTCCCACACACTGCTAGAAGCCCAAATATTTTTTCAGAGCTAGATGCAGAAAAAAATTATTTTTAATTTGCAACCTGATGGAGGTCAGTATAGATGGACTAATAGACCAAGTCCCACACACTGCTAGAAGCCCAAATATTTTTTCAGAGCTAGATGCAGAAAAAAATTATTTTTAATTTGCAACCTGATGGAGGTCAGTATAGATGGACTAATAGAATGATGCTATGCCCAAAGGATTTTACTTCACTAGGTGCAGTAAAAAAATTGGTATTCTATACACAGGTGGTATATCTTGCAACACAGATAGGCTACTCCACTGACTAACACACTCTGCAATAGGCCAAAAAGGATTAGCTTTGCTAGATTCAGCCAAATGCTGTGAAAAAAACTTGCACAGCACTGGCACAGACCTGCCTGGCAAAAACTGATAGGAACTCATGTAACCTAGTCCTGAAAAGGACTCCAATTACAATTAGTCTTTACTCCCACAATCTATCTATTTAAGAGCACAGACCTGCCTGATAAAAGTCGTAGGAAATGCTGTAACCTAGTCCTTAAAAGGACTGCAATCACAACTATTCCCTACTCCCAAGCTATCTGTATATTTGTGCGAAAATTGGCTTGAAATTAACAAGGTATAGCGCACACAGCAACAGCGGTGCCGTCTAACACGCAGCTGCAGCAGTGAGAAAATGGTGGCGACGGGGAAAATGGCTTGGTCTTATAGGGCAAGGACATGTGACATACACTGCCAATCACACATGCCCTTGCTTGTGTGAAAAAAAGCACTTCGCTCCGTGTGTGCGCTGCTGATAGGCTGACAGACTGCACCTCCCCACTGCAAATGCGGGAAAGAGAAAAAAAAATGGAGATCTTCATTGTTCCTGCAGAGATCCATCCCCTGCCCCTCCCCCCGCCCCGCTGTACACTCAAACTGCGTATTAACATTAATTTTCATCATTACTGAGAAAAAATCCAGTTATGATTTTGGTGCACGAACAGTTATCGAACATAACCTCGAACAGCCGAATTTTTCTCAAATTGTTCGTGTTCGCCGATCGGCTCGAACACCGCCCAAAACAGCTCGAATTTGAGATTGGCGAACAGTTCGAGTAGAACAACGCTCATCTCTACTCATCACTACTCAGCACATCTTTTCCCATGTTATACAGCAAAGCTGTTAAGTCAGCTACGGAGAGCCGGAAGCAAAAATTGAATGTGTCTACTTTAGCGGTTGATGTGAGAACTGGAAAATATCGTTCTTATATTATTAAAATATCTAGATAGACAGTGCAGCAGGGTGTGTAATCATTGTGAATTATCCACTACAAAATTGTATTTTAGAAATTGGCAGATATTGGTCTTCCAGCAAGGAACACAACTGATTGGCTGCATTACTACCGTCAGTGTCCTAACTCTCCTGGCTCAGATGAAACATCAAGGCTGCAGCCAATCAGTGGCCACTTGATGTGCACAATTGGAAGAGGCAGCGAGGAGACCGGTGGCAGACACGGTCAGCAGTGCAATGGAATGGTGGGGGTCCAGTAGGTGAGTTTTTTTTTTTCACTTTTAAGGCCTCCATGGACCCATTTGTGCAAAATATTATATAGCTGACCACCCCTTAATTTACAGAAAAGTGTTCATAGACTAAAACATTCTCAACAGACAATGGAGGAAAACCCATCATCTACAGATCAAAGAGCGGCCGGTGAGAGGCATACAGAAACGTATGTGTGCATATAATGTATATTGTTACTATCCTACCTGATCTATCCCTCTAGCAGCACAATAGAGCTGTCATTAATTTGCCACCCTCCAATTATAATAAAATTACTCTGCTCATACTGCCCCAGTCTATACAGTAAAGCTGACAAGTAAGTTGCAGGAAACCAGAAGTGTACATTATGCCTTCTCTGCTCTACTGGCCAGAATTAGTACTGCACGTTGTTTTTTATATGAATAATGAAAAATAACATGCAAATAAAAAAATGCAGCATATGTTTACAATGAAAACCTCATTCCCAAGTTACAATGAAAACCTCACAAGCCCTGTCATTACCAAGTTACAATTATATATTCTAGAAATTCTAATGAGAACATAAAGATATAATGACAGGTTGGAATAAAATGTTTTTACATAGTCGAAATTAAGGATAAGGGCGCTTTGGTAGATTTCTGAAATCATTTGCATTTCTTATACTTTGGTTTCAGGTTTAATGATTAATAATAACACGAGTTGTGCTACGATCATTAATATGGTTCAAAGTAAACTGCAAGATAGATGGAAAGGGAATAATTATATACAGATCATTGACTTTAACTGAGGTCACGAGCGAGTGACAGACAATTGCTGTTGCTTATGATGCAAAGTCCTCCCTTATATTTTCTTCAATTTGGTTACAGAGGCAAATTCTTACGATGCATACTCAATACATTATCACAGTATGCTGGCAAAATTACAGGCTGTAATTGACATCACACCCACTGGGTGGCCACTTATAGATACAATAAACATAAACATCTCCTGGCAGAGCATTCTAAAATCATGTTTTTTTTAAAGCTGGTCAGCTCACTCTACAAATCTTGTTGAGCCAAGAGGAAAGATAAGGAATGACACATTTGTACATCTGTATACTGATAAGCAACCCCACATATGACTGACATTAAAGTTTAGAGAGCGTCAAACAAAAACTCTTACCTGAGTCTTCCATCTTCTGCTGCTGCTCCTCCTGGTATAATCTTTGTTATAAATATTCCTGGGTCATCCCCTACATGAGGGTTATCTATTCCTCCAGCGATACTAAAGCCAAGACCTGAATTTCCCTATAAATAAAAAAAAAAATCAATGAATCGATCACAATACATCACAATAAAGGCTCTGTGCTGTTCCAGCTAATATAAGGGTTATCTACCTACCAGAATCTGCATTAGCAGTTTTAGATTTGTTGCACACTTTTTTTTGCTTCTGTTGTCACCATAATACATTTTTCCTGTTATTCCTGCTATTTTTTGAGCTCATATCCTTCAGTACCCTCTTGTTCTGTATAGAAATGCATCTCTGAGCTGGGGAGATGATTTTCCATTGATCTCTTTCACTGAATTTTTCAAGATATATTCAATAAATTATCTAAGAATTTGTCCATTGCATCTTCCTCACTGGATTGTCTACATAGGCCTAGCTAGAGAAATCAGGATAGGGAGTTCTCTATCTTCACGTTCCCCATAGTTCTATCATACATAAAAACAATACAAAAGTCTATAAAATATGATAAACTCTGAAAAACTGCATTGTCCAATATAGGACATTAAAAGCCTAAAAACCACGACACAGTATTTCACATGTTAGAGCAGCAGTTTGTGCTCAAGAGCTGCTCTTCCTTCAGTAACACCAACACGGGGAGAACATACAAACTCCTTGCAGATCTTGTCCTTACTAACTACTGAGCCACCGTGCTGCCAAGTTGCCCGGCAAAATCCAGTGACATCATCACCTAAGACTTTTAAAAGGCAGACTCAGACATCCATGTGTGTCTAAAGCATTGAGAAAGCTTTGTTTTCAGTTACCGTGTGCATTGGATTTTGCATCACCAACCAGTTCTCTAAGATAACAATCATCTCAGCAAATTCCTGTTTGTTTCTTCAATCTGCATTAACTTTCTGGCTCAGTCCTGCAGCTAACCGTTCGTCTGCTGTAAGCATAACAAGCTCTTCTATGGAGTTGTCCACACTAGATGCTGCTGCAACACAATGTATCTACCCTAGAAACATGTTTGTCTGTTCATCACTGCTTACAGCGGCTATCCAACTGTTTTCTGATTAATAGAGATGAGTGAACACGAAGTTAAAAGTTCGGCGTTCGTACTGGACAGTATGAGAGAGAGAATTTTTCACTTCCAAAGTCAGGGTCCCCATTGTTTTCAATGAAGTTCAGATTCTGGTACAAGTTCAAGTACCCGAACCGAATTTCCATGGGTCCGCTCATCCCTACTGATTAACCCTTCGTCTGCTGTAAGCATAATAAACTCTGCAGCTGTTCACAATACATTTGATGCAATTCCTGGACTTATTATACATTTTTAGTTCCAGTGCATGTCTACACTACTGGTAGATGGACTGGTAGGTCCATCTATATCTTCAGGTTTTTCCTGCTCCACTTGTCTGCTTGCCGTCCAGCAAATACTGATGTTCTGAGCCTAGCAGTACCGTGTGCACTCTGGTAAGTCCTGCATGTTGTACAATCACCTTTGGTTTGTGGTGTTCACCCTGAACTTTGGTTGAGAGAATGCACCAGGTGAGCGCATAACATAAATATCTTTCTTTTTATTAATCATCCTCTTTGAGAAGATTGTAATGACGTATAATAAAGCTGTGGGATTAGAAATCTGATATAAAGCTTTTCTATCTGAGTAGAATTAGTAGAACCGGACATTTTCTTCATCCCATAAATAAGACACAGAGGACGGTAGCAGCTGATAGAATCTCCAATAGATAATGCAGGTCTCACAAACAAAGCACCGCTCAGCGTCGCCCCATTAAAATGTTAATAAGCTGAGTTCCTGAGACTCAAGTTCAGGGTATTTTCATTCTAAACGAAAACAAAGATACGAATCTTCCCAAATTATCATCCAATTCATTGCACATTAGCCTTGCAGTCGTCTCAGCCTTGTTGTGTAAAGTATTGATTCTGCATGACTTATCCTCAGAGCTGCGTGGGCTGCAGACAGCTGATACACTCTCACGGTGTGTACAGAAGTCATCCTCGAAGAGAGAAATATGACTTGCGCACATATATGCAGATTTTTTACACCAAATGGCTGGGTGGATCTCAGGTGGATGGGAAAGACCGTGGGTGCAATATTTGGTGTCATTTTTGGCCATATACTTTGAATGACAGCTATTTCTCCAGTCCTGCCCCCATAAATATTTCAAGTAGTACTACTCTAGAAAACTATCTTAAATTGCTTGATGACTCGGTCCCAATATCTTTATTTTAGCACATGGGTTGGAGACAAGATTTTGTGTCACTAATATAAAAGGCTTTCCTCCTTCCTCACGAAGCCCCTGACCTCAAAATTACCATTGATGGAAGAGTATGTGACCAGACTTGTCCATCAGCCTGTTATGCACACGCCCGGACTGACTGGCGTGTGCGGGAGAAGTGGTTCCACTGGACCATGAACCGGAGAGTGCCTGGAGGGGTGTGACTAAGTATCTGGCCGATCCGACCAAGATGGCACGACGGCATACGACGCCAGTGCACCAGGGAGAAACCGGGCAGAGGGACCAGGTGCTACTCCAGGTCAAACTCCGGACACTGGGGTTGACCCACACAGGGATTACTGGAACAGGCAGGTTAGGCTGGCACAGACTGGTGGATATAAGCGAACACGGCAGGTATGCAGACGGGTGGATACAGGCGAATATGCAGGCAGGGAGGTACTGGCCGAAAGGACGGCCTGGAGCACAGAGAGGACAAGACCCAGTACAGACTGGGTCACAGAAACAGAACCGCAGATGCGGTAGCCAAACACAGCAGAGAGGGAACGCCCGAAGCGGTGGGCAAGAGCAGAGCAGGACGGGACTGCCGGAGCAGCGAGCACAAGCAGAGCAGGACAGGACTGCCGGAGCAGCGAGCAGATGCAGAGCAGGACGGGGCTGCCGGAGCAGCGAGCAGAAGCAGAGCAGGACAGGACTGCCGGAGCAGCGAGCAGAAGCAGAGCAGAAACCGCAGGAGCGGCAAGCAAGGCAAGAGCAGAGTGGAAACCGCAAGAGCGGTAAACAAGGCAGGAGCAGAGCGGAAACCGCAGAGCGGCTAAGAAGGCCGCAGCAGAGCGGAAACCGCAGAGCGGCAAACAAGGCAGGAGCAGAGCGGAAACCGCAGAGCGGTAAACAAGGCAGGAGCAGAGCGGAAACCGCAGAGCGGTAAACAAGGCAGGAGCAGAGCGGAAACCGCAGAGCGGTAAACAAGGCAGGAGCAGAGCGGAAACCGCAGAGCGGTAAACAAGGCAGGAGCAGAGCGGAAACCGCAGAGCGGTAAACAAGGCAGGAGCAGAGCGGAAACCGCAGAGCGGCTAAGAAGGCAGGAGCAGAGCGGAAACCGCAGAGCGGCAAACAAGGCAGGAGCAGAGCGGAAACCGCAGAGCGGCGAACAAGGCAGGAGCAGAGCAGAAACCGCAGAGCAGCAGACAAGGCAGGAGCAGAGCGGAAACCGCAGAGCGGCAGACAAGGCAGGGGGATAGGACTCTGTTCACAAAGAACAGACGGAGAAGGAAAGGCAGAACCAGAAGCACACACGGTACTTACAAAGAAGTAGCGAGCGTACACTAAATTCACAACAGAGGTACAAAGACGACGAGAAGGAATTTAGGAGCAAGTACAGACTCTGCAGAAAGACGCAGAAAACAGACAAAGAGGGAAAAGGGAGAAAAGGCAAAAGTAGAAACGAGGCACAGACAACTAGGAACCGAGGAACGGGAACAATTACAGCAAGGCTGGGACACAAACAGGACTCTGTTCAGACGGGAACAGATACCGCAAGGCACAGACAACTGGAAACAGAGAAACGGGAACAAATACAGCAAGGCTGGGACACAAACAGGACTCTGTTCAGACGGGAACAGATACCGCAAGGCACAGACAGGCAGATCTAGGAATACAGCCCCTAGAAGGCGAAAGAACAGGCTAAAAGCGTGTTCACAAGAACAGACCACAGTTCAGACACAGAACTGGAGAACAGGCAGGAAAACAGGATAGGACCTGGCACGTCAGAGACAAAAAGCCAACTGACAGGACACAATGTTCAGGCGCCATCTTGAGGAAGAAGGTGGTATAAATACCCAAAGATGGACAGCAATAGGCTGAAGGTGCAACAGGGGCGTGTCCGCAGCAGGTACAAGAAACAGGAAGTTCAGCGGGCGTCGCCCTATGCAGCCAAAACAGACAAACAGACAGCAAGGAGGGAAGCCAGAGAGACATTCTGGACAGGAGTTCAAGTGCGCGCTCTTGCACAGTGGGAGATGGACCACTATGCAAGGACGCCGCCAGGTATGTTACACAGCCTCATCCAATTGAAACACAGTCCACATGGGAACGTTGTTTCTCAATAGGAGGAGAATGATAGACTAGTCTGGTCACAATCTCCTCCATTTAAAAGTGCAGGAGGAGAACCTGCAATACGTATATACACTTGAAATTGCAATACCAAGGAGAAAAAGTCATGGAATTCTGAAAATCACGTGATGGAGGCATGTTGCTGATCTGCAATTTGTAAAAAAAAAGTGGAAACAAAAATTTTAAAACACCTCTATATATTCAGTAGAGTATGAGCGCCAACTGCATAAATCTCCACTCCTGTGTAATCACCGACCAATGAAATCCCAGATGTGCTTGATGGGAGACAAGAGCGGAGACGCTGCAGGCCATGGAATTACCTTTAGGTCACGCAGGCTGCTTTGTCATGTTGAAAAACGGCTCCTGGGACACTTTGGAGAAATGGTCGCACCACTGGGTCCACCCCCAATTCAATGTAAGGCCGAGCTGTTAGTGCACCTGGAATGAAGACTAAAGGAATCCTCTACCGTACATTTTGCCACATCACACTTTAAAATCGAATGTAGTAACCCTGTAATGTTCCCTCGTGAAGCCTTCTTCATGGGATGGCCCAAGTGGTCTCCATATGGAGACCGAAGACTGGAATGACATAATGGAGGCTGGAACTGATGTCTATCCTCCTTAGTGATGAGCCCGCTTTTGTCTTGAATGCAATGATAACTGGAGATTAGTATGAAGACCATGAGGGCAACATGAAGAGGACTTCATGAGTGAAGGTTACATCAGTCCTACTCTCGGGATTATGGTGTTGAGTGACATAATATATAGTAGGCGGACCCCTCTGGTCTTCATTCCAGATACACTAACAGTGCGGAGTTACATTAATTGGTGGTGGAACCAGTGGTGCGGCCATTTCTCCAAAGTGTCCTTCTTCGTGGGGTTACCCTCATGGTCTCCAGATGGCGGCCGAAGAATGGAATGGAGGCCGGAACTGATGTCCATCCTCTTAAGCGATGAGCCCATTTTTGTCTTGAATGCAATGATAACTGGAGATTGGTATGAAGACCATGAGGGCAACATGAAGAGGCTTCAGGAGGGAAGGTTACATCAGTCCTATTCCCGGGATTATGGTGTTGGGTGACATAATATATGGTAGGCGGACCCCTCTAGTCTTAATTCCAGGTACACTAAAAGCACAGAGTTACATTGTTTGGTGGTGGAACGAGTGGTGCGGCCATTTCTCCCAAGTGTCCCAGGAGTCGTTTTTCAACACAACAATGCTAGGCTGCATGTTACTTGTTTTATCATGAGCAGCCTGCATGATCTAAACAAGCTACCATGGACTGCAGCATCTCCGGATTTGTCTACCATCGAGCACATCTGGGACGTCATTGGTCGGTGATTATAGAGGAGCTGCCAGCAGCGGATCTTGATGATTAACCCAAGTGCATTCAGTGTAGAGAACATTCCTCGGACAACCAGTAATAATCTCATTGCCAATGCTGTAAGAGCGGGGATTTCTGCACATGGCGCTCATATTCCATACTGAAGAAATCCAGATGTTTTGAATTTTTTTTTCCCATTTTCTCATCATTTGCAGATCAGCAACGTCTCCAACCCGTGATTTCCATAGTTCCACAACTTTTCCTTCTTGGTGTTGCAATTTCAATGTTGAGTAGTGTATTAGTAAGGGACAGAAAATCATGAACCCAAAACATAGAATTAAATAAAGATAAATTGGACAACCCCTTTAAGAAGGTGGAGAGGACGCAGTATTCTTAGCTATATTCCGCTTGGAGTGTTTCTTTAAACAAATTCTTATCACACAGTAATTTACCATCTGTCGGCATGGTTTATTTAAAGCTCAGTGATTTTATATTTAATATGCATGTATCAGTCTCTCGAGTGTTACCCCTACCATCTGTGCCCGGACTGACTGATTTTAATGTTATTATTTTATTTTCTTCATTTTGTCATAAGCCTCAGCTTCTCGGATAATAAAGGGATTATATAGGCAAAAAAGTGCCCATCATGTCCTGGGACACAGCATTGAGTAGAGATTATTACCATGTGTCACTGTCAGCTTGTGCTGAGTAATGGACTTCATATTAACTGGCAAGAGGAATGTGATAAGCTCATTACTAGATGAGATCAATGATTGTGCCTTTTACTGCTTTCACAAAAAAAGATGAATTACTTTACTACACAAGCAAAGAGGACAATAACATTGGCCCCTATAAACAAGAAAATAATTATTATAATACTGCCTCCTATAAACAAGAAAATACCTACTATAATACTTCCTCCTATAGACAAGAAAATAATTATTATAATACTGCCTCCTATAAACAAGAAAATACCTACTATAATACTGCCTCCTATAGACAAAAAAATAATTATTATAATACTGCCCCCTATAAACAAGAAAATACCTACTATAATACTGCCCCCTGTAAACAAGAAAATAAATATTATAATACAGCCCCCTATAAACAAAAATAACTATTATAATACTGCCCCCTATAGACAAGAAAATAACTACTATAATACTGCCTCCTATATACAAGAATATAACTACTATAATACTGCTCTATGTACAAGAATATAACTACTATAATACTGCCCCCTATGTACAAGAATATAACTACTATAATACTGCTCCTATGTACAAGAATATAACTACTATAATACTGCCCCCTATGTACAAGAATATAACTACTATAATACTGCCACCTATGTACAAGATGTAACATCCCTGGCGACTTGCTGGCATGGCTTACCATCTCCCACCATGTAAGACTGCCAACTTACCTATCAGTCCAGGCTGCACACTTTGCTCCAGTACTTGCTGTCTGCATGTCTCTTGTCTGATTGCTTAGGGCGGCGGCGCTGTTACTGCCTGATTCTTAAAGTTACAGTGTGCGCACTCCTAATGCGTCCCCAGCCTACTGTTGTGAGTCACTGGATACTTACACCCCCTCCACCAAGTAGGAGGTGCCTGAGCAACACTTTCTTTCAGTGTGTTCTGAGCAACTGAGTTGCCAGGTCCTGTCCTGTATCTTGTCTGTTTACGCCACCCTGGGGGCTGTATACCCAGGCTTGTTACCTGTATCTGTGACTTCTAGTCTGTTCCGCCACCCTGGGGGCTGTATACTGTAACATACCTGGTGGCGGGCTTGCATAGTGTACCATCTCTCACTATGCAAGATCGCAAACTTGTTCTTCAGTCCGGTCTGCTAGCCTGGCTTCTTTCCATGCTGTCTGTTTGTTTCTGTTCTGACTGCTTAGGGCGGTGGCCCAGTTACTTCCTGATTCTTGTAGCTGCTGTGGGCACACCCCTAATGCGTCCTCAGCCTATTGCTGTCAGTCATTGGATATTTAAACCAGCTCCACATACAAACTGATGCCTGATCAACTTTATCATTCAGTGTGCTCCTTGACTCTGAATATGCCAGGTCCTGTTTCTCTTGCTTTTCTGCCTTCCTGGAGGCTGTATTTCCAGGCCGGTCTGAACACGCTCCTAGCCTGTTCGTTTCTGCCTCTGGGGGCCGTATACCCAGGCTCGTTCCTGTATTTCGCTGCAGTAACAGTTCCTGTCTGAACTGTCTCCTAACCTGTTACTTGTTTTGTTTCTATGTCCGTTTCCTCCCTTTTGCTGCAGTGTCTGAACCAGCACTTGGCTATACCTAGGCTCGTTCCTGTATTTCATTGCAGTACAGTTCCTGTCTGAACTGTCTCCTAACCTGTTACCTGTTTTGTCTCTTTGTCCGTTTCCTCTCTTTTTCTGCAGAGTCTGAACCTGCACCTAACTCCTACTCATTGTCGCTGTACTTCTGTTTGTGAGTTTGGAGTCCACTCGCTACTTCTTTGCAAGTACCTTGTGTGTATCTGGTTCTGCCTCTCCCTTCCAGTCTGTTCCGTGTGAACAGAGCCCTGTCCCCTCTGCTCTGTCTTCGCTCACCGCCTTGGCGGTTTATCTATGTTCTGTCTTACTTACCGCTCTGGCGGTTTCTGCCCGCTCTGCTCTGCTTTGTTCACCGCACTTGTCGTCTCGCTCTGCTCAGCCTTGTCCACCACGCCTGCGGTTTCGCTCTGCTCTGCCTTGTCCACCGCATCTGCGGTTTCGCTCTGCTCAGCCCTGTCCACCGCACTTGCGGTTTCGCTCTGCTCAGCCCTGTCCACCGCACTTGCGGTTTCGCTCTGCTCAGCCCTGTCCACCGCACTTGTGGTTTCGCTCTGCTCAGCCTTGTCCACCGCACTTGCGGTTTCGCTTTACTCTGCTTGATTACCGCATCAGCGGCTCTGAACCCGTCTCCTAGTCTGTACTGGACCCTAACCAGCCTGTGCTCTAACCTGCCTGTTCCTGTATTCCCCGGTGTGGGTCAACAGCTGTGTCCAGGGTCTGACCTGGAGTCGCACCTGGTCCCTCTGCTCGGTTCCTCCCTGGTGCACTGGCATCATTAGCGGTCATGCGACCTTGGTCGGATCGGGTAGATACTTAGTTACGCCCCTCCAGGCACTCTCCGGTTCATGGTCCAGAGGGATCACTAAACACGCACACGCCAGTCAGTCCGGGCATGTGCATAACATATACCCAGGCCCATTACCTGTATCTGTGACTTCTAGTCTGTTTCCGCCACCCTGGGGGCTGAGTTCCCAGGCTCGTTCCTGTATCTTGTTCCGGGTTCAGTTCCTGTCTGAACTGTGTCCTACCCCGTTACCTGTTTGTCTCTATGTCCATACCTGCCCTTTTCCTGCAGTGTCTGAACCTGCACCTAACTCCAACTCGTTGTCTCTGTACTTCTGTTTGCGAGTTTTGTGTCCACTCGATACTTCATTGTAAGTACCTTGTGTGTATCTGGTTCTGCTTGTCCCGTCTCCCTGCCTCCGTATCTACCTCCTGTGTTCTAACTATCTTCCTGTGTTTCCCAGTCTGTTCCATGTGAACAGAGCCCTGTCCTGTCAGCCTGCACCTTCTGCTCTGCGGTTTCGCTCTGCTCTGTTCTGCCTCACTTGTCCACCGCACCTGCGGTTTTGCTCTGCTCTGCTTGTCCACCGCACCTGCAGTTTTGCTCTGCTCTGATTGTCCACCGCACCTGCGGTTTTGCTCTGCTCTGCTTGTCGACCGCACCTGCGGTTTCGCTGTGCTCTGCTTGTCCACCACACCTGCGGTTTCGCTCTGCTCTGCTTGTCCACTGCACCTGCGGTTTTGCTCTGTTCTGCTTGTCCACCGCACCTGCGGTTTGGCTCTGCTCTGCTTGTCCACTGCAGCTGCGGTTTGGCTCTGCTCTGCTTGTCCACCGCACCTGTGGTTTTGCTCTGCTTGTCCATGGCACCTGCGATTTCGCTCTGCTCTGCTTGCCACCGCACCTGCGCTTTCACTCTGCTCTGCTTGTCCACCGCACCTGCAGTTTCGCTCTCCTCTGCTTGTCCACCGCACCTGCGGTTTGGATCTGCTCTGCTTGTCCACCGCACCTGCGGTTTCGCTCTGCTCTGTTTGTCCACCGCACCTGTGGTTTTGCTCTGCTCTGCTTGTCCACCGCACCTGCGATTTAGCTCTGCTTGCCACCGCACCTGCGGTTTCGCTCTGCTCTGCTTGTCCTCCGCACCTGCGGTTTCGCTCTGCTCTGCTTCGTTTGTCCTCCGCGCCTGCGGTTCTGCTCTGCTTGTGCACTGCACCTGCGGCTCTGTTCCTGTATCCCAATCTGTACTGGTCCCTATCCAGCCTGCGTTCCTACCTGCCAGTACCCACCTGTCTACATACCAGCCGTGCCTGCCAGTATCCGCCTGTCTGCATACCAGCCGTGCCTGCCAGTACCCGCCTGTCTGTATACCAGCCGTGCCTGTCCGTTTCAGCATTCCCCGATGTGGGTCAACAGCTGCGACCGGGGTCTGACCTGGAGTAGCACCTGGGCCACCTCCCACATCCTTCCTCAGACCAGGGAGTCAATTGAGCCGCCGTGTGTTCGTGGTCGGATCTGGTGAGGCCCCTAGTCACGCCCCTCCAGGCACTCCTCGGTTCGTGGCCCAGTGGGACCACTAACTACGCTCACGCCAGTCAGTCCGGGCGCGAGCGTAACACAAGAATATAACTACTATAATACTGCCCTCTATGTACAAGAATATAACTACTATAATACTGCCCTCTATGTACAAGAATGTAACTACTATAATACTGCTCCTATGTTCAAGAATAAAACTACTATAATACGGCTCCTATGTACAAGAATATAACTACTATAATACTGCCCCTATATACAAGAATATAACTACTGTACTACTGCTCCTATGTACAAGAATATAACTACTATAATACTGCCCCCTATTTACAAAAATATAACTACTATAATGCTGCCCCCTATGTACAAGAATATAACTACTATAATACTGCTCCTATGTACAAGAATATAACTACTATAAAACTGCTCCAATGTACAAGAATATAACTACTATAATACTGCTCCCTATGTACAAGAATATAACTACTATAATACTGCTCCTATGTACAAGAATATAACTACTATAATACTGCTCCAATGTACAAGAATATAACTACTATAATACTGTCCCCTATGTACAAGAATATATCTACTGTACTACTGCTCCTATGTACAAGAATATAACTACTATAATAATGCTCCAATGTACAAGAATATAACTTCTATAATACTGTTCCTATGTACAAGAATATAACTCCTATAATACTGCCCCTACGTACAAGAATATAACTACTATAATACTGCCCCTATGTACAAGAATATAACTACTATAATACTGCTCCTATGTACAAGAATATAACTACTATAATACTGCCCCTATGTACAAGAATATAACTACTATAATACTGCTCCTATGTACCAGAATATAACTACTATAATACAGCCCCTATGTACAGGAATATAACTACTATAATACTGCCCCCTATGTACAAGAATATAACTACTATAATACTACTCCTATGTACAAGAATATAACTACTATAATACTGCCCACTATGTACAAGAATATAACTACTATAATACTGCCCCCTATTTACAATAATATAACTACTATAATACTGCTCCTATATACAAGAATATAACCAGTATAATACTGATCCTGTGTACAAGAAAATAACTACCACAATATTGCCCCCTATTAAACAAGAAAATAAATATTATTATACTGCCCCTATGCACAAGAAAATAACTACTATAATACTGTTCCTATGTACAAGAAAATAACCATTATAATACTGCCCCCCATAAACAAAAATATAAATATTATAATAATGCCCTCTATAAACAAGAACATAACTATTATAATACTGTTCCTATGTACAAGAATATAACCACTATAATACAGCCCCTATGTACAAGAATATAACTACTATAAAACTGCCTCCTATGAACAAGAATATAACTATTATAATACTGCTCCTATATACAAGAATATAACTGCTATAATACTGCCCCTATATTCAATAATATAAATACTATATTACTGCCTCTTATGTACAAGAATATAACTACTATAATACTGCCCCTATGTACAAGAATATAACTACTATAATACTGCTCCCTATGTACAAGAATATAACTACTATAATATTGCCCCTATGTACAAGAATATAACTACTATAATACTGCCTCTATGTACAAGAATCTAACTACTATAACACTGCCTCTATGTACAAGAATATAACTACTATAATACTGCCCCTATGTACAAGAATATAACTACTATAATACTGCCCCCTATATAGAAGAATATAACTACTATAATACTGCCCCTATGTACAAGAATATAACTACTATAATACTGCTCCTATGTACAAGAATATAATTACTATAATACTGCCCCTATGTACAAGAATATAACTACTATAATACTGCTCCCTATGTACAAGAATATAACTACTATAATACTGCTCCTATGTACAAGAATATAACTACTATAACACTGTCCCCTTTGTACAAGAATATATCTACTGTACTACTGCTCCTATGTACAAGAATATAACTACTATAATACTGCTCCAATGTACAAGAATATAACTTCTATAATACTGCTCCTATGTACCAGAATATAACTACTATAATACTGCCCCTATGTACAGGAATATAACTACTATAATACTGCCCCCTATGTACAAGAATATAACTACTATAATACTGCCTCTATGTACAAGAATCTAACTACTATAACACTGCCTCTATGTACAAGAATATAACTACTATAATACTGCCCCTATGTACAAGAATATAACTACTATAATACTGCCCCCTATATAGAAGAATATAACTACTATAATACTGCCCCTATGTACAAGAATATAACTACTATAATACTGCTCCTATGTACAAGAATATAATTACTATAATACTGCCCCTATGTACAAGAATATAACTACTATAATACTGCTCCCTATGTACAAGAATATAACTACTATAATACTGCTCCTATGTTCAAGAATATAACTACTATAACACTGTCCCCTTTGTACAAGAATATATCTACTGTACTACTGCTCCTATGTACAAGAATATAACTACTATAATACTGCTCCAATGTACAAGAATATAACTTCTATAATACTGTTCCTATGTACAAGAATATAACTCCTATAATACTGCCCCTACGTACAAGAATATAACTACTATAATACTGCCCCTATGTACAAGAATATAACTACTATAATACTGCTCCTATGTACAAGAATATAACTACTATAATACTGCCCCTATGTACAAGAATATAACTACTATAATACTGCTCCTATGTACCAGAATATAACTACTATAATACTGCCCCTATGTACAGGAATATAACTACTATAATACTGCCCCCTATGTACAAGAATATAACTACTATAATACTACTCCTATGTACAAGAATATAACTACTATAATACTGCCCACTATGTACAAGAATATAACTACTATAATACTGCCCCCTATTTACAGTAATATAACTACTATAATACTGCTCCTATATACAAGAAGATAACCAGTATAATACTGATCCTGTGTACAAGAAAATAACTACCACAATATTGCCCCCTATTAAACAAGAAAATAAATATTATTATACTGCCCCTATGCACAAGAAAATAACTACTATAATACTGTTCCTATGTACAAGAAAATAACTATCATAATGCTGCCCCCTATAAACAAAAAAATAAATATTATAATAATGCCCTCTATAAACAAGAACATAACTATTATAATACTGTTCCTATGTACAAGAATATAACCACTATAATACAGCCCCTATGTACAAGAATATAACTACTATAAAACTGCCTCCTATGAACAAGAATATAACTATTATAATACTGCTCCTATATACAAGAATATAACTGCTATAATACTGCCCCTATATTCAATAATATAAATACTATATTACTGCCTCTTATGTACAAGAATATAACTACTATAATACTGCCCCTATGTACAAGAATATAACTACTATAATACTGCTCCCTATGTACAAGAATATAACTACTATAATATTGCCCCTATGTACAAGAATATAACTACTATAATACTGCCTCTATGTACAAGAATCTAACTACTATAACACTGCCTCTATGTACAAGAATATAACTACTATAATACTGCCCCTATGTACAAGAATATAACTACTATAATACTGCCCCCTATATAGAAGAATATAACTACTATAATACTGCCCCTATGTACAAGAATATAACTACTATAATACTGCTCCTATGTACAAGAATATAATTACTATAATACTGCCCCTATGTACAAGAATATAACTACTATAATACTGCTCCCTATGTACAAGAATATAACTACTATAATACTGCTCCTATGTACAAGAATATAACTACTATAACACTGTCCCCTTTGTACAAGAATATATCTACTGTACTACTGCTCCTATGTACAAGAATATAACTACTATAATACTGCTCCAATGTACAAGAATATAACTTCTATAATACTGCTCCTATGTACCAGAATATAACTACTATAATACTGCCCCTATGTACAGGAATATAACTACTATAATACTGCCCCCTATGTACAAGAATATAACTACTATAATACTGCCTCTATGTACAAGAATCTAACTACTATAACACTGCCTCTATGTACAAGAATATAACTACTATAATACTGCCCCTATGTACAAGAATATAACTACTATAATACTGCCCCCTATATAGAAGAATATAACTACTATAATACTGCCCCTATGTACAAGAATATAACTACTATAATACTGCTCCTATGTACAAGAATATAATTACTATAATACTGCCCCTATGTACAAGAATATAACTACTATAATACTGCTCCCTATGTACAAGAATATAACTACTATAATACTGCTCCTATGTTCAAGAATATAACTACTATAACACTGTCCCCTTTGTACAAGAATATATCTACTGTACTACTGCTCCTATGTACAAGAATATAACTACTATAATACTGCTCCAATGTACAAGAATATAACTTCTATAATACTGTTCCTATGTACAAGAATATAACTCCTATAATACTGCCCCTACGTACAAGAATATAACTACTATAATACTGCCCCTATGTACAAGAATATAACTACTATAATACTGCTCCTATGTACAAGAATATAACTACTATAATACTGCCCCTATGTACAAGAATATAACTACTATAATACTGCTCCTATGTACCAGAATATAACTACTATAATACTGCCCCTATGTACAGGAATATAACTACTATAATACTGCCCCCTATGTACAAGAATATAACTACTATAATACTACTCCTATGTACAAGAATATAACTACTATAATACTGCCCACTATGTACAAGAATATAACTACTATAATACTGCCCCCTATTTACAGTAATATAACTACTATAATACTGCTCCTATATACAAGAATATAACCAGTATAATACTGATCCTGTGTACAAGAAAATAACTACCACAATATTGCCCCCTATTAAACAAGAAAATAAATATTATTATACTGCCCCTATGCACAAGAAAATAACTACTATAATACTGTTCCTATGTACAAGAAAATAACTATCATAATGCTGCCCCCTATAAACAAAAAAATAAATATTATAATAATGCCCTCTATAAACAAGAACATAACTATTATAATACTGTTCCTATGTACAAGAATATAACTACTATAATACAGCCCCTATGTACAAGAATATAACTACTATAAAACTGCCTCCTATGAACAAGAATATAACTATTATAATACTGCTCCTATATACAAGAATATAACTGCTATAATACTGCCCCTATATTCAATAATATAAATACTATATTACTGCCTCTTATGTACAAGAATATAACTATTATAATACTGCCCCTATGTACAAGAATATAACTACTATAATACTGCTCCCTATGTACAAGAATATAACTACTATAATATTGCCCCTATGTACAAGAATATAACTACTATAATACTGCCTCTATGTACAAGAATCTAACTACTATAACACTGCCTCTATGTACAAGAATATAACTACTATAATACTGCCCCTAGGTACAAGAATATAACTACTATAATACTGCCTCTATGTACAAGAATATAACTACTATAATACTGCCCCCTATGTACAAGAATATAACTACTATAATACTGCTCCCTATGTACACGAATATAACTACTATAATACTGCTCTCTATGTACAAGAATATAACTACTATAACACTGTCCCCTTTGTACAAGAATATAAGTACTATAATACTGCTCCTATGTACAAGAATATAACTACTATAATACTGCCCCTATGTACAAGAATATAATTACTATAATAATGCCCCTATGTACAAGAATATAACTACTATAATACTGCTTCCTATGTACAAGAATATAACTACTATAATACTGCCCCCTATGTACAAGAATATAACTACTATAATACTGCCCCCTATGTGCAAGAATATAACTACTATAATACTGCTCCTATGTACAAGAATATAACTACTATAATACTGCCCCTATGTACAAGAATATAACTACTATAATACTGCCCCCTATGTACAAGAGTATAACTACTATAATACTGCCCCCTATGTACAAGAATATAAGTACTATAATACTGCTCCTATGTACAAGAATATAACTACTATAATACTGCCCCTATGTACAATAATATAATTACTATAATAATGCCCCTATGTACAAGAATATAACTACTATAATACTGCCCCTATGTACAAGAATATAACTACTATAATACTGCTCCTATGTAGAAGAATATAACTACTATAATACTGCCCCCTATGTACAAGAATATAACTACTATAATACTGCTCCTATGTACAAGAATATAAATAATATAATACTGCTCCTATGTACAAGAATATAACTACTATAATACTGCCTCTATATACAAGAATATAACTACTATAATACTGCCCCCTATGTACAAGAATATAACTATTATTATACTGTCTTCTTTGTACAAGAACATAGCCCTGTCCCTTATAATCCTTTATGCTATATTACAATTGGATCTCTATTTTTTTTACTGATAAACACCTTGTGATTCCTTTGTATGTACTATAAGGTCCATTTCCTAGTACCCGGGCCCCCTGATATTATAGAGCCCATACAGTATACAGTATGTAGGTTGTATCGTTACAGTCTCTTTGATGACGGAGGCACAATGAGCGTTACATTATAACCATATAAATTCCGCTTTCCGAGACTGGAGATTAACTATTCATATGGGGACGGTGATAACATGAGACATGGCTCCTTATGAATTGTCTGATTAAGGATTCTCTCGGTGTCGGCCTTTACATGCTAATTGGGTTATTAACAACTCACAAGATGGAAATGTTAAGATAAGTTGCTATAAAACATATTCATCCTGAAAGGGCAGCGGCCAATGTCAAAAAAATGTGGATCTAAAAAATGAAAATGTATAAAGTACGGGCGGGGAGGGGATGAATAATGGAGGAGAATCACATAGACTTGTTACGGAGGAGTGAGACTGTGTTGGCCCGCAGGGCTTGTTTCCTTACGCTGATGCACAAAGTATTCCCAAATCCGTTCCCATCCCTCCCGTGCATTGCATACATCTGATTTACTGCTACATGACTGCTAATGAGTCCTGTGCTGGGAGAATCACTTTTATAATTAGCTCGATAGGAATATTTACGTGCGTTATTTATTTGTTTACTTGACAGATACGTTCATCGTTTCACTATTGATTCCGTGGGACGCAGATGCCGAGAAACCAGTGAGTCATTACTGGAATAGGCAGGAAATATTTTACTCGATACAAAGTTTAAGGCTATGTCCAGGTCTGGTAGCCTTTGGCTACATGTTAGCCCCATGGACCAGGAGGATTGTCTACTGGCGTTGGTTAGTAGAGATGAACACAAATTGTACTCACCTGGTCATCACCTTTCCGCACAGCCCCACTGTGTTCTGGTCATTTTATTTGGTCTGGTCACCGGTTTGGTCTTTACTGGGCCATCTTTGGTGTCTTCCGGCTCACAGCATCTTTGGCATCTTCTGGCGTCCAGAATCTGGATTCGCAGACCCGAGTCCTGTGGCAATGTCAGTAGGCCATTGTTGCCTGGCAAGGACCTATGCTAACCACCTCCTACCTGCTGGTATCTTCTAATTAATAGACCCGGTGCAACATCATTCGTACATTATCCCACAAGGATGACATTGCACCGGGCCAACAAATCATGAATTCCTGGTAGGTAAGAGGCGATTTGAAGGGCTCCCAACCAGTGGCCATGGACCATTCATATGGAACAGGACCAGGGTTCTGTCAACTGATTTCTTCATCTCTTTTGGTGGCTATAGTTCTGGTGGGCGACCAATTTAGAAGCTTTATAATAAAGACAATGATACACTACGGGGCCAGTTGTGCCAGAAAACTGAAATTTCACAACATTTTTGTGCCGCTCGTAGTTATGCGAAAATTCTGCAACTTTTGGTGCTTCAACGGCAGCACTTCCAACTTTCCAAAAAGTGTAACTTGGGGAAAGGGGGTATGGCTGATAAAGGCGCTACGAATGCAACAGAAATTAGCGACGCAAAATAAGTCCACAATGCAAGCACAGAACTTAAGGTTGCACACACTTGCTGAAAGAAGTGCCAAATTCCCTCAGAGGTGCATGTTTTTCTCCAGAGCACTCTAGATCAAGACCAGTGTACCAGTCTTGATGAATCAGTCCCTAAACCTGTTATGGGAACATTATGGCACTTGTGTTGTTGAGCAAATTTGCCGAAATTCGAATTTGGCACAGAAATTTGATTTACATCATGGTTCTGTAGACTCCAAAGCATAATAAACATGTAAAAAATTTATGAAATTATTCTCGGTCCCGCAGCATGGACCTGCTTTGGTCTGGTCATCTTCTCCGGTCTGACCAATGACCCAGTCTTCATTGGGACATTTTTGGCATCTTCTAGCACACAAAATCTTCAGAACCTGGCTTCTCTTGCTCTGACTAGACCACTACACATGTCATGATGTCATAGTAACATAGTAACATAGTTTGTAAAGCCGAATAAAGACTTGTGTCCATCAAGTTCGACCTGTTAGTTCTGTAATTGCTAAAGTTGATCCAGAGGAGGGCAAAAACCCCAAAGCCAATCTTCACCTGAGGAAAAATTCCCTCCTGACTCTGAAACCAGCAGTCAGAATAAATCCCTGTATCAACCTACTATTTTATTTTATTTTTAAGTATATGCTGAAATCTGCCTGGTATCTAGAAATGCATCCAGTCCCCGCTTGAACTGGTTTAGTGAATCTGACATTACCGTCTCCTCACTCAGTGAATTCCATATTCTCACTGCTCTTACCGTAAAGAACCCCTTCCTATGCTGGTGCTGAAACCTTTTCTCTTCCAGTCTTAGTGAATGCCCTCTTGTTACCGTAATATCCCTCCTTTTGAACAAATCCTGGGCAAGATCTCTATACTGTCCCCTAACATATTTGTACACATTTATTATGTCCCCCCTCAACCTTCTCTTTTCCAGGCTGAATAGTCCTAGTTTTGCCAACCTCTCTGGGTATTGCAGTCCCTCCATTCCCCTTATTAATTTTGTTGCCCTCCTTTGTACCTTTTCAAGCTCATTTCTATCCTTTCTATATATTGGGGCCCATAACTGAGCACAGTATTCCAAGTGTGGTCTGACCAGTGCTTTGTACAGTGGAAGAACAATGTTCTCATCCTTTGCAGCTATACCTCTTCTGATACATCCCATTACCCTGTTTGCCCTTACAGCAGCGGCCTGACTTTGGGCACTCCAATTTAGTTTGCTATCAATCAAGATGCCCAAGTCCTTCTCCATCTCTGAATTCCCCAATGATTTCCCATTCAGTGAGTACTGGTGACTTCCATTTTTCCTTCCCATATGTATGACCTTACATTTCTCCTCGTTAAACCTCATTTGCCATTTAATGCTCCACCTACCCAGCTTATCCAAATCCCTCTGTAGGTCTGCACTGTCCTCTTTTGTATTAATTGTTTTACATAACTTTGTGTCATCTGCAAATATTGATATTTTACTATTTATCCCGTTGACTATGTCGTTAATAAAGATATTAAATAACATTGGGCCTAGTACAGACCCCTGTGGTACCCCACTAGTGACGCTTACCCAATCTGAGTATATTCCATTTATAACCACCCTCTGCCTTCTATCCCTTAGCCAGTTAGCTACCCACTTGCAGACATTTTCCCCCAGCCCCATCATTCTCATTTTGTATACCAACCTATTATGTGGCACGCTATCGAACGCTTTTGAGAAGTCGAGATACACGACATCCACTGGTTCCCCCTGATCTACTCGAGAGCTAACCTCCTCGTAGAAGTCAATCAGGTTTGTTTGGCAGGAGCGATTCCTCATGAATCCATGTTGGTTCGGGATTAAAAGATTATTAGCATCAAGATGCTCCGTAATTGCCTCTTTAATGAAGCTTTCAAAAATTTTGCCCACAACGGACGTCAGACTCACCGGCCGATAGTTTCCGGCGTCACTTTTTGCTCCCTTTTTGAATATTAGCACTACATTCGCCTGTCGCCAATCAAGTGGCACAGACCCAGTCTCAACAGAGTCCTTAAATATAAGATATAACGGTCTGTCTATCACATTACTTAGTTCCCTTAGCACCCGTGGGTGTATGCCATCAGGTCCTGGTGATTTGTTTATTTTAATGTTACTGAGGCGTTTCTGTACCCCAGCTTGGGTTAGATTTGTCATACTTAGTGGAGGATTAAGCTTGTCACTTCTCATTTCTCCTGTTAGTTCTATTTCCTTTGTGAAAGTTGTCGAAAAAAAAATATTTAATAGATTAGCTTTATCCTCATCTTTCTCTATGATTTTGCCTTCCTCACTTTTTATCGGTCCAATATTATCCGGTTTAATCCTTTTACTATTTATATACGTAAAGAACAGTTTGGGATTTGATCTACTTTCCCTAGCAATACATCTCTCTGTTTCCTCCTTCGCTATTTTTATTTGTTTTTTACAGGTTCTCGTTTTTTCCTTGTAACACATTAGTGCCTCCTTACTGTTTTCCTGTTTTAATCTCTTGAATGCCTCTTTTTTGCTATTTAACGCCCCTTTTACGTTCTTGTTCAACCATATTGGTTTCCTCTTATTTCTGGCCCTTTTATTCCCATACGGTATATACCTCTCGCACTGAGTATTCAGAATTCTTTTGAAGGTTTCCCATTTACTCTTCGTATTCCATTGATTAAGTACTTTGTCCCAGTCAATAAGTTGAAGGTTTTCTATCAGCTGATCAAACTTCGCCCTCCTAAAGTTTAATGTTTTAGTTGTTCCCTTATTGATAACCCTACTGAAGGGCATTTTGAAGTCGATAATATTATGATCCCTATTACCTAGGTGCCCCCCTATCTGTACCTCAGTTATTCTATCAGGCCTATTAGTCAATATTAAGTCCAACACGGCCTTCCCTCTCGTTGGTTCCTGCACTAGTTGGGAGAGATAATTATCCTTAATATTTGTCAAGAACCTTTTTCCTTTCTGAGATCTACAGGTTTCTGTTTCCCAGTCAATATCCGGGTAGTTGAAATCCCCCATTACAATCACTTCATCATGTTTTGCTACTTTGTCTATTTGTCCTAATAGCAATTTCTCATTCTCCTCTGTTATATTAGGTGGCTTATAGCAGACCCCCAGTAATATTTTATTATTATTTTGTGCCCCCTCTATCTCTACCCACATGGACTCGACCCCCTCTTCTCCCTCTCCTATATCTTCCCTTAGTCTGGGTTTTAGACATGACTTTACATATAAGCAGACTCCTCCGCCTTTCCCCTGTTTCCAGTCCCTTCTAAATAAACTATAATCTAATAAATTTACCGCCCAGTCGTAGCTATCGTCTAGCCAAGTCTCTGTTATACCTACGATGTCATACCTCTCCTCCGATATAAGCGCCCGCAGCTCATCCGCCTTATTGGTCAGGCTTCTTGCGTTGGTCAGCATGCAAGATAAAACTTTGAGGTTATTTAGCATCCTATTCTTCTCTACGATCTAACTGTACTATCCCCACCCCCCTCTCCACCCTCATTATATTCACTTCTCCCCTTCCCCCTTGCTTGCCTCACATCCCACCTATCTCCTTGGTCCGTCCCCCCCCCCCCCCGTCATGTTGTGTCAGGCGCAGGATGTCAAGATCTCATGGCTTAGTCAACGTGGTAAGGAGTTGAAGATACCAGGCACCGGAAGAAGATGCCAAAGACGCCAGGCCCAGAAAACGCCATCGATGCCGGGAGCTGGAAGATGCCAAAGAGAGTCCAGTGAAGGCTGGACCGGTGACCGAACCAAATAAAATGACCAAACCAGAGTAGGGTTGTGCGGATAGGTGATGACCGGGTGAGAATAATTTTTATCTAATTTCTAGCCCAATCCAGGTCCTTTATAATCCAACAAGATTTGCCTTTTGGAAGTGCATTGAGCTGTAGGGAGCATTGCTGGAAAAGGGGGAAAAAAAATACTTCTTTAAATCTTCTTCATTAGCGAGTGTGAATGGAGTGTAAGTGAAAATGGAAGTAAGTGTGTGACTTGTTGTTCAGTGAAGAGGTATTTGGGAATCCTGCAGAAAATACCTGTGAGAATTGCTGTGAGTTGCTGAATTGTGACCTGCAGAGTGCTTTTCTACCTGTTTAGTTTTATTGGGTTTTTAAAACCTATTTTCTCTCTACAGTTTTACAGTCTCTTATTTTACTACCTGTGTATTTATAGGTTAACTACATTGCACTTAAATCCTGAGATGTAGCTATACTCACAAGGGTTTAATTAAGGGTGAGGGGTCATAATTAAGGGTTTATAAGGGGCAGCTGGTTGGGGAATCCAGTCCTTCGGTAGTGCATTGAGCTGTAGGGTGCATTGCTGCAAAAGGAGAAAAAAAATAAAAAAAATACCTCTTTAAATCTTCTTCCTTAGTGAGTATGAACGGAGCGTAAGTGCAAACGGAAGTAAGTGTGTGACTTGTTGTTCAGTGACTTTGGATTCAGGGAGTTTGGAAGGGAGGAATTTGGACTGAATTGCAGTCTGTATTTTATTAATTCTTTACATTTCTTTTTACCTAACATTTCTGTCTAGTGCAATCCCCATTAAGAAATGAGCTCCATTATTGACAATGCTATCCACTGTACATCTTGCCACATGTATGCAATCCTTGAACAGCCGGTCATGGGTGCATACTGCTGCGCGAGATGTGTGCACGTTGTGCGTTTGGAAGCCCAGGTACTGGATCTAATTGAGCAGCTGGCAACACTGAGATCCATTGATAATATGGAAAGGAGTCTGCTGCTCACTGAGCAGCTGCTCATTGGGGTAGATGTGGGGGAGGGTGGTAGTATGGAGCTGCAGGACAGTGAGGCAGCTAGCTGGGTGACAGTTAGAAGGGGGGGTAGAGGGAAGAGTGCCAGGGAGGCTAGTCCTGATCCGGCACACCCCAATAAGTTTGCAAAGTTGGCAGATGAGGGGAGTGACGGTACAGGGGTAGCACTGCTGCAGCAAGGCATGTCCTCTGAAAGACGGAGGCGTATCAGCTCCAGTAAGGGGGGAAATAGGAGAGCAGGGCAGGCTAGGCAGGTGCTGGTAGTGGGGGACTCAATTATTAGGGGAACAGATAGGGCAAACTGTTACAAAGACAGGGATCGTCGGACAGTGTGCTGCCTACCAGGTGCTCGAGTCCGGCACATCGCTGATCGGGTTGACAGATTACTGGGAGGGGCTGGTGAGGACCCAGCGGTCATAATGCACATTGACACAAATGACAAAGTTAGAGGTAGGTGGAAGCTCCTTAAAGATGATTTCAGTGAATTAGGCTGCAAGCTTAAAGCAAGGACCTCCAAGGTGGTATTCTCTGAAATACTACCTGTACCACGTGCCACGCCAGATAGGCAATGGGAGATTAGGGAGATAAATAAGTGGCTCAGTAACTGGTGTAGGAAGGAGGGGTTTGGGTTCCTAGAGAACTGGGCCGACTTCTCAGTTTGATACAGATTCTACACTAGGAACAGGCTGCACCTCAATGGGGAGGGTGCAGCTGTGCTGGGGGAGAAAATGGCTAGAAGGTTGGAGGAGTGTTTAAACTAGGGATTGGGGGGGGGGGTATTCATTTTCTTGGTGGGGAAGATAGTGCAGATAGTGACCTGGGCACAAATAAAGAAATTGGGGGTGGGGTTAGAACAGTCAATATAGTAAGAAGGAATAGAGAGAGTACAGAGAGAACATTAAAATGGATGTACACTAATGCCAGAAGCCTCACCAACAAAATGGAGGAATTAGAATTAATTTTGTTGGAAAATAATTATGACATGGTGGGGATATCTGAGACATGGCTGGACGAGAGCCATGACTGGGCAGTTAATTTACAGGGCTATAGTCAGTTCAGAAATGACCATACAAACAAGCGAGGGGGGGGTGTGTTTATATGTAAAATCATCCTTAAAACCCATCTTGCGGGAGGATATATGTGAATCTAATGAAAATGTAGAGTCCCTGTGGGTGGAGATAAGGGGAGGGGGAAAAAATAATAAATTACTGATAGGGGTTTGTTATAAGTCTCCAAAAATATTGGAAGCAGCGGAGAATATCCTCGTAAAGCAAATAGATTAAGCAGCGACTCAAGGATAAGTCATTATTATTGGGGAACAGAAACCTGTAGTTCAAGCAAAGGTAATAGGTTTTTGACAACTAGGAGAGACAATTACCTTTCACAAATGGTTCAGGACCCAACAAGAAGGGGGGCACTGCTAGACCTAATATTAACCAACAGGCCAGACCGCATATCAAATATACGAGTTGGCGGTCACTTGGGTAATAGTGATCACAAAATAATAAGTTTTCATGTATCCTTTAATAAGATCTGTAGTAGAAGGGTTACAAGGACACTAAACTTCAGGAAGGCAAATTTCCAACGGTTGAGAGTTGATCTTAGTGCAATAAACTGGGACGATATCCTGAGACATAAAACTACACAAAGCAAATGGGAGACATTTATTAGCATCCTGAATAGGACCTGTGAACAATATATACCCTATGGGAATAAACATGCTAGAAATAGGAGGAAACCACTGTGGCTAAATAGAGCTGTAAGGGGCGCAATAAGTGACAAAAAGAAAGCATTTAGATAACTAAAGCAAGTAGGTAGTGATGAGGCATTAAATAAATACAGAAGATTAAATAAATTCTGTAAGAACCAAATCAAGGCAGCAAAGATTGAGACAGAGAGACTCATTGCCAGAGAAAGTAAAAATAATCCCAAAATATTATTTAACTACATAAATAGTAAAAAACTAAAAAAATGATAGTGTTGGCCCCCTTAAAAATAGTCTGGGTGAAATGGTGGATGAGGATGAGGAAAAAGCCAATATGCTAAATGATTTTTTTTCAACCGTATTTACACAAGAAAATCGCATGACAGAAAACATGATCAGTGATAACAAAAATTCTCCATTCAATGTCATTTGCTTAACCCAGCAGGAAGTACGGCGGCGTCAAAAAATCACTAAAGGTGACAAATCCCCGGGGCCCGGATGGGATACACCCGCGAGTATTGCAGGAATTAAGTAACGTCATAGATAGGCCATTATTTTTCATCTTTAAAGATTCCATAATAACAGGGTCTGTACCACAGGACTGGCGTATAGCAAATGTGGTGCCAATATTCTAAAGGGGGACAAAAACTGAACTTGGAAATTATAGACCAGTAAGCTTAACCTCTACTGTGGGTAAAATCCTGGAGGGTTTCCTAAGAGATGCTATACTAGAGTATCTGAAGAAGAATAACCTCATGACCCATCAACATGGGTTTACGAGGGACCGTTCCTGTCAAACTAATCTGATCAGCTTTTATGAGGAGGCAAGTTCCGGACTGGACCAAGGAAATGCAGTGGATGTTGTGTATATGGACTTTTCAAAAGCTTTTGATATGGTTCCACACAAAAGGTTGATACATAAAATGAGAACAATGGAGATAGGGGAAAATATATGTATGTGGGTAACGCTCAGACTGGGTCTCAGTTAACAGTGGGGTACCACAGGGGTCAGTATTGGGCCCCCTTCTTTTTAACATATTTATTAATGACCTTGTAGGGGGCATACAGAGTAATATTTCAATATTTGCAGATGACACTAAACTCTTCAGAGTAATCAATACAGAGGAGGACAATTTTATATTACAGGAGGATCTATGTAAACTAGAAGTTTGGGCTGATAAATGGGAAATGAGCTTTAATGGGGATAAATGTAAGGTAATGCACTTGTCC
Organism: Phyllobates terribilis; assembly: GCF_046119375.1. Taxonomy (NCBI): domain Eukaryota; kingdom Metazoa; phylum Chordata; class Amphibia; order Anura; family Dendrobatidae; genus Phyllobates; species Phyllobates terribilis. The sequence goes on from NW_027362762.1 coordinate 57,178,630, forward strand.
AGAGGAAATAAAATGTATAATTATATGCTTAATTGTAAAACCCTGGGCAAAACTGTAACTGAAAAGGACCTGGGTGTATTGGTGGACGACAAGCTCACGTTTAGTGGCCAGTGTCAGGCAGCTGCTGCAAAGGCAAATAAAATAATGGGATGCATTAAAAGAGGCATAGATGCTCATGAGGAGAACATAATTTTACCTCTATACAAGTCATTAGTGCGACCACACTTAGAATACTGTGTACAGTTCTGGTCTCCGGTATATAAAAAAGACATAGCTGAACTAGAGCGGGTGCAGAGAAGAGCGACCAAGGTTATTAGAGGACTAGGGGGGGTCTGCAATACCAAGACAGGTTAATGTGGCACCCCAGGGGTCTGGTTTCCACAGTAATAGCAATATTACGTCTGAGAGCAGGTGGGAGGTCTCCTGGTCAGGAATCCTATGCTGCCACACCTCCTGCCCAGTCCTGGGAGGGGAAGAACTTCCCCTATATAAAACTAGGGCTGAGGCAGGGTTAGGGAGAAGAAGAGGAGTCCCAGACAGAGACACAGTCTGGTCTGGAGTGTAGCAAAAGCAAGGAAAGAAAGATCAGGAGCTCAGTGGGAGCAGTGCTAAAAGGAGTCAGGGGCTGGAAGCTGTAGAGCTCGCCCTGATTGAAGAGTTCTCACCGGACCCGGAGTCCGAGGCTGTGGGGACTAATCCTTACCCAGCAGCAGAAACCGACCGGCAGGGGATTTCAGGTCCTCTGGCCCAGAAACCCGAAGGCACGGTCACACGCAAGGGACCAGCACCGCCGTCGTGGAGCGGAAGCTACCAGAAGGCCCCGAGTCACCGGCCATACGGGTGAGCACCACACGGTACACTCAGGGACGTGGGCTACTTTTACCCGCCTCTAGCAAGGTAGCCAGAAGAGTACAATTAGTTGGGGAGGCCTACAACTCCGCCTGGCCAGGGGAGATCCTATCTGCTCACAGACTGACCAGGCCCCGATCGCTAGCCAGTACTCCGGGAGGGTCTACCTTTGCCACCAGTAAAGACCCTGAACTACACCGCACCGTCTCTGAGTGGTTCCTGGTGCCTGCGTGCAACTCTGCTAACCCCATCATTCACGTCGGCTGCCCTGAGGCCATACCCCTCCCGTTGGGGGTTATACCATCCACGCTGCACATCCGTACCACCGGCCTCAGCGGTCTGCCCTGCAGCGGCGGCTTCATAGCCGCATTCAACGGGAGGCGTAGTCGAACACTCTAACATCTACTGCTAAAGACTGCCATTTAGTTTGACACCCTGGGCACGGACCGGGTCACCGCCACGAGGACTACTACCCCCAACAGATCCGGCTCCGGGTATTCCCCGCGTGTGCAACGCTGCACCACAGCACAGGCCCAGGGGGCGCGTCAACTTTTGGCGTAGTCGGCAGGATTTCGTGCCCGCAACCACCGGGTACTGCGTGCCTGAAAAAGAGACTTTTAAACTTACCTGTGGTGAAGATTCCCGCCATCCGACGCCATCTTCTACCTTCTTCCCGCCATCCGTGGAGTTTTCCCGCCGTTGGACGCCATCTTCTACCTTCTTCCCGCCATCCGTGGAGTTTTCCCGCCGTTGGACGCCATCTTCTGCCTTCTTCCCGCCATCCGTGGAGTTTTCCCGCCGTTGGACGCCATCTTGAAGACGCCGCGCGGGAAGAAGAGGGGCGTGGACTCCGAAAGCGCGCGAGAACTGGAGCTCCGCCTCACGTCCGGACGTTGCGTAAGGAAGGAGCCCAGCAGACGCCGACGTCACAGGAGCGCGACGGAAGGTCCTCGACCCTGACGATCCACTGCGGAGCCGCGGCCTACGGAAGAGGATCATCGCAAGGTAGGCCACGGTCCACTAGGGGGGAGGAGGATGTCGGATACGGAGGAGAGCTTCACAGCCACCGCCAGCGCCACCGCTGCAGCGGTCATGCCTTTCACGATGCCCTATATCCCGGGGGCAGCCTGGCTACCCCAGTACTCAGGGGAGTCACATACCCTGAATGACTTTAGAGAAAAGCTGGATAGCCTCTTCCAGGTGTACCCCCTCACAGAAGAGCAAAAAGTGAGCATCCTGGTGGCCCAACTAACCGGGGCAGCCCAAAGGGAGGTAAAGTCCTGGCCACCTGGGAGGAGGACTGTCGCAGAGATACTAGCCCGGCTGAAGGACACCTTTGATACCCGCACCTCAGCTGAGATTAAGCTTAGATTCTACGGGTGCAAACAGCGAGCACATGAGAATATAAGGGACTATGCACTAAACCTACAAGAGGCCCTGAGAGCCATTAAGCAGGCCGACCCTGACGGCGTGGGAAACGAGGACAGGCTGTTGACCGAACAATTTATAGAGGGACTATATTGCAATGCCCACCGAACCCAGTTGCGGGCAATGGCCTTACAGGATCCTCATCTGGACTTTGCACAGTTCAAGGACAGAGCCATTCGGGTGCTCCGAGAACCGGCACCGGGTGGCGTTGTGGCCCACAGGCGCCCTACTACCGCTTACCACCAGGAGGCGGCGCCCTTGTCGGCAGGGCCTGTGGGAGCTGATGCGCAGGCTTTGAACAATGACCCGGCTCCAGACCTGCACCATCAGGTCCAAGAGCTAGCTAAAAGCGTAGCTGCGCTAACCCGAACTGTGCAGTCTTTACAGGTTGCTGCTCCAGGGGAGATCCAGCTGGCATCCGGACCGGAGGACATCCCGTGGCGTCGACCAAGGAGGACCCCACCGGCCAGAGGAAGACCCAGCGACCGATACAACGAGGACGGACAACCCATCTGCCGCCGCTGCAATCAACCCGGACATATGGCAAGGTACTATCCTTTAAACTGGCACAACCTGGGGTAGAGGGCCAACCCCTAGGAATAAGATCACCAGGCCCATCGAACTGGCGTGACAAATACGTGGGAGGACGTCCAGTCTTGCCTGTAGTACTGGATGGCATTCCTATGAGTGCCCTACTTGACACCGGGTCACAGGTCACCACCATCCCGTACGTGCTCTTTAAGCAGTACTGGAATGACTCGGATATAACCCGCTACCCTGACGACGACTTGAGTATCATCGCCAGCAATGGTCAACCCGTGCCACAGATCGGATTCAAAGAGATGACCATTAAAGTCGGTAGAGTCGAACTGGCAGCACAGGGACTGATCATTGTAGACATTGACAAGCGCGAGAGTCACCCAAAGATAACTCTAGGAACTAATGTGATTGAAAATTGTCTTGCAGAGGTGATTTTCATTTTACAGCAGGTTGCCAAGAACGCCAGCTCCGGCCAGCAGCGAGTGCTCCAAAAAGAGATCCGGGCACTGATGCGGCGGCAACAGGTGGAACTCTCCGGTGGTGAGATTGGAAGCGTGAGAATGTGTGACCCTTTCCCTATTGCCATGCCCCCAAAAAGTGAAATGATGATTTGGTGCCGGGCAGCTATTGGTCTAAGAGGTAGAGACTACCAAGCAATGGTAGAACCCGTCTACTCAGACAGTAGGCCGACCATTTTGACAGCACGGGGGGTGGTTGATGTACGCCATGGGAGGGTGCCCGTTCGCATAATAAACATCGGGAAAAGGGAAGTGTACCTGCCCCGGTATGCTACGCTAGCCAAATTGTATACCATCAATCAAAATTCTGTACAGTCCGTGGAACCCTTGCCTCCATCTCATCCAGAGGAAGGTAACGGCTCTAAGAAAACAATAGAGGACTGGTGTCAGCAACTACATTTGGGTACTGACTCCACTCCCTCACACCAGAAACAGGGAGTCTATCGGGTGGTTCAAGAGTACGAGAGAGTGTTTAGTAAACACCCGTTAGACTTCGGGCGAGTAAAGGGGGTAGAACATCATATCCCCACGGGAGACCATCCTCCCATAAAGGAGAGATACCGACCCGTACCCCCTGCACACTACCAACACGCCAAGGGGATGCTTAGAGACATGAAGGAGGCTGGGGTAATCAGGGATAGCTGTAGCCCCTGGGCAGCTCCACTAGTCTTGGTTAAAAAGAAAGACAACACTATGAGAATGTGTGTAGATTACCGGAAAATCAACCGTATCACACACAAGATGCGTACCCCTTACCAAGGATAGAGGAGTCTTTGGCCGCTTTAAAATCTGCTAACTTCTTCTCTACTTTGGATCTCACTAGCGGGTACTGGCAGGTTCCTGTAGCAGAGGCGGACCGGGAGAAGACCGCATTCACCACCCCGATGGGACTTAGCGAGTTTACCTGCATGCCGTTCGGACTCTGCAACGCACCAGGAACCTTCCAACGGTTGATGGAATGCTGTCTGGGACACCGAAACTTCGAGACGGTCCTGTTATACCTGGACGATGTCATCGTCTACTCCAAGACCTACGAGGACCACCTGAAACACCTGGCAGAAGTGTTCGAAGCCCTGGCAAACTACGGCCTAAAGGTGAAACCCTCCAAGTGTCACCTCCTGAAACCAAGGGTGCAGTACCTGGGACACGTGGTGAGTGCTGACGGAGTGGCCCCCGACCCTGATAAGATCACCGCGATTAAGGAATGGCCAAGACCCTCCAGCGTAAAGGAAGTGCGGCAGTTCCTCGGGTTGGTAGGCTACTACCGAAGATTCATTCCCGGTTTCACCAAAAAGGCAGCTCCTACGCAGGACCTCCTGATAGGCCAGTCCAGGAAGGCCAAGAACCAGAAGCCGCCCTTCAGATGGGAGAAGCTGGAAGAAGAGTCCTTCCGCCAGCTGAAGATGGCCCTCACGGGGGATGAAATCCTGGCGTACTCGGATTACAGCCAGCCCTTTATCCTCTACACTGACGCAAGTAACATCGGGCTAGGAGCCGTACTGTCCCAGATCCAGCAGGGGAAGGAACGGGTAATTGCTTACGCCAGCCGAAAACTGCGACCCACCGAAAGAAACCCTGAGAATTACAGCTCATTCAAGCTAGAATTCCTGGCAGTGGTGTGGGCAGTCACCGAACGCTTTAAGCACTACCTCGCCTCTTCCCGGTTCATCGTGTACACGGATAACAACCCGTTGACACACCTGGATACGGCAAGACTCGGTGCCCTGGAGCAGAGATGGATGGCCCGCCTGTCCAACTATGAGTTCACGATCAAATACCGGGCAGGACGCTCCAATACCAACGCGGATGCCCTGTCCAGAATGCCAAACCTACCGGACGTAGGGGAAGATCCAGAGGAACTGGAAGAAGTTGAACTCCCCGCGTTTCACCGTCATGGGACTACCCAGTATTCCCACCGTGTAAGGGGTAAGCAATCCGCTACGTTCAACCCCTTACCTCATTACAACTGGGCAGAAACGCAAGACAGTGACCCCGCCGTCCGACTGGTGAAGGAGATGCTGACTCAGCCAGATGCCCGCCTTGACCCAGACGCTCCGGAGGAGACCAAGCAACTGTGGGCTGAGAAGAGTCGACTGTTTCTTTACAAGGGGAAGTTGTGCCGCAGAATGGTTAACTCCCGGACGCATGAACTGGTCTGGCAAGTAGTGGTGCCAAGAAGAGACGCGGCTATGGTACTGGAGGCATACCACAACGGAGCTGGGCACTTCGGATGGAAGAAGCTGGAGTTCCTGCTGCGCGGGCGGTTCCACTGGGTAGGCATGAGAGGAACCATCGAGAGGTGGTGCAGAGACTGTGGACCGTGCCACCTAAGAAGGAAGGACCGTGCCAGCCAGAAGACTCCCTTGCAGCCCATCATCACCCGACAGCCACTGGAACTGGTAGCCCTGGACCATGTGAAACTGGCTCCAAGCAGATCTGGGTATGTCTACGCCCTCACAATCGTAGATCATTACTCCCGGTTCCTGGTGGTGGTCCCGGTCAAGGACTTAACGGCTCAAACAGCAGCTAGAGCCTTCCAGCAGCACTTCTGCCGTCCACACGGATACCCAGAGCAGGTGCTGACGGACCAAGGACCTGCCTTTGAAGCGGAAGTCTTCCAGGAGTTCTGCACTCTGTATGGCTGCCGGAAGATAAGAACAACACCCTATCATCCGCAAACCAATGGACTCTGTGAGAAAATGAACCAGGTGGTGATAGACCTTCTGAAAACATTGCCCCTGGAAGAACGCAGTCTGTGGCCTGAGAAACTGCCTGATCTGGTGAACCTATACAACCACATCCCGGTAGGTTCTACCAACTGTACCCCGGCTTACCTGATGAGAGCAAGACCTGGTAAGCTGCCTGTTGATCTGGATATGGGAGTCCTGACACCCGAGGACACTTCACCAGAAGCAGACTGGGACACAGAGAGACAGCAGCAGTACCGGAAAGTACAGGAGAGCGTTGAGCGAAGTCTCCGTCAAGCAAGAGAAAAACAGGAGAAGACTTACAACCAGTATGCTCCCGCTGTTCCCCTGGTACCTGGAGAGCAGGTCTTGAAGAGGAAAAGACGGCTCCACAAGTTGGACGACCAGTGGGAAAAGGACCCGTACACCGTACTGCCATCAAGCCATGAAAACCCGAAAGTCTGCACAATCAGTAAGGATGGAGGAGAAACCACAGCCATTGTCTCCCGAGATCACCTGAAGAAGTGTCCCGAGCAGCTACGAAACCCTGAAGAAGAGCAAGAAAACCCTCAACCCGTAGAGGAAAGGGAGGAGATGGTTAGTACTGTACTCGGAGACTTCCCTCGGTCTTGGACACAAGTGAATGGCGCTGTTGTGGTACCCGTCCTCACCTTCCTCCAACCAGCATCCCGAGTGCCTACGGAGAAACAGGTAGAGCTGGAAGAGCAGCCGGTCCAGGAGGCAGAAGACCCCACAAAAGCAGACCAGGAGAAGCGATCCTCTGCTTATAGTGAGCCTGCCGTACCCCTAGTGAGCCAAAGAGCCCGTAGACAGCTGCCCAGTTTACCTTTGACAGCTCCTACATCTTGTAGCTCAGGACCAGTCAGTAAGCTCCGTAGGTCCACTAGAACCACTAGAGGCCAGTTGCCCGTACGTTGGAGGATCTAAAGTGTTCAAACTGTTTTATTTGTATTTACCTGTTTATTGTTGCTTGTAAATAATTATGTATTTCCAGTTATTTTATAGGTGTCAGTTATGGATTATCCGGAATCCTTTGTATATATGTTTGGAGCGTAACCCAGGAAAGGACTAAGACTGTTAAAGACTCGGGGTAGGACAGACCCCTACCTGGTTACGGCTCCCTGTTCCTTGGTGAAATGGACACCCTTGTTTTCTTCAAAAACTGCACCCGGTTGCGGACACGCCGTGACCATCCTAATGTGTTTTTCTTTATTGTACTGTTTCTGTTTATAACTTGTTATGTTTACAAAAATATGTTTAGTCCCGGAGTACTAAATTTTACTAGGAGGGAATGTGGCACCCCAGGGGTCTGGTTTCCACAGTAATAGCAATATTACGTCTGAGAGCAGGTGGGAGGTCTCCTGGTCAGGAATCCTATGCATGCCACACCTCCTGCCCAGTCCTGGGAGGGGAAGAACTTCCCCTATATAAAACTAGGGCTGAGGCAGGGTTAGGGAGAAGAAGAGGAGTCCCAGACAGAGACACAGTCTGGTCTGGAGTGTAGCAAAAGCAAGGAAAGAAAGATCAGGAGCTCAGTGGGAGCAGTGCTAAAAGGAGTCAGGGGCTGGAAGCTGTAGAGCTCGCCCTGATTGAAGAGTTCTCACCGGACCCGGAGTCCGAGGCTGTGGGGACTAATCCTTACCCAGCAGCAGAAACCGACCGGCAGGGGATTTCAGGTCCTCTGGCCCAGAAACCCGAAGGCACGGTCACACGCAAGGGACCAGCACCGCCGTCGTGGAGCGGAAGCTACCAGAAGGCCCCGAGTCACCGGCCATACGGGTGAGCACCACACGGTACACTCAGGGACGTGGGCTACTTTTACCCGCCTCTAGCAAGGTAGCCAGAAGAGTACAATTAGTTGGGGAGGCCTACAACTCCGCCTGGCCAGGGGAGATCCTATCTGCTCACAGACTGACCAGGCCCCGATCGCTAGCCAGTACTCCGGGAGGGTCTACCTTTGCCACCAGTAAAGACCCTGAACTACACCGCACCGTCTCTGAGTGGTTCCTGGTGCCTGCGTGCAACTCTGCTAACCCCATCATTCACGTCGGCTGCCCTGAGGCCATACCCCTCCCGTTGGGGGTTATACCATCCACGCTGCACATCCGTACCACCGGCCTCAGCGGTCTGCCCTGCAGCGGCGGCTTCATAGCCGCATTCAACGGGTGGTGTAGTCGAACACTCTAACATCTACTGCTAAAGACTGCCATTTAGTTTGACACCCTGGGCACGGACCGGGTCACCGCCACGAGGACTACTACCCCCAACAGATCCGGCTCCGGGTATTCCCCGCGTGCGCAACGCTGCACCACAGCACAGGCCCAGGGGGCGCGTCATTAATACTAGTGTTGAGCGAGCACTAAAATGCTCGGGTGCTCGAAGCTCGGGCCGAGCTCACTGTGATACTCGGGTGCTCGACCCGAGCAACGAGCCCAATGTTAGTCTATGGGAGACCCGAACATTTTGCGGCGGCTCCCCCGGCAGTCTGTAGAAAGCCTAAAAAGTGCCCAAAACGATAGTGACAGTGCTCAAATGACATGGGGACAGCATGGGGATCGCCCCTGGAAGCATTTCTGACCCCCAGGTCACTGCTGTCAACAACGTGGTCAGAGGTATTAAGGCTGTGTGCCCACGTAGCATTTTTCAAGCGTATATGCTGCGGAATTTCCGCAGCGTAAACGCTTGAAAAACGCATGGTAATCCGCACCCCATGGTCCCCAATGGGATTCCGCAACTTCTATGCACATGCTGCGGATTTTTCCGCAGCGTTTATGCCGCGTTCAAAAATCCGCAGCATGTCATTTAATTTTGCGTTTCCGCAAGCGGAATTGCCTTAGTCCAATGCATAAATAACGCAAGGCAATTCCGCATGTGGAAAACGCGTGATAAACGCGCGAAAAATGCGCGATAAACGCGTGCGGAATTCCGCATGCGTTTTTCCGGGAGAGGACTTGCATTTATGCAGCAGAAATTTTCTGCTTCATAAATGCAACGTGGGCACATAGCCTAAGCCACTTTTACAGGCTCACAATAAAACGTTCAAAAACGAAAGTGAAAGTGCTTTCCTGTGAAATATGTTAACCCCTTAACGACCATGGGTCTTTCTGTTTTTGTGTTTTCCTTTTTTGCTCCCCTTCTTCCCAGAGCCAGAACTTTTTTAATTTTAGTTCAATATGGCCATCTGAGGGCTTATTTTTTGCGGGACGAGTTGTACTTTTAAACACCATCACTGGTTTTACCATATCGTGTGCTGGAAAATGGGAAAAAAATTCCAAGTGCAGTGAAACTGCAAAAAAAATGCAATTCCACAGTTGTTTTTTGGGTCCTTTTTTTACCACGTTCACAGATTGCTAAAACTGACCTGCCATCATTATTTTCCAGGTCGTTACGAGTTCATAGACACCAAACATGTATAGGTTCTTTTTTATTTAAGTGGTGAAAAAAAAATCCAAAGCTTGCTAAAAAAAACAAAAAAAATGACGCCATTTTCCGAGACCCTTTGCTTCTCCATTTTTCGGGATCTGGGGCCAGGTGAGGGCTTATTTTTTGCGTGCCGGGCTGACGTTTTTATTGATACCATTTTGGGGTAGATCCGATGTTTTGATCGCCCGTTATTGCATTTTATTGCAAAGTTGTAGCGACTAAAAAAACTTAATTCTGGCATTTAAAATTTTTTTCTCGTTACGCCGTTTACTGATTGCATTAATTCTTCTTTTATATTGATAGATCGGGCGATTCTGAACGCGGCGATACCAAATATGTGTATGTGGTTTTTTTTTTATATATATATATATATTATTTTGAATGGGGCGAAAGGGGGGTGACTTAAACTTTTATATATTTTTTATTTTTTTAAAAACTTGTTTTTTACACTTTCTGCTTGCTTCTATAGTCTCCAGAGGAGACTAGAAGCAGCAGTTGTCTGATTGCTTCTACTGCATACAAGCGATGAGCAGATCGCTTGTATGCAGGAGAAATGCTCACTTGCTATGAGCGCTGACCACTAGGTGGCGCTCATAGCAATTGAGACATGACAACCACTGGCGTCTGCTGCAGACCCTGAGTTGTCATGCCCACCCATTGGTGACCCGCGATCACGTGACGGGGTCACTGATGGGCGGGGCTTAGGACTCCCGGAAGCGCGAGTTAAATGCCACTGTCAGAGATTTAACATGTTAACAGCCGCGGGTGGATTGCGATTCCAATAATCCGCTGACATGTGCTCGCTTCAGTGCGGGCTCACCGCCGGAGCCCCCGCTGAACCGGCCTTCCCGACCTGGTGCGTACTATTACTGACCAGGTCGGAAAGGGGTTAAGGAACATCCTTTCCAGGGTAAAGACTTGTGTATAAGGTAAAATAAATAACCAAAAACAAAAATACTCCTCCACACCTTGGGCTATGTTCACAAGTAGCATTTTTTATGCGTTTTTGCACGTTTGTATTGCTTTCAACCGTGACAAATGCATTCACCGGGAAATGTCATTTTAACATTTTACAACCTTATCTGGCCATGTGCTGTGTGACACATGCATACAGTGCTAAAAAGACATGGGAACAGCATGGGGAAGACCCCTGGAAGCATCTCTGACACCCAGGTCACTGCCTAAAAGTGTGCCCATCAGAAGTGATCCTTGCCGAATCAGAAGATGCAGACTTGCAACTATCCCCGTGCAAGTCGTTGTCCCAGGGCAGTGTTCAATTGTACCTCCCCCATAACTTGCAATACAAGCGCAAGTATGCAGCCTGCCACCCACCCACCCCCAGGCTGCAATACCATACTGCTAGCTTGCTTGCACTTGAAATTGGGCCTTTTAGGCATGTGGAGGTGGAATCTGGCCACCACGTCATGGCTGCGTCGGTAGCCTGGTATTCATACTCAGTCCCCAGCCGCCCGGCGGCCGGGTGTCCACGCTTGGTCCCCAGCCGCCAGGGGGCGGCGGGGTGTCCATACTCAGTCCCCAGCCGCCCGCGGCCGGGTGCCCACACACAGTCCCCAGCCGCGTGGGGGTGGCCGGGTGTCCATAAACGGTCCCCAGCCGCCCCTATTGTCCCGGTGCGCCTTATACACAAGCGCGCATACCAAAACATTACCTGTGCCCTCCCCAGTGCATTTAGTGGGAAGGACAGCCTAACCACAAACACGTGGACAAGTGAATGTGGCCAGAAATGGTCCATCTCACTGACGCCTTCACACTGGGTTAATATTGTGGAAGCCGGGACACAGTTGGACACTGGGATGCAACACGTCCTCCAGACATAGAGGATTGCGGTCCTGGGTCAATCAGGCTTCAACACAAAGTTCAGAAGGTAGACAGCAGCAGTGGTCGGCCTCCTACACAACGAGTAAATTATTCATGATCATGAGGCCATCCACCTCCTTAGCTTTCTGTTCCTTGGAATGCAAGCGCATGTATGTAGTAGCAGCTAGGCCTGAGGTGGTCAGCGTTTTGGCGCATATTCTACCTCCTTCGAGGATTGCTGGATGTTTTCCTGCTACTATCCCAGTTCTATGACTCCCGTTAAAACAAAGCTTCAGGTGATGAATGATGGATGAGGTGGTGGCAAAGGAGAAAGAGCAGGAGGAACAGGGACCATTCACATCAATATCAGGCCAGCCAACCACACATGTCTTGTAGGATATGTTTCTGTACCAAAAGGAGCGGTTCAGCTACACAGTTATAAGGCATACAGTGAATGCAATGCCTACCAAAAATTTCGAGGCACTCCAATGCCCCTTGGAAGTGACATGGAGGTCAGAGGGCCTTAACTAAACCGTTTTTTCCATTTATAGCAACTGGGTCTCCTGTACACTGTTGGCCTAAGCAGGGAATGGAAGGCTTTCCAAAAATTATTAGGCACTGCAATGCCCCTTGAAACAGACGTGGATTACAGCGTATTAAAAACCTTCTACCCATTATTGGGGAGTGGGTCTCCCTTAGTGTTCGTCTATGCATTGAAAAGCAAAAGCTGACAAAAATTAGGAGGAAATGCAATGCCCGTTGCAAGAGTCGTGGAGGTTAGAGGTAATTAAAAACAACATGTCAATGCCCCTTGGAAGAGCTGTGGAGCTCAGAGTGGTTTAACAAGACGGTTTTAATGCACCTTAGAAGAGACGTGGAGTTCAGAGTGGTTTAACAAGACAGTTTTAATGCCCCTTGGAAGAGATGTGGAGGTCACAGTAGCTTAACAAGATGGTTTTAATGCCCCTTGGAAGAGACGTGGAGTTCAGAGTGGTTTAACAAGACAGTTTTAATGCCCCTTGGAAGAGTGGTGGAGGTTACAGTGGAATAAAAAGACAATATCAATGCCCTGTGGAAGAGACGTGGAGGTCACAGTAGCTTAACAAAGACGGTTTTAATGCCCCTTGGAAGAGTGGTGGAGGTCGCAGTGGAATAAAAAGACAATATCAATGCCCCTTGGAAGAGTGGTGGAGGTTACAGTGGAATAAAAAGACAATATCAACGCCCTGTGGAAGAGACGTGGAGGTCACAGTAGCTTAACAAGACGCTTTTAATGCCCCTTGGAAGAGTGGTGGAGGTCGCAGTGGAATAAAAAGACAATATTAACGACCCTTGGAAGAGACGTGGAGGTCACAGTAGCTTAACAAGGCGATTTTAATGCCCCTTACAAGAGCCATGCAGTACAGCATATTAAAAACATTATTCCCATTATTGGGGAGTGGGTCTCCCATAGTCTTTGCCTATGCCTTCCAAGCAAAAGCTGCCAAAAATTAGGAAGGGGGAACTTGCAATGCCCCTTACAAGAGCCATGCAGTACAGCATATTAAAAACATTATCAGTTATAATTCCCCCAGCGGCACTAAAAACACGCTCCGATAACACGCTAGCGGCAGGGCAGGCCAGGACCTCCAAGGCATACAGATTGAGTTAAATCCAAGTGTCCAGCTTGGATACCCAATAATTAAAAGGCACAGAGGAATCACGGAGGACGCTGGTACTCCCTCACCATCGTTTGAAACTTTCCACTCCTTGTGAGAGTACCCTGCGCCTCAGGGCCTGTAAGCTGGGCAGGTCTCAGAAAACTGTCCTAGAACATTGACAGTGTTCCCCTGCCTCTGCTGGATTGGAGTTCCGTCTCTCTCGCCTGTATGCCTTAGTTGGGCAGCGAACTGTGACCTCTGCCGCTACCGTGTTCAGATGGGAATTTTTTTAATAGTTCTGCAGCAAGGGCCTTCAGGTACTGCCCCATTTTTTTAGACCTCTCCAACTCAGGAATAAGAGAGTGAAAGTTCTCCTTGTAGAGGGGGTCTAAAAGTGTCATCAACCAGTAATGACTGTCACCCAACATTTTGACAATGCGAGGGTCACGGTTAAGGCAGCGTAACATAAAGTCAGCCATGGGTGCCAGACTGGTAACGGGCAAGACTTCCGTGTCCTCACCAAGATGACGACTGATAGTGTTGAGCGATCACTAAAATGCTCGGGTGCTCGAAGCTCGGGCCGAGCTTACCGTGATACTCGGGTGCTCGACCCGAGCAACAAGCCCAATGTTAGTCTATGAGAGACCCGAGCATTTTTGCGGCAGCACCCCCAGCAGTCTGTAGAAAGCCTAAAAAGTGCCCAAAACGATAGTGACAGTGCTCAAAAGACATGGGGGCAGCATGGGGATCGCCCCTGGAAGCATTTCTGACCCCCAGGTCACTGCTGTCAACAACGTGGTCAGAGGTATTAAGCCACTTTTGCGGGCTCACAATAAAACGTTCAAAATCGAAACTGAAACGGTTTTCCTGTGAAATATGTTAAGGAATTTGCTTTCCAGGGTAAAAACTTGTGTATAAGGTAAAATAAATAACCTAAAACAAAAATACTCCTCCACACCTTGGGCTATGTTCACAAGTAGCACTTTTGTATTGCTTTCAACCGTGACAAATGCGTTCACCGGGAAATGTCATTTTAACATTTTACAACCTTATCTGGCCATGTGCTGTTTGACACATGCATACAAGGGATCAGCATGGGGAAGACCCCTGGAAGCATCTCTGACCCCCAGGTCACTGTCTAAAAGTGTGCCCATCAGAAGTGATCCTTGCCGCATCAGAAGATGCAGACTTGCAACTATCCCCGTGCAAGTCCTTGTCCCAGGGCAGTGTTCAATTGTACCTCCCCCATTCCTTGCAATGCAAGCGAAAATATGCAGCCACCCACCCACCCACCCGCAGGCTGCAATACCATACTGCTAGCTTTCACTTGAAATGGGGCCTTTTAGTTTGGAGGAGGCAGAAGCTGGCCACTACCTCATGGCCGCTTAGGCAGCGAGGTATCCATACTCTGTCCCCAGCCGCCCGGCGGCCGGGTGTCCACGCTCGGTCCCCAGCCGCCAGGTGGTGGCCAGGTGTCCATACTCGGTCCCCAGCCGCCCTGATTTCTCCTGTCACCTTCCCCCACACTTTTCTTAGCCTGGCCTGCTTTAGGGCAGCATTGGACGAGCCCACCAGAGAACCAGACTCCTCCGGTGGGCCCTGGCTTCTCCATCAGGGGAGTTGAGAGTGCCTAGGTGAGGAGCATGATGATGATGATAGAAGTTAGCATCTGCTTTGTTTTCTTGGAATGCAAGCGCATGTATGTAGTAGCGGCTAGGCCTGAGGTGGTCCGCGTTTTGGCGCATATCCTACCTCCTCCGAGGATTGCTGGATGTTTTCCTGCTACTATCCCAGTTCTATGACTCCCGTTAAAACAAAGCTTCAGGTGATAAATGATGGATGAGGTGGTGGCAAAGGAGAAAGAGCAGGAGGAACAGGGACCATTCACATCAATATCAGGCCAGTCAACCAGATATGTCTTGTAGGATATGTTTCTGTAACAAAAGGAGCGGTTCGGCTACACAGTTATAGGGCATACAGTGAGTGCAATGCCTACCAAAAAATTCGAGCCACTCCAATGCCCCTTGGAAATGAAATGGAGGTCAGAGGGCGTTAACTAAACCTTTTTTTCGATTTATAGCAACTGGGTCTCCCGTGCACTGTTGGCCTAAGCAGTGAATGGAAGGCTTTCCAAAAATTATGAGGAACTGCAATACCCCTTACAAGAGCCATGTGTGGCACCCCAGGGGTCTGGTCACCACAGTAATAGAGATATTACGTCGGAGAGCAAGTGGGAGGTTTCCTGGTCAGGATCCCTTAAACATGCAACATCCTCCTGCCCCAGTCCTGGGAGGGGAGAATTCTGCCCTTATAAACTGGATCTGGGGCGGGGTTGAGTGAGTCAGAGAACAGTCAGAGTCAGAGTGAGAGCAAGGGAAAGTAACAGCAAGGAGCTCTGTAGGAGCTAGGAGCTAAAGACCAGGGGCTGGAAGCTGAGCAGAGCTCGCCCTGGCAGAAGACAATAGGAACCGGACACAGGAGTCCGAAGCTGTGAGGACTTATATATCCAGCAGCAGAAACCAGCCGGCAGGGGATTTCAGGTCCTCTGGCCATAGAAGCCCGGAGGCTCAGTCACAAGCAAGGGACCAGCACCGCCGTCGTGGAGCGGAGGCTAACAGAAGGCCCCAAGTCACCAGCCATACGGGTGAGCACTACACGGTACACTCAGGGACGTGGGCTACTTCTACCCGCTTACAGCAAGGTAGCCAGGAAGAGTGCAGACAGACGGGGAGGCCTACAACTCCACCTGGCCAGGGGAACTCCTGCTTGCTCACAGACTGACCAGGCCTCTTATGCTAGCCAGTACTCCCGGGAGGGTCTACCTTATAATCATCAGTAAAGACCCTGAACTGCACTGCAAAGACTCTGAGTCGTTCCTGCTGCGCTCGTGCACCATCACCCCCATCATCCACACTCACTGCCCTGAGGCTATACTCCTCCCGAGGGGAGTTATCCCATTCTATGCTGCACACACAACACCAGCCTCAGCGGTCTGCCTCGCAGCGGTGGTACTCCCTGACCGCAATCCACGGGTGGCGCAGTCGGACAATTAACCTCAAAACCTAAGAAAGACTGCCACTGGTTTGACCAGCCTGAGCCACAGGACCGGGTCACCGCCACGGAGACTACAGACCCCAGACACCCGGCACCGGGTATCCCACACACGTGTACACACGGCCCAGGGGGCGCGTCACATGCAGTACAGCATATTACAAACATAAGTCCCATTATTGGGGAGTGGGTGTCCCATAGTATTTGCTTATGCCTTGCAAGCAAAAGCTGCCAAAAATTAGGACGGAGCAACTTGCAATGCCCCTTACAAGAGCCATGCAGTACAGCATATTACAAACATAAGTCCCATTATTGGGGAGTGGGTCTCCCATAGTATTTGCTTATGCCTTGCAAGCAAAAGCTGCCAAAAATTAGGACGGAGCAACTTGCAATGCCCCTTACAAGAGCCATGCAGTACAGCATATTACAAACATAAGTCCCATTATTGGGGAGTGAGTCTCCCATAGTATTTGCTTATGCTTTCCCAGCAAAAGCTGCCAAAAATTAGGACGGAGCAACTTGCAATGCCCCTTACAAGAGCCATGTAGTACAGCATATTACAAACATAAGTCCCATTATTGGGGAGTGGGTCTCCCATAGTATTTGCTTATGCTTTCCCAGCAAAAGCTGCCAAAAATTAGGACGGAGCAACTTGCAATGCCCCTTACAAGAGCCATGCAGTACAGCATATTACAAACATAAGTCCCATTATTGGGGAGTGGGTCTCCCATAGCATTTGCTTATGCTTTCCCAGCAAAATCTGCCAAAAATTAGGACGGAGCAACTTGCAATGCCCCTTACAAGGGCCATGCAGTACAGTATATTACAAACATAAGTCCCATTATTGGGGAGTGGGTCTCCCATAGTATTTGCTTATGCTTTCCCAGCAAAAGCTGCCAAAAATTAGACGGAGCAACTTGCAATGCCCCTTACAAGAGCCATGCAGTACAGCATATTACAAACATAAGTCCCATTATTGGGGAGTGGGTCTCCCATAGTATTTGCTTATGCTTTCCCAGCAAAAGCTGCCAAAAATTAGGACGGAGCAACTTGCAATGCCCCTTACAAGAGCCATGCAGTACAGCATATTACAAACATAAGTCCCATTATTGGGGAGTGGGTCTCCCATAGTATTTACTTAAGCTTTCACAGCAAAAGCTGCCAAAAATTAGGACGGAGCAACTTGCAATGCCCCTTACAAGAGCCATGCAGTACAGCATATTACAAACATAAGTCCCATTATTGGGGAGTGGGTCTCCCATAGTATTTGCTTATGCTTTCCCAGCAAAAGCTGCCAAAAATTAGGACGGAGCAACTTGCAATGCCCCTTACAAGAGCCATGCAGTACAGCATATTACAAACATAAGTCCCATTATTGGGGAGTGGGTCTCCCATAGTATTTGCTTATGCTTTCCCAGCAAAAGCTGCCAAAAATTAGGACGGAGCAACTTGCAATGCCCCTTACAAGAGCCATGCAGTACAGCATATTACAAACATAAGTCCCATTATTGGGGAGTGGGTGTCCCATAGTATTTGCTTATGCCTTGCAAGCAAAAGCTGCCAAAAATTAGGACGGAGCAACTTGCAATGCCCCTTACAAGAGCCATGCAGTACAGCATATTACAAACATAAGTCCCATTATTGGGGAGTGAGTCTCCCATAGTATTTGCTTATGCCTTGCAAGCAAAAGCTGCCAAAAATTAGGACGGAGCAACTTGCAATGCCCCTTACAAGAGCCATGCAGTACACCATATTACAAACATAAGTCCCATTATTGGGGAGTGGGTCTCCCATAGTATTTGCTTATGCTTTCCCAGCAAAAGCTGCCAAAAATTAGGACGGAGCAACTTGCAATGCCCCTTACAAGAGCCATGCAGTACAGCATATTACAAACATAAGTCCCATTATTGGGGAGTGGGTCTCCCATAGTATTTGCTTATGCTTTCCCAGCAAAAGCTGCCAAAAATTAGGACGGAGCAACTTGCAATGCCCCTTACAAGAGCCATGCAGTACAGCATATTACAAACATAAGTCCCATTATTGGGGAGTGGGTGTCCCATGGTATTTGCTTATGCTTTCCCAGCAAAAGCTGTCAAAAATTAGGACGGAGGAACTTGCAATGCTGGCACCCTGGTGGTATAGTGGTGGTGGAGGCTGAGGATAAGGAGAAGAAGATTAAACAGCTGAAACGAGGAAGCGTATACCCATGTGTGGGTGTGAAGCGGTGCATGTGAATACACCTCCCGAAATAACACAGTGGATTTGACTTTATGTTACTCTGCTGTCATTTGGTGGTGATGAGAAGTCTGGCCCAATCCAGCCCTTGTTCATTTTGATAAGGGTCAGCTTGTCAGCATTGTCAGTTGACAGGCGAGTGCGCTTATCAGTTATAATTCCCCCAGCGGCACTAAAAACACGCTCCGATAACACGCTATCGGCAGGGCAGGCCAGGACCTCCAAGGCGTACAGAGCGAGTTCATTCCAAGTGTCCAGCTTGGATACCCAATAATTAAAAGGCACAGAGGAATCACGGAGGATGCTGGTACGATCGGCAAGGTACTCCCTCACCATCTTTTGAAACTTTCCACTCCTTGTGAGAGTACCCCGAGCCTCAGGGCCTGTAAGCTGGGCGGGTGTCAGAAAACTGTCCCAGAACGTTGACAGTGTTCCCCCTGCCTCTGCTGGATTGGAGTTGCATCTCTCTCGCCTGTACGCCTTGGTTGGGCAACGAACTGTGACCTCTGCCGCTAGCGTGTTCAGATGGGAATTTTTTTAAGAGTTCTGCAGCAAGGGCCTTCTGGTATTACCCCATTTTTGTAGACCTCTCCACCTCAGGAATAAGAGTGAAAGTTCTCCTTGTAGCGGGGGTCTACAAGTGTCACCAACCAGTAATGACTGTCACCCAACATTTTGACAACGCGAGGGTCACGGTTAAGGCAGCGTAACATAAAGTCAGCCATGCGTGCCAGACTGGTAACGGGCAAGATTTCCGTGTCCTCACCAAGATGACGACTGACCATGCTCTCCTCCTCCTCCTCCTCTTCCTCCTCCCCCCTGTCCTCAGGCCACCCACGCTGAGCCGACGGTATGACACTTGTACAGGTACTACCGTCTACAACGCATGATAGCAGCTCCAGTTCTTCCTCCTCCTCCTCCTCCTCCTCTCCCTCATTGTCCCCCAATGCACGTTGGGATGAGATGAGGCTGGGCTGTGTGTAATCGCCCGCTACGGCTTCTTGATCCATCTCATCATACTCTGGCTGCAATGCCTCCTCTTTAATTCTCTGCAGAGAGCGTTGCAAAAGACAGACAAGTGGGATGCTGACACTAATGGTGGCGTCATCGCCACTCACCATCTTGGTGGCCTCCTCAAAGTTTGTCAGGATGGTACATATGTCAGACATCCAGGTCCACTCCTGAGGTCTTATGTGTGGCGTCTGACCTGAATATCGACGGCCTTGTTGCAGCTGGTACTCCACAACTGCTCTCTTCTGCTCACAAATCCTTTGCAACATGTGGAGGGTAGAGTTCCAACGTGTGGGGACATCACACACCAGTCGGTGTGTCGGAAGCTGCAAACGCTGCTGCAACACAGCAAGGGCGGCGGAAGCTGTAGCCGACTTGCGAAAATGAGCTGACAGGCGGCGTACTTTGACGAGCAGATCTGGCAACTCGGGGTACGATTTAAGAAACCGCTGAACCACGAGGTTAAGCACATGAGAGAGGCATGGTACGTGTGTGATCTCTCCTCGCCTCAGAGCCGCCACCAGGTTACGGCCATTGTCACACACGACCATGCCGGGATGTAGGTTCAGCGGTCTCAGCCACAGATCTGCCTGCTCTTTCACAGCTGTCCACAACTCACAAGCAGTGTGAGGTTTATCACCTAAGCTTATGAGTTTCAGCACAGCCTGTTGCCGCATGGCGGAGGCAGTACTGCAATGCTTCCAGCTTGTAACTGATGTGGTGATATCTGAGATGGAGGCTGAACATGAGGAGGAGGAGGAGGAGGATGCGCAGGAGCTGTACACTGTGGGGGCAACTGTGACTGACATAGGGCCCGCAATCCTCGGTGTGGGGAGGATGTGTTCCATCCCAAGGTCCGACTGGGTCCCGGCTTCCACTATGTTTACCCAGTGTGCCGTCAGAGAGATGTACCGTCCCTGGCCACAAGCACTTGTCCACGTGTCCGTTGTCAGGTGGACTCTCCCAGTAACTGCGTTGTTGAGGGCACGGCAGATGCTTTGGGACACATGCTTGTGTAGTGCGGGGATGGCACACCGGGCAAAATAGTGTCGGCTGGGGACCGAGTACCGAGGGACGGCCACCGCCATAAGATTGCAGAAGGATTCCGTCTCCACCAGCCTAAAAGGCAGCATTTCCAATGCAAGCAGTCGTGAAATGTGCGAATTTAGGACTGTGGCCTGTGGGGCGTTAGCTGCGAATTTCCGCTTTCGTTCAAAGTTCTGGGATATGGACAATTGAACGCTGCGGTGGGACGTGGACGTGGACGTTGATGCTGTTTCTTGAGAAACTGCCATAACAAGTGAAGACTGAGAGGAGGGGGCATCTTTACATGCAGTATGGACAGGGGATTGCCTTGCACACACAACAGGGGGTTCTATTGCACGCACAACAGTGGAAGAAGCAGTGGTGACACCCGCTGACACTAGTCGTGGACCTGGGTTTCGCCCCACAAAGTCGGGTGCTTTGCTGCCATGTGCCTGATCATGCTGGTGGTGGTCACGCTGGTAGTTTTGTCACCCCTGCAGATGCTGGCATGGCAGGTGGAACATATGGCCTTTTTGGAGTTATCAGCAGAGTCTTTAAAAAAATTCCAGACTCTGGAAGACCTACCGCTTGTACTGGCAACGTCCCTCGTGTTGGTGTTACGGGGAACGGTTGCCTGCCTTCTGTCTGCGGCCACCACACTGCTTCTTCCTGCCTGTTGGGGTACTCTGCCTCCCTCCCCCTGTGTGCTGCTGGCCTCACTCTGCATGTCCTCCTTCCACGTTGGGTCAGTTACTAGATCATCCACCACCTCCTCCTCTTCCACTTGAGCACCACGATCCTCCTCCTCACTTCCTGGCAATTGTGTCTCGTCATCGTCCACCTCTTGTGACAGATTGCCAACGTCGACTTCCTGTGGCCGTGGCTGTTCAAATATTTGGGCATCGCAACATGGGATCTCCTCTTCCACCACTTCAAGCGTATCAGGCGAGGGACCCAAATATGGAAATGGACCAGTGAACAGCTCTTCAGAGTGTCCAAGTGTGGGATCACTTGCTGTCTGACGACACTCGGCATGGTGGGAGGAAGGAGCATCAGGGTGAGGAGGAGTATGCGGTCGAGACTCACGGCTACTAAGAGTTGACCGTGTGGAAGACAGACCGGAGGTGGTGGTGCCCAGTAACTGGAAGTATTGTCTGCTATCCAATTAATAACCTGTTCACACTGATCAGTTCTCAATACTGGTGTTGTTCTGTGCTTCCCTAGTAATTCGGTCAAGAAGTGGGAGCGAGAAGATGTGGCTGTTGGTTGTGGCACATTTTCACCTTGGCCACGGCCCCGTCCTCTGCACGAACCATCACCAGAACGTCCATCACCAGAACTTCCCTTGCCACGAGCCTTGCCCATTGTAAATGAAGTAAAATAGCTTACACTTGCACTATCAATGGAAAAAGGGTAATAAAGAGTAGATTAGAACCGTGGAAGAGGAAAACCACAGTTATTGTTTACTGGGGTATACCACACTTTTTTAAATAGAGATATTTGCGGCTGAACAGTGAGCGACACACTCAAACTGCTTTTTTTTTAGATACCAAAGGCCCAAAACTGGATAGTACAGCGATTTGACCCGTGGAACTGCGAAACCACACTGGGATGTCGGGCCTACACAAGACTATTTTCAACAGATATATTTTTGTGTCACAACAGTCAGGAGACACTACTGTTTTTCTTTACGGAAAAAACTACCAAAACCTGAATAATAGAGATTTTTTTACCATGGGATGGCAAAACCACAGTTATTGTTTACTGGGGTATACCACACTTTTTTAAATAGAGATATTTGCGGCTGAACAGTGAGCGACACACTCAAACTGCTTTTTTTTTAGATACCAAAGGCCCAAAACTGGATAGTACAGCGATTTGACCCGTGGAACTGCGAAACCACACTGGGATGTCGGGCCTACACAAGACTATTTTCAACAGATATATTTTTGTGTCACAACAGTCAGGAGACACTAATGTTTTTCTTTACGGAAAAAACTACCAAAACCTGAATAATAGAGATTTTTTACCGTGGGATGGCAAAACCACAGTTATTGTTTACTGGGGTATACCACACTTTTTTAAATAGAGATATTTGCGGCTGAACAGTGAGCGACACACTCAAACTGCTTATTTTTTAGATACAAATGGCCCAAAAGTGGATAATACAGAGGTTTGAACCGTGAAACTGCAAAGCCACACTTGTATTTCTCGGGCCTACACCAGACTATTTTCAACAGATATATTTGTGTCTGAACAATCAGGAGACACTATTTATTTTTTACGGCAAAAAATGCCAAAAGCAGGATAATAGAGATGTTTTACCGTGGAACAGCAAAACCACAGTTATAATTTACTGGTGTATACCAGACTTTTTTGAATATATATATATTTGCGGCTGCACAGTGAGCGACACACTCAAACTGTTTTTTTTAGATACAAATGGCCCAAAAGTGGATAATACAGAGGTTTGAACCGTGGAACTGCAAAACCACACTTGTATTTCTCGGGCCTACATCAGACTATTTTCAACAGATATATTTGTGTCTGAACAATCAGGAGACACTATTTATTTTTTACGGCAAAAAATGCCAAAAGCAGGATAATAGAGATTTTTTACTGTGGAACAGCAAAACCACAGTTATAATTTACTGGTGTATACCAGGCTTTTTAAAATATATATATATTTGCGGCTGAACAGTGAGCGACACACTCAAACTGTTTTTTTTAGATACAAATGGCCCAAAAGTAGATAATACAGAGGTTTGTACCGTGGAACTGCAAAACCACACTTGTATTTCTCGGGCCTACACCAGACTATTTTCAACAGATATATTTGTGTCTGAAAAATCAGGGAGACACTATTATTTTTTTTTTTTACAGCAAAAAATGCAAAAAGCAGGATAATAGAGATTTTTTACCATGGAACAGCAAAAGTACACTTCTGTCTCTCTGGCCTACACCAGACTATTTTCAACAGATATATTTGTGTCTGAAAAATCAGGGAGACACTATTATTATTTTTATACAGCAAAAAATGCCAAAAACAGGATAATAGAGATGTTTTACCGTGGAACAGCAAAACCACAGTAATAATTTACTGGTGTATACCAGACTTTTTTAAATATATATATTTGCGGCTGAACAGTGAGCGACACACTCAAACTGTTTTTTTTAGATACAAATGGCCCATAGAACTGCAAAACCACACTTCTATTTCTCTGGCCTACACCAGACTATTTTCAACAGATATATTTGTGTCTGAGAAATCAGAGGCACACTTTTTTTGGGGGTGGGGGGGGGACACCAAAGGTTAATAAGATGGGTATTTGTACATTGTGAAGGAGGGAAAAAAAAGAGGATTTAGATAAAAAAAAAGGATTTTTCCTGGCCCCCGGGACCTGGAGCTAAGTCCAGCAATTTCAGCAACAGGAGCACACAGGACTGTAATGCAGCGTTTGCTGGTATAACCACTGCGTCTCCTATACAGCCTGCCTGCCTGCCTGATATACCTGGGATGGATATTAGTCCTGAGAAGGACTGTTTGTTTGTTCTGGCAGCCTTTACAGACCCTACACTAACTATTTTGCAGGATATATCTCTCCCTAAATCAGCAGCGCTGTCCCTACACTGTCTGATCCGGAGCGACTGTGTCCAAGATGGCGGCGCCCGGTTTTAAATACTCGAGGTGACCACAAACAACATGGCTGCGGCATTACAGTGACTGGCTGGCAATCCCTGCATGTTCATTGGCTCTGTAAAGAGCGCCAAACATGCAGGGCGGAGACCCGAGCTCCCGCCCGAGTAACCCGAAAATGCTCGGTGCTCGCCGAACATCCCAAGTAGCGTGATGCTCGGGCGAGTACCGAGCAGTGTCGAGCATGTTCGCTCAACACTAGTTAATACACTTGGGGTTATTTACTTTGGAAAAACGAAGGCTTAGGGGTGATCTTATTACTATGTACAAGTATATGAGGGGACAGTACAAAGACCTTTCTACTGATCTTTTTACTCTGAGGCCTGAGACGGGGACAAGGGGGCATCTTCTACGTCTGGAGGAAAGAAGGTTTAATCATAATCACAGACACGGATTCTTTACTGTAAGAGCAGTGAGACTATGGAACTCTCTGCCGCATGATGTAATGAGTGATTCACTTCTAACATTTAAGAAGGGCATGGATGCCTTTCTTGAAAAGTATAATATTACAGGTTATATATACTAGATTCCTTGATAGGGCGTTGATCCAGGGAACTAGTCTGATTGTCGTATGGAGTCGGGAAGGAATTTTTTTCCCCAATGTGGAGCTTAGTGTTTGCCACATGGGTTTTTTTGCCTTCCTCTGGATCAACATGTTAGGCTATGGGTTGAACTAGATGGACTTCGTCTTCCTTCAACCTTAAAAACGATGTTACTATGTTACTAAGATGGCAGCTGGAATCAAGCAAATCTGATTTTTTTAAAAAAATATGAGGCGAATTTGATTAGATTTGAATGGATTTGCTCATCTCTAGTAATGTTACTGATACTTTTATTACGGGAACTGTGATTATGGGGACACTGTTGTGACCATTGCTGCTCTATGGATTCACTAAACTGTGGCTGATACAGTGCTTAGAGTGGTGTGGCTCCCGTATGCGGGCACTGTGGCTGACACTACATTGTGAGTAACAATTAAAGGAACCTGCTCACAGTGAAAATATAGTCCACTCTGCGCGTACCATGTTTAAGAGCATAATGAGGTTGGTAACACATTTCCATTTTAAAATATTCAGTAGAGCCAGCCATTTATGTTTTTACACCTCATTTTGGTATTGGGAGTCCTGTGGGCGGTACTACTCAGTGATTGACGGCTATCTCTATAAACACACTCACACAGAGAAGGCATTCACTTGCTAAATAGGAACACCCAGTGGACTCTTAAGCCCAGACGGAGCAAATTTTAAATGGATAAATTCGTAGTTGTACAGGATTTTCCCCAAAAAATATATCAGTCAGCTCAAGTCTTTTTGCTCTGCAACTTTCCACATGTTTTCTTTAAAACTACAAAGTGACCAATTTAGTTCTCTTATGTGTGTACGGTAATTGAATGTGCTAAGGGGGGCTCTGTTCAATGGGCACTGTGGTTGACAGATTTTTGTCCTCTTGTACTATATCTGGGCACTGAACAACCAGAGAACCGGAGACTCCTCCGGTGATCCCTGGCTTCTCCTTCAGTAGAGTTCATAGCGTAAACTTTGTAGGTCGTGATGATATTGCTTTGGGTTGTCCATAAAGGAGGCAATTTAAGTAATTTTTCTTCTCTTAAAGGGGTTGTCTCATGAATGTAAATGGGTAAAACTGCAAAGTACTTGTAAAAAGAAGAAACTTTGTAATTGAACTCTTACTAAAAATCCTTCATGCCCTCAAGAATGTCCTTTATGTCCTCAAGAATAGAGAAAATTTTAATTCTTTAGTTTACTGCTTGTTGCTTAGTTACCGGCCACCTCTGCTTTTCTCTTAGGTAATGAGTTCAGTGGTTTCAAGCTATTTGCTTTACAGCATTCAAGAGCAGGATCCAGCCAGCTTATTTTGTGATTTTCCCAAGTTTAAACCATAATGTCTTGGTCTCATCACCTGAAATGGCAGTTTAGGATTAGTACAATTTAATTGAGATTAGTACAGTTTAATTAAATTAGTGCTGTGTAAAAAGTAAACATTGGCTGACCAAGGTGTAAAATTGAACAACACCTGATCAGCTCAAGGGCTGACCAAAGTGTAAAAGTAAACAGTGTCCAACAAAGTCAATACTCTGCCAAAGTCTTAGGTAAACTATTCCCGACCAATTCACCTCCCCCTGCTGTTACATTTGTAATTGTGTATTTTTTCATGAAAGATAAACTATTCCCAACAAATTCACCTCCCCCTCGCTGCTACATTTGTAATTGTGCTTTTTTTTCATGAACTCATATAAACTTTTTTCTTCCGAATAGTCACTATTTTTTCAGACATAAAAATCTATTTCCACTAAATAATTTGATCAAATCGCCCTTTTTTCCAAAAATGGTTTTATGGTTTCACGTACGTCTTGCATTGGTGACCTGGATTAATGCCTCTGTGGGGTAAGTGACGCGCCCCCTGGGCCATGGGGCACTCGGTAGCCGGGCCGGTCGTTGCTAGGGGAGATGTGACAGTGGCGGTGACGCGGTCCGTGACCCAGGGTGGTCAATAAAAGGGGATTTTACAGGGGATTATAGTTTTTAAAGTTTAATGTTTGTGACGCCACCTGCGGTATGCGGCTAAAGGGAGCCGCCGCTGCGGAGCAGATCCTCTGGAGCTGTTGTTAATGCAGCAGAGTTGGGTTAGCTCTCCACAGGTAGAGCTTAGCTCCAGGGCAGAGTAGTGATGTTATAGATGAAGTAGGTGTGCAGGGTGGTGCAGAGGACGATGGCGCAGTAATAATTGGCAGAGACGGTGGGGTGCAGTCTTCAGGGTTTTACTCACGATTTTTAGACTCCAAGTTACCAGGGCCAGGGTAACTTCCCACGCTGTCCTGAGTTTACCACGGGAGGGGTTCAGCAAACTCCCAGGTACCTCCGGAGTACGTAACGGGACCCCCTTCTGTGTGTTCCTTCTGGCCGTCTCCCTGCACCTCACACCCAGTGTCCCAAGCCAGTGACCGCGGACCTTGTCGGGCGACGTCTTCTCTGTCTGTAGTTTAGGGGCCGGTCCCCTCTCTGTGGCCTGATCCCTCCACTCCTGGTAGACTCGGGCACACGGGTGGCATCCGCACTGCCCGTGCCCCTGGGATCCTTTCTCTCCTCCTGGAGCCTTTCCTCCTGCTCCTCTCCTCTCTTCAGTCTGTGCTGGGCCTTTCAACTAGGCCCTCTCCTTCCTCCTCTCCTCTCAGTCTGAACACCCAGCCTGTTTTGACTGACTGTCTGACTACTACTCCCCTCAGACTGGACTCATTTGACTGACCTCACCTCACAAGATGGCTTCTATTTTTATATCCTCCTTCTCAAGTGCTCCCCTGATCTGTTTCCTCCACTCACACCCACTACATGGTTCCCCCTCTCTTGGTTCCCCCCACTCCAGCCAGGGACAGGGCTCACCCGTGTAGCAGAGCATCTTGCCCCTCCTGCTGGCCTGGAGTAGTGTAGTGTTGGATGTGATCGCCCCCTGGGCCGTGGGGCACTCGAAACCGGGCAATAGGGAGACGATGGGGTAGTAGTGGCGACCCGGTCCCGTGGCTCAGGGTGGTCAGACCAGTGGCAGTCTTTTAGATGTTTTAAGAGATGTCCGACTACGCCACCCGTGGATTGCGGTTATTAGGAACCGCCGCTGCAGGGCAGACCGCTGGGGCTGATGGTATATGCAGCTGGGATGGTGTGACTCCCCACGGGAAGAGTGCGGCCCCAGGGCAGTGTAGTGGATGGTGGGAGTGATGGTGGTGAGAGTCCCAGTACCGGTAGTGCCGGAGGAGCGAAAAAGCACACAGACAACGTACTGCAGTCCAGGGTCTTTACTCACGGTTAATATCCAAGTCACTTCAGCTGGCAATGACTGCCCGAGCCGTGCTGCGTCCACCAGGTGAGGGGCTCGGTCAACTCCCAGGCAGTTCAGGAATATGGCACAGGACCCCCTTCTTTCCTTTCTCTGGCCTGCCTCACCAATGACCCACTTTTGTCCAGCTGCCGCGGACCTGCGCAGGTAAGAGTGGGCCCCGTTCCCCGCTGTCCTTTATGGTGCCTTCCTAGCAGGTTTGATGAG
This sequence comes from Phyllobates terribilis, assembly GCF_046119375.1. NCBI lineage: Eukaryota > Metazoa > Chordata > Amphibia > Anura > Dendrobatidae > Phyllobates > Phyllobates terribilis. The sequence goes on from NW_027362762.1 coordinate 57,206,627, forward strand.
GTGCTGCACCAATAAATGGTCACAGCCTCCGGTCTTTGGCTGAGGGTTGTTTCTCCTCCACCAACTTGGGATCCGGTACCCTTAATCTGCCTGACCCTTCACCCTGGATTCTCGTGGGTTCTTAGGGTCCCTTCCACCTTCTTGTTCCTGAGCCCTTCTGTTTCTCTATCTCTCCTCCTCTTCTCCTGTTCCTTCAGCTCCTGTTCCTTCTTCTCCTCCTGATCCTTCTTCTCTCAGGCCCCGGCCTCTTCTCTAGGCCTGCCTCTGGAGCAGCACTTAGCCTGAGCTGCTGCTCCCTGTCAGCTCTCCTCTCAACTTCTCCTCACAGACTGAACACTGAACTAAGATGGTGCCCACCTTTTATACCTCCCTCTGACCATGAGCCCAGGTGACCTGCAACCAATGGGCTCCTTCCTACGCTCAGGAACCAACCCCTATCTGCCCCTACAGCACTGGGTATTCCACCCCCCTCCCCACTCCAGACAGGGACATAGTCGGTCGTGCCTGCACTTCTGTCTAATGGGAGCACCGTTGAGCTGTCCCTCGGAAATGGGGTGAGTGTGCTGTATGCAGCTAACTGAGCCCTGGTCCATACTCCATCCTTACCCGGGAGTGGAATATCACACCTCTGGCAGAGGTGCAAAACCCCTGTAGCGGCCGAACCCTTGGGGTGCTACAGATGCAGGTGTGTGGGTCCCGGGCAGTACTCCCTCCTTACCTGAGAGTGAGATACCACACCTCTGGGTGAGATGCAGTACCTCTGTGGCGACTGAACCCGCAGGGGCGCCACAGAAGCAAAGCTGAACTTTGGGATCCTGAAAAAACGTAGCAAAAAAAGCAGCAAAACCTGCTTTTTGTAAGCAGCGTCTTTACTGCCAAGAAAGCAGGTTTTGCCTGCAGAAAAAAAAAGCAGCATAAAATGCAACACGTGAACATAGCCTTATGCTTACTGTAGTTTTACTCTGTGATGAGAGCACTCTGCTTTACTTTCAATCACTGTCGACAGGAATCATTCTGAGGCTGTGTGCCCACGTAGCATTTTTCAAGCGTATATGCTGCGGAATTTCCGCAGCGTAAACGCTTGAAAAACGCATGTATATCCGCACCCCATGGTCCCCAATGGGATTCCGCAAGTTCTATGCACATGCTGCGGATTTTTCCGCAGCGTTTATGCCGCGTTCAAAAATCCGCAGCATGTCATTTAATTTTGCGTTTCCGCAAGCGGAATTGCCTTTGTCCAATGCATAAAAAACGCAAGGCAATTCCGCATGTGGAAAACGCGTGATAAACGCGCGAAAAATGCACGATAAACGCGTGCGGAATTCCGCATGCGTTTTTCCGGGAGAGGACTTGCATTTATGCAGCAGAAATTTTCTGCTTCATAAATGCAACGTGGGCACATAGCCTGAAGGTTACTACTAACGCATCTTATGTGAAAACTTCACGTTTGTACAGAGGTTTGCTGCCTATAAATGGACTATATACTATTCTTTTATAGGGCCGTCTGCTGTCTGTAGATGCCTCTGTATTGGTCTTATAATACTATATTACTAATTTGAAAGGTTTGTTACCATTTTTGTTTACATTTTCATCATAATTTTCTATGTCAAAAATGATTTACATTTAACTAATACTTTGTTAAAGTGACCCAATTCGTTACGACCTCGCATTACCCGCACCATGCGTCCCGGAATATGACATTCAGCTCTCAATACTCGTCTCTGAGACTATACGTTTTAAGCTCATTAGTCGCTTTTGGAAACTCTGGTTTGATAATTACTGTAAGCTGAAAGGATCGCTGCAATAATTTATATTGTCCCAAGACAGAGATCAAACGTTTTCCTCCAAGCGAAATTGCTTTTACGTAAAGGGCGACATATAGATTTTCTATCAGTCCTAAAAACGCTGGAGAATACGGGAATTTGACTTTCTAAAAAGTGAGGACACTTTTTTTTTCTTTCTATAACATTGATTTAAAACTTTTTTTGTTCTTTGTGCTAAGAATAATCTGTGCATGAAGAACCCTAATACATTGCTTTGGCTTTTTTTTTTATATCTGCCTTCGGCTCGATCTCAAGCCATGGCGACTTGATGGATGAACGATCTGTGGTAAGATCGATCTTGTATAAGCCTAGATAGGTCCACCAGGGTCTTCTCCACCGTTATCTTGATTGTATCAAGCCATCGGTTTTCTGGTATTCCTCTTCGCCTTGTTCCTTCTATTCTTCTGACCATGATGTCCTTCTCCAGTGATTGCTCTCTTCGTATAATGTGTCCATAGTAGATAAGTCGTAGCTTGGTGATCCTTGCTTCCAGTGACATATCTGGCTTGATTTTTTCCAAAATGTATTTATTTATACTTCTTGACATCCATGGTGTTGATAACATCCTTCTCCAGCACCACATTTTGCAAGCGTTTATTATTCTTCTGTCTTGTTTCTTTATTGTCCAAGTTTTGCATCCGTATGTTACCACAGAAAAGACCAAACGATGTACGAGCCGTGTCTTCGTCACTAGTGAAATGTCTAATACTGTGTAATATTTGTACATTTTCCAAATGTGTAGTGCAGAAAGCTCCCATGCTGGACTTTAATGCTTGTCAACAGCACCTCAGCATAGCCCTGTACGTGAATTCTGCTGTTGTCACTAAACCTTTTCAAAGATGTCTCCTGGAGAAGATGTATGAGCATTACTGTCTAATAATATCTGCTTTCTCCTGCAGTGGGCTGGAGCTTGTACAATGCCTGTGACATGCTGCTGCACAAGGCTCACTCTCTAGCCTCTCCTGTGCCTTAAAGAAGACCTGTCACTTGTGTCACGATTCCACCACTCACGGTGTCCTATGAATGCAGTGAGTGACAGCTCAGCCTCTCTATAGAATTGTTAATATTGTGAGTGACAGTTCAGCCACCCAATCAGGGGCAGCAACGTTCTGGGCTGTCAATATTGTGGGCAACAGCCCAGTTGCCCAATCTGGCAGGGCCTGCTTGGTTTCCTCCAGGTGTCACCCATTCAGGGTGATTACCTGGCTATTTAGCTGGCTGGCAATGGTTAGATCATTGTCATTCGTATCCTTGCTCAGTGGTGTGTGCCTTGTGCTTAGAGTTCTACTATTCTGATCTTTGTTACCTGACCTCGGAGTTTGCCTTTTGACCATTCTCTTGTATTGCCCCTTTGCCTTTTACATACTCTGACCTCTGTTGCCTGACCTCGGACTTTGCCTTCTGACCATTCTTTTGCTTTACCCTTTTGCCGTAGCCTTTTGCCTTTGACATGCTGTCCAGGAATTTGACCCTGCATTCCTTGACTTCCTTGTCTCAAAGCTTGCCCGTGAGTAGTGACTCAATGTCACAACTTGCTCAAAAAATGTAGTCAAATACCTTGTAAAAATCCCTGAGCTTTTGGAGAGCAGTATGTGAAATCTCTGGTTGTAGTCCAACTGAGTGTTGCTTCAAAGTCTTCTCTGGGGGTGTGTGCTTTCACCCCTCTCTCCCAGACAATGCCAATCACAGCTTGGCAGCTGATCTAGCAGTTTAGAAGTCTCAGACGCTGCCGAGCTGTGATTGGCAGCATCTGGGAGGGAGGGGTGAAGGCACATGCCCCCAGAGAAGACTCTGAAGAAACGTCCAGTTGGGCTTCAAACAGAGATTTCTCATAATGAGCTTCAAAAGTAACAAAGTGTGAATATCTCCGCAGTAGAGCGACACAGCGCAAAACGGAAAAGAACAACAGAATCCGGGGAGCTTTGTGATTTTTACTAGGTACTTTGCTCAATTTTTTTGAGCAAGTGACAAATCCTCTTTAAACCTACATTTGAGCACTACAACATCCTGGACAATTTGAGGTGATGTATTGTATATAATTGACTCAGCCCAATAATACACAGCTGGTTGTTGCCGGTATAAAAGCAGGACCTCCAAGTCAGCTTCATTCTAAGCAGAGGTTCTCCAGTTGGACCAATCCATCTAAAAGGGATCTTCCAAACATAGATATTTGTCGTGGATCTGCATTCTGTGTGGAAAATGTATGGTAAGTGGAGATAACACCACTGGGGCCCTTACTTAACAGAGGTAGTTGGAAAGCCTGCCTCTTTCTGTAACTCAACAATTCCAAGATAGATAGGGGTCCCAAAACTGGTTACCCAAAATATCATTCTATGGAAATGTCATAAATGAGTATGCTGGCAGGAGCAACCTATACAATCTCCTACCCCACGCTGAGCAATAGCATGCAAACATAGCTATACCCTTCCACATGTCTAAGCCCTGCCCCTTTGATGTTTACCTGTAGAAAGTTTATTTCTAGGTTTAATGTTCCTTAAAATTTCCTTTATAAACTGGGAAAATTCTGCATGCCAACCTAATATATTAATCCTCACTCCAACACATACAGAATAAAACTAATAAAACTGCAACATAAATGCAGCGCTTCGTGAACAATTACCGCACTGAACAAAATAATGTTTAAGAGACCAAGAATGCAAGTAAGAAACCAAATGAATCTGGTTAGAGCAAGAAATTAACAATCATAAAGGAACTTTCAACTTCACAGCTCATCGCCCTAAAGATTCATTTATAGTTAGAAGCCAAAATGCCGCAAATCCTGATGCAACCATTAATAATCTTAATATGACTGTTAGTATTCACGGTCTAACAGGCAATGACACCACAAGGGAAAAGGATTTGGTGCACAAATGGCATAATGATCCCATTGACTTCCAGCTAGACCAGGGGTGGGCAAACTGCTGAACACGGGCCACATCTGGCCCTCTGGCTGTTCCAGTCCGGCCCACAGGCCGAAACAACAGAGGAACTGAAACAGTGGCCGACAGGCTGCGCTGTGCCCTCCCCCGCCCACCGTCCATCCTCCTCCTCCTCTGCCGCCTTCACCGCTATCTGCATCCTCGGGATGCAGACAGCGGTGAATATATTGGTGGAGGAGGGGCGGCCAGCCCTCTCTTCCACCAATCAGCTTGTGAGACAGCTGACGAGATTACATCATTTTATTGTGTCAACTGTGCACTGCAGACAAGAGCAGAGGTAGAGAGCCTAGGGAACGGAAGATAGAGGAGTTTGTGGTGTTTTTATTTTTCCTCATGTGTATGGGATGTTTGCATGTATATAGTGAGGCTATGTGGGGCTCATACTGTATATAGGAGACTATGTGGGGCTCATACTGTATTTAGAAAGCTATGTGGGGGTTCATACTATATATAGAAGGGTATGTGGGTCTCACACTGTATATAGGAGGCTATGAAAGGGCTCATAATGTATATAGTAAGCTATGTGGGGCTCATACTGTATATAGGAGGCTATGTGAGGGCTTATACTGTACATAGGAGGCTATGTGGGGCACACACTGTATGTAGGAGGCTATATGGGGGCCTATACTGTATATAGGAGGCTATGTGAGGGCTCATACTATATATAGGAGGATATGTGAGGGCTCATACTGTATATAGGAGGCTATGTGAAGGCTCACACTATATATGAGGCTATGTGGGGATCACACTGTATATAGAAGGCTATGTGGGGTTCACACTCTATATATGAGGCTATGTGGGGCTCACACTGTATATAGAAGGCTATGTGGGGCTCATAGTTTATGTATGGAAAGTATTCAGACCCTTGTAAATTTTTCACTCTTTGTTTCATTGCAGCCATTTGGTAAATTCTAAAAAGTTATTTTTTTTCTCATTAAAGTACACTCTGCACTCCATCTTGACTGGAAAAAAACAGAAATGTAGAAATTTTTGCAAATTTATGAAACAAGAAAAAAAACCTGAAATATCACATGGTCATAAGTATTCAGATCCTTTGCTCAGTATTGAGTAGAAGCCCCCTTTTGAACTAGTATAGCCATGAGCCTTCTTGGGAATGATGCAACAAGTTTTTCACACCTGGATTTAGGGATCCTCTGCCATTCTTCCTAATAGATCCTCTCCAGTTCCGTCAGGTTGGATGGTGAACGTTGGTGGACAGCCATTTTCAGGTCTCTCCAGAGATGCTCAATTGGGTTTCGGTCAGGGCTCTGGCTGGGCAGGTCAAGAATGGTCACAAAGTTGTTCTGAAGCCACTCCTTTGTTATTTTAGCTGTGTGCTTAGGGTTATTGTCTTGTTGGAAGGTGAACCTTTGGCCAAGTCTGAGGTCTAGAGCACTCTGGAAGATGTTTTCATCCAGGATATATCTGTACTTGGCCGCATTCATGTTTCCTTCAATTGCAACCAGTCGTCCTGTCCCTGCAGCTGAAAAACACGCCCATAGCATGATGCTGCCACCACCATGTTTCACTGTTGGGATTGTATTGGGCAGGTGATGAGCAGTGCCTGTTTTTTTCCACACATACATTTCTCATAGTCTGGGAGTCCTTCATGTGTTTTTGAGCAAACTCTATGCGGGCTTTCAAATGTCTTGCACTGAGGAGAGGCTTCTGTCGGGCCACTCTGCCATAAAGGCCCGACTGGTGGAAGACTGCAGTAATAGTTGACTTTATGGAACTCTCTCCCACCTCCCTGCTGCATCTCTGGAGCTCAGCCACAGAGATCTTGAGGTTCTTCTTCACCTCTCTTACCAAGGCTCTTCTCCCATGATTGCTCAGTTTGGCTGGACGGCCAAGTCTAGGAAGACTTCTGGTGGTCCCAAACTTCTTCCATTTAAGGATTATGGAGGACACTGTGCTCTTAGGAACCTTGAGTAATGCAGAAATTCTTTTGTAACCTAAGTCAGATCTGTGCCTTGCCACAATTATGTCTCTGAGCTCCTTGGGCAGTTCCTTTGAGCTCATGATTCTCATTTGGTCTGACATGCACTGTGAGCTGTGAGGTCTTATATAGACAGGTGTGCGCCTTTCCAAATCAAGTCCTATCAGTTTAATTAAACACAGCTGGACTCCAATGAAGGAGTAGAACCATCTCAAGAAGGATCACAAAAATGGACAGCATGTGACTTAAATATGAGTGTCTGAGCAAAGGGTCTGAATACTTATGACCATGTGATATTTCAGTTTTTCTTTCTTAATAAATTTGCAAAAATTTCTACATTTCTGTTTTTTTCAGTCAGGATGAGAAAAAAATTAACTTTTTAGAATTTACCAAATGGCTGCAATGAAACAAAGAGTGAAAAATTTAAAAGGGTCTGAATACTTTCTGTACCAACTGTAGGAGGCTATGTGGGGGCTCATACTATACACTGTGTGCAGAATTATTAGGCAAATGAGTATTTTGATCACATGATACTTTTTATACATGTTGTCCTCTTCCAAGCTGCATAGGCTTGAGAACCAACTACCAAAAAGTAAATCTGGTGATGTGCATCTCTGTAATGAGGAGGAGTGTTGACTAATGACATCAACACCCTATATAAGGTGTGCTTAATTATTAGGCAACTTCCTTTCCTTTGGCAAATTGGGTCAGAAGAGAGATATGACGGGCTCTGAAAAGGCCAAAATTGTGAGATGTCTTGCAGAGGGATGCAGCAGTCTTGAAATTTCCAAACTTGAAGCGTGATCACCGAACAATCAAGCGTTTCATGGCAAATAGCCAACAGGGTCGCAAGAAGCGTGTTGGCCAAAAAAGGCGCAAAATAACTGCCCATGAATTGAGGAAAATCAAGCGTGAAGCTGCCAAGATCCCATTCGCCACCAGTTTTGCCATATTTCAGAGCTGCAACGTTACTGGAGTATCAAAAATCACAAGGTGTGCGATACTCAGGGACATGGCCAAGGTAAGGAAGGCTGAAAAACGACCACCTTTGAACAAGAAACATAAGATAAAACGTCAAGAATGGGCCAAGAAATATCTTAAGACTGATTTTTCAAAGGTTTTATGGACTGATGAAATGAGAGTGACTCTTGATGGGCCAGATGGATGGGCCAGAGGCTGGATCAGTAAAGGGCAGAGAGCTCCACTCCGGCTCAGACGCCAGCAAGGTGGAGGTGGGGTACTGGTATGGGCTGGTATCATCAAAGATGAACTTGTGGGACTTTTTCGGGTTGAGGATGGAGTGAAGCTCAACTCCCAGACCTACTGCCAGCTTCTGGAAGACAACTTCTTCAAGCAGTGGTACAGGAAGAAGTCGGTATCGTTCAAGAAAAACATGATTTTCATGCAGGACAATGCTCCATCACATGCATCCAACTACTCCACAGCGTGGCTGGCCAGTAAAGGTCTAAAAGAAGAAAAAATAATGACATGGCCCCCTTGTTCATCTGATCTGAACCCCATAGAGAACATGTGGTCCATTATAAAATGTGAGATCTACAGGGAGGGAAAACAGTACACCTCTCGGAGCAGTGTCTGGGAGGCTGTGGTGGCTGCTGCACGCAATGTTGATCGAAAACAGATCAAGCAACTGACATAATCTATGGATGGAAGGCTGCTGAGTGTCATCATAAAGAAAGGTGGCTATATTGATCACTAATTTTTTGGGGTTTTTGTTTTTGCATGTCAGAAATGTTTATTTCTAAATTTTGTGCACTGATATTGGTTTACCTGGTGAAAATAGACAAGTGAGATGGGATTATATTTGGTTTTATTAAGTTGCCTAATAATTCTGCACAGTAATAGTTACCTGCACAAACAGATATCCTCCTAAGATAGCCAAATCTAAAAAAAAAAAAAAAAAAAAAACACTCCAACTTCCAAAAATATTAAGCTTGGATATTTATGAGTCTTTGGGTTGATTGAGAACATACAGTAGTTGTTGATCAATAATAAAAATAATCCTCTAAAATACAACTTGCCTAATAATTCTGCACACAGTGTATATAGGAGGCTATGAGAAGCTCACACTGTATATAGGAGGCTATGTGGGGCTCACACTGTATATAGAAGGCTATGTGGGGCTCATACTTTATATAGAAGGGTATGTGGGGATCACACTATATATAGAAAGCTATGTGGGGTTCACGCTGTATATATGGAGGCTATGTGGGGGCTCATACTGTATATAGGAGACTATGTGGGGCTCGCACTGTATATAGAAAGCTATGTGGGGTTCACACTGTATATAGGAGGCTTTGTGAGGGCTTCTACTGTATATAGGAGGACAGCACAGTGGCTCAGTGGATAACACTGCAGTCTTGCAGCGCTGGGGTCCTGGGTTCAAAACCAACCAAGGACAACATCTGCAAGGTGTTTGTATGTTCTCCCCGTGTTTATGTGGGTTTCCTCCGGGTTCTCCGGTTTCCTTCCACACTCCAAAGACATATTGATAGGGAATCTAGATTGTCAGCCCCAATGGGGAAGGTGTTGATAATGTCTAATGGCTATGTGTGGCTCATACTCATACTGTATATACAAGGCTATGTGAGAGCTCATACTGTATATGGGAGGCTTTGTGAGGGCTCATGCTGTATATGGAAGGCTATGTGGGGCTCACACTGTACAGTATATTGGAGGCTATGTGGAGCTCACACTGTATACAGAGAGCTATGTGGGGCTCACACTGTATAGGAGGCTATGTAGGGGCTCATACTCTATATAGGAGGCTTTACGGGCTCACACTGTATATAGGAGGCTAATTGGGGCTCATACTGTATATAGAGAGCTATGTGGAGCTCACACTGTATATAGAGAGTCCATGTGGAGGTTCATGCTGTATATAGCAGTCTATTTGGGGCTCTTACTGTATATAGGAGGCTATGGAGAGGCTCATGCTGTACATAGGAGCCTATTTGGGGCTCATACATGGACATGGCAGGTCCTTCTTACCGACAAATGATCTCTACAAGGGGTCTTAAATGTGGGATCCCTGTCTTTCATATTAGAATCACTATGCTAAAAACACACACACATATATATATATACACATATATATATCAGAAACTTTCAGAAACAAAAAAAAAATCTTTGGAGACAAGACAAATTATGGGTGTATACTCAGAACATCCCAATAAGTTGATGTAAAATTGATAAATGAGCCCGATATTCCTCCCACACTGGGACAAGCATAGGATCATATGTGATAAATTTGTTGGAATTTCCACCATTTTTAGCAGCTTCCTTGCACATTATAGGGCTAAGGCACATCTCTAAAACATCATTATGTCAAAAATATAAGACCATTTTATTGTAATAATGAAAAAACAAACGGTATCGCATAGATGACACCACTTACCCGTTCCAATGTTATTTCTTCAAACTCATACTCAATTTCTGACCCGTTAATCTAAAAAAGAAAAAGATTACACAGATTACACAACATCATGGTAGCTCAGACTATTTCTGGGCTTATTACAATTTCCAAACATAGAGATGTGTCCACCATCAATAAGGTTATCCCAAGACAATAAGTGTTAAGAATACCCAACCGGGGAGATCATGCAGATCCCACCGCTGCCACCAATTGTCAAGGATACACAGCTAGGAGGAGTCACGCCGAACCCATCACTGTTACCACTGTGTCATAGATGACACCGGAGAGATCACACAGATCCCACCGCTGCCACCAGTTGTCATAGGAATGCAACTCCACTGCCTCTAATCATCAGGACAATTACGCAATTGACTGATTAGTGATGGACAAGGCCACGGCTGCTTCCACTACTAGGCCAGTTATTGGGGGAACTCACAGTGAGCGTATGGTATATACACCTCCGATTACAACGCATGGAATATATGTACAGGTGCTTCTCACAAAATTAGAATATCATCAAAAAGTTAATTTATTTCAGTTCTACAATACAAAAAGTGAAACTCATATATTATATAGCGTCATTACAGACAGAGTGATCTATTTCAAGAGTTTATTTCTCTTAATGTTGATGATTATGGCTTACAGCCAATGAAAATACAAAACTCAGTAAATTAGAATACTCTATAACACCAGCTTGAAAAATGATTTTAAAATCCGAAATGTTGGCCTACTGAAATGTATGTTCAGTAATACTTGGTCGGGGCTCCTTTTGCATCAATTCCTGCATCAATGCCGAGTGTCATGGAGGCGATCAGCCTGTGGCACTTGTGGTAAGTCGACTCGCTCGGCCGCTTCCAGAAGTAGACTCAGGAACCCGGGTTTTCTGTGCAGGCTTTATTAAACAGCATAAAGCCCTGCACTCCAGCAAAATAAACAGCCTTATTGGCAAAACAACAAAACAAAAGAATAAACAATAGCACAGTCCATATGCGTATGGGATTCGCCCACACAGGTTGTAGTCCCAGGTTTCAGCTCTGTCCTGAGCTGAAGCTCTCCCAGTCTGGAGACCTGGCCTCTCCAAACCACAACAGAGAAAAAAAAACAGGACTGAACATTTAAACGTTGCTCTGCCACACCCTTAGGTGGAGGTATGGGGAATGACTTTCCTTCCATCTCTATGTCATTCCCATAAAGTAACACCCTTTAAAATAGTTAACCCCCAGCATATAACATGCTGGCAGAAAGTTTATTGGTTTCAGTTCACACAGGCTAGCAACCTGCGTGACACATACCTCCCCTCATATATCATAATATTCCACCCCTCTGCCCAAAGCCGAGGGTTTGGGCACCTTCCGATACCAGACAGGGAATTCTAGACAGGGCATCAGCGTTCCCGTGTAACTTCCCGGGCCTATGCTCTACATGAAAGTTGAAGTCCTGAAGAGCTAGGAACCATCTAGTTTCCCTGGCAATTTTACCCTTCTTTTCACTCAACCATCTCAATGGGGCATAGTCTGACACCAACTAAAACTTTTGGCCTAGTAGGTAGTATCTTAGTGTATCTACGACCCACTTTATGGCTAAACACTCCTTTTCTACTATTGTGTAGCTTTTCTCGCAGGAGGACAGTTTCTGGCTGAGATAGAGAATGGGATGTTCTTCCCCATTTATCTCTTGAGAGAGTACGGCTCCTAGACCAACCTCTGAAGCATCTGTCTGGACCACAAACTCTTTTTTAAGGTCTGGTGCAACCAGGACCGGCTGTTTACACAGTGCTGACTTCAACAGTTGAAACGCGGTCTCTGTTTCCTCCGTCCACTTCACCACGGTTGACCTGGCGCCTTTTAGGAAATCTGTCAGTGGCGCGGCCATCATGGCAAAATTTGGGATAAACCGCCAGTAATATCCCACCATTCCCAGGAATGCTCTCACTTGGTTCATGGAGAGCGGTTGCGGCCAGGTCTGGATTGCCTCCACTTTATTAACTTGCGGCTTTATTTCGCCTCTCCCGACGACATAGCCAAAGTACTTGGCCTCCTCTTTTCCAACGGTGCATTTTTTTGGATTTATTGTAAATCCCACCTTCCTTAGAGCATTCAGAGTGGCCTGTAGTTTAGGTAGATGACTAGCCCAGTCTGGGCTAAAGACTACAATATCGTCAAGATAGGCTGCTGTATACATCTAATGTATTGCTAGGATCCGATCCATAGCCCTCTGGAAGGTGGCTGGGACATCCGAGTGTATTGAAAGCACCCATCAGGTGTCAAGAAAGCCGTCTTCTCCTTGGCCGTTTGGGATATGAGCATCTGCCAAAAGCACTTCGTCAGGTCAAGAGTGGTGATGTATCTCGCCGGTCCAAGCGTCTCGATGAGTTCATTGACACGAGGCATCGGGTACGCGTCACGCTTGAACACCTCATTCAGCCAGCAGTAGTCATTACAAAACCTCCACTCTCCATTGGGTTTTGGCACGAGGACGATTGGGCTCGACCACCCACTCTTTGACTCCTCTATCACACCGAGGTCTAACATCCTCTTCATCTCGGCCGAGATCACCTCCCGGCGTGCTTCCGGAATCCAATACGGCTTCAGATTCACTCTTACATGTGGTTCTGTTAGCACGTCATTCTCTACCACCTGTGTATGCCCCGGCAACTCTGAGAACAGATCCCGATTCCGCTGTTGCTTCTGGCTTGGCGATAGAGTCTCTGCTATCGTGACCTCTTCAACCTTGCCTTTGGGAGCAACTTCCAGGCAAGGAGTTTCCACAGGTTCCCGGTCCCCCACGGCTTGAGCAAGTTTACACAGTATACTTGGTGCATTTTTCTTCGTCCAGGCTGGTGTATTCAGTAGTTCACTTCACGGAGATTCTCCACCACCTCATACGGGCCTTGCCACTTGGCCAGGAACTTACTTTCGACAGTGGGAAAGAGAACCAGAACGCGATCCCCAGGCTGGAATTGTCTCAGCCTTGCCGACGGGTTATACACCCTCGCCTGGGCTTCCTGCGCCCGGAGGAGATGTTCCTTCACGATGGGCATCACTTTCGCCATTCTCTCCTGTAACTGGGAGACATGTTTGATGATGCTGCGGTGGGGCGTGACCTCGGCCTACCAGGTTTCCTTGGCAATGTCTAGGAGACCCCTTGGATGCTGGTCATATAGAAGCTCGAACGGAGAGAAGCCAGTGGAGGCTTGGGGAACTGACGGAAAAAAGTAGAAACGGAAGCAGGTAGTCCCAGTCTCGACCATCCTTCTCGATGACCTTTTTGAGCATCGCTTTCAGGGTCTTATTTCAGCGCTCCACCAGGCCATCGGTCTGCGGATGGTAAATGGAGGTTCTCAGCTGGGTAATCTGAAGCACTTTACACAGTTCCTTCATCACCTTGCTCATGAATGGGGTTCCTTGGTCCATCAGGATTTCCTTCGGCAGGCCGGTCCTGGCAAAGATGTGGACAAGTTCCCGGGTTATGCTCCTACTGGACGAGTTCCTTAAGGGTACTGCTTTGGGGTACTGGGTCGCATAGTCCATGACGACCAAGATGTATTGATGGCCCCGGGCCGATTTAACTAAGGGACCCACGAGGTCCATGGCAATCCTCTCAAAGGGAACTTCTATCACAGGTAGTGGGACTACGGAAGTGGGAGGTGGGCACAGTTATTTGGCAGGTGGGGAAGGACCAACAATAGTTTAAGATCTCCCGGTAACATCCTGGCCAATAAAACCTCCTCACTATTCTCTCCTGAGTTTTACCCCTAGTTGTCCCCCCCAGAATACGTGAGTGGGCCATGTCTGATACCCTCCGACGGTATGGCCCTGGAACTAACAGCTGTTCCACTACCTCTTCACCTTTCAGCTTGGTTACCCATTACAAACCATAACATTGTCCCACACCCCTTTCGAGGTCGAGTCCCAAACTTGGGCTGCCCCAAAGTTCTCTCTGGGCTACTCTAATTCAGGGAGGTTGGCCTCCTCAGTGACAGTCTCGTCCTCGTCACAGACAAGGACACACAGTGGAAACTCATCCACTTCTTTTGTCGACCGGAGTATTTCTCCAGGGTCCTGGATTTTGTTCCCATGACTGAGTCTGGATCCCTTCCCCCATAAATCCCAGAACAAGGGAAAATCGCGCCCCAATATGACGGGATGTATCAGGTCCTTGAACACTCCTACCTCATGGGATTGGGCACCACAGTCTTTTCTGACTGTCACTCTGACCACGGGTAGTTCTTGGCGTCCCCATGTATGCAGCGAACGCCAACAGATCTGACCGGGATCAGCTGGTGGAGAAGGGTGGCACTAATCAAGGTCACCAGACTCCCGGAGTCCAACAGCCCCAGGACTATCACTCCATTAACGGACACGGCACATGCCTGCGGCCCCTCGCCAGGTTGACCGTCAACACTGCAGGCTGTGTAAGCATAGTATGAACATCGTCTGCCTAGGCTGCAGTCCATTGGCTCAGCAGATGTGTAACACTGGGCAGCTACATGTCCCGGATTGCGACATCGCCAACAGATCACATCCTTCAGAACAGTCCCTGCAGCCCCTTCAGTGGAAGTGGAATGCACCCCAGTTGTGGCTCTGAACCCATTCGTGGTGAACCTTACTAGGCACTCCAGTAAGGGGAGGTGGCTATGTCGGGTTTCCCCAGGGATTTTTCGACCACTTGGTATCTCTCTACCAGACCTACGAGGTCGTCTGCGTTCCGAGGGTCGCCCTGGGCAACCCTAGTCTAGACCAGCCTGGGGCCTGGGTAGGGAATGGATGAACCTGTCACCACATGCTCAGCCATCTGGGCAGGAGAGGAAGACTCTGGCAGCAGCCATTTCTGTACAAGATGTAACAAGTCAAACATCTGTGAGCTTGGAGGTCTGTCGCCAGCATACGCCCAGTGGTGGACCCTTTGTGCTCTGACAGACATAGTCACTCCTGAGCATGCCAATATTTCGTTTTTTAATTTGGCGTATTCCTATGCGTCCTGTAAAGTCAGATCATAAAAAGCCTTCTGCGGCTCCCCAGTCAAATATTGGGACAGAATCTCCGCCCACTGCTCCAGCGGCAATTTCTCCCATTCCGCCACCCTCTCAAAAACAGTCAGGAACGCCTAAACATCATCCCCCGGGGTCATCTTCTGTAACACTCTCCTTACCGTCTTCCTGACATATGCGTCATCACCTGGACTTGTAGGAGCCTTCGCCTTGCCATGGATCGCCTCTGCAAGTAACTCGATCTGCTGTTGCTGTTGGCGATGCTGATCCTGTTGCTGCTGTTTCTGGAGCTCAACCTGTTGTATCAGCAGAATAGTGGTCTCTTGTTGCTGCTCACAGTGCTGCTGCTGCATGCTCTGCTGGCTCAGCTGCATGTACTGCTAGATCTGCAAGTGCTGCTGCATGCCCTGCCGGCTCTGCACCAGTTGCTTAATTAGCTCTTCCATGCTGCTGGACGTCTCCTGCTGGCTGGCAGCCTTCACCCAGGACATCCACTGGTCTCTGTAGCAGGTACACGTGTTCCTGGAATCTTGCCCGCATTCTCCACCAACTTTGGTAAGTCGATCGCTCGGCCGCTTCCGGAAGTAGACTCAGGAACCCGAGTTTACTCTGCAGGCTTTATTAAAGGGCATAAAGCCCTGAACTCCAGCAAAATAAACAACCTTGCTGGCAAAACAACAAAACAAAAGAATGAACGATAGCAGAGTCCATATGCGTATGGGATTTGCCCACACAGGTTGTAGTCCCAGCTTTCAGCTCTGTCTTGAGCTGAAGCTCTCCAGTCTGGAGACCTGGCCTCTCCAAACCACAACAGAGGAAAAAAACAGGACTGAACATTTAAACGTTGCTCAGCCACACCCTGGGGTGGAGGTATGGGGAATTACTTCCCTCCCATCTCTATGTCATTCCCATAAAATCACACCCTTTAAAAGAGTTAACCCCCAGCATATAACATGCTGGCAGAAAGTTTATTGGTTTCAGTTCACACAGGCTAGCAACCTGCGTGACACATACCTCCCCTCATATATCATATCAGTGACTCTGTCACACACTGCTGAGGTGTTATGGAAGCCCAGGTTGCTTTGATAGCAGCCTTCAGCTTGTCTGCATTGTTGGGTCTGGTGTCTCTCATCTTCCTCTTGACAATACCCCATAGACTCTCTGTGGGGTTGAGGTGAGGCGAGTTTGCTGCCAATCAAGCACAGTGATACTGTTGTTTTTAAACCTGGTATTGGTACTTTTGGCAGTGTGGACAGGTGCCAAGTCCTGCTTGAGAATGAAATTTCCATCTCCAAAAAGCTTGTCGGCAGAGGCAAGCATGAAGTGCTCTAAAATTTCCTGATAGACAGCTGCGCTGACTTTGGTCTTGATAAAACACAGTGGACCTACACCAGCAGATGACATGGCTCCCCAAACCATCACTGATTGTGGAAACGTCACACTAGACCTCCAGCAGCTTGGATTGTGGCCTCTCCACTCTTCCTCCAGACTCTGGGACCTTGATTTCCAAATGAAATTAAACATTTTCTTTCATCTGAAAACAACACCTTGGACCACTGAGCAACAGTCCAGGTCTTTTTCTCCTTGGCCCAGGTAAGACGCTTCTGGCGTTGTCTATTGGTCATGACATTGGTCATGAGTGGCTTGACACAAGGAATGTGAGACTTGTAGCCCATACTCTGGATACGTCTGTATGTGGTGGCTCTTGAAGCAATGACTCCAGCAGCAGTCCACTCCTTGAGAATCTCCCCCAAATTTTTGAATGGTCTTTTCTTAACAATCCTTTCAAGGCTGCGGTTATCCCGGTTGCTTGTGCACGTTTTTCTACTACACTTTTTCCTTCCACTCAACTTTCAATTAATATGCTTGGATACAGCACTCTGTGAACAGCCAGCTTCTTTAGCAATGACCTTTTGTGGCTTACCCTCCTTGTGGAGTGTGTCAATGACTGCCTTCTGGACATCTGTCAAGTCAGCAGTCTTCCCCATGATAGTGGAGACTATTGAAACAGGGACTAAGGGACCTTTTTAAACGCTTCGGAAGCCTTTGCAGGTGTTTTTTGTTAATTATTCTAATTTACTGAGATAATGACTTTTGTGTTTTCATTGGCTGTAAGCCATAATCATCAATATTAACAGAAATAAACACTTGAAATAGATCACTCTGTTTGTAATGACTCTATATAATATATGAGTTTCACTTTTTGTATTGAAGAACTGAAATAAATTAACTTTTTGATGATATTCTAATTTTGTGAGAAGCACCTGTATATACCCCGGTACAGTCACTGCCAAGCTCCAGAATAATAAAAAAAATGAACCATTACTTGCTGCCACCACCAATCACTCATACAGGCTGATTGGACACTTGTTAAAAGTAGCGTATAGCGTCAGGGGTGCGGTTTACAGAGCAAATGGAATATAACTATCAAATTTTATATTTAATCCAGAAAGATAGGCAGTGTTTATACAAATATACAAAATGATACAAAATGGGAACAAGACAATATGATATATACATTTACATAAAATAAAAAGCAATAACGAAAGAAAATTACTAAACACTGGTCACAGAAAAGGCTCAGAGCTTAGCGAAGGAAAGCACTTTGATTGAGAAACATGGACAGAACTTCCACAGCGAACTACCGTATTTTTTGGACTATAAGACGCACTTTTTTCCTCCAAAATTTTGGAGGAAAATGGGGGGTGCGTCTTATAGTCCGAATGTTGGGGGGGTGTATATATATGTAGAGTGTGGGGGGAGCGGTAGCGGTGGAGGATTGGGGCACAGGAGGCAGCAGCCACCCGCTGCAGCCTACACTGTCCCCGCTGCTAAAGAAAATGAACATTCACTGCTCGTGGGGAGCACTGAATATTCATGCTCCTTAATAGCAGCACACAGTGTAGCCACAGCGCGGCTCCTGCTGCTGCCGGAATCGCCTGTGCCCGCTGTTAAAGGGCATGAATATTCAACCTCTCTCCACGCCCATGGGCGTGGGGAGGGGGTGAATATTCATGCCCTTTAATAAGCGGGCACACGCGATAGCCCGGCAGCAGCAGGAGCCGCAGCGCGGCTACACTGTGTGCCGGCTATGAAGGAGCAAGAAGTCACTGCTCCCCGCGCACACAGTCCCGGCGTGGGGAGCAGTGACTTCCAGCAGCTGATCTCTCCTTGTGAGCTGCGCATGGCAGTGACGTCATGCGCGGCTCATATGGAGAGATCAGTGCGGGCAGACCGGACGCAGCACTGGAGGAGAGAAGAAAGGTGAGTAGGAGTGTTTATTTTTTTTTTATGTGCAGCCTGATGGGGATTAGGGGGACCATGCATACTAGGATAAGTATGAGGGGGCCATACATACCAGGGTAAGGATGATGGGGCCATACATACCAGGGTAAGGATGATGGGGCCATACATACCAGGGTAAGGATGAGGGGGCCATACATACCAGGGTAAGGATGAGGGGGCTATACATACCAGGATAACGCTGAGGGGGGCATACATAACAGGATAAAGATGAGGGGGCCATACATACCAGGATAACGCTGAGGGGGCATACATAACAGGATAAAGATGAGGGGGCCATACATACCAGGATTAGGATGAGGGGCCATACATATCAGGATAAGGATGAGGGGTGCCATGCATACCAGGATAGGGATTAGGGGTGCCATGCCTACCAGGATAGGGATTAGGGGTGCCATGCATACCAGGATGGGGATGAGGGGTGCCATGCATACCAGGACGGGGATGAGGCGTGCCATGCATACCAGGACAGGGATGAGGGGTGCCATGCATATCAGGATAGGGATGAGGGGTGCCATGCATATCAGGATAGGGATGAGGGGTGCCATGCATATCAGGATGGGGATTGCTGTGCCATGTATACCAGGATGGGGATTGCTGTGCCATGCATACCAGGATGGGGTTTGCTGTGCTATGCATACCAGGATAGGGATTAGGGGTGCCATGCATACCAGGACAGGGATGAGGGGTGCCATGCATACCAGGACAGGGATGAGGGGTGCCATGCATACCAGGATAGGGATTAGGGGTGCCATGCATACCAGGACAGGGATGAGGGGTGCCATGCATACCAGGACAGGGATGAGGGGTGCCATGCATACCAGGATAGGGATGAGGGGTGCCATGCATACCACGATAGGGATGAGGGGTGCCATGCATACCAGGATAAGGATGAGGGGTGCCATGCATACCAGGATGGAGGAGTTCCATGCATACCAGGATGGAGGGATGCCAGGCATACCAGGATGGGGTTGGGGACCACGCATAAAAGGATGGGGGGGCATATATACCAGGATGGGGGATATTGTCAGAATTGGGGGACAATAACCCTATACCAGTGTCAGCAGAAGACCCCCTCCCCCTGTGCTATACATACCAGGATAGGGATTAGGGGTGCCATGCATACCAGGATAGGGATTAGGGGTGCCATGCATACCAGGATAGGGATTAGGGGTGCCATGCATACCAGGACAGGGATGATGGGTGCCATGCATACCAGGATAGGGATTAGGGGTGCCATGCATACCAGGACAGGGATGACGGGTGCCATGCATACCAGGACAGGGATGAGGGGTGCCATGCATACCAGGATAGGGATTAGGGGTGCCATGCCTACCAGGATAGGGATGAGGGGTGCCATGCATATCAGGATAGGGATGAAGGGTGCCATGCATACCAGGATGGGGATTGCTGGCCATGCATACCAGGATGGGGATTGCTGTGCCATGCATACCAGGATGGGGTTTGCTGTGCTATGCATACCAGGATAGGGATTAGGGGTGCCATGCATACCAGGACAGGGATGAGGGGTGCCATGCATACCAGGACAGGGATGAGGGGTGCCATGCATATCAGGACAGGGATGAGGGATGCCATGCATACCAGGACAGGGATGACGGGTGCCATGCATACCAGGATAAGGATGAGGGGTGCCATGCATACTAGGATGGAGGGGTTCCATGCATACCAGGATGGAGGGATGCCAGGCATACCAGGATGGGGATGGGGACCACGTATAAAAGGAAGGGGGGGGCATATATACCAGGATGGGGGATATTGTCAGAATTGGGGTACATTAACCCTATACCAGTGTCAGCAGAAGACCCCCTCCTCCTTAAAAGTGCATTATGAACACATTTTTTGCTTACATTTTATTTATTTTTTATTTTCCTCCTCTAAGGGTATGTGCCCACGTAGCGTTTTTCAAGCGTATATGCTGCGGAATTTCCGCAGCGTAAACGCTTGTGAAACGCTATGTAATCCGCCCCCCATGGTCCCCAAGGGGATTCCGCAAGTTCAATGCCCATGCTGCAGATTTTTCTGCAGCGTTTTTGATGCGGGGAAGAATCCGCAGCATGTTCATTCATTTTGCGTTTCCACAAGCGGAATTGCCTTTGCAGTGCAATAAAAAATGCAAGGCAATTCCGTATGTGAAAATCGCGCGATAAACGCACGATAGACGCGTGCGGAATTCTGCATGCGTTTATCAGGGAGAGGACATGCAGAAATGATGCAGAAAATTTCTGCTTCATTTCCGCAGCGTGGGCACATAGCCTAAAACCTAGGTGCGTCTTATGGTCCGGTGCGTCTTATAGTCCGAAAAATACGGTATGTCTTCCAAGTACTGACAATCGATCGAAACCCAGTTTCTGCTTTTTATTGGCTCCTAAGTTATGCCCACACCCCACCCCTTGATGACCTTATGTGGGGTCTGTTTGTGGGATGTTCACAGCCCTTCAGGATTTTATGAGATCCCCAACTTACAAGATATTTTCACCTATAAAGATATAATACTGCCCCTATGTAAAATAATATAACTACTATAATACTGCTCCCTATGTACAATAATATAACCACTATAAAACTGCCCCTATGTACAAGAATATAACTGCTAAAATACTGCCCCCTATGTACAAGAATATAACTACTATAATACTGCCCCCTATGTACAAGAATATAACTACTATAATACTGCTCCTATGTACAAGAATATAACAACTATAATACTGCCCCTATGTACAAGAATATAACTACTCTAATACTGCCCCCTATGTACAAGAATATAACTACTATAATACTGCTCCTATGTACAGGAATATAACTACTATAATACTGTCCCTATGTACAAGAATATAACTACTATAATACTGCTCCTATGTACAAGAATATAACTACTATAATACTGCTCCTATGTACAAGAATATAACTACTATAATACTGCTCCTATGTACAGGAATATAACTACTATAATACTGCTCCTATGTACAAGAATATAACTACTATAATACTGCCCCCTATGTACAAGAATATAACTACTATAATACTGCCCCTATGTACAAGAATATAACTACTATAATACTGCCCCTATGTACAAGAATATAACTACTATAATACTGCTCCTATGTACAAGAATATAACTACTATAATACTGCCCCCTATGTACAAGAATATAACTACTATAATACTGCCTCCTATGTACAAGAATATAACTACTATAGTACTGCTTTTATGTACAAGAGGGCACTAGACACTACTGTCATATTATTTTATCATGTTTTTACCATTACATAGAGACCAAATATGGCGGGTATAGCATCATCTGTCAGAACGTTATTCAACTGGAGGGATTGTAGTGGTTCTACAGGGAATTGAGTGAGTGTGTCACATCTGTCCCTTCACTTCTACGCTGAAAATCTACATAACATAAATATCGGATAGATACAAACCCCAAAATTCCTACTATAACACTGCTCCTATGTACAAGAATATAACTACTATAATACTGTCCCTATGTAAAAGAATATAACTACTATAATACTGCCCCCTATGTACAAGAATATAACTACTATAATACTGCCCCCTATGTACAAGAATATAACTACTATAATACTGCCCCTATGTACAAGAATATAGCTACTATAATACTGCCCCTATGTACAAGAATATAACTACTATAATACTGCCCCTATGTACAAGAATATAATTACTATAATACTGCTCCTATATACAAGAATATAACTACTATAATACTGATCCTATATACAAGAATATAACTGCTATAATACTGCCCCTATGTACAAGAATATAACTACTATAATACTGCTCCTATGTACAAGAGTATAACTACTATAATACTGCTCCTATGTACAAGAATATAACTACTTTAACCCTGCCACTATGTACAAGAATATAACTACTATAATACTGCCCCTATGTACAAGAATATAACTACTATAATACTGCCCCTATGTACAAGAATATAACTACTATAATACTGCCCCCTATGTACAAGAATATAACTACTATAATACTGCTCCTATGTACAAGAATATAACTACTATAATACTGCTCCTATGTACAAGAATATAACTGCTATAATACTGCTCCTATGTACAAGAATATAACTACTATAATACTGCTCCTATGTACAAGAATATAACTACTATAATACTGCTCCTATGTACAAGAATATAACTACTATAATACTGCTCCTATGTACAAGAATATAACTACTATAATACTGCTCCTATGTACAAGAATATAACTACTATAATACTGCCCCCTATGTACAAGAATATAACTACTATAATACTGCTCCTATGTACAAGAATATAACTACTATAATACTGCTCCTATGTACAAGAATATAACTACTATAATACTGCCCCCTATGTACAAGAATATAACTACTATAATACTGCTCCTATGTACAAGAATATAACTACTATAATACTGCCACTATGTACACGAATAAAACTACTATAATACTGCTCCTATGTACAAGAATATAACTACTATAATACTGCCCCTATGTACAAGAATATAACTACTAAAATACTGCCCCCTATATACAAGAATATAACTACTATAATACTGCTCCTATGTACAAGAATATAACTACTCTAACCCTGCCTCTATGTACAAGAATATAACTACTATAATACTGCCACTATGTACACGAATAAAACTACTATAATACTGCTCCTATATACAAGAATATAACTACTATAATACTGCCCCTATGTACAAGAATATAACTACCATAATACTGGTCCTATATACAAGAATATAACTACTATAATACTGGTCCTATGTACAAGAATATAACTACTATAATACTGCTCCTATGTACAAGAATATAACTACTATAATACTGCCCCCTATGTACAGTACAAGAATATAACTACTATAATACTGCCCCCTATGTACAGGAATATAACTACTATAATACTGCCCCCTATGTACAAGAATATAACTACTATAATACTGTCCCCTATGTACAAGAATATAACTGCTATAATACTGCCCCCTATGTACAAGAATATAACTACTATAATACTGCTCCTATGTACAAGAATATAACTACTATAATACTGCTCCTATGTACAAGAATATAACTACTATAATACTGCCCCCTATGTACAAGAATATAACTACTATAATACTTGCCCCTATGTACAAGAATATAACTACTATAATACTGCTCCTATGTACAAGAATATAACTACTATAATACTGTCTCTATGTACAAGAATATAACTACTATAATACTGCCCCCTATGTACAAGAATATAACTACTATAATACTTGCCCCTACGTACTAGAATATAGTTACTATATTTACTATAATACTACATTTTATTGACAAAAATATAGATCTGAACTGTTATTTGACAGCAGTTGCTGAGTCTTCATTAGTATCTTGATGTAAATCACATAATTGTTATTATTGTCCTGAGAATAAATAATCTCCTTGTACATTTACGGTTTACGGACAGTTTGGTTTTATGACACAGAACTATGGATAATCTAATATTTTATTAGCATAATGTATAAGGATGATGTGAATACAGTAAACAGAGTTTCTTACCGCGTTTTCATGGAATGGGGTGTAGCTAACATAAGGGATTGTATCCAGAGTATCGGTGTTCACAATGATGGGTGCAGGACTGGCCTAGAAATATAGAAAAATGCATTTGATTAGACAAAGAGTCATAGAATATAGATCAGCTGTCAGCGGTGGAAATGCTCACTTGTGGAGTTGGCCAACTAACGGAAATGGCGGCCGCAGGCTACTACACATTCGCCTCCTATAGATTTAAATAAGAGGTGTATGTGCAGTACCTTGCCTCAGCCACTATCAGGAGACGGAGCAGCTCTGCAAGTGAGTACTGATAACAGCTGATCGGCGGGGGGTGCTGGAGTCGGACCCCAACCAATCAGACAAGGATAAGATAAGGATAGGTCATCAATTCTAAAGTTGTGGGCAACCTCATTAAGGACGACCTTTCTGCTTCCATACGAATTAAAAGGGTACAGCAAGGTGCTGCTAATCAAATTTACTTGATTAACTCAGCAAGTGTAACTATTGATAAGAGCAGAAGTTCTGTCGATTTGCTGGTCTGGAGCATACAGGCATTTGTTAACAGAATTCTAAGGAGGAAAGACAATCTCAGACAAGCAATTATTGCTGCCCAGCAATCTAGGAAATGTTTAAGGCTATTTCCAAACAATTTGGACTCCATCAATCTACAGTGAAAAATATTATTCACAAGTAGAAAACATTAAAGACAGATGAAAATGTTCCCAGGGGTGAAGAATTCACCCCAGTGTTGTAAAGGAGAGCAGGTCACAATGTGCCAAACTATCGCCCGGGGGCCAAATCTGGCCCGCAAGGTGGTTTTATTTGACCCACGACACCAGCATCACCACCACTATGTGGGGCCATTATTCTTCATGGAAGACTATGTGCGGCCCATTATTCTGTACGGACAACTATGTGGGGCCATTATACTGTATGGAGGGCTATGTGCGGCCCATTATTCTGTATGGAGGACTATGTGGGCCCATTATACTGCATGGAGGACTATGTGCGGCCCATTATTCTGTATGGAGGACTATGTGGGCCCATTATACTGCATGGAGGACTATGTGCGGCCCATTATTCTGTACGGACGACTATGTGGGGCCCATTATACTGTATGGAGGACGATGTGGAGCCATTATTCTGCATGGAGGACTATGTGGGGTCATTATTCTGTATGGAGGACTATGTGGGGCCCATTATTCTGTATGGAGGACTATGTGGGGCCCATTATTCTGTATGGAGGACTATGTATGGCCCTGTATACTGTATGGAGGACTCTGTGGAGCCCATTATTCTGTATGGAGGACTATGTATGGCCCTGTATACTGTATGGAGGACTATGTGTGGCCATCATTCTGTATGGAGGATTATGTGGTGCCCATTATTCTGTATGGAGGACTATGTGGTGCCCATTATTCTGTATGGAGGACTATGTGGGGCCCATTATTCTGTATGGATGACTATGTGGGGCCCATTATTCTGTATGGAGGACTATGTGGGCCCCATTATTCTGTATGGAGGACTATGTGGGGCCCATTATTCTGTATGAAGGACTGTGTGGGGCCCATTATTCTGAATGGAGGACTATGTGGTGCCCATTATTCTGTATGGAGGACTCTGTGGTGCCCATTATTCTGTGTGGATGACTATGTGGCCCCATTATTCTGTATGGAGGACTATGTGGGGCCATTATACTGTATGGAGGACTATGTGGGGCTCATTATTCTGTATGGATTACTATGTGGGGCCCATTATTCTGTATGGAGGACTATGTGGTGCCCATTATTCTGTATGGAGGACTATGTGGGGCCCATTATTCTGTATGGAGAACTATGTGGGGCCCATTATTCTGTATGGAGGACTATGTGAGGCTATTATTCTGAATGGATGACTATGTGGGACCCATTATTCTGCATGGAGGACTATGTGGGGCCATTATACTGTATGGAGGACTATGTGGTGCCCATTATTCTGTATGGAGGACTATGTGGGGCCCATTATTCTGTATGGAGAACTATGTGGGGCCCATTATTCTGTATGGAGGACTATGTGGGGCTATTATTCTGTATGGATGACTATGTGGGGCCCATTATTCTGTATGGATGACTATGTGGGGCCCATTATTCTGTATGAAGGACTGTGTGGGGCCCATTATTCTGAATGGAGGACTATGTAGTGCCCATTATTCTGTATGGAGGACTATGTGGCCCCATTATTCTGTATGGAGGACTATGTGGTGCCCATTATTCTGTATGGAGGACTATGTGGGGCCCATTATTCTGTATGGAGGACTATGTGTTGCCCATTATACTGTATGGAGGACTATGTGACCTCATTATTCTGTATGGAGGACTATGTGGGGCCTATTATTCTGTATGGAGGACTATGTGGTGCCCATTATACTATATGGACGACTATGTGGCCCCATTATTCTGTATGGAGGACTATCTGGTGCCCATTATTCTGTATGGATGACTATGTGGCCCCATTATTCTGTATGGATGACTATGTGGTGCCCATTATTCTGTATGGAGGACTATGTGGGGCCCATTATTCTGTATGGATGACTATGTGGTGCCCATTATACTGTATGGAGGACTCTGTGGGGCCCATTATTCTGTATGGATGACTATGTGGGGCCCATTATACTGTATAGAGGACTGTGTGGGGCACATTATACTGTATGGAGGACTCTGTGGGGCCCATTATTCTGTATGGATGACTATGTGGCCGCATTATTCTGTATGGATGACTATGTGGTGCCCATTATTCTGTATGGAGGACTATGTGGGGCCATTATTCTGTATGGAGGACTATGTGGTGCCCATTATACTGTATGGAGGACTATGTGGCCCCATTATTCTGTATGGATGACTATGTGGTGCCCGTTATTCTGTATGGAGGACTATGTGGTGCCCATTATACTGTATGGAGGACTATGTGGCCCCATTATTCTGTATGGAGGACTATGTGGTGCCCATTATACTGTATGGAGGACTATGTGGCCCCATTATTCTGTATGGAGGACTATGTGGGGCCCATTATTCTGTATGGATGACTATGTGGTGCCCATTATACTGTATGGAGGACTCTGTGGGGCCCATTATTCTGTATGGATGACTATGTGGGGCCCATTGTACTGTATAGAGGACTGTGTGGGGCACATTATACTGTATGGAGGACTCTGTGGGGCCCATTATTCTGTATGGATGACTATGTGGCCACATTATTCTGTATGGATGACTATGTGGTGCCCATTATTCTGTATGGAGGACTATGTGGGGCCATTATTCTGTATGGAGGACTATGTGGTGCCCATTATACTGTATGGAGGACTATGTGGCCCCATTATTCTGTATGGATGACTATGTGGTGCCCGTTATTCTGTATGGAGGACTATGTGGTGCCCATTATACTGTATGGAGGACTATGTGGCCCCATTATTCTGTATGGATGACTATGTGGTGCCCGTTATTCTGTATGGAGGACTATGTGGGGCCCATTATTCTGTATGGATGACTATGTGGGGCCCATTATACTGTATGGAGGACTCTGTGGGGCCCATTATTCTGTATGGATGACTCTGTGGGGCCCATTATACTGTATAGAGGACTCTGTGGGCCCATTATACTGTATGGAGGACTCTGTGGGGCCCATTATTCTGTATGGAGGACTATGTGGGGCCATTATTCTGTATGGAGGACTATGTGGTGCCCATTATACTGTATGGAGGACTATGTGGCCCCATTATTCTGTATGGATGACTATGTGGTGCCCGTTATTCTGTATGGAGGACTATGTGGGGCCCATTATTCTGTATGGATGACTATGTGGGGCCCATTATACTGTATAGAGGACTCTGTGGGGCCCATTATTCTGTATGGAGGACTATGTGGGGCCCATTATTCTGTACGGATGACTCTGTGGGGCCCATTATTCTGTATGGATGACTATGTGGGGCCCATTATACTGTATGGAGGACTCTGTGGGGCCCATTATTCTGTATGGAGGATTATGTGGGGCCATTATACTGTATGGAGGACTATGTGGGGCCCATTAGACTGTATAGAGGACTATGTGGGGCCATTATTCTGTATGAAGGACTATGTGGGGCCATTATACTGTATGGAGGACTTTGTGGGGCCCATTCTACTGTATGGAGAACTATCTGAGGCCCATTATTCTGTATGGAGGGCTATGGAGGGCGGATTATACTGTATGGAGGACTATGTGGAGCCCATTATTCTGTACGGATGACTATGTGGGGCCCATTATTCTGTATAGAGGACTATGTGGGGCCCATTATACTGTATGGAGGACTGTGTGGGGCCCATTATTCTGTATGGAGGACTATGTGGGACTATTATTCTGTATGGAGGACTATGTGGGGCCCATTATTCTGTATGAAGGACTATGTGGGTCCCATTCTACTGTATGGAGAACTATCTGAGGCCCATTATTTTGTATGGAGGGCTATGGAGGGCTGATTATACTGTATGGAGGACTGTGTGGGGCCCATCATTCTGTATTGAGAACTATGTGGGGCCCATAATACTGTGTACTGGTTGGCCCGCGACTTTGTCCAAATTTTTCATTTTGGCCCTCTGGGTGTTTGAGTTTGACATCTCTGATCTATGTGAAAACTGCATCATATTTCCACACAAGTCCTAAAGGTAGATAAAGATCCAAATCAAACAAATAAGTCAAGAATATTAGACTTTGTAATTATTTTTATTGAAGAAAATCATCGAATATCAGTTTTAGGATTATGAGATAATTTGAAGGTAAAATTCGTCTGGTGTTTGCAATCAATGGATTGACAGTTAGGTGAGTGGGTGACCTGTTTTATTTCAGGTAGTCCAATGGGAAAAAAAGAAAATCAAAAAACATGCACACACATAGGACATCATCTCATCAGGATGGAAATGATTACAAAACCATCTGTAAAGAGCTTGGACTCCACCAATCCACAGTCAGATTGTGTACAAATGTAGAAAATTCAAGATCATCATTAACCTCAAAAAAGTGGTTGACCAACAAAGATCAGTCCAATAGCAAAGCGAGGTCACAAAGAAACCCAAGGTAAAACCTTAGCAACTAAAGGCCTCTTTCACAATAGATAGTGCTAATCTTCCACCATCAGTAGGAAACTGAACAACAATGGTGTGCATGGCAGGATTACACAAAGGAGGCAAGTTCTCTCCAAAAACAACATTGTTGCCCCTCTGCAGTTTGCTCAAGATCACCTGGACAAGCCTGAAGGCCTGAAGGCTATTGGAAAAAAATGTAGTGGATTGGACAAAAACGTTATGATTGGACAAAGAAAAATAATTCATTACATCATAAAACATACTCATACCATTTGTGAAACATGGTTTGGACTTGCTTTGCTGCATAAGGGTCAGGACAATGATGAAACAATGAGTTTTGAATTATACCAGCAAATTCTAAAGGAAAATGTCAGAACAACTGTCCATGAGCTGAATCTCAAGAGAACATGGGTCACACAGCAAAACAACGACCCAAAGCCACTAGTCGTTCTACAAAAAAAGGTTACGGAAAAATAAAGTTAAAGCTTTTTACTGGCCCAGTCACAGTCCAGAATTTATCCTCTAGAGATGTTGTTGAAGGACCTGGAGTGAACAGTTCATGGGAGAAAACCTGTTAACATACCAGAGGTGAAACTGTTTTATAGGAAGGAATGGGCTAAAATTCCGCCAAGCCGAAGTGCCAGGACTAATCAACAATTGCTGAAAACATTGCTGCACAAGGAGATCACACCGAATACTGAAAGCTAAGGTTCACATACTTTTGCCCCTGGCAGACATGAGATATTGGATAATTTTCTTCAATAAAAATGAAGGGGGTCTTCTTATATCTTTTTACTCACTTGTTAGATTTGGTTCTTTTATGTCTTTAGGACTTGAGTGAAAATCTGATGTAGTTTTAGGTTAAATTTATGCAGAATCATAGAAAATTCTGAAGGGTTCACAAACTTTTAAACACCCCAGTAAATATATTCCGACAGTATGTTCTGTCTGTTGCTTGTGATTAAGTACACAAACAGCAAATAAAATCCCCAAAAGATAAGTCATTAGTGATGAGCGAGTATGTTTTGTTAACCCTTTCGCCAAGTATGCTCGGGCGAGCTCCGAGTATTTATAGCTGCTCGGTGTTATGTTTGAATCGCTCCCGTATGCATGATTTGCAACTGTTTGACAGCTTTAATACATGTGAGGAATGTGTAAGAAATAGACATTCCTCACATGTACTAAAGCTGTCAAACAGTCACAAATCATGCACACAGGAGCGATTCAAACATAACACCGAGCAGCTATAAATACTCAGAGCTCGGCCCGAGCATACTCGGCAAAAGGGTTAATAGAACATACTCGCTCATCACTACATGTGTAGTTGACTCAGTGCTAACAAATCTAATGGTAAAAGTGACATAATAATAATCAATCCTCATAAAGACAAATAAAAATGAACCCTGTACTCTACTGATGTGTCTCAGGGTTCCCTCTAAAGTACTATACAGTTTCATTTGTATTTTAGGGGTTGTTTACTCCTCTGTTTTTCCTTATTGCTTTCTCTATTTTTCTATTATGAATGAATCAAGAGAATAAGAGTATTTGCTGCTCTTAGGATAAAAAACTGCACATTAATAATTACCACAATAAAACGATAGGGACAACGGCTTAAAGGACAGTGACTAAAATATATAAATTACTTAAATTTCAACAAACTGCTTAAATCAATAGTACTGGTGAATATAAGATACTTTGTAATATTTCTTATCGTAGAATTCTGCTTCTTTCTCCACTTATGAGACACTTTATTTCCCCTTCCATGAACTCATCATTCATCCTGAAAACAATAAAATCTGTCTTGCTGAAAATAAAATAAACTGCCAGCCCACAGATTACAGGAAAAGGGAGGAAAGAGCAAAGAGAGAGCGAACAGGCAGAGGCAGAGAAACAGGCAAATCCTGCTGCAGCTTTTTAGTAAGTGCTTTATCTCACCCCATAACAGGATTCACAGCTACACTGCTCAGTACTGTTGTATAATGTCCTCCATGCTGCTGCTGCCAAACAAGTGCTACATAGTAAAACGCTGAAGAATATGTTATATAAATAAAATTATGATGTCTACAAAGCTCTGTGGAAATTAATGCCACTCTATGAGAGAGTAAAATAAATAATTATTTTTCCAGAGAGAGCAGGAATCCCTCTTCTCTGTGTGTGCTGTGTATGGGAGACATCATAATAGCTCATCTCCATCCACCAGCTCAGAGACAACTGAAAAATAGAAGCAAAGTCTGCAGAAGAATAAACTGTTGAAAAGAATGCAAAATGCAAGTTGTACCTTGGCCAGAAATATTGTTATTCCTCAAGTACACACACGACAGCCTATTCTAAACAGTCACCTGAAATGACGGGTACATTTTAAGGAAGGTCAGTAGCTAATATGGGATATAGATGAGACCAAAAACAACCCCCGCAGCTCTAAAAATGTCTGAAAATGGTTGCAACATCCTGTCTCCATATATAGTAGGATCAGCAGCTGCTATAAGAATTTATAGATCTAATATTTTTAGGAAAAACAATATTTTTCAGGGAACGAATTTGAGAATTACTCATTATAGAAACTTTATTATTTTGAAATGTTTCAGTGTTTTTAGGAAGATTTCTTATTTTTTTCACGTCTTAAATAGAATCTGTCATATCCCCAAACTCTATTGACCTACCGTGGGGAAATTAATTTTGTTCCTCCCAGCGGCCTCCAGCTTTCAGTCATGGAGGTGCGGCCAGTGTGACTTTACTCACAGCTCATTACATAGTGAGCGGCAGCTGTAACCGCGCCCCGGCACTGACTGACAGCCGGCTCAGTAGCGCATCAGACATGCGTCTCACAAGTGACGGCACGGCACGCAGTGATCTTAGAAGCATAGCCATGCCGGAAATCCTGACCTGGAGTGAAGAGGATTAGAGTGGGAGGAAAAGAAGAAGTGCGGAGGATCGGACGGCGGGACAAGTGAGCAGTAAAGTCAGAATTAATTTTTACAGTGAAATTTAATTTGCAGCTAAGTTAATATCTGCAAATTGATTTTTGCAGAGAATAACTTAGCTGCGAATTAAATTTCCCTGTAAAAAATCTGTGATTTGCCACATACAAATCTCGTCAGATCCGCCCATCTTTACTCAAAAAAAAATCACTGCATTATTCTAACTAGAGATGAGTGAATCGATCTATAATGAATCAGTGTCAATTTCGTTATCAATTTCTCAAAATTTTCAGATTTTTCAAATCACAAATATTTGGGAATTGATTTGCATGACTTCAACAAAATGACGGCCAGTTGGTCACCACTTTTTTGTCTTTTTTTTTTTAGAGCTGGGAAGAGGTTAAAATAATTAAATATCAATTATATACACCGGTCCTGGATCGTCACTTGTCCTTATATTCCCCAGTCATCTGCTCTGGTCTTCAGTTCTGTCGTTCCCTACCAGCACAAAGGCCAATAATTCGCTTGACTCGGTCAAGTGGGTGGCGTGAAATAAGTCACTGATCGCCCCCATGGAATCCCAGAACCAGACACCACTGCAATGGCCTGGGGAGCTGTGTAAGAAGCAGTGCACAGACAAGTAAGGACCTAATATATTTTATTATTTGAAACCCCTCAGAGCATAATTCCCTATCAGTATGTCTTTGGAGTGTGGGAGGAAACCGGAGAACCCGGAGGAAACCCACGCAAACATGGGGAGAGCATACAAACTCCTTGCAGATGTTGTCCTTGGTGTGAATAGATCCCGGGACCCCAGGGCTGCAAAGCAAGAGTGCTAACCACTGAGCCACCCTGCTGCCCACAGATAATGCATTGCTATGTACCTGAATTTGCCCCCAGTAAAGCTAAGCTCAGTCTAGTATATAAAAAAATATATGTGTGAAAATCAGATGCTTTAAGGTTAATCTGTATGGGATCCGATATTTTTGGGTCACCTGTAGACTTAAACCAGTGAGTCTCATCCGAGATATGGAAGAATTATAGTGTATCGTGCATTTTTTTTCATGCGCAGAATTCGAACAGCCCAATTAAATAACATTGGTCCAAGTGCTATCAGTTTTCTTATGGACAGCACTCGGACCGAAAATACGTTCGTATGAACTTGGCCAAGACGTGGTGTAATAAATGGATATTTAAAAGAAAAAAAAACAAATTGAATGAGCTTGAAGAGTAAATCCTTAATTAGATAGGATAAGCAGTGTGCTATGATAGTCAGCTTCACCTCATCTGTACAAACACGGCACAGCTGAATTTGTCTTCTCGTGGAGCAGTACAGAAAAATTATCATTTTAGTTATAAAAGCATTTTAGTTTTTTCAGAAATCTTTGGAGCAGAAACTCCAAAATTCACAAGAAGTTCAAAAACCATGAGCTTTGATTGGAGAATTTGAAAACTCAGCAAAAAAAAAACCCAGTATGGACATACCCCAACTCTCCAATCAAAACTTGTGGTTTTTGAAGAGTTTCTGCTCCTCAAACCTCTGACAAAATGGATCTGCTTTAAAATTCACAGCAGAAATAGCTTCATATGATTTTCGAATACTCATTGATGGGGATTTTGAAGCGTATCGACTTTCAAAACCAAGTAAAAAAAAAATTGTCGTGAACATACCCTAATGCGGAATCATAACCTAATCAAAAGCATTCATGCCCCATGAAAAACCCCAAGCTATGAAACCTAAAACAGAAGACCACAGTACTTACTTGGAGAGGGCTGAACCATCCTTGGGAATAAGAATACGGGGAGTAACAATCCCTAGAAGAACCTGTCATTTTCTCCACGGGGTTTTTTTGACCGTTGCCCCAACGAGCGGATGACCTTGGTTTGTTGTAGGGCGAACCCATGGGTAAGTGGCCGGCAAGATTTGGAGCGTTTGTATAAAATCCTGGTGGTGGTTTCTGCCAACCGCAAGCACAGTGGGGGTCGCACATAATTTATGGAGACAAACTTGAGCTCTGGTAGTTCTTTCTACTCCAGGAAGACTGATGCCCTCTAAGAAAAGACCAGCGAGAGGGACATATTGGGCATCACAACCTGGACTTTCTGATTGTAGAGTTGTGCCGTGTTGAGGGTCCTTTTAGAGCAGTTCTTCCATGTGGAAAGCATGCACAGCAGCGTACGCCTGCTCGCTCGTAGCTCCTCGTCAATAAATGAGTCAACTCTCCTGCCCAAGACGACAGAAATCCTGCTCGAGGCTGCTGTGATCAATGCTCGGCACAGCTGGGATACTAGACCATGCTAGGTTTACCAAGCACTTCTGCCAAAATGCAGCAGCGCAAAGAGGGCGGGGGGGTTAATTTTGTAACCTTTCAAAAAAAGAAAAAACGCCGCGGTCTGAGCAGTCGGCATGATCCAAACAGCCTGAAATGAGCAGATTCCCAACGAGAAGATGAGTTTATGCAAAAAGAAGATTCGTTTCTGAAGGCTATGGAAAACATTTCTTATTGGCGAGACCTTAAAGATCACTGTGCCACGTGCGGCTCGGGAGCAGAATGACTGAGATTCCGGTGTCAAAATGAATCAATCACCAAAAATCACTGGACGCTAATTGCAGGGGGGAAGGGGGCGGCAAGGAAGGGGGTTTGTAGGAGAGAACTAGGATGGAACCTACATCCTCTGTGCACACACTTCCATCATGGTCACCAAGAAGACTGTAACTCCTGCATAACCTGGTTATTTAGAGCTTTTGTATCTACTTACCAAATACTAACAACCATATTTAGGTGCTAAACTACGTTAAACGTGGCACGCCATCCCCCGTAACAACCCCTATTAACAAAGCCAGAGGAGTCTTACCCACTTGTCCGACTAGTCTCCAGTGCGGCTTGATCCCAATCTGGCACTTCAGAGTAAAGCATACATCGCTGAAATCATAAAGTCAGTGTTTGATACATGCTGTCCGTGGATCCCTTTCATTTTTAAGTAATTTTTTGTATGAAAAATTGGGAAAATGTAAAGAAAAATAGGAAATGTGTGTCTATTTTTCTTATTTTTTTTTATGAGCACAAAGGGCAGCTAATAACACGTTAAATTGCATTGCCTATATTTGTAATAAATAATTTTTATATATTGGACCTGTTTTTTGATAGGCGTAGGGCTAGAAACAGAAATTCAGACTGGCGGTGCCTTTTTTTGTTTCATTTTATTTATTTTTTTTTTATCTTGCTTTTTATGTTTTTATTTTTTCATTTATTTCACACACTGTGGCCTCCATAATGTCTTGACATGACCCTTTGGGGGGCAATTTAATATATTAATACATTTATTTTTATTGATGATTTCCCCTGTAACTAGGGCCGGTATATTAGCTGCAGCAACAGGAGAAATGGCAGGAGGAAGCAATGTCAGTGCTACCTAATCTGCAAACTTGGCGCTTGTTCAATGTTGTGAATGCAGCAATCAGGAAGACAGTAATAAACCATGTCTGCCTTCTCTATGAGGAGTCCAGCCGTGTCTGAGAGCTGATTCCATGCCCACCAGCTGCACGAGGTCATGCAAGCAATTTACTCGGTCTTGACGTTTTAAAATGTCGGTGCAGAGTAAAGTGCGGACCAACCAGATGTTTAAAGTCTATGGGCAGTATGGAATTGGTTAAGCATCACTATGGCAATAATATTTGATAAGTATAAAGTATAAGAGTGAGAACAGAAGCTGTGGCGTTGTCAGCTGTGCTATCGGGGGAATCCATTTAGGAGGTAGCAGAACCCCTTCTCCAATGACAGACTGAACGGAAGGCACCCGAGTATGTGTGAAGAACTGGCTGGAAA
Source organism: Phyllobates terribilis (assembly GCF_046119375.1). NCBI lineage: Eukaryota > Metazoa > Chordata > Amphibia > Anura > Dendrobatidae > Phyllobates > Phyllobates terribilis. Next base: position 57,242,476 of record NW_027362762.1, read on the forward strand.
TTCACTTGTTCAAGGCACTCTAATCTCCTGATTAGTACTTTGTGAAGGTATCAACCGATTGGTGAATATTGTTCAAAGTCTGTATACCCCATCACTGGTGGAAACCATTATTGATTGCCACTCTTCAAATTAAGTTCCTGCAAAGTTCTCCAAAGTTTCTTACTTCACTTTAACTTAATAAAAACTGCAGTAGAAAGAACCCATAAATAGTGAATTAACTGATAATATTCTGTCTGCAAGTAGCCACCAGTAGGGGGAGCCTAAGAGTTTCCTGCATACTTATAAATGTATTGTCCATTGGCACTAAAATATATTATAAGGTGTTTGAAGTGTTATATTATTGCACTTATTCTGCTGTTCAAAACTAGCCCCCTTCTCCACTGACATTCGGCGCTGCATTGCAACAAGAGGGGTTGGGCAACGACTTACCTCTTCTCTCGAAAAACGTAAGCTACTTGAACTTGTCAATTTATTTGGATTATTGCACACTGGATTTTATTTACTTAAAGAGGGAAAGTTTTTAACTTTATGCCTCTGCGTGTGGCTTTAAGTCATTTTTCTGCAGCAGGAGCCTCCCCCCTCCGCTGTGCCTGTAGTAATACCAAAGATCACTAAGGCCCACCCATTGGTTAAGGAGGGGTGACTTTAGCCAAAGATGGAACTGGTCAGCAGTAGACTAACTTTTGTGTTCTCTCCAGGATTTCTGCCAAAGAGACTGATATGGGATCACCCAGAAGATACCGCATAATAACAAACCGCGAGCATCATCCATTTATAGGTTAAGTGTTCCTTTAAAATCTCTGTAAAGAGACTGAACTGGAAGCAAGTAAAAACTTTAGGAAAATGAATATATCCCCAAGCTTAGTAATTGTGATTTCTTTTCTATCATATTACAATGATGTCTTACAAATCATTCCGCTATGAATAATTGAACAGTACGCTATTAGGAACACAAATGATGTAATATCCTTGGCAGCACACTAGAACTGACTTGGCAATAGAAAGTTTTCTATAATTGCATTGCAGAGGATGTGAATATAGCTGGAAAAAAAGATTCTCACTTGTGTTTATCAGTATCATCCCCCCCCTGTTCATTTTCCTGGTAGCTGGACAGTTAATACTTCCAATACTAAGGCAGGAAATGTTTGTGCTGAGGCCATCTTTCCTCCAAAACCAAAGTTGCCAACTTTTATAAATTGTTGTGTGGAAGGATTTAATTTTGTAGTACCATTTTTTTTTTTAGCATAACTTCTTTTTACAGACCATGCCCCTTTTTGCCCAAACCCTCTCACACATTGTTTCGGCTCCCTGAATATACTATACGGACTTAACTTCATGGCCAAGAATATTTTGGAAGAGTGTTGCTGCTAGAGGCTCCCTTGGTGAGGTGGAGTGTCTACGATAAAGGTCAGGGTGAGCATCACGGCCCGAGGCAATGGTGCAGTGAAATGGGTCTTTTTGGATGGCATGCAGATCAGCATGTACCAGGAAGGTAGGGTATACAGGACACAGACAGAGAAGCCAAGCAGTAAACACCAGAAGAAACAGAGTCAGGTGTGATTATAAACAATACAGATTAGATGTTTAGGCAATCTGGTAACTTGCTTGTAGAGATGCAGTTAGAGACAGGAATATTAGATGCATATGCATTATTGTAACTTGCTTGCAGAGATGCAGTCACACACACATAAATAGTAGTTGTGTAGGCAAGTCTGGTAGCTTTCTTGCAAAGATGAAGTTACACACAGGAATAATAGATGTATTGCATAGGCAACCTGGTAACTTGCTTACAGAGATGCAGTTAGAGACAGGAATATTAGATGCATATGCATTATTGTAACTTGCTTGCAGAGATGCAGTCGCACACACATAAATAGCAATTGTGTAGGCAAGGCTGGTAGCTTTCTTGCAAAGATGAAGTTACACACAGGAATAATAGATGTATTGCATAGGCAACCTGGTAACTTGCTTACAGAGATGGAGTTACACCCAGGAATAGCAGATATATAGACTTTCTTGCAGAGATGCGGTTACACAGGAATAATAGATGTAAAAGCAATCTGGTAACTTGCTTGTGGAGATACAGTACACACAGAAATTGTAGATATATAGGCAATCTGGTAACTTTCTTGCAGAAAAGTAATTACCCACATAAATAATAGATTTATAGGTAATCTGGTATCTTGCAGCTGAGAAGTGCTTCATCACAGGACAGAAAAGGTGCAAGTTCGGTGGAACTTATTAAAGTCTATTTCCCACATTCATCTTTAAAGGAGTTGTCCAAAAAAAAAAAAAACATGGCTATCTTTTCTTTTTTCAAAAACAGCACCACACCTATCCACAGGTTGTGTCAGGTATTACAACTCAGCTCTACTCGCTTCAATAGCGCCAAGTTTGCAATATCAGAGACAAAAAAAGAACATTTCCGCATCATTTCTGGAAGAAAGGATTTATGCTTTTCCAATTTTTGGACAATCCATTTAAGAAGGCGCTATAATGTAAAAAGTGCCATTTTCCGATTCTAGTCCCATGGATTAGTTGTTTTTGCTCAGATGGGCTGGCTGGGTGTCATCTTGTACAGACAAACCTGAGCAACTTTATAGCCATATTTCTTATTGACGTCAACATGAAATTCATCTCAAGATGATTTAGATATGTCACAGTGATGATGAAGACCAGGCTGAAACCTTTCACATCATAAATTGCAGGTTAGTAAAACCTCATCTACAAAACCAATATTGGTTTGGAAGTAGGAAACGGAATGAAAAAGTGTAGATATCAAGACAAAAATCTAGGTCAAGTGACATCCTAAAGTCACAAACAAACAGGAACACGTAGTGAAAACATGCACGTAGGTGATGGACCTGACAACGATGTCAACACCAGCGTGAAAATCACACAGACTTGCTTTTGTAACACTTTTCCATTATGACCCTGCCCACCTGACATTAGGAGTGGACAGGTTACTGCTTCCCACAAGATGCAACACACTCCTCTCCTGCTGCCGCAATTATTCCAGAGGTTGATTAAATGACTTAGTGGTGTTGTTTTTCTGACAGCTTCACAACACTACTCCTGACATAGGTAGCACTGATCTCACTGCCATCATCACATAAGTAGGCAGGTCACTACTTCAGTCTAAATCATCATACTCTTCTACTGCAGCTATCATCAATCTCGTGGTCATTCTGGACGCAAAATTTTACATCCCCGTTTCATTTCAAACTGCCCTTACCATGAACAGAGCTCTGCAAAATAAATATAGTAATATAAAAAAATGGTCAGTGTTCCTCTCAAAATCAAAACACTATTTTACTTCTGTGTGTATAATATAAATAAACTATACGGATTTAAGTCAGTATTGCCTTGTTTTCAATATAATGCTACAGCATTATATGTAATACTGCTGTCAATAACATAATTGCATGACCATACAGGTCACTGATTACTACAAGATCAACATACTCTTCTCCTGCTGTCCAGTGTGCAGACTGACTACAAGATGCTCAACCAACTTTTTTAAACTGCTCTTGGTATATGCTGCTTTGCCCGCCCTTACAATCACAAGAATGTACAGGTCACTGGCTTCCTGTAAAATCAGAACACTCTTCTCTTGCTGCCAACATTTTTCTTCCAGCTTATCGATTTTAATGTGTTTTGTCCTGTTAATCTGTCACATGAAAAATGAGTTGAATGTGCAAGTCATGGCTCTCAAAATGAAAATACAAGCAAAAGTGGCTCCAGGATATTCTATCCTCATCCAATCTATAAAACTGTCCCATCACACGCGGAGTACAATAATATAATAATATGAGTGGAAAGGTCCCTGCTTCTCCCAACATCAACACTCTCTTCCCCTGCTGCTGTCATTCTTCTATAATCTGATTCCTCCAAATGTACCAGAAAAAGTGAAATATTTCTCTATTCCCAGGAGGTTCCACACTTTTCCCAGAAACCAGTACCAAATGCTCACACTAAGGGCAGAGACAGACTGCCGTATAACTCGCGCGGTGATCGCATCGCAGTGCAAGGACTGGCCGGCAACGTCTCCTGATCTGAGCACAACAGCATAATGGATTTCTATGCAGCTGTCAAGCTCAGGTCAGGAGAGCAGACAGCCAGTACGAGGTTTACGATGTGATCCTCGCACGAGAAATACGTCAGTCTGTCTCTGCCCTAAGATAGAAACTTGGAACACGATGTAAGACAAATAAACCATTAGATTAAGAATATTCAATGGATGGACTCTTTTGGCTGGAGGGTGTTATATTCTCACATCCTTTTTATGACAATGTCACATAAACCTTCTATTTACTAACAAAACAAAAATAATGGTTTGGTCACTTTCTCCTACAAGATCAACGTACTCTTCACTGCTGTTATCACCATTCATATTTTTTTTTTCTGACTACAGTGTGATATTCTGAGATTTTGCTATTCTGGATCCTCCCAAGTTCATTCCTAATTATTTTGAAAAGTAAGAAAATACACATTTAGGATGAATTTGTCCCTTTAAGATAATATTATAATGAACTAGAATAACATCTACCGTGTAAATGGACATTCATATATCTGAGCTTTGATCAGCATAGTTACATCATGTGTCTATTCATTTTCTACAGAGCTTGTGGTAATCAAGCATTGTCCAAAAATACTCTTTGTGCCCAAAGACAAAGCCCCTTGTTGTCGTGAATCATTGGGCATGGCCACCTCCTGGCTAATGACGATATCCCAGTGGCAGAGCTATGACTAACACTTCACTAGATACTTTGTTACCAGTCTACCAAGTGGATAGATTAACGCCGCTGGCCCACAAAGCACCATTGTGATTGTGATTGTGCAATGAAGCGGGTAAAAGTTTTTCCACAAAATGGAATTGTTCATATCAGCTACAAAGTAGAGCACAAATTTAGGAAAAACTTTCCTAAAATTCAATGTGACTTTCAAAAACTATTAGGGCAGACCCAAGGTATTGATAATAGATGGTAGCATCCCCATCTTCGCAGTAGACCCATATGGAAGCCATGCCTCCATGGTGACCCAAATTCCAAAGGTCGGTTGCCCATAGACCCCTCATCGTGCATGGTCCCAAACAATCCATAAAACTATCAGGACCTTTGGAATTCAGAGATTGCAACACACATTTGACAGTTTCTGTTTGCCGGTGAAAAGTATGGCACTCCATGTAAAAAATGAAGCACAGATGTGTCTACCCTTACCTGTCCTCCAATTTCTAACAATACAAACTCAATGCATAATTCCTACATGCTTGCAAAACATTTAACAGACTGTAATACATATCACAACCACTGGGTGGCAATATAGAGACGAAGCATAAACGCTTCACTACAGAGTACCGTAAAATCTTTTTTTTTTTTCAAAGCTGGTTATTTTGTGCTGCGTGTCTGGGGATATGTCAAGAGCAAATGGAAGAAAGGACACCCATGTACTGTGTGGAAAAATATGGACTGTTTGGTACCATGTATACACGATATGTGGCCAAAATATGAACATTCTAGAGAGCCATTACTTATTAGTATGAAGTCAACACCACCTACAGGGCAACATAACCAACATTCAAAAGTTCTACTGCAACCAGTAAGTCTACACTATATGACACTATTTGTATTTGGGAACAGTATAATATTGCGTATGTAAATGCAAAAAAATCTTGCTTGGATGCCAACATAATGGCTTCCTGTAGCTACCACTAGGGGGAGCTCACTGCATACATATGTATACAGCCTCCATTGAGTTCAATACCAGCTGAGCAAACTCATATGCATTCAGCTCCCTCTAGTGGTGGGTGCAGGCGGCCAAATTCTATCATTTATCAGGTCAGTCCTGACTGAGCCATTCGGCAGATTACAGGACCCCGTAAAAGATGGCCAGATAAATCTTTATATGACAAAATAACTTGAAAATAAAGGTTCCACTTGGATAAATGCATTCTGGGATTTACAATATTTATACAATGAGTACGGACAGTGAATCGATCAGATATGTTTGCACCATTAACTGCAATACATTACATCGTGCCAAGTGAATGTTTTCTTTTTTGGTGTAAAGATTAATAAAGTAATACTTCACATTTCCTACACTATGACAAACCGCCGTGCCACTCAAGCACGCTAAACCGTTTAGCCTCTCATTAAAATAAATGACTTCAAGAGATTGACTTGGACTCAAATGAAATCAGCGAGACATCCTTAAAATTATGTTACACCGAGTTGTCGTTACTCATGTCACACAAATACAATTTAAATCAATTTGCTACAGACTAATAGGAGACAGACCACCTCATCCATATTTCATGTCAGGCCAGAAATTCAAGGAGATTTTACTATTTTATGAAAGAACAATGTGCAGAAAATATGTCTGTTATATGTAAAGTTATCAGACTATAACTATTATAATACTGCCCCCTAGTTACAAGAATATAACTACTATAATACTGCTCCTATGTACAAGAATATAACTACTATAATACTTCCCCCTAGTTACAAGAATATAACTACTATAATACTGCTCCTATGTACAAGAATATAACTACTATAATACTGCTCCCATGTACAAGAATATAACTACTATAATACTGCTCTTATGAACAGGAATATAACTACTATAATACTGCTCCTATGTACAAGAATATAACTACTATAATACTGCTCCTATGTACAAGAATATAACTACTATAATACTGTTTCCTATGTACAAGAATATAACTACTATAATACTGCTCCTATGTACAAGAATATAACTACTATAATACTGCTCCTATGTACAAGAATATAACTACTATAATACTGCTCCTATGTACAAGAATATAACTACTATAATACTGCTCTTATGAACAGGAATATAACTGCTATTATACTACTCTGAAATCCATTCTGTTTGTTACTTTGGTGAGTATTCGTATCTCTCCTGTATTTTCGTGTTAGGGACAGATAACGCATTGTCATTAGTCCGCTGTCCTTGCTGGGCCTCTGTAGATTGATTTCTGTGCCGCATGATACTGCAGCTATTGTGGGTGGATTGCAATGTACAGAAAAGTTACAGATCCAGGGCTCCTCTGATAGTTTGCACTCCTGATTTTGGAAGCAGGAGGGTGATGCTGATCGTCCTTCCCCAGCAATCCAGCTTTTTTTAGGAGTTTTCTGGTATCTTTCATTTTTATGTGAATTTTTCGTGCACTCTGGATCACGCAGATGAAGTTTAACCTGTTAAAACCTGGATATTTTATACAATCTGCACTAACACCTTATACAGCTGCTAATTAATTACAGAGAAGCGTCTGTCTGGTAGCTCATTACCATAAATCTTACATATGCAAATAATAGTCCCATCGGCATGCATACTAATAAGCTAATTTACAGAAATATTTGCATAGTCCCGTCCTGAGGCATTGAAGACGAACAAGAGGAACGTGGGGACAGTATGGTATATAGGGCGATACAGATGTACTGGGGTATAAAGACATGACATTTTTTGACTCTATGGTAAATACAGGCAACCTTGCAAAATAATTTGAGTCTTATTTCACTTTCAAAATTTTTGTTTGCTGTCAGTTTTCATTCAGAAATGGCAAAGCAGCCCTGGCAGAGAGCAGTTTGTTACAATGCACAATGCTTTGAAGTTCAGACCTTTCAATACTATTGTTCAAAATCCCTGCAAAATATCTACTAAAATCCTCTCTGCCTGATGCCACCACTAGGAGGAACCTAGGAGTTTATGGCATCAAATGAACCTATAAGTAACATCTAATATTGGACCCCCAGATGAAGTAGGGTAGAAACGCGCGTCGGGGGTCTGAGATGGAGTCCGATGTGGTGACACATTCTATTTTTATTCTTGGGTTTGACTATAATGCATCTTTACCTCTTTACGGTTGATTTAATTTTGTGTATTACATTGCACTATTTGTGTGCATTACATTGCACCAAATTTCTACAAATCTTACTTTCAGAATTGCGCTGTAAATAAGATTGTGGATATACATATATGAATATACAGTGGTGTGAAAAAGTGTTTGCCCCCCTGTCTGATTTCTTATTCTTTGGCATGTTTGTCACACTTAAATGTTTCAGATCACAAAACAAATTTAAATATTAGACAAAGATAAAACAAGTAAACAAAAATGCAGTTTTTAAATGAAGGTCTTTATTATTAAGGGAAAAAAGAAATCCAAACCTACAGGGTCCTGTGTGAAAATGTGATTCCCTCTCCCCCCTTAAAACATAAATTATTTGTGGTTTATCACATCTTTAGAAAGCGGAGTTCAATTTCTCTAGCCACACACAGGCCTGATTACTGCCACTCCTGTTCTCAAACAAGAAATCACTTAAATAGGACAAAGTGAAGTAGACCAAAAGATCCTCAAAAAGCTAGACATCATGCTGCATTCCAAAGAAACTCAGGAACAAATGAGAAACAAAGTAATTGAGATCTATCAGTCTGGAAAAGGTTATAAAGCCATTTCTAAAGCTTTGGGACTCCAGCGAACCATAGTGAGAGCCATTATCCACTAATGGCAAAGACATGGAACAGTGGTGAACCTTCTCAGGAGTGGCCGGCTGACCAAAATTATCCCAAGAGCGCAGCGACTACTCATCCAAGAGGTCTCAAAAGACCCCACAACAGCATACAAAGAGCTGCAGGCCTCACTTGCGTCAGTTAAGGTCTGTGTTCATGACTCCACCATAAGAAAGAGACTGGGCAAAAATGGCAAGCATGTCAGAGTTCCAAGACAAAAAGACAAAAACCAGAGCTGAGCAAAAAGAATATAAAGGCTCGTCTCAGTTTTGCCAGAAAACATCTTGATGATCGCCAAGACTTTTGGGGGAATACTCTGTGGACTGATGAGACAAAAGCTGAACTTTTTGGAAGGTGTATGTCCCATTACATCTTGTGTAGAAGTAACACAGCATTTCAGAAAAGGAACAGCATACCAACAGTAAAATATAGTGGTGGTAGTGCGAAAGTCTTCGGCTGTTTTGCTGCTTCAGGACCTGGAAGACTTGCTGTATTATATGAAAGGCCAAATGGTGTTAAAATGTGGACATTCCCTTTATATTGGATACATCTGGAGGTTCAAAGTCATCTTGTATTTGCACAAGTTTATGATAAGGAGGATTGATTTTTCCATATCAATGGTAAACGCTGACTAATTGAATTCTTTAACTGCCATGCTCTTGATACCAGCCTCAGGTTTATTACTTATTTGCAAGCATGTACATTGCATCAATTTCATCATAGGCCAATTATAGCGTCCTCTAATTGCAGCCTAATAAATGCGCTGCAGTGTTTAATGCTGAAGAACGTAGAGCGCATTCTCTGGAGGCTCTGATTGGCTGACGAGGCATCAATATAAAATTTAGAACAGCGGTTGAAGCGGCTTATAGAAAAAGAATGCGCATAAGGGAGTTATTCAGATTAACTGCTCTGACTTTAATACATACTATAAAATTGGGGGATTAACTCTTTTCTTCTATGAATCTTAAAGGGGAAATACACCAGGACAAGCCATAAGAGACACAACTATTTTTTTATGTCATTCTCTTTTTTTACCCTCTTTTTCCAAAAGCAATAACTTTTCTATTTTTCCGTCCATATTGCCATATATGGGATTGTTTCTTGCATCATTTATATAATGTACTGAAAATGGGAACATAATTGGAAAAAAAAGAAAAAAAGAACAGCAGCAGCGCTCTTGTTTTTTTTTTAATTTTTGTTTTTTCATTGTTCTTTTTTTTTTTTGTTAAAAGTGACCTAGCAACTTTGTTCTATGAGTAAGTTCAATTATGTTAATACCATATTTATATTGTTGTTGTTTTTTTATTCTTTACTACTTAAAAAATATTAAAAAAAATACTAAAAAAATGGTTTGTGTGTTGTCATATTCTGGGATCTACACCTGGTTAATTTTTTGGTCGATAGAGTTGGATCAGAGCTTGTTTTTTCGTGTTGATCATTATTAGTTTGGCGTCCGTACATCTTTCTGATCACTTTTTATTCCTTTTTTTGGCAGATGACCAAAAAAACAGCAATTCTAATTTTTTTTTTATTTTTTACTGTTCACCGTATGAGACAAATATTGTGATATTTATTAATATATTTCTGATCACTTTTTATTCCAATTTTTTGTTGGCAGGTGAAGTGAGTGACTAAAAAACAGCAATTCTGAAATATTTTTTTTGTTTTTATTGTTCACCGTATGAGAAAAATATGGTGATATTTTATTACTTTAGACAGTTATTCAAGTGGCAATACAAGATATATTAATTTTTTGCATGTTTTTAGATTTTTTTTTTTTTACATTTCTGCTTATAGAAAGGGGGGGGGAGTGATTTGAACTTTTTTTATCGTTGTTGTTTTTTTTTTTTTTAAATATTTTTAAAAAATATTAACTGTAATTTTTATTAGACCTCAAGGGGACTTGAATATGTGATCGCCTGATGGCTTATACAATATACTGCAATACTGTAGCAGTCATTGTAAAACTGATAACCTCCTATGAAGCTCGGCCACGGGTTGAGCTTCCTGGAGGTGCAAACATGGCCGACACTTGAACCTTCTGTAGGTCCCCAGCTACCAAGACAATGCCGTCAGAATACCGATATATCTTCACAAGGAGGCGATAAGATGAAGGAAAAGACGCGCCCTGTTTTCAACCGTTTAAATGCCCCTTTCGCAATTATACCAGCATCTAAGGGGTTAAACTACTCAGGTTGAAGCTAGCTCTTGAAAATGTCGAGAGCACATACCGCCTACGTGTACGACAAATCTTGCCAAGGGGTTAAAAATAATGATGAAAATAATAATCATAAGAATCATTAATATTGACATTAACCAGGTGTAATGACCGCTGCGGCCACTAGGTGGCTCATGTATATCATTAGAATACAATGGACATTTCAGTAAGTAAGATAAATGGCCGCAGTTTTGCCTCTTTCTATCAGTATAAATTGGTCACTTATTTTGAAACTCTCGTAAGCAAAATATGGCTAAACACTCTTTTGGGATTAATACTGGCCATTAACAGGAGCCGAACAAAAAGCCTCCGAGCAAGTGGATGTTCTCAACACATCATTTACCAAGACGCGCCTGAGAAATTGCCCGTCTCAAGAAGCAAGGTGACTAATGAGAATGTTTAACAGCAAAAAGTACTACAGATTCCACTGTCATTCACAAAATTGTAAATAATAGGACACTGCCACATGTCATTATTCACCATTTATTTAATTCTTAACCTTAAAATACAAAAAAAAAAAATATTTCAAACTGGGGAAAACTGATAATGATTTCCCATAAGTATACCACTGTAAAGATAATACTGCACTTTTCACTGCTGCCACTAGATGGCACAATAAAGTGTTTACTGCACGTCTGTAAAAAAGTGTTCTGAGTTCCTTTTGGACAGTGATTGGCATAACAGCACACCATGTGGTCAGGTGCAGTATTACAACATATCTTTTTTATTATTATTATTATTACTATTCATCACAAGCTCAACATTCTTTCTTTGGCATCTTTACACAGTCATATTGTTAAATAATAAAATTATATCAGCTTTCAGCGGCCACTAGATGGAAATCTCTAATGATGGGGCTGTCATCTATTCCAATATAAGCTGTAGAAATCTTTTTTTCAATGAGCTCCCCCTAGTGGTGGCTACAGGCAGCCAGAATCTCAATATGACTTAATACACGTAAAATGCTTATATACATGAGGTCAAAATTGTTGGTACCCCTCGTTTAATGAAAGAAAAACCCACAATGGTCATAGAAATAACTTGAATCTGACAAAAGTAATAATAAATTAAAAATCTGTGAAAATGAACAAATTAAAGTCAGTCATTGCTTTTCTGCTTCCACGGAATTAAAAAAAAATTAAACTCATGAAATAAGCCTGGAGAGAAATGATGGTACCCCTGAAAATAATGTGACGAAAGGGATCTGTTAAATCAAGTTGTGTCCATTAATTAGGATCACACTTGTCTACAATCCTGTAATCAGTCAGTGGCCTGTATATAGGGCTGCAGATACTCACTGTGCTGTTTAGTGACATGGTGTGTACCACACTCAACATGGACCAGAGGAAGCAAAGGAAAGAGTTGTCTCAGGAGATTAGAAAGAAAATTATAGACAAGCATGTTAAAGGTAAAGGTTATAAGACCATCTCCAAGCAGCTTGATGTTCCTGTGACTACAGTTGCACATATTATTCAGAAATTTAAGATCCATGGGACTGTAGCCAACCTCCCTGGACGTGGCCGCAGGAGGAAAATTGATGACAAATCAAAGAGATGGATAATACGAATGGTAACAAAAGAGCCCAGGATAACTTCTAAAGAGATTAAAGGTGAACTTCAAGCTCAAGGAACATCAGTGTCAGATCGCACCATCCGTCGTTGTTTGATCGAAAGTGGACTTCATGGGAGACGACCAAGGAGAACACCATTGTTGAAAAAATATCATAAAAAAGCCAGACTGGAATTTGCCAAACTACATGTTGACAAGCCACAAAGCTTCTGGGAGAATTTCCTATGCACAGATGAAACAAAAATGTAAGTTTCTGGCAAGGCACATCAGCTCTATGTTCACAGATGGAAAAATCAAGCATGTCAAGAAAATGACACTGTCCCTACTGTGAAACATGGGGGAGGCTGTTATGTTCTGGGGCTGCTTTGCTGCATCTGGTACAGGTTGTCTTGAATCTGTGCAGGGTACAATGAAATCTCAAGACTATCAAGGGATTCTAGAGAGAAACGTGCTGCCCAGTGTCAGAAAGCTTGGTCTCAGTCGCAGGTCATGGGTCTTGCAACAGGATAATGACCCAGAACACACAGCTAAAAACACCCAAGACTGGCTAAGAGGAAAACATTGGACTATTCTGAAGTGGCTTCTATGAGCCCTGAACTAAATCCTAATGAGCATCTTTGGAAAGAGCTGAAACATGGCGTCTGGAAAAGGCAACCTTCACCCACGAGACAACTGGAGCAGTTTGCTCATGAGGAGTCGGTCAAAATACCTGTCGAGAGGTGCAGAGGTCTCATTGACAGTTACAGGAATCGTCTGATTGCAGTGATTGCCTCAAAAGGTTGTTCCACAAAATATTAAGTTAGGCTGTGTGCCCACTCCGCCTCAGAAACGCTTAAAAAACGCTTGGTAGAAGGCCTGCCATGTTCCCTAATGATAATCCACATGTGCTGTGCACATGCTGCGGAAAATTTCCGCTGCAAATTATCATTGTGGAAAAATCCGCAGCACTACCAATTATTTTGCGTAATCGCTGCATTTTCGCCGCCATTGACTTGCATTGAATCACTTAATATCCGCATCACTACATGTGCACATGCGGATGTGAAGCGATTCAATGTGCGGATGGTACCCGGGTGTGGAGGACAGGAGACTCTCCTCCAGACCCGGCTAACATAGTACCTGTATAAAAAAAAGAATTTAAAATAAAAATAAACATTATACTCACCAGGGACATGCGGATGTGAAGCGTTCTTCACATGCATTTCCACATGCAGGTTGTCAAGCGCTTTCCAAGTGATTTTAACATCACTTGGAAAGTGCTTGACAACTTGGTCACACTATATAAATCCATGCAACCGGCAACCGGCATGCAACCAAGTTAGTTAAAAAAAAGAATAAAAACGGTAAAATATAAAAAACAACATTATACTCACCTTCCGATGGCCCCCGGTCTCCTTAGCGATGCGTCCTGGCTCCCCGGCGGCTCGCGATGGTCTAAAAGGACCTTCCATGACATCATTTAGTCATGTGACGGGTCACGCGACGGCTGGCGTCGGCGGTCGAATGACCTGTCACATGACTAAATTACGTCATGGAAGGTCCTTTTAGACCACCGCGAGAAACCGGGGAGACTGGACACATCGGGTAAGGAGACCGGGGGCCATCGGAAGGTGAGTATAATGTTGTTTTTTTATTTTTTACCATTTTTATTCTTTTTTTTAACTAACTTGGTCACACTATATAAAATCCATGCCGGTTGCCGGTTGCATGGATTTATATAGTGTGGCCAAGTTGTCAAGTACTTTTCCAAGTGATGCTAAAATCGCTTGGAAAGCGCTTGTCAACCCGCATGCGGAAATGCATGTGAAGAGCGCTTCACATCCGCATGTCCCTGGCAGGAAAAACGCATGTACAATCCGCATGTACAATCCGCATGTACAATCCGTATGTACAATCCGCATGTACAATCCGTATGTACAATCCGCATGTACAATCCGCATGTACAATCCGCATGTACAATCTGTATGTACAATCCGCATGTACAATCCGTATGTACAATCCGCATGTACAATCCGCATGTACAATCCGCATGTACAATCCGTATGTACAATCCGCATGTACAATCCGTATGTACAATCCGCATGTACAATCCGCATGTACAATCCGTATGTACAATCCGCATGTACAATCCGTATGTACAATCCGCATGTACAATCCGCATGTACAATCCGCATGTACAATCCGTATGTACAATCCGCATGTACAATCCGTATGTACAATCCGCATGTACAATCCGCATGTACAATCCGCATGTATAATCCGTATGTACAATCCGCATGTACAATCCGCATGTACAATCCAAATGCATTTTTTTCTGCCAGGGAGATGCAGAAACGCTCAGGAACAAATCCGGAGCATTTCTGCATCGTGGGCACATAGCCTTAAGAGTACCATCATTTCTGTCCAGCCCTATTTCATGAGTTTAATTTTTTTTTTAATTCTATGGAAGCAGAAAAGCAATGTCTGACTTTCATTTGTTCATTTTCATAGATTTTTAATTTATTATTACTTTTGTCAGATTCAAGTTATTTCTGTGACCATTGTGGGTTTATCTTTCATTAAACGAGCCGCTTTTATGGATGTGTGGCACCCCAGGGGTCTGGTTTCCACAGTAATAGCAGTATTACGTCTGTGAGCAGGTGGGAGGTCTCCTGGGCAGGAATCCTAAGCATGCCACACCTCCTGCCCAGTCCTGGGAGGGGAAGAACTTCCCCTATATAAACTGGGGCTGAGGCAGGGTTAGAGAGAGGAGTTCCAGACAGAGACGGAGTCTGGTCTGGACACGCAGAAACAGGGACAGATAGACCTCAGGAGCTCTGTAGGAGCCAAGGAGAAGCGCCAGGGGCTGGAGCTGTGCAGAGCTCGCCCTGGGAGAAGGTACTAAAACCGGACACAGGAGTCCGAGGCTGTGGGGACTAAGATATACCCAGCAGCAGAATCCATCCGGCAGGGGATTCCAGGTCCTCTGGCCATAAAAGCCCGGAGGCTCAGTCACAACGAAGGGACCAGCACCGCCATCCCGGAGCGGAGGCTAACAGGAGGCCCCAGGTCACCAGCCATACGGGTGAGCACCACACGGTATACCCAGGGACGTGGGCTACTTGTAACCGCCGAAAGCAGGGTAGCCAGGAAGGGTACAGACTAACGGGAAGGCCTACAACTCCACCTGGCCAGGGGAACTCCGGCTTACTCGCAGACTAACCAGGCCCCAACTACTAGCCAGTACTCCCGGGGGAATTTGCCTTGTACCATCAGTAAAGACCCTGAACTGTACCCTCGCGTCTCCGTGCTTCCTTGTCGCACCATTAGTGCTGGGACATCCACACCATCACTCCCAACATCAACCCCATCCTCTGCCCTGAGGCCATACCCCTCCCGTTGGGGGTTATACCATCCACGCTGCACATCCGTACCACCGGCCTCAGCGGACTGCCCTGCAGCGGCGGCTTCATAGCCGCATTCAACGGGTGGCGTAGTCGGACACTAATACCATCATACCAGTAACTGCCACTTAGTTTGACCACCCTGGGCACGGACCGGGTCACCGCCACACGAAGACTACTACCCCCATCGGATCCGGCTCCGGGTATTCCCCGCGCGGACGCGCGCCGCACTACAGCACTGGCCCAGGGGGCGCGTCAACTTTGGCGTAGTCGGCAGGATTACGTGCCCGCAACCACCGGGTACTGCGTGCCTGAAAAAGAGACTTTTATACTTACCTGTGGTGAAGTTTCCCGCCGTCCGGAGCCGATTCCCGCCATCAGACGCCATCTTGGACCGTTTCCCGCCGTCTTCTGCCTTCTTCCCGCCATCCGCAGCTGCTTCCCGCCTTCGGACGCCATCTTCGGGACGCCGCACGGGAAGAAGAGGGGCGTGGACTCCGAAAGCCCGCGAGAAC
Organism: Phyllobates terribilis; assembly: GCF_046119375.1. Classification (NCBI taxonomy): domain Eukaryota; kingdom Metazoa; phylum Chordata; class Amphibia; order Anura; family Dendrobatidae; genus Phyllobates; species Phyllobates terribilis. The sequence continues at coordinate 57,258,696 of NW_027362762.1, forward strand.
TGAAGAACCGCCTCACGTCCGGACGTTGCGTAAGGTCCTGGAAGGAGCCCAGCAGACGCCGACGTCACAGGAGCGCGACGGAAGGTCCTCAACCCTGACGATCCACTGCGGAGCCGCGGCCTACGGAAGAGGATCATCGCAAGGTAGGCCACGGTCCACTAGGGGGGAGGAGGATGTCGGATACGGAGGAGAGCTTCACCGCCACAGCCGCCGCCAGCGCCACCGCTGCTGCGGTCATGCCTTTCACCATGCCCTATATCCCGGGGGCAGCCTGGCTACCCCAGTACTCAGGGGAGTCACATACCCTAAATGACTTCAGAGAAAGGCTGGATAGCCTCTTCCAGGTGTATCCCCTCACGGAGGCGCAAAAAGTGAGCATCCTGGTGGCCCAATTAATCGGGGCAGCCCAAAGGGAGGTAAAGTCCTGGCCACCTGGGAGGAAGAGGACTGTCAGAGACATACTAACCCGGCTGAAAGACACATTTGACACCCGCACCTCAGCCGAAATAAAACTAAGATTTTATGGGTGCAAACAACGGGCACATGAGAGTATAAGAGACTATGCTCTAAACCTACAAGAGGCCCTGAGAGCCATTAAGCAGGCAGACCCTGACAGCGTGGGAAATGAAGATAAGCTGTTGACTGAACAATTCATTGAGGGTCTACTGTGCAATGCCCACCGAACCCAGTTGCGGGCAATGGCCTTACAGGACCCTGACCTGGACTTTGCACAGTTCAAGGACAGAGCCATCCGGGTGCTCCGAGAACCGGCACCAGGTGGCGCTGTGACCCACAGGCGCCCTGCTATCACTTATCACCAGGAGACGGCGCCCTTGTCTGCAGGGCCTGTGGGAGCTGATGCGCAGGCTTTAAACAGTGACCCGGCTACAGACCTGCACCATCAGGTCCAAGAGCTAACTAAAAGCGTTGCCGCGCTAACCCGAACTGTGCAGTCTTTACAGGTTTCTACTGCAGGGAAGATCGAGCTGGCATCCGGACCGGAGGACATCCCGTGGCGCCGACCAAGGAGGACCCCACCGGCCAGAGGAAGACCCAGCGATCGATACAACGAGGACGGACGACCTATTTGCCGCCGCTGCAATCAACCCGGACATGTGGCAAGGTACTGTCATTTAAACGGGCACAACCTGGGGTAGAGGGCCAACCCCCAGGCATAAGACCATCAGGCCCATCAAACTGGCGTGATAAATACGTAGGGGGACGTCCAATCTTGCCTGTGGTACTGGATGGCATTCTTATGAGTGCCCTACTAGACACTGGGTCACAGGTCACCACCATCCCGTACGTGCTCTTCAAGCAGTACTGGAATGATTCGGACATAACCCGCTACCCAGACGACGACCTGAGTATCATCGCCAGCAATGGTCAGCCCGTGCCGCAGATGGGATTCAAGGAGGTGACCATTAAAATCGGTAAAGTCGAACTAGCGGCACAAGGACTGATTATAGTGGACATCGACCGTCATGAGAGTCACCCTAGAATCACCCTGGGAACCAATGTAATTGAAAATTGTCTTGCAGAGGTGATTCTCATTTTACAGCAGGTTGCCAAGAACGCCAGTTCCGGCCAGCAGCGTGTGCTCCAAAAAGAGATCCGGGCACTGATGAAGCAGCAACAGGTGGAACTATCTGGTGGTGAGATAGGTAGCGTGAGAATGTGTGACCCGTTCCCTATTGCCATGCCCCCAAAAAGTGAGATGATGATTTGGTGCCGGTCAGCTATTGGTCTAAGAGGTAGAGACTACCAAGCAATGGTAGAACCCGTCTACTCAGACAGTAGGCCCACCATTTTGACAGCACGGGGGGTGGTCGATGTACGCCATGGGAGGGTGCCTGTTCGCATCATAAATATCGGTGAGAGAGAAGTACACCTGCCCCGGTATGCCACGCTAGCTAAATTGTTCACCATAAACCAGAATTCTGTACAGGCCGTGGAACCCTTGCCTCCATCTCAACCAGAGGAAGGTAACGGCTCTAAGAAACCAATGGAGGACTGGTGTCAGCAACTACATCTGGGTACTGACTCCACTCCCTCACACCAGAAACAAGGAGTCTATCGGGTGGTTCAAGAGTACGAGAGAGTGTTTAGTAAACACCCGCTAGACTTCGGGCGAGTAAAGGGGGTAGAACATCACATCCCAACGGGAGACCATCCTCCCATAAAGGAGAGATACCGACCCGTACCCCCGGCACACTACCAACACGCCAAGGGGATGCTTAGAGACATGAAGGAGGCTGGGGTAATCAGGGACAGCTGTAGCCCCTGGGCAGCTCCACTAGTCTTAGTGAAAAAGAAAGACAACACCATGAGAATGTGTGTAGACTACAGGAAGGTCAACCGTATCACACACAAAGATGCGTACCCGTTACCAAGGATAGAAGAGTCCTTAGCTGCATTAAAATCTGCTAACTTCTTCTCTACTTTGGATCTCACTAGCGGGTACTGGCAGGTTCCTGTAGCAGAGGCGGACCGGGAGAAGACCGCATTCACCACCCCGATGGGTCTCAGTGAATTTAACTGCATGCCGTTCGGGCTCTGCAACGCACCAGGAACCTTCCAACGGTTGATGGAATGCTGTCTGGGACACCGGAACTTCGAGACGGTCCTGTTATACCTGGACGATGTCATCGTCTATTCCAAGACCTACGAGGACCACCTGAAACACCTGGCAGAAGTGTTCGAAGCTCTGGCAAACTACGGCCTAAAGGTGAAACCCTCCAAGTGTCACCTCCTGAAACCAAAGGTGCAATACCTGGGACACGTGGTGAGTGCTGACGGAGTGGCTCCTGACCCTGATAAGATCACCGTGATTAAGGACTGGCCAAGACCCTCCAGCATAAAGGAAGTGCGGCAGTTCCTCGGGTTGGTAGGCTACTACCGAAGATTCATTCCCAGTTTCACCAAAATGGCAGCCCCTATGCAGGACCTCCTGATAGGTCAATCTCGAAAAGCCAAAAACCAGAAGCCGCTCTTCAGGTGGGAAAAGCTGGAAGAGGAGTCCTTTTGCCAGCTGAAGATGGCCCTCACGGGGGATGAAATCCTGGCATATCCAGACTACAGCCAGCCCTTTATCCTCCACACGGACGCAAGCAACATCGGGCTAGGAGCCGTGCTGTCCCAGATCCAGCAAGGAAAAGAACGGGTAATCGCTTACGCTAGCCGAAAGCTACGACCCACCGAGAGGAACCCTGAGATTTATAGCTCATTCAAGCTGGAGTTCCTGGCAGTAGTGTGGGCAGTGACCGAACGTTTCAAGCATTACCTTGCCTCCTCCAAATTCATCGTGTACACGGATAACAACCCGTTGACACACCTGGACACTGCAAGGCTCGGTGCTCTGGAACAGAGATGGATGGCTCGCCTGTCCAACTTTGAATTCACCATCAAATACCGGGCAGGACGCTCCAATGCCAACGCGGATGCCCTGTCTAGAATGTCGAACTTACCGGACGTAGGGGAAGATCCAGAAGATCTGGAAGAAGTTGAGCTCCCTGCGTTCCACCGTCATGGGATTACCCTGTATTCCCACCGTGTGAAGGGCAGGCGCTCCGCGACGTTCAATCCCTTGCCCCACTACAACTGGGCGGAGACGCAAGACAGTGATCCCGCAGTCCGTCTGGTGAAGGAAATGCTGACCCAAGCCGATGCCAGTCTGGACCCAGACGCCCCAGAGGAGACTAAGCAACTGTGGAAGGAGAAAAGTAGGCTGTTCCTCTACAGGGAGAAGTTGTGCCGGAGAATGGTTAACTCTCGAACACATGAGTTGACCTGGCAGGTAGTGGTCCCCAGACGAGACGCGGCTATGATTCTGGAGGCGTACCACAACGGAGCAGGACATTTCGGGTGGAAGAAGCTGGAGTTCTTGTTGCGTGAACGGTTCTACTGGGTAGGCATGAGAGGAGCCATCGAGAGGTGGTGCAGAGACTGTGGACCGTGCCACCTAAGAAGGAAGGACCGTGCCAGCCAGAAGACTCCCTTGCAGCCCATCATCACCCGACAGCCACTGGAACTGGTAGCCCTGGACCATGTGAAACTGGCTCCAAGCAGATCTGGGTATGTCTACGCCCTCACAATCGTAGATCATTACTCCCGGTTCCTGGTGGTGGTCCCGGTCAAGGACTTAACGGCTCAAACAGCAGCTAGAGCCTTCCAGCAGCACTTCTGCCGTCCACACGGGTACCCGGACCAAGTGCTGACAGACCAAGGGCCAGCCTTCGAAGCGGAAGTCTTCCAGGAGTTCTGCAACCTGTATGGCTGCACGAAGATAAGAACAACGCCCTATCACCCTCAAACCAATGGACTCTGCGAGAAGATGAACCAGGTGGTGATAGACCTCCTGAAAGCATTGCCCCTGGAAGAACGCAGTATGTGGCCTGAGAAGCTGCCTGATCTGGTGGACCTATACAACCACATCCCTGTAGGTTCTACCAACTGTACCCCGGCTTACCTAATGAGAGCGAGACCTGGTAAGCTGCCTATCGACCTGGATATGGGAGTCCTGACGCCCGAGGACACCTCGCCAGAGGCAGACTGGGATACAGAACGGCAGCAGCAGTATCGGAAAGTACAGGAGAGCGTCGAGCGAAGTCTGTCTCAAGCTAGAGAAAGGCAAGAGAGGGCTTATAATCAGTATGCTCCCGCTGTTCCCCTGGTACCTGGAGAGCAGGTCTTGAAGAGGAAAAGACGGCTCCACAAGTTGGACGACCAGTGGGAGAAGGACCCGTACACCGTACTGCCATCAAGCCATGAGAACCCAAAGATTTGCGTGATCAGTAAGGATGGAGGAGAAACCACAGCCGTTGTCTCCAGAGACCACCTGAAGAAGTGTCCCGAGCAGCTGCAAAACCCTGAAGAAGATCAAGAAAACCCTCGACCCGCAGAGGAAAGGGAAGAAATGATCAGGACTGTACTCGGAGACTTCCCCCGGTCTTGGACACAAGTAAACGGTGCTGTCGTGGTACCCGTCCTCACCTTTCTCCAGCCAGCCCCGCAAGTGCCTACAGAAGAACCAGTAGAGCTGGAAGAGCAGCCGGCCCAAGAGGCAGAAGAGTCCACACCAGCAGTACAGGAGGATCAACCCTCTGCTAGTAGTGAGCCTGCCGTGCCCCTAGTGAGCCAAAGAGTGCGCAGAAAGCTGCCCAGCCTGCCCATAACACCTCCTACACCCTGTAGTGCAGGACCAGTTAGTGAGCTCCGTAGGTCCACTAGGGTTACCAGAGGCCAGATGCCCGTACGTTGGAGAATCTAAGTTGGCTAGTTGCTTTAACTATTTTATGGTTACCTGTTTTGTTGTAGCCGTTGCTAATTATGTTTTTCAGTTGCAGATTTCTTTATATGGACTGACAGGTTATGGACAGTGAGCAACCGGAACTCTGTTGTAAATATGTTTGGAGCCTAACCCAGGAATGGACTACAGACTGTTAAAGACTCGGGGCAGGACAGACCCCTACCTGGTTACGGCTCCCTGTTCTTTGGTGAAATGGACACCCTTATTGCTTTCCGGTTACGGACACGCCGTGACCATCTCATGTATTTAATTGTTATTGTTTATACCCTGTTATGTTTTCAAAAATATGTTTAGTCCGGGAGTACTAAATTTCACTAGGGGGGAATGTGGCACCCCAGGGTTCTGGTTTCCACAGTAATAGCAGTATTACGTCTGTGAGCAGGTGGGAGGTCTCCTGGGCAGGAATCCTAAGCATGCCACACCTCCTGCCCAGTCCTGGGAGGGGAAGAACTTCCCCTATATAAACTGGGGCTGAGGCAGGGTTAGAGAGAGGAGTTCCAGACAGAGACGGAGTCTGGTCTGGACACGCAGAAACAGGGACAGATAGACATCAGGAGCTCTGTAGGAGCCAAGGAGAAGCGCCAGGGGCTGGAGCTGTGCAGAGCTCGCCCTGGGAGAAGGTACTAAAACCGGACACAGGAGTCCGAGGCTGTGGGGACTAAGATATACCCAGCAGCAGAATCCATCCGGCAGGGGATTCCAGGTCCTCTGGCCATAAAAGCCCGGAGGCTCAGTCACAACGAAGGGACCAGCACCGCCATCCCGGAGCGGAGGCTAACAGGAGGCCCCAGGTCACCAGCCATACGGGTGAGCACCACACGGTATACCCAGGGACGTAGGCTACTTGTAACCGCCGAAAGCAGGGTAGCCAGGAAGGGTACAGACTAACGGGAAGGCCTACAACTCCACCTGGCCAGGGGAACTCCGGCTTACTCGCAGACTAACCAGGCCCCAACTACTAGCCAGTACTCCCGGGGGAATTTGCCTTGTACCATCAGTAAAGACCCTGAACTGTACCCTCGCGTCTCCGTGCTTCCTTGTCGCACCATTAGTGCTGGGACATCCACACCATCACTCCCAACATCAACCCCATCCTCTGCCCTGAGGCCATACCCCTCCCGTTGGGGGTTATACCATCCACGCTGCACATCCGTACCACCGGCCTCAGCGGACTGCCCTGCAGCGGCGGCTTCATAGCCGCATTCAACGGGTGGCGTAGTCGGACACTAATACCATCATACCAGTAACTGCCACTTAGTTTGACCACCCTGGGCACGGACCGGGTCACCGCCACACGAAGACTACTACCCCCATCGGATCCGGCTCCGGGTATTCCCCGCGCGGACGCGCGCCGCACTACAGCACTGGCCCAGGGGGCGCGTCAGATGCGTACAGCTGAGTTAGGAAGGTGTATAATTCCTCAGGTCTGTGTACTAATGCTTACATTTATAAGATCTAGTCTTACATTATAGTCCACTAATTCACCAGCGGTGGTCCTAAAAGTTGTAGTTGTCAACATAATGGCATTCTATGGAGTTGTCCTTAGACGGTCCTTGTGCTTTCAGACAATCTGATCTCATGCGATATATAATTTGATAAATAGACAATCTGGAAATCACTTTATCTATAAATCATGTTTTACCATTGATAAAATATCTATTTAAAATGCTGGCAACTAGGAGTCTCACTTGCACGTAACTTACAGTCCTGGTCTTTGTCTCTCTACAGGAAGTGGGGGTGGTTCTTTGTCTATAAAGGAAGTGGATATAAGAAGGGGTGGGGGAATTTTTTCATTACTGGAAGTGGGCAACTCTTTGTCTCTCTATAGGAAGTGGATAAAAGTCTTCATCGCTGTACCGGAAACAAATATAGGAAGTAAGGTCATATCTTTGTTTCACTACAGCAAATGAGCAGGTCTCAGTTCAGGAAATGGGGATGGATCTTTGTCTCAATAGGAAGTGTAGGTCTTTGTTTCTACACAGGAAGTGGGGGCGGGTCTTTGTCTCTCTACAGGAAGTGGGGGTGGGTCTTTGTCTCTCTACAGGAAGTAGGGGTGGGTCTTTGTCTCTCTACAGGAAGTGGGGGTGGGTCTTTGTCTCTCTACAGGAAGTGAGTGCAGGTCTTTGTCTCTACAGGAAGTGGGGCAGGTCTTTGTCTCTCTACAGGAAGTGGGGCAGGTCTTTGTCTCTCTACAGGAAGTGGGGGCGGGTCTTTGTCTCTCTACAGGAAGTGGGGGTGGGTCTTTGTCTCTCTACAGGAAGTAGGGGTGGGTCTTTGTCTCTCTACAGGAAGTGGGGGTGGGTCTTTGTCTCTCTACAGGAAGTGAGTGCAGGTCTTTGTCTCTACAGGAAGTGGGGCAGGTCTTTGTCTCTCTACAGGAAGTGGGGCAGGTCTTTGTCTCTCTACAGGAAGTGGGGGCGGGTCTTTTGTCTCTACAGGAAGTGAGGGCATGTCTTTGTCTCTACAGGAAGTGGGGCAGGTCTTTGTCTCTCTACAGGAAGTGGGGTCAGGTCTTTGTCTCTACAGGAAGTGGGGGCAGGTCTTTGTCTCTCTACAGGAAATGGGGCGGGTCTTTGTCTCTCCACAGGAAGTGAGGGAATACAGGAAATGGGGCGGGTCTTTGTCTCTCCACAGGAAGTGAGGGAAGGTCTTTGTCTCTCTACAAGAAGTGGGGGGGGGGTCTTTATCTCTCTAAAAGAAATGGGGGAAAGTTTTTGTCTGTTTGCTCCTTCTCTCCTGTCTGACAGATTGCATGCCCTGCTTATAGAAAGACAGGCATTCAGTTTAGTGCAGGCAACTAATTCGACAATGGCAGGTGCAATGCATGCTGGGCAAAAAAAAGTTCAAACACATATAGTGCTGGCAGAAAGCTTATGAACTCAAAAAGAGTGAATGGCATGTTACAGAACATGAGAATCAGGACAGTTCATACACTGGTATGTGTCACAAAAGCAATTTTATTTTGTTCTGGGTAATGATAGCAACAAGTCCATTCTTGTCTACAGGTTTTGTGTAAAAGGACAAAGTCTAAATAATGTCCTCATCCCATAACACCAAAGCTATAAATTTATAGTTGATGCCAGAGAGAGCATGGATGACGTAAAGAAGGACGATGACGGGACGTCTCCTGGGCACCATAAAGAGCGTACAGTCTGAATTATGTGACCGCCATCCACACCGGTGTACGAGAGCTGATCAGAGGAAACATAAACCACAAACAGAACTGTCATAGGAAGAGCAAGAACGAGACCAAAGAGCAAACGCCGGAATTCAGATCAGTGACTCACGGAACAGATGGAAATAGGTCTAATAAAAAGATAGAAGAAAGAAAATAGAACGAAAGAAAAAAGATGAGATAGATAGTTATGAGATAAATGGATATTTATTTTATTATGGGTACGGATTAGAAATGGCATCCAATTATTCTCTACCAGCCAACAAGATAACTATAGATAACAGTAATACATATTTTTCAGTCTAGGTGGAACTACTCTTTAAAATCAATACAATATAGCACATGCAGTACACATGCTGTGCCAGCAGGGGGTGCAAGAAATGGAAAAAAAATGACACGTTCCATATGCAGCTTTGGATGTGTGTAGAGAAAATGTCAAGTGTAAAAAAAAAAAAGCAGCACTGCAACTTTTGTTTTTGCATCTCACGATGATCCAGAGAATTGACCACAAATTACCAGTTTTTATGATTCTCAATTCTGATGCAGAGATTATCCCAGATTATTCCATGAATGAATTAAGAATAGAAGTTTCTCTCTGGACTTCCCTGCGTCATAACAAACTGTGTCCATGAACGTCAGACCCGCAGGACGCTCCGCTTCTGTCTCGCCAATGTTCCTTCCAGGGTCAAGCAGCTAAAAATATTCCCCACGACTGCGGCTCTGATGCTCCGGAGCTGTCAGCCACTTCATGGAGTAGATAAATGCTTAATGCCGCATAATGCTAATCACCCGTCTATGCTCCTTGGTTACATTTACCTCCAAATTTAGATTCCGACTGATAAGAATAATGTTCTGCTCCCTGGGGGAACCTCAAATGCGAGCTATCAATTAAGAAGTAAAGAAGTAAAGCTTCCCTGGATGTTAATCACATTCATAGAGTCACATTAATGATATCAAGGCACATTGACACTATGTGTTAGACCTTGAAAGAAAAGGTTGTAAATTATAATGCAAATGTGATCAAAAGAATAATGACTAAAATACAATATATTACAATACAGCCTAGTAAACACTACATAGTGTGAGGCAGTGACCGGGATCGTATACGAGGGACGTTATATATCCCCCAGAATGTGCACAGAGACCTATTAAATCCATTGGAGTGCATTGCAGTCACAAACTCACCTGCAGCTGCAATGCAGGAATGAAGGTGAGCATTGACCTGGTCAGGCTATCTGGCTAAGACAGATTAAGTAAAACCTGGCAGGGCCTTCATTTCTTGGAGGAGGTCACAGGAGGCAGTGAGGCGGCCTCCTCCCTCCAACCCGGGTTTTCCAGTGGCTCTTACCACAGGTCCTTTAAAACCCTGCACTAAGGATTAGTGTTGTTCTATGTTGGAACCTGCTAGGAGGATAGCAGGAAAGCTCAGCAGGACTGTGTGTGGCTGAACCACCGCCTGGGAAGACTCTGCACCCGTCAGGCCTGAGATATAAAACATGTGGTGGGGGTGGTAAAAACTCTTCCCTATGGGACTGTGTTGGGAAGAGACTTGCCCCTGTTCTGGACTCTGGAAAAACAAAATCCACTCTCCCCCGGTAAAATGTATTACAGGCGCTGCGCCTGACGAACCCGAGTCAGGGGTACCTGCCGTAGAGGTGTCCAACCTAGGGACAGAGTGTGACCCCGATAGGTTTCCCCTAGAGGTGCTGGCAGGAGAGGTCGAGGAGACTCCATCGATCCCCAAGTTGGAAGTGTCCCGGGACATGTTTGGGATGGCTCAGCTACAAGATCCCACCCTGACTCGGGCGTGGGAAAGGGTGGTAGAGGTAAATGGCGTAGCTCAACAGCCCAGTGCAAATACTGTATTTCCACGCATGGTAGTCAATGGTGAGTTGCTCTATAGGGTAGACAAAATCAGGGACGAGGTAGTGGAACAGTTAGTGGTACCTCAGTCGTACCGTCGGGCGGTTCTGGAGTTGGCACACACACACACCTGCTGGGTGGACACTTAGGGGTTAAAAAGACACAAGAGCGTATGTAGCAGCGGTTCTTTTGGCCGGGGATTTACGAGGAGGTCCAAAAGTACTGCGAATCCTGCCCCGAATGTCAGTTGACTACACCCACCGCAAGTTTCCGTAGCCCATTGGTACCCCTGCCAGTGATAGAGGTACCTTTTGAACGGATTGCAATGGACTTGGTAGGGCCCATTGTAAAATCCGCTCGTGACCACCAACATATACTGGTGGTCGTCGACTATGCCACCCGGTACCCGGAGGCTATACCGCTACGCCACACCTCGGCAAAACTGATTGCACAGGAGCTGTTTGCCATGTTCTGTTGCCTTGGACTACCTAAGGAGATCCTGACGGATCAGGGGACCCCTTTTATGTCCAAAGTGACAAGGGAACTGTGTAAACTGCTAAAAATTAAACAATTGCGCACCTCGGTGTACCACCCTCAAACCGACAGGCTAGTAGAACGGTTCAATAAAACCCTCAAGTCCATGTTAAAAAAGGTGGTTTCTAAGGACGGAAGGGATTGGGACATGTAAATACCCTATTTGATGTTTGCCGTCCATGAGGTACCCCAGGCTTCCACAGGGCTCTCTCCCTTTGAGTTATTGTACGGCAGACACCCTAGGGGTCGGTTGGACGTAGCCAAAGAGACGTGGGAACAACAGTCGACTCCACATAGGAGTATAATTGAACACGTGGCTAGTATGCAGGACCGGATCGTGGCGGTCATGCCCATCGTGAAAGAACATCTGTTAGATGCCCAAGCAGCCCAGAGGCGCACATATAATAAAAGAGCCACGGTCAGGTCTTTTAACAAGGGTGATCGGGTGTTAGTACTGGTACCCACAGCCGAGCGTAAGCTCATGGCCAAGTGGCAAGGGTCATATGAGGATCGAGAAAAGGTGGGGGAGGTAAATTACCGGGTGTATCAGCCCGGAAGGAGGAAACCTGAGCAGCTTTGCCATGTAAACCTGCTAAAACCTTGGAAAGATCGAGAGTGTTTAGTTACAGACGTCACTCCGGGCACATCGCCAGAGAGTTCTCTATCTTCAGCCAGGGATGCGTCCGGAGAGGTCAGGATAAGTGATGCTCTCACTAAACAGCAGCGATGGGAGGCTCGCTCAATGGTGCAGCAGAATACCAACGTGTTCTCAGAGCTACCGGGTAGGACTACAGTTCTTCAACATGACATTATCACCGAACCGGGGGTAAGGGTGCGAATGAGACCGGAGGCAAGCCATCACGGCTGAGGTAAAACAAATGCTCCAGTTAGGCGTCATCGAGGAATCACGGAGTGAGTGGGCTAGCCCCATCGTACTGATTCCGAAACCAGACGGATCGTTACGCTTCTGTTTTCCGAAAACTAAATGAAGTGTCGAAGTTTGACTTTTATCCGATGCCCAGGGTGGACGAGCTGATTGAGAGACTGGGGCAGGCCCAGTACTTTACCACGCTCGATCTCACCAAGGGTTACTGGCTGGTACCTCTCACAGAATCGGCGAAGGAAAAGACCGCCTTCGTAACTCCAGAGGGTCTATATCACTATGTGGTTTTACCTTTTGGGTTACATGGGGCCCCGGCTACATTCCAGAGGTTGATGGACATAGTGCTCAAGCCTCATCAGGAGTACGCGTCCACGTATCTAGATGATATTATCATCTTTAGCACCGACTGGCATAAGCACCTATCACAGGTACAAGCGGTGCTGGATTCTCTCAGAGTTGCGGGGTTAACGGCAAACCCCAAAAAATGTGCGATAGGGCTAGAGGAAGCCCGATATTTGGTGTATGTGATTGGCCGAGGAGTTATCAAGCCCCAAATCAATAAGATTGAGGCCATAAAAAACTGGCCTAAACTGTCAAGTACAAAGCAGTTGAGGGCGTTCCTTGGCATCCTTGGGTATTACCGTCGGTTTATACCTAATTTTGCTGGGAGAACGGCGGCCCTGACCGATCTCTTGAAAGGAAAAAAATTGGTAATGGTTCGGTGGAACCCTCAGGCAGAAGAAGCCTTTCAGTCCATGAAGTTGGCCCTGTGTGGACAGCCGATCCTCATCAGTGCCAACTTCAAGGAAACCTTCATTGTACAGACAGATGCCTCGGAGGTAGGTCTAGGGGCGGTATTGTCACAAAAAGTGAATGGTGAAGAGCACCCGGTCACCTACTTGAGTAGAAAACTTGTCCCGGCAGAGAAAAACTATAGTGTGGTAGAGAAAGAGTGTTTGGCTATTAAGTGGGCCTTGGAATCGCTACGTTATTATTTATTCGGGCGTCAGTTCCGCTTGGTGACGGACCACTCACCCTTGGGATGGATGAGGAATGCCAAGGATAGGAATGCGCGAGTCACCAGGTGGTTCCGATCACTGCAAAATTTCAGTTTCTCTGTAGAACATCGCCCTGGGAAGTTGCAAGCAAACGCGGATGCCCTGTCCCGGCACCCTGTATGGTGGCAAATGTTCAAGCCCACAAGTTTGAACACAGGGTGGGGGGGATATGTGAGGCAGTGACTGGGATCGTATATGAGGGACGGTATATATCCCCCAGAATGTGTACAGAGACCTATTAAATCCATTGGAGTGCATTGCAGTCACAAACTCACCTGTGGCTGCAATGCAGGAATGAAGGTGAGCATTGACCTGGTCAGGCTATCTGGCTAAGGAAGATTAGTAAAACCCGGCAGGGCCTTCATTTCTTGGAGGAGGTCACAGGAGGCAGTGGGGCGGCCTCCTCCCTCCAACCCAGGTTTTCCAGTGGCTTTTGCCCCAGGTCCTTTAAAATCCCTGCACTAAGGATTAGTGGTGTTCTATGTTGGAACCTGCTAGGAGGATAGCAGGAAAGCTCAGCAGGATTGAGTGTGGCTGAACCACCGCCTGGGAAGCCTCTGCACCTGTCAGGCTCTGAGCGGCCCGGCGCGGCCATTGCCCACGGCAACTGTTGTTGTGGACTTGTGTTAACCCGGCTGCGAACCAGAGGACGGTCCTGTTTACCCATGAGTTGCTGAATAAAGCTGTTTATGTTGGACTTGCTTGTGTTACTGCACGGTGTGAACACCGCCGCCTTACAATAGATACATCCTGTATTATACTTCAGAGCTGCACTCACTATTCTGCTGGTACTGTCATTGTGTACATACATTACATTACTGATCCTGAGTTACATCCTGTATTATACACCAGAGCTGCACTCACTATTCTGCTGATGCAGTCACTGTGTACATACATTACATTACTGATCCTGTACTGATCCTAAGTTACATCCTGTATTATACTCCAGAGCTGTACTCACTACTCTGCTGGTGCAGTTACTGTGTACATACATTACATTACTGATCCTGTACTGATCCTGAGTTACATCCTGTATTATACCACAGAGCTGCACTCACTATTCTGCTGGTGCAGTCACTGTGTACATACATTACATTACTGATCCTGAGTTACATCCTGTATTATACACCAGAGCTGCACTCACTATTCTGCTGATGCAGTCACTGTGTACATACATTACATTACTGATCCTGTACTGATCCTAAGTTACATCCTGTATTATACTCCAGAGCTGTACTCACTACTCTGCTGGTGCAGTTACTGTGTACATACATTACATTACTGATCCTGTACTGATCCTGAGTTACATCCTGTATTATACCACAGAGCTGCACTCACTATTCTGCTGGTGCAGTCACTGTGTACATACATTACATTATTGATCCTGTACTGATCCTGAGTTACATCCTGTATTATACTTCAGAGCTGCACTCACTATTCTGCTGGTGCAATCACTGTGTACATACATTACATTATTGATCCTGTACTGATCCTGAGTTACATCCTGTATTATACCACAGAGCTGCACTCACTGTTCTGCTGGTGCAGTCACTGTGTACATACATTACATTACTGATTCTGAGTTATATCCTGTATTATTCTCCAGAGCTGCACTCACTATTCTGCTGGTGCAGTCACTGTGTACATACATTACATTACTGATCCTGTACTGATTCTGAGTTACATCCTGTATTATTCTCCAGAGCTGCACTCACTATTCTGCCGGTGCAGTCACTGTGTACCTACATTACATTACTGATCCTGTACCGATCCTGAGTTCAATCCGGTATTATACTCCAGAGCTGCACTCATTATTCTGAAGAGCTGCAGAACAGGGACATTATTATTGGAAGAATCCCAGGATGGGGCACATTATACCAGGATGGGGGACATATATTACTGTAAGGGGCCCAGGATAGGGTCATTATACCAAGAAGGGGCCAAGGATGGAGGACATTATACCAGGAAAGGGAGACATTATACCAGGAAGGGGCCAAGGATGGAGACATTATACCAGGAAGGAGCCCAGGATGGAGACATTATACCAGAAAAGTGAGACATTATATCAGGAAAGGGTCCAGGATGGAGGACATTATACCAGGATGTGGGACATTATTACTAGAAGGGGCTCAGGATGGAGACATTATACCAGGAAAGGGAGACATTATATCAGGAAGGGGCCAAGGATGGAGGACATTATACCAGGAAGGGGCTCAGGATGGAGACATTATACCAGGAAAGGAAAACATTATACCAAGAAGGAGCTAAGGATGGAGGACATTATACCAGGAAATAGAGACATTATACCAGGAAAGTGCCCAGGATGGAGGACATTATACCATGAGAGGGAGACATTATATCAGGAAGGGTCCCAGGATGGAGGACATTATTCCCTGAAAGGAAGACATTATACTGGGAAGGGGCCAAGGATGCCAGACATTGTAGTAGGAAAAGGAGACATTATAACAGGAAAGGGCCCAGGATGGAGGACATTATACCTGGAAGGGGCCCAGGATGGAGGACATGTATACCAGGAAGGGGCCGAGGATGGAGGACATTATACCAGGAGAGTGACACATTATACTAGGAAGGGCCCAGGATGGAGACATTATACCAGGATGTGGGACATTATTATGGAGGACATTATTATAGGATGGGGAAGATTGTTACATGAGAGGGTGAACACATATGTCTTCACAGGATTTGGAACGCCCATCTGACCATAGTACTGGTGGGGGCCCAGGTCTAAATTTTGCACCGGTGCCCGTCGGACTCTAGTTACGCCACTGGCTACGACTTTCCTGACTGCTGTATGACAATAGACTGCGTGAGAGATCTGCGTTTGCTCTTTTAACTCCTACAATGCTAGATAAGTATAACAATAACCCCCCTTATGGAAGGCTAAAGATATCTAATGACCGGTCAGCACTGCCAACTCCGCTCTTTCCAAAGACCAGATGTCGATGATTAAATCTTTAGATAATTGTCAAAAAATGAACAAAACCTCTTAATCCTGTTTATTATCATTGTAGGGAACCGACGAGTGGGTGTTTCATTTCCATATGCCAAGATGTCCACCCTGCCGTCTAATCAGCACTTCTCATGTATGATATTGGGTAGTTGAGCTGACCCGTTCTCAGCCAAGTTACTGTATTTACTTCCCTTTTACAGATCCCATACGCGTTGCAGAGCTTAGGCTAATTGCTCCACTTAATGCACAAAAGTCTCCGTTCCAGTCCGCGCTATCGATCTTGTGAGCTATCGTGTTTGGGGCGACTTATAACACAATTCCCACCGTAGCTTGTGGCTCTTTACATCCACATCTGCTGCAATGGTGTTCGTATAAAGCGTTTCGTAGCAACTAGAGACCTTCGGAGCCTCCTTCTATTCATAGCGCACTATCGAGGCTCATCGGATAAAGCCGTTACAACAATGACCTATATAATCTCACACATTCACTCACTCGTGAGCGTTCCCGACTGAAAGAAGGTCAGGAAAGTGCAGCTCATGGTCAATCCCACATAATAGCAGGCTAAATGCAGTAATGAAAAAAAGAAAAGAAATAAACCGCACATACAGCTCTGCTACATCAGATTAACTCTTTGGATTAAGGCTTCGTTCCATAAAATCGTACACATTCACTCGCTCATGAGCGTTCCCGACTGAAAGAAGGTCAGGAAAGTGCAGCTCATGGTCAATCCCAAATAATAGCAGGCTAAATGCAGTAACGAAAAAAAAAGAATAAACCGCACATACAGCCCTGCTACATCAGATTAGCTCTTTGGATTAAGGCTTCGTTCCATATAATCTCACACATTCACTCACTCGTGAGCGTTCCCGACTGAAAGAAGGTCAGGAAAGTGCAGCTCGTGGTCAATCCCACGTAATAGCAGGATACATGCAGTAACGAAAAAAAAAAAGAATAAACCACACATACAGCTCTGCTACATCAGATTAACTCTTTGTATTTAAACTTCATTCCTTCTACACCATGTTTGGGGGTAAAAATGTTTCCAATAAGCGACTTTTTAATTGCGCTTTATTATTACTATTATTTATTTATCTAATTTGCGCCAGTTTTATGGTAACTTTACTCATTTTCGTTCCCCCCCCCCCACACCATTACGGGCGTAGTTTTGTTTCTGAAGATGTTTTAATTTATTTCATCAATTGCGACTTTTCAAAAAAGTCTCAACATTTTTTGCACGATTGCACTCCAGGACCCGAGTAGAGTACAGAATCTGTCGACTTTATTTTGCGCGGTTGAAAACTAACGTTTCAACACTTTAAAGAATCGATTGACTTTTTGCCCTAGAAAGGCGCAAAAAAAAGTAAAAATGAAAAAAAATATATACTTAATTTTGCAGAAATTTCACTTTGGCGCAAAAAGCAACAACGAATCCCGCAACACAAAAAAATAAAATTCACTTAAAAAAACACAAGCAAACGTTGAAGCAGTTTGTAAAGTGTAGAATTTTCTGCAAAAAAATTATTGCTTTAGGCTATATATATTTTTTTTAAACTTTTTTATTTTTACTGGTCAAAATTGTTTACTGGTCGGTGGGTCCAACACAGTACGACACTTCGTATTATTTTTCAACTTGTGCTGTATACACTGGGAGTAGGGTCCAAGAGTAATTTTTTCATCATCTGGCTAGCTCAGGATCACACCATTGGCATTCAGTGATGAAGACACTTCAGCTTCACCTCCCTCCTCCCTCTCTTAGCACAGCAATCGCAGCACATCACAGAGCATGCCCACTACACTCTCCCATAATAGCCAATAGGTTATGTGTACAGTTATAGGATTGCTGGTACAGCAGCCCAGTCCTCTGGCTGTCAGAACATGTTGGGAGCTGTAGTTATATGACATCTGATTAGCAACAGACTTAAAAATTACCCCCTTGCTTCTTTTCTACCTATATAAGGGAGAAATTGACATAAATATGGTGCATAGTCATGATTTGACACTGGTTTCTTGGACTCACTCTCCAATTATTTTTTCACATGGCTCAACATATGTCATAAGATGTTTGGCACCACAGGGGCAGCTTAAAAAAAACAACACGATTTTGCAACATGTTGTCACGAGATGTTTATGCTGCAAGTGTATATGTGGCCACCCAGTGGTAATAATGTGTATTGCAGCCTGTTGAGAGTTGCTAAAATGTATTGATAATGTATTGTATTGAATTAGATTCTCGAAAAAGTAACATATATATATATATATATAGAGGTGACATATACCTCCCCCACAGGACCCATGATGGGTCAAGCCTGCAGTGTGCATAGCTCTGGTGCACCTCCCTGGGCTCTACACCTTCGGCTTTATATAGAGAATAGACCAATGCGTTCACCTCACTTGACGCCAACTTTAGATAATGACGGCCCCGAGTTCTATTTCCACATTGACTCCTCTGAATTACTGATGATCAGCTCAGATAAGGTCGATGATTTTACCGCTAGTTCGATTACTTTATTTGTAACCGTTCTCATCTTATTGACAAATCTTGGGTTTCCGACAGCCGCGCGGCAAACCATAATAGCATCCACTATAAAAAAGATGTTATCTCTTAATGTCTTCTTCAGTTATTGCTTCCATCTTGATGCTCTTTCCTTCTAACTTCAGAACAATGAGCACTTCTTTACAGTTATTGGTTTTTATGTTCAGACTTTTTTTTTGTGAAGCAGAAAAATATCACAGAGTTGTACATTAATCAACAAAATGGATGATGGGGGGGGGGGTTTCTCCTTAGCTTAAAGAGACAGAAAAATAGGATTTAGATATGTGCAACTGTCCAGAGGGATTTAGTTACGTGATTTGTTGGATAGGATTCAGCTACTTCTTGCTGATTGACATTGTGCTGTGACTTCCTACTGAGAGAGGGGGAGAGAGAGCTGCTTAAGTCACAATTCTGTCTGACCTCTGCAACTGACCTTGGCTAGATTGACCATATTTACTTACTCCTAGAGGTGCAATACAATGTTTCCAGTTCCTAAAGCAAAATCTAATATGGTTCTCATGATCCTTTTGTTTTATAAAGTGACGGAGGGGGCGGGAATAAATCCTCCATAGGCGGATACATTTGGTTACCTAATCTGTGGGTGTTTATTTAAATTAAACAGACAGAAAAATAGGTGTCAGTTATATGTAACCCATTGGTCAGAGAGAATTGGTTACATTATTTTCTGGGTATGATTCAGCTATTGTGCTGTGACTTCCTACTGAGAAAGGGGGGAGAAAGAGCGGCTTTAGTCACAATTCCAACCTCAGGATTCCAGTTTTGCCAAACCTCTGCAACTGACATTGGCTAGCTTGATTACATCTACTTACTCCCAGAAGCATAACCCAATGTTCCTATGTCCTAAAGAAAAATCAGCTGTTTATTGCTGATTGACATTGTGTTTTGACTTCCTACTGAGAGAGGGGGAGAGAGAGCTTCTTCAGTCGCAATTCCAATCTCAGGATTCCGATTGTTGCCGACCTCTGCATCTGACTCTGGCTAAACTGCCTACATTTATTTATTCCCAGAGGTATAACCCAATCTTCCCATGTCCTAAAGCAAAATCTAATACACTCCTCATTGTAAT
Organism: Phyllobates terribilis; assembly: GCF_046119375.1. Lineage (NCBI taxonomy): Eukaryota > Metazoa > Chordata > Amphibia > Anura > Dendrobatidae > Phyllobates > Phyllobates terribilis. The sequence continues at coordinate 57,278,108 of NW_027362762.1, forward strand.
GTTGCTTTTTAAAGTGACGAAGGAGTGAATTAGGCCCCTAGAAGCACCAAGGTTTGATTACTCAGACAGAAAAGCTTATACTTATATAATTTGCTGGGTATTACTCATCTTTTGATTGGTGTTTTACTGTGATTTCCTACTGAGAGAGGGAGAAAGAGCTGCATTATTCATAGTTCCAATAAAAGGATCTTGGTTCTGCCTGACCTCTATAAAGGACACTAATTAGCTTGATTACATCTACTTACTTACAGAGAAGTTACCCCGAAGTTCCTCGACCCCAAAGCAAACTCTTTTATTTGGCCCCCATTATACTTGTATTTTCTCAAATAATTACAGGGTAATTTGGCCCCCAAAGGTATTAGGGTTCTTAGGATGTCTTAAATAGAGGAAGGGACATTATTTTGCTTACAGAGTGATAAATTGAGGTACAGTTATTTGTAATAGATTGGTAGAATGGAAGTTTGTTACATGATATGCTAGGAATGATTCAGCTTCGTTTTGGGCATTACATTGTGCTGTGACTTCCTACTGAGAGAGAGGGAGAGAGAGCTTCTTTAGCCAGAATTCCAACTTTAGGATTCTGCTTCTGCACGACCACTACAACTGACCCTGGCATATGATGACTATATCACCTGACTCCCAGAGGCATAACCATATACGGCCCTCTGGCTGTTCCAGTGGACGGAGACAGCCGAAGAGCTGAAAAAATTAGCCCATGGACTGCACTCTGCCCTCTGCAGCCCATGTCCTGATATCACTGTTATCTGCATCCTCAGGATGCGAACAGCGGTGAATACATCAGTCGAAAAGAGAGCCGCTGGCACCTTGTTCCAATAAATCAGTAAGATAGCAGATGCGATGACGTCACTATATCAATGCAATGGGGAACGGGAGCGAGGTGTGTATGTGTTGTTTTTATTTTTTATATGTATATGGGATGTGTGCCTAGGGGATATGTATATGGGATGTGTGATAGGGGGCTATGTGAAGGAATATATATAGAGAGAGAAAGGCAATGTATTGGCTCACACTGTATATAGGGGCTTACACTGTATATAGAGTACTATGTGGGGACTCACACTGTATATAGGGGCTATGTGTAGTCTCATACTGTGTATAGAGAGGCTATGTGGGGACTCACACTGTATATAGGGGCTATGTGTAGTCTCATACTGTGTATAGAGAGGCTATGTGGGGGCTCAGATTGTATATATGGGCTATGTGGGGGCTCATATTGTATATATGGGCTATGTGGGGGCTCATATTGTATATATGGGGTGTTATGCACACGCCCGGGCTAGAGCGGCGTGTGCATGTGACTGGTAGTGATTCCACTGGACCGTGCCGGAGAGTGAATACCTGGAGGGGCGTAACTAAGTATCTGCCCGATCCGACCAAGGTGGCACGACGGCATACGACGCCAGAGCACCAAGGAGGAACCGAGCAGAGGGACCAGGTGCTACTCCAGGACAGACCCCGGACACGGATGTTGACCCACACAGGGGAATACAGGAACAGACTGGTAGACTGGCACACAGACTGGGATGCAGGCAGGCGGGTATGCAGGCAGGCGGGTATGCAGGCAGGCGGGAATGCAGGCAGGCGGGTAAAGATAAGCAAAGCTAGAGTGCAGACAGGGAGGCACTAGCAAGTAGGAACACAGGCGGGATAGGACCCAGTACACACCGGGATACAGGAACAATACAGGCAGAGAGGTACAGGCAAGCACAACAAGAGTGCAGAAGACTGAGCAGGGAGGACAGGGCTCTGTTCACACTGAACAGACAGGAAGGGAAAGGCATAGAGGCAAAACAGGTAAAGGATAGGAGAGAGTTCAGACTGGAACTGAGTGTACGGAGAAGACAGACACTGCAGCGGGATACAGGAGCGGGTCTGGGAATACTGCCCCCAGAGAGGCGGGACGAACAGGCAAGGAGCGTGTTCAGACAGGACAGACAAGATACACAGAAAGGACTCAGTTCAGACACGGGAACTAATACCGCAAAGCAGGAGACATACAGGACTTAGTTCAGACACGGGAACTAATACCGTAAAGCAGGAGACATACAGGACACAGTTCAGACACGGGAGCTGACACCGCAAGGCAGGAGACATACAGGACTTAGTTCAGACACGGGAACTAATACCGTAAAGCAGGAGACATACAGGACACAGTTCAGACACGGGAGCTGACACCGCAAGGCAGGAGACATACAGGACACAGTTCAGACACGGGAGCTGACACCGCAAGGCAGGAAACATACAGGACTAAGTTCAGACAGGCCTGGAAATAAGCCTCCAGGAAAGGCAGACAGGGAAACAAAGACGGGACCTGGCACCTTCAGAGTGCAAGCACACACTGAAAGAAACACATATGCTCAGGCAGGGATAGAAGGGAGCTGCTGAGCTATATACCAAGAGACAGACAGCGATAGGCTGAGGACGCACAAGGGGAGTGACCCACAGCAGGTACAAAAGACAGGAAGTGATCGGGCGCCGCCCTTAAGCAGCAGAGACAGACACAAACACAAACAGACAGCATGGAGGGAAGCCAGAGAGACATTCTGGACAGGAGATCAAGTGCGCCCTCTTGCACAGTGGGAGATGGACCACCATGCAAGGACGCCGCCAGGTATGTTACAGTACCTCCCCCCTTACGCCCCCTCTTCTTCAGGCCTGCCAGAATCTTCCGCAGGGAATTCGAGGACCAGTCGTTCACTGGGTTGGAGGGGGACAGAGACTTGAGGGTAATCTCTGCTTCGAGGTACATCTTGTCAAGCTCACAGGAAGAAATAGACGGGTTATCAGGTACATAATGAGGAAAAGTCACTGTCTCTTTGTTATCTGGTGGTACCCCGGAGGATTCAGGAAACAACTGGAGGTCCTCCGCCGGGTCAGAAGAGTACTGAGGCTCAGAGAAAACATCTGCTTCAGAGTACACTGGGTCGGACTCACTGGAGGAAGCAGGCGAGGTATCAGGTACAGGAAATAGGAAAGTCTCTGTCCATTCACCACCAGGTGGCACCCCGAAGGGTTCTAAACACAACTGGAGGTCCTCCGCCTGGTCGGAGGGGTGTAGAGACTCGGGAGTAACTTCTGCTTCGGAGAACACTAGGTCGGACTCACTGGAGGAAGCAGGCGAGGTATCAGGTACAGGAAATAGGAAAGTCTCTGTCCATTCACCACCAGGTGGCACCCCGAAGGGTTCTAAACACAACTGGAGGTCCTCCGCCTGGTCGGAGGGGTGTAGAGACTCGGGAGTAACTTCTGCTTCGGAGAACACTAGGTCGGACTCACTGGAGGAAGCGGGCGAGGTATCGGGTACCGAGTATAGGAAAGTCTCTGTCCATTCACCACCAGGTGGCACCCCGAAGGGTTCTAAACACAACTGGAGGTCCTCCGCCTGGTCGGAGGGGTGTAGAGACTCGGGAGTAACCTCTGCTTCGGAGTACACTAGGTTGGACTCACTGGACGAAGCGAGCGAGGTATCAGGTCCAGGATATAGGAAAGTCTCTGTCCATTCACCACCAGGTGGCACCCCGAAGGGTTCTGAACACAACTGGAGGTCCTCCGCCTGGTCGGAGGGGTGTAGAGACTCGGGAGTAACCTCTGCTTCGGAGTACACTAGGTTGGACTCACTGGACGAAGCGAGTGAGGTATCAGATCCAGGATATAGGAAAGTCTCTGTCCATTCACCACCAGGTGGCACCCCGAAGGGTTCAGAACACAACTGGAGGTCCTCCGCCTGGTCGGAGGGGTGTAGAGACTCGGGAGTAACCTCTGCTTCGGAGTACACTAGGTTGGACTCACTGGACGAAGCGAGCGAGGTATCAGGTACAGAGTATAGGAGAGTCTCTGTCCTTTCGCTACCAGGAGGTCTCAGGGAGGACAGACCCTGGCGTGACTGCTTGCCTCTAAGTCTAGCACGTCTGGACTGCCTCTTGAGGTTGGGAGAAGTATTCCGGAAAGCGTAGTCACCCTGTGAGGATTCTGGGTGGGCAGTAGTCTCATTGGGCTGGAGAACTATTGCGCTACCCACACACATTACCTGACGGGGCTGCTCCGGGATATTGGGAAGTGAAGCTTCAGCAGGGGCTTCAGAGTTAGGGTCCTCGAAGACCATACGAAAGGCCACCAGGAAGGCCTGCAGGTCAAGGATGACAGGATCCCATGCTTCCCATAGGGGGGTGACCCATTTCAAGGCATCACCCGCTAGGTAGTCAATCATAAAGGCCACTTTAGCCCAATCGGAAGGAAAATAGAGAGGGTAGGCCTTAAAGTGTAGCATGCATTGCTCCACAAATGCACGACACTGTCTTGGATCCCCATAGTAACGTGGCGGATCCGCAGGAACGAGAGCTGATAGATCCATCTGGACGGGTGCGTAATTCGCCTGGAACTCAGCTAAAGGGAAAAAAAAAATTATTTATTTATTTTAATGCATGTATTTGCTGGAAAAACTTCTCAGAGAGCGAAGGCCGTGGGGCTCAACGGGAACCATGGCCTGAGCATGCTGTTATGCACACGCCCGGGCTAGAGCGGCGTGTGCATGTGACTGGTAGTGATTCCACTGGACCGTGCCGGAGAGTGAATACCTGGAGGGGCGTAACTAAGTATCTGCCCGATCCGACCAAGGTGGCACGACGGCATACGACGCCAGAGCACCAAGGAGGAACCGAGCAGAGGGACCAGGTGCTACTCCAGGACAGACCCCGGACACGGATGTTGACCCACACAGGGGAATACAGGAACAGACTGGTAGACTGGCACACAGACTGGGATGCAGGCAGGCGGGTATGCAGGCAGGCGGGTATGCAGGCAGGCGGGAATGCAGGCAGGCGGGTAAAGATAAGCAAAGCTAGAGTGCAGACAGGGAGGCACTAGCAAGTAGGAACACAGGCGGGATAGGACCCAGTACACACCGGGATACAGGAACAATACAGGCAGAGAGGTACAGGCAAGCACAACAAGAGTGCAGAAGACTGAGCAGGGAGGACAGGGCTCTGTTCACACTGAACAGACAGGAAGGGAAAGGCATAGAGGCAAAACAGGTAAAGGATAGGAGAGAGTTCAGACTGGAACTGAGTGTACGGAGAAGACAGACACTGCAGCGGGATACAGGAGCGGGTCTGGGAATACTGCCCCCAGAGAGGCGGGACGAACAGGCAAGGAGCGTGTTCAGACAGGACAGACAAGATACACAGAAAGGACTCAGTTCAGACACGGGAACTAATACCGCAAAGCAGGAGACATACAGGACTTAGTTCAGACACGGGAACTAATACCGTAAAGCAGGAGACATACAGGACACAGTTCAGACACGGGAGCTGACACCGCAAGGCAGGAGACATACAGGACTTAGTTCAGACACGGGAACTAATACCGTAAAGCAGGAGACATACAGGACACAGTTCAGACACGGGAGCTGACACCGCAAGGCAGGAGACATACAGGACACAGTTCAGACACGGGAGCTGACACCGCAAGGCAGGAAACATACAGGACTAAGTTCAGACAGGCCTGGAAATAAGCCTCCAGGAAAGGCAGACAGGGAAACAAAGACGGGACCTGGCACCTTCAGAGTGCAAGCACACACTGAAAGAAACACATATGCTCAGGCAGGGATAGAAGGGAGCTGCTGAGCTATATACCAAGAGACAGACAGCGATAGGCTGAGGACGCACAAGGGGAGTGACCCACAGCAGGTACAAAAGACAGGAAGTGATCGGGCGCCGCCCTTAAGCAGCAGAGACAGACACAAACACAAACAGACAGCATGGAGGGAAGCCAGAGAGACATTCTGGACAGGAGATCAAGTGCGCCCTCTTGCACAGTGGGAGATGGACCACCATGCAAGGACGCCGCCAGGTATGTTACATGGGGTTATGTGGGGGATCACACTGCAAATAGAGGCTATGTGAAGTCTCATACTGTATATAAAAAGGCTATGTGGGGTTCACATTGTATATAGGGGGCTCACACTGTATATAGGGGGTTATGTGGGGGCTCACATTGTATATATGGGCTATGTGGGGGCTCATATTGTATATAGGGGGTTATGTGGGTGATCACAGTGTATATAGGGGCTATGTGAAGTCTCATACTGTATATAAAGAAGCTATGTGGGGTTCGCACTGTATATAGGGGGCTATGTGGGGGCTCACATTGTATATATGGGCTATGTGGGGTTCACACTGTATATAGGGGTTATGTGGGGGGCTCATACTGTATATAGGGGTACTGTTGGGGGGGTTCATGCTGTATATAGAAAGGCTATGTGATGGCTCATACTGTATTTACGGGCAATGTGAGGGCTCATACTGTATATAGGGAACTATGTGACAGCTCATACTTTTTGTAAGGGACTATATGGGAATTCATACTGCATATAGCGGAGCCTATGTGAAGTTTCATGCCGTATATTGAGGGGCTGTGTGTGGGGTCATATGGTACATAGGGGAATGTCAGTATACTTTATTGATACAATTAATATAAAGTTATACTATGTTAAGATTAATATTGAGCAGAATTATTTCAGCCTATTGGTTCATCCATCCACAACAGTCATGGTCTTTTATGTATCCCCTCAGGAAAATGAATTGCCAACCTCTGATCTAAGGTATCAAGATTGGACAAGCTCAGGGCACCAAACTCCTGTGCTCAGTTGAGTGCCTTGGTCTAAAGGAAAGGGGGGATCCTATATGTGAAAGGTGTCATATGTATCGGTCCTTTTTCTTTGCAACAAAGTTTGAGTTTTGTCTCATTTCTCAATCACCATAAAGAAATATCCATCATTGGTATCTGATCCAGAGTTTGTTTTTTTTTGTAGCATTTTATAATGTCAAAGTATTTCTATGCATCAACTTTTATGAAAGAATTGCATTTTTCTAGTTCAATCGTAGGAAAAAAATAAGAAAAATTACCCCAATTTTTCTATTTTATAGCTGCCAACAGCGATCACAACATTGGTGCAATCATGCAGCAGCCGAACATAATGAAAAACAAGTCCATTGACATACATTCTGCTTCTCCGATAGGGACGGCTCATCCTCTCCGATGAAATTATCTCTTGGAATGTAATATGCGCAGATACATAATTGAATGCTGGGGGGAGTCTGAAGTTTGAAGAGCGATATGAAGTAGATTAGAAAAATAAATCAATCAATTAATGTGCAAAGTCAGGCGGCTCCACCGTAATCCTGACCTTCAAAGGATCAACGTAGGTTTCCATGTAGATCTTAACTGAGTAACTGAGGAAAATATTATTTTACATTCTGGTAATTGATTAATTACAGCATCACATGAAATCGTGCCAGGTTTTGATACCTTATTCCAAAAGCCCCCCCCCCTGTAACCCCCAATTTACACACAACTGGATGAACTTGGAATGGGAGACTGAAGCTTTTATTAGCTCAATGTATTTTGCTGGGGGGGGGGGGTTTATTTGCTTTTTTTCTTTTTACATTTTCCTCAAACTGAAAATGTTTTACTTCCTGAAATTGTATACATTGCCAACAAACAATGGAAGTCATTTTGTATAGTAGCGTCAATCAACAGGCTGAAGGACACACTATAGGCACCGATTATCAAAATGCTTATGCCAGAAATCTGGCCTACTGTATAATAACACTATAAAAAGTTGGAACATTTTTGTTCAACTCGAGCTCACATAGAAATTTTGAGACTTTTGGAATTTTTCAAAGCCAGCTTCAGCCAACATGGGCAAAACCGGAGTAGGACGTCTAATTCATGACGCATTGCTGTGTACCCTCACGCCATAAATATTACTCTAATGTTTGTGACGAGGTGCACGGAAGCGCACAACACTTTTAAGACAAGCCTCTTAATGAAACAGGTTCTTCTGACTCCTACACAATCTCTCATCAAAGACTGGCAAGAACAACACCGGTTATGATGAATTGGGACCCTCCAGTTAGCTGACGGCACTTCTAGTAACCTTGAAGAACCTGCTACGCACCTGTCCCGACTAGGCAAGGCTCAGTTTCCTTCCCTTACGGCTCCCGCCCTTCGCTGTGCTCCATGTTGGATTTTACAAGTTGCCTGATCTGTTACAGTGACATCATGTCCCTAGGCCTCTTAACATCTTCTTAGAGACACACCTGTGTCCTAGTATTGAGACTCTAGAGGAGTTCAGTTGATATTTTGAGTGCTCCACCATCTGTTCCCACTGTGAAGTCATCTTGCGATACTCCTGTGATTCCTGCATACCTTTCATTGGAGTCTGTTCATATTGTGGATTGATCTTTGCAAAACTCCTGTGGTTCCTCTGCCTCCTACTTTGTGCTGCTTTGAAAGTGCTGTTTCTCCCTTCGGTTGGTTTTGTTGTTTCCAATACATCCAAGTCCTCATTGATCTACGTCTCCTCCAACCTGCTGCGCCAATGTCCTGAGTCCTAGTGTCTATCCTGACCTTTGGCTTTATGAGTCCATGTGATCAGGTGAGCCTAAGAGAGGGCCTTTGTTCGGGTAGATATCTATCACCTCCAATATGTTAATATGTTGGAACACCAGACTTTCAATGCTGAAAAATGTAGTTGTGGGCCATGCAAGAATTTTTGACGTACCCCCCCCAAAAAAAAAAGACTCTTAGAGTAGCTCTCACCATGTCCATGCATCTCATAGTTAGCCCATTCATTTAAACAGATAACATGCAATGCTTTAAGTCGCCTGTGGAGGCACTGCAGGGAAATGAAGCACTTGCCTCCAGGTTTCACTGCAAATTATAGCTGATTGCTGTAACTGGTTTATTTACAGGGGAAATGTTTTAGCAAAAAAACAAACAAAATGAAAAATGTAATCAGTAACAGTCTTATTTCCTTGCAAATTACAAAGTCCCACATTACCACATTTCTGTAGCCTATTCCATGGAAATAATGGTATGGCTGTATAGGGGCTTGTCACCCTATAAAAATTATCCTTTTTTTTATTATTTCATTTTTTTTTAGATCTAATGTGCCAGGCATGAGAAATCTAGAGTAGAAGTTCTATGCAAATCAAGCTGGAAGTGCACTGGGGGCGTGTCAATGCACTTGAAAAAAAAAAAGTAGTCCACATGCACTGACACGCCCCCAATGTACTTCCAGCCTGATTTACATAAAGATGTTTATGAAATTCATACACATTACACTCTGACATGGACTTTCCTGCTGGAAAAATTAATGGCCAACTCAAATTTTTTTGCTTCGGGTAGGTGCAAGTTGAAGTGAATGCCCAGTTTTTGCTCGATCAAAGTCCTGGGGTCCATTTTTTGTGTGACAGGTCTCAATAATTTACCATGTGGGAATCATAGGAATCATATAGGAATCATGACATTGGCAAACAAAAATGTACCGAGAAGATAGCAGCCGGGATGAAGAAGTCAGGCGCTCTGAGGACATACTGTAAGGGCGAAAAAAAGGTGCAAATTTTTGCATTTTTTCACATTTTATTTCTTTGGTCTCAAAGTTGCTTCTCAGAGATCTTTGAAAGTAAATTCAATCCACGCAGCTTTTCAGTAAAAACAGAACAAACTGCTTGCTTGTACTTCCCTTCCAGTTCCTTTACAATGATAAAGTGCACACACAGGCATTAAGAAACCTCATTTTTCAAGCGAGAGAGAATTTCTCATTTTTTAGAGGAAAAATGACTACTAGGAGGGATATTCTTACTGAATCATAGCCGCGTGTATTCACGGTCATTATACAACGGGGGGATAAAAAAGAAAAGAATTCTGCTCTGACAGCAAAGTCTAATAGCGGAGTAAAAAAAAAAAAACTATAAAAACTATAAAAACTGTCTTAGATTGATTCGTGGGACAAAAGAAGGAAGTAGAAGAAGTAACTCGAGTTAAAAAGAAGAAAAACAAAGGTTAAAAAAGGTAAAGAAAAGATTATGGTTTCCATTGAAAAATAAACATTAGTAAGTGTTCAATTCCCCTATAGTGCCTCCGCAGGAAATATAAGGTATTACATCAAATCCATTGGAATCAGAAAACAAAGCAATGAAATATAATGAATGAACGTGCCAGGTCCTCCAAAGAGAAGGACGCTCTGTGTAAGAGATGGTCATGAATGAGGAACCTCCTTCTTGTATAAAATCTCAAAGGAGTGTGCTAATATTAAGGAGGCATTGACCTGTTTACTCAATCCTCCGACAAAAGGCTAATCACAGGATAGCTATAATCTGTGATGGAACCCAGGTACTAAGTATTTGATTTCCCTATAGTGCCTCCGCAGGGGAAATGGAGTATTACATAATTCCATCAATAGGCTGTGTATAAAAAAAAATCTTCTGCGGAATTTTTGTAATTCCCATTATTCTTGAGATTTCGTATTTTTGAATGTTTCCCCTTATTGCTTTACCGTAAGGAGTTAATGCCGGTTACTCTTGAAACGAAGGCTTTAATTGGCTCAGCACACTGGATGACGTGAGGGTCCTTGAGAACAATGAGTTGACGCAGCTGGTACTTTACTTGGAGGCTAAATACATTTTTTTTCAGCTCCTTTATGTTTTTTTAAGTGCGCTATGTACAGTATTATGAAACACAACTTGACTCAGAAAGCAGTCTAATTGATCCAACCTTCAAGAAGACTCCTGTGATATATTTTCAGAAAATTCCTTTAAGAGCCCTTCTGAACAAAAAGGGACAGAATAAACCATCTGCTCTATTACAAAAGTCAGACGTATGATAAAAAAAAAGATTATACCCCAAAGAAATATGGCCCTGAGGGTCGCAGTCGCAGGATCCATTCTAATCAGGAGAACATGAGCTTGTCTGTCCCACTTTATAAGGCTAGAAACAGAAGGACAATTAAATCTGTCACCAGATTTCACAATACAAACGGCATTAATTAATAACTAGATCTATTAGAACTGATGAGGCTGATGTACTTACTTTGATAATCCATATAAGAATGACCATATAATCCAGCTATAGAATGAGAAAGTTCACGAGTCCAGGTGTATTCAGTTGCCACCTATCCCAGCCTGACTAACAGCTGCAGCTTGTACTGAGCAGCGTTAGATTTTAGCAGCAGCAGGGAGGAGGGACAATGAGGACATGTCAATCAGGTTAGGTGAGAGAAAGTTTACTAGTTAAAGTGTATTCAGTTGCCGCCTACCCCAGCCTGACTGACAGCTGCAGCTTGTACTGAGCAGTGTTTGATTTTAGCAGCAGCAGGGAGGAAGGACAATGAGAATATGTCAATCAGGTTAGGTGGGAGAAAGTTCACGAGCTAAGGTCTATTCAGTCGCCGCCTAACCCAGCCAGACTGACAGCTGCAGCTTGTACTGAACAGTGTTAGATCTCAGCAGCAGCAGGGAGGAGGGACAATGAGGATATGTCAATCAGGTTAGGTGGGAGAAAGTTCACGAGTTAATGTCTATTCAGATGCCGTCTAGCTCAGCCTGACTGATAGCTGCAGCATGTACTAAGCAATGTGAGATCTTAGCAGAAGCATGGAGGAGGGACAATGAGGAGCTTCCAATCAGGCCAGGTGGGCAGAGATTCAGCAGCAGCGGGGAGGAGGGACACTGAGGAGGTGTCAATCAAGCTAGGTGAGTGAAAATTCGGCAGCTAATGAGGTGACTTTTTTTGGGGGGGGGATTTTTTACTACTTACAGGTCATACCTGTAGCTTAGTCTATTTAAAAAATTAAATACCAAGTAACCCCTGGTGGTCTTTTCAGACAGACTGGATTTTATTCTGTAAGTTTACAGCTGGGTTAAGGTGCTTGGGACCACAAAAAAAGACCACCGATGGCTTTATATGCTACCCAATTTTATCATGAAGGAAAAATTCATGATTTGCATTAAAACAGTAAATGCAGAGACAGCCCACTTGGCAATTTTTGGACTGTCTATAAAAATGAATAGAGACAACTAATTCTTTGACACAGATGTTGATCCTTTTGGAATGTGACCACCCGCCGTGCTCTCTATTATGTATGCCATCGACCAATGCATTCAAAGAAATTTTTAAATTTAAAAAAAAAATTAAAATGAGTTTTATTTCTAAAAAAAAAATAAGAAAAAGAATGAGGACCTAAGAGTTTAACTTTGATTTTCCTTACGTGATTATATTGATAGGTTACTATGGATACAGCCTTAAATAGTAGAGTGAGTAGGTTGGCATCATTCGATATCTCCTCGTTGTGTTTGGTTTTCTTTTTTTTCTAAAAATTAGTCATCTTCAGTTTCTTTTATTATATTATTATACTATACTTTGGGAGCAAAAACTAATAGTTAAAAGAAAAAAAATAAATCTTTCAATATATATAGGGACCACCTGATTACACAATATATCTCATGCAGAATGAGCTACATCATTTACTATGCGACCTGTACGTGTAACCTCCACTATGTGGGACTCACCTCGCGTGAGTTCCGTATAAGAGTGAGGGAACACATTAGAGATATTAGATCTGCTAGGGGGACAGAAGATGTTTCTACCTTGAAAACCATCCCTCGGCATTTTAGACTTTACCATGATTGCAATCCAGACGAAATTAAATTTAAGGGAATTGATAGAATACAATGTGGCATTAGGGGAGGTGACAAAAAGAAAATTCTGGCCCAATGTGAATACCGTTGGATTTTTTCTCTGGGTACTATGTCCCCCTTCGGATTAAATGAAAAATTATCTTTTTCACCATTTCTGTAATGATAGGGGTCCTTGATATATTTTTCCTCTCCTATGTGTGTAATTTTAAATGTATGTTGTTGTCTTTTTAATATGTTATTTTAACTTATTACGTCTTACCTCATAGTCGGATATGGCGTTCCCTTTTTGATGTCCTCGCTTCCTTCCACACCTTTGGGACTGAACAGACCTCATGCGTGCCCTACTGTTTGACCATCTTGAGAAGAACGAAACATAGATGGCAGTGAACTTCATCTTTTAATTGGGAACAGTGACAAATATGCGCTTTTGTGTATATGTATTATTTATTGACTACAGTATGTATTTAATATGCATGTACAATGTTGTTAGTACCTGTTCCTGTGTCCACGTTCACATGAATTGTTCTATCTTGCTTCCCAGCATAAACATCTATATGGGCTTTTTGTAGTGAGAACTGAAGGGGTAAGAGATTTATTTAGGTCTGCCCTTAGTCTGTCCCATAAATACAGTACAGACCAAAAGTTTGGACACACCTTCTCATTTAAAGATTTTTCTGTATTTTCATGACTATGAAAATTGTACATTCACACTGAAGGCATCAAAACTATGAATTAACACATGTGGAATTATATACTTAACAAAAAAGTGTGAAACAACTGAAAATATGTCTGATATTCTAGGTTCTTCAAAGTAGCCACCTTTTGCTTTGATGACTGCTTTGCACACTCTTGGCATTCTCTTGATGATCTTCAAGAGGTAGTCACTGGAAATGGTCTTCACTTCACAGGTGTGCCCTGTCAGGTTTAATAAGTGGGATTTCTTGCCTTATAAATGGGGTTGGGACCATCAGTTGTGTTGTGCAGAAGTCTGGTGGATACACAGCTGATAGTCCTACTGAATAGACTGTTCGAATTTGTATTATGGCAAGAAAAAAGCAGCTAAGTAAAGAAAAACGAGTGGCCATCATTACTTTAAGAAATGAAGGTCAGTCAGTCTGAAAAATTGGGAAAACTTTGAAAGTGTCCCCAAGTGCAGTTGCAAAAACCATCAAGCGCTACAAAGAAACTGGCTCACATGAGGACCGCCCCAGGAAAGGAAGACCAAGAGTCACCTCTGCTTCTGAGGATAAGTTTATCCGAGTCACCAACCTCAGAAATCGCAGGTTAACAGCAGCTCAGATTAGAGACCAGATCAATGCCACACAGAGTTCTAGCAGCAGACACATCTCTACAACAACTGTTAAGAGGAGACTTTGTGCAGCAGGCCTTCATGGTAAAACAGCTGCTAGGAAACCACTACTAAGGACAGGCAACAAGCAGAAGAGACTTGTTTGGGCTAAAGAACACAAGGAATGGACATTAGACCAGTGGAAATCTGTGCTTTGGTCTGATGAGTCCAAATTTTAGATCTTTGGTTACAACCACCGTGTCTTTGTGCGACGCAGAAAAGGTGAACGGATGGACTCTACATGCCTGGTTCCCACCGTGAAGCATGGAGGAGGAGGTGTGATGGTGTGGGGGTGCTTTGCTGGTGACACAGTTGGGGATTTATTCAAAATTGAAGGCATACTGAACCAGCATGGCTACCACAGCATCTTGCAGCGGCATGCTATTCCATCCGGTTTGCGTTTAGTTGGACCATCATTTATTTTTCAACAGGACAATGACCCCAAACACACGTCCAGGCTGTGTAAGGGCTATTTGAAAAAAGAAGGAGAGTGATGGGGGGCTACGCCAGATGACCTGGCCTCCACAGTCACCAGACCTGAACCCAATCGAGATGGTTTGGGGTGAGCTGGACCGCAGAGTGAACGCAAAAGGGCCAACAAGTGCTAAGCATCTCTGGGAACTCCTTCAAGATTGTTGGAATACCATTTCCGGTGACTACCTCTTGAAGCTCATCAAGAGAATGCCAAGAGTGTGCAAAGCAGTCATCAAAGCAAAAGGTGGCTACTTTGAAGAACCTAGAATATCAGACATATTTTCAGTTGTTTCACACTTTTTTGTTAAGTATATAATTCCACATGTGTTAATTCATAGTTTTGATGCCTTCAGTGTGAATGTACAATTTTCATAGTCATGAAAATACAGAAAAATCTTTAAATGAGAAGGTGTGTCCATTTGGTCTGTACTGTAAGATGGCCGCGCAGGATGTGCGAGTGCGCACTGGGTCCCCGCAGCGCCGCTATCACCGAAGGCATCCATACGAACTTTTCCTTTACCCGCGTTGTCATCGCGATAGCCGGAAGTGGCAGTCTGGCGAGTGGAGATCCATTGCGCATGCGCCGATACCGGCGGCCAAATACTCTTAATTACATGAAGTGATGGCAATATAAATGGAGGCACAACACACAAACACCACACCGCCCCCCGAGGAAGCCCACCACGCGAAACGCACGTCGGGGCGCCGATCACAGCTGGCTACACGTCCACGCCATGGGTAAGTCCCATCCATAGTTTGAGAGCCTCATGATTGGGTACTAAGTGTGTACCATACACTCCCCTTATGTGCACTTGCCCTATTGGACATTTGGTCTCTCAACATATGTGGGATATACCCATATACATGAAATATTAATTTGTTGGGACATAATTTATTAATTATTTATATATATCACCGTGTTGGCATAGTTGATGTTTTGTACCTTCTTGTGATCTTCACTGATTGTTTACCTAATACCCATTGATTGGACTTACTGTTTTTACTATTTTTGTAATTCAATAAAGTACATATTTTTATTTCACTTTAAAAAATTAGTAGTGTCTTGGGGCTGACTATTAAGCAATATAGGTTGATAATAATATGTGATATAGTATACCCCACTCCATACATGGCATTATGAAAATTAAGTACACCCATAGCGTTGGTTCTATGTCTATATATATATATATATATATATATATATATATATATATTCCAAAAGGAAAATTTCAGGTGAAGTGACAACCATTGTGGGTGTTCTTCTGGTCACTCTTTTTTGGTTCCTCTACTCTTGCCCTACTACCTTATGGACTATGATGGTTTATATCTTGCAGTGGCATCAATGTGGCATCACTCATGGTACAAACTGCTAAAGACAACAGATTCCTTTTGAGACATTAGGAATATTTAGACCCTCCCCCGAGGAACGCTTGGAAGTTGCTTTGCTAAATCCATATACGAATAAGAAAGTTCCAGCTACAAATAAGTCCAAAAAAATCTCCTTTATTGAATAAAATCAGAAATCCAGACCCATGTCGAAAGAGAAAAAAAGGGCAACTCGTTTTGAATGCGAGTGTTGCGTTCTTTATCTTTGGATAAAAACAATCCCCTAATATTCAGATGATATATACAAATGTGAGCTCCTCTGTCTTCTCCAGGGACCAAGAAGACATTATTTCATACATACAAAGGAAGATCAATGGAGTTTTCCAATGTCTCCCTTCTAACCCTAAAATAAAATGTTTTGTCAGGTCACGAATGGCCATTATTCTTGTACACAGAACTGTAGTTAATATCTATTCACACATCTTTAACTTTCCTCTTGGCTTGCCAAATCCTGAGAGGAGTGATGTGAGATGACCAGTTTTGAAAAAACATAACAAAATACGATTTTGGGATACTTTGTCAGAAGAGGTTTATGCTCTATGTGTCTACATGTGGTTATCTTTTGGTTGTGATGAAAATTGTAGCTTGTCAGTGTGGTGACAATGTATTAAGTTTGTATTGTAAGAAATAAGAGCCCTTCGTGAAACTTGAGAAAAGTTAAGGGTTCAGTAAAGAAAAAAATATACCCAAAACCCTTTCCAGTTACAAGTCAAATACAGTTGAGTGGAGAACAATCCAAATTCTGTATCTTATTTCTTAATGTTGCAGCTAACAATTACATTGGATGAGAGAAGGTGGATGAGCATGGATCATGCCCAAAGATACCCGATATCTCCCATCAAAAGTAGGAGGTAGTTACTCCATGGAGATTCATGGTGCCCTCCAACAGCTTGCTATAATGCACAATAGTCGGGGACCTCAACAACTTAAAAAAGCCAGAAACCACATTAAATAGGACTTAACCATCACATAGCATTGAGCAAAAAGATACACACCTTGGTCCAAAGCCCTCGTTAGTAGTTTGTGGCTGCGGGACCAGAGCCCTGAGAACCTTCTCCTATCTGTCAGCATCTCTTCGGATTAGTAGGTCCAGCTAAAGGACATCATGGCAGAATGATCTATGCATGATTCCAGGCCTCCTACCCAGAAGAGGCACCAGGGCGCTGGTCCTGTAGACATAGACTACCATCGCTGCCACTAGACCAAAGTCCTGAAAATCATATCTGCTTAACTCTACCGCCATGAAGGTTTCATGATCTCCAGTCAATGAAACTTGACGTAGGAACCTCCCATTACTGGTTCTCTAGACTAAATCATCACATAGGATCCACTAAAGAGATTCAGACATTTCTGTTATCAACAATGGTCTTATCTTCCACAGATGTCTCCTCCATAACAGGTATCTGCAGATGTCAACTGCTCCATAAACCAAGTCTCTGACCTAAATCTCAGGCCACAGAAGTC
Source organism: Phyllobates terribilis (assembly GCF_046119375.1). Classification (NCBI taxonomy): domain Eukaryota; kingdom Metazoa; phylum Chordata; class Amphibia; order Anura; family Dendrobatidae; genus Phyllobates; species Phyllobates terribilis. The sequence continues at coordinate 57,295,280 of NW_027362762.1, forward strand.
TGAGCTCATGATTTGGGTCTAACAAGGATGCGGTGACCAAAGTCGGAACATCTGACATTAATAATGTATAAATCACAGAGAGGAACATCATATCAGGAGAAAAAGAGGCTATTCTCAGCGAATTAGAACGCAAAGCCAGCATTCTTAAGGTAAGATGTTGGATGAAGCATACTGAACTGATGACCCAGACTGTTAATGTACATACAACAAGCTCGTCAAGATAAGGCATGACATGTCCTACTAAATATATGCTATTCCAAGGATCTGAGACGTAAGTAGTAAAGGGTGACAGTTGTGTCTCAGTTATGTCAATGTTACTGAAAATAATTCTTTCATATTATTTATAAAATGTTATGCTATAGAGAGTCTTTTTCACCAATCGACAGTGGCATAAGCAAAACTTTATGGAGAAGATGACTCGTAAGAAAAATTCCTCCCACAAATTGCATATGCATACAGCAAACACATAGTACCAGGCACTACCACTAATATAACTGGAATTATTTGCCCAACTTATACGAGTAAGAGTTGCATCTTCACAATTGCTGTCATAGATTGAGGGTTGGAAGTGCTGGCTCTGGTCCAGGGCAAGTACCTTCAAGGGTTTGTCACACTTTGAGTCTTCATGAGTGCACCACTCCTCCATTCCTTAGCTTCCAGTGTGCTCGTGGGCGGTGGGTTTCTGATGATTGACAGTTCAGAACAGTGGTATCAGAGAGCTGATGGCCCCAAACTGTACGATCTCCAATGCATAATTGGAGTAGCACATCTAGCCAGCTTCAGAGAAGTGCTTGCAAAGAGCATGTGTGGCGTCCCTGCGGGTTCAGTCGCCACAGAGGTACTGCATCTCAACCAGAGGTGTGGTGCCCCACTCTCAGGTAAGGATGGAGTACTGCCCGGGACCCACCCACCTGCATCCAACACTACACCATTCCAGACCAGCAGGCGTGGGCAAGATGCACTGGCTTAATGCTGAGCCCTGTCCCTGGTTGGAAGTGGGGGGAACCAAGAGAGGGGGAACCATGTAGTGGGTGTGGGTGGAGGAAGCAGAATCAATGGAGAACCTTCAGTAGGAGTATAGAAAGGGGAACCATTTTGAGGGAGAGAGTTCAGTCTGAGAGGAGAAAGAGTGGGAGCAGGAGCTCTGCTCAGGAGGACAGGCTGAGAGAGGACGGGAGCAGAGGGAAGGCTCCAGGAACAGAGGGGATCCCAGGGGCACGGCGAGTGCGGAAGCCACCCGTGCGCCCGAATCTACAAGGACGTGGAGGGATCAGGCCGCAAAGGGGACCGGCCCCTAACTAGTGGAGAACAACCAGGCTCAGCTAGGAACCAGAGGCTACTGTACTTTCAGGGTGCAGCTGCCCACTACCGCAATTATATAGCCGAAAAGGTGGCTGCATAGGATTCAGGGGACTGCACATTGCCCACCAAAATCTGAGGCTACCGGCTTGGGACACTGATTGTGAGGCGCAGGGCAGGAGGGGGAGAGCCAGCGCAGGAAGACAACCGAGGAAGGCACACAGAACAGGGTCCCGTTAAGTACTCCTGAACTACCTTAGGGATTGCTGAACCCCTTCATTGGTGAACACAGGACAACGTGGGAGGTTACCCTGGTGCTGGTAACCTGGAGTCTAACAACAGTGAGTAAATCTGAAGACTGCACCCCACTGTGTCCTAGAATAATTGTCTGCGCCAGCACCTGCATCACACCGCACCAACCACATCTACCCTATAGTATCACTTAATCCTGCCCTGGAGCTAAGCTCTGCCTGTGGAGAGCTGAACCAACTCTGCTGCGTCACCATCAGCTCCAGAGGATCTGCACTGCAGCGGCGGCTCCATATAGCCGCATACCACAGGTGGCGTCACGAACATTATTTATATAAAAAGCTTTATTCCCTTTTACTTTTCCCCTTTTATTGACCGTCCTGGGTCACGGACCGGGTCACTGCCACTGTGACACCCCCAGCACCGATCGGCCCGGCTACCGAGTACCCCACGGCCCAGGGGGCGCGTCACATGCACAATTGCGCTCCTTGCTTAGGAAATTGACTACCGTTGGTATCTTGTAATCTTGGCAATGAGCAATACACAATATAATTAAAAATACAAAAATGTATCTCTAGTCCAGCCACATGGATAAAGCATAAAATCTCCTTTATTAATTGAGTAAAAATATTTGGTAACAGAGTAACATCCTAAAATGAGGTACAGAGCCTACGCGTTTCGAGCAGTTAACCCGCTGTTACGATACTGGCATAGCACTGCCGGAATCCAGTGGCCAAAAGTGCACAATCAGGAACAGCAAGTGGTATTAGAAGTTCTTGTAATTAGCAAAGGAGTTGTAGGAAACAATCCGTACATAGGTGAGAACAGTGTGGGTAAGACAGTCCAGGAGCTGGAGACTGGAATAGTCTAAACAGCTAGACACAATACTCAAACCGTGTGAGAGATCCATGCGGCTTTAAGTAGACCCAACCAGGAAACAAGATATATTCCACAGGTTCAGAATCTGCCATCTTAGTAAAGGGCAATTGCAGAACACAGCAGCAGCCTCCAGTGGTAAGGAGTGGAATTGCAGCACAATTATTAAAGGCGAATAATAGCAGCAACTAGTGGTCAAACTGTAGAAGGACAATAGGAATTCTGACACCCGCTCTTCAATAAAGAAGATTTCATGCTTTATCCATGTGTCTGGACAAAAGATGCACCTTTCGATTTTCATTGGAAACAACACAGGAGCATGGTCCGTGCCTTGGATTACGCCTATCTACACTTTTTAAGCATGTAGACTTTTTTTGTTTTTGAACTTTGTATAAATAAAAATCTCTCCTTTCTTGAGAACAACAATTTTTAATAATAGGAAAATTGCAAAGATGCTAGTTTTGTCAACAACTTAGCAATTTTGCCCATTTAAGAAAATGAGAAAACCCCCTTTAAGTACATAGAATTGTTGAAGGAACAGGGGCTTTATCCAATTAAACTTTCCTTTTCAAAGTAACAATGATGTTCATAAAGGGCTAAAAGGATTTTCCATCTAGTTAGACCTCCTTCTAAATGAGGACCTGCATGTGATCATCCGATCAGCAAGGGTTCGGCAGCTAAAATCCTTGGCAATCAGCTGTTATCGCAACAGAAAGCAGCCACACAATTCTTTTACAGTGGCCACTACAGGAGAAGTGTGGTATTACAATACACCTATTTAAAACAAATAGTCAACTATATAATGCATATTTTTACAAAACTTTTCCTTTAAAAGGGACAGGGTCAGAGATATGGTCTGCTATTATCACATGCACTATTGCATCCAATTTCTCAATCGCTTAAATAGATCTAAAATGAAATATACTGCAATTTTGCAAATAGTCTTAAGAACCTCTTACCAGTCTACAGCTCCTATGTAAAACTATGTGTCTACATGGATACTGACTACAAATAAACTCTGTGCAGTCTGATCATGCAATGACTGTATTACCTTTTTTTTTTTTTTGCTACAGATAGAGGAAAGGGAGTTATACATGTCGGCAGAATCAGACTACATTTTCTTTTGTAGTCTGTAACCCTGGAAACATATAAATCTGCATAGGGCTGTAGACACAAAATAATAGGAGATTTTTAAAGTAGACTTTTTGCTTTATTGTGGCTATAATTTTCAGATTATTCATATCACCTGCTTTTAGGGTGTTTTATTTTGGAAGCAAAATAGAGTTTTAATTATAGGTATAGAATTTAGAGCCACCACAAAATATTCACTTAAAAAATGATGCTGAGGTTCTATTAACATTAAAAGGTGCATTTAGCTGACAAAACACTTTAAAAAGCACTTCAGGTAATTGACTTTTTGGAACACAGTCCAAGAAGAAAATTAGTCCAAAAAGGTATATACAAAACCAGCATAATCAGAAGGAAATACTACTGAACACGGCTTCCATCCCCTATACTCTAATGAAATTGCCCTAACCAAAATTACTAACTATTTACCACCAAAGCCAACAGACAATGCACTATACTCCTCCTCCAATGCATGTCATCTGCCTTCGAGACAGTACTTCCTCCTACTACAGATCCTCTATTCCTTGGGCATCAAAGACCTTGTCCTCTTCTGGATCTCCTCATACCTTTCAAACCACACATTTAGTGTCTCCCACTCCCGTACTACCTCCTAAACTCGCCCTCTCTCTGTTGGTGTGCCTCAAGGCTCTGTCCCGAGACACCTACTCTTTTCCATTTACACCTTTGGCCTGGGACAACTCATAAAGTCCCATGGCTTTCTGTACCACCTATTTGCTGACAACACTTAAATTTACCTCTTCGGGCCAGACATTTCCTCTCTGCTGTTCAGAATCCCAGAGTGTCTATCAGCCATATCCTCCTTCTTCTCATCACGCTTTCTAAAACTCAATTTGGACAAAAGTCACTTCATAATCTCTCCTCCATCTTATTCATCATCCCTACCTGATCTATCTATCACAATAAATGATATGACGCTTTCCTCAGTACCAGAAGTCCGCTACCTTGGAGTAACCCATGGCTCTGCCCTGTCCTTCAAACAACACAAGGCCTTACCACTTTCTGCCACCTCCAACCCAAAAATATTTCCAGAATTCATCCTTTCTTCAATGGTGACTCTACTAAACTGTTAGTGCATGTGTTCATCATCTCGCACCTCTCCTGTCCTTCCTTAACTCCTCTGCCTGATTAATCCTCCACTCCCCTCCCTACTCCTCCACCTCTGCCCAATGCCAATCCCTTCAATGGCTTCCTATTCCCCAAATGATCTATTTCAAACTGATAACAATGATTTACAAGCCCTTCCATAATCTGTCTCCTCCATACAGCTCCAAACTAATCTACCGATACATCCCACCAAGTAATCTCTGGTCCTCACAAGACCTCTTCTTCCCTGCGATCTCATATGTTCCTCACCCAATTGACTCCTCCTGAGCATCCTCGATCCCATGGAATTGAGCACCTCAACACGCCCGATTGTCTTCCACATTTGAAACCTTGAGAAGTTATGTGAAAACTCATCTCTATAGGAAGGTCTACAGCCTGCAATGACCCCGCTCACACTACACCACCAGCGGAGCTGCTCCAACCCCCGACCTACTGTCTCCTTCCCCATTACCCTACAAATTGTAAGCCCACGAGGGCAGGGTGCTCTCTTCTCTGTTCCAGACTGTCACATATATTTTGCTTATTGTAGTTTATATATGTATTTTCAATGTAAATCCTCCACAGTAGCAATGGCGCTTTAAAAAAAAATATATATATAATAGTTATAATATTTGACAGACGATCAGATCCTTGGAACCCCAACGATCATGACTATGAAGAGAAGACACAGCCTTAGAAGTATTTTTATCAGCACATCTTCTTGTCCATCCAAAATGTTTTTTTTTTCGCCTTTATCTTTATAAACTAAATTAACTAAATTATTTTTTTATAAAAACATAATTTTATTTTTCATCTATTTTTTTATATTTCCTATCTACAAAATATTTAATGCATTATCATCAATAACTAGGAATTTAGATCACTTATTGTGAATTATTACATATTTATACAGTATTTATTTATTAGATGTTGTTTAGGATTGTTTTGGTTTTTTTTTTTATCAGCGCTTATTTTTCCTGTTTTTTGTTTTTTTTTGTTTTGTGCTTATAGGCACGACCGAGTCATTAATAATTCAACTCGAAAACTGCAGAGCAGGTAGAAAAAAATTCATTTTTTGGGGGAAGAGTAGTACACAAAAAATTTCTATTTAAATCTTATTAAACTTTTAGGCTGAAGAATTATGTTAAAGGTTCCTTACGCTAAAACAGCAAGGTGAAAAAAGGTCTAAAAATGTGAAAATAAATAATTTTAGAGTTTTTCTGATTATTTTTTAATTTCAAAGGGAACCAAACACCAGGATTTCTCATTATATACTAAAAATTCCACCTTTAAACTCTTCTTACACATCAGTCCAACAACTTGTGTATAAGCCCCCAGCTCCCCGCAGAGCAAAAAACAAATTCTCTTAAGTCATATGCTAATACACTCCCATGGGCGTTGCTGGTCTGTGCTAGGCGCCTCCTCTCTCTCCTCAATGGCGATCCTTCCTGCTTTAATGGACATGGATGACGTCTCTTATGTCATCACCAAGCACTAAAAATCTCGAGCTTGTACAGATAAAGCACAGATAAAGCACAGATCTGTGTATGCTATATGTGTCCTCATATGGCCGCCCAGTGGTTGTGACGCAAATTGCAACCTAATGAAAGTTTTGCAAGCATGTTGCGATAATGTAATTTGTATTTTGAGAGAAAGTTTCACAACATTCACAGTACGGTAAGGGCGGCTTCACCTGTATTAGACATTTACGTATATCACTGTGGGCAACCTTATAGTGTCTACACAGTAGTGCCACCGTGAAAAGAATCCTCATTAGTGAGTAACCTCATATAATCCCCACACTATGGCAACTTAGTGTCTAAACAGTAGTAACACTTTAAAAACAATCTTAGCACATGAGAACCCTGATATACAGAAGTCCTCATGAAATGGCAACTTAGTGTCTACAAAGTAGTGCCATCTTGAATAGAATCCCAGTACATGATAACCCTTATATAGTCACCGCATTATGAGAACATACTACACAGTAATACCAACTTGAAAAAAAAATCCCAGTACATAAGAACCCTTATTTAGACTGCACACATAGTGACACCTTGAAAAAAAATCATGTTCAATAACAACCTCATTGTCATGACTCGGTTTGGAGATTTTATCCGGTGACTTCTAGCTGCATGGCTGGTTCTCCTTCCTGCTGAGTTATTGCCCTTTTCTTCCCTGTCCTCATGCTCATGGTTCCTATTGCCTTTATTTTTCCTCTCTGGATTTACTCCCCTTCAGGTGTCATGTTTTGGTTGCCCTATCACATTCTGTGTTGAGCTATATATATTCTCCATTCACTACACTTCCTTGCTGGCTATACTTCTAAATAGATTAGTGCTAAGGAGTTCCAGCCCCTTCCTTTCTCCTTAGTTAGGTTGGTGGGAGATTATTCTAGTTTCATTTACTATTCTCTTTAGCTCTCCTTATTTCCCCTTCATGCATGTGCTTTAAGTTTCCTCACCTTGGGTCCTCGTATACCTCTGCACACTTTCCCTCTCCTGACTGGCTGTGCACAGTGGCCTCCCCTCTGGTTCCTCAGGAAGTACGAGAAACCCCTCAACAGCCTTTTAGGGAGCCAGGTCACAGGTGGTATTTTTAGGGATTGTCTAGTCTGTATGGGGACCAGTAGAGTGTGGGTTTGCTTCTCTGTGTTGTAGGATTTATTATTCCCAATACCAGTGTATGAGTGAGTTACCTGCATAACACTCATGCAGTATCGATACTATGGCAGCATGTCTACACAATAGTGCCACCTTATCATTATATAGTAGCAAAGGTAAATTTGTGAACAAGATTCAGGTAATATTGCATGTAGTTGAACAGTGCGCCCCCAGAATCAATGTCAATGGTGGGCTCTTGGCATCCCAATCTGACAATGATGGCAATATAGTATCTACAGAGTAGTACCACTTTGAAAATAATTCAAATAAATGGGAGTCCTTATATAGTCCCCACACTATGACAACGTATTGTCTATACAGTAGTACCATCTTGAAAAGAATTCCAGTACTTGAGGACCCTTATAATGTACAGTATATTGCTCACACTATGAGATCATAGTTTCTATACAGTAGTACCACCTTGAAAATAATCTTTTATTTATGAACAACCTCATATAGTCCCCACACTATGGCAACATAATTGATACAATTGTACCATCTCAATAAGAATCTCAGCACATAACTCTTCTATAGTCCTCACACTATGACAACATCAGGTTTACACAGCAGTGCCACTTTGAAAAGAATCCCAGCACTTGAGAAACCTCACACATTGACAACATATTTCCTACACAGTAACACCAACTTAAAAGGAATCTCAGGACATGAGAACGTCCTCACACTGACTAGAACAACATAGGATACAGCAGTGCCACCTTGAAAAGTATGTCAGTACATGAGAACCATCATATAGTACCCACAATATGGTAACATGGTGTCTAGACAGCAGTACCATCTTGAAAAGAATCCCAGTGAATGAAAATCCTCATACAGTCCTCACATTATGACAACACAGTGTCTACACAGTAGTACCACCTTCAAAATAATGCCAAGGGGAGAATCCGCATATAGATCCCACACTAAGACAACATAGTATCACATTGAAGAGAATAAGCGTTAATGCGTAATCCTATATCGCCCCCCCATATTATGACAACAAACTGTCTACATAGTAGTAGTAGCACCTTGAAAAGAATCTTCATCCTTGGGAACCTTCATATAGTTCCAACAATATGACAACATAGTGTCTACACAGTAGTAGGACCTTAAAAAAAATCTCAGTAGATGAGAACAATTATATAGTCCACATACTTTGACAACATAGGGTCTACACAGCAGTTCCACCTTGACAAGAATGCCAATTCTTAAGAACCCTCATATAGTCCCCATACTATGGCAACATTGAGTCTACACAGTAGTACCACCTTGACCATCACAGATTTCTGCTCACATTTGGAAGCAGTGATCTACGATATGTTGGCCATGCTATGACAGATATAGGGTCCATGGACAGTAGCCTGAAATCAGTAGATCTCTGGTCACATTCTGACAAGAGTCCGGAAGGTCTCTCTGCATATTTTGAGCGTTCATTGGTTCTATCGTGAGAATAAGAAGGAAATAATGACTAAAGATGAGCTTTATTTTTTATTTCAGCTCTTTAGCTCTTCAACTACTTTAGTAGCTAAGCTTGGAGAAAATGTGACTTGGACTATAACTTGTGAAAATGTGTTTTTGGCTTCTCATTAAACTTTAAGACTCTTCTCTATAAAAGACACAAATGCCTTTGATTAATGGCACATAAAAGAGGCATATGTTTCTTTACCGAAGCTCGGTGAATGTTCTTGCTCTACAGCAGTTAACTACAGCTTATCATGCCAACTTAAGAAAGTGTCAAGCTGGAGGGTACAAATCCAAGTTTCTAAAGAACTAAGGAAAACGATTTATTTTACACAAACTAAGACGTTAATTTAAGGTTGAGAGGTTCATTCTTCTAAAAAAAAATTCATGTCTGCTTTCACGGAGACCTGACATGAGAGTACAGTGTAACAATGACCCCAATGGTTAATTATTGGCTATTGCTTCCACATATAAGGTGGCACCTTCTTAAAAAAAGACTTTTAAAGGGTACTATACAATACAGTAATGGAGCTAAGAAGGCCTACATTCTGCATTAATTACCTTATTTCCTTAGGGGTTGGTCTTTCCTTTATAGAGCTCTAAATCACTTACTTTATCAGCTATAAGCTTTAATGATTTGGAGGGGCTTAGAGGAACTACTATAAAGCATTGCCTACCTTAGTTGCAATTTAGTTTTGCCTTGAAATGGACAACCCCTTTAAATGACAAAGTTGTGACTGCCTGCAGACCCCACTAGGGGGAGGTCACTTTATACTTATTCATTTTGGGGGTCAATAGGAGATGTATGTATCTCCTATACATATTGTATAAAAGCCTTCTAGTATTCGCCGCAGCACTTTTCCATGTGTCAAAAGAAGTTGGAAAATTCTCTGTAACTTTTAGTGTTAAAAGTTCAATTTTAAAGTGGTTGTGTGCAAATTGTCTCTTCAGAGAGGAAGAGTGCCACCTATAGGAAGTAGCAATCCTAAAAGTCAATATCGACTCTCTACCAAGCCTTGTCACATGACTTAGGTTAATAGCCAAAACCAGAATCTCAATTTGCAGACACTGTGTTTCGGGGTACTGCCCCTCGTCAGCGCAAAGTGTGAGATCTGGTTTGGCTGAGTGAGAAGCGTCTGACCGGGATTCAAGGAGTAACGTTTCTCTTTGCAGAGAGTGACATGTCAAGCCTGACATGCCAAGGTGAGGAGACTTTAAAGTCGCAATGCTCCTCTGGGAAATATACAAATTACCTCTCATCCAGCCAAACCAGATCTTACACTTTGCACTGACGAGTGGCAGTATCCTGAAACACAGTGTCTGCAAATTGAGATTCTGGTTTTAGCTTTTATCCTAAATCATGTGATACAGTTCGTTAGAGAGTCGATATTGACTTTTAGGATTGCTACTTCCTATAGATGGCACTAGAGTTCTAGTCCTCTTCCTCTCTGAAGAGACAATTGGCATATTCCCCAGAGGAGCTTAAAAGTTTCCTCATCTTGGCAGGTCAGGCTTGACAAGTCACTCTCCGCAAGAAGAAACAATATCCCTTGGATCCCAGAAAATGGTTGTGTAGAAGATATTTTTATTCAATAGGTTAAGACTGGTTTCTAAAATTAAAAGAAGTGATACTTGGCCTCTTCGATGTCCTATAGCTCTTGTTTCGACACTTACTGGTCACACTCTCCTTTCCTGGACACACAGGAAAGAGCAGGAAATACCCACTCTGCCAATTACTGGATGAGCTAGGTAATGCCTGCATCAAGTGTATGGTTAAGTAGGCATTTTTTGCTATTTCCTGTGAGTCAAGGCTGGAAAAGAAAGTAGGCAACAGCAGGTACCAGATAAGTCTCGGAAAATGAGTTGTGGAGGATCGGTCAGGGTGACCATTCTGCCAGGGGTTGTGAGGGTAAGCATCACCTTTTTTTGGAGAAAAAATCTCCATTTGACAACCCATTTGAGGTCTTATTTTAAAATATAGGAGCATGAAAAATTGCATGGGTGGTTCCTTACCTTTACTCACGACATATACCAAGATCAGTGGCAGGAAATGACCAACTTTTGGGTTGGCTTCATGCCTCCATTATCACTACTTTATTTCTCTAGTGCTATGGTAGGTTATTGGGTGTCCTATGAAGCACATTTCATTGAAATCTCTCCCCTTCTTAGGGATAGTCCCTAATGCAATAGATTTTTTTTCATCCAAAGGCTCAGCATGGGCGTAGCTAGATGGGTATTGGTGGGTCATAAACTCGAGGCTTAACTGACAGTAGGTGGTGCCAATAAACTTCTCTGCCTTTTTATGGTGTTTTCAAGGTTGCACCGTCCACTTCTTAAGACGAACCACCATTACAGTCCAAGATAGGGCAGTAAACTCAATTTGTAGGAAAGCCCAGCTATGAAACTGGACTCAAGTGGTAAGGGTGCTAAGAGTGGGTGAAGCCCCTGTGGTACAATGATTTTAAGAAATGGAGACTTGTGAACAAAACAAGAATTGCTGGATACGCTCCACAACTCAAAGTATCACAATAATCGCTTTTCTGGAATCTTCTTTATTGAGAGTTTAGTCAATTAATGGCCTCATTTAGGGCTGACGGTTGGAGATTTCCCATTACTCCATATTTTCAATCATCATCAACTTGTTACTACAGTACACACAACGCAGCAGGAGACGTTTATTGCTCTTTGTTTGTATCGTCGGCGGCCGTAACTCATTTCGTACATAACTACGGGATAAGGAGCAATGTGTTTGTATCTATCACTTCGTATAATTAAAGCCATACTTTATAACTGGAGCTGATAGAATGTAAAGGGATAATGTTCCGGAATACAAAACAAGTGCTACCTTATTCCGGGGTGACAGGTCGTACTTGTGAAACCTACCTTATTAGGCTCAGTGTGAGCTTTCATCATGAAAGGCAGTGAAGTGTGCACTATTAGACGGTATTCTACAATTAAAACATACCATCATTGTATTTTAACTAAGGAAAAGCGTTGGACAAGGATTGAGACATGGCCATGTGTAATTATTGTGCTGAAAAGACATGTGCCTATTTATAAGTCATTGGGTAACTGGGGAGAGTTACAAATCAAGTGAGAGTTAAAGGAACACTCTATGTTGCATCTAGTACAAGACCTCAGGGGAGGAGCATAACAAGGCAGAAGTTCTGCCATCTCCACCCCCTCAGGTTAGAGAATAAAATATCATTTAACAAATAATGTATTAGATATTCTGGAAAAGACAAATTACTAAACTTGACTATGTGTCATGTATATGTCAGATATACTGTGCCATATATAGGTCACAGGGAGACTGGTGAAATTTATAAATCAATTGAGAGTTAAAGGAGCACTCTGTGTAATGCCTAGTGCAGAACCTCAGGGGCGGAGCATGACAAGGTATTAAAAGAACCCCAAGGAGAAAAATCCTGGGTCATTCTCTTCCCTTTCTGGTCCGATAATTCCATCATTGTATATTAACATTCAAAGTACTTAGTATTTGGGACAGATTCTTACCACCCTTAGAAGGCAGTGTGCTGAAACGCGCGTTGGGGCTGGCACCACCACCCACAGGAGGTAAGAATCTGTCCTAGTCAAATTCTACATGAACAAAAACTTTACTTACCACCTTTTGAGATAGTAGAGATATCTGCATTATATAATTAATATTATATCCTGTGTTAGACACTAGTACTTAGCTTTATGGTATACCTTGTGGTCAGAATATGCTAACACCCTCTCTTATGTAGTTCTATCCAGTGGGTGTGTGGTGCCACCTTGTGGTTTCCCCACTATTTTTAATCTTTTATGCATTTTTCTAGTTTCATTTGTGAGGAATAAAGATTTATTATATTTTAGTTTGACTACATTCTTACAATCCCACTCAGGGTGCATTAGATAAGGAACCTATTGTGACTCTGTCACCCCCGGGTGGGCACACATGTTGCCACACAGATGTAGACGAGACGATTATTGGAACATTGTCGAAGAGTTAATATAACTCATTAGGATTCCGTAAGACCGAATATAACAGATTGTGATATCCCTAACTCCACTCTGCTTGGTCTATTCATGGTAGGTCTCGTCATCAATGATGATAAGAATTTGGCCTGATTGTACCCTGGGAGGTTATACAACCTTTGGATAGGGTTACCTTGTATTTGACCCATTTCTGAGGAAATAGCATCAGAGCCACCTACTAAGGTGATGCAAAGGAATATTATTTTTTTTAAGAAAACCATGGAGGAGTTGAGAGCTGTGTGCTCCCCACTTACATATGGATTACATGGCTGAGGTCATGACGACATATGGAGCACCCTGCGGCTCCTCGGATGACGCTTTGTGTACTTACTGCATGGAATATAACAGCTTTGTGTGTGGGTTTTTATCTCTTGGCAAGTAACAAACAATTTGCATTATTTTATTATTAGGCTGGAAGAGAAGAAAAACAAAATAGTGCGGTTGTAGTAAACCTTCTCGAAGCAAATCACATTGCTACGTACAGTCAGGGACTAGTAGAATTTGGACAACCTCCTGGTTTGGTGGCACGTTCTCCGATGTATAGCTGACCATATGGGGTCCCCTCACAAGTCACCTGCCAGCAACTGGATGCTGGGAAAGCAATGTACGGTAAAGAGAAATCCATAATAGATCTTTCGACCTCCACCTGCATTACCTTCATATGTCCTACTAGGGTGGGAAAAGAGGACAGGAGGAATTAATTAATTACTCTAGCGATTCACAAGCTATTCTCATTTATCTGTAATGACCGTGTCCTTCCTTACCTTGGCTATCGTGTGACATGTAAAGTAAGAGGACCAGCTTTGAAAAAAAAAACATTTTTAACGATACTCTGCTGTGAGATATTTATGCTGTAGGCGCCTATGCATGGATATCCACCCAGTGGTTGTTATGTAAATTGCAGCCTGTACAGTGTTTCACTAGCATGTCACGATAATGTATTGAATTTTATTCCAGAGAAATCCATGTTTTTCTTAATATGTAAATGAGCTGTTAAGATCTATGGCCGGGACATAGATCTCCCCGAGAATCCGCCTCTAATTTTAAATGAATGGAGGTTTTACCAGTGTGAGACATGTAATGACTGACAGTCTGCTCTCCTGATCTACATGTCTCACACTGGTAATGAATCCTTTCCTTTACAATAAGCTCTGGAGACAGATTCTCAGGGAGATCTACGTCCGGCCCAGAGATCTTAACAGCTCATTTACATATTAAGAAAAATATGGAATTCTTGGGAATAAGACATCGTATCTCAGATATCAAGGTATTGTTTTATTCAGCTTTCTATGACTCGCGTGTGCCCGTATAGACGGCTTAGGAGGGTTCATCCTACTGACAGATCTGCTTTAATACCTATCAAGTGGATAGTTGATAAGTAATTTGGTTTGGATCCTTTAAGGAGTGGTTGCGCAGATGTGACAATATTTTTAAACCCACTGATTTTTTATATTTGCAATACCATGACTGTCCACACGAGGTGCTGTTAAAAAAAAAGTTCTAATATTTACACAGGTATAGTGCAAATCTCTAAAGTGCTATCTAATGGAAGAAATATTTATTATAGTAATGCACATTTCCAGCTTAATTTGCTCTGCTAACAGCTGATCATTCTGAAGGGGTCCTTGATTTATGCAAGCACTTAGATGTAAACAATGCAAAACGGGATAAGCTACCTTTTTAAATATTATCAGTCCTCAGAAGACAAAATCTAATATTTTCTTGTAAGATATACAATACAGACCAAAAGTTTGGACACACCTTCTGATTTAAAGATTTTTCTGTATTTTCATGTCTATGAAAATTGTACATTTACACTGAAGGCATCAAAACTATGAATTAACACATGTGGAATTATATACTTAACAAAAAAGTGTGAAACAAGTGAAAATATGTCTTATATTCTAGGTTCTTCAAAGTAGCCACCTTTTGCTTTGATGACTGCTTTGCACACTCTTGGCATTCTCTTGATGAGCTACAATTTATTTTTCTCTTTTTTTTTTACATTTTTGCTTTAGTTTGTTCCAACCACGGGTTGTCAGTGTATCAGATCTCATTCTTTTCGCTTGGTTCGGGGCCAGTGTTTGTAAACGGGCAGATGTTTGAAGATGATGTACCACAATATATCGCCGAATGAGAGAGGACACACAATTGTATCCTTTACACTCACACAATTCGGCATTTAATAAAGGACTGTCGAGAAATGTTTTTCTATTCCTCCCACGCGCTATATTTTTCTCTTCTCGCAAGCCACATAAACAGGGCTCTATAACTACAGGAAATAAAAATAGAATGGACATCTTCCAAAGTGTAGGAGAGGGGGAAAAAAATACGTACATTGCCATTCGCTGCACAAGGAATAGGAGATTTTTAAAGGACGGCAGAATTTAGATTTAAGAAAAAAATCAAACTGTTATTTAAAAGGAATCAGTCAGCAGGTTTGAGAGCATCATAATGTAGGGTCAGAGACCCCAATTCCAGTGATGTGTCACTTACTAGTCTGTGTTTTGCTGTTTCAATACAATCAGTGTTTTACCAGCAGGAGATTATCACTACAGGACAACAGACCTCATGCATCCTAGTCCAACCCCACCCCACTTTTCCTTCTTTGTTCTTCAATCTCAATGTTGAGTGTATTATTAAGAGGAATTGCCCCCATAGTCTTCATTTTAATGGGGTCAACCCAATCGTTCAGCTTCCTGTTATACCTGATTCGGAGATCTCCTTTGGTTGTTGGTCATTGTCAGGGTCAACCAAGGCTTTGGACATTTGATCCGATGATTTTGTTTTGTTGTCACTGGTCAGGGTCAATTCAATATTTTAGCTTAAGTTATACTTGATTTTGATAATGGATTTTGTTAAAAACGATCTGCATCCATTGCCGGGTCAATCCAATATTTCAACTCAATGTGACACCCTATACTTAGACTTTATCTCGTCACGTCATTGTGGCCACCCAACTTTTTAATTTCACAATATCTGACTTTCACTTTTAGAATTTTCATATCAACATTACATGACCTCATATAGTGATTGTTTACACTTTATCTTAACATTTCCATATCATTTAATTGGTGATTGTCAACTGTCATTATCAATCAAGGCTTTCCACACTTGGCTCCAAAAAATAGCTTCACATGACAACAGATTACGAGTCACTTATCAGGACCAACACTACATTTCAAGACCTAATTTTGCAGTCAAAGCTGAACCTTCTCAAACACTGTTGTCACTTGTTGAAGTCAATTCAATATTCAGAGATGTGAGTCCGTTATGTCCTTTACTTAGTGATTGTTTGCACTTCATCCTTACATTCCCATATCAAAACTTTATACTTCATGATTATTGCTAATCATCAGGGTCAACCAAAGCTTTTCACACTTTTGTCCATCATTTGATTTTGTAGGTTCCGTCACTTATCAGGATCAGCCCAATGTTTCAGCCTTATGTGACACTTAATTCTCATTAATTTATTATGATGAACATTTTATTTCAAGACTTCATTTTTCAGTTATAGTTGAAGCTTGTCAATCACTGTTGTTAATTGACAGCCGATTCAACTTCAAGTGACATGTGATTCTGAAACCATATTCACATAGTCTCCATTCCCACTTCATCCTAACATTCCCATATCATTGGTGACTATTGTCGATTGTCAGGGTCAATCTATATTTGTCTTCAACAAATCATTTGGTTGGTTCTCATTCTCACCTATCAGGATCAGCCCAATGTTTCATCTTCATGTGATACCTGAGTCACTTCTCATTGGTGATTATTGTCAATTGTCAGGGTCAATCAGTGATTTCTATATTTGTGAACAATAAATCATTTTGTTGGTTCTCATTGTTGCTTATCAGGATCAGCCTAATATTTCAGCTTCATTTTATACCTGATTCTAAGTGACATTAAAGGGTCAAACCCTACATTTCAAGACCTCATTTTGCATGTACAGGTGCATCTCACTAAATTAGAATATCATCAAAAAAGTTAATTCATTTCAGCTCTTCAATACAAAAAGTGAAGCTCATATATTATATAGAGTCATTACACACAGAGTGATCAAATGTTCAAATGTTTATTTCTGCTAATGTTGATGATTATGGATTACAGCCAATGAAAACACAAAAATCATTATCTCAGTAAATAAAAATAATTAACAAAAAACACCTGCAAAGGCTTCCTAAGCATTTAGAAAGGTCTCTTAGTCTGTTTCAGTAGGCTCCACAATCACAGGGAAGACTGCTGACTTGACAGATGTCCAGAAGGCAGTCATTGACACACTCCACAAGGTCCCAGAGTTCCAATTTTCATTTGGAAATCAAGGTCCCAGAGTCTGGAGGAAGGGTGGAGAGGCCACAATCCAATCTTCTGGAGGTCTAGTGTGAAGTCTCCACAATCAGTGATGGTTTGGGGAGCCATGTCATCTGCAGGTGGAGGTCCACTGTGTTTTATCAAGACCAAAGTCAGCACAGCCGTCTACCAGGACATTTTAGAGCACTTCATGCTTCCCTCTGCCCACAAGCTTTTTGGAGATGGAAATGTCATTCTCCAGCAGGACTTGGCCCCTGTCCACACGGCCAAAAGTACCAATACCAGGTTTACACACAACAGTATCACTGTGCTTGATTGGCAGCAAACTCACCTGACCTTAACCCCATAGAGAATCTATTATAGAGAATCTATGGGGTATTGTCAAGAGGAAGATGAGAGACCCCAGACCCAACAATGCAGACGAGCTGAAGGCTGCTATCAAAGCCACCAGGGCTTCCATAACACCTCAGCAGTGCCACAGGCTGATCGCCTCCATGCCACATTGCCGCATTGATGCAGTAATTGATGCACAAGAAGCCCGACCAAGTATGGAGGGCATTTACTGAACAGACATTTCGGATTTTAAAAACATTTTTCAAGCTGTTGTTATAAAGTATTCTAATTTACTGAGATAATGACTTTGTTTTCATTGGCTGTAAGCCGTAATCATCAACATTAACAGAAATAAACACTTGAAATACAGTGCTCAAAAAAATAAAGGGAACACTTAAACAACAGAATATAACTTCAAGTAAATCAAACTTCTGTGAAATCAAACTGTCCACTTAGGAAGCAACACTGATTGACAATCAATTTCACATGCTGCTGTGCAAATGGAATAGACAATAGATGGAAATTATTGGCAATTATCAAGACACCCTCAATAAAGGAGTGGTTCTGCAGGTGGGGACCACAGACCACATCTCAGTACCAATGCTTTCTGGCTGATGTTTTGGTCACTTTTGAATGTTGGTTGTGCTTTCACACTCGTGGTAGCATGAGACTGACTCTACAACCCACAGAAGTTGCTCAGGTAGTGCAACTCATCCAGGATGGCACATCAATGCGAGCTGTGGCAAGAAGGTTTGCTGTGTCTGTCAGCGTAGTGTCCAGAGGCTGGAGGCGCTACCAGGAGACAGGCCAGTACACCAGGAGACGTGGAGGGGGTCGTAGGAGGGCAACAACCCAGCAGCAGGACTTTGTGCAAGGAGGAACAGGAGGAGCACTACCAGTGTTAGAACCTTGCTCTTAGGTTTTTTCCTTTGCTGGTCACATGACCTTGTTGGCCTATTTAATCCTGCTCCGCCCTTCTGGCTTTGCTGGACTTCATTGTATTACTACTCTTTAGCTAGCCTGTGCTCTGTATCTAACTCTGTTAGTTTGCTTGGTCTACGGACCTCTGTGTTCTTTATATTTTGTTTGTTCGTCTGTCTGCTACTATTTCTGTTAGGAGGTGTCCCATTTTCCTCCCAGTCCTTAGTACTTGTAGGGATTCCTTCCCCACATCTATAGGTCTCCGTACAGACTAGCTTAGGACTTTAGCAGGTCTGATCGCAGGATCAGGTCCCCTGTTACATCGTAGGGATTAAGCTGAGTTCTATCGTAGGGACAGATCTCCTCTCTTTCCTTAGCTCTGGTAGCAGAACATAACAGTAAGTCCAGCCTGCAAATTCTCTAAGGAAAGATTTTTCTGTTCCATCATGGTGTCGGTTCAGGATTTGGCTCATCGCCTGCAGGGACTCTCTCTGGAGGTGGCCGAGCTCCGTCAGCACGTGAGTAACTGTCCTGGAGCACATTTCTTGGAGCCTAAGGTATGTTTGCCGGATTTATTTTTTGGTGAACACCGAGAATTTTTTTCATTTAAAAATGCTTGCTTATTGTATTTTCGTTTGAGACCCAAGTCCTCTGGGGATGAATCCCAGCGCATAGGGTTCATAATGTCACTTTTGCGCAAAGAGCCTCAGGAGTGGGCCTTTTCTTTGCAACCTAGTGATACATGCTTCAGATCAGTGGATAGTTTTTTTTCTGCTTTGGGGCTATTATATGATGATCCTGACCGTGTCTCATCAGCTGAGACTGAGTTAAGACGTTTGAGACAGGGATCAGGTAATGTGGAAAAATATTGTACTCATTTCCGTCGTTGGTCTACTCAAACAGGGTGGAACGATTCTGCTCTGAAAAGTCTATTTCTTGCTGGGCTCAATGAAAGGGTTAAAGACCTGCTAATTGCTTATCCTACACCTGAAGATTTGCAACAGGCTATGCAATTAGCTATACGGGTGGATAGGAGACTGCGTGGAAGGGTTAATGAGAGCAAATCCTCTGCTATGTCAGTTTCTGGTCATGAGAATGTGTGTACTGACAGTGGAGAGCCGATGGAGATTGGATCGGTGGCACCTCGCTCTCAAGAAAAAGACCGTCGATTTTCTGAAGGCTTGTGTTTCTATTGCGGAAAATCTGGTCATTTGATTAAAGGCTGTGAGCTTCGTATGAAGAAAGAAAAAAAAATGGTCAGTCATGCCCGTATTGCCTGTTTAAATTCCAAGGGTATATTTTTAGCTGCTTCCACGATTGCTCAGGAAAAATTAATGGAATTTCGGGTGTTTGTTGATTGTGGATCTACTCTGAATGTAATTGATGGGGGATTCTTGGAAAGACTCAATTTAAAACCCGAACCTTTATCATCCCCCATTGCTGTGGTTTCTGTGGATGGTTCCCCTTTGAAGAATATTACTCTCAAGGTCTGTGAATTTCCTCTCACTATTAATGGTGTTCACCATGAGAAATTGGATTTGGTAGTGTTGAATAACTTGCCTTCTCCAGTAATATTGGGATTGCCCTGGTTAAAACTTCACAATCCTGTACTGGATTGGTCTACCAGTGAAATTAAATCCTGGAGCCATAAATGTTATGACAAGTGTTGTAACGGGCGTATTGCAGCTTTGGATAGGGGAGAATTGCCTGTTCCTATTCAGGATTTTTGGAGAGTTTTTTCTGAGAAGGAATCGCAGGTTTTGCCTCCCCATAGAGACTATGATTGTTCTATTGAATTTGTCCCTGGAGCGACTCTTCCTAAAAGTCGTTTATTTAACCTTACTATTCCTGAGAGGAAGGCTTTGGAGGAATACATACAGACAAGTTTGGCCGCCGGTCACATTAGGCCTTCCAAGTCTCCTGTGGCGGTTGGATTTTTTTTTGTAAAAAAAAAGGACGGCGGTTTACGTCCTTGTCTGGATTTTCGTGAGATTAACAAAATTACTGTACGCAATCCTTACCCACTGCCATTGATTCCTGATCTGTTTAACCAGTTAATGGGGGCCAAGTGGTTCTCTAAAATTGACCTTAAGGGGGCATACAATCTGTTGCGCATGAAGGAGGGTGACGAATGGAAGACTGCTTTTAACACTCCTGTGGGTCATTTTGAGAATCTGGTTATGCCTTTTGGTCTTACTAATGCTCCTGCATTTTTTCAGAATCTTATTAATGACATCCTTAGACCTTTGATCGGCAAAAATGTGGTTGTGTATTTGGATGACATTTTGATTTATTCGCCGGATCTGGAGTCTCATTGGCGGAGTGTACGTGAGGTATTGCAGTTATTGATGGACAATTCGCTTTTTGCTAAGCTGGAGAAATGTGAGTTCGCTGTACACAGAATTAGTTTTTTGGGCTACATTATCTCCAGCGAAGGTTTTGAGATGGACCCGGTTAAAGTTCAAGCTGTACAGGAATGGCCTAGGCCTATTGGTTTGAAATCGATACAGAGGTTTTTAGGTTTCGCCAATTATTACAGAAAATTCATAAAAAATTTTTCTAGTATTGTCAAACCTCTGACCGATCTCACCAGGAAAGGTGCTGATGCGGTTCAGTGGTCTTCTGAGGCCATTGAAGCTTTTGTGTATCTCAAGGAGAGGTTCACCTCTGCTCCCATCCTTATGCAGCCTGATGTGACTAAGCCGTTTTTGGTTGAGGTTGATGCTTCCTCTGTGGGGGTTGGCGCAGTATTGTCTCAGGATAACGGGGATGGATTACATCCCTGTGCCTTTTTTTCAAAAAAATTTTCGGAGACTGAACTGAATTACGATATTGGTAATCGGGAATTATTGGCTATTAAACTCGCATTTGAACACTGGCGCCACTTCTTGGAAGGTGCGGAATTTCCCGTTCAGGTTCTTACGGATCATAAAAATCTGATATATCTTGATGCTGCCAAGCGCCTGAATGCCCGTCAGGCTAGGTGGGCACTGTTTTTCTCGTGGTTTAATTTCTCCGTTACTTACATCCCTGGTACTAAGAATGTTAAGGCGGATGCCTTGTCTCGCAGTTTTTCTCCCATAGTCGGTGCTGAGAAAGAGGAGAACATTTTACAAGAAGGTGTTGTGATAGCTGCTTTGGACTCCGTTTTGGAAGATGAGATTCTTAAAGCACAGGAGAATGCCCCATCTAACACTCCTCATGGGAGGTTGTTTGTGCCTGGGACCTTTAGGAGAGATTTGTTTGTTGAGTGTCACGAATCTCGGTTGGCAGGTCATCCCGGAATCTCTGAGACCAAGAGACTGGACCAAGAGACTGGTGGGTCGCAGTTTTTGGTGGCCTGGATGGCAGAAGGAAGTCATTAAGTGGGTGCGTCAATGTACTATATGTGCTAGATCTAAGTCCTCACATACTCCTGCTGCGGGGTTGCTTTGTCCTTTGGAGGTTCCCAGTGCTCCTTGGACACATTTGGCTATGGACTTTATAACTGACCTTCCCCCCTCTGAGGGTTTTACTGTCATCTGGGTGGTCGTGGACCGTTTTAGCAAGATGTGTCACTTGGTTCCCTTCATCAAATTGCCCTGCGCTAAAACTCTCGCTAAGGCCTTTGTCAAGGAAATTGTCAGACTTCATGGCGTTCCTACTGGCATTGTTTCTGATAGGGGTCCTCAGTTCGTGGCTCGTTTTTGGCGTGCCTTTTGTGACAGGTTGGGAGTTCATTTGTCGTTCTCGTCCGGATATCATCCTGAATCTAATGGCCAGACAGAAAGGAAAAACCAGGATGTTGAGCAGTTCTTGCGTTGTTTTGTGGCAGACAATCAAGAGGGGTGGTCTGAGTTTCTGCCACTTGCTGAATTTGCTCTGAACAATCATACATCTTCTTCTGCTGGTTGTTCGCCTTTTTTTTGTTGTTCTGGGAGACATCCGTCGTTTGGGTCGTTCTCCAAGTTGGGATCTGCCGTGCCTGAGGAGGAGAATTTTTCCGGTGATTTGGAGAGAGTTTGGACGGATGTGCGTGGTAATCTTCAGGAGGCCAACAGAAAATCTAAAGACTACTTTGATAGGAAACGACAGGAGGTTTTGTTCGCTGTTGGTGACATGGTTTGGTTGTCCTCTAGGAATCTGCGGTTGAGGATTCCTTCTAAGAAATTGGGTCCCAAGTTTGTAGGGCCCTTTAAGGTGCTTCAGGTTGTCAACCAATCTGCTGTTAGGTTGGAGGTTCCTACCTCCTGGAGAATTAATCCGGTATTTCATGTCTCTCTGTTGAAAAAAGCTGTTGTATCGGATTGTGACGCCTCTGCCTCTGTTCCTCCGGTGGTGGAGGACGGGGAATATGAAATTTCTCGCATCCTTAACTCTAGACGGTATAGAGGTAGTTTGCAGTATCTTGTGGCCTGGAAAGGTTTCGGACCCGAGGATAACTCTTGGGTGAGGTCGGATGATGTTTCCACGTCCAGACTTATCAGAGCGTTTCACAGGAGATTTCCTGATAAGCCTGGTCCTAGGGGATCCGGAGGATCCTCTTAGAAGGGGGGGTACTGTTAGAACCTTGCTCTTAGGTTTTTTCCTTTGCTGGTCACATGACCTTGTTGGCCTATTTAATCCTGCTCCGCCCTTCTGGCTTTGCTGGACTTCATTGTATTACTACTCTTTAGCTAGCCTGTGCTCTGTATCTAACTCTGTTAGTTTGCTTGGTCTACGGACCTCTGTGTTCTTTATATTTTGTTTGTTCGTCTGTCTGCTACTATTTCTGTTAGGAGGTGTCCCATTTTCCTCCTAGTCCTTAGTACTTGTAGGGATTCCTTCCCCACATCTATAGGTCTCCGTACAGACTAGCTTAGGACTTTAGCAGGTCTGATCGCAGGATCAGGTCCCCTGTTACATCGTAGGGATTAAGCTGAGTTCTATCGTAGGGACAGAGCTCCTCTCTTTCCTTAGCTCTGGTAGCAGAACATAATAACCAGAGCCCTGCACAATGACCTCCAGCAGGCCACAAATGTGCATGTGTCTGCACAAACGGTTAGAAAAAGACTCCGTGAGGGTGGTATGAGGGCCCGACGTCCACAGATGGGGGTTGTGCTCACAGCCCAACACCGTGCAGGACTCTTGGCATTTGCCACAGAACACCAGGATTGGCAAAGTCGCCACTGGCGCCCTGTGCTCTTCATTGATGAAAGCAGGTTCACACTGAGCACATGTGACAGACGTGACAGAGTCTGGAGACGCCATGGAGAGCGATCTGCTGCCTGCAACATCCTTCAGCATGACCGGTTTGGCAGTGGGTCAGTAATGGTGTGGAGTGGCATTTCTTTGGAGGGCCGCACAGCCCTCCATGTGCTCGCCAGAGGTAGCCTGACTGCCATTAGGTATCGAGATGAGATCCTCAGACCCCTTGTGAGACCATATGCTGGTGCGGTTGGCCCTGGGTTCCTCCTAATGCAGGACAATGCCAGACCTCATGTGGCTGGAGTGTGTCAGCAGTTCCTGCAGGATGAAGGCATTGAAGCTATGGACTGGCCCGCCCGTTCCCCAGACCTGAATCCGATTGAGCACATCTGGGACATCATGTCTCGCTCCATCCACCAACGTCACGTTGCACCACAGACTGTCCAGGAGTTGGCGGATGCTTTAGTCCAGGTCTGGGAGGAGATCCCACAGGAGACCATCCGCAACCTCATCAGGAGCATGCCCAGGCGTGGTAGGGAGGTCATACAGGCACGTGGAGGCCACACACAATACTCAGCCTCATCAGGAGCATGCCCAGGCGTTGTAGGGAGGTCATACAGGCACGTGGAGGCCACATACAATACTCAGCCTCATCAGGAGAATGCCCAGGCGTTGTAGGGAGGTCATATAGGCACGTGGAGGCCACACACAATACTGAGCCTCATCAGGAGCATGCCCAGGCGTTGTAGGGAGGTCATACAGGCACGTGGAGGCCACACACAATACTGAGCCTCATCAGGAGCATGCCCAGGCGTTGTAGGGAGGTCATACAGGCACGAGGAGGCCACACACAATACTCAGTCTCATCAGGAGCATGCCCAGGCGTTGTAAGGAGGTCATACAGGCACGTGGAGGCCACACACAATACTCAGCGTCATCAGGAGAATGCCCAGGCGTTGTAAGGAGGTCATACAGGCACGTGGAGGCCACACACAATACTGAGCCTCATCAGGAGTATGCCCAGGCGTTGTAGGGAGGTCATACAGGCACGTGGAGGCCACACACAATACTCAGCCTCATTTTGACTTGTTTTAAGGACATTACATCAAAGTTGGATCAGCCTGTAGTGTGTTTTTCCACTTTAATTTTGGGGGTGACTCCAAATCCAGGCCTCCATTGGTTAATAAATTTGATTTCCATTGATGATTTTTGTGTGATTTTGTTCTCAGCACATTCAACTTTCTACAGAACAAAGTATTCAATGAGAATATTTCATTCATTCAGATCTAGAATGTGTTATTTCAGTGTTCCCTTTATTTTTTTGAGCAGTGTAGATCACTCTATTTGTAATGACTCTATATAATATATGAGTTTCACTTTTTGTATTGAAGAACTGAAATAAATTAACTTTTTGATGATATTCTAATTTAGTGAAATGCACCTCTATAGTTGAACTTTGTCATTCACTGAGTCAATTCAGCTTCTCGTGACATAATTCTGAGACAGTATTTAGATAGTGGTAATTTCCACTTCATCCTAACACTCCCAAATCACTGGTGATTATTGTCAGTTGTCAGGGTCAATCAGGGCTTTCTATATTTATCTTCAACACATAAATTTGTTGGTTCGCATTGTCATTTATCAATAACGCGCCTCAGGCTGGCTGGGCACCTTGATTCCCTTCCATCTTGGTTGGGGGCCATGCATATGATTATGTTGTAGTTACTTTTTGGATTACTTTTTGGTGCATCTCTCTGCAGTTAATGACACCAGTTATTACTCTATACACTTTCAGTATCAGCACATTGACTGTCCTTTATGTACTTACTGCTTTTTGCTGACCTTATTAGATATACTATGCCATCTACGGGTGCTGATCATTGATGACTACCGCACCTTTTTCTTTTTACATATTGTTACGCACATGTCCCATATCCGAGCCTTGCCTCCCTCACCCCGGTCCGCTAGACTCTGTTGTGCCCAATGTCGGGCTTTGCAGATGGCCCGGCATGATCCCATGTGAACATCTGCCCGATCCTATATAAGGTTCACCAAGACACACCACCTTAAGACTTCAGTGCTACTAAGACTTTGAGTTTCTCGGTACACCACGACATGCTCTGCTGGCTGTCTGTGGTCTACATGATGTCTCCTGCCTATCTGTGGTCTCCAGAATCCCAGCTGCCTGTCCATGGTTTCCAGGACATCTCCCGCCTGCCCGTAGTCTCCAGCATCCCAGCCACCTATCCATGATCTCCTGGACATCTCCCACATGCCTGTGGTCTCCAGCATCCCAGCCGCCTATCCATGATCTCCTGGACATCTCCCACATGCCTGTGGTCTCAAGCATCCCAGCCGCCTATCCATGGTCTCCTGGACATCTCCCGCCTGCCCGTGGTCTCCAGCATCCTAGCCGGATGTCCATGGATCCCTGGACCCCTACCACCGGATTGGGGTTTCCAGTATCCCAGCTATCTATGTCCGGCTTGCCTAATTCATGTGCTGTACCGATGCCCAAGGTCCGTGCGTCCACCCAGACCTTGGGCTTCCAGCATCCACCTCACCTGGTGAGCCTAACACATATATTTCTTTTTACACGTTTAATTAATTTACTCTTTATATAGTATATGTTCATACACCTGCATTGTACCATCCCTCGGCATTTCTACCTGCCCTGCCTCTTTTCTTTCTTCCAGTTTCCTTATATTGAATGGATTCTTTATACTGTATTTTAGCATGTTTTTTATCAATTTTTCAATAAAGTAATCGATTTTTGCATTATTGTATGCACACAGTCATGTTTTCTTTGTTAGATTACTTATTGGGATCAGCTCAATGTTTCAGCTTCATGCGATACCTGATCAACCCTACATATCAAGCTATAGTTGAACCTTGTTGGTCAATATCGTCATTATCGGCGGTCAATCTGACTCAGATACTAGACATTGTCAGTTGTGTCATTCGGAACAGAGACTCAAAAACATTAGTCATGTTTATGGAAGGGAGATCACATATAATTTACTTTCAGCATTGCTCGTGCGTATGGCTGAAAGCATTTATAATAGTCCATCAAACGCCTGTTTTTCTAATGGTTTGTTTACTACTTTCTTCTGAAAAATGATTTTTCATTACATTTTGGGGGGAGAAAAAATGAACAAAACCGATCTCGGTTCAACCATAATTAGTCTACAGAGAACACTCTGTCTGAGAAAAAATCCTTTATAATAAATATAAGCTTACATATGATGCCGGATGTATAAATGTATGAAACAAAAATATCCATCAAATTGAAATCAAAGGATACAGAATACCCTACAATATCCAGATACTTCCCTATCAATGGTGCATATCTAAAATCTGGTTTTAGTACCCCCCCCCCTATAAAAATAGTTATTTTCTCTTTTTGAACACTCTATAGCTAAGAACGCTTTAAGTTTGATCCATTAGTGTGTAATGATACAAGGGTACTATTACACATGTAATACTCTAAACCTTATTCTACCCCTTACCTTACTTTATCCTTAAAACAACTGTCCTCTAACCCTAACTTTACTCTATCCCTAACCCAATTGCCCTATAACCCTAATCTTACTCTATCCATAACCCAATTGCCCTCCAACCCTAACCTTACTATATCCCTAACCCAGTCGCTCTCTAACCCTAACCTTACTCTATCCCTAACCCAATTCCCCACTACCCCTAACCTTACTGTATCAATAACACAATTGCACTCTAACTCTAACCTTACTCTATCCATAACCCAATCACCCTCTAACCCTAACATTACTCTATTCCTAACCCAATTGCCCTCTAACCTTAACCTTACTCTATTCCTAACCCAATTGCCATCTAACCTTAACCTTACTCTATTCCTAACCCAACTGCCATCTAACCTTAACCTTACTCTATTCCTAACCCAATTGCCCTCTAACCTTAACCTTACTCTATTCCTAACCCAATTGCCCTCTAACCCTAACATTACTCTATTCCTAACCCAATTGCCATCTAACCTTAACCTTACTCTATTCCTAACCCAACTGCCATCTAACCTTAACCTTACTCTATTCCTAACCCAATTGCCATCTAACCTTAACCTTACTCTATTCCTAACCCAACTGCCATCTAACCTTAACCTTACTCTATTCCTAACCCAATTGCCATCTAACCTTAACCTTACTCTATTCCTAACCCAACTGCCATCTAACCTTAACCTTACTCTATTCCTAACCCAATTGCCATCTAACCTTAACCTTACTCTATTCCTAACCCAATTGCCATCTAACCTTAACCTTACTCTATTCCTAACCCAATTGCCCTCTAACCTTAACCTTACTCTATTCCTAACCCAATTGCCATCTAACCTTAACCTTACTCTATTCCTAACCCAACTGCCATCTAACCTTAACCTTACTCTATTCCTAACCCAACTGCCATCTAACCTTAACCTTACTCTATTCCTAACCCAATTGCCATCTAACCTTAACCTTACTCTATTCCTAACCCAATTGCCATCTAACCTTAACCTTACTCTATTCCTAACCCAATCGCCCTATAACCTTAACCTTACTCTATTCCTAACCCAATTGCCCTCTAACACTAACCTTACTCTAGCCCTAA
Organism: Phyllobates terribilis; assembly: GCF_046119375.1. Taxonomy (NCBI): domain Eukaryota; kingdom Metazoa; phylum Chordata; class Amphibia; order Anura; family Dendrobatidae; genus Phyllobates; species Phyllobates terribilis. The sequence goes on from NW_027362762.1 coordinate 57,323,425, forward strand.
CCCAATTGCACTCTAACCCTAACCTTACTCTATTCCTAACCCAATTGCCCTCTAACCCTAACCTACTTATAAGGACGGTGTAAATTGATATAAAAGAACCAACAATTAACAGGTAACAACCCATATAATTATTATCCCATATTAATTGGACACATAATTGTTACTTCCGTTCCACTTAAAGGGAAAGTACTACTGAAGCTACATTTATGGCTGTATAGGATCTAGTAAAACAATAAAAACTATACCATTCATGTGGTAATCTGATGAGCCAGTGTTGAGAAATCAAGCTTTGAAGCCACATGCAAATTAGCCTGCAAGTGCACTGGGGGGTGTTGATGCACTTGCAGGTTTATTTTTAAATTTGTGGCTTCAAATCTCGATTTCTCAGCAATGGAACATCAGTTTACTACAAAACAGGTATCATTTTTATTGTTGCTCTACAGCCTGGACAGCCACATTACTAGTTTGATTGGTAAAATTGTCTAGTTTGGTTTCCTTTAAAAGCAGTGCCACATCTTAATGCTGAAACACAACATTGAGATGTAATTATAGTGAAAGATTTTCTGGCAACATTTAGCCAAACAAAAGCATAATACATGACCTGCCCCCCCAACTTTTGATTTGTTATGGTATTATTTTAAAATTACTACAAAAGTTTTGTTTAGCTTTTACATAAAGGGGCATGGCTACCTGATGTTATACTCTATAGTTAGGGAAGTTTGACCAGAAAATGACAAATTATTTAAATTAATTAAACATGTTATTGGTATTGCTTTCACGGCGACCACTAGGAAAGGTGCCATAGGATCAAACATCATTTTTTCTGATACTTTCTTATAGGCTTTGCTGTATAGACTTGGACAGAATGGACAGAGTCATCTCATTATCAAACTTGCACTGTCATAGTAGAGGGTGTTTGAGTTAATCACAGCTCTAGTACTGATGGACGTCAAGATAACTCTGTACAATAAAGATAACTAGTAAAGTTGTTTCTTCACTTGTTGGACCTGGGGAGAATGAGTAAAACAAGGTATGTTTTTTTCTAAAAGCTGTGCCTCAGGACAGATTTCCAAAAAAATGGAAAATCCCTTTAAGCACACATATTGGAGTCATTAATCATATTTTTTTTTCGGAGAAATAAAGGGGGATAAATGCACCTGCATGCATCTATCAAGATTACCGACATCACATAATATTATGAAGGCAGTGTGAATAAAATCTACAGAAACTAAGAGCCTGAACCTATACAAAAGAAACCCACAATTATAATTATCTCCATGACAACAAGCCTGTGGGTGGTCTTGGACTGAAGTTTATGGTTTAACATAGGTCAAAAAATGTGCCCCGAAATAACAAAGGAATAGAAATAAAGAACATCCTTATCAGACAGGGGGAAGGGGAGAACAGCATTATATCACCTCAATCAGGATAATACATAAATACACTGTCAATTTCTATATGAACATATAATAAAATCGCTACAGGAGGCTCAGTAATGTACATTAGCTTATGTTGCCTAACATAAAGGGGACATAGAAAAAAAATTAATTGCCAAAATGTAATTATTTAATATACCACGATTACACTACAGTAGTCTGAGAGGTGGAAACAAAAGGGTCACAGCAGCAGCAATGGATCAACCACAGCTTACATGGCACAGAAGAAGAAAAGAAAAGCCGTGCGGCAATATGAGCGCATTCAGATTCACTAAAAACACTTTATTTCTCCTCTCCAGCTCACTATGTACAAGAATATAACGACTATAATACTGCCCCTATGTACAAGAATATAACTACTATAATACTGCCCCTATGTACAAGAATATAACTTCTATAAAATTGCTCCCTATGTACAAGAATATAACTATTATAATACTGCCCCTATGTACAAGAATATAACTAGTATAATACTGCTCCCTATGAACAAGAATATAACTACTATAATACTGCCCCTATGTACAAGAATATAACTACTATAATACTGCCCCTATGTACAAGAATATAACTACTATAATACTGCCCCTTTGTACAAGAATATAACTCTTATAATACTGCCCCTACGTACAAGAATATAACTACTATAATACTGCTCCTACGTACAAGAATATAACTACTATAATACTGCTCCTACATACAAGAATATAACTACTAAAATACTGCCTCTATGTACAAGAACATAACTACTATAATACTGCTCCTATGTACAAGAATATAACTACTATAATACTGCCCCTACGTACAAGAATATAGCTATTATAATACTGCTCCTATGTACAAGAATATAACTACTATAATACTGCCCCTACGTACAAGAATATAGCTACTATAATACTGCTCCTATGTACAACAATATAACTACTATAATACTGCCCCTATGTACAAGAATATAACTACTATAATACTGCCCCTACGTACAAGAATATAGCTACTATAATACTGCTCCTATGTACAAGAATATAACTACTATAATACTGCTCCTATGTACAAGAATATAACTACTATAATACTGCTCCCTATGTACAAGAATATAACTATTATAATACTGCTCCCTATGTACAAGAATATAACTATTATAATACTGCCCCTATGTACAAGAATATAACTACTATAATACTGCTCCCTATGTACAAGAATATAACTACTATAATACTGCCCCTATGTACAAGAATATAACTACTATAATACTGCCCCTTTGTACAAGAATATAACTACTATAATACTGCCCCTACGTACAAGAATATAACTACTATAATACTGCTCCTACGTACAAGAATATAACTACTATAATACTGCTCCTACATACAAGAATATAACTACTAAAATACTGCCTCTATGTACAAGAACATAACTACTATAATACTGCACCTATGTACAAGAATATAACTACTATAATACTGCCCCTACGTACAAGAATATAGCTATTATAATACTGCTCCTATGTACAAGAATATAACTACTATAATACTGCCCCTACGTACAAGAATATAGCTACTATAATACTGCTCCTATGTACAACAATATAACTACTATAATACTGCCCCTATGTACAAGAATATAACTACTATAATACTGCCCCTACGTACAGGAATATAGCTACTATAATACTGCTCCTATGTACAAGAATATAACTACTATAATACTGCTCCTATGTACAAGAATATAACTACTATAATACTGCTCCCTATGTATAAGAATATAACTACTATAATACTATTCCTATATACAAGAATATAACTACTATAATACTGCTCCTATGTACAAGAATATAACTACTATAATACTGCTCCTATGTACAAGAATATAACTACTATAATGCTGCCCCTATGTACAAGAATATAACTACTATAATACTGCTCCTATGTACAAGAATATAACTACTATAATACTGCTCCCTATGTACAAGAATATAACTATTATAATACTGCTCCCTAAGTACAAGAATATAACTATTATAATACTGCCCCTATGAACAAGAATATAACTACTATAATACTGCTCCCTATGTACAAGAATATAGCTACTATAATACTCCCCCTACGTACAAGAATATAGCTACTATAATACTGCTCCTATGTACAAGAATATAACTACTATAATACTGCTCCTATGTACAAGAATATAACTACTATAATACTGCTCCCTATGTATAAGAATATAACTACTATAATACTATTCCTATATACAAGAATATAACTACTATAATACTGTTCCTAAATACAAGAATATAACTACTATAATACTGCTCCTATGTACAAGAATATAACTACTATAATGCTGCCCCTATGTACAAGAATATAACTACTATAATACTGCTCCTATGTACAAGAATATAACTACTATAATACTGCTCCCTATGTACAAGAATATAACTATTATAATACTGCTCCCTATGTACAAGAATATAACTATTATAATACTGCCCCTATGTACAAGAATATAACTACTATAATACTGCTCCCTATGTACAAGAATATAACTACTATAATACTGCCCCTATGTACAAGAATATAACTACTATAATACTGCCCCTTTGTACAAGAATATAACTACTATAATACTGCCCCTACGTACAAGAATATAACTACTATAATACTGCTCCTATGTACAAGAATATAACTACTATAATACTGCTCCTACTTACAAGAATATAACTACTAAAATACTGCCCCTATGTACAAGAATATAACTACTATAATACTGCTCCTATGTACAAGAATATAACTACTTTAATACTGCCCCTATGTACAACAATACAACTACTATAATACTGCCCCTATGTACAAGAATATAACTACTATAATACTGCCCCTACGTACAAGAATATAACTACTATAATACTGCTCCTATGTACAAGAATATAACTACTATAATACTGCCCCCTATGTACAAGAATATAACTACTATAATACTGCCCCTATGTATAAGAATATAACTACTATAATACTGCCCCCTATGTACAAGAATATAACTACTATAATACTGCTCCTATGTACAAGAATATAACTACAATAATACTGCTCCTATGTACAAGAATATAACTACTATAATACTGCCCCTAAGTGCAAAAATATAACTACTATAATACTGCCCCCTATGTACAAGAATATAACTACTATAATACTGCCCCTATGTACAAGAATATTACTACTATAATACTGCCCCCTATGTACAAGAATATAACTACTATAATACTGCCCCCTATGTACAAGAATATAACTACTATAATACTGCCCCCTATGTACAAGAAGATTACTACTATAATACTGCTCCCTATGTACAAGAATATAACTACAATAATACTGCCCCCTATGTACAAGAATATAGCTACTATAATACTGCCCCCTATGTACAAGAATATAACTACTATAATACTGCTCCCTACGTACAGGAATATAACTACTATAATACTGCCTCTATGTACAAGAATATAACTACTATAATACTGCCCATATGTACAAGAATATAACTACTATAATACTGCTCCTATGTACAAGAATATAACTACTATAATACTGCCCTCTATGTACAAGAATATAACTGCTATAATACTTCTCCTATGTACAAGAATATAACTACTATAATACTGCTCCTATGTACAAGAATATAACTACTATAATACTGCTCCTATGTAAAACAATATAACTACTATAATACTGCTCCAATGTACAAGAATATAACTACTATAATACTGCCCCTATATACAAGAATATAAATACTATAATACTGCTCCTATGTACACGAATATAACTACTATAATACTGCCCCTATGTACAAAAATATAACTACTATAATACTGCCCCTATGTACAAGAATATAACTACTATAATACTGCTCCCTATGTACAAGAATATAACTACTATAATACTGCCCCTATGGTCAAGAATATAACTACTATAATACTGCCCCTATGTACAAGAATATAACTACTATAATACTGCCCCTAAGTACAAGAATATAGCTACTATAATACTGCTCCTATGTACAAGAATATAACTACTATAATACTGCTCCTATGTACAAGAATATAACTACTATAATACTGCTCCCTATGTACAAGAATATAACTACTATAATACTATTTCTATATACAAGAATATAACTACTATAATACTGCCCCCTATGTACAGGAATATAACTACTATAATACTGTTCCTTCATACAAGAATATAACTACTATAATACTGCTCCTATGTACAAGAATATAACTACTATAATGCTGCCCCTATGTACAAGACTATAACTACTATAATACTGCTCCTATGTACAAGAATATAACTACTATAATACTGCCCCTATGTACAAGAATATAACTACTATAAAACTGCTCCCTATGTACAAGAATATAACTATTATAATACTGACCCTATGTACAAGAATATAACTACTATATTACTGCTCCGTATGTACAAGAATATAACTACTATAATACTGCCCCTATGTACAAGAATATAACTACTATAATACTGCCCCTATGTACAAGAATATAACTACTATAATACTGCCCCTTTGTACAAGAATATAACTACTATAATACTGCCCCTACGTACAAGAATATAACTACTATAATACTGCTCCTACATACAAGAATATAACTACTATAATACTGCTCCTACATACAAGAATATAACTATTAAAATACTGCCTCTATGTACAAGAACATAACTACTATAATACTGCTCCTATGTACAAGAATATAACTACTATAATACTGCCCCTATGTACAAGAATATAACTACTATAATACTGCCCCTATGTACAAGAATATAACTACTATAATACTGCCCCTACGTACAAGAATATAGCTACTATAATACTGCTCCTATGTACAAGAATATAACTACTATAATACTGCTCTTATGTACAAGAACATAACTACTATAATACTCCTATGTATAAGAATATAACTACTATAATACTGCCCTTATGTATAAGAATATAACTACTATAATACTGCCCCTATGTATAAGAATATAACTACTATAATACTGCCCCTATGTATAAGAATATAACTACTATAATACTGCCCCCTATGTACAAGAATATAACTACTATAATACTGCCCCTATGTATAAGAATATAACTACTATAATACTGCCCCTATGTATAAGAATATAACTACTATAATACTGCCCCCTATGTACAAGAATATAACTACTATAATACTGCCCCCTATGTACAAGAATATAACTACTATAATACTGCCCCTATGTACAAGAATATAACTACTATAATACTGCTCCTATGTACAAGAATATAACTACTATAATACTGCCCCTATGTACAAGAATATAACTACTATAATACTGCTCCTATGTACAAGAATATAACTACTATAAAACTGCTCCTATGTACAAGAATATAACTACTATAATACTGTCCCTATGTACAAGAATATAACTACTATAATACTGCCCCTATGTACAAGAATATAACTACTATAATACTGCCCCTATGTATAAGAATATAACTACTATAATACTGCCCCCTATGTACAAGAATATAACTACTATAATACTGCCCCCTATGTACAAGAATATAACTACTATAATACTGCTCCTATGTACAAGAATATAATGTGATAAAACTTCCATATGAGAGACAATGTTGTAATGTTGTTAGTTAGGGTATATTTCCCAGAAACAATAGTGTTCCCTCCATATTACAGACAGACAACGGGTCAAGTACAATATTTCTACACTACAGTTTGAGGATCACACATGATATCTCTCATTATCTCTTGAAGGAAGCTGAAATTAAATGTCATATTTCAGGTTTTATGTGGTGTTACTAATTCTCCATATTACATACACAGAACATTTTTACCGTCTCTTAATATCTTTATATATTCCTGCACCTGTCATCTCTCGGCTTTGCCGCTTTACTGTAGGCTGCATTTATGTATCATACCTTCAATAACAATTAACTGCACAGTCGTAGAGGTCTAAGAAGCCAAGATTCATCCCACCATCATCCTCCTACGTACAGTAGGCGTGCTATTCTACCTGCAGAATTATACAATTACCCATAATAGAATATATGTACGATATGAAGTCAATGGTGACTATTGGTAAGATGGAATATATGGAAAATTCACAGATCATAGGATTCCTTAAAGGGGTCTTTTGGTCTTAACAAGTAATGTTTTTTTGTAAAATGATAAACTGATCACAGTTACAATCAGTGAGGGGAATGGAGGACATGTAGAAAGTGTTTAACTTCCCTGCAGTGCCTCCGCAGGAAACACAAAGCATTACAAGCAATTAAATGCTGGGTCCTCCAGAGAAAGACATGTGTTTGCAGCTGCACTTTATAGCTATTTAGATTATCATATCTAGATATTTGGAGGTCATTAGGAATTTCCTTATATTTAACGGACAAGTTACTGATATAACTGATATGAGTATGTCTTCTCCAACCAATGGTGGTCAGCTGTGATCAGTGGAGGAAACTCAGGCTTGCTACACCTCTTCTCTGCAATGGCCTCTACAGGGAAAATGCAGGGTTACATGCCCAACATAAAAACATATGCCAACCATTTCATCCATTGCCAGTGCAAGTCCTATAGCGCCGGAAGCCCCTCTCGTAGGGTAGCTGTCTGTTGAGGCACATAGATGGACCTCAAGTGGGGAATATCCCCTCTATCACATCTACATGTTCTAATAGGTTCCTGTTATGAGTAGAACCAGATGAGGTGGACGCAGCATAAATGCATATATTTAACTATCCATGGAGTGCCTAAAATTCTCTATGCAAATTGCCTCTTCACAAAGGAAAAGGACTAAAACTGTAGCGCCACCTATTGGAAAAACCAATCCTAAAAGTCAATATTGACCCTTTAACGAGCCTTACAACATGACTTAGGATAAAAGCCAAACCTGTCATGCCAGGTGTGGGAAAGACTTAGTGCAACACAGAGGGAAGAAGGAAAGGGAGTCCAGACACTAGGGAAAGGGGGGAGTGGAGACATCCTTGTCTGGTCTAGTGTCACCCTGTCTCAACTACCGTCCCTATATTGGCTCTTTGCCAATCGTCGCATGCGTGCCTTTCCCTGACGTATGGCTAAGGCTAGGGAAGGAAGGAGATGAGCACTAGTCGATCTCCACTAAACTCTATAGACAACAAGGGTAGACAAACAGGGGGAGATTGCTTAGCTTTAGATGACTCCAGACAAATGCGCACACGGCCTCAAGAGAGGACGAAGTACTGCTCTTGCTAAAGCCTCACAAGTAGTAATGAATATCGCCGTCACCTCCCTCTCAGGCACACCAGGTATTTATACACTCAGGCCAGCGAGCTAATGAGCCAGAGGGAGGTAGCCACTGGGTCCTAGAGACAGCCAGCCTCTAAGAAGATGTCTGTAATGCCAAACGTAGAGATCTGCAACCAACTACAGGACGACTGTCTGTCACCTCTGACACACCGATGACAAAACCAGAATCTAAATTTGCAGACGCCTGTTTCGGGGTGTTGTCCCTCCTCATTGCAAAGCATGAGATCTGATTTGGCTATATGAGAGGCCTCAAGCTGGAGTCTAAGGGGTAACATTTCTCCTTGTGGACAGTGACATGCCCAACAAGCCAGGGTAAGGAGGCTTATACGCCATATAGCCTATCAAATCTCATGTTTTGCACTGAGGAGGGACAACACCTCGAAACAGGTGTCTGCAATTGAGATTCTGGGTTCGCTTTTATCAAGTCATGTGTCAAAGCTCGTTAAAGGGTCGATACTGACTTTTAGGGTTGCTAATTCCAATAGGTGACACCAAATTTCAAGTTCTCTTCCTCTCTGAGGAGACAATATGTTTATTTAATTTCCAAGAGGAGCATTGCATGTCCTATAAGCCTTCTTACCCTGGTATGTCAGATATAACACTCTCCACTCTCTCCATAAGGAGAAACATTATCCCTTAGATTATATTCTCTAAAAATATATTCTCATTAGAAAAAGTCAAGTTCCTAAAACTGAAAATTGAGTGGCTTGACAGTTGATCTGATATCTACCATTGTTGACCTACTATAGCCACGCACTGTCAGTGGAAGACTGCTAGCTCTTAAAAGGACTTCTATGGACAGGCTTTGCGCTAGCCACTCCATTTAGCAAGTATCAGGGAATCTAGGCTTTCACACTTTAGTCCCTGTAATGGGATCTGGACTTACACATGCGCCCCAGCATTAAGTCCATAGACTGGCTGCTGGCCAGTGGAGTGTGCTGACCAAGAGGTCAGAATAGACCAATAGAACAGTCAAAGCACAAGCTAAGATCAGTAACAGGAATCAACATAGCTGAGCAGGAACAGATTGAATGGAATGAACCAGGGTAGGTAGAACTTATAACTGGCACTGCAAGCAGGGAGCTAGGGATTGGAGATGCTACAAATACCTTCTGACCCTCAACATTTTTAGTCGTAATGAGATCCTGATTGGACCAAAAGAAAGGCTGATTTTATACGACAGACCACCATGTACCAATCGTTTCACTGTACATTATTCCACTCAAGAAGGTGGTTCCATCAAGAGCATGACTTATATAGAGTAGATGGTAGAAAAGAAGACCATGGTAGAAGGTCAAAATCATGGATTTTAGTGTATAATTTCCTGTATATTATGCCATATAAAGTCTATCCCGTCGCATTTATTTCTAGTTGATAGAGATAGACTTCCGAGCCAGTCTCAGCTTGATCCAACCTTGAGATACTCCCTGGTGGTAACAGACACTGTGTTTTTAGATGTTTCATGACGATCTCCTCAAAATTGGTCATTAAGAGACCACGCAGCCCAATAAAGCTCAGGACATGTGATATCTGTCCCTGCAGGATGCCCCAGGCTACAATAGTCCTGATAAATAAATCATAAAATATCCCACATAACGGTCTCCTTCATATTACATAACGCTGTTTACCATCACATATCTTTCCCATGCGTGCTCTATTTTTATACAACTCTTTTTGATGGCTGAAATCAGTGGTAACAGCTTCATCTGTATTTACTTAATTGCAAGGTGCTGACAGATTTCACGATTTAGTAACGAGGTGTGAAAATATGCTCTAGTCTTAATAGTACCAGCAGTGGGGTTTGCATCAAACTTGGCAGCTCTGTAAAAAAAACTTTGCTATATCTTATCAGAAAAATATGCTGCCTTTACCACTTAGGAGCCTCTTCTTCCCCGCTCCCCTGTTCCTCCTAAATGCATCATTCACGCTGAAAAACTAATCAAATCCATCTTGCTCAAGACAACTGTCGGCTCACTGAGGGATCATATTACAGTTGTCTGTCAGCTCACTGAGGGATCATATTACAGTTGCTTATTGACATTTATGGAGAGGGAAGAATTATCACAGTAAGAAGGAGGAAGAGAGATAAAGAGAAAATGTTGCTTTTTCCAGTAAGTATTTTATCTCAACTCAGAGCTAGGTTAACAGCTACACTGCTCAGTATTGCTATATAATGACCTCCATGCTGCTGCTTCTTAGCATATGCTACATATAGGCAGAGTAACAAGAACTCTTGGGGTGTGTGTGTTGTGTATGGTAAACATCATATCAGCTAGTCTCCACACACCAGCTCAGAGAGAACTGAAAATTCAAGAGGGAGCTTGCATTGGAGAATACAGGTGAAAAATGCAGGCTATGAGTCAAATAATGGCCAGAAATAGTCTTACTCCTCATGTACAAGGTAAGGCAGCACTAGTCATCATGCTGGGGGACACTCGCTTCACCGGGTCAATTAAAGCACACCAGCCACGTTTTCCAGTATTTCAGAATTCAGCAGTTTATTACACTTCATAACTGTTTATACCCGAGTCCATCTCAGTGGCTCGCCGACATATTACACATATAATGTCCAAGAGCCTTTCCAGTGACAGATATGTCCACTTGACTCCAGATACAGCCTTCAGCAAGGTAACAATATAAATGTCCACATCAACAGTGTTTTACCTTTGCCGGGTTTTAGCAGCTTCAGATTTGTTCTGCAACAGCTGTGGCTTTACAGCTTCCCAGATGGGGGTCTCCAGCCCTCGTACCATCCACGGCTATTGGCATCTCTTGCACACACAGGATCCAGCCTCTGCCTTTCAGGACTCTTGTCTTTCAAGCCTCTTGCCCTCCAAGGCTACTGGCATCGCTTACACATAAGGATCCAGCCTCTGCCTTTCAGGCTTCACCAGGCTTCACTAGGCCTCACTAGGCCTCACACTCTAACAGAGTCCCACACATGGAACAGTCCTCACGCCTTTCACACCCTGTCTCAAAAGCACCAGGGTTTATATTTCCTCCAGTACACACACAGAACCTGTGCTGATGTCACAGTCATGTGATCAGACCTTCTGTGAGCACAGGCCCTGTGCTGATGTCACAGTCATGTCATCAGTCATCTGAGGGGGAGGTACATGGTCAGCCAAAACACACCCTGGACCATTACAGTAATGCTGCAAGCTGCTGCATTACATATCCCCCCCCCTGTTCAAATTTGTGGGGTTGAACACATAATATACACAATCACATTATAACCCACAGTTCACACCGAGACCGTGTACTTGACAATTGCGCTGCTCAGTCCCTGGAAAATTAGTCAACGACATTAGCCCATTCCTTAGGGACCTACCATCTGTCATTGTCACTGACTTCGTCAAGTCACATTTCCAGGTCGTAACCTTGTCAGACCTCCCCCGCTCCCAGCGGTCAGTCGTAACCTTGTCAGACCTCCCCCACTCCCAGCGGTCGATACAGCAGTGTGACTCACATGCCCTGGTATCTAAGGTCCGGTTAGACTCCGTACTGTCCCGTACTCTATTGAGTCGTTTGTATGGGCCACTCAGACCTGAGTTACTGGAGGTCTCACTACCTCTAAATCCACGCCCACTACACTATCCTCAGGATATCTTGGAAAGTCTCTAACTTCTACTGTAGCCATTCTATTATTTGAAGGGCCCTTTCTCTGTCTGGTCTCACAATTTCTAGACGGCTGCCATCTTCTGCTGCTCAGGCGATGCTGCCTTTCCATTCGCAGTCTGGCGAGATTCAACTGTTCTACCTCTCGCAGGTAGGTCACTCGGTACTCCATCAGCATGCGTATATATGCAAGACTTTCTTCCGTTCCTACAGCGGAGAATGACACCATGCCGTCTTCATCTGGTATCCAGACCTGACGATCACGTGGACTGCTTACTTGCTGTAATGCACACGCCCGGACTGACTGGCGTGTGCGTGTTTATGTAGTGATTCCACTGTGCCATGAACCGGAGAGTGCCTGGAGGGGCGTAACTAAGTATCTGCCCGATCCGACCAAGGTCGCACGACGGCATACGACGCCAGTGCACCAGGGAGGAACCGAGCAGAGGAACCAGGGTCTACTCCAGGTCAGACTCCGGACACGGCTGTTGACCCACACCGGGGAATACTGGAACAGGCAGACTAGAGCGCAGGCTGGGTAGGGTCCAGTACAGACTGGGAGACAAATTCGAAACCGCAGACGCGGTGGACAGGGCCGAGCAAAGCGAAAACCGCAGACGCGGCGGACAGAGCTGAGCAAAGCGAAAACCGCAGACGCGGCGGACAGAGCTGAGCAAAGCGAAAACCGCAGACGCGGCGGACAGAGCTGAGCAAAGCGAAAACCGCAGACGCGGCGGACAGAGCTGAGCAAAGCGAAAACCGCAGACGCGGCGGACAGAGCTGAGCAAAGCGAAAACCGCAGACACGGCGGACAGAGCTGAACAAAGCGAAAACCGCAGACACGGCGGACAGAGCTGAGCAAAGCGAAAACCGCAGACGCGGCGGACAGAGCTGAGCAAAGCGAAAACCGCAGACGCGGCGGACAGAGCTGAGCAAAGCGAAAACCGCAGACGCGGCGGACAGAGCTGAGCAAAGCGAAAACCGCAGACGCGGCGGACATAGCTGAGCAAAGCGAAAACCGCAGACGCGGCGGAAAGAGCTGAGCAAAGCGAAAACCGTAGACGCGGCGGACAGAGCTGAGCAAAGCGAAAACCGCAGACGCGGCGGACAGAGCTGAGCAAAGCGAAAACCGCAGACGCGGCGGACATAGCTGAGCAAAGCGAAAACCGCAGACGCGGCGGAAAGAGCTGAGCAAAGCGAAAACCGTAGACGCGGCGGACAGAGCTGAGCAAAGCGAAAACCGCAGACGCGGCGGACAGAGCTGAGCAAAGCGAAAACCGCAGACGCGGCGGACAGAGCTGAGCAAAGCGAAAACCGCAGACGCGGCGGACAGAGCTGAGCAAAGCGAAAACCGCAGACGCGGTGGACAGAGCTGAGCAAAGCGAAAACCGCAGACGCGGCGGACAGAGCTGAGCAAAGTGAAAACCGCAGACGCGGCGGACAGAGCTGAGCAAAGCGAAAACCGCAGACGCGGTGGGAACAGGGCTCTGTTCACACGGAACAGACTAGAAGGGAAAGGCAGAACCAGATACCCACAGGGTACTTGCAGAGAAGTAGCGAGTGGACCACAAACTCACAAACGGAAGTACAGTGACAACGAGCAGGAGTTAGGTACGAGTTCAGACTCTGCAGAAAAAGGAATGGAACGGACATAGAGAAAAAACAGGTAAAAGATAGGAGAGAGTTCAGACTGGAATTGAGTGTACGGAGGAGACCGACACTGCAGCGGGATACAGGAGCGGGTCTGGGAATACGGCCCCCAGAGAGGCAGGACGAACAGGCAAGGAGCGTATTCAGACTGGCCTGGAAATACAGCCTCCAGGAAGGCGGAACGAACAGGCAAGGAACGAGTACAGACTGCAGGTTAAGGTACACAGATAGGACACAGTACAGACATGGGAACAGATACTGCAAGACAGGTAACATAGACAGGACCTGGCATGTCAGAGACAAAAGCCAACTGACAGGGCAAGATGCTCAGGCATGGGTTAATTGGGGCAGCTGGTTTAAATACCAGGTGACAGACAGCAATAGGCTGAGGACGCACAAGGGGTGTGCCTGCAGCAGGTACAAAAAGCAGGAAGTGATCGGGCGCCGCCCTTAAGCAGCAGACACAGAAGCAAACAGACAGCATGGAGGGAAGCCAGAGAGACACCCTGGACTGGAGATCAAGTGCGAGCTCTTGCACAGTGGGAGATGGACCACTATGCAAGGACGCCGCCAGGTATGTTACAGTACCCCCCCCCCTTACGCCCCCTCTTCTTCAGGCCTGCCAGAATGTTCCTGTCAGGCAAAAGGTATTTTTGCCCGAGTTTTAAAAAATGAGAGATGTTTTAAAAAAGAAAAAAAACCCCACCCCCTATCTGTTTGTAAGTGAAGACATAGAACTCACTTTTGCTTTTCCCCAAACCAGGAATTTTTATGACCCGCCATAAAACCTCAGTCCAGGGCAAGCACTGGAACAAACCGGAAAATCCCTCCAAAAAATCCCATTGTTTAATTGTACAAACGTTTTATGCCAATTTTAATCACGCACAGGTCTGACAGAAACATCGGAACCACGTTTTTTGAATGCTCACCTTTTTCCCATTACAATAGTATAACTTGCATAACAGAGGAATGACCGGGAACTGAGATAATGGATTCTGAGCTTCTGAGCGTCATAGAGGTTTCATATTTAATATCTATCTTCATGAATATTGGTGACGGTCAAGATGATGTCTCCCTCTTGGATGTGGGACCCCCCCACACCAAGATATGGAATCTGAAGGATCTTTTAGGTCTTCTGCAGCTGGGTGGGCTCGCAAAGCCGAGCCCCCTTGTAAGGTAAATAAGGGGTGTTCCCCAGAGTTTTGGCTGCTTACTAAAAAGCAAATCGGCCATTTTCAGGTCATTCTTCTCAGGGACGTCGAACGCACGCACATCACGCGGCGTAAGAAGAATCACCTCTAATTTCCGGGGAGCCGTCCCTCCCACAGAATCTGAGACCATCACCTTGTGAAGCAGGTTTTGCTATTACTTATCCCTTTTATTTTAATAACTGTTTATGCATACATGTAAATTGTCTCCTTTATAATATCTTGTATATATTTTGTAAGCACTGCCCACCTTTTGGGAGTAAATCATTAATTATTTACCAGTTTCGTTCTTCTTGTCCTATGTCGAGCAAACACGTTCCTCACCCGCTAATTCACGTTACCTACCAGGTACCCGATCCACCTGTTAAGCGATCGGTGGTGGCAGTATACCAGTGTTTATGTGATATTGTGGTTTGAGGGTGGCTGGTCGGAGGTATATATACGTTCCTGGAAGGAACTGGTGGTATATATACGTCCTGTCACATCACGTGCCGCAATAGTCGACATAAATTAGAGCAGCTGCACCCGTGCTTATCCTCTGTCAATACCGTGTTTGACCAGCAGGATAAGGGGGCGCCAGAGAGCTGCAAGGTCTGACCCAAGAGTGGGTGTTGTTTTCATGACAAATTGGTGGCAGCGGTGGGATCATAGGACATTAGTGATCTGGTTTGAGCAATCATTCCTCTCACTAAAAACTTGCACAAAAGTTTTGAAGATCGAACTCAGTGTTTATTAGATCTGAGACAATACTGTATGTGTAGCAGTTACCCCGACCCTTCTTCGCTTTTTCTTTTCTATTTTTATTTTGGTGATCATGGTCGTAGTTGGGGAGTCCTGGTATCACCAGCAGAAAAAGGACACTCTTACTGGAATATGTATAACCAAAGGCATTGACCCCCACGGCAAAAGCAAAGAACAAATGATTTCTGAACTGTTACAAGATGCTGCAGAGCCCGTCCGACAGCAGAGCCCTGATGAGGGGGCGGCCAGCCAAGGCCCGGATGGCGCTGCTGCAGGGGTCCAACCTGTGATTGCCAGCCATACCCGCAACCAGGGTAGTGTGGACCCCCACCTGCAGATGGCCTTGGAGGAGCTCGCCACAGACAATCATGATGGACGACTGGAGCTGATCCTGAAATTCCAGGAGCGGGCTGAGCGACAAGCCCAAGCTGACCGAGAGGCTGCTGAGCGACAAGCTGACCGAGAGGCTGCTGAGCGACAAGCTGACCGACAACACCAGCTGGAGCTAGCCCGGATTCAGAAGGAGTCGCCCTCTACGCAGACCCGTGAGTCCAACAGTGCCAGCTGCTTTAAACCTCGTCCTGAGCACTTCCCTGTGATGGAAAAGGATGGGGACTTGGACACATTTCTGCGAGGCTTTGAAAAGGCCTGCAGGCAGTATCAGCTGCCCATGGACCAATGGGCAAGATATTTGACTCCAGGGCTCCGAGGAAAAGCTCTGGAGGTGTTTGCTTCCCTCCCTCGAGAGCAGGATGGAGACTATGAGGCCGTCAAGCAGGCCCTGATAAAAAAGTACCAGCTGACTCCGGAGGTTTACCGGAAAAAATTCAGAACCCTCCAACGTGGACCACAGGACACCTACCGTGATGTGGTAGACGGGCTCAGAATCAACTTTGAGCAGTGGATCCAAGGACTGTCAGCGACCACCTTTGAGCAGCTAAAGGACCTGATGGTGAAAGACCAGTTCCTGCATCTGTGTCCGACTGAGGTACGGCAGTTCGTGATGGATCGGGAGCCACCTGATGCCAATAAAGCAGCGCAGATCGCAGACACCTACGAGGCCAACCGGAGACCAGAGGTGCGGAAGCCGGTCGTCGCCAGCTGGAAAGGGGGTAAGCCATCAACCACCATCCCTGCCCCTGCCAGCCGACCTTCCGGAGGCCTTTTTCCCGTTGCCAAGGCCCTGCCTGCATCCGATGCCCGCAGGTGTTATTCCTGCAACCAGACTGGTCATCTCAGCGCCACTTGCCCAGAGAAGCAGAGGAAGAACCCCCCATCCAAGGCCCCAGGGCCTAATGCTTCAGTTCTTTTGGTGGGTGGGCCGGTTGGGAGGGCCTGTGAAAACTTTCAGTCTGTCAGGGTGGGGAACACTCTCACTGTAGGCCTCAAGGACACTGGGGCCGAACGAACCCTCATCCGACCCGAACTGGTGTCCCCTGAAGCGCTTATTCCAGGAAAGACCCTGACTGTCACTGGGATTGGGGGCGTCCGATGCCCCTTGCCCATGGCCCGGGTTTTTATTGATTGGGGTGCGGGGAGTGGGGTGAAGGAAGTGGGAGTATCCAAAAACCTACCTGCAAATGTTTTGTTGGGAACTGATTTGGGGAGGATGTTTGCTTATTATGTCCCTGACACCCCTCCCCGATCTGATACGGTTGGTAAGGTTAATGCTAATAATGTGAATGTCAATGCTTTACATGATGATGGTGATGATGATGATGATGATGATGATGATGATGTTGTTGTATTGGAAGGTGCAGGAGAACTCAGCCATGTCACTCTGCGGGGTGATGTTGCTGAGGATCCCCTAGCAGGAGCAAATGTCAGTGCCAAGGGTAATGGGGAGAGGCACGAGGACCATGGCGCAGGTGGTGCTGTGCCAGTGACCAGTGTCACAACAGATGGTGACCTGGCTGATGGTAGCTGCCGCATACGTAGCACTGTGCCTGAGGTAATGGAGGATGATGGAGAAGTAGTTCTCATGGCCTCTCAGGCTAATGAGACGGTGTTATTCCCCGGGGATACGGCCTATATAGCCGCTGTTACCCGCAGTCAGAGTGCCCAGAACGCAAGTAACGCCCTGCCTTCTGGACCCTCCTCGAACAGAGGAATAACTGAATCAGGTATGGACCCAGAGCCGGTCCCAGAGGGTCCCAGTGAGGACGTGGCCTTAACCTCACTTCTGGCTTCCTCCAGCCAGGAGTTTCAGGCAGCTCTGCACTCAGATGCTAGCCTGGAGACGTTAAGGAGCCTCGCTGAGAAGCCCACCTCCGAGTCTGATAAGAAGAGGGTATTCTGGGACCAAGGGAGATTGTACCGGGAGACAGTTCCCTGTACACCCCAACAGGAGTGGCTGAGGGAAAGACAGCTGGTCGTCCCCTACCAATTCAGGGACGAGTTGTTGCGGATCGCCCATGAAATTCCACTCGCTGGACACTTGGGGGTTAGCAAAACCAAGGCCCGGCTGTCTCATCACTTTTATTGGCCCAAAATGAGGACAGATGTGGTGAACTACTGTCGCTCCTGTACCACGTGTCAAAGAGTGGGAAAGTCAGGGCCGGCCCCCAAAGCCCCCCTGATCTCTTTGCCAGTGATAGAGGAGCCTTTCCAGAGGATTGCTGTGGACATTGTGGGACCACTGGCCACACCCAGCAGCTCTGGAAAACGTTTCATCCTTACCGTGGTAGACTATGCTACCCGGTATCCGGAGGCAGTAGCCCTGTCCTCAATTAGGGCGGATAAGGTGGCGGACGCCCTCTTGGCCATCTTTTCGCGAGTAGGATTTCCCAGGGAGATGCTTACCGACCAGGGGACTCAGTTCATGTCACGCTTAATGGAGGCCCTATGTAAGAAAATGCAGGTGCAGCATCTGGTATCGAGTGCGTATCACCCACAGATCAATGGTTTGTGTGAGCGATTCAATGGTACCCTCAAACAGATGTTAAAAATGCTGGTTGAGACCCAGGGTCGCGACTGGGAGCGTTACCTCCCACACCTGCTATTTGCTTACAGAGAGGTTCCACAGGCCTCGACGGGGTTCTCCCCCTTTGAGCTCCTGTATGGCAGGCGTGTCCGAGGACCCCTTGGGTTGATAAGGGAATTCTGGGAAGAAGAGCCGAGCTCCCCAGGAGTGTCCATCGTGGAGTATGTCATGCGCTTCCGTGACAAGATGCAGACCTTGACGCAGTTGGTGCATGACAACATGGCGCAAGCCCAGACTGACCAGAAGCATTGGTACGACCAGAACGCCCGAGAACGGACCTACCAGGTGGGTCAGAAGGTGTGGGTGCTGGTCCCCGTACCAAAGGACAAGCTTCAGGCGGCCTGGGAAGGCCCGTACGTCATTCACCAACAGCTCAACCCGGTCACCTACGTGATCACACTTGACCACGAGCGGGGTAGGCGGAAGGCGTTTCACGTTAATATGATGAAGGCTCATCAAGAACGTGGAACCTGCGTCCTACCGGTCTGCAACCTGCCCGAGGATGGGGAGGATGACCCCCTCTTGGACATGCTCGCCCAAGCGAAGGCCAGCGGGTCCCTAGAGGATGTAGAGCTAAGCGACTTGCTATCCGCAGACCAGAGGTCTCAGATGCAAGCAGTGCTGAAACCCTTCCAAGCAGTGTTCACCAACCTGCCTGGCAGGACTGAAGTGGCGGTCCATGAAGTGGACACCGGGAATCATGCCCCACTCCGGCGGACAGCCTATCGAATCTCCGACGAGGTGCAGCATGTCATGCGCCAGGAGGTCGAGGAGATGCTGCAGTTGGGGGTGATTAAGCGGTCCAAGAGCGCGTGGGCCTCACCTGTAGTCCTGGTGCCTAAGAAGGACCGGACCACCCGGTTCTGTGTGGACTACAGGGGGCTCAACGCTATCACCGCCTCTGACGCACAACCAATGCCACGCATTGAGGAGCTGCTGGAGCGGTTAGCCAGCGCGAGCTATCTCTCCATTATGGATTTGAGTCGGGGATATTGGCAGATTCCCTTGAGCCCCGGGGCCCAGGAGAAGTCCGCCTTTATCACCCCCTTCGGATTGTATGAATCCACGGTCATGCCCTTCGGCATGAAGAATGCCCCTGCCACGTTCCAGCGAATGGTCAACCACCTGCTCCAGGGACTGGAGAGGTACGCAGTGGCGTACCTGGATGACATTGCCATCTTCAGTCCCACCTGGGAGGATCACCTCGAGCATCTGCAGCAGGTGCTCGGGCGCATTCACCAGGCGGGCTTGACCATCAAGCCGGGAAAGTGCCAGATGGGCATGAACGAGGTCCACTACCTGGGGCACCGGGTAGGTGGGGGTACTCTGAAGCCAGAGCCTGGGAAGGTGGACGCTATCATGTCCTGGCCCACCCCCAGGACCAAGAAGCAGGTGCAGTCCTTCTTGGGCACCGCAGGGTACTATAGACGCTTTGTGCAGGACTATAGTAGCCTTGCGAAGCCCTTGACAGACCTCACCAGGAAGAGCCTACCCCATTCCGTCAAATGGACGGATGAATGCGAGGTGGCCTTTAGGGCTTTGAAGACTGCCCTGAGCAGCTCTCCTGTACTAAAGGCGGTCGACGGCACACGGCCACTCTTAGTACAGACCGACGCCAGTGAATTTGGCCTCGGTGCTGTACTCAGCCAGGTCGACTCGGGGAACCAAGAACACCCCGTGTTGTACCTAAGCCGGAAACTGCTGCCGAGGGAAGTGGCCTATTCCACCATAGAGAAGGAGTGCCTGGCCATTGTATGGGCCCTCAACCGCTTACAGCCTTACTTGTACGGGCGCCCCTTCACTGTCGTGACTGACCACAACCCCCTGAGTTGGCTGCACACCATGTCAGGTGCCAACGGAAGGTTGTTACGCTGGAGCCTCACCCTCCAGCAGTACGACTTTACCGTTCAACACCGCAGGGGCAGCGAGCATGGCAATGCCGATGGGTTGTCCCGGCGAGGGGAGCCTCCAGACATACGCTTGGAGGAGTACCAGAAGGTCCTACCTCCATAGCGCAGTCAAAAAGGGGGAGGTGTCAGGCAAAAGGTATTTTTGCCCGAGTTTTAAAAAATGAGAGATGTTTTAAAAAAGAAAAAAAAAACCACCCCCTATCTGTTTGTAAGTGAAGACATAGAACTCACTTTTGCTTTTCCCCAAACCAGGAATTTTTATGACCCGCCATAAAACCTCAGTCCAGGGCAAGCACTGGAACAAACCGGAAAATCCCTCCAAAAAATCCCATTGTTTAATTGTACAAACGTTTTATGCCAATTTTAATCACGCACAGGTCTGACAGAAACATCGGAACCACGTTTTTTGAATGCTCACCTTTTTCCCATTACAATAGTATAACTTGCATAACTGAGGAATGACCGGGAACTGAGATAATGGATTCTGAGCTTCTGAGCGTCATAGAGGTTTCATATTTAATATCTATCTTCATGAATATTGGTGACGGTCAAGATGATGTCTCCCTCTTGGATGTGGGACCCCCCCACACCAAGATATGGAATCTGAAGGATCTTTTAGGTCTTCTGCAGCTGGGTGGGCTCGCAAAGCCGAGCCCCCTTGTAAGGTAAATAAGGGGTGTTCCCCAGAGTTTTGGCTGCTTACTAAAAAGCAAATCGGCCATTTTCAGGTCATTCTTCTCAGGGACGTCGAACGCACGCACATCACGCGGCGTAAGAAGAATCACCTCTAATTTCCGGGGAGCCGTCCCTCCCACAGAATCTGAGACCATCACCTTGTGAAGCAGGTTTTGCTATTACTTATCCCTTTTATTTTAATAACTGTTTATGCATACATGTAAATTGTCTCCTTTATAATATCTTGTATATATTTTGTAAGCACTGCCCACCTTTTGGGAGTAAATCATTAATTATTTACCAGTTTCGTTCTTCTTGTCCTATGTCGAGCAAACACGTTCCTCACCCGCTAATTCACGTTACCTACCAGGTACCCGATCCACCTGTTAAGCGATCGGTGGTGGCAGTATACCAGTGTTTATGTGATATTGTGGTTTGAGGGTGGCTGGTCGGAGGTATATATACGTTCCTGGAAGGAACTGGTGGTATATATACGTCCTGTCACATCACGTGCCGCAATAGTCGACATAAATTAGAGCAGCTGCACCCGTGCTTATCCTCTGTCAATACCGTGTTTGACCAGCAGGATAAGGGGGCGCCAGAGAGCTGCAAGGTCTGACC
Source organism: Phyllobates terribilis (assembly GCF_046119375.1). Taxonomy (NCBI): domain Eukaryota; kingdom Metazoa; phylum Chordata; class Amphibia; order Anura; family Dendrobatidae; genus Phyllobates; species Phyllobates terribilis. The sequence continues at coordinate 57,345,600 of NW_027362762.1, forward strand.
CAAGAGTGGGTGTTGTTTTCATGACAGTTCCGCAGGGAATTCGAGGGCCAATCCTTTAATTCAAGGAGATCACTTCCACTGTCCACTGGAGAAACTGGTCTCATCTGGGTAGCTAGGATGCTACCTCCTATCCAGCCATCCTCAGCAACAGACGAAACAGGTGGAGTACCAGGAACAGCACACAGGGAAGTCTCTCTCCACTTATTATCAGGTAGCACCCCAGAGGGTTCAGGAGACAACTGGAAGTCCTCCGCCGGGTTGGAGGAGTGCAGAGACTCGGGGGTAACCTCTGCTTCGGGGTACATCTTGTCAAACTCACAGGATGAAATGGGCGAGGTATCAGGTACAAGGTGTAGAAAAGTCCCTGTTACCTTGTTATCTGGTGGTACCCAGGAGGATTCAGAAAACAACTGGGGGTCCTCCGCCGGGTCGGAATAGTGCAGAGACTCGCGGGTAACCTCTGCTTCGGAGTACACTAGGTCGGACTCGCTGGATGAAGCGGGCGAGGTATCAGGTACCGAATATAGAAGAGTACCTGTCCAATCGTTATCAGGTAGCACCCCGAAGGGTTCAGGAGACAACTGGAGGTCCTCCGCCTGGTCGGAGGGGTGTAGAGACTCGGGGATAACCTCTGCTTCGAGGTACATCTTGTCAAATTCACAGGAAGAAATAGACGGGTTATCAGGTACAGGGTGAGAAAAAGTCACTGTCTCTTTGTTATCTGGTGGTACCCCGGAGGAGTCAGGAAACAACTGGAGGTCCTCTGCCGGGTCAGAAGAGTGCAGAGGCTCGGGGAAAACATCTGCTTCAGAGTACACTAGGTCGGACTCACTGGACGAAGCAGGCGAGGTATCGGGTACCGAGTATTGGAAAGTCTCTGTCCATTCACCACCAGGTGGCACCCCGAAGGGTTCTGGAGACAACTGGAGGTCCTCCGCCTGGTCAGAGGGGTGTAGAGACTCATGGGTAACCTCTGCTTCAGAGTACACTAGGTCGGACTCACTGGACGAAGCAAGCGAGGTATCAGATCCAGGATATAGGAAAGTCTCTGTCCATTCACCACCAGGTGGCACCCCGAAGGGTTCTAGAGACAACTGGAGGTCCTCCGCCTGGTCGGAGGGGTGTAGAGACTCGGGAGTAACCTCTGCTTCGGAGTACACTAGGTGGGACTCACTGGACGAAGCGAGCAAGGTATCAGGTACAGAGTATAGGAGAGTCTCTGTCCTTTCGCTACCAGGTAGCACCCCGAAGGGCTCAGAAGACAACTGGAGGTCCTCCGCCAGGTCGGAGGGGTGAAGAGACTCATGGGTAACCTCTGCTTCAGAGTACACTAGGTTGGACTCACTGGATGAAGCAGCCGAGATATCAGGTACCGAGTATAGGAAAGTCTCCGTCCATTCGCTACCAGGTAGCACCCCGAAGGGTTCAGGAGACAACTGGAGATCCTCCGCCTGATCGGAGGGGTGTAGAGACTCAGGGGTAACCTCTGCTTCGGAGAACACTAGGTCGGACTCACTGGACGAAGCGGGCGAGGTATCAGGTGCAGGGTATAGGGAAGTCTCTCTCCAATTGTCCTCAAGTGGTATCCCGGGGGATTCAGGAGGCAACAGGGGGTCCTCCGGTGTGAATTCTGGGTGGGCAGCAGTCTCTTCGGGTAGGAGAACTGGTGCACTACCCACGCACATTACCCGTTGGGGCTTCTCCGGGATACAGGGAGATGAAGCTTCAGTAGGGACTTCAAGGTTGGGGTCAGGAGGTCTCAGGGAGGACAGACCCTGGCGTGACGGCTTGCCTCTACGTCTAGCACATCTGGACTGCCTCTTGAGGTTTGGAGAAGTATTCCGGAGAGTGTAGTCACCCTGTGAGGATTCTGGGTGGGCAGTAGTCTCATTGGGCTGGAGGACTATTGCGCTACCCACACACATTACCCATCGGGGCTGCTCCGGGATACTGGGAAGTGAAGCTTCAGCAGGAGCCTCCGGGTTAGGATCATCGAAGACCATTAGAAAGGCCACCAGGAAGGCCATTATGTCCAGGACAATAGGATCCTGTGTTTCCCATAGGGGGTTGATCCATTCCAAGGCATCACCCGCTAGGTTAGACATAATGAATCCCACCTTAACCCGATCGGTGGGAAAACAAAGAGGGTAGAACTTGAAGTGTAGCATGCATTGCTCCACAAATGCACGACTCTGTCTTGGATCCCCATAGTAACGTGGCAGATCCGCAGGAACGAGAGCTGATAGATCCATCTGGACGGGTGCGTAATTCGCCTGGAACTCAGCTAGAGAAAAAAAAAAAAAAAAATTGTATTTATTTTTAATGCACGTAGTCGCTGGAAAAAGTCTCAGAGAGCGAAGGCCGTGGGGCTCAACGGGAACCATGGCCTGAGCATGCTGTAATGCACACGCCCGGACTGACTGGCGTGTGCGTGTTTATGTAGTGATTCCACTGTGCCATGAACCGGAGAGTGCCTGGAGGGGCGTAACTAAGTATCTGCCCGATCCGACCAAGGTCGCACGACGGCATACGACGCCAGTGCACCAGGGAGGAACCGAGCAGAGGAACCAGGGTCTACTCCAGGTCAGACTCCGGACACGGCTGTTGACCCACACCGGGGAATACTGGAACAGGCAGACTAGAGCGCAGGCTGGGTAGGGTCCAGTACAGACTGGGAGACAAATTCGAAACCGCAGACGCGGTGGACAGGGCCGAGCAAAGCAAAAACCGCAGACGCAGCGGACAGAGCTGAGCAAAGCGAAAACCGCAGACGCGGCGGACAGAGCTGAGCAAAGCGAAAACCGCAGACGCGGCGGACAGAGCTGAGCAAAGCGAAAACCGCAGACGCGGCGGACAGAGCTGAGCAAAGCGAAAACCGCAGACGCGGCGGACAGAGCTGAGCAAAGCGAAAACCGCAGACGCGGCGGACAGAGCTGAGCAAAGCGAAAACCGCAGACGCGGCGGACAGAGCTGAGCAAAGCGAAAACCGCAGACGCGGCAGACAGAGCTGAGCAAAGCGAAAACCGCAGACGCGGCGGACAGAGCTGAGCAAAGCGAAAACCGCAGACGCGGCGGACAGAGCTGAGCAAAGCGAAAACCGCAGACGCGGCGGACAGAGCTGAGCAAAGCGAAAACCGCAGACGCGGCGGACAGAGCTGAGCAAAGCGAAAACCGCAGACGCGGTGGGAACAGGGCTCTGTTCACACGGAACAGACTAGAAGGGAAAGGCAGAACCAGATACCCGCAGGGTACTTGCAGAGAAGTAGCGAGTGGACCACAAACTCACAAACAGAAGTACAGTGACAACGAGCAGGAGTTAGGTACGAGTTCAGACTCTGCAGAAAAAGGAATGGAACGGACATAGAGAAAAAACAGGTAAAAGATAGGAGAGAGTTCAGACTGGAACTGAGCGTACGGAGGAGACCGACACTGCAGCGGGATACAGGAGCGGGTCTGGGAATACGGCCCCCAGAGAGGCAGGACGAACAGGCAAGGAGCGTGTTCAGACTGGCCTGGAAATACAGCCTCCAGGAAGGCGGAACGAACAGGCAAGGAACGAGTACAGACTGCAGGTTAAGGTACACAGATAGGACACAGTACAGACATGGGAACAGATACTGCAAGACAGGTAACATAGACAGGACCTGGCATGTCAGAGACAAAAGCCAACTGACAGGGCAAGATGCTCAGGCATGGGTTAATTGGGGCAGCTGGTTTAAATACCAGGTGACAGACAGCAATAGGCTGAGGACGCACAAGGGGTGTGCCTGCAGCAGGTACAAAAAGCAGGAAGTGATCGGGCGCCGCCCTTAAGCAGCAGACACAGAAGCACACAGACAGCATGGAGGGAAGCCAGAGAGACACCCTGGACTGGAGATCAAGTGCGCGCTCTTGCACAGTGGGAGATGGACCACTATGCAAGGACGCCGCCAGGTATGTTATACTTTCATCACACCAGACTTCTTTACCATCATCTGCATGGCTCGGCCATTTCTCCCAATAACCTTTCTCACCAGAACATGAGGCGCCCGGATGACCTCTCCCCGAAGACTGTGGGCTTTTCTCATAAGCTCCAGTTGTCTAACGGCTTGTTCCGTCTTCAACCGGAGAAACCGCTTTGTGCGAATACATCGCCAGTGCATGTCACTTAGGATCGCCACCCTCTTCACTGTGACTTCGGTCGTGGACAGGACCACCAACTGTTTAGCTTCTGAGGTCGAGTACACCTTACAGGCTCACACGGCCTTCTTAAACTCTTCATGCACGGACTCACTGGTGCATTCTTCTCTCAAATCCTCGGGTACATCTATGAGGCACTTGTACCGAGAGGTTTCTGTCTCACCAGTGGTCTCCAAACGATCATCTGGCTCAGGCTTCAGGGGCAACTGACTTTCAGCTTCTTCACCCTGTATGCTTCCCCTGAGCTGACTCACAGCTACAAATTCAAGAATTTTCGTCTTGACCACTTCCATTTCATACTTATCTTCTGTTAACACTTTCTTAGCTCTCCTCAGGTCCACCTTCTCATGGTATAAAGGAGTAAGTGCAACTTGTTTGCCCTTTTCCTTCTCCATGGAGGCCTCGTTCACTGTGATACTTCGCCAGGCGACCTTTGAGCTCGAAAACTTCTTCCTCTAGGTCAGCTACTCGCCTCTCAGCAGCCCATGTCTGAAGCTCTTCCTGCTTCAACTGCTCCTTTAACAGTAGCGTTCCCTCAGACCTCTCTGTCTCCAATGCGCCCACTCGGCTCTCGAAAGCCAGTCTCTCATGCTTCTCTTGCTTCAACTGGGCTTGTAGCGACTCCTTGATCTCGGCTCTTACATTCACCGAATCACCCGAGCTCGTATTATTCGCGGAGTTATCTGTTTCATACCTCCCATCTCCGGTGGCCAACTCCTGGCCCTGGTCTGTGGCTTCTCTGATAGACTCCTCCATCTTTTTCTGCTCAGCTTCCATCTTGCTGATTCTTTCCTTAAGGCACGTCTCCGCCCTCTGGAGATTATCACAGAACGTCTGCAGCTCCTTCACCTGAGCTTCCAGACCTAGGGTCTTTCTGCGGACATCACCATTTTCATCACAGGTGTCCTGCAGAGTGGTCTCAGTCACTTGGCGCATGTGCTCTGCATCTGCCTTATCATCCTCTAGTTTTTCTTTAACCCTGAGGAGATCCTCATAGTCTCTCTTAATTTGTTGCAGTTCCCCACTGCGTTCACCATATTCCTTCTTGGATTCACACAGCTCCTGGTTGAACTGTTCGCGCAGTCGTTCTAGGTTTTGTTCATGTCCAGAAACTTCATCCTGCAGCGCCTCCTTCTCAAGCTTCAACTGCAAAACCTCCTCCTTGGTTTTGCGGCGGTCCTCCTTAATTTCCTGGAACATTTCCTTCCATTGGTTAATTTCCTCGTTGCTTCCCTCCAGGTCTCGCTGTAAGTTCCTCACAACCTGGTATATTTTCTGCCGTTCAGACTCCAGGCTCCTCTGGTCTGAGGACACGTTCTCCAGGTTTTCCCATAGTTGCTGCACGTCACTCTGTCACTGCTGCCTGATAGGCTCCAGCTCTTGGTCATGACTGGCCACCTCCTCTTTCAGGGCTGTCAGATCCTGATCCTTCTGTCTCAGTACTGTACCGGAGGTTGCTACTGGCAACGTCACCTCCTCTTCTGCCTCTAAAGGAGGATCCACACTTGGAACAAAGGCACATAGCATTACATTTTCTTTATTTTCACTTTCAGCCAAGACTACAGGAGCAACCTTTTTGTGGCCCTTGCGCCGTCGACGACGAGAGGGGGACTCTCTCCCCTCGTCTAGCCCCTCCTGACTGAATCTCCTTCTACTTTCGTAGTGTCACCATCAGCTACGGGGTCTGTGTCACTCCCCATGGTTTTGTGGACTAACAGGTCACCTCCCACTTTGACGTCAACCCCTTCTACTGGAGCTACCCCGTTATCAACAGTCAAATTGTCGTTTAAAGCGGTACCAACCCACAACCAGTAACAAATTTTGGTTTTCTATACTCCATGCTCTTTTGAAAATCCGCCCCCTTTTTAGACTCCGCCCCCTTTTGGACACCCACACTTGTAGGGGGAATTTTACAAAAAAAATCAACAATAGTATTAGGACCCAGTTCACAACATCTCTTACAACCTCCCCGGGCACTCTGGGACAATACTGGCACCCCTGGAGAGTTCACAGAATGGTCCACTGCTGCCATTCTATATGGTGCCCACAGCTCCTGCCGTTCCTGCACCATGTCCTGTAGACGTTTCTCAAATACCTGCTGCGGTTTTAACCGTCACTTTAATTGGTCAATAGCTTCAGTTTCATTTGCTGCTCCGTTCACAGCCATCGCGGTACACTATTCACACTAGACACTTCACACCGCTCTCCCCGGAAAAATTTTCGGGGCCCAGCCGAGCGACAGCAAACCAGGTTTGAGTGCGAGGACAATTTTCATAGCCCCGCCGAGTTACAGCAAGATGCTTTAATCTTCGTGACCCCGTCGAGCCACAGCAAGATGCTTGTATCCACACTCGTTGTCCTGTGCTGTTACCCCTAGCTACCAGGCTGCAGTTGCCCCTAGCAACCGGGCTGCAATTGCCCCTAGCAACCGGGCTGCAGTTACCCGCATTCTCCAACCACATGTAAGGCAGCGCCAGTCATCATGCTGGGGGACACTCGCTTCACCGGGACAATTAAAGCACACCAGCCACGTTTTCCAGTATTTCACAATTCAGCAGTTTATTACACTTCATAACTGCTTATACCCGAGTCCATCTCAGTGGCTCGCCGACATATTACACATATAATGTCCAAGAGCCTTTCCAGTGACAGATATGTCCACTTGGCTCCAGATACAGCCTTCAGCAAGGTAACAATATAAATGTCCACATCAAGCAGTGTTTTACCTTTGCCGCGGTTTAGCCGCTTCAGATTTGTTCTGCCACAGCTGTGGCTTTACGGCTTCCCAGATGGTGGTCTCCAGCCCTCGTACCATCCAAGGATACTGGCATCGCTTACACATAAGGATCCAGCCTCTGCCTTTCAGGCTTCACCAGGCTTCACTAGGCCTCACTAGGCCTCACACTTTAACGGTGTCCCACACAGGGAACAGGCCTCACGCCTTTCACACCCTGTCTCAAAAGCACCAGGGCTTATATATCCTCCAGTACACACACAGGACCTGTGTTGATGTCACAGTCATGTGATCAGACCTTCTGTGTGCACAGGACCTGTGCTGATGTCACAGTCATGTGATCAGTCACCTGAGGGGGAGGTACATGGTCAGCCAAAACACACCCTGGACCATTACAGTAATGCCACAAGCCGCTGTATTACAACACACACAGAACAGTTATGTCAAATTATCATCATTGCCTTTGGTAGTGCATTGAGCTGTAGGGTGCATTGCTGCAAAAGGGGGAAAAAAAAACCTAATAAGTTTGAAAGTTGGCAGATGAGGGGGGTGTCGGTACAGGGGTAGCACTGCTGCAGCAAGGCATGTCCCCTGAAAGCCGGAGGAGTGTCAGCTCCAGTAAGGGGGTAAATAGGAGATCAGGGCAAGCCAGGCAGGTGCTGGTAGTGGGGGACTCAATTATTAGGGGAACAGATAGGGCGATCTGTCACAAAGACAGGGATCATCGAACAGTGTGCTGCTTACTTGGCACTCGAGTCTGGCACATCGCTAATTGTGTTGACAGATTACTGGGAGGGGCTGGTAAGGACCCAGCGGTAGGTAGGTGGAAGGTCCTTAAAGATGATTTCAGGGAATTAGACTGCAAGCTTAAAGCAAGGACCTCCAAGGTGGTATTCTCGGAAATACTACCTGTACCACGTGCCACGTCAGAGAGGCAACTGGAGATTAGGGAGATAAATAAGTGGCTCAAGAACTGGTGTAGGAAGGAGATATTTTGGTTCCTGGAGAACTGGGCCAACTTCTCAGTTGGCTACAGACTCTACGCTAGGGACCGGCTGCACCTCAATGGGGAAAATGGCTAGAAGGTTGAAGGAGTGTTTAAACTAGGGATTGGGGGGGTATTCATTTTATAGGTGGGGAAGATAGTGCAGATAGTGACCTGGCACAAATAAAGAAATTGGGGGTGGGGTTAGAACAGTCAATAAAGTAAGAAGGAATAGAGGTACAGAGCGATACATACAATGCATGTACACTAATGCCAGAAGCCTCACCAACAAAATGGAGGAATTAGAATTAATTTTGTTGGAAAATAATTATGACATGGTGGGGATATCTGAGACGTGGCTGGGCGAGAGCCATGACTGGGCAGTTAATTTACAGGGCTATAGTCTGTTCAGAAATGACCGTACAAACAAGCGAGGGGGGAATGTGTGTTTATATGTAAAATCATCCTTAAAACCCATCTTGCGGGAGAATATATGTGAATCTAATGAAAATGTAGAGTCCCTGTGGGTGGAGATAAGGGGAGGGGGAAAAGATAACAAATTACTGATAGGGGGTTGTTATAAGTCTCCAAAAATAATGGAAGCAGCGGAGAATATCCTCATAAAGCAAATAGATGAAGCAGCGACTCAAGGAGAAGTCATTATTATGGGGGACTTCAACTACCCTGAAATACATTGGGAGACCGAAACCTGTAGTTCAAGCAAAGGTAATAGGTTTTTGACAACTATGACAGACAATTACCTTTCACAACTGGTTCAGGACCCAACAAGAAGGGGGGCACTGCTAGACCTAATATTAACCAACAGGCCAGATCGCATATCAAATATACGAGTTGGGGGTCACTTGGATAATAGTGATCACAAAATAATACGTTTTCATGTATGCTTTAATAAGATGTGTAGTAGAGGGGTTACAAGGACACTAAACTTCAGGAAGGCAAATTTCCAACTTTTGAGAGATGATCTTAGTGCAATAAACTGGGATGATATCCTGAGACATAAAGCTACACAAAGCAAATGGGAGACATTTATTAGCATCCTGAATAGGACCTGTGCACAATATATACCCTATGGGAATAAACATGCTAGAAATAGGAGGAAACCACTATGGCAAAATAGAGCTGTAAGGGGCGCAATAAGTGACAAAAAGAAAGCATTTAGAGAACTAAAGCAAGTAGGTAGTGATGAGGCATTAAATAAATACAGAAAATTAAATAAATTCTGTAAAAAACAAATCAAGGCAGCAAAGATTGAGACAGAGAGAATCATTGCCAGAGAAAGTAAAAATAATCCCAAAATATTCTTTAACTACATAAATAGTAAGAAACTAAAAAATGATAGTGTTGGCCCCTTTAAAAATAGTCTGGTTGAAATGGTGGATGAGGATGAGGAAAAAGCCAATATGCTAAATTATTTTTTTTCAACCCTATTTACACAAGGAAATCGCATGACAGAAAACATGATTAGTGATAACAAAAATTCTCCATTAAATGTCACTTGCTTAACCCAGCAGGAAGTACGGCGGCGTCTAAAAATCACTAAAGTTGATAAATCCCCGGGCCCGGATGGGATACACCCGCGAGTACTGCAGGAATTAAGTAACCTCATAGATAGACCATTATTTTTAATCTTTAAAGATTCCATAATAACAGGGTCTGTACCACACGACTGGCGTATAGCAAATGTGGTGCCAATATTCAAAAAGGGGACAAAAACCGAACTTGGAAATTATAGGCCAGTAAGCTTAACCTCTACTGTGGGTAAAATCCTGGAGGGTTTCCTAAGAAATGCTATACTAGAGTATCTGAAGAATAATAACCTCATGATCCAATATCAACATGGGTTTACAAGGGACCGTTCCTGTCAAACTAATCTGATCAGTTTTTATGAGGAGGTAAGTTCCGGACTGGACCAAGGAAATGCAGTGGATGTTGTGTATATGGACTTTTCAAAAGCTTTTGATACGGTTCCACACAAAAGGTTGATACATAAAATGAGAACAATGGGGATAGGGGAAAATATATGTAAGTGGGTTAAGAATTGGCTCAGTGATAGGAAACAAAGGGTGGTTATTAATGGAAAACACTCAGACTGGGTCTCAGTTAACAGTGGGGTACCACAGGGGTCAGTATTGGGCCCCCTTCTTTTTATCATATTTATTAATGACCTTGTAGGGGGCATACAGAGTATTATTTGAATATTTGCAGATGACACTAAACTCTGCAGGGTAATCAATACAGAGGAGGACAATTTTATATTACAGGAGGATCTATGTAAACTAGAAGCTTGGGCTGATAAATGGCAAATGAGCTTTAATGGGGATAAATGTAAGGTAATGCACTTGGGCAGAGGAAATAAAATGTATAATTATATGGTTAATTGTAAAACACTGGGCAAAACTGTCACTGAATAAGACCTCGGTGTATTGGTAGATGACAAGCTCACGTTTAGTGGCCAGTGTCAGGCAGCTGCTGCAAAGGCAATAAAATAATGGGATGCATTAAAAGAGGCATAGATGCTCATGAGGAGAAGATAATTTTACCTCTATACAAGTCACTAGTGCGACCACACTTAGAATACTGTGTACAGTTCTGGTCTCCGGTGTATAAGAAAGACATAGCTGAACTAGAGGGGGTGCAGAGAAGAGCGACCAAGGTTATTGGAGGACTGGGGGGTCTGCAATACCAAGACAGGTTATTACACTTGGGGTTATTTACTGTGGAAAAAAACGAAGGCTTAGGGGTGATCTTATTACTATGTACAAGTATATGAGGGGACAGTACAAAGACCTTTCTACTGATCTTTTTACTCTGAGGCCAGAGACGGGGACAAGGGGGCATCTTCTACGTCTGGAGGAAAGAAGGTTTAATCATAATCACAGACGCGGATTCTTTACTGTAAGAGCAGTGAGACTATGGAACTCTCTGCCGCATGATGAGGGATTCACTGTTAAAATTTAAGAAGGGCATGGATGCCTTTCTTGAAAAGTATAATATTACAGGTTATATATACTAGATTCCTTGATAGGGCGTTGATCCAGGGAACTAGTCTAGTCTGACTGTAGTATGGAGTCGGGAAGAATTTTTTTCCCCAATGTGTAGCTTAGAGTTTGCCACATGGGTTTTTTTTGCCTTCCTCTGGATCAACATGTTAGGCTATGGGTTGAACTAGATGGACTTAGTCTTCCTTCAACCTTAAAACTATGTTACTATGAAATGATAGGTTTACTTAAATTTTGATATTAAACGTTGTCCTGGACAAAGTGCTACTAAAATAGTCCAAAATGACAGAAATGCAGCATAAGAACTTAGGTAGCAGGGTTTTTTTTGTAATAGATGATCCTGAAGAAGACTTGTAGATGAAAGGAGATTGAACTCATTAATAGCCACCAGCCCAGCCTGGATTATTACATGTTACTGGAATTCTGAAAAGGATCTTGGTTGATCTATCTCCAGAATTAAAAAGTAATGTGTAACTTACTACAAAAGAGGTGTTATGTCTTGTGTGCAGGACCTCAGGGGTGCAGCATCACATGAGGATTCTAGGAAAGCCCATGAAGAAATCTATTGCAGGAGCTCAGGGTGGAACTTGACATGAGGATTCTAGGAACGCACATGAAGAAATCTACTGCAAGACCTCAGAGTGGAGCTTGACATGGGGAATCTAGGAACGCCCATGAAGAAATCTATTGCAGGACCTCAGGGGTGGATCTTGACATGAGGAATCTAGGAACGTCCATGAAGAAATCTATTGCAGGACCTCAGGGGTGGAGCTTGACATGAGGATTCTATGAACGCTCATGAAGAAATATATTGCAGGACCTCAGGGGTGGAGGTTAACATGAGGATTCTAGGAATGCCCATGAAGAAATTCATTGCAGTACCTCAGGGCTGAAGCATGACATGAGGATTCTAGGAACGCCCAAGAAGAAATCTACTGCAGGACCTCAGGGGTTGAGCTTGACATGAGGAGTTTAGGAACGCCCATGAAGAAATCTACTGCAGGACCTCAGGCCTGGAGCTTAACATGAGGATTTTAGGAATGCCCATGAAGAACTCTATTTGACAAGTACTTTAGCAGAACTCAAGTAAAAACCATAGTAGAACTGTTTGGAAAGCACCAGAATTTTAGCAATGCTCTCGAGGACTGCCCTACTTCTAAAAATTCTGACAAACAGTTGATATTACTCTGGTTAGGATCTCTCTGATTTCACTAATAAGTAAAGGGGGATTCTGAGCATTGAAATATTCTGTTCAACATCCATGTAACAGCCTTGTTATAGGTAAGCATCAGACTGCCACTTTACCCTAGACCACCAGGGGATAGGATATAAATTCCCTGGGTGGGGCAGGTGTAAATATATATATATATATATATATATATATATATATACACACACATATAAACATATATCTTGACCTCTGGTGGTTAAAGGGAAGTACTTATATTAAAGGGAAGAGCTCAGAGTACCCCATCACCATTAGGCCGGCTTAGTCACTTTCTAATTGTTTCTGTCAATTCCTCATCTTGACCATGTGCCCATATTCTAGCCTCTTAGACCATCAGGCAACGAAAGGATGAACTGTCCTCTACACAAGACCTTAGGAACTGAAATATGACCCCCTCTACCACCTCGGATTACCAAAAAATAAAAAATAAATGAACTGTCCATTACTACAATAGACCAGCAGAGCTACAGAAGTGACTAATCTCACCATGACTCTACATCACCCGGGAGCTTTTTAATTCATATGAAACCCTTTTTAATGATTTCATAAAATGAAGAAGAATTTTCAGGACCCTTTTTTTACTCAATTTAATGCGTTTTGATAAATCTGCCCCTTTGAGAGTTTTAGATATAGTAGGGATGAGTTTGTCTTGTTGAACAGTATAATGTGAGATCATCATGTGTTATATCTGGTTCTATGTAGGAATGCAGGTCAAACTATCGAATGGAAGGAACAAAGCAGCGCCAAAGAGTTGAGTAGCAAAGTCAGCTCTGCTACATCTGTACACGTTAAAGCATCTAGGTTCATAATATCACAGCTGAGATTCGCATGACGCTCGCTTTAGATAAGAAGATTACACTGAACACTTTAGAACAGCAAAAGATTAACAAACTGAAAGGCGCAGCAGAGCAGAGCTTGTCATCTGATGCAACAGTCCCTTATACCGTAATGTGCAGCAGAGGTGAGCTTGTCATCGAATGCAACTAAACCCTGACAACAAAATTGGAATTGTAAAAGTAATATATCTTATTATCGATTTTATTACAAAAGAAAACAGGTACATGACAAATTCTACTTGGTTACAAGTTACAACTGTAGATAGAAAGTTTGAAAAGTCATTTTAATTAAAATGCTAACAATCAAAAGTCTAATAAAAGAAAATTCAAGTTCCCATCATTTCCATCATGCAGAGAATAGTATTAAATTGCAAAATTTGTTCCTGCTGATACAGAACCAAGGACCTCATTTTTATCGATATCGTCCAAAAAAATCCACCGACTTGGGCTATGATTAAGCCCGAAGCTACCAGTGACACAGCAGAGCTAAATTTGTCATTGACTAGTTTCTCTCGTGTGCCGTAAGAGTTGAAATACTGTAATGCAGCAGCTTTCACCTGCCTTCCTATGGAAAACCGCACTTGACTCGCTGTACAGATCATTAGGAGTTGTGACAAATGACAAACTCGGCTCTACTACTTCTGTTAATAGGCAGGTTCATTACAGGCCCCCCCAACCACCCCAAAAAAATATATATATATAAAAAATGTCAATCTGTTATGGCAAGCTGTATTAGGACATGTATTTAAGATAATATGTACATTATTGAAATTCTAAGATTATATTAAAAAAAATATTTTGATAACATAATATCAAATGGAAATGAGTTGAATAAAAGCAAAATAGTGAAATAAAATAATATAAAATAAATAACTGAAAATAATATAATAATAATATACAATTATTTATATATATATATATATATATATATAAAAAGTTACGTGAATAAATAACATAAAATATTATTAATATTTATAATAATAATAAAATAATAATAAAAATATATAAAATGGTATAAAAATGTAAAAATAAAATAATATACAATTATTTAATAATACATATATAAAGTGGCATGAATAACATGAATTAATAACTTAATAAATGCATCAATTAAAAATAATGTACTACTGCTTCTAATAATAATAATAATAATGATGATGATGATGATGAAAATATATAAAATGGCATAACAATGGAAAATAATATAAAATAATATAATAATATACAATTTTCTAATAATATATGTACACAATTACATGAATAAATAACTTAATGAACATATCAAATAATGATAATATATTATAATAAAAATAATAATAATAAACTACTTGTAATAATAATAATAATAATAATAATAATAATAAAAATACATAAAATGGTATAAAATAAATAATATGCAATTTTCTAATAATATATACATAAAATTTAATGAAAAAATAACTTAATAAACATACCAAATAATAATAGTAATAATAAATATAATATTAAAAATAAATATTACTACTTTAAATAATAGTAGAAGTAATAATAATAATGCAATAATAATAATAATAATAAATAAATATTAAAAATATATATCACTACTATAAATAATAGTAGAAGTATTAATAATACTGCAATAATAATAATACATTTAATATAAAAAATATGACTTTAAATAATAGTAGATGTAATATAATAATGCGATAATAATAAATATTAAAAATAAATATTACTATTATAAATAATAGTAGAAGTAATATAATAATGCAATAATAATAATAAATCTAATATAAAAAATATGACTTTAAATAATAGTAGATGTAATAATACAATAATAATAATCAATAAATCTAAAAAATATATTACTACTATAAATAATAGAAGTAATAATAATAATGCAATAATAATAATACATAAAATTGCACAAAATATAAAATAATATAAATTAATATAAAAATATACAATTGTCTAATATGTAAATAAATTACATGAATAAATAACTTAATAAACAGGTAATAGTAATAATAATAGAAATGATTTAAAATACATAAAATGGCAAAACCATGTAAATTAATTTGTAATTATAAAAATTATATTTGGGACATAAAAATGCATAAAATAAAATAATAATGATATACAAATATTCAAACATAATGTAAAAAAAAAAAAGCGATAGTGATCTAATAAACTGTATAATAAAAATATAAATAAATATAAATAAGATACCCATTATGATACAATAAAACTTTGTGTTGTACCTTTTGTAATTTGGCTTTCCTGGCATTGTGGACAAACCTGCGCCCCAGCTTCTTGGCGTACCAGATGGAGGCAAACATCTCTGAGATGGAGGGGTTCAGACTGAAGATGCTGGATGTGAGGGTCCCAGGTGCTCAGCTCTGTGGCTGGAGGAGCCTTGAGATGCTGCTTCCTTCCCTTCCTACAAGTATCACACTGTGGGAAGCCTGAGACAGTCAGTCTGCAGGTAGATCTACAGGCTGCCAGCAGGGTGGCTTCTGCCATGAAGCATCTCTGTACCCAGCTCACATCTAGTCTACTGCTCGTCTGCTGCAGTTCTTAAGGAGAGAGAGGAGGATGATGATGATGCTGACAACTACATATGTGCCAGCTGGGCTGTGAGGGCACAGGGGCTGCACCAAGGCTTCATACACTGACACTATAGTGATAGGATAACAATGGGGATGGGGATTTTTCTTGTTCAGACTTGGGAGGGGTGGTAGACTTAGGAAATCACATTTGCTTTTATACGCTTGGAAAGCGACATCCCACTGCTGTAAACTGCAACACAAGCAACATTAAAGCAAATTGTTCATTGCTTTAATAGACTTAAAGGCCATTCGGCAGCGGGGAAAGTCAGAAATCCTCTCCTAGGATGGGTATATGGCTGCTGGTACAATGTAGGAATATGATGCAATATTAATAATAATCACTCACGTTGGATGGTGCCCTATGAGGTCATTTCTACCCCTTTTCCTATATAGTACACAGTGTATAAATTACCATACTAAGACTAATTCTCTGCACTGTACAGTATGGTGCCGTTCAACGACCATGAAACAAAAATAATTCTATGCAGTGCCACCACCACAGCCATACACTAAACAATAATATACTGTTCTCCCATAACACCAAACAGTGACCAAATAATACCGCCATACAGTGCTCAAAGAATATCACTCTACTAAATAGTGCCACCATTCAGTGCTCAAAAATTATCATCATACAGTGCTAAAATATTACCGCCATAAAGTGTTGAAATAATACCACACGTGACTAAATAATACCAGCATACAGTGCTCAAATAATACCACCAGACTGTGCTTAAATGATACCACCATACAGTGCTCAAATATTAACACCATACATTAATTAAATTATACCACTAGGGCCTAAATAATACCAGCATACAGTGCTCATATAATATCACCAGACTGTGCTTAAATAATAAAGCTATGCAGTGTTTAAAACATATCACCATACAGTTCTCAAATAGCACAGTCATATACAGCTTGAATATTACCACCAGTGCTCAAATATTGCCACTACACAATGATTAAATAATAGCACAATAAAGTACTCAAATAATATTACTGTACAGTACTGAAATAATACTACAGCACAACACTCAAATACCACCACATAATGATGATAAAAACACCTTACAATGCTCAAATAATACCACCAGACTTTGGTTAAATAATACCAACATAAAGTGCTCAAATATTACAGCCATATACTGCTCAAATATTACCAAACTCCACTTTAATAGTACCTCCATACAGTGATCCTATATTGCCACCATACAATGTTCTAAAAACAACATAACATACTCAAATAACTAGTGCATAAATAATACCACCATACAGTGCTCAAATATTAGCACCATACAATCCTCAAATATTACTAACATACAGTGTTCAAATAATACCACCATACAGTGCTCAAATATCACCACCATATACTGCTCATACAGTGGTGGTCAAAAGTATTGGCACCCCTGCAATTCTGTCAGATAATACTCAGTTTCTTCCTGAAAATGATTGCAATCACAAATTCTTTGGTCTTATTATCTTAATTTAATTTGCTTGCAAGGAAAAAACACAAAAGAGAATGAAGCAAAAATCAAATCATTGATCATTTCACACAGAACTCCAAAAATGGGCCAGACAAAAGTATTGGCACCCTCAGCCTAATACTTGGTTGCACAACCTTTAGCCAAAATAACTGCGAACAACCGCTTCCGGTAACCATCAATGAGTTTCTTACAATGCTCTGCTGGAATTGTAGACCATTCTTCTTTGGCAAACTGCTCCAGGTCCCTGATATTTGAAGGGTGCCTTCTCCAAACTGCCATTTTGAGATCTCTCCACAGGTGTTCTATGGGATTCAGGTCTGGACTCATTGCTGGCCACCTTAGAAGTCTCCAGTGCTTTCTCTAAAACCATTTTATAGTGCTTTTGGAAGTGTGTTTTGGGTCATTGTCCTGCTGGAAGACCCATGACCTCTGAGGGAGACCCAGCTTTCTCAAACTGGGCCCTACATTATGCTGCAAAATGTGTTGGTAGTCTTCAGACTTCATAATGCCATGCACACGGTCAAGCAGTCCAGTGCCAGAGGCAGCAAAGCAACCCCAAAACATCAGGGAACCTCCGCCATGTTTGACTGTAGGGACCGTGTTCTTTTCTTTGAATGCCTCTTTTTTTTTCCTGTACACTCTATGTTGATGCTTATTCCCAAAAAGCTCTACTTTTGTCTCATCTGACCAGAGAACATTCTTCCAAAACGTTTTAGGCTTTCTCAGGTAAGTTTTGGCAAACTCCAGCCTGGCTTTTTTATGTCTCGGGGTAAGAAGTGGGGTCTTCCTGTGTATCCTATAACTTGTTTGGATGTTAGTCGAGGTTCTTTATCCACCATCCGCACAATCTTGCGTTGAAATCTCTCGTCAATTTTTCTTTTCCGTCCACATCTAGGGAGGTTAGCCACAGTGCCATGGGCTTTAATCTTCTTGATGACACTGCGCACGGAAGACACAGGAACATTCAGGTCTTTGGAGATGGACTTGTAGCCTTGAGATTGCTCATGCTTCCTCACAATTTGGTTTCTCAAGTCCTCAGACAGTTCTTTGGTCTTCTTTCTTTTCTCCATGCTCAATGTGGTACACACAAGGACACAGGACAGAGGTTGAGTCAACTTTAATCCATGTTAACTGGCTGCAAGTGTGATTTAGTTATTGCCAACACCTGTTAGGTGCCACAGGTAAGTTACAGGTGCTGTTAATTACACGAATTAGAGAAGCATCACATGATTTTTCAAACAGTGCCAATACTTTTGTCCACCCCCTTTTTTAGGTTTGGTGTGGAATTATATCCAATTTGGCTTTAGGACAATTCTTTTTGTGTTTTTTCTTTGAAGACAAATTAAATGAAGATAATAATACCAAAGAATTTGTGATTGCAATCATTTTCCGGAAGAAACTGAGTATTATCTGACAGAATTGCAGGGGTGCCAATACTTTTGGCCACCACTGTATATTACTAAACTACACTTTTATAGTTCCATCATACTAGTTAATAGTTCTACCATACAGTGATTGAACATTGCCACCATACAATGCTCAAATAACTCTACAGCACAGTGCTCAAATAATAAAACTTTACAGTGCTCAAATAATACCACCACACAATGCTCAAAAACAACATAACATACTCAAATACCACCACTAGTGCTAAATTGCTAAATAATACTATCATGCATTGCTTAAATACATCACAACACCCAGTACTCACATAATACCACCAGATTGTACTTAAATGATACCACCATATGGTGTTCGAATATTACCATCATCTAATGCACAAATATTGCTAACATACAGTGCTCAAATAATACCACCAGAATGTGCTTAAATACCAATATACAATGTTCAAAATTTCCCACCATACAGTGCTCACATATCATCCCCTTATACTGCTCAAATAATATCGCCAAACAGTACTTAAACATTGCCACCTTACAGAGATTAAATATTGCCACCATACATATTTTTTTTTTTTACCATGTTCACTGAATGCTAAAACTGGCCTACCATTATTATTCTCGAGGTCATTCCGAGTTCGCAGACACCAAACATGTAGAGGTTCTTTTTTATTTAAGTGGTGAAAAAAAAAATGTAAATTTGCTAAAAAAAAAAAGCGCAATTTTCTGAGACCCATAACGTCTCCATTTTTTTGGATCTGGGGCCGGGTGAGGGCTTATTTTTTGCGCGCCCAGCTGAGGTTTTTATTGACAAAATGCTGCCTACTTGGCGCTCGAGTCCAGCACATCTCTGATCGGGTTGACAGATTACTGGAAGGGACTGGTGAGGACCCAGCGGTCATGGTGCACATTGGCACAAATGACAAAGTTAGAGGTAGGTGGAACGTCCTTAAAGATGATTTCAGTGAATTAGGCTGCAAGCTTAAAGCAAGCACCTCCAAGGTGGTATTCTCTGAAGTACTGCCTGTACCACGTGCCATGCTGGAGAGGCAACGGGAGATTAGGGAGATAAATAAGTGGCTCAGGAACTGTTGTAGGAAGGAGGGATTAGGGTTCCTGGAGAACTGGGCCGACTTCTCAGTTGGCTACAGATTCTACGCTAGGGACCGGCTGCACCTCAATGGGGAGGGTGGAGCTGTGCTGGGGGAGAAAATGGCTAGAAGGTTGGAGGAGTATTTAAACTAGGGATTGGGGGGAGGGTATTCATTTTATAGGTGGGGAAGATAGTGCAGATAGTGACCTGGGCACAAATAAAGAAATTGGGGGAGGGGTTAAAACAGTCAATATACTAAGAAGGAATAGAGGTACAGAGAGATACCGTATTTTTCGGACCATAAGACACACTTTTTTCCCCAATATTTGGGAGGAAAATGGGGGGTGTGTCTTATGGTCCAAACGTTACCTGCGGTGGTGGTAAAGTGGAATTGCAGAGCCTTCCAGGAACGCGGTGGTGGTGGTAGCGGCGGCGGTAGTAGCGGCGGCGTCAGCAGAGGTGAGTGTCTGGGATCGGCACCTGTGCCTGGCCGGTACTGGGGCCGGTGTCGGGCTGTGAGCGGCGTGCAGCCTGCACAGGTTTCCGGTGTGCGCGGCCATCTTCCTAGAGCTGTGATCTACAGGAAAATGGCTGCCCGAGCCGGTGCATGTGCGGACCGGTTTCTCCGGCGGCCATTTTCCTATAGATCACAGCTCTAGGAAGATGGCTGCGCACACCAGAAACCTGTGCAGGCAGCACTGCTTCGCAGCTCACAGCCCGGCACCAAGCGCAGCCTGGTACATCCCCCGGCCCCAGCCTAAGACCCCGGACCCAGCCACGGCCCCAGCCAGAGCCCCCGGCCTCGGCCCCAGCCATAGTCCCCGGCCTCGGCCCCAGCCAAAGTCCCCGGCCTTGGCCCCAGCCCCAGCCAGAGACCTCGGCCTTAGCCCCAGCCCCAGCCAGAGACCTCGGCCTTAGCCCCAGCCCCAGCCAGAGACCTCGGCTTTGGCCCCAGCCAGAGTCCCCGGCCTCAACCCCAGCCAGAGGCCCCGGCCCCAGCCTCAGTCAGAGGCCCTAGCCCCAGCCAGAGGCCTCCGCACAGGAACCGGCCAGGCTAAGGGCCTCAGCCAGACACAGGCCCCGGCCCGGCACAGGCTCCACATAATCTGACCTCTTCTGCTGCACCCGCCGACTTCCTGAGGGACCCTGCCTCTTGTGACAGTCGCTTCACTGCCCCCCAGGTAAGATACCATACCTATTCAGACTATAAGATGGACCCCCATCTTATAAAAAAAAAAATTTTCTATTTTCCACCCCAAAATTTGGGGTGCGTCTTACGGTCCGGGGCGTCTTATAGTCCGAAAAATACGGTACATATAATGCATATACACTAATGCCAGAAGCCTCACCAACAAAATGGAGGAATTAGAATTAATTTTGTTGGAAAATAATTATGACATGGTGGGGATATCTGAGACGTGGCTGGACGAGAGCCATGACTGGGCAGTTCATTTACAGGGCTATAGTCTGTTCAGAAATGACCGTACAAACAAGCGAGGGGGGGGGGTGTTTATATGTAAAATCATCCTTAAAACCCGTCTTGCGGGAGAATATATGTGAATCTAATGAAAATGTAGAGTCCCTGTGGGTGGAGATAAGGGGAGGGGGGAAAAATAATAAATTACTGATAGGGGTTTGTTATAAGTCTCCAAAAATAATGGAAGTAGCGGAGAATATCCTCGTAAAGCAAATAGATGGAGCAGCGACTCAAGGAGAAGTCATTAATATGGGAGGCTTCAACTACCCTGAAATACATTGGGGGACATAAACCTGTAGTTCAAGCAAAGGTAATAGGTTTTTGACAACTTTGAGAGACAATTAACTTTCACATCTGGTTTAGGACCCAACAAGAAGGGGGGCACTGCTATACCTAATATTAACCAACAGGCCAGACCGCATATCAAATATACGAGTTGGGGGTCACTTTGATAATAGTGATCACAAAATAATAAGTTTTCATGTATCCTTTAATAAGATGTGTGGTAGAGGGGTTACAAGGACACTAAACTTCAGGAAGGCAAATTTCCAACGGTTGAGAGATGATCTTAGTGCAATAAACTGGGACGATATCCTGAGACATAAAGCTACACAAAGCAAATGGGAGACATTTATTAGCATCCTGAATAGGACCTGTGCACAATATATCCCCTATCGGAATAAACATGCTAGAAATAGGAGGAAACCACTATGGCTAAATAGAGCTGTAAGGGGCGCAATAAGTGACAAAAAGAAAGCATTTAGAGAACTAAATCAAGTAGGTAGTGATGAGGCATTAAATAGATACAGAAACTTAAATAAATTATTTAAAAACCAAATCAAGGCAGCAAAGATTGAGACAGAGAGAATCATTGCCAGAGAAAGTAAAAATAATCCCAAAATATTATTAAATATTATAGTGTTGGCCCCCTTAAAAATAGTCTGGGTGAAATGGTGGATGAGGATGAGGAAAAAAACAATATGCTAAATGATTTTCTTTCAACAGTATTTACACAAGAAAATCGCATGACAGAAAACATGATTAGTGATAACAAAAATTCTCCATTAAATGTCACTTGCTTAATCCAGCAGGAAGTACGGCGGCGTCTAAAAATCACTAAAGTTGACAAATCCCCAGGCCTGGATGGGATACACCCGCGAGTACTGCAGGAATTAAGTAACGTCATAGATAGACCATTATTTTTAATCTTTAAAGATTCCAAAATAACAGGGTCTGTACCACAGGACTGGCGTATAGCAAATGTGGTGCCAATATTCAAAAAGGGGAAAAAAAACGAACCTGGAAATTATAGGCCAGTAAGCTTAACACTACTGTGGGTAAATCCTGGAGGGTTTCCTAAGAGACGCTATAATAGAGTATCTGAAGAAGAATAACCTCATGACCCAATATCAACATGGGTTTACGAGGGACCGTTGCTGTCAGACTAATCTGATCAGTTTTTATGAGGAGGCAAGTTCTGGACTGGACCAAGGAAATGCAGTGGATGTTGTGTATAAGGACTTTTCAAAAGCTTTTGATACGGTTCCACACAAAAGGTTGATACATAAAATGAGAACAATGCGGATAGGGGAAAATATATGTAAGTGGGTTAAGAATTGGCTCAGTGATAGGAAACAAAGGGTGGTTATTAATGGAACACACTCAGACTGGGTCTCAGTTAACAGTGGGGTACCACAGGGGTCAGTATTGGGCCCCCTTATTTTTAACATATTTATTAATGACCTTGTAGGGAGCATACAGAGTAATATTTCAATATTTGCAGATGACACTAAACTCTGCAGGGTAATCAATACAGAGGAGGACAATTTTATATTACAGGAGGATCTATGTAAACTAGAAACTTGGGCTGATAAATGGTAAATGAGCTTTAATGGGGATAAATGTAAGGCAATGTACTTGGGCAGAGGAAATAAAATGTATAATTATATGCTTAATTGTAAAACACTGGGCAAAACTTTAACTGAAAAAGACCTCGGTGTATTGGTGGATGACAAGCTCACGTTTAGTGGCCAGTGTCAGGCAGCTGCTGCAAAGGCAAATAAAATAATGGGATGCATTAAAAGAGGCATAGATGCTCATGAGGAGAAGATAATTTTACCTCTATACAAGTCATTAGTGCGACCACACTTAGAATACTGTGTACAGTTCTGGTCTCCGGTGTATAAGAAAGACATAGCTGAACTAGAGAGGGTGCAAAGAAGAGCGACCAAGGTTATTAGAGGACTGGGGGGTCTGCAATACCAAGACAGGTTATTACAAATAATACTAACATAAAATGCTCAACTATCACCACTACGGCCTAAAAAATACAACCATACAGTGGTCAAATAATACCACCAGACTGTGCATAAATAAAACCAACAAAGTTCTCCAATATTGCCACCATACAATGCACAAATTATAAAACTATAGTATTTAAAAAATACCACCATTGTGTGCTCAGATATTACCACCATATACTACTCAAATATTATCAAATAGAGCTCAAATAGTAGCACCTTACAGTCCTCAAATGTTGCTAACATACAATACAATACCACCAAACAGTGCTCAAACAATGCCACAAAACAACGCTCAAAGAATACTATCACATAGCGCTCAAAAAATAGCACCATTCAATACTCAATAATACCACAAGTGCTTAAATAATACCACCAGGCTATGCATATATAATACCACCATACAGTGCTAAAATGTTAGCACCATACATTGTTGAAATAATACTACCATAGAGCACTCAAATAATACCACAAGTGCCTAAGTTATGCAATCAAACAGTGCTCAAATAATGCTACCAGACTATGCTTAAATAATACCACCTTACATTGTTCAAATATTACCACCAAACATTGCTCAAGTATTACCACAGCACAGTGCTTAAATTATACTACCAGATCATGCTTAAATAATACAAAATAATACAGAATACAGTGATCAAATATTACTTTCATGCTGTGAGGAAATATAACAACCAATCAGTGCTCCAGGGTTCTAGATACTGCTTAAATGTTACCACCAATACCACAAAACAGTGTTCAAATAATACTACCTGACTATGCTTCACTATACAGTGCTAAAACATTATCATACAATGCTCAAATATTATCAGCACACAGGGCTTAAATAATTTCACCAGGCTAATATTAACATATAGTGCTCAAATATCACTACCAAATATTGTTCAAATACGACCACCAAACAGTGCTCAAATAGTACCACCAAACAGTGCTCAAATAGTACCACCAAACAGTGCTCAAATATTGCAATCATACAATGCTCAAATAATAACCAAACACAGTGCTCAAATAATACCACCGTACAGTGCTAAAATGCCACCAATGATCACAATATAACACCATACAGTACTCAAATAATACCACCAGTGCTTAAATAATACCAACACACAGTACTCAAAGAAGATCATACAGTACAGTGCTCAAATATTACCAAACTGTGCTTAAATGTTTCCACTATAAAGTGCTCAAATCTTACCGCTATACAGTGCTGAAATACTACTTTACAGTGTTCAAACAAAACCACCAAAAAGTGCTGAAATAATGCCAGCAAAAAGTGCTCAAATAGTACCACCACAAAATTCTTAAAAAATAACACCATACAGTATTCAAAAAATACCACCAGTGGTTAAATAACACTATCACACAGTACTTAAATAATACCACTACACAGTGCTCAAATAACACTGCTATAAGTACAGAGCTCAAATAATACCAAACTGTGCTTATATGATACTATTATATAGTACTCAAATATTACCACCGTACAATGCTCAAATAATACCACCAAACAGAGCTTAGATAATACCACCAAACAGTGCTTAAATAATACCAAACAGTGCTCAAATAATACCACCAAACAGTGCTTAAATAATGCCATAACACACTGCTATAATAATAACCCCCAAAAATGTTCAAAAATAACACCATGCAACACTGAAATAATGTGCTTAAATTATACCACAATGCAATGCTCAAATATTTTCACCGTATTATACAGTGCTCAAATAAAAATATCAGGGCCTAAATAATACAGCCATACAATGCCCAAATAATACTAAGACTGCTTGAATAATAGCAACATATATATATATATATATATATATATATATATATATATATATACAGTAGTGCTCACATATTACCATCATACAATGTTTACGTAACATCATAAAGTGGTCAAATAATACCGCAACAAATAATATCACAATACAGTGCTAACATAATATATGTTATGCATTTTTACATCATATAAAAGAAGTTACTCTCCTCAAAAGCACAAAATGTGTCATATTGCACATTAAAGAGTAACCGTCGTTTTAATTTTGTTTTCATAAATCAATAGTACATGTAACATTAAGAAACTTTGTAATATACAGTCATATGAAAAAGTTTGGGCACCCCTATTAATCTTAAGCTTAATGTTTTATAAAAATTGGTGTTTTTGCAACAGCTATTTCAGTTTGATATATGTAATAACTGTTGGACACAGTAATGTTTCTGCCTTGAAATGAGGTTCATTGTACTAACAGAAAATGTGCAATCTGCATTCAAACAAAATTTGACAGGTGCATAAGTATGGGCACCTCACCAGAAAAGTGACATTAATAGTTAGTAGATCCTCCTTTTGCAAAAATAACAGCCTCTAGTCGCTTCCTGTAGCTTTTAATGAGTTCCTGGATCCTGGATGAAGGTATTTTTGACCATTCCTCTTTACAAAACAATTCCAGTTCAGTTAAGTTTGATGGTCGCCGAGCATGGACAGCCTCTTCAAATGATCCCACAGATGTTCAATGATATTCAGGTCTGGGGACTGGGATGGCCATTCCAGAACATTGTAATTGTTCCTCTGCATGAATGCCTGAGTAGATTTGGAGCGGTGTTTTGGATCATTGTCTTGCTGAAAGATCCATCCACTTTGTAACTTCATATTTATCACTGATTCTTGAACACTATTGTCAAGAATCTGCTGATACTGAGTGGAATCCATGCGTCCCTCAACTTTAACAAGATTCCCAGTGCCAGCATTGACCACACAGCCCCAAAGCATGATGGAACCTCCACCAAATTTTACTGTGGGTAGCAAGTGTTTTTCTTGGAATGCTGTGTTTTTTTGCCACCATGCATAACGCCTTTTTGTATGACCAAACAAGTCAATCTTGATTTCATCAGTCCACAGGACCTTCTTCCAAAAAGAAATTGGCTTCTCCAAATGTGCTTTTGCATACCTCAGCCAACTCTGTTTGTGGCGTGCTTGCAGAAACGGCTTCTTTCGCATCACTCTCCCATACAGCTTCTCCTTGTACAAAGTGCCTTGTATAGTTGACCGATGCACAGTGACACCATCTGCAGCAAGTTGATGCTGCAGCTCTCTGGAGGTGATCTGAGGATTGTCCTTGACTGATCTCACCATTCTTCTTCTCTGCCTTTCTGATGTTTTTCTTGGCCTGCCACTTCTGGCCTTAACAAGAACTGTCCCTGTGTTCTTCCATTTCCTTACTATGTTCCTCACAGTGGAAACTGACAGGTTAAATCTCTGAGACAGCTTTTTGTATGCTTCCCCTGAACAACTATGTTGAATAATCTTTGTTTTCAGATCATTTGACAGTTGTTTTGAGGAGCACATGATGCCACTCTTCAGAGGAGATTCAAACAGGAGAACAACTTGCAAGTGGCCACTTTAAGTAGCTTTTCTCATGATTGCATACACCTGGCTATAAAGTTCAAAGCTCCATGAGGTTACAAAACCAAAAAAAGTGCTTTAGTAAGTCAGTAAAAAGTAGGTAGGAGTATTTAAAACAAGAAAATGATAAGGGTGCCCATACTTATGCACCTTTCAAATTTTGTTTGAATGCCGATTGCACATTTTCTGTTAGTACAATAAACCTCATTTCAAGGCAGAAACATTACTGTGTCCAACAGTTATTACATATATCAAACTGAAATAGCTGTTGCAAAAACACCAATTTTTATAAAACATTAAGCTTAAGATTAATAGGGGTGCCCAAACTTTTTCATATGACTGTATAGTACAGACCAAAAGTTTGGACACACCTTCTCATTTAAAGATTTTTCTGTATTTTCATGACTGTGAAAATTGTACATTCACACTGAAGGCATCAAAACTATGAATTACCACATGTGGAATTATATACTTAACAAAAAAGTGTGAAACAACTGAAAATATGTCTTATATTCTAGGTTCTTCAAAGTAGCCACCTTTTGCTTTGATGACTGCTTTGCACACTCTTGGCATTCTCTTGATGAGCTTCAAGAGGTAGTCACCGGAAATGGTTTTCACTTCACAGGTGTGCCCTGTCAGGTTTAATAAGTGGGATTTCTTGCCTTATAAATGGGGTTGGGACCATCACTTGTGTTGTGCAGAAGTCAGGTGGATACACAGCTGATAGTCCTACTGAATAGACTGTTAGAATTTGTATTATGGCAAGAAAAAAGCAGCTAAGTAAAGAAAAACGAGTAGCCATCATTACTTTAAGAAATGAAGGTCAGTCAGTGCAAAAAATTGGGAAAACTTTGAAAGTGTCCCCAAGTGCAGTTGCAAAAACCATCAAGTGGTACAAAGAAACTGGCTCACATGAGGACCGCCCCAGGAAAGGAAGACCAAGAGTCACCTCTGCTTCTGAGGATAAGTTTATCTGAGTCACCAGCTTCAGAAATTGCAGGTTAACAGCAGTTCAGATTAGAGACCAGGTTAATGCCACACAGAGTTCTAGCAGCAGACACATCTCTTCAACAACTGTTAAGAGGAGACTTTGTGCAGCAGGCCTTCATGGTAAAATAGCTGCTAGGAAACCGCTGCTAAGGACAGGCAACAAGCAGAAGAGACTTGTTTGGGCTAAAGAACACAAGGAATGGACATTAGACCAGAGGAAATCTGTGCTTTGGTCTGATGAGTCCAAATTTGAGATCTTTGGTTCCAACCACCGTGTCTTTGTGCGACACAGAAAAGGTGAACAGATGGACTCTACATGCCTGGTTCCCACCGTGAAGCATGGAGGGGGAGGTGTGATGGTGTGGGGGTGCTTTGCTGGTGACACAGTTGGGGATTTATTCAAAATTGAAGGCATACTGAACCAGCACGGCAACCACAGCATCTTGCAGCGGCATGCTATTCCATCCGGTTTGCGTTTAGTTGGACCATCATTTATTTTTCAACAGGACAATGACCCCAAACACACCTCCAGGCTGTGTAAGGGCTATTTGACCAAGAGGGAGAGTGATGGGGTGCTACGCCAGATGACCTGGCCTCCACAGTCACCAGACCTGAACCCAATCGAGATGGTTTGGGGTGAGCTGGACCGCAGAGTGAAGGCAAAAGGGCCAACAAGTGCTAAGCACCTCTGGGAACTCCTTCAAGATTGTTGGAAGACCATTTCCGGTGACTACCTCTTGAAGCTCATCAAGAGAATGCCAAGAGTGTGCAAAGCAGACATCAAAGCAAAAGGGGGCTACTTTGAAGAACCTAGAATATAAGACATATTTTCAGTTGTTTCACACTTTTTTGTTAAGTATATAATTCCACATGTGGTAATTCATAGTTTTGATGCCTTCAGTGTGAATGTACAATTTTCATAGTCATGAAAATACAGAAAAATCTTTAAATGAGAAGGTGTGTCCAAACTTTTGGTCTGTACTGTATATTTGCAAAGACAGATTTTAACCATTAATTAGGAATGAAAGATCAGTCCAGGAGGAGAAAGATGCAAATTTTTATGATAACATACATTAAAATGTTTCTTATTTTCATGTGAACTATTCATTTATGAGATAAAAACTAAATTGATGGTTATGGTATGACAGTTGGTGCTTTTAAAATTCTATGGAGATGGGAAGAGGGGGTAGCTAGAGGCAGACACAATCATTTTACTTCCTTCTACTGAAACAACAGTTCTCCATAGAACTTTATGAGCACCAACTGTCATCTCTTATATTAGTAATGGGAAAGTCTGATAGATTTTACCTGTGAATTGAGAATTTTGAGAATGAAAGATCAATCCAGGAGAAGAAAGAAGCCGAAGTGTCTAATAAAATATATTACCAAGTTTTTTTTATTTTTGATATGTACTATTGATTTACGGAAAAAAATAAAATAAATGACGGTTACTCTTTAAACTGAGCAGCACTTCCTACAATTGGAGCTGTTTCGCTGATTCTGGAACAGTTTTTCTTTTTCTTCTCTCACTTTCCGTTCCAAAGTTATCCTTAGTAAAAAAAAAAAGTGAAATTTTTCCTTAAACCAACTTCTCTGTGGGTGTGGTCATGTTTTGATTGGTCAGCATCAGACGAGAAAAAGCTTTGTGGTACACGCCCACTTGTTGAAGAGAAAATTTGCACCTTTATTCCAAGGGGCATAACTTTGGAACGGAGTGGCACAGAAGAAAAAGAAAAACTGTTCCAGAATCAGTGGAGCAGCGCCAATTGGACGAGACTGGTTGGCTTTCTCTAGGTTATTTTTGTTACTTCTCCTTTAAGGCATGATCTGCCGGCTTATGGCCAGTTTAATAAAAACCTGTAATGTAGGAATCCTCAATATCTCATTTAAACAATCCAATTTCTTACCTCTGCAGATGAGAACAATTTGTGTACTTTGTCAATAACTTTATTGCTTCCTCGCATGTTCACGGCAAAACGACTGAACTACTTAGAGGGCAGAAATGATTGTCTTTCACCCGTGCTTTAAAATCGTTTTGGCTTTTTTTTAATTAAAAACTACATTTTACCTGAAGGCCAACAGCTCCACTAAAGACATTAAAAGAAAACACAATCTCCATTTTTAATCTGTGATAAATTAGGACTAGTGATGCGCTGACAGCTCCGAAGTGAAACGCGACGTACAATAATTAATTCATGCTTAGGAGGCTAATAATTAATATTCATGTCTTCTGGCATCAAATTAATTAAGACTCATCACTATTCAGCCTCTATCTTAGAGGCTTTTTCTATTAAAAATAAAAAAAAAATACTAAAATATACAATCTAGAATTCTATATAGTTATCAGGTGCAATTTCAATTTGCTGTAGAACTTAAATAGTTCTTAAAGGCGATTGCCACCATTAGTTGGATGTCGCGAAACAAATTTTCACTTTTCAGACCATTCACCCCATTTCACACCCCTTCCACATCCAATATCCACCCTCTGAAGGTCTGTGTGGATATAGGGGCTTTATCTGATGAAGGCACATCCAATTTTTTGGACAAGAAACCTCTTAGAAGAGCTTCTTTCCCAGAAGTTCTGGCGGTGTATTGGAAATTTTCCATCTCCTCCTCAAGTTCAGGATGCTGTCTTTCAAGCGTCTCATGGACATTCCTGGGAAAGTCGGCAAGTATGGATAAATCACAGATATTAGATCAAAAGATGATGGAAGGGGAATGGTTAAAGGGTTTGGATAGTCCACTCTCTGATTAAGAGGAACCTAGTCATTGGCACTAACCAAAAAAGTCTAAGACCCTTGTGGATATTCCTGAGAGAGTTAGCAAGTATAAATAAATCACACATGTCAAATGAAAGTGATGGAAAGGGGATGACTCAAGGGTGGGATTAGACCAATGTTACAGAACTCTCTGACGAAGAAGAAGCACAATCTAGTCATTGGCACTAACTAAGAAAGTCTAAGAATATTTCTGGAAGAGTTCGCAAGTATGAATAAATCACACATGTCAGATGAAAATGATGGTGGAAGGAATAGCTCAACAGTTGGATTAGTCTACTTTTTGAAGAATTGAAACCTAGTTCTTGGCTCTGACTAAGAAAGTCTAAGGAGCCCCTTTCCATTTTTTCTAATGAAATCTAGTCGTTGTTACTAAGTCTAAGAACCCATTGGACTTTCCTGGGAGAGATGGCAAGTATAGATAAATCACGTCAGATGAAAATTATTGTGGAAGGGAAATAGCTCAACGATTGGATTAGTCCACTCTTTGAGGAACTGGAAACCAGTTCTTGGCACTATCTAAGAAAGTCTAAAGAAACCTTGCCATTTTTTGTCTAATGGAATCTAGTAGTTGCCACTGACTAAGAAAGTCTAAGAGCCTCATGGACTTTCCTGGGAGAGATGGAAAATTCTATATAAGTCACTTATATAGAAAGCGGGATGGTTCAAGAGTTAGATTAGTCCACTTCTGAAAAATCGGAATCTAGTAATTGGCATGGACATAGAAAGTCTAAGAGCCTCGTCAAATATTTTTGGGAGAGTTCACAAGTTCACAAATATGAAAAAATCACACATGCCAGATGAAAATTATGGTGGAAGGGGAATGGCTCAACGGTTGGGTTAGTCTACTCTTTGAAGAAGTGGAACCTAGCTCTTAGCACTAACTAAGAAAGTCTAAGGAACCTTTCAATTTTTTTGCCTAATAGAATCTAGTCGTTGCCACTGACTAAGAAAGTCCAAGATCCTCATGGACCTTCCATGGATATTTGCCAAGTATAGATACATCACACATGTCAGATGAAAATTATTGTGTAAAAGGGATGGCTTAAATGTTAGATTAGTCCACTCTCTGAAAAATTGGAACCTAGTAATTGGCACTGACTTAGAGAGTCTAAGGAACTCTCCCATTTACACCATCAGATCATATAATGGAAACACTTCCATTTCATGTATTGGATCAGACAACCCCTTTAACCTATCATGGATATATGGACTTTCTTGAAAAGATCCCAAAGTTTGAGCAGTCCCTTGAGTTGCTGTAGAGATGTTGGAGATGCCACGGATGATACAACAGCGTGTCACAGAATAAATCACGGTCAATGCCAAAAAGAAGGTACATTAAGGGGGTTAGCATTGAGTTTAGGTATATGTATATTTTCTGCAGATCCACTCTACAGACTTGGCAGACATACTTCACCTCTTGTTTATTTTGCTTATTTCTTCCTTTCCAAATTTAAGACAACAATAATTCATTTGCACAGCCGCTCCCTCAATCTCCAGATTGAAGTTCAGGGCCTGGAACACGACTATTGATCCAGTTCAGTAAAATGTGTTTGCCAAGAGTATCTGCTTAATCTGTTAATTGGTTTGTGAATGAACAAATCTGCCGCTGGATCTGAGAATTGCATCAAAGGAGTTGAAAAATAGAAAGATTTACATTTAATATCCATTAAATGGAATGAAAAAAAATCTAACTGAACCAAATTCTCCTGTCCATCATTTATAAGGCATTCAGGTCACGTCGTATATTCTGAGCTCCCATTTATTTGGTAACTTTAGGCTCTGTTTACATGTCCATTTGATTCAGCATTAAGAAAAAACTGGATCCCTTACAAATGGAACAAAAACGGATGCGCACTTTGGTTTCCATTTTGCATCCATTTTTGGTCAGTTTGTTATGTATCCGTTTTTACTAAAAGACTCTTGAAAAAAATTTAGGTCTCATTCACACATCTGTGTCTCCAGTACGTGTGGTGACAGTTTTCACACTGTAGTAGGTCGACTCATTTGGTTTCTGAAAGAAGTAGACACAGGAACCGTTTCTATTTAAAGTCGGTTTATTGAAATCCTCATAAACCACGTCACCAGAAAACGTAAATACAGTCTTTGTCCAGGACAAAGTAAAACATAAAGTAACAAATCCATACAATAGTGCAGGTTAGCCCACCTGGCTTATAGTCCAGCTTCCATGTCCTTTAGCAAAGGACAATCACTCCAGGAGACCTGCAATCTCCATACAATCCCGCATGTGCTAAACAAACAGCTCTCAATTTACCCAGTGAATCCCACCCAGGGGTGGCGATATGGTGAGCAGCCGTTCAGCTGCTCCTAATCAACTTTTCATGGCTGATTAACCCCTTTTAGTCCAATATACACTAAAGCATTACTTCAACAGCCATCTTACAACACGTACTGGAGACACATACACACGTAGACACATTCACATGAATGAGTCTGTGCTCATATCCATGTGTTTCCACGGACTGTGTGTTAGTGGGCAAAACACCCTGACATGTTGATTTTTTACCTGTAGGACAGGCCGCAAAATGTCTCACACACGTGCACACTGATGACACACTGATAACATCCATGTGACACGTACCATCACCTGGAAATCAGCGGTACGGTTAGCGCTGTTCACAAGCGCCGGGTGCTGGAGGCAGCTCTCATCATTGTCCCCTGCTTGCGCTGCGATCAGCGCGAACAAGGGACAATGTTAAGAGTTGTATTCAGTTCCTGCTGAGTCCAGCAAGTGTAAAAAGAATAAAATAAAAAACTCATTATACCCACCTTTACACCTAATTCCCTGAAGCCATTGTCCCCAGTAAACAAACCAAATATAAAAAAACACAATATCCCTCACCTGTTCGAAATTTGAAATAATCCAATGTCCCATGGCGTAATCCATTTCTGCATCAGCGACATTTCTGCATCAGCGTGTGTGGTGGTTTGAGGCAACCGCATACGCTAAGGAGCAGAAGAGAATGACTCGCTGCAGCGAGCGGCCCCCTGAGCTGCGCTGAACTCACTGAGGTCAGGATCAAGATTGCAGTGGTGTCAATAAATTATGTCTATTTTCTCTGTGTAGAGTCTGACTGTGTCTGACAGATAGCTCATCACCCCTATAGCTAAATGGTCTCCTAAAATTTGCTTATTCTGCACTGACAATTTGGAACCTCAGTGCCGAGTAAAGTGTGGACCGCCCAGACATCTATAGTCTATGGGCAGTCTAAAGGTAGTTAAAAGACAGATCCATTAATAGATGACATAATGGATGACAATCCATTTTGATCCATTTTCTGTAGTCTTCAATGACAAGAAAATGAAACGAAAATGAAAAAAAAAAGAGAAAAGAAGTGAAAAAATGGGATTGCAATCAAACATAAGAGATTTTAGGACATTTCTGTCCCCATTCAAATGAATGAATCCTCGAACATCTTATTTCCATTTTTGTCATCCCAAAATGCTTCCGGCTTCCCAGTGCCTTTAATTTAAAATCATTATGTAGAGAAGTTTCAGATAGAGTGTAATGTGACAAAGCCAAACTAAAAGGCGGATACAGATACCTGCAACCTACGCTCAATGCAAAAAGTAATAGGTTCTCGAGATCTAATTGTTTCCAGCTATTTGCTTCCCAACCACCAGTTGGTAAACTGACACATCAATGAACCACAATGGGCAACTTGCAAAACCTGACGTGGAGCACAGCAGAGGGCAGAGGACCAAAGTGAAGGAAGCAGAGCCAGAGATATCCAGGACAGGTGCGTAACAAACGGGTTGCAGTGAATCTATCTAACTCTCCTATAATGCTGAATAATTACAACTAAAATATGAGGGAGACATAGATATCAAAGGTGTCCTTTCACTGCCATGAGTCCCTCCCATTTAGTAATAGTATACGCCCTTATGCAAATGTGCACTAGACCTGAATATTTTTAGTCCCTTTCAGGGCAATCCAGCAACAGTCAGAGCTGTTAGGAGATAGTGAAAACTAATTGAATTTCTTGCTTTACTTAAAGATTAACTAAACTTTTATTTTTTAATACCTTTGGCCAGCAGAAAAAGTTATAACACTTTGCAAATCACTTTTTTTCAGGGGATACCTGTAAAATCTGTATTTAAGTAGCCTCCATACACTTGCTTCTCCCCAGTCTTTTCCCCCACCTTACGCTGCATTGATATGACAACTTACTCACGTGAAGTGCAGATGATGGCAGTGAAAGGGTCAGCACCTGTGTCTCACTAACTCTGGGGACAAGTTGCTGCTAGAGATTGCTTCTGATAAGCACAACTCTGCTTTACACCACTCCAGCAGACACCTGATATTGAGAATATGTGCCTATGCTCAACCACGGAAATCCATTTTATGCCATTAGCTGGACCTATTATGTGAGTTTGTTTGACTCTTTGGAAACGTGAAGGCTTACAAGCGATGAGGGTGTGTGATTAGTTCTTTTAATTACACGTCTAACATTCATGGTTCAAGTAAGGACTGTGATGAGATTATAGGTCTCCTGATCTGAGCTCAACAGCTCTAGATGTGCCTATGAGTGTGGGTCAGGAGACTTGAGTCTGGTCCGGACATGGTGGTCCATACTTGGAGCATTCATGTTGGACGTATGATATCAGCCTAAGGCAGTACTCTCTATCCTTGTGGTTCTTCAACACCTGGAGGCTACTATTCTCAACCGGCCATGAGGAAATGGTTGTAGAGCCCCAGCTTGGAGACCATCACTTTAAGGTCTTTGCTACTTTTCCATAGAAAAATAGCCATGTAAATATAGCTGAGCGAAAACCAATGAATGGGAATTGAGCATGTTGTGAGCGAGCCATAGAAAGAGCTCCATGGAAACAGATGATTGCCGCAGTTTCCTCATTTCATTAGAAATTCTCTCAAAATAGAACCAGAACCATTTAACAATGTCATACACCAAAAAGAACATTGGAAACAGATGCTGTCCGTTCACCAAGTAATAATTGTCCATAGAACATTCATTCATTCAGATACGGCGCCCAAGCGTGGTCTTCTGAGCAGTGTCAAACATGTCCTTTAAAGAGGACGAAGAACGGTTAAGAGACCCAAGAATAGAGGCCAAACCTTCACTACAATGTAGGAACGCTGGTCATTTTTACCCCCAATATGAAGTTGTTTTCTATTTCTATTATCAACATTTCATATTAAAGTTTTCAAAACATCTATTAAATTCACCTGAAATATTTTATAAAACTCAGATGCCATTTGCTCGGGGGGGGGGGGCTTGAAGATGGAGGGTCTGCACCATATTTGATAACTCTTCTGGAATATGAAGGATAAAGATAAATGTTTTATAGATAAAAATGAGAATGGATTATTAGTAATGTACTGCAGAGTAAGTAAATAGAGAAGGAATAGTTATGGTTAGGTACAAGCCCACATATGGGAGGGGAATAGTGTTAATAAAAGGAGAGGGACTTACTTGATATGTGTGGTTAGGAGTAGCGGAAGGTTTAAGCAAATTCTTTGAGGAGTTCAAGGACAGTGGACGGCTAGGGCCAACATGGGCCATCACTCGGGGCAGTGGATTGACATACAACTCCGTCAGGTGGATCCATTCGTCAGGCCCGGGACCTGGAGATTGGCACAGGGCCATCGGGCACATTGTACCTGCAGGCTTGCAGGGGAAGATGGACACGGATCCTTAGAGGTGAAAGATGATGGAATCTGGGTTCACTGCCATCGGTAAAGAGGGATCCTTAGAAGTAGTAAAAACAGCAGGAGAAGGAATGCTTTATCGGGAACGAGTGCTAGGGCTGAAGTTATGTCTGGTACCTGAGGGAAAGACTGTAACCTGTTGTGCCCTATTCCACATGCTCCACTGTAATGACTGTGAACTGTTTGGTAAAAGTTTGACTGTTGAAAAGCACTTGGTGTCCCCTGAATTGTGTGTGGCAGTTCCAGAAAATGGAAGTCTGGAGTCAGCGGAGGCCTATGGCCCACAAGTGAGTGTGATGCATCCCACACCTAACAGCACACTGGAACTAGGACACGATTTTCCTGTAGGCTGCCAGACCGGGCAGGAGCTACAGAAGCTCGCCCATGACTACCTCGCTCGGGCACCTTACAGTGTCATAGAGAATGAAAGTAGTGGTGGCAGTGCATGCTTTTTAGGGCCTCCATTTCTGGAGTAGGAGAATCGCTATTGGCAAATCAACCACGAAATCACTGGACAAAATCTTCAAATAGAGGAAAATTTCACTGGCGATGACTACACCGCTCTTACATAGTTTGGTGTTTTATGTGGTAACATATGGATGTGAAACCTGGACGATAAAGAAACAAAATAGAAGAATCATCAACTTTGAAATGTTGTGCTCGAGAAGGATGTTATCAATACCATGGATGGCAAGAAGAACAAACAAATCAATTTTTGAACAAATCAAGCTAGACATGTCACTGGAAGCAAGGATCACTAAGCTACGACTTGCCTACTATGGATACATACGAAGAGAGAAATCACTGGAGAAGGACATCATGGTTGGAATAATAGCAGGAAGAAGGTGACGAGGAAAACCAGCAACCTAATGGCTTGTTACAATCAAAATAACGGTGGAGAAGACCCTGGTGGACCTATCTAGACTTGCCCAAAATCAATCTTCCAACAGATTGTTCATCCAACTAGTCATCATGGCTCCAGATCGAGGTGAAGACAGTTAAAAAAAAGGCAGTACAAGGGATGTTAAATACTAGGAGTGGACTAAAAGAAGAAACCACTCATTATTAAGGGACAAGTAGGACAAAGATGTTTAAGAAAAAACAGAACTCTGAAAGAACAGAACTCAAACAGTAAAGTATATCACAGGTTTTCAAACAGTGATTAAAGGACCACTGAGGGTCTTGCTAAGAAACCTTGTGAGAGCTGCTTCAAGACAAAAGCTGTACTCCTTCCTGAGTAGTCAGTGACCAAACACTGATCTTGCATTGAGGCCAATAGCTTGGTTTTGACGACCTCTCGTGAAACTTTCTTGTTTATTCTTCATGATAAATGGCTATACCAAGTGATACCCTAAATGTTGAGCTGTGAAAGTTAAAGATTTAAAGGGTGTTATAAAGTCACTGGTAGCGTGTCGGAAAGGGAGATATGTTTCACTGAGGTTCTTAGCCTCAGTGATGTGAAACATTGAAGTTTTTCCTGCACATTAGGTGCAGAGAGGGTTAACGGCCCAGGTTTTCAAGGGCATATTTTTAGCGAATGGCAAAGTGCAGGACGGGACGCCATTGTCACGGGTGTTTCAATGTGACAGACAGTTGCCCTGCAGTTGATTGCAGGAGATCTCTTTGTTTGGAATTACAGACACCTTCTTAGATCTGTATCACTCTAGGACCCAGTGGCTACCTCCCTCCGGCTAATTTTAGTTTTAGTTTACTGATCGGCAATTGGTGAAAAAACAATATAGGGATGGTGGGGAAGACAGGGTGATATCAGATCAGCCTAGGAGGTCTCTAACCCCTCTTTCCTTAGAGTCTGGGCTCCCTTTGCCGCATCCATTCGTGTTGCACTTTGTCTTTCCTACACTGTGCGTCACAGCCATCCACCATATCTCCTATCCAGGGAGTGGTCTGGACTTTAAATAGCCAGCCTATACACTTAGGTGTTGTTCAGTGTCTGTAAAACCTGCTCCAGAGAGGAGATCTCATGTGATGTGCTGAACCGTGTGTGCCTAACCCTGAGTGGCCGGACCCCGGCCGATACACAGACTGTGCTGCATCTTTGTATTTTATTTTGTTGTTATGCCGAATAGGCCGTGTTTACTTTATGGATTCCTGGGTGATTTATGACATTTAATAAATCAACCCGAAATTTAAAGAGACAATGTACCTTGTCTACCTCTGCATACAGCCGAGCAAGTCGCTTTACCACAAGTGGTGTTAGAAGTGCGGGCAAATGTTACATGCACG
Organism: Phyllobates terribilis; assembly: GCF_046119375.1. Lineage (NCBI taxonomy): Eukaryota > Metazoa > Chordata > Amphibia > Anura > Dendrobatidae > Phyllobates > Phyllobates terribilis. Next base: position 57,384,048 of record NW_027362762.1, read on the forward strand.
CCGCTAGGTTCAGATACGGGCGAAACAGGTTACATGAATTCTTTGGAATCCCAGGGGAACAGTTACTCAGGGCGACCATAGACCATGTGCTGCAGCTTCTCTCAGGCACACAGGGGTATTGATCCCTCAGGCACAGACACGTAGGTTGTTTCACTTGCTGACCAGACACACTTGACAAGAGTCCTCATAAACGGTAGAACAGTAGCATTTAATAAGAAGCCGCACAGCCAGTGCAAGTTAAGTCTTATGAGCAACAGGCTCCAGTGACAAACAGGGCAGTTTGCTTATTAGTACAGCAGTTCACAGCCTTCCCAGTAGTACAGGACAGCACAGTTCTAATGCAAAGGCACATTAATGAACACAGCATTCTTTACAGCACAGTGAGATGGAGGAAGGGGGGAGGGTTTGCTTTATGTCCTGGGAGAAGTCAGCCATAAGCCAGCAAGTGATGCCAGACAAAATGGAGGACCTGATTAAGCATCTGTTGCAGGCACAGCAGGCGCAGTTTCAGCAACAGCACCTGCAGAGCCAGCAGAACATGCAGCAGCAGCACTGGGAGTAGCTACAGCAGCAACGAGAGCAGCAGCAGGAGTTAAATAAACTCCTGATGCAGCAGATCTAACCGCAGCAAAAACAGATGGAACTCCTAGCAGGGGAGATCCATGGCAGGACAACCGCCCCACCCCCAAATCCAGGTGATGACTCACACGTCGGGAAGACAGTAAGAAGAGCATTACAAAAGATGACCCCGGGGATGACATTGAGGCATTCCTGACTGTGTTTGAAAAGGGGTGGGGCGTCCAAGGTCCAAAGGGATGCGGGAGGCAATGTCCAAGGTCCCTGCGGGTGAAATTATATGCCCAGGCCATGTAGCTGCCCGTTGCCCCCTGTCCACAGAGCAGATGGACTGTAGCCTCGAACGCCGGCGCTCTTACTATGCCTACCCCGCCTGCATTGTGGACTATCAGCCCAGCAAGGGGCCAGTCATGCCCCTGACTGTAAATGGGGTACTTGTGGCAGGACCTTTGGACTCAGGGAGTTTGGTAGCTCTGATAAGGGCCACACTCCCTCACCAGTTGATCCCCGGGAAAAACGTGGGTGTCCGATGCATTCACAGGGATGCCAAGGATTACCCGGTTGCCAAAATAATTATACAAACTGTGGGGCTGAGTCCCATGAAGTCAGAGTGGTGAAGGATCTGTTCCACCCGATTATAATATGGCGGGACTTCAGCTTGTTCTGGGACTTGTGGCAGAAAGCGGGGGTACCATGTGTCTCCAACAGGAGTCGGTTACACCATGAAGCATCACCATCACACTCAGAGTCAGATGAGTTACGCCAGTGTGTCCTTGCTGGTGAGGGGGACGAGATGGTGACCCCGAAGGCCTGGGTTCCAGATTTGGGGGTGTCTGGGGGGAGCTTTGGTACTTTGCAAATGCAGGATCTGATCTTGAAGTATGCTTTTGATAATGTATCTGTAATCAATGGGGTTGCTCAAGAGCCGGGGGCTGACACCAGGTACCCATATTTTACACTTAATGGGGAACTTCTTTATCGGGTCACTAAGCCGAAAGGGGAGGTGATAGAGCAGTTGGTGGTGCTGAGTCCCTATAGGCGTAGGATATTAGACCTGGCCCATTCTCACATCTTGGGTGGGCATCTAGAAGTGGACAAAACTTGGGAGCGGGTCCTCCAGAGGTTCTACTAGCCTGGATGTCACCGTGAAATTGTGAATTACTGCCAGTCCTGTCCCACCTGTCAGCTAACAGCTCCCATGTCCCATTTCCAAAGCCCCCTAGTACCGCTACCTATCATAGAGGTCCCATTTGATCGGATTGCAATGGACCTTGTCGGGTCCCAGGTAAAGTCCGCCTGGTTGTACCAATACATCCTGGTAATATTGGACTATGCAACTCAGTATCCTGAAGTGGTACCATTAAGAAACTCCTCTGCCAGAAGTATCGCCAGAGAGCTGGTGCATATTTTCTCTCGGACGGGCCTGCCAAAGGAGATCCTGACAGACCAAGGAAACTCCTTTTATGTCGAAGGTGATGTAAGAGTTGTGTAAGGCTGTCCAGCTTACACACCTCTGGATGTCTGTATACCATCCACAGACGGATGGCCTGGAAGAGAGATTCAACAAGACCTTGAAGTCGATGTTGAGGAAGGTCGTGGAGAAGGATGGGCGAGACTGGGATTGCCTACTGCCGTACCTGCTGCTCTCTATTAGGGAAGTTAACCAGAGCTCTACGGTGTTCTCGCCGTTTGAACTACTATACAGACGACATCCTCAGGAACTTCTGGACATAGCCAAGGAGACCTGGGAAACAGAGGTTACAACCCCACCAGCACATCATCGAGCATGTGGCCCATATGCAGAACCGGATAGAGAGGGTGATGCCAATCGTGAAAGAGAACCTTCTACAGGCACAAGAAGCCCAGGTGAGGGTCTACAATCGGGCCACAAGGCTGAGACAATTCAGCCTGGGGGATTTTGAATAAATCCCCAACAGTGTCACCAGCAAAGCACCCCCACACCATCACACCTCCTCCTCCATGCTTCACGATGGGAACTAGGCATGTAGAGTCCATCCGTTCACCTTTTCTGCATCGCACAAAGACACGGTGGTTGGAACCAAAGATCTCAAATTTGGACTCATCAGACCAAAGCAAAGATTTCCACTGGTCTAATGTCCATTCCTTGTGTTCTTTAGCCCAAACAAGTCTCTTCTGCTTGTTGCCTGTCCTTAGTAGTGGTTTCCTAACAGCTATTTTACCATGAAGGCCTGCTGCACAAAGTCTCCTCTTAACAGTTGTTGTAGAGATGTGTCTGCTGCTAGAACTCTGTGTGGCATTATCCTGGTCTCTAATCTGAGCTGCTGTTAACCTGCGATTTCTGAGGCTGGTGACTCAGATAAACTTATCCTCAGAAGCAGAGGTGACTCTTGGTCTTCCTTTCCTGGGGCGGTCCTCATGTGAGCCAGTTTCTTTGTTGCGCTTGATGGTTTTTGCAACTGCACTTGGGGACACTTTCAAAGTTTTCCCAATTTTTCGCACTGACTGATCTTCATGTCTTAAAGTAATGATGGCCACTCATTTTTCTTTACTTAGCTGCTTTTTTCTTGCCATAATACAAATTCTAACAGTCTTTTCAGTAGGACTATCAGCTGTGTATCCACCAGACTTCTGCACAACACAACTGATGGTCCCAACTCCATTTATAAGGCAAGAAATCCCACTTATTAAACCTGACAGGGCACACCTGTGAAGTGAAAACCATTTCCGGTGACTACCTCTTGAAGCTCATCAAGAGAATGCCAAGAGTGTGCAAAGCAGTCATCAAAGCAAAAGGTGGCTACTTTGAAGAACCTAGAATATAAGACGTATTTTCAGTTGTTTCACACTTTTTTGTTAAGTATATAATTCCACATGTGTTAATTCATAGTTTTGATGCCTTCAGTGTGAATGTACAATTTTCATAGTCATGAAAATACAGAAAAATCTTTAAATGAGAAGGTGTGTCCAAACTTTTGGTCTGTACTGTACATGTCTAGGGGCCAATGCTGAAGCCAGGGTCGAGTACTTCACAATGGCAGAGACACTATCAACGGCCCAAAAACAACAGTGTGATGTAACCACATGTATGGGTAAACCAGAGACCGTATCGAATTCCCGAAGCCCACCGTGAGGTGATCTCCATGGAGGTGAGGAGAATGTTGAGCTTGGGCATTATCGAGGAGTCTAAGAGCGGCTGGTCCAGCCCTATTGTTCTTGTACCCAAGCAGGGCGGAGATTGGCGCTCTGTATTGATTACAGGAAGCTAAACGAAGTGTCCAAGTTTGATGCCTACCCGATGCCCCGGGTCGATGAACTTATTGAGAGGCTGGGGCCTGCCAGGTACATCACTACCCTGGATCTGACCAAAGGGTACTGGAAAATTCTCCTGTCCCCAGGTGCCAAGGAGAAAAAGGCCTTCTTTACCCCCGGCGGGTGTTTTCAATACACCAGAATGCCGTTCGGACTACAGGGAGCCCCAGCTACTCTCCTGAGGGCCATGGACCGGATCCTGGGCTCACATAGGAAATACGCTGACGCTTACCTAGACGACATCGTGATTTTCAGCCCAGATTGGGGAACCCACCTGCAGAAGTTCCAGGCAGTACTGGATGCCTTGAGAAGTGCCGGGTTTACCATAAACGCAAGAAAATGCGCTATAGGAAAATAAGTACTTGGGCTATGTTGTTGGAAGGGGCGAAATAAAACTGCAAATGAACAAGGTTGAGGCAATTCAGAATTGCCCACAACCGGCCTCCAAGAAATAGGTATGGGCCTTTCTGGGAATCGTGGGATATTATCAGCGAATTATCCGAAATTTTGCCACAATAGCGGCACCCCTAACCAACCTATTTAGAGGTACGAAGACAGCGATGGCCAAGTGGTCTTCTGAGGCGGAGATCGCGTTTCAAGAACTGAAGGGCACCCTGTGTAACCAGCTGGTCTTGATAGCGCTTTACCTCCATAAAGAGTTTGAGCTCCAGACGGACGCCTCAGACGTCGACATAGGAGACGTCTTGTCCCAAGAGGTAAATGGAGAGGAACATCCCATTCTTTATCTGAGCAGAAAACTCTCGGCCTGCGAAAAGAACTATGCAATTGTGGAAAAGAAGTGATGGCCGTAAAGCGGGCGGTTGACACCCTTAGATACTACAGTACCTGCTAGGCTGCAAATTTAGGCTGGTCTCACACCATGCTCCCCTAAGATGGATGAGGGAAAGGATGGGGAAAAATGCCCGAGTGACCAGGTGGTTCCTGGCCCTCCAGGACTTTAGTTTTTCATTGGAGCACAGGCCCTGTCCAGACTTCCCTGTCTAACGAGTTAAGGTGCCAAAACCCCAGGCTTAGGGCTGAGGGGGAAAATATGTGACAAAATCACTGGTAGCATGTCGGAAGGGAGATATGTTTCACGGAGGCTAACATGGAAGTTTCTCCTGCACATTAGGTGCAGAGAGGGTTAACGGCCCAGGTTTTCAAGGGCATGTTTTTAGTAGATGGCGAAGTGCAAAGCGGGACGCCATCCACCATATCTCCAGTCCAGGGAGTGGTCTGGGGTTTAAATAGCCAGCCTTTACACTCAGGTGTTGTTCAGTGTCTGGAGAAAATCTGCTCCAGAGAGGAGCTTGCAAATGTTGTGCTGAACCGTGTGTGCTTAACCCTGAGTGGCCGGACCCTGGCCGATATACGGACCGTGCTGCATCTTTGTATTTTGTTTTGCCATTATGCCGAATGGGCTGTGTTTACTTTATGGACTCCTTGGTGATTTATGACATCTAATAAATCAATCCGAAATTTAAAGAGACAGTGTACTTTGTCTACCTCCACATGCAGCCGAGCAAGTCACTTTACCACAAGGATTATTCCCATTTCAGCATAGTCTTAACTGGGAGTCCAAATCTGTGTCCACCACCAATTCTGGAAACAGGACTCTGAGATACTCTGTTTGAATGCAGAAATGGCTACGCATCCACACTGTCTAAAGGATCAGGATCAGTCCTAGGTCCCCTCCTCTTCTCCTTGCATACTGCCCCTATTGGACAAACCATCAGCAGATTTGGTTTCCAGTATCATCTCTATGCTGATGACACCCAACTATACACCTCTTCACCTGACATCACCCCCCACTCTGATACAAAATACCAGTGATTGTCTGTCCGCTGTCTCTATCATGTCCTCCCTCTATCTGAAACTGCATCTCTCCAAAATTGAACTCCTTGTTTTTCCTCCCTCTACTAACCTACCTATACCTGACTTTTCAGTTTCCTTGGGTAGCGCCACCATAACCCCCAAGCAGCAAGCTCGCTGTCTTGGAGTCATATTTGACACACATCTTTCCTTTATTCCCCATATATAATCACTCACTTGATCATGTCACCTGCACCTTAAAAACATCTCCAGAACCCGACCTTTTCTCACCCTTGAAAAGGCAAAAACTCTTACTGTCGCTCTTATACACTCTCGTCTCGACTACTGCAGCTCTCTTCTAATTGGTCTCCCTCTAAACAAACTCTCTCCTCTCCAATCCGTCCTGAATGCAGCAGCCAGGGTCGTATTTCTATCAGGCCGCTTCACTGACGCCTCTACCCTGTGCCAGTCATTGCACTGGTTACCCATTCACTAGAGAATATAATACAAACTCATCTATCTCACCCACAAAGCTCTTCACAGTTCGGCACCGCCCTATATCTCACCCCTCATTTCTGTCTATTGCCTCCCCCCACTGTTCCCTCTGTTCTTCAACTGATCTAAGACTGACATCCACCTTAATCCGAACCTCACACATCCGTCTCCAAGACTTCTCTTGTGCCGCGCCAGTTTTCTGGAATGCACTACCCCAAACGATCTGACTAATATCTAGCCCCCATTCTTCAAACGTGCTTTAAAAACACATCTGTTTAGACAAGCCTATCACCTCAACTCACCAACCTAACTCTCCCCTGTCCCCTCCTAAATATTAATCTTAATCTGCTCCTACGTATTCATCTGTCTCTACATCCTCCATGCACCAAATGCCACACGGTAACTGCCCTTAGACAGATACTGGCTGATGACCATGTTCTACCTATTGTGTCCCCCAATTATCCATATAGATTGTAAGCTTGAGAGCAGCCGGACTCTCACTCCTCTTGTAATTGTTGAAATGTGATACATTGTATTGTTTATATTGTCTGTATATGTTCCTACTTAATTGTAAAGTGCTGCGGAATATGTTGGTGCTATATAAATCAAAATTATTATTATTATTATTATTATTATTATTAAAGGTCTGCCGGAAATAGCTGAGTGCTTGACTATCTCCAGCAGTCCCATAGACAATAAATGTGGTAAGGCATGCATTTGAGGCTACAATTCCATTCCGATGTGGCATTTCCAAGTCCTGTTCTAAGGACCGGGGAAACCATCTGTGATTAAATTGGAATAACCCTTCAAAGGAGTTTTCTGGAAAATGTTCTTTTCTAGCAGCAGCCATACCTTATTTTCATTATTGCATTTCATTCTCTCAGTGTAATTGAGTTGACAAGGTGCTTGGAGAACGTGTTCTGGGTTTACTGTCACTAGTGGATCTCCAGAGGCCTTAAAACAACTTTTATCTGCTTTTTCCTGATGCCATTATACACTAGACGACTACACAGTAGGGATAAAGGAAATAACACGAGAATGGAGATCACTGGTACAGGTCACTGTTTCGATGTTTCAGTGGCATAATTACTTTATCTTTGAGTCAATGAATCCAAAAAAGGAATGGAGCAATTTTCAATTTTACAGACAATATTTAAATATTCTATTTTTTTTGTGTGTGTGTATATATATATACACTGCTCAAAAAAATAAAGGGAACACTTAAAACAACAAAATATAACTCCAAGTAAATCAAACTTCTGTGAAATCAAACTGTCCACTTAGGAAGCAACACTGATTGACAATCAATTTCACATGCTGTTGTGCAAATGGAATAGACAATAGATGGAAATTATTGGCAATTATCAAGACACCCTCAGTAAAGGAGTGGTTCTGCAGGTGGGGACCACATACCACATCTCAGTACCAATGCTTTCTGGCTGATGTTTTGGTCACTTTTGAAAGTTAGTTGTGCTTTCACACTCGTGGTAGCATGAGAAGGACTCTACAACCCACAGAAGTTGTTCAGGTAGTGCAGCTCATCCAGGATGGCACATCAATGCGAGCTGTGGCAAGAAGGTTTGCTGTGTCTGTCAGTGTAGTGTCAAGAGGCTGGAGGCGCTACCAGGAGACAGGCCAGTACACCAGGAGATGTGGAGCGGGCCGTAGGAGGGCAACAACCCAGCAGCAGGACCGCTACCTCCGCCTTTGTGCAAGGAGAAACAGGAGGAGCACTGCCAGAGCCCTGCAAAATGACCTCCAGCTGGCCACAAATGTGCATGTGTCTGCACAAACTGTTAGAAATCGACTCCATGAGGGAGGTATGAGGGCCCGACGTCCACAGATGGGGGTTTTGCTCACAGCCCAACACTGTGCATGAAGCTTGGCATTTACCACAGAACAGCAGGATTGGCAAAGTCGCCACTGGCGCCCTGTGCTCTTCACAGATGAAAGCAGGTTCACACTGAGCACATGTGACAGACGTGACAGAGTCTGGAGACGCCGTGGAGAGCGATCTGCTGCCTGCAACATCCTTCAGCATGACCGGTTTGGCAATGGGTCAGTAATGGTGTGGGGTGGCATTTCTTTGGAGGGCCGCACAGTCCCCATGTGCTCGCCAGAGGTAGCCTGACTGCCATTAGGTGCGGAGATGAGATCCTCAGACCCCTTGTGAGACCATATGCTGGTGCGGTTGGCCCTGGGTTCCTCCTAATGCAGGACAATGCCAGACCTCATGTGGCTGGAGGGTGTCAGCAGTTCCTGCAAGATGAAGGCATTGAAGCTACGGACTGGCCCGCCCGTTCCCCAGACCTGAATCCGATTGAGCACATCTGGGACATCATGTCTCGCTCCATCCACCAACATCACGTTGCACAACAGACTGTCCAGGAGTTGGCGGATGCTTTAGTCCAGGTCTGGGAGGAGATCCCTCAGGAGACCATCCGCAACCTCATCGCGAGCATGCCCAGGTAGGGAGGTCATACAGGCACGTGGAGGCCACACACAATACTCAGCCTCATCAGGAGCATGCCCAGGCGTTGTAGGGAGGTCATACAGGCACGTGGAGGCCACACACAATACTGAGCCTAATTTTGACTTGTTTTAAGGACATTGCATCAAAGTTGGATCAGCCTGTAGTGTGTTTTTCCACTTTAATTTTGGGGGCGACTCCAAATCCAGGCCTCCATTGGTTAATAAATTTGATTTCCATTGATGATTTTTGTATGATTTTGTTGTCAGCACATTCAACTTTGTACAGAACAAAGTATTCAATGAGAATATTTCATTCATTCAGATCTAGGATGTATTATTTGAGTGTTCCCTTTATTTTTTTGAGCAGTGTACATGGTATATATATTTAATATATAGAGTATAAATATATACTGCACAGACCAAAAGTTTGGACACACCTTCTCATTTAAAGATTTTTCTGTATTTTCATGACTATGAAAATTGTACATTCACACTGAAGGCATCAAAACTATGAATTACCACATATGGAATTATATACTTAACAAAAAAGTGTGAAGCAACTGAAAATATGTCTTATATTCTAGGTTCTTCAAAGTAGCCACCTTTTGCTTTGATGACTGCTTTGCACACTCTTGGCATTCTCTTGATGAGCTTCAAGAGGTAGTCACCGGAAATGGTTTTCACTTCACAGGTGTGCCCTGTCAGGTTTAATAAGTGGGATTTCTTGCCTTATAAATGGGGTTGGGACCATCAGTTGTGTTGTGCAGAAGTCAGGTGGATACACAGCTGATAGTCCTACTGAATAGACTGTTAGAATTTGTATTATGGCAAGAAAAAAGCAGCTAAGTAAAGAAAAATGAGTGGCCATCATTACTTTAAGAAATGAAGATCAGTCAGTGCAAAAAATTGGGAAAACTTTGAAAGTGTCCCCAAGTGCTGTTGCAAAAACCATCAAGCGCTACAAAGAAACTGGCTCACATGAGGACCGCCCCAGGAAAGGAAGACCAAGCGTCACCTCTGCTTCTGAGGATAAGTTTATCCGAGTCACCAGCCTCAGAAATCGCAGGTTAACAGCAGCTCAGATTAGAGACCAGGTCAATGCCACACAGAGTTCTAGCAGCAGACACATCTCTACAACAACTGTTAAGAGGAGATGACTCGCCCCCTGGGCCGTGAGGTACCCGGAACCGGGCCTTCTGGTGTACGGTGCTGATGGGGGTAGTAGTGGCAACCCGGTCCCGTGGCTCAGGGCGGTCAAACCAATGTTGTGGCAGTCTATTTATAGATTTGTGAATATCCGACTACGCCACCCATGGATTGTGGTCAGGGATAACCGCCGCTGCGAGGCAGACCGCTGAGGCTGGTGTTGGTGTGCAGCACAGGGGTAGGATAATTCCCCACGGGAAGAGTGTAGTCTCAGGGCAGTGTAGGTGGATGCTGGGGGTGATAGCGCCGGCCGCAATAGTAAAAGTTCAGAGCCCGTTTCAAAACAGTTCTGGGTCCTTATTGTAGATGTTATTAATGACCCAACAGTAGTACCGGTTAGGAATGGGCCTGTGTATCTGAGAGCATTCGGACGAGCCCCACTGGTCAGGGTGAGTGTGTAGGCCTACCGTTCTCTCTATGCTCTTTCTGATTATCCCCCTCTTTGTGGTGTAATAGCCCACGTCCCTGAGCTGGCCGTGTACTTCTCGCCTGTATGGCTTGCGACTCGGGCCTTAGGTACCTTTTGCTTTCTCCTCGCTGTACTGGTCCCTCTGTGTGGCGGAGCCTCCATGCTTCTTAGGCCAAGGGACCTGAAATCCCTCGCGGTTTGGTTCTTTGCTGCTGGGAATGATAACCCGGACAGCCTCGGACCCCAATGTCCGGTTAGACTGGTTCTCTGCCAGGACCGGCTCTCATCGCCTCTGTCCCTGGCTTGCAGGCTCTCCTCTGCCTCACGGACTCCTCAGCTGCTGCTGACCTGTCCCTCTTCTCTGAGAACCCTTCTGGTTACTTCAGAAGTGGGTTCTGGTCTCTCTAACCCTGCCCCAGTTCCAGCTTTTATAGGGCAGCCTGCTCCCCCTACTGGCCTGGGACAGGAGGTGCTGCATGCTAATTGTGCCTAACCAGGGAACCTCCCTCCTGCTCTCAGACGCAGCCTTTATTATTTGTGCCATCCAGGCCTAGGGTGACACAGAGACTTTGTGCAGCAGACCTTCATGGTAAAATAGCTGCTAGGAAACCACTGCTAAGGACAGGCAACAAGCAGAAGAGACTTGTTTGGGCTAAAGAACACAAGGAATGGACATTAGACCAGTGGAAATCTGTGCTTTGGTCTGAGGAGTCCAAACTTGAGATCTTTGGTTCCAACCACCGTGTCTTTGTGCGACGCAGAAAAGGTGAACGGATGGACTCTACATGCCTGGTTCCCACCGTGAAGCATGGAGGAGGAGGTGTGATGGTGTGGGGGTGCTTTGCTGGTGACACTGTTGGGGATTTATTCAAAACTGAAGGCATACTGAACCAGCTGGCTACCACAGCATCTTGCAGCGGCATGCTATTCCATCCGGTTTGCGTTTAGTTGGACCATCATTTATTTTTCAACAGGACAATGACCCAAAACACACCTCCAGGCTGTGTAAGGGCTATTTTACCAAGGAGGAGAGTGATGGGGTGCTACGCCAGATGACCTGGCCTCCACAGTCACCAGACCTGAACCCAATCCAGATGGTTTGGGGTGAGCTGGACCGCAGAGTGAAGGCAAAAGGGCCAACAAGTGCTAAGCATCTCTGGGAACTCCTTCAAGATTGTTGGAAGACCATTTCCGGTGACTACCTCTTGAAGCTCATCAAGAGAATGCCAAGAGTGTGCAAAGCAGTCATCAAAGCAAAAGGTGACTACTTTGAAGAACCTAGAATATAAGACATATTTTCAGTTGTTTCACACTTTTTTGTTATAATTCCACATGTGTTAATTCATAGTTTTGGTGCCTTCAGTGTGAATGTACAATTTTCATATTCAATAAAATACAGAAAAATCTTTAAGTGAGAAGGTGTGTCCAAACTTTTGGTCTGTACTGTATGTATATGCATGCAAAGCTCATTTGCAGACTTATATGTTACAGACTACAAACAAATCTTGTGTGTAACCTGGTTCTACAGTCAGGCATAGCTTTAATCTCTCTGTCCTATACTTCATGATAAGCTACTCTGGAAAATACTGGAAAAGCATTGGTCACTAGCTTAAGCCTATATTACTCACATAATTCATGTTGGTGTATAAACCCTGAGGAGAAATTGGCTGTGTTCTTTTACAGAAGTCCCAGCTTGCACAACCATGTCTACTTGAGAAAGAGATAGGAGACACACAGGTTAGTGCAATGAAAGGAGTGAAGGCGCATGCTTCAGTGGGAATACCCACTGAGCTCACAACTTGCAGCTCCACAAGCAGAGAAACTAAATGTTGAAAAGAAGGACAGCAGAAACACACACCTGACACTCCTCCCGCAGCTCCCCTATAAGGTATTGAAAAGAAAAGCAAGAACTGGTTTAATAATTTAATATGGATTAAGTTAGTGAGTATGCCTCACAGGAAACACCCACTGAATCCATCCTGGTATATATGGTCCCCCCTTCCTGTTATACGTGGGCCCCATCCCCATCATGATATACATGGTCCACCATCCTGGTATACATAGCACCCCAATCCCAATCCTGGTATGCATAGCACCCCTCATACCCATCCTGGTATGCATGCCCCCTCATCCCCATCCTGGTATACATGGCACCCAATCCCCTTCCTGGTATGCACAGCACTCCTCATCCCCATCCTCGTATGCACAGCACCCCTTCATCCCCATCCTGGTATGCACAGCACCCCTCATCCCCATCCTCGTATGCACAGCACCCCTCATCCCCATCCTGGTATGCATGGCACCCCTCATCCCCATCATGGTGTGAAAGGCACTATTCGTCCTCCTTAATAGCACACACAGAGTCAGCCCGTGGCTCAAAGATCATGTGTGCCCGCTATTAAAGAGCAATAATATTCACTACTCACCACACACATGGGAGTGAGGGGTAGTGAATATTCATGCTCTTTAATAGCGGTCGTATGTGATAGCCGAGCCGCTGCAGGAGCCGTGGCTGCTGCTCACACTGTGTGCGCTATTAAGGAGAATGAATATTCAGTGCTCCACACGCCCATGAACGTGGGGAGCAGTGACTATTCATTTTCTTTAGCAGCGGGCACAGTGTTGGCTGCAGCAGGCGGCTCCTGACTCCTGTGCCCCGCTCCTTCGCCGCTGCCACTCTCTCCCCCATCCACAGCAACACCATTCGGACTATAAGACGCACCCCCCACTTTCCTCCAAAATTTTGAAGGAAAAAAATGCGTCTTATAGTCCGAAAAATACGGTACTTACTTACCACCAAAGCTAACAGACAATTCTCTATACTCCTTCTTCTAGGCCTGTCCTCTGCCTTCGACATAGTCGACCATTCCCTCCTACTCCAGATCCTCTGTTCCTTTGGCGTCAAAGACCTTGCTCTCTCCTGAATTCCTCATACCTCTCTAAATGCACATTTAGCGTCTCCCATTCCCATACCTACCTCTTCATCCTGCCGTCTCTCTGTTGATGTCCCCGAAGGGTCTGTCTAGGGATCCCTGCTCTTCTCCATCTACACATTTTGTCTGGTACAACTGATAAAGTCCCATGGCTTCCAGTACCATCTATATGCTGATGACATTCAGATCTACCTCTCCGGCCCAGACGTCCCCTCTCGGCTGTCCAAAATCCCAGAGTGTCTATCAGCCATATCCTCTTTCTTTTCCTCTCGTTTCCTAAAACTCAATGTGGACAAAACTGAGCTCATCATCTTTCCTCTATCTCACTCATCCATTACCCATTCTATATATGACAATAAATGGCATCATGCTTTTCCCAGTACCGGAAATCCGCTACTTTGGAGTAACCCTTGACTCTGCCCTGTCCTTCAATCTGCACATTCAATCTCTTACCACCTCCTGCTGTCTCCATCTCAAAAATATCTCCAGAATCTGTTTGTTCCTCAACCCTGAATCTACTAAAATGCTAGTGCATGCCATTATCATCTCCCGCCTCGACTGCTGTAATATCCTCCTTTGTGGACTTCCAACTAACACTCTCGCACCTCTCCAGTCCGTCCTTAACTCTGCTGACCAACTAGTCCACCTCTTTCCTCGCTACTTCTCCGCTTCTCAATCTGCAAATCCCTTAATTGGCTCCAAATTCCCCAATGTATCCAGTTCAAACTACTAACATTGACCTACAAAGTTGTCCATAATCTGTCTCCTCCATCTCTGAACTAATCTCCTGATACCTTTCCACATGTAATTTCCGGTCCTCCCAAGATCTCCTTCTCTTCTCCACACTTGTACGTTCCTCATCCAATCGCCTTCAAGACTTCTAATGAATATTCCCCATCTTCTGAAATTCTCTGTGACCCAACATGTCCGATTAGCCACCACACTTGTATCCTTCAGACGGAACCTGAAAACCCATCTCTTGAAGAAAGCTACAGCCTGCAATGACCCTGCTGCCTCTTCACCACCACCGAAGCTATTGAAACCCCCCAACCTACTCTCACCTTCCCTATTATTCTGTAGGCTGCAAGCCCGCAAGGGCTGAGTCCTTTCCTTTCTGTACCAGTCGGTCATTGTGTTATGACTGCTAAAGCACATTCATACGGGTAACGTACAAAACCAGGAAGACAAATACCTTAACCTGACAGGTCCCTATTTAGACTAGGAAAAAAATCCTTATCTGACACTGATCTGTCCCTGCCTGACCGCAGAGGTTGACACCCTAAGATAACGCAATGGCGCCCCTACTCGATGGCGGGCGGCTTACCCTGAATGTCCTTAGCAGCTCCTAGGATCGTTAGCGTAGCAGTTCCCTAAGGAATAAAGGAATCACACATAAAACTACTGCAACCAACAAAAACTACAGCAAAGTGAATGAACCCAATAAAGTCTATCACCAGCAGGAAACTCCAGTAGGGGAAGGTATTTTAAGCTGCACCCGAAAGGTGATAGGACAGACAAACAGAGTAAATGAACAACACCTGTTACCCAAAACCGACAGAAACAAAGATAACAGAAATAAAACACCCAAAGAAAACGTGTATCTGTTGTGGCTCAGCGGAAAGAGATGCTGACCACAGAATCAAGTTTGTTCACTGTATGTTATATTTGTATTCTGTATGTAACCCCTTCTCATGTACAGCAGTCAGAAATCAATGGTGCTCTAAAAATAAATAATAATAATAACCTGCAGTTCCACAAATAGATACTGTATGTCAGTGAAATCAGGTGTTGAAGAGAAAAGAAGGAAAGCAGGAATTGTTTCAGTAGCGCGACATGCGTAGAGGAGGCGAGCATTGTCCCAGAGGAAACACCCATTGAACTCAAAGCCTGCAGCTCTATCTATCTATAGATATGCCATAGAAATCACGTATTTTCAAAAGAAAAGAAGCATGCAGGAGTCAGTTCAATAATGCAACATGTGTCTCTCTGACATATAACATATGCAGCCAGTTCAGCTGCACAGAGGCCCATGCGGAGGGGAGCTCAATGAGGGTGATGAGTACCGATTTTGATGTAGAATGGAAGGAAGAGCCCTCCATGTATCTGGATTTACAGACAACATTTTTTTGTTGTAGTAGGTTTTAACTAGCATTCAAACGAAGGAATTCTAGCCTGGAAGGCAGAAACATTAACTATGAGCCACAGACTGCACTATTACATGTAAGAACATTTTTTCTACCTAAAGATCTAAATAGTATTCTTCTCTTTTACATATTGTATAGGGACACAGTGTTGGACTAGGTGGCCTAGAGCCGACTAGTGAGATTGATTTCTGGGGCCCATCATAGAGGTAAATGCAAATCTACCCAGTACAGGCTCTGACAACCAGTGGCTTTCTATATGACTCGGGGTGGCCGAGAGGGGGCCCTCTGTGCATCTGCGTGGGGTTAGCGGAAGCCTTAATGCATCTTACATTTGTAACTATATGTCCTACATAAGTTGGAGGCTGCCTGTGTGTGTATGGATGCCTAATGGGAGTGTGCATGTGTATGCATGGGTGGGCATTTTGGAGGGGGTGGGGACAGACATATGTCTTGCACAGGGGCCCTTTATCTCTCACTGTCCTTATTTTTCCTGTTTTCAGGGCATAGACAGATACGAATAAGGGGGTTCAAGTGATATATGGATGGCTATTCACTTGAATAACTAGCGTGTAATGCCACATTTCTCCAGAAGTGGCCACTGCAGGGAAACTGCATGGCTGCCTGTGGTTTCCCCCTGCCGATCCCCTGATCTGTCACCAAAAAATTGCTTCTTGTTACCTAATACCCAAGTTATGCTCTAAGGCATCATGTCTGATATTTGCAATGCCAGTCTTGATGAAGAGTGCGCACCTCTTCCTGAATTTGACACAAATTTTATCTGCTGTGCTCCACTGCAAGAAATGTACGCCAGCAAGGAACTGAAGATAATTCCTGATGCAATTTACACTCATTTATGATGAATTTGTTGGCCGTGCCACTCCCCCTCTTTCTAAGCCCTTACTTACGAGTTGGACAGAATTGGTGTAAAAATGCCAAAAGTAGCAAAATTTTTGCAACTTTTCAAACAGTTTTACACAAGAATACTGCTGTAAATGTCTTGATGAATTGGGACCTTAGACTTTTTTGGAGGAAGGCTGGGTGAGAACATCCATAGATGGTAAAGCTTAGGAAGGACACATAACCTAAGGCTAGCAGCATTGACATAGAAAGAGAAAACTAGAGAGGACTCAATGTTTCGCCCTGCTAAAAATTTTTGCCATCCATTGAAAAATTAATTGTGGACTAAGAAATTAGTAAATTTACCAAATAGGACAACATTGAAAAAACAACAGGACCAATACTGTGTCATCAATAGTAGTCCGAGTCAACTCAATGGATTCTCAGTTGATTTGTACTTTTTTATGTTACTTTTTACTGTGAAATTCTTTAAATAAAATTAATATCTAAAATGAAATAGAAAAAAAAAAAAAGTTTAAAAAAGAAATTACAAAAATGTACAAGTAATTTAATTTCGAAATAAAGCTCAGGATAAAGTCTCCTTCTGCGTCTCCATCTTAGCTCTTCTATGGGCTTCACATCATTTATTAATATATAATAACATCCGCCGTACGGGGACAGATCCAATATATGGGCATTAAAATAAAGCATTTGTTAGAGAAGTTTATTTTTTTTCTGCTCGGGAAGCCAACGCAACCTAACAAGCCCACGACTCCTATTTATAGAGCTGATCCTTGGCATCATGTTCATCCGCTACGTAGAAAACCTACATCATCCCTTCCCTTGTCCTAGGCAATTACTAGAATATTTCCTGAAAATCTCAGTCTGTCCATTTACCATAGGATTTTTTTTTTTTTTAAAGCGGATTCAAAATACTTGGCTATTTCCTTCCCCAAAAAATATGTTCTCATCTATCCCATTGGATCCAAGCTGAAATACCAGAAAAAGCCCAACAAAAAGCAGCCATCCTTAGCAGATCCCCTTTGGGCTATGTTCACACTGATTTTTTTTTTTTGAGGAGTTAAAAAAACACGATTTTTTTCAAGCAGAAACTACAGCAGGAAACTCTTCTTTTTTGTGGTGAGAGTTTTTCATTTCCTGAAGCATTTTTAAAGAGTTTTGGAGAAGTTTTTCTTTTCCTGAAGCTTTCATTTTTGCATGCTATTAATTTGACAGCATCTAGCTTGGAGAAGTTTTCTTTAAAATATTCTTCAATGAAGTGACATGCAAGTTCTTTTCTTTCCACCGGGAACCTCTTTGGAATGGCGGAGGGGCTCAAAAATTTTCTCATAAGAATGGCATAGGAATTGATTAGAATTTACAAGTAGTTTTCCAAGAGTTTTTGAGGAGGAATTAGGAGAGGATCCACTCAAAAAAACTTCTCCAAAAACTGTGAACATAGCCTTAAAATCCTAGTAAAAAAAAAAACCTTCAAACACGCTTGGTAAACTCTTCCTATTTATTTCTACGAGAAATGAAATCCATTTTACTGTTCATGATAGGGTTCTTTAAGTTTTTTTTACTTGAAGAGGTTCCACCTGGTGGAAAAAAAGCAAATGCATGTTACTTCTTTCAGGCAGATCCTAATCCTAATCCTAATTGAATCCACTCCAAACTAAGCACTGCTGTAAAAAACACTTCAGAGAGAGCCATACAGTGTGCAGACAGTGACATCAGAACCCATTTTCTACAGATATGTCCAAATTTGGTTAAAGAGTAACTAAACTTTACATTTTTACATTATTTATTTAAATAACTTTGTCCATCAGAGAAAGTTATGAAACTTTGCAAATAACTTTATTAGTGCATTTGTCCTAATTTCTTTAGGTAAGTGGCTTCCAAATCCCATTTTATACACAGTCTACTTCCCTGCCTTCAGCTGCATTGATATAAGAACTCATTTGGAGTACAGATGATGGCAGTGATGGGCCTGCTCCTGTGTCACTTACTCTGGGGATAAGATACTGCAGTAGATTGTTCTGATAAGCATGATGCTTAAAAGAGGAGACCGGGGCCGACCCATCACTGCCATCATCTGTACTCCAAATGACTATGTTTTAATATCAGTGTAGCTAAAAGCAGGCAAATAGACTAGTGAAAAGCAGGGGTTGGGAGTCATTTTAGATGCTTTTTTTTGCAGGAATGAAGACAAATCCCTTAATAAAGTGATGTGTAAAGTTTCATAACTTTCCATGCTGGACAAAAGTATAAAAAAAAATAAAGTTTAGTTACCTTTTAAACTCTAATTTCGCACAAAACATTATAACAACATTATAGGAAAACCCTCAACAAGCTACAATTCACATCAAAACCACAGATTCATAGAGCAAAAACGTCTCCTGACTGAGTATCAAGAAATCATGTTTTGTTTCATAACTTTCCATGCTATACAAAAGTATCAAAAAAAATAAAGTTTAGTTACTTTTTTAAACTCTCTAATTTTGCACAAAATATTATAACATAATAGGAAAACAAGCTACAATTCACATCAAAACCACAGATACATATAGAAAAAAACGTCTCCTGACTGAGTATCAAGAAATCATGTTTTTATCAAAGTTGGTCTCTTCAAACTGCCCATCTTGGGATATGGCGAGACAAGAGAAAAGGTAGAAAGTACAGACATTCCTGAGATCCAAAGTTAACAACACCTACAAAGTTCCAAATTGTACCCACATAATGTCAAACTTGTCAAAAATTCAATCAACAATTCCCAGTTGAGTGCAAGACTAGATCTGTATGTGGGTTTCAGCTACCGGGTTGGAAGAAAAGAATGATCCCATTCAATGGGCAGGGATTGAAAATAATGAAAAATTGAAACACAAAGTATATTAAAAAGTTGCAGATTTTTCCAATCCGGTCCCATGACCACCACAAATGAGTGTCGCAGTACGTGTTCACATCTAAGGACAACTCCCCCCATAAAGACCCTTATTCAGATACATCCGTAACGAGCGATTATTCCTAGAAACCCCGACATTCCCGAGCATTATAACTCGATCATGACGAGCGATTATCCCTCGTATTGTAATGAGGTGACTAATGAGGATGTTTACTCTATAGAAAGACTGAAGATGTTTTCTTCCCCTCTCGTCGTACGGCGGACGGACCCCGTATAACCATAGAAACATGAGCGCAGAAGGACGGGTAACCATGGGGAGCCGCAGTGTATATATAAATACTTCGATGTTGTGCACAAAGCAGATTTCACGGAGTGCGAAACATTTGTTTTTCTTGGCTTAAGTGAATGGAAGTGGAATCTGCGGAGAACGTTCTGCAGCGAAGGGTGGCGAGAAATTAATAAGTTAATGGAAGATCAGAGTGACTCACGCTGGGGGGGGAGAAGGGGATAGGGACACAAATGAGCGTACAAATTAAGACGTTACATTCATTTATCACGCTCTATCCAATTATTTCATAGCCGTATGAATTGACGGCGTCATATTAAATCATTTCACGCTACGGAATCATCTGCGGGCGGCACCGGCTGGAAATTAAGACTTCAATGGAGGAGTCATTACTGGGAAGCAGGGTGGTGGTGGGGGGGGGGCAGATTTACCACCAATCAGAAGGAGCTGACGGCATTTCGACATCGCAGTAACTTCATTATGTAGTGGGCAGGCGAGATGAGCGAATTTTTCCAAAACTGATTTTTGGGCAGATTCAGTCAATTCGGTCAGCCGAGTCAGATCGGTCTGAATCAAAAGTGCCCCGATTGCCGTAAAAATATATTTATTATGCCATCAGATCTCTTCAGAACCTTCAGTGCAATAAAAGAAATGGAAAGAAGGGGTTAAAAATACATCATACTCACCTGTCCTAAATTCTCACCTGACCTTATGACACCTCAGTCACTGCTGCATATCGCCAGTGTTCTGCCCTGGTTCTTCCACCACTCCGTTCCAGCGATAAGGCCAGGAATTCGATGCCAATGACATGTGTAATCCCTCATGTGAAATCGTGTGAGGCGAACTACTAGCCTCAGTGCCGGTAAGGGACACCCGGAAGAACTAAAGAGTGGTGCAGAGACTTGAGGAGCTGCGAGTGAGCCAATATAAGGATAGGTCGGGGTCTACACTGAGACAGGAGAACAGGAATTTCTTATGTCTGTGTGTGCTGTGTACAGGAGACATCATAGCAGCTAGTCTACACCCACCATCTCAGAGACAACTGAAAATTAAAGAAAGAGACTGCAGACAATCAGGGAGATGCGAGTGAGCCAACATAAGGAAAGGTTAGGGTCTACATTGAGACAGGGCAGCAGGAATTACTCCTGTCTGTGTGTGCTTTGTATGGGAGACATTATAGCAGCTAGTCCCTCCCACTAGCTCAGAGACAACAGAAAATCAGAGAAAGAGCCTGTAGAGAATCATGCAGATGCACGTGAGCCAATATAAGAATAGGTCAGGGTCTACATAGAAAAAGCAGAGCAGGAAACCCTCATGTCTGTGTGTGCTGTGTATGGGAGGCATTATAGCAGCTAGTCTATACCCACCATTTCAGAGACAACAGAAAATTAGAGAAAAAGAGAGTACAGAGAATCAGGGAGAAGCGAATGAGCCAACATAAGGATAGGTTAGGGTTTACATAGAGACAGGAGTTCAGGAGTCCCTCATGTCTGTGTGTGCTGTCTATGGGAGACATCATAACCTCTAGTCTCCACTCACCAGCTCAGAGAAAACAGAAAATAAGAGAAAGAGCTTGCAAACAATCATGGAGATGCAAATGAGCCAATATAAGAATAGGTCAGGGTCTGCATAGAGAAAGGAGAGCCGGAAACCCTCATGTCTGTGTGTGCTGTTCATGGAAGACACCATAGCAGCTCGTCTACACTCAATAGCTCAACAATAACAGAAAATTAGAGAAAGAGCCTCCAGAAAATTAGGTAGATGAAAGTGAGCCAACATAAGGATATATCAGGGTCTATATAGGGAAAAAAGAGCAAGAAACCCTCATGTCTTCTTGTGCTGTGTATAGGAGACATCATAGCAGCCAGTCTACTCCCACTAGCTCAGAGACAACTGAAAATTAGAGAAAGTGCATGGGGTGAATCAAAGAGATCTTAATGAGCCAACATAAGGATAAGTCATGGTCTACATAGAGACAGGAGAACAGGAATCCCTCATGTCTGTGTGTGCTGTGTGTGGAAGACATCAGATCTGATAGTCTACACTCAATAGCTCAAAAATAACAGAAAATTTGAGAAAGAGACTCCAGAAAATCAGGTGGATGAAAGTGAGCCAACATAAGGATATATCAGGGTCTATATAGGGAAAAAAGAGCAGGAAATCCTCATGTCTTCTTGTGCTGTGTATAGGAAACATCATAGCAGCCAGTCTACTCCCACTAGCTCAGAGACAACTGAAAATTAGAAAAAGCGCATGGGGAGAATCAAGGAGATGAGAATGAGCCAACGTAAGGATAAGTCATGGTCTACATAGAGACAGGAGAGCAGGAATCCCTCATGTCTGTGTGTGCTGTTTGTGGGAGACATCATTGCAGCTAGTCTTCAACCACTATCCCAGAGACAACTGAAAATTAGAGAAAGAGCCTGCAGAAGGGAAAATCAGTGAAAAATACAGGATACAAGTCATATAAAATGGAAAGATATACAGTTATTCCTTATGTACTCATACAACAGCTTATTCTGGAAAGTCACAACAAGTACGCTTTATAAAAACTGGCAAATAGTCAATAAAAAGTCTTAAAAGTTTCCTTTAAGAATATTTTTCTCTTCTACCATTTTCCATTTCCTATGCTGGACAAGAAGTATGGAAGAGAGAAAGAATTGGCTTAGTTTATAGTGAGACACGAGCCATAAAGGTAACGTGTGTTACTTGTCAACCACTGTGGATGGACTTTACCCATCCAAGAGTCCATATCCGTTGGGGTTTCTAAGAACGTGACGTGGAGGTACTCAATGTACCAGCCTCTGGTGCTCCATATACACTGTGCCTGCCGGCCACAAGAAAGATTATACCGATTATACCGAGATTGTAATAAGATCGCCCCTAAGCCTTCGATTTTCCAAGCTGAATAACCCCAATTCTGATAACCCATCTTCTGCAGTCACCCATTCACTTAATAACCTTGATCGCTCTTCTCTGCACCCGCTCTAGTTCAGTTATGTATTTCTTACACACCGTAGATCAAAATTGTACATAGTATTCTAAGGGTGGCCGCACTAGTGTATTGAGGTAAAATTATTTTCTTATCGTGAGCATCTCTGCCTCTTTTAATGCATCCCATGATTTTACAGTATTTGCTTTGGCAGCAACTGCTTGACATTGGTCACTAAAGTTGGGTTTACTATCCAACAATGCACCCAAATCCTTCTTAATGGCAGTTTTAATCACTGTTTTACTACTTAAATTGGTATTCATGGAATCACAACTTATTGCCTATCCACGGGTCAGGTGATTACAGTCTGACAACCAGGAACAGTAGTCATAATCTATGGGACATATGGTATTAGCCGAAAACAGTGCTATCACCATAGACTTTTCGTGTTTCATAATTGTAAGGAAAGTAGATACAAGTCCATTGACTTCAACATATAACCTAACTTGATGATACAGAGGAAGGCAAAACCCCCATGGTGTTAATTGCCCCATATTAGGGTAAAATTATTTCCCGACTCTACATATGGCAATCAGACTAGTTGCCATGTGCATCCACCACTCCATTCAAGGGAAGAACTTGGGACCTCCATTCTTGTGATTGGTAAAAGTCCCAGTGGTTGCATTCCCAATGATGAGACATCATAATGGATAAGTGATATGTTGTGGTTCGGGGAACACCTCTAAGTAAAATTTTGGAGTATTTATCTCTTTGACCTTTCCTTTGCCGATGGATCATCTTTGTGATGTCCCATTCTCTGTGATGGCTTCCTAACGTGAAAAGAGTCCAACATCTAGTAAAGTATCACCCCATTGTCACGGGTGTGTCAGAGGTGACAGACAGTCGTCCTGTAGTGGTTTGCAGGAGATCTCCACGTTTGGCAATGCACACAGCTGCCTAGATAGGAGGCTGTGTTTAGGACCCAGCGACTACCTCCCTTTAGTCTGGGTGTATATATACCTGGTGTGTCTAGGTGGGCATCGCCGGTTATACTCATTTCTACTTGGAACTTGGCCGAAGCAGCATCACGTCCTCTCTGGAGTCTTGAGACCATGTGCCCTGTTGGAGTTCTTCTAAAGCTAAGTTGTTATTCCCCTGTGTTGTCTTCCCCTTTTGTCTTTAGAGTGCTAGCGGAGGTTGACTAGTGCTCATCTCCTTCCACCCCCAGCTATAGCCTTACGCCAGGGATAGTAGGGTGAGGCACGTGATCGGCGACCGCTGTGGAGGCTGTATAGGGACGTCAGGGTGACGCTAGTCCAGATTAGGAGGTCACCTCTTCCCCCCTTTCCCTAGTGTCTGGGCTCCCTTTCCCCTCTGTGTTGCACTCACACCTGGCGTGACTCTCTGTGTTGCACTCACACCTGGCGTGACACCCATATGGTCTACTAAGGCACATCAGCAGGGAATATAGAAAGACAACAACCTGAAGGTTGAATGTAATCCTGATATCTTCTTCTGGCTTGTTGTTTTGTGTCTACCATCTGTTTTACTGATTTTTGTTTTTTTCTTGTTTCGCATGTTGTTTTTGTCCAGTTATAGATTTTTTTTTTTAGAGACAAAATTAACTAGATTTGAGCCCTCGCTAATAATGCACTCGGCTTTTTTTCTCTTGTCTCAGCCTCGATGTTTCCAGGGCAACTGGAATCTGGAATTAGATGAAATAGATGAAACAGGTAGAGTACAAGTGTTGTCAATCCATCACAGCTGCTTCTTGGCACCTCTTCGAGTGGGAGAGAGTAAACAAGGTGGATGGATGGCCGGAATCTGAAGCTCCTTTCAGCTGTGATGAAGCCATAAACCCGGCAATAACTTGACGACTTCCTTCGTTTTGGGAATTTTATGGGTTTCTTTATTTTTCAGGTTCTATCTAGATGATATAAATGTTAGCAAAAGGTTGAAGCTTGACACTTGTTTAGCTTTTTTGATGGGTCAAAAGTCCAAGAGCTCCAGGGCTGTTGCTATAAACAAGAGTAAAAACCCCTCTTGACATTTTATTTCCTGAAATCAACGAATAACAAAAATTCTTAAGTCTTATCTTTGGGCTTTTTTTTAGGAGTTTTCACATAAATCCTACTAGATAGGTGATACCACCGCTGGGACCTCCATGGAGGTCCATCATCCTCTGTTTGCCTTCCTGGTCATGACCATATCAAGAAGGAGTTGAAAGAGATCATTGATCGAGCCAACCACTCTAGATGATAAATGTCCGATCCATGGGACCCCTACGAACCATTTGAGCGGATGTTCCAAGCCTCCCGTTTCTCCCATATAGCTTGACCACAGTAAGAAGGAGCAATGATCCAACATGCGCATTGCCGATCCAAGTCTGACTGATACAGATAGCTGATGTCAGCACTAACCCCTAGCAATCAGATCATTATCCCCAACAAAGCTTGTTTTTGCTGTTGTTGCAATTTCTGGGCAGAAATTCTCAAATTCTCCAACCAAAACTCATATAATTTGAACTCCTTGTGTTTTTTGTGCTCCAAAAACACAGCAAAAAAACTCAGTGTGAACACATTAAGGGTATGTACACAAAATGTCTTTTTCAGGGGGATTTCACAGGGTATCTCCTGAAAAAGCGCTGCAAAAAAATTAAACATGGGGCACAACAATGTAAAAACGTCATTGTCTGTGCCCATGTTCAGTGTTACTTCATTTAACTGCTTGAGGGTTCGCTGACGGTGAAGTAGTAACATGTTCATTCTCTGCTAATTCTAGCTTTAGAAAAAAGAAGCCGGTGGTGGAGGAAAATTGACAGCGAAACAGCCAGCAAAGCCGCTTCAGCGAAATACCGCTGACTTTGTCTTGAAGCAGTTTTGTATAGAAAAACCTCGGAGAGTCTGCTGGTGTCTTAAAGGTGTCATGTGCACATATCCTAAAAGTGGTTTCCCAACATTAAAATTTACCGACTTGCATATGGGTGGGGGTCAGCCTGGTGGGTCTTCTGTTGATCACGAGAACGAGGCTCCGAAATGCCTCCATTGGAATGGAGCAGTGCAGGCTTTTCACCGCTGTTTTCATCCTCCAAGGGTCTCAAGCGATCCTTAGGATAAATGATAACTTTTGTAGTTGGAATTTTCTGTGAATTTCATTATGAACTCAGAATAAAAATGTATCACATTATGGTTCCATGCAAGAAAAACCCTCTCCAGAGACAGAGAAATATATAGCATAAACATCTCATGACAGAGTATCACCAAATCATGTCAAGTCAAGAGGAAAGGTAAGAAAAGACACGTCTGTATGTTGGCCTAGGTGGAAAAGGTAAAGAAGGGCATATCTGTGTCCTGTGGATAACTGATAAATGAAATTGATGGAAAACAGCCTTTTAAAGGGGTTGTCCTCTTGACACTTCAGCATATTTTAGGAGCACCCTTCTGAATAAAATGATCACGACTGGTCTCAATGCTGGGATTCCAAGCAATCCGCAGTAATCTGTGGGGGATCAATTCTTCAACTCTCTTGCAGGGAAAATTAAGAGTTTTTCCATTTTCAAGACAGTGGTCCCAAAACAATTGGATACTAGTAAACGAAAAAAGACGAGGTCGCTTCCCCACCTCTGTTCCGGTCTTTGTGTTTTGGCTGCAGCAATGATGTCACGACTACAGCGCACATCACCGCTGCAGCCAATCACTAAACTCAGTGGTCTGCCAATATAGACGGCATGACGGATTGGCTGCAGCGGTGATGGGCGCTGTTGCTGTGAAAAAACAGAGACCGGAGCAATGGTAAGGAGCCAGCACTGGACCTGGTTATTGGGATATTACTTGGTGGCGACTTTTTTGAAAACGGAAAACGTCTTTAAGTCCACAACAACAAATTCTGCTCCATCTGCGTCTGTATTTCTCTCTGGTTTTATAGCAAAAAAAAAAAAAAAAAAACCAGCAAAAAGTCGTTCCTACGGCTCGAGCCAAATGAATAAAAGTACATCCAAGTGGCGTGGGATTAATTGATGCATAAAATAGATGAATAATGAAGACGATGAGATCATTACTGTTATTATTGACGAAGCGGAGCGCAGAGGATGATCGTATCCTCCTACGGTTAATAAACCAATTACCGACCCACTTATCCATCCGCAACTACAAGAATCCAAGGCTGAAGAGGACAGGGGCGGGGAGCCATTTATCAAAACATCCATTAATAGGATGACTACCCCCAACATATCATTCCTATCGGTACAGATGGAAATGTTCCATCGTGTTTTGTTCTTTTTTATTCCCACAAACTAGTATTAAATATTCTATTGTCCTTAAAGGGATTTTCCTACCTTAATAAGAGAACGAAAGGGCGGCAGCACAGAAGTAGATGCCCTTTCACAAATTTTGAACCCCGTGGTCCCCATTCTCACCCTCTGTAACTCGTCATCTATTCTTTTACAGTGGAAGGTTCCTCATCATCAGCATTCTGCTTGCACAATAGGCGCTGGAACTGCCTTCCCCCTCTTTTCCCAGAATGCAATGCATATGTCATTATCTCTTTTTTTTCTTTACTCTAAGTTATGCCTGTATGTAGTTTTACAGAGAGGAGAGCAGGAGGAGAGAGATAAAAAAAACACCCCTATTTCCTACAAAGAGGTAAAGACTCGAAACCACATCCTGTAATCCGTCTCGGTGTCTCTGCTGCTATGTAATACCATCAGGGAGGCGTCTGAGTGTCCCCAAATTTATTCTGCAGTTGGACAATGACCCCAAACATCCCACCAATGTCATTTGTCATTAAGAATGAGGAGTCCTGGAAGTGATGATCTGGCCCCCGCAGAGCCCTGATCTCTCATCATCCAGTCTGTCTGGGATCACATGAAGAGACAGAAGGATCCGCACAAGCCTCATACACAGAAGATCTGGGGTCAGTTCTCCAAGATGTTTGGAACAAACTCCTGCCGAGTTCCATTGAAAACTGTAAAGGTGTATCTAGAAAAACTGATGAAGGCAAAGGGCGGTCACCAGATATTGACAGGATCTATTTTGTCGAATTCACTTTTCATTTTATTAATTGATACAAATAAACTATTGATACTTCTATTTTTGAAGGCTTCTTAGTTTGCAGCAGCTTTTCCACATCTGCCTAACACTTTTGCACAGTGCTATATATACATATAGTCAATGTGCCCTGAATGTACCTTACGACATGTACTGTCATTGTGACTTGTTATAACAGGTCCGGGGGGCTCAGTGGTTACAGAGACATCCTTGTACCATTTGGTCGATGGCGTCTTTGCCAGATGACAAAGAATCGCCTCGCGGTCAGTACGTTTACATCAGCTCTTCTCAGCTACATCAAAGCTGAAATTGCATTTTGTGAATCTATTGACGTCGTAAATCAAATCAAGGCCTGATTGTGCAGTCTGCGAGCTCTGCTTATATTGTCCGTGAGGACAAAAAGCCGATATAACACGGGGAGCAATTGTTCTTAATAGGACTTGATTCAAAGAGGGAAGAAGAGATGAGATGGCCGTCGCGTGACTGATCTTAGATGTAAATGACCATTTTATGCAAGTACAAGGGTCTAATTTTCTTCAGTCGTTGAGACTTTCCTGCGTTTTACCACTGATTCATTAGGGCACAGCCGTGATCAGTGACTCAAGCTTCGATGCAGTGTCTATTGGAGTCAGTGGTAGTCTTACACCCTCCCTCATCAGAAGTTTGGGCTGCAGAAGAAAGTTATGATTGGTGACTTCAGTTTAGCTGCATTGTCTATGGGAGTCCATGGAAGTCTGAAATCTTATTCCATCAAAAGGCAATGCCGCTGACAAGCTTTCTAGCCCCTTCATGCCCCCTGACATACTATTACGTCATAGAGCCCATGAGGATGTATGGAGACGGCTCGGTTCTTAATGAATCAATTTTATTTTTTTTATGCAGTCCTGTTGCCATAGACATTTAGGAACCGTAGCAACTCAGCCACAAAGTGGAGACCCCGTAACTTTACAGAGCGGGGGGGGCCGAGTGCTGAGGAGCTGAGAGCTGAAAAGTCACCAACACTCTGCTGACCCCATAAATGCAGAGTCCAGACCTTCTCTGGTATCAGCAAAAACACTGCGCCCCCACCGGGATCTTCATGGCCGAGCAGTTTCATGCAGCCGTACATCACCAAGCACAAGGCCGAGCGTCGGATGGAGTGGTGTAAAGCCGCCACCACTGGACTCTGGAGGAGGCGTGTTCTGTGCAGTGATGGATCACACTTCTCTATCTGCGTCTGATGGAGGAGTCTGGGGTTGGTGATTCCAGGAGGACGTTACCCCCTGGCTGCATTGTGCCCGCTGTACAGATGGTGGAGGATAATGCTAGTGGCTGTTATCAGGGGGTGGTCGTGGACCCTCAGCTCCACTGATGGGAAATCTTAATCTTCAGCAGAAGACATTGTGGACAATTGTAGCTTCAGCTTTGTGGGAACAGTTTGGGGTTCACTGTTTTCTGTTCCCCATGACGATGCCCAGTGCACAAGATCCATACAGACAAGCAGGGGAGAACATGAGCGGCCGCACAGAGCCCGGACCTCAGCCCCACACCAACTACAATGGAGAGTGTGAGCCAGGCCTCCCCCAACATCAGCGTCTGACCTCACAAATGCTCTTCTGGGTGAAAATATTCAAAAAACAAATACAAAACTTAGGCATAGACTAAGAGTGATAATCTGTCTGAAACGCGTCAGCGGTGGATTTATTTCTGTATTTTTGTTAGGATTGTTTCTGAACCTTTTCTGATGTTTTAATTTTTGTAATGGGATTTTTTGGATGCTGGAGAAATCTTTTTCTCATTTTTTTTAAAGGTGGACCAACTCCATATTAACGTCTATGGATTTAGAATGGGATGTAATAACAGCCATTATAGGAATAATGTAGAGGTGTCCAAATACTTTTCTTCATGCAGTATATCATAGGCTATAATTTTCTAATTGGAAAGATCTAAAAATGTAAATGGAGAAAGTCCTAGAGAAAGTCTTTCATTCTCTGTACTGCTGTTTCTCCTCACAGCACTCCAGGAGGTCAGATTTGGTATTGCAACAGAAACATTAATAGTTTTAGCTAAAAACACTGGAGTTCACATTCAGAGCTTGAAGAGTGACCAACATTAAGTAATAAAATCTCTGTCCTCAGGATTTCTTAAAAGGAGGTTCTAAGTGTGCTGTTAGAGGCAGAAAAAATCCTATATAATAGTTGACTGTACCTTAGAGAGGGCTCACGGCTCTATACCATTTACAGTGGCTGTTTCTGGGTACTGCAGTTCCTGACCTTTACTAAGGATAGGTCACCAATATCTCAGTTCCTTCCAAATCCAGGAAACTAAAAAGCAAATCTGTATATCTGTATACAGTGAGCTCCACCTAGTGGACAGATATATATATATTTTTTTCATTTTTCTGGACCTCCTCATATTCTGGGATGGGGCTCCCTCCCTAAACATGCCCATTGTTCCATGAAAATCCTTAAGTACATAAGCCTGTCAGGGTTCACCTGACAGCCCTAAAATGGCTACCACAGACAGGCTTGGTGCAAGCCTCTCTTTTTACCAGATTCCAAGGTTTGCTTTGGTCTTCATTCTTTAACCCCGGTATAGGGATCTGAAATTACTCAGAGAACCCTGGATTGAGAATGAGTGAACTGCTGGCTGGTGGTGCAGGCTGGCAGAAACAATGGTCCGATAGATGTGCCAGAGCAAGGAGGTTGGTGCAGAAACAAAATCGTAAGGCAGGAGAGTAGTCAAAAAATGAGTTGAGGTCAAAATTAGGAGTATCCACTATGAATACAAGTAGAATAACGAAGAAATCACTGATGCAACTCAAGTTATAACTGGTAGTGGGTAGCAGGATTTCAGGAGCTTAAATAGCTGGCAATTTTAACCAGACCATACAGCAGGGAGGAAAACCTAACAGAAGTTAATTCTTGATCTCCCAGTTCGAATGGATGTACAAGTCCCAGAGGACATGAAACTTGAGATGTCACCTTGTGTCGCCTGCAAAGAGAGAGCTGTGCTGCCCAGCAACAGAAGCAGAGACAGGAAGGGCAGGTACCGATGCAGGTGTAACACCACAACCATTTTATATAAAAATGAATTTGATTATTTTGACCTTGGCATCAATACCTGCTGAATTACTGGAATTTTACTGGATACAGACAAGGTTATTTCCTATTATAGCACTTATACGGAGTTAATATTAAAGTGCCCTTTAATTTCATATTAACACTGTTTTGGGGCACTTGATACGACTTCAGCAGCTGTATCCAGATTAAGTATCAACTTCACATTATTACCGTTCTCTAGATACTTATAAATAATATATGAAAGAGAGGATGAGAACGATGTTCTATATTAGGGATGCGCTTGTGGCACTACAACCTCCAGGGGTGCAGCTAACTAGCAATTGAATCCCATAGAAATTTAGTAGTACAGATAGAAAAAAGCAACGTTGAACATATACTGTATATTGAGATAAAAATAGAGAAGAAAAAAATAGATTTTTTTATGCATTTATATAATGCGACCAATGCACTGTGGCTTTAAGAAACCATGTCCCCCTCTGGGTTTTCTGCTTTTGGACTAGTCACCTCCGCCCTCAGGTTGCTTGGTGTATGCTGGGAGAGATGAAGAACCAGAAAGCAGAGACCTTGTGTATGTCTGAGGGAACAGAGAGACTGTTGTGGGTTCCCTGATAAGGAAAGGTTATAAAAAGAAACTGTTAATCTATGAGAGATAAGAATATGGACTTTAGCAAGGTTTGTTGATTGGATTGTGTCAAAGAGTAGAGAAATTCATCCCTTGTTGAAGAACGGTTTCCCTGAAGACTTGTGATCTGAAGCAACAGACAACACGGAGTGTCAGCCATTCCTCAATAATGAAAGTGAAACAAGATTTCCTGCCTGCAGAGGAAAGAGATCCAATATACAGAAGGAAGGACTCAAGTGAATTGATTTGGGACAGTTACACGGGGAACAAGTGGCGCTGCCATCTGCGTCTGATCTGCGCAATTGTGAATGAGTCACCGGTGGTGAACTGTGTTAGGGTTAAGTGTAGTTTTCCCTTAGTTAAAACGCTGTAGGGGCGTGGCACGAATAGCGGAAAGCCAGCTAGAGAATTAGCTTAGAGTATTTTGTGAAACTTGATGTGTACTGTTGTATTGAGCTTTCATTGCCATAGCTGGAGCATAGTTTTGTGACTCGCTTCAGCTATTTCTTCCTATGTTCATGTTATTAATATTGTCATTGTAAATACTGTTATTCTCATTTCCCAGCATATATCCCCTTTGTACATAACTCCGGAGTTTTGTTTCAGCCTTCTCGTCTGCTGTGCTGTACTTGAATCCTGCCTTGTGGTGTTCTTTGGACACCGCTACACAGGTGATGGACCCACTGGTCATCAAGTTTGTGGTTTCTCCTCTTTCTTTTTAGCACTACTTCACCAGGTGTGAAGGGTTCTGCTGGTGCACTCCTGTTGTATTGTGCTTCCTGTTTATCCCTCACCCGAGTGAGACTGTCTTCGACACAGGCCTGTACTCTTCTGTACTGCTCCTGTCTGGTCGTGTCCCAGTCTTCAGTGGTCACGTCTGCTTCTGGTTCTACAACACCAAGCTCCAGGTCCATGGGCAACTTTCCTGGTCTTGCTCGCATGAGATAGGCTGGAGTGCAATTGGTGGAACTCACAGGTATGTGATTGTACAGATCTACCAGGTCAGGTAGTAGGTCTGGCCACTGATTTCTCTCCTCAAGTGGTAAGGTCTTCAGCAGGTCGATGACAATGGTGTTCATCTTTTCACAGAGACCATTGGTTTGTGGATGGTACAGTGTAGTTCTTATCTTCTTACACCCATACAAATGGCAGAACTCCTTAAACAACTCTGCCTTGAAGGCTGAGCCTTGATCTGTCAGCACCTGCTCAGGGTATCCATGGGGTCTGCAGAAGTACGCTTGGAACGTCTTTGCTGCTGTCTCTGCCGTCAGGTCTTTGACGGGGGCGACCACCAGGAAACGTGAGTAGTGATCCACCATGGTCAGGGCATAGGAGTGTCCTGACCTGCTGGGTGACAGCTTGACATAGTCCAGGGCCACGATCTCCAGGGGTCGAGTCGTCTTGATGGGTTGCAGGGGTGCCTTCTGGCTGCTGTAGTCTTTTCTTCTGAGGCTACAGGGTCTACAGTCTCTGCACCACCTCTCAATGGAGCTGCGCATTCCCACCCAGTAGAATCGACACTTCAGCAAGGTTTCTAGCTTTTTCCAGCCAAAGTGCCCCGCCTGATCGTGGTAGGCCTCCAACACCATCTGGATGTCCGTCTTGGGAACCACTATCTGCCATACCATCTCATGGGTTTTTGGATTGACGTACCTCCGGCACAGCTTCTCACGGTAGATAAACAGCCGGCTTCTCTCATTCCACAGCTGCTTTGCTTGGAGAGACGCATCCTTCTCCAGGGAGGAACCTTCTTGGGTTATCAGCTCCTTGATACGGCTGACAACCGGGTCACTGTCTTTCCACGCTGCCTCCTGGAGGCCCGTTGCTCGTGGATCATCCCATTCCAGTGAAAGGCAGGTAGCTCAATCTCTTCCAGGTCCTGGACAGGGCATCGGCTACAGGGTCTACAGTCTCTGCACCACCTCTCAATGGAGCTGCGCATTCCCACCCAGTAGAATCGACACTTCAGCAAGGTTTCTAGCTTTTTCCAGCCAAAGTGCCCCGCCTGATCGTGGTAGGCCTCCTACACCATCTGGATGTCCGTCTTGGGAACCACTATCTGCCATACCATCTCATGGGTTTTTGGATTGACGTACCTCCGGCACAGCTTCTCACGGTAGATAAACAGCCGGCTTCTCTCATTCCACAGCTGCTTTGCTTGGAGAGACGCATCCTTCTCCAGGGAGGAACCTTCTTGGGTTATCAGCTCCTTGATACGGCTGACAACCGGGTCACTGTCTTTCCACGCTGCCTCCTGGAGGCCCGTTGCTCGTGGATCATCCCATTCCGGTGAAAGGCAGGTAGCTCAATCTCTTCCAGGTCCTGGACAGGGCATCGGCGTTGGCGTTCTTGCGGCCCGCCCGGTACTTAATAGTGAATTGGTAGTTTGACAGCCGAGCCATCCATCGCTGTTCCATGGCTCCTAGCTTGGCTGTTTCAAGATGAGTCAAGGGGTTATTGTCGTGTAGGCAGTGAACTTGCTGGAGGCTAAGTAGTGCTTGAACCGTTCAGTGATTGCCCAGACCAGAGCCAGGAACTCTAACTTGAAGCTGCTATAGTTCTCTGGGTTCCTCTCGGTCGGGCGGAGCTTCCTGCATGCGTATGCGATCACTTTCTCTAGGCCATTGTGATGCTGACTTAGGACAGCTCCCAGTCCTTTATTGCTGGCATCAGTATACAGCAGGAAAGATTGAAAGATTCAGCCTGCTCTTTACCCCAGTGGAACGAGGGGTTTCTGCCTTTGGGGGACTGTCCTACCAGGAGGTCTTGCAGAGGCGCTGCTTTCTTGGTGTAATCTTTTACAAACCTCCGGTAGTATCCTATCAGTCCCAGGAACTGACGCACCTCCTTGAGGTTCTTCGGCTCCGGCCATTTCTGGATGGCAGTGACGTTCTCCGGGTCTGGTGCTACCCCTTCTGGACTGACAATGTGCCCCAGGTACTGTACCTTTTTCTTGAGCAGGTGGCACTTTGAGGGCTTCAACTTCATTCCATACCGGGACAGTGACTCAAATACCTCCGCCAGGTGCTTCAAGTGGTCCTCATACGTCTTGGAGTACACTATCACGTCATCCAGGTATAGTAACACAGTCTCGAAGTTGCGGTGTCCCAGGTAGCACTCCATCAAGCTCTGGAACGTTCCAGGGGCGTTGCAGAGTCCAAACGGCATACTGTTGAACTCGCAGAGTCCCATCGGGGTGGTGAAGGCCGTCTTCTCCCGATCCTCCTCAGCCACAGCTACTTACCAGTACCCACTAGTGAGGTCAAGGGTGGAAAAGTAATTTGCAGACTTTAAGGCAGCCAGGGATTCCTCAATACGTGGTAAAGGGTATGCATCTTTATGTGTAATGCGATTTACTTGTCTGTAATCTACACACATTCTCATGCTTCCATCCTTTTTCCTGACTAAAACTAGGGGAGCTGCCCAGGGACTACAACTATCCCTTACTACCGCTGCCTTCTTCATGTCGTGCAACATCTCCTTGGCTTTCTGGTAGTGTGCTGGAGGTATAGGCCTGTACCGTTCCTTGATGGGGGGATGGTTGCCTGTGGGGATGTGATGTTGTACCCCCTTAATCCTCCCAAAGTCAAGTGGGTGCTTACTGAATACTTGCTCGTATTCCTGAACCACCCGGTGTACACCCTGCGTCTGATGGGCAGGAGTGGTGTCTGTCCCAACATGGAGCTGTTGACACCAATCCTCCACCATGGTTGCCGGGTCATTATCCTCCACTTCGTCTGGTGAGTTTAAGGACTCCACCGTGTGTATGGAGTTGTTATTTACAGCATGTAACTTGGCAACAGTGGCATAACGTGGTAATCTGACCTCGTCTTCCCCATAGTTGAGAAGACGGAAGGGCACCCTCCCATTGCGTATATCCACTATCCCTCTGGCAGTCAAGAGTTTAGGCCTATGTTCCGAGCTAAGGGGCTCTACTACCGCCTGGTAGTTCTGTCCCTTGAGACCTATTGCTGCTCTACACCATATCAGCATTTCACTCATCGGGGGAATCACAATGGGTGTCGGGTCTGTCACCCGTACATTACCAATTTCACCACCTGTTAGCTTTACTTGCTGCTGGTACATCAGGGCTCGGATCTCCTTCTGGATCGCTCTCTTCTGCCCTGGTCTGGCAACGTCAGCGAGATGTTGGAGTAAAAACACAACCTCCTCCAAACAGTTACCAACAATATTAGTGCCTAGTACCATATTCAGTCCTGAATCATCAGAGACAGTCTCCGCTATGATAAGTCCCTGGTCCTTCAGCTCCACTCTCCCCACCTTTACCGCCACATCCTTAACCCCGACTAGGTTAAGAGAGAGGCCGTTAGAGGCATATACTGAAAAGTCTGGGTTTGGGGGTTGGAGACTGTCCATGGACCAGTATCTCTTGTAAAGGACATCAGGCATAATTGTTACCTGAGATCCAGTGTCCAGCAGGGCAGGTATCGCAATGCCGTCCAGGATTATGGACAGGAAAGGTCTTCCTCCCACGAACCTGCTGTGCCAGTCTGAGAGGCCTGCTGAGTCTATTCCTGGGTGTTGGCCCTCGGACCCAGGGTTTTCTCATTTAAAGGACACTTGTGCACTGTGTGGCCTGCTTTCTGGCAGCGGTGGCAGACAAACTCTCGTTGAGGATGGCGCTGGATGTTGGTCCTTCCACGGGGTGGCGTTGTCCTCCTCCGGGGTGGCGTTGTCCTCCTCCGGGGCGGCGACGTCCTCCTCCTTCCTCTCATCCAGGGGACATCCTCAGGGCAGTCGGCTAGCAGGATCTTTTCCTCCGTCTCTGGCTCCGTCCGTAACTGCAGGTTTTTGGTCAGCTGGCGCACTTCTGAGCGCAGACAGTCCAGCTCAGTAGGGGGCGCTGCTTTCACTTTGGCTTCAGCAGCCAGCGGGGAAAAGGTGGGTGCTGCTGGCGTTGGAGTGGCCTCACCCTTTATAGCCATGTCCTTAAGGGTGTCAAAGGTAGCATCTGGATGATCCAAGGACCACAAACGCACAGTCCTGCTCTCCGCTTGGGACCTCAGCCCCCGGACAAATTGTTCTTTTAGCATTTTACTTTCATCAGTTATGCTGGTTGGACTAACCTGTTTTAGAGCTCGCAGGACCCCTTGTAAATGACAGGCATAGTCCCAAACGCTGTCCTCCGGTTTCTGAGAGCATTGGTAGAACCTCATACGGAGGTCTGCCTCAGTGCGGTCCTCAAAGGCAGTCTGTAACTTTTTGAAAATTGCGGACACTGACTCCTGGTCTGCGGCCGACCAAGTCTCTACTTCTCTCTCCGCAGCACCAGTCAATTGTCCCACAACTACTGCAGCTCTTTGTTTGCCCGTCATAGAATACATGTCCAGTATGCTGCATATTTTGCACTTGAATCCAGACAGGGTGTCTGGCTTGCCGCTGTACTGGGGGAGCCACTTTGCTCCAGGCATGTACGGTAAAGTCAATGGTACAATGGGGGCTACAGGACCTGGCGATGGAGGGGTTATTCCGTCCTGCGCGGCGGCGGCCGCGGATGCATCATCGGGGCTGTCAGCTTGGGCCGCGGCGTCGGGCTGTTGCTGCAACATCTTGGCGCCCCCGTAGCGAACTGGGGCCTACCTTCTTTCTGTAGGCCGCAGCTCCGTAGGTGACGGACTCTTTGTAGGACCTTGCGTCGCTTGCGTTCCACGTCAGAGCGTGCGTTGGGGTCTCTGCCAGGACCTGACGCTGCGTCAGTGTGTGGGGCGTGCCCTGGGTTTCGCGCGGTTACGCCCTTCTTCTTTCCACGAAGCAACAGGAAAAATGGCGGACAATGGCGGGAAACCTCCGAAATGGTGGGAAATCTTCACCACAGTAAGTTTTACGGTCTTTTAAGGCGCACAGTACCCGGTGGCAACGGGCACAACTCCTTCCATTGCCGCGGGCACGCAATCCTGTTCGTGACGCCAGTTGGAGAGATGTGGCGCCCAGGGGATGGGGACTACTCGGCGCCCGGGCATTGATGCCTGGTCTTGGGGGATGTCGTGGTGGTCGGCTCCCGGGCCCGTACCCTGGGGTCTCTCTTAAAAAATGGGAAATGAAATGTTAAAGTTCGTGACGCCACCTGTGGTGTCTGGTGAGGATCACCAGTGCTGCGGCAGTCTGCTGAGGCCGGTGTTGTGGCAGCTTAGATGGTATCGCTCCCCACAGGTGGAGCAGGGCCTCAGGGCAGCGTAGGAGGAGGGATGCAGGACAGAGGGGACTCAGCCGGGTCAGAGCAAGAATAGGGAGCACACAAGAAAGTCACTTCTGTACCTTTACTGGAATTAGTTCACGGACACCCCGGAGCACAGTAGGGTGAGGGGTGCACGTCCGGATTCTCCCCAATGAGCGGGTGTACGGCCTCCTGTTTCTTGCCTCTCTGTAGTAAGTTTCTGATCTGCCTGGAGCTAGGCCTAACTTGGTTTCTGTCCTGCACCGGCTGACCTTGTGGTAGGGCCTTCTTTTGGAGAGCACTCTCCCAGCTTGCGGGGCCTGCGTGACTCCTGGCTCTGTTACGTATCAGCTCTTGGGTGATCCTGGGACTTGAAGTCTTCCAGGGGTCTGCGGTTGTCTCTACAGGAGGGGGTATACAGCCCTGTAGACGCGGACCCGGTGTCCGGTAGATGCTTTCTGGGGTGAGCTGGTAAAGCTCCTCTGCCCCCAATGCTATTCACTCCTTCAGCCTACTCGGGCCCTCACTAGGCTATACACACTGGCAGTTAGCTGGCTGCCTCTTCTGCCGCTCTCTGAGCGTCGGCAACGCTCCTAGCTCACTAACCTGAGCTGCTTGAGTCTAGACTAGCAGGAGCCTCGTGCTCCGCTGCTGAACCTTTAGCTGTGTTCTCTAGACTGCAAACTGAAACTAGACTGAGCTCCACTGCAGACTGACCTGTTTCTGTGTCTCACTCTGCAGGAACTCCCTAGCTGCTCTGTACTCTAGCAGGCTAGGAACTGAACTGCCTAACTCCACCCTCCGTATTTATATCCCTATCCGGGCTCCCTCTGGTGGTCTGAGGTAGGGTGGAGATGCGTGTATGCTGTGAGCGGCCTCTTGTGGAGAAATCCTTTAATGCATCCCTCTGGGATCTGTGGCACTATTGCGCAGCAGGGCACCACAGATCTAGATCAGAGATGCCCACCAGACCGGATTACGACAACTGTGAGAATAATAAAAGGTCTTGCTTCTGCCTTGCAGAGCAGATTGGAGACATACAAAGAGCATTCTAGTAAAAGATGGCTTACAGGTGCTGGCTGTACTTTATATGGGGAAAACCTGGTGACTAGTGATGAGCGAACACTAAAATGCTTGGGTACTCGTTGCTCGGGTCGAGCAACGAGCCCAATGTAAGTCTATGGGAAAAGCA
Source organism: Phyllobates terribilis (assembly GCF_046119375.1). Lineage (NCBI taxonomy): Eukaryota > Metazoa > Chordata > Amphibia > Anura > Dendrobatidae > Phyllobates > Phyllobates terribilis. Next base: position 57,422,439 of record NW_027362762.1, read on the forward strand.
ATCATTTTTCAGGCGGCTCCCCCCGGCGGTCTGCAGAGGGCCCAAAAATTGTCTAAATCGATGGGAACAGTGCTCAAATGACATGGGAACAGCATGGGGAAGACCCCTGGAAGCATCTCTGACTCCCAGATCACTGCTGTCAGCAACGTGGTCAGAGTATTACGCCACTTTTACGGACTCACAATAAAACATACAAAAACGAAACCAAAATGGATTTTCCTGGGAAATATGTTAAGGAACATCCTTTCCAGAGTAATGACTTGTATATAAGGCAAAATAAATAACCAAAAAACAAAAATACTCCTCCACAACTTGGGCTATGTTCACAAGTAGCGTTTTTTTTAATTGCTTTCAACCAAGACAAATGCATTCACCAGGAAATGTAATTTTAACATTTTACAACCTTATCTGGCCATGTGGTGTGTGAGACATGATCAGACACATGCATACAGTGCTGAAAAGACATGGGAAAGTCCTCTGGAAGCATCTCTGACTCCCAGGTCACTGCCTAAAAGTGTGCCCATCATAAGTGATCCTTGGCGCATGCGAAGATGCCTCCCGCCATGCACATGTCGTTGCAGACTTGCAACAATCACCGTCCATGTCCTTGTCTCACTGCAGCGTTCAGTTGTTCCTACCCCATTCCTTGGAATGCAAGCGCAAGTATGCAGCCAGCCACCCACCCACAGGCTGCAATACTATACTGCCAAATTTTTGACAGCTGCTTGCACTTGAAATGTGGCCGTTTAGGCTCGTGGAGGCGGAAGCTTTTCACAACCTCATGTCGGTGGCGGCCTGGTGTCCATACTCGGTCCCCAGCAACCACTATATTTCCCGGTATCGCCTCCGCCTTCCACAAGCACAGGCCCCACAACATTACCCGTGCCCTCCCCAGTGCACTTACTGGGAAGGACAGCCTAACCACAAACACGTGGACAGGTGAATGTGGCCAGGGACGGTACGGAGCCAGTCCACAACTTTTTTTTGCTAAGAGTTGTATTTAGTTCGGTGAAAGGACTGGCAAAGAGGGAAACCCTGTCTACCCTTGGTGTCATTTCTCCCAGGAAGTCCTGTAATTGAGCTCATTGCAGAAGCAATGGCAGCCCGTCCAACATCAACTCGCACTTGTCGGTGGTGCTTTGACACACACACACATCTTTCCTTGCGCATTTAATGTCTTGAATACAGAGTTGGACAATGGCCTGATCTGTAATGCTTTTTGAGAAATAACATGCATAAGCATGGCCGATCCACATTAAAAAAGCAGCCATAGAGTGTCCAGGAACCTTCCCCCACACTTTTCTTAGCCAGGGCTGCTTCTCAGTAGGGTTGGACGGTCCCATCAGAGAATCCTCTGGTGTGCCTTGGCTTCTACCTCAGGAGAGTTCATGATAGCTCTAACTTTGCAACTGCTATGGGGCTCTTGAGTGGGTGAGAAAAGTTAGCCCTCAGAATCAAATCCTCTGGTGGGCACAATGTTTTTCAATCTGAAACAGCTTCTCAGTGGGAGTTGTATTTCACCACAGCCATATTCTTTAGCTCGGTGAAAGGACTGGCATAGAGGGAAACCGTATCTACCCCGGCTGTCATTTCGCCGTCACCAGGTTCCGCCCATTGTCACATACGACCATGCCTGGCTGTATGTTCAGCGATGAGAGCTACAGATCAGGCTGCTGTGTTACAGCTTTCAATAACTCTGCAGCGCTGGGCGGTTTGTCAATTAAGCATTAAGCATGTTATCTTCAGCGCAGCCTGTTGCCGCTTGGCCAAGGCAGTGCAGCAGTGCTGTCAGCTTGTGACTGATGTGGTCATTTTGGAGATGGAGGAGTAGGTGCATGAGCTGAACAATGTGATTACATTGAGGTTAAATTGGTCCTATTGTTTTTTTTTTTTTTTATGTTATTTTTTAAGACAAATGCATTCACCAGGAAATGTCATTTTAACATTTTACAACCTTATCTGGCAACGTAGTGTGTGACACATCATCAGACACATCCTTTTTTATTTATGATGGAGGGACTCTGAAAGTCATAAAGCCTATTTTTATAGGGACATCAGACGGCCCTTACTAATTTTAAAAGGCCAGCAGTCGGCCCTAGCTATTGTTAGAGAGCCATCAGCCGGCTATGCTTTGTTGCTTCCATTATTAACAAGTGGGTCTCCTATACTGTTATTGCGTATCCAGTGACTGCAAGGGCTGCCAAAAATGTGGATGCAACCCAATACCCCTTTGAAGAGACATAGAGGAGGGTGTCAGTAAAAAAAATTTTCCCATTATAAAGGAGCGGGTCTCCTATAGTGGTAATGCCCAGGTTGTGACGGCAAGGGCTGCCAAAATTTGGGAAAAACCCCACTAAGAATTTAAAGACACATAGAGCAGGGCCACAGTAACAAGGTACGACATGTTCCCATTATAAAGGACAGGGTCTGCTATACAGTTATAGGGTATGCAGTGAGTCCAACGGCTGACCAATTTTAGGAAAAATCCCACTAAGAATTTAAAGACACACAGAGCAGGGCCACAGTAACAAGTACGACATGTTCCCATTAGAAAGGAGAGGGTCTGCTATACAGTTATAGGGTATGCAGTGAGTCCAACGACTGACCAATTTTAGGAAAAACCCCACTAAGAATTTAAAGACACACGGAGCAGGGCCACAGTAACAAGTATGACATGTTACGATTAGAAAGGAGAGGGTCTGCTATACAGTTATAAGGTATGCAGTGAGTCCAACGGCTGACCAATTTTAGGAAAAACCCCACTAAGAATTTAAAGACACATAGAGCAGGGCCACAGTAATGACAAATTCCAATTAGAAAGGAGAGAGTCTCCCATAGTGTTGGCCTATGCAGTGAATGCAAGGGCTGCCAAAAATTTGGAGGCACTTCAATGCCCCTTGGAAGAGACGTGGAGGAGGGCCTCATAAAAAATGTTACCATTAGAAAGGAGCGGGGGGTATACATGAACATACTGTATAAAAAAAAAATTTCACGGGCATCATAAACACCCTTTAAAAAAATTATGTGGGTGTTGCATCACGGACCACGGTCACCCTGGTGATATGGTGGTGGAGGATGAGGAGAAGGAGGAGGACAAGAGCAAATAGACAAAATCAGGAAGTGTATACCCATGTGTGGGTGTGAAAAGGTGCATGGAAATACACCTCCCAAGAAAAGACACTGGATTGGAGTTTATGTTACGCTGCTATCATTCGGTGGTGTTGAGAAGTCTGGCCCAATCCAGCCCTTGTTCATTTTTATAAGAGTCAGCCTGTCAGCATTTTCAGTTGACACACAGATGCGCTTATCAGTTATAATTCCACCAGCGGCATTAAAAACCCGCTCTGATAAAACGCTGGCGGCAGGGCAGGCCAGGACCTCCAAGGCATAGAGAGCCAGTTCATTCCACGTATCCAGCTTGGATACCCAATAATTATAAGGCACGGAGGAATCACGGAGGACGTTGGTACGGTTGGCAAGGTACTCCCTCAGCATCTTCCCAAACTTTGCATTCCTTGTGAGAGTACCCGCGCCTCAGGGCCTGTGCGATGGGAGGGTCTGAGAAAACTCTCCCAGAACTTTGATAGTGTTCCCCTGCCTCTGCTGGATTGAAGTTGTGTCTCTCTCGCCTGTACTCCTTGGTTGTCCAAAGAAGTGTGCCCTCTGCCGCCAGCGTTTTCAGATGGGAATTTTTTTAATAGTTCCGCAACAAGGGCCTTCTGGTACTGCCCCATTTTTGTAGACCTGTCCGCCTCAGGAATAAGAGATATAAAGTTCTCCTTGTAGCGTGGGTCTAGAAGTGTCACCAACCAGTAATGACTGTCACCCAAAATTTTGAGAAATCGAGGGTCATGGGAAAGGCAGCGTAACAAACTCAGCCATGCGTGCCAGACTACTAACAGGCAAGACTACCGTGTCCTCACCAAGAGGATGACTGACCATGCTCTCCCCCTCCACCTCCTTTCTGTCCTCTGGCCATCCACGCTGAACAGACGGTATGACAGCTGTGCAGGTAGTACCGTCTATAGTGCATGAAACTAGCTCCTGTCCTTCCTCCTCCTCCTCTTCCTCATTGTCACCCAATCCATGTTGGGATGAGATGAGGCTTAGCTGTGTTTTTTATCACCCTGTATGGTTCCTTGCTCCATCTCATCGTGCTCCCCCTGCAATGCATCCTCTTTGATTGTGAGCAGAGAACGTTTCAGAAGACAGAGAAGTGGGATGGTGATGCGAATTATGGCGTCATTGCCGCTCACCATCTTGGTGGAGTCCCCAAAGTTTTGGAGGATGGTACATATGTCTGACATCCATGTCCACTCCTGAGGTCTTATGTGTGGAGTCTGAACTGAATACCGATGGCCTTGTTGATGCTGATACTCAACAACAGCCCTCTTCTGCTCACAAATCCTTCCCAACATCTGCAGTGTAGAGTTCCAACGCGTGGGGACATCACACACCAGTCTATGAGCCGGAAGCTGCAAACGCTGCTGAAACACTGCAAGGGCGGCGGAAGCTGTAGCTGACTTTCTAAAATGGGCACACAGGCGGCGTACTTTAACAAGCAGATCCGGCAGCTCCGGGTCGGATTTGAGAAACCGCTGAACCACAAGGTTAAGCACATGGCCCAGGCATGGTACGTGTGTGAGCGCGCCTCGCCTCAGAGCCGTTGTCAGGTTCCGGCCATTGTCACACACGACCATGCCAGGCTGTAGGTTCAGCGGTGTGAGCCACAGATCTGCCTGCTCTTTCAGAGCTGTCCACAACTCTTCAGCATTGCGTGGTTTTTCACCTAAGCATATTAGCTTCAGCACAGCCTGTTGCCGCTTGGCCAAGGCAGTGCTGCAGTGCTTCCAGCTTGTCACTGATGTGGTTATTTCGGAGATGGAGGCTGAGGAGGATGAGGTGCAGGAGCTGTAGACCGTGGGGGCAACCCTGATTGACCTAGGGCCCGTAATCCTTGGCGTTGGGAGGATGTGTTCCTTCCCAAGGTCTGACTGGGTCCCGGCTTTCACTATGTTAACCCAGGGTGCCGTCAGCGAGATGTACCGTCCCTGCCCACAAGCATTTTTCCACGTGTCCGTGGTTAGGTGGACTTTACCGGTACCTGCGTTGTTGAGGGCACAGCTAATGTTTGGGACATGTGCTTGTGTAATGCGGGGACGGCACACCGGGAGAAATAGTGGCGGCTGGGGACCGAGTCCCGAGGGACGGCCGCCGCCATCAGGTTGCGGAATGCTTCCATCTCCACAATCCTAAAAGGCAACATTTTGAGCGCAAGCAGTTGTGAAATGTGAGAATTTAGTAGTGTGGCCTGTGGGGCATTGGCTGCATATTTGCGCTTGCGTTCCAAGGACTGGGGTATGGACAACTGAACGCTGCGCTGGGACAAGGACATGAACGTGCTTCCTGATGCTGCTACTTGAGAGTGTGCAATGGCAGGTGCAGGGCAGGAGCCATCTTCGCATGCACCATGGACAGGGGATTAGCTTGCATGCACAACAGCGGAAGAAGCAATGATGCCACCCGCAGACACTGTTCGTGGACCCTCGGTTTCGGCCCACAAAGTTGGGTGCTTTGCTGCCATGTGCCTGATCAAGCTGGTGGTGGTCAGGCTGGTCGTTTTGCCACCCCTGCTGATGCTGGCCTGGCAGGTGTTGCAAATGGCCTTTTTGGGGTTACCAGCAGAGTCTTTAAAAAACAACCAGACTCGGGAAGACCTAACAGTTATACTGGCAACTTCATTTGTGTTGGTGTTGCCTGCCTTCTGTCTGCGGCCACCACACTGCTTCTTCCTGCTTGTTGGGGTGCTCTGCCTCCCTCCCCCTGTGTGCTATTGTCCTCGCTCTGCATGTCCTCCTGCCAGGTTGGGTCAGTTACTATATCATCCACCACCTCGTCTTCCACTTCCGCACCCTGGTCCTCCTCCTGACTTTCTGGCAATCGTGTCTCATCATCGTCCACCTCTTGTGACACTTTCCCACCGTCGCCTTCATGTGACCGTGGCTGCTCAAATATTTGGGCATCGCTACACGCGATCTCCTCTTGCCCCGCTTAAAGTGGACCGGGCGAGACACCCGAATCTATGAATGGAAAAGTGAACAGGTCTTCAGATGACCAAGTGTGGGATCAGTTGTCTCTGGGTACTCGGCATGGTGGGAGGAAGGAGGATCAGGGTGATGAGTATGCGGTCCAGACTCATGGCTACAGAGACTTGACTGTGTGGAAGACAGGGTGGTGGTGGTGGTGGCTAAGTGACTGGAAGCATTATCCGCTATCCAACCAACAACCTTTTGACACTGCTCTGGGTTCAGTAGTGGTGTGCTGCGGTCCCCTAGTAATTGGGACAGGAAGGTCAGGCGAGAAGATGTGGGTGTTTGTTGTGGCACAATTTCGGCTTGCCCACGGCCTTGTCCTCGGCCTCTGCATGCACCATTACCATCACGTCCAGTTCCCCGTCCCTTGCCACATGCCTTGCCCATTTTAAATGGAGGACAGTATCTTCCACGCTCACTACAAATGACTGAGTTTGGAGCAAATTTATATTTGATCCGTGTGATGGAGAAAATAGAGTTTTAAATACCTGGCCTGTAGGTAAGTAGTTTGAACAGCAAACTGCTGTGAATTGCTTCACTGAGACACTGAAGGAAATTTTTCATGGAGGCCAGAAATGGCAGTATTTTCTGACAACGTATATGTGATCCGTGTGACGGAGAAAACACAGTTTTAAATAGGTGGATTTCTAGCGCTGTAGTATGGAAAGGACCTGGCTGTATTCTGCAGTGCCAACAAGCAAATGGTGCAGAAAAACAGTGTTCTCTGGATTGCTTTTTAAGCAAATAATGAGGATTAAGATCCAAAGAAAAGTATTCCTGGCCCCTGAGACCTGGGCCTTTGTATAGAAATATCTAACAGCAGCAGAAGGCAGAACTGGAATGGAGCCTCTTGTGCTATATGCACTGCAGTCTGCTATATACACTGCCTGCCTATATACACTGCCTGCCTGCTATCTCTGCAGATGGATTAGTTAGTCCTCAGAAGAACTGTTTGTTAAGATGGATATGTGTAATGTACGGTTTTTCTCCCTACACTACCTAATACACAATCAAATCTCTCCCTGACACAGCAGCACCTCTCCCTACACTGTCTGATCTGGACTGACTGTGACGAGCATGGCGGCGGCAGGTCTGATATAGACCTGATGACACTGTCCGGCCAGCCAATCACTGTAATGCCACAACCAACACGGCTACGGCATTACAGTGAGTGGCAGACAATCCCTGCATGTTCATTGGCTTCTAAAGAGCGCCAAACATGCAGGGAGGAGACCCGAGCTCCCGCCGAGCAACCCCGGAAATACTCGGCGAGCACCGAGCAGTAGCGAGCATGCTCGCTCATCACTACTGGTGACATGTTCCCTTTAAGATAAGTGCTGGAGGCAGATTCTAAAGGAGATCTATATCCAGCCCATAGATCTTAACAGCTCATTCACATATGAAGAAAATGTGGATTTCTCTGCAATAACATATTTTCTGCTGCTCCTGATTACAATATGGGAGAGTTCATTCTCAGCACGGGAAAAAGAAGGAAGAGAGTAGTATTATAGTAGTTATATTCTTGCACATAGAGCAGTATTATAGTAGTTATATTCTTGTACATAGGGGCAGTATTATAGTAGTTATATTCTTGTACATAGGAGCAGTATTATAGTAGTTATATTGTTGTACATAGGGGGCAGTATTATAGTAGTTATATTCTTGTACATAGGAGGCAGTATTATAGTAGTTATATTCTTGTACATAGGGGGCAGTATTATAGTAGTTATATTCCTGTACATAGGGGGCAGTATTATAGTAGTTATATTCTTGTACATAGGAGCAGTATTATAGTAGTTATATTCTTGTACATAGGGGCAGTATTATAGTAGTTATATTCTTGTACATAGGGGGTAGTATTATAGTAGTTATATTATTGTACATAGGAGCAGTATTATAGTAGTTATATTCTTGTGCATAGGGGGCAGTATTATAGTAGATATATTATTGTACATAGGGGCAGTATTATAGTAGATATATTATTGTACATAGGGGCCGTATTTTAGTAGATATGCTTTATTATCCTGGTACAAAGAAAAAAATAAATGTGTGCTCTATGCTGATATATTGTAGAACAGACTGGAATGTGATATTTTCTGTAACCGATTGTTAAATCATTCGTGACCAGAATGAAACGTTCCTCTGACGCGCGTCCCGACTCTTTCTACAGTAAATGGCTACTTTACAATCTGTAAACACTGCGATGTCATTTATGAAACGGCATAAAAATCAATTTCCATAAAGATGGAAATAAACGTTCTTTTAGCCTTTAATCCCATCCGCAAACAAGAAGTGATCGACATCTCGCTAAAAACAGCTCTTGTAGTTGTCAGACATGGCAGCAGAAGTGCCTGTCAATGACCATCAGTCGTCTGCTCGCAGAGCGATGGAGATGCAAAAGTGGTGACAAAGATTCCCGATCCCCGGCTTCCCAGATTAGACCTTACATCGGCAGCTGAATATTTATCAGGGCTCCTTCATAGATAACAAGACAGAAAAATTAATCACATCAAACCCTTTGATATTGGAAAAAACCTGGAGGGAAAAAAATGATTGTATAAAGAGTAAGGTTGATATTATTTCTGATAAAACTGATGTGGATATTGGCTCGCAGGGTGCAGCGCCCTGTAATGTGGCTCTTACTTTGTTAACCAGCAAATATCAGGCATCACAACAAGCCGAATAGGCTTAATGCTTAAACTAGCCCACTGTGGATATGACCAGGAGCAGCAATTACCGTAAATTAGTGGTGGGCAGACACAGAAACAACCAGCAAAGCATCAGTAACAGCTGCAGAGATGCAAATTCAAGCTTAAAGGGAATCTGACATCAGGATTTTACTACTGAAACTAATGTTATGGCTGTGAAGGTCCTAGTCCCACAATAAAAATGATACCTGTCTTGCAGTAATCTGACGTTCCAGCGCTGAGAAATCGAGCTTTGAAGTCACATTGGAAATCAAGAAAGTGCATCCAGGGGCGTGTCCATACATTAAGAGAACAATGACACGCCCCCTATTGTGATTGGTGGATCCTGTGTTATCTACTGTATATAGAGGTGTTATCAGTCATTGTACAGGAGGAGCAGGAGGTGAACTGTGACATCACCTATTGTGAATGGTGGATCCTGTGTTATCTACTGTATATAGAGGTGTTATCAGTCATTGTACAGGAGGAGGAGGTGAGCTGTGACATCACCTATTGTGATTGGTGGATCCTGTGTTATCTACTGTGTATAGAGGTGTTATCAGTCATTGTACAGGAGGAGGAGGAGGTGAGCTGTGACATCACCTATTGTGAATGGTGGATCCTGTGTTATCTACTGTATATAGAGGTGTTATCAGTCATTGTACAGGAGGAGGAGGAGGTGAGCTTTGATATCACCTATTGTGAATGGTGGATCCTGTGTTATCTACTGTATATAGAGGTGTTATCAGTCATTGTACAGGTGGAGGAGGTGAGCTGTGACATCACCTATTGTGAATGGTGTATCCTGTGTTATCTACTGTATATAGAGGTGATATCAGTCATTGTACAGGAGGAGGAGGTGAGCTGTGACATCACCTATTGTGAATGGTGGATCCTGTGTTATCTACTGTATATAGAGGTGTTATCAGTCATTGTGCAGGAGGAGGAGGTGAGCTGTGACATCACCTATTGTGAATAGTGGATCCTGTGTTATCTACTGTACATAGAGGTGTTATCAGTCATTGTACAGGAGGAGCAGGAGGTGAACTGTGACATCACCTATTGTGAATGGTGGATCCTGTGTTATCTACTGTATATAGAGGTGTTATCAGTCATTGTACAGGAGGAGGAGGTGAGCTGTGACATCACCTATTGTGATTGGTGGATCCTGTGTTATCTACTGTGTATAGAGGTGTTATCAGTCATTGTACAGGAGGAGGAGGAGGTGAGCTGTGACATCACCTATTGTGAATGGTGGATCCTGTGTTATCTACTGTATATAGAGGTGTTATCAGTCATTGTACAGGAGGAGGAGGAGGTGAGCTTTGATATCACCTATTGTGAATGGTGGATCCTGTGTTATCTACTGTATATAGAGGTGTTATCAGTCATTGTACAGGTGGAGGAGGTGAGCTGTGACATCACCTATTGTGAATGGTTTATCCTGTGTTATCTACTGTATATAGAGGTGATATCAGTCATTGTACAGGAGGAGGAGGTGAGCTGTGACATCACCTATTGTGAATGGTGGATCCTGTGTTATCTACTGTATATAGAGGTGTTATCAGTCATTGTGCAGGAGGAGGAGGTGAGGTGTGACATCACCTATTGCGATTGGTGGATCCTGTGTTATCTACTGTATATAGAGGTGTTATTAGTCATTGTGCAGGAGGAGTAGGTAAGCTGTGACATCACCTATTGTGAGTGGTGGATCCTGTGTTATCTACTGTATGTAGAGGTGTTATCAGTCATTGTACAGGAGGAGGAGGAGGTGAGCTGTGACATCACCTATTGCGAATGGTGGATCCTGTGTTATCCACTGTATATAGAGGTGTTATCAGTCATTGTGCAGGAGGAGGAGGTGAGCTATGTCATCTATTGTGATTGGTGGATCCTGTGTGATCTACTGTATATAGAGGTGTTATCAGTCATTGTACAGGAGGAGGAGGTGAGCTGTGTCATTATTGTGAATGGTGGATCCTGTGTCATCTATTGTATATATGCTATCAGTCATTGTATAATGTGAATTAGAGAGCAGGGTAACATTTCCCGGCATGACATATACTGTATTCTTTATACAATATAGGCTAAAGAGAGTTTTGCACTTGTGGATAAACTGGGAAAGATCGTACGGTCGATGTGACTAACTGGGTTTTTGCATCGCACCTTTCCCTTCTTCTCCCACCCAGAGTAAATCAGGACGGGTCTCTCCGGTATCATGCACAGGGCCATCAGGCAGTAATCATGCCCCGCGGTCCACAATGCTCACTGCGTCTCTATCCTTCTCTCCCAGCCACCGGTGACTGCACTGAGTGTTGCAGCGCGGCGGGTAGGGCTGTCAGGTCAGTAGGATGTCATCTGGCACGTCAAACCCTAAGGTCCTTAGTTAATGAAGTCTCCGCATGATCTCTGTGCTGGTTATGGTGGGCTTCGCTTTTCTTGGTATTTCTGTTACTTGTACCTGACCCCCTTTAACCCCCGCTGGTCTGATTAATCATCTGACTATTCTCGGGTGTAGTTAACAAGACGAGCTCCGAGCTACAGTGCTACCATACCGCCGCTCGTTATTTGTAATGTTAAAGGGGTGGTCAACTTTATCTTTATATTAACAGATGGGTTGGGGGTCTTGATTTTGTGGCTCCTACAAACAGTTAAGTATTACAGGTTCTCCTCCTGTTCTTGTAAATGGAGGAGCATGTGACCAGACCTGCCCACCAGCCTCCTCCAATAGAAAAACATCTTTCCCATAGGCAGTGCTGTTCTATTGGAGGAGGCTGGTGGGCCGGTCTGGTCACATGCTCCCCCACCAGCAGACTTTTTGAGAACTGGTGATCTCTGCCCTAACAAGCAGGTGTTCCTTCACAAAGGAGAAGAAGAACCTGTAAAGCACTAATTCCAGTATTAGATTCAATGGCGTTTCGCCTTACAAAAGCTTCTTCAGGAGTGATGAACTGGGATAATGCAATATAACAAAGGTAAAGCTGACTTCATGCCAGATGACTGTCATCATGCTGAAAACAGTGTCAAAAGATGAGGCATCCCAGGACACACAGGGAATGATGTCCCATAGATGGGTGTTGACAACCCCTTTAAGAGCTCCATATCTCCGTACCATACCGTAAACATTTTCTATCTGACCTCCATTAGCTGACGCCTGGTTTGTCTGTCCATTATTCTGCTCTTCCATCTGTTTGACCACTCTTAAACACCGACGAGTCCAACTACAGTGCATATAAAAAGTCTAAATGGCAGGTTTTTCTCACAAAAACAAATCTTACCAAGAAGAGTAATTGCAGAACATTTTCAATCTTTATTGTCACCTATAATCTGTGCAATCCAATTGAAAAATAAACTGAAATTTTTGAGTGTAGAGAGAAAAATAAAGAACTAAAATAATGTGGTTACATAAGTAAGCACAACCTTAAACTAATACTTTCTTGAAGCGCCCTTTGAATTTATAACATCATTTAGTCCTTTTGGGTCAGAGTCTATCCGCACACCTGGAAATGGTGATCTTTGCCCGCTCCTCCTTGCAGTAGCTCCACATCTGTCAGATTTCGGGGGCATCTCCTGTGTACAGCGCCCTCTTCAGGTCACTCACATTTTTCCCATTAGATTCAGGTCTGGGCTCTGGCTGAGTCATTCAAAAACTATCATCTTCTTCTGGATATGCGATTTTTTATTGATTTGGAGGTCGCTTAGGGTTTTTGTGCTGAAAGGTGAAATTCCTCTTCATCTTCAGATTCTTAGCAGAGGTCTGAAGGTTTTGTTGCAAAATTGACTGATATTTGGAACTGTTAATAATTCTCTCCACCTTGACTAAAGCCCCAGTTCCAGCTGCTGTAAAACAGCCCTAAAGCATAATGCTGCCTCCTTCATGCCTCACTGTGAGTATTGTGTTCTTTTTGTGATGTGCAATGTTGGCTTTGCTCAAAATATACCTATTGAATTTATGGTCAAAAAGTTCACCCTCGGTCTCATCAGACATAATACGTTTCCCACATGCTTTTGACAGATTTGATGTAGGTTTTGGCAGAAATTTTCCAGGCTTGCATGTTGTACTTTGTAAGAAAAGGCTTCCATCTTGCCACTTTACGCCACAGGCCAGACATGAAAAATATGGGATGCTGTACATAACCAGAACTTGCCAGAAATTCCTGCAGCTTTTTTAATGTTCCTGCCGGCCTCTTGGCAGCCTTCTGGACCAATTTTCTTATTGTCTTTTTATCAATTTTTGAGGGGCTTGCAGATCTAGGTAACATCACTGCTGATGTTCTAAATATAAGCCACTTCTTGATGACGTCTTCACATTGTTCTTCTATGGTATATCTAATGCCTTGAAAAAAAATGTATCCTTCTATTGACTGATAAATTCAACAATGAGGTCCCTTTGCTGTGTTGTCAGCTGTTAACAGACCATAGACTTTGCTCTAAAATACAACTAAGAAAATGTCAGGAAAATCTTCCTAGAACAGTTAAGCTTCATATGGAGTTAATCAGAATCCTTGTAAATAATGGCGACTACTATGCAACATGAGTGCAAATGTGATTGGCTAATTCTGGACACAACCACATGAGAGGGTGTTCACACTTATGCAACCACATTATTTTAATTTTGATATTTTTATTTCCCCCTTAAAATGATTTCAGTTTGCTTCTCGATGGATTTGTACAGATTATGGGCGACATTAAGAAAATGTCCTGAAATGATTCTTCTTGGTTTGATATTTTTTTTTAACATAAAAAAACCTGGTATTATAACAGGGTTGTGTAGATTTTTTTTTATATCCACTGTATAAATGCTTTACACCTGCACACCACTTTATCAACCTCGGCACAATCGCACCTTCAAACCATTTCCGTTATCGAGAGAATCAACACCGAAAATGCTTAGGGCACTAAAGTCTTAGATCCAGCCTCGCATCTCTACGCAAACCACAATCATGGGAGAAAAGTGGGTCCAATGGGTAACTAGTACCATCCAGAGAAGTTCTTTCCTTGGGTGTTGCAATAGCATCTCATGGACTACTGTAGGTCTATACTAAAGTTCTGGAACTACCAAGAGGGAAGGAAATAGGTGGACCTAATGTAGAATATTGTGGACTTGCTATAACAAATGGTATCCTAGTAAAAAGGCTTCAGTAGGGCTGTGGAGTTGGGGGTCAGGAGACCTATGGCCGATCAATGCATCATGGACCATGACACACGGAGGTGTGAAGGCAGCCGACCAATTACATTAACTCTCAATGGTATTCGAAGGCCGATCAACATCAGATAATCTCTTCCAGGAAGAACCTGGCGTTTATGCCAATTTCGGAGACAACACGGAAAATAATAATCCAAATTATTCTTTTTTTTTCTAAAGAGATTTTGGCAGAAGAGAAGACATCGATTGTTTCAGCATCACAACTCGTTCTTTCCAGAGATCAAGTTGAGATGAGTTTTTCACTCCTACGCTTGCCCATTAAATTTATCCAGGGCCATGTTTGTTGACCTCTGCTCAAAGACTGCGAAATTAAGGTTCAGCCTAGTGTTACATATGCGATAGCGAGAGGAGCCGGTAAAAAGACACAATTAGTATTTCTCCCTCATAACTGTACGGTATATATCCTGATTTAACCTAGAAAATGTTATGTCACTTCAGATAGTTAAAATCCAGAGATAATTAATTTCACTGTTCAGGTACTCGCTCCCTGCCATTATCCTCCAAGCAAACAGAAGGTGGAGATTTTTTTATTGCAATCCATATAGTATTTGGAGAACAGATACAAAAAATTAGGGGAACAATATTTTTGCATTTGACTCCACTGCTTTCTCTAATGTAGAAATTATGGGCTCATGATGGTCTTAGGCACCATAATGAATTTCAATATAACTTTTTGAACCATTTTTCTCTGCAATCTTAACCTAATATTTTAGGTTGGTTGGAGGATCCTCGATTTGTTAAGCTCACCAAGTGAGGTGGATCCTCTAAGCCTCCGGTCCGGGTGGGCACAAGGTCCCTGGGTGTTGATGCAGCAAGGCACATGGGAAACGAGGACTTGGCACACACAGGAGCAGCAGGACGGATGAAGTGGAATCCAGCAGGGATGGAAGCAAGTTAAGGACAATGGTGTACAGAAGGTGAAGCACATCAAAAGTAGAGGTCTAGAGTCTCACTCCCAAGACACAGTGATGTGTCTAAATGGGCATTACATAGGGCTAGGGAGATGATGTCATTGATACACACCGGGCAACTTGAAAAATCCAACGTGGAGCACAACAGAGGCCAGAGGACCCAGGGGAAGGAAGCAGAGGCTTGGTTACCCAGGACAGGTGTGTAACAGCATTTTTGGAGAAAACCCAAGAATGAGCAATATGAGAACTTAGGTGGTCTGGAAGCATCGAGCAAACAGTGATATAGTCATTATCTGGAAGTGGTTAAGCAAAATTCTGTGGAATTTGGAGATGAAGTTAAGCAAAAAGATGATATTTTTATAACCTTTCAAATAAATTATTTCCATAAAATGACCGAGTAGAACTATAGTAGCAAAGAGCTGGAAACACTAATGTTAGGATAGGCTTACAACTTACATGGTCAGCTGAGGGCAGATGTGGGAGAGAATGAATAAGAGGCATAAGGGAGTTCAAAATAGTTGACCACCTTTTGGTTTAGCTGTCCATATACAAGATAAGAAGGCATGTCTATGGGGAGGCAGAGGAGACACTTTAGCTCCTGCAGGACAAGCATTGTTTGATCGGCTTTATAACCTTCGTACACCTTTGGTCAACTCTTTCGAATGTATCCATGGACTTTTAGATTCCCTAATTCAACAAACCCCTGCATGCAGCATTAAGTCACCAATGTTTAGCTCTTCTGTTTTTCCTTTACTTTGCAACAAGGACACAATCTGTTGAAACTGTAACGTCCTTCGGAGAAAACAGATCTCCATTTTTCAGTATCTTCTTCTAACGCTTTAGCTAGGTCTTGTGATCCATTTCTCTTTTTTTAGATTTTTTCTCAATATGGAAGAGGTTTTTGTACACTTTGCTGTTTAGACTGGAACATAATGAGCAGAGTCATCTCATTATCATCAGAGTGCTGTTGAGTTAAAGGAGTTAACTGAAGCCATAGGTGAATTTCATACTACATGTCATATTGTTACATAGGTTGAAAAAAGACCTAGGTCCATTAAACTTTGTATTGTGTTTTCTCTCCTTTTCAATGCACACTGACAGTGCACTCTTTTGCCGATTTGTCATTTCTCTTTAAACCCAGCAAGAGAGCGCACTATCAGTGCGCATTGAAATGGAGAAAATGCTGCAAGCAGGGAGAACAGAGACCAGCCTAGCCCCAGACATCATTCATGACGTACCATTACATAGCAGTGATTTCTTTTTCAGGGGCTGGGATGGTCATTGTTCTCTTTGCTTTGTATTGTGTTTTCTCTCCTTTTCAATGCACACTGACAGTGCACTCTTTTGACGATTTGTCATTTCTCTTTAAACCCAGCAAGAGAGCGCACTTTCACTGTGCATAAGTCACAACTAATAACCTGCTCATGTTCCAGATGAGGTCCCACTCATGCTTAGTAAAGTGGTAATATTAGATCTCTCTCCTGCAAGTTTATACCTATTTTAATACAATATCCTGCTGACTTTAGAAGCTGCTGATTGGCATTGCATGCTGTAATTTAATGTGTGATCTACAAGTACATCCAGATCCTTCTCTACAACCGACTCTCCTAGATTTACTCCACCTAGAACATATGATGCCTACCTATTATTAGTGCTCAGCTGCATAACTTTACATTTCTCCCCATTCTTCAATCTGGATGCCCAAACACTCAATTTGACCAAGTCAGCCTGTAACTTATGAACATCCTCCATAGACTGCACTATACCACATAATTTGGTGTCATTGGCAAAAATAAACATATCACTATTAATACCGTGCGAAGACACGGGGTCTTCTGTGGGCATAATACTACTCAGACAACACAGGGTGAGGGTAAAACAGTGTGGCAATACTTTATTGAACCACAAAGTGGACAATAAACACACAGAACAGTCCCAGCAAATACCCAAGATGGTACAACATTACACAATCTCACCGTTTCGGTGGCCCATCTGAGATAGAACAGCTGTGACTTTAGGACTTACAGGGCCAACTACCTCAACCAGTGGCCCCCACTTTTGGTTTGCCCCAACAGAGACAAGGTAGTGGCAAGCTTAGGAAGCCGACAGTCCATCAAGGTGCAAGGCCAGGAGACCCGAGGATCCCGCCCTGGCCTCTCCAAGAGTTTCCATGGGGCAAGATGACCGGCTGGTCCCAATCTGGCTTCTGCGAATGTCTCCATGGGTTCCAAGTGACCGGAGGGTCCCCCCTGGCAACCCCAAACAACATATCCATGGGGCCAGGTGACTTCAACGTCCCAACCTGGTCTCCCCAAATGTATCCATGGGCTCTCTGATGGTCAATGGAGCAGATCCATATCTTTCCAGTCAGGGCCATATACCCTTAGGCTGGAATCATGTAGAATCCAAATCTGTGTCTCTTTGGATAAAGCCATGCAACCAAGCTGATGGTCTGAAGAGAGTCTAATCTTTGATTCTCCTTGTAAAGTGTCTTTCAATTCTCTGTGTTAAATCTGCCTGTTACCAAGGCACATGTCCCTTAAGTAGTTCACATTTGTTCTTCCAAGTACACATCCACAAGGCAAGGTTTAGGGAGGGTATTATTCCACAGGGCTCAGGTTTCATTGTTTGAGTCTTTAATCAATTTACATAGTTGGTATAGCAGGGGGCTCTTGTAAATAAACATCTAGCTGGCTTTAGTATAATATGCAATTAGCATATAAACAATCATTGTTGTTTCAGAACCAAGAGAACACAACAATCAGGGTTATACAAATACTGGTCTGTCCTTCTTGACCAGCCATAGAAATACACATACATTTACAAGTCAACACAAACACAATAGTGTATTTCTCCTGGCTTAACAAATCTAGACGTCTGGCTAATTGAGATAAGAAGCTGTTTCGTCACATACCATTTTGTATATCATTAATAAATGAGTTGAATAATAGCAGACCCAGCACTCAACTTGGGGTACAACACTACCAGAGATCATTCAGAGTCCCCTGTAGAGTGGCAGCTCTTATGGCCAGAGACCTCTTTTGTACAGTGCCTACACGTAGTATTCAACCCCCTGCAGATTTAGCTGGTTGACACATGCGAAGTTGACGCGCCCCCTGGGCCAGTGTTGTTTGGGGGATACCCGGAGCCGGATCGTATGGGGGTTGTAGTCTCCGAGTGGCGGTGACCCGGTCCGTGCCCAGGGTGTCAAGCTCAGTGTGTGGCAGTCCTACAGATGTTGCTGGATGTTCTTTTGTGTCGACTACGCCACCCGTTGATTTGCGGTCACTACGGCCGCCGCTGCAGCAGGGTCCGCTGAGGCTGGTGGTGTGTGCGCAGCTCAGGTAGTATAACCCTCAACGGGAGGGGTATAGCCTCAGGGGGTCAGGTGTAGAGGATGGTGGTTGTGGAGGTGCAGTGAGGATGATAATGAGACTCAGAGTCGGGCTGTGCAGTTCAGGGTCTTTACTTACTGCTGTTATTCTGGTCACTCCGGCCTTGAGCGACCGCCTGAGCCGTGCTGCGTCCACCAGGTCCTGGACTCGGCCAACTCCCAAGTAATTCTGGAGCGTGATCCTGAGCTCCCTTTCTGACGTTCCTTCTCTCTGGCCTTCCCCACCAGGGATCCACCTAAGTCCGGCTCCCTCGGGCCTCTTGTTGGTAAACCCTTGTCTCTGGGTTCCCTGACCCTATTCTTGGTCTGCCTTCCGGGTGGATTTAGTGGGTGGTCGTGGCAGATCCTGCCCACGACCTCGGTCTCTGGCTGAGGATTAGTGCCCTCCACCAGCTTGGGATCCGGTACCCTTGTGCCAACTCTTCACCCTCTGGTCTAATTTTGGGATCTTGGAGTTCTCTCTTCTCCCCCTCTGGGTCCTTCTTTCTCCTCTCTCTCTCTGGGCCTTGGAGCTGGCTGAGCTTCTCTGCTCTGCTCCTCAGGTTACACTCTGACAGACTGACCAAACCTCTACAAAAGACCCTGATCTAAGATGGTGCCCACCTTATATACTCCCTCTATGTGTGAGCTCAGGTGACCAGCACCCAATGAGCTCCTAGCACTACCCAGACTGCTCCCCCTATCTGCCCCTACACTACTGGGATGTTCCACCCCCCTCCCACTCCAGCCAGGGACAGACACTGTCGTACCTGCACATTTCTCTAGTGGGAGTACCATTGGTCTGTCCCCCGGAAATGGGATGTGTGTAGTGCATGCAGCCTACTGAGCTCAGTTCCACACTCCATCCTTACCCGGGAGTGGAATATCACACCTCTGGCTGAGGTGCAATACCCCTGTAGCAGCCGAATCCTCAGGGTGCTACATTCCCCCCTGGTAAATCACAGCACGTCCTCGGGCTGTTAAAGATAAAAACATCCAAAACATACAATTATTTTTCATAAACATCAACATATAAACATATAAAACATCATATATATCATCAGCAATAAAACGTTTTCATAAATAACATTCTTGTAAACATTCCTGTCTCTGGTTCCTCCGGTCACGGTGCAACTTGTGACCGGGTAAAGTGCGACAGTCTCTTGAAGAAAAATGGTTTTCCCATAAAACCAGTAGGGGGCGCTTTAGGAAGCGCAACTATATACAAAGGGGATATGGCCGCTCTCAGTCCTCGGACAGCTATTAGGAACTAGGGACACACGGGCATCAGTTCACACTTTGTCCCAACGGGGAACATATTTTAAATAAGTAACAGTTCTTGGTACCCCGACGGGCAACTTTATACAGTCTCTCTCTACCGTACTTCAACGACGGCGTCCTCCTGCTCTTTCTTGTTGGTTGGTTTCAGTTTCAGACCCGTCCGGGTCCTCTTGCTCCTCCTCACACCGCAGCTCCTCCTCCGTCAGGCGATGCACATGGAGGGCGTAGGGTCCTTTGGCACACTTGGGCCGGGTGAAGGTGACCTCGTCCCCTACATACAGGTCACGACCTCTGTGTCCCTCCGGCAGATGGCTCTCTACGTCTCTGCGGGTTACAAAGACGTCGCCGAGGGTATGATGGTCTCTTATGAAGCCCCACCCATGCTGCAGGTTGAATTTAATCACAGTCCCGGTGGTACGGGGACCATGAGCTGCACGGGGGTTCCTCCTGGTCCGGCTCTTCTGCCCTGCGCTCTGTTCCTGCAGCCGCTGCTCACGGATCCGCCTCTCTTTCCGCTCTTGCTCAAAGGCTGCCAACTGCTGGCGGCAGCACTCCACTCGCTCTGCTGCAGCTGCCCGCGTTTCTTGAGTGAACCCCATGAGGTCTCCTCCGGTGGGGTCCCACTCGAATTGTGCTTCTTCTAGCGGGAGCGGGGTTCTCCTGACGGGCTTCGGAGCCGGAATCAGGGGCTCGCACAGGGGCCTTGCTCTTTGGAGTTCCAGTTGGTAGTACTCCTGGGGCCATACAAAGGGCTGCCCATCCGGGCACGTGTGCTGGGCAAATAGATCTTCGCCCAGGTGCGGCACTCGAGATGTTGAGGGCGCGTTGATGGTAGCGGCGCCCGGGTTGACCAGGCCTTGCGACCAGGCTTGGGGCACCCTAAAGGTAAAGGGCACCGTAAGGACGGCGGCGCCCGGGGGTACTCGGCCCTGTGACCAGGCCGGTGGCTCCGCGGAGGTAGGGGGCGCTGTTGGAATTGCGGCGCCCGGAGGTACTAGACCTTGCGACCAGGCCGATGGTATTTCCTGTTTGGTCGCGCTCAGGGTCGAGGCATGTGACGTCACAGGGGTCGCGGCCGCAGCTTCTACTTGAGGCCTAGTCTGGCACGGTGACGATGCAGCGACGGGCACGGCAGGGGGAATTTCGGGCTCTGCGACGGGGAGCTGGGACAGGTACACGGTTTCTCGGCTCGGGGTAGTGACGTCCCCTTTACCTGCCTCCGTCCGTTCAGCTCCCTTCTCAGCGCCGTCTCCGGCCTTCACTCCTCCTGCACCATCCTCAGAGGCGGTCTGTCTCCTCGTCTCTGGTGGTGTGCTCCGCTGACGGGTTCCGGTCTGCTGGGCCATCTCACGGCTCCACTCCGCCAGCGTGTCTTGCTGCACTTGGGCCATCCTCCGTGCGAGGCCCTCCAGCGCGGTCTGTGCACACTCCCGGTCTCGGGGGAGCTGTGCTAGGATCTCCACTAAGCCTAGTGGGGTTGTTGCTTGCAGCAGGCTCCTGACCACTGGGTCGGTGCTGCCTGTCTCTCCCTCCATCTCCGGGTACGACTTCTCCGGAGTCCTCTCCAGACTTCTTGTCTCCGGGTGCGCTCTCTCCAGACTGCTCCAGGCGACACCCATCTTCGTTCTCTTGTTCTGTCTCCGCCCACATTGAGGGTGGTCCTGGGGCAACTTAGTGATTGTCAGTTCCAGGGGCAGTTCTCTTACGCTGATGGACACTTCCAGCATCACAGTCTCTGTTGGTGGGCGCGGTTTCCGCTTTTGGCACCATTCTTCGACCTGGCCCACGATGGGAGGTGGCCTCTTGCCACCCTCTGGCACGCCCATAATGGCGTCCGCTCTTCCAAGGCGGGAAATCTTTGGAAATGGCGGGAATCGTCTCCCAGTGGCGGGAAACTCCATGGATGGCGGGAAAAAGCTGCAAATGGCGGACAACCGGCGGGAAACGACCTGTGATGGGGTCCGTTGGCGGGGACCCTCCGGAACCGGCGGGAGACTTCTTTTTAAGGTAACGGTGAACTTTTCTTCAGGCACGCAGTACCCGGTTGTTGCGGGCACGTAATCCTGCCGACTACGCCAAAGTTGACGCGCCCCCTGGGCCAGTGTTGTTTGGGGGATACCCGGAGCCGGATCGGATGGGGGTTGTAGTCTCCGAGTGGCGGTGACCCGGTCCGTGCCCAGGGTGTCAAGCTCAGTGTGTGGCAGTCCTACAGATGTTGCTGGATGTTCTTTTGTGTCGACTACGCCACCCGTTGATTTGCGGTCACTACGGCCGCCGCTGCAGCAGGGTCCGCTGAGGCTGGTGGTGTGTGCGCAGCTCAGGTAGTATAACCCCCAACGGGAGGGGTATAGCCTCAGGGGGTCAGGTGTAGAGGATGGTGGTTGTGGAGGTGCAGTGAGGATGGTAATGAGACTCAGAGTCGGGCTGTGCAGTTCAGGGTCTTTATTTACTGCTGTTATTCTGGTCACTCCGGCCTTGAGCGACCGCCCGAGCCGTGCTGCGTCCACCAGGTCCTGGACTCGGCCAACTCCCAAGTAATTCTGGAGCGTGATCCTGAGCTCCCTTTCTGACGTTCCTTCTCTCTGGCCTTCCCCACCAGGGATCCACCTAAGTCCGGCTCCCTCGGGCCTCTTGTTGGTAAACCCTTGTCTCTGGGTTCCCTGACCCTATTCTTGGTCTGCCTTCCGGGTGGATTTAGTGGGTGGTCGTGGCAGATCCTGCCCACGACCTCGGTCTCTGGCTGAGGATTAGTGCCCTCCACCAGCTTGGGATCCGGTACCCTTGTGCCAACTCTTCACCCTCTGGTCTAATTTTGGGATCTTGGAGTTCTCTCTTCTCCCCCTCTGGGTCCTTCTTTCTCCTCTCTCTCTCTGGGCCTTGGAGCTGGCTGAGCTTCTCTGCTCTGCTCCTCAGGTTACACTCTGACAGACTGACCAAACCTCTACAAAAGACCCTGATCTAAGATGGTGCCCACCTTATATACTCCCTCTATGTGTGAGCTCAGGTGACCAGCACCCAATGAGCTCCTAGCACTACCCAGACTGCTCCCCCTATCTGCCCCTACACTACTGGGATGTTCCACCCCCCTCCCACTCCAGCCAGGGACAGACACTGTCGTACCTGCACATTTCTCTAGTGGGAGTACCATTGGTCTGTCCCCCGGAAATGGGATGTGTGTAGTGCATGCAGCCTACTGAGCTCAGTTCCACACTCCATCCTTACCCGGGAGTGGAATATCACACCTCTGGCTGAGGTGCAATACCCCTGTAGCAGCCGAATCCTCAGGGTGCTACAGAATTAACTTGGCATTGTGACATTTGTACTGTAGATCAGCCTGGAAGTGGGAAATGCACTGCAGCAAATTTTTTTTTTTTTTTTATTAAAAACGTTAAAAGTTAATTCAGAGTGTCATTTATTATTCAACCCCTCAAACCACAAGAATTCTGTTTGGTCCCCCTAAAGTATTAAGAAGTAGTTCAGGCACCAAGAATAATGAGCTTCACATGTGTGGATTAAAGATCTCTTTTGCCAGCCTTTTCTGACTATTTAAGACCCTCCCCAAACTTGTGAACAGCACTCAGACATGGTCAACATGGGAAAGACAAAGGAGCATTCCAAGGCCATCAGAGACAAGATCGTGGAGGGTCACAAGGCTGGCAAGGGGTACAAAACCCTTTCCAAGGAGTTGGGCCTACCTGTCTCCACTGTTGGGAGCATCATCCGTAAGTGGAAGGCTTATGGAACTACTATTAGCCTTCCACGGCCTGGACAGCCTTTGAAAGTGTCCTCCCGTGCCGAAGCCAGGCTTGTCCGAAGAGTCAAGGCTAACCCAAGGACAACAAGGAAGGAGCTCCGGGAAGATCTCATGGCAGTGGGGACATTGGTTTCAGTCAATACCATAAGTAACGTACTCCACCGCAATGGTCTCCATTCCAGACGAGCCTGTATGGTACCTTTACTTTCAAAGCGTCATGTCAAGGCTCGTCTACAGTTTGCTCATGACCACTTGGAGGACTCTGAGACAGACTGGTTCAAGGTTCTATGGTCTGATGAGACCAAGATCGAGATCTTTGGTGCCAACCACACACGTGACGTTTGGAGACTGGATGGCACTGCATACGACCCCAAGAATACCATCCCTACAGTCAAGCATGGTGGTGGCAGCATCATGCTGTGGGGCTGTTTCTCAGCCAAGGGGCCTGGCCATCTGGTCCGCATCCATGGGAAGATGGATAGCACGGCCTACCTGGAGATTTTGGCCAAGAACCTCCACTCCTCCATCAAGGATCTTAAGATGGGTCGTAATTTCATCTTCCAACAAGACAACGACCCAAAGCACACAGCCAAGAAAACCAAGGCCTGGTTCAAGAGGGAAAAAGTCAAGGTGTTGGAGTGGCCTAGTCAGTCTCCTGACCTTAACCCAATTGAAAACTTGTGGAAGGAGCTCAAGAATAAAGTCCACATGAGACACCCAAAGAACCTAGATAGCTTGGAGAAGATCTGCATGGAGGAGTGGGCCAAGATAACTCCACAGACCTGTGCCGGCCTGATCAGGTCTTTTAAAAGACGATTATTAGCTGTAATTGCAAACAAGGGTTATTCCACAAAATATTAAACATAGGGGTTGTATAATAATTGACCCACACTTTTATGTTTAAAATTTAATAAAATTCAACTGAGCAACATAACTTTTTGGTTTGTAAGATTTATGCTTCTGTTCATAAAACCTACTCTCGTTTGCAGTTTGAAGGCTTGCATCTTATCAAACCAGCTAAATCTGCAGGGGGTTGAATACTACTTGTAGGCACTGTACATTGTGCAGGGTCCTCTCTTCTGTACAGTGTCAGCTTTTATGGGAAGGGTCCTCTCTCCTGTAGAGTATCAGCTCTTATGGGCAGGGTCCTCTCTCCTGTAGAGTGTCAGCTCTTACGTGCAGGATCCTCTCTCCTGTAGTGTCATCTCTAATGGGCAGGGACCGCTCTCCTGTAGAGAGTCAGCTCTTACGTGCAGGGTCCTCTCTCCTGTAGTGTCATCTATAATGGGCAGGGTCCTCTCTCCTGTAGTGTCATCTCTAATGGGCAGGTACCTCTCTCCTGTAGAGTGTCAGCTCTTATGTGCAGGGACCTCTCTCCTGTAGAGTGTCAGCTCTTATGGGCAGGGATCTCTCTCCTGTAGAGTGTCAGCTCTTATGTGCAGGATCCTCTCTCCTGTAGAGTGTCAGCTCTTATGTGCAGGATCCTCTCTCCAGTAGAGTGTCAGCTCTTATGGGCAGGGACTTCTCTCCTGTAGAGTGTCAGCTCTTATGGGCAGAGACCTCTCTCCTGTAGTGTCAGCTCTTATGGGCAGGGATCTCTCTCTTGTAGAGTGTCAGCTCTTATGTGCAGGGACCTCTCTCCTGTACAGTGTCAGCTCTTATGTGCAGGGTCCTCTCTCCTGTAGTGTCAACTCTTATGTGCAGGGTCCTCTCTCCTGTAGAGTGTCAGCTCTTATGTGTAGGGTCCTCTCTCCTGTAGAGTGTCAGCTCTTATGTGCAGGGTGCTCTCTCTTGTAGAGTGTCAGCTCTTATGTGCAGGGTCCTCTCTCCTGTAGAGTGTCAGCTCTTATGGGCAGGGTGCTCTCTCTTGTAGAGTGTCAGCTCTTATGTGCAGGGTCCTCTCTCCTGTAGAGTGTCAGCTCTTATGTGCAGGGTCCTCTCTCCTGTAGAGTGTCAGCTCTTATGTACAGGGTCCTCTTTCCTGTAGAGTCTCAGCTCTTATGTGTAGGGTACTCTCTCCTGTAGAGTGTCAGCTCTTATAGGCAGGGTCCTCTCTCCTGTAGAGTGTCAGCTCTTATGTGCAGGGTCCTCTCTCCTGTAGAGTGTCAGCTCTTATGTGCAGGGTCCTCTCTCCTGTAGTGTCAGCTCTTATGTGCAGGGTCCTCTCTCCTGTAGAGTGTCAGCTCTTATGTGCAGGGTCCTCTCTCCTGTAGTGTCAGCTCTTATGTGCAGGGTCCTCTCTCTTGTAGAGTGTCAGCTCTTATGTGCAGGGTCCTCTCTCTTGTAGAGTGTCAGCTCTTATGTGCAGGGTCCTCTCTCCTGTAGAGTGTCAGCTCTTATGTGCAGGGTCCTCTCTCTTGTAGAGTGTCAGCTCTAATGTGCAGGGTCCTCTCTCCTGTAGAGTGTCAGCTCTTATGTGCAGGGTCCTCTCTCCTGTAGAGTGTCAGCTCTTATGTGCAGGGCCCCCTCTCTCCTGTAGAGTGTCAGCTCTTATGTGCAGGGTCCTCTCTCCTGTAGAGTGTCAGCTCTTATGTGCAGGGTCCTCTCTCCTGTAGAGTGTCAGCTCTTATGTGCAGGGCCCCCTCTCTCCTGTAGTGTCAGCTCTTATGTGCAGGGTCCTCTCTCCTGTAGAGTGTCAGCTCTTATGAGCAGGGTCCTCTCTCCTGTAGAGTGTCAGCTCTTATGTGCAGGGTCCTCTCTCCTGTAGAGTGTCAGCTCTTATGTGCAGGGTGCTCTCTCTTGTAGAGTGTCAGCTCTTATGTGGAGGGTCCTCTCTCCTGTACAGTGTCAGCTCTTATGTGCAGGGTCCCCTCTCTCCTGTAGAGTGTCAGCTCTTATGTGCAGGGTCCTCTCTCCTGTAGAGTGTCAGCTCTTATGTGCAGGGACCTCTCTCCTGTAGAGTGTCAGCTCTTATGTGCAGGGTCCTCTCTCCTGTAGAGTGTCATCTCTTATGTGCAGGGTCCTCTCTCCTGTAGAGTGTCAGCTCTTATGTGCAGAGTCCTCTCTCCTGTAGAGTGTCAGCTCTTATGTGCAGAGACGTCTCTCTTTCTGTGAATCCTCAGCTCTGCTACATCTATAAAAAGCATTTTCCTGAAACCTACCAGCTACCTTCAGTCACTTAAAGCTGTAATAGCCAGGCTCCTTCACTGCTCTACATATCCCAGGAATCACTTACTTTCTGTGGATGGCACTATAGGGAACCATTAGAGAGGATTGAAGTAAATGACTTTAAGCCATGAAATAAGAAAGAAGCAGAACAATGTCTGCGGCGAGAAACAGGCCATCGGCGCGCAATGCTGGAAAATCTGATTTTATGACTTCACAGTCCTAGATAAAGACCTCCTGTGATGCCGGAAAGGCCGCAGTGTACAGACTGCAGGACACGACCCCATTAGCCGAGTGCAATGATGACATTATTACATCTGATGAGGGTTATAGTTATTAATTGCATTTAACAAAATGTCTCCTGCACAGGGAAAACCCAGTAATGCAAATGGTCTTAATATCGGGGATTAGTTTGTAATGGTTTGTTACCCTATGATGGGGTGCTCCCCATGATGGGGCTGATCTCCATGATGGGGCTGCTCCCTATCATGAGGCTGCTCTCCATGATGGGGCTGCTATCCATGATGGGGCTGATCTCCATCAGGGGGTGCTCTCCATAATGTGGCTGATCTCCATGATGGCGTTGATCTCCGTGATGGCGCTAATCTCCGTGATGGGGCTGATCTCCATGGTGGGGTGCTCTCCATAATGGGGCTGATCTCCATGATGGGGCTGATCTCCATAATGTGGTTGATCTCCATGATGGGGCTGATCTCCATGATGGCGCTGATCTCCGTGATGGCGCTGATCTCCGTGATGGGGCTGATCTTTATGATGGGGCTGATCTCCATGATGGGGCTGATCTCCTTGATGGGGCTGATCTCCATGATGGGGTTCTCTCCATGATGGGGCTGCTCTCCATGATGGGGCTGATCTCCATGATGGCGCTGATCTCCATAGTGGGGTTCTCTCCATGATGGCGCTGATCTCCATGATGGGGCTGCTCTCCATGATGGGGCTGCTCTCCATCATGGGGCTGATTTCCATCATGGGGCTGATTTCCATCATGGGGCTGATTTCCATCATGGGGCTGATCTCCATGATGGGGCTGATCTCCATCATGGGGTGCTCTCCATGATGGGGCTGATCTCCATCATGCGGCTGATCACCATGATGGAGCTGCTTCCCATGATGAGGCTGATTTCCATGATGGGGCTTCTCTCCATGATGGGGCTGATCTCCATGATGGGGCTAATCTCCATGATGGGGCTGCTCTCCATGATGGGGCTGCTCTCCATGATGGGGCTGCTCTCCATGATGGCGCTGATCTCCATGATGGGGCTAATCTCCATGATGGGGCTGCTCTCCATGATGGGGCTGCTCTCCATGATGGCGCTGATCTCCATGGTGAGGTTCTCTCCATGATGGGGCTGATCTCCATGATGGGGCTGATCTCCATGATGGCGCTGATCTCCATGGTGGGGTTCTCTCCATGATGGGGCTGATCTCCATCATGCGGCTGATCACCATGATGGAGCTGCTTCCCATGATGAGGCTGATTTCCATGATAGGGCTTCTCTCCATGATGGGGCTGATCTCCATGATGGGGCTAATCTCCATGATGGGGCTGCTCTCCATGATGGGGCTGCTCTCCATGATGGGGCTGCTCTCCATGATGGGGCTGCTCTCCATGATGGGGCTGCTCTCCATGATGGCGCTGATCTCCATGATGGGGCTAATCTCCATGATGGGGCTGCTCTCCATGATGGGGCTGCTCTCCATGATGGGGCTGCTCTCCATGATGGCGCTGATCTCCATGGTGGGGTTCTCTCCATGATGGGGCTGATCTCCATGATGGGGCTGATCTCCATGATGGGGCTGCACCCTGATAAGTGGAAAGAAAATCCATAGTTCTGCCATGAGGACAAAGCAACAAACTCTTCTTTATTTATATATTAGGTGATGAAACATGTTCCAGAAGAGCAACATCAAAAAACTGAGGTACAAAACCAACGAGTTTCAAACATTTTACCTGCTCTTAATCATGGTGTTAGAAACGAGTAGGTTTGCATCTCAGTTTTACGATTTCTCTCTTCTGGAACTTTATCTTCGTTGCCGTACTAAGGATTTTCTTTTGACTTCATATTGGAACACTACAGAGGAGCGAGGTCCCTGCCTGAGAATAACGCAGCAACACCCACTCAGCTGGTTTACTCCTCTGTTTTTTACCCAGACAACCTTCCCCTGACTGACTTGCAATGATAAGAAGCATGTGAAGCCCTAATGATGTATATCTAATAAGAACAGACAAGTACACTTCAAGCGTTTCGCCATAAGTTGTGGCTTCCTCAGGGGGTGACTTGCCCTTTTTTTCTCCATGGAAAACTAGGCTTTGACACAATGGAAAAAATGTTAAAACATAACTTCTACTGGGCAATTAAGACCATGGTGAGAAAAAGCAATAGTAATAATAAGCCACCCTTATTCATTCAACAACTATGGATAAAGGTTGCTAACCCGAAATGCGTAAGCTTATGGATCTTTTGCCCTGTACTTTGCCTGGAGTATACTTATATCCTAATTGTTTGCTATTTTAATCATAATCAGGATCCAGGTGCCACTGTTACCTCTGCACCCCCAAAATCTAACCCCCTGAACTCTTGCGTTGCACAAAGTCAGTTTATATGCATTGTATACATCAGATTCCTTCCAATTCTTGTATGAATTTTAACACAGAAATTAAATTCAGTCTAGAAATACCATAGGCGCCATCTAACCAGGGAGCGACAGAACTTGCAATAATAATAATATGCCTAATTACTCTCATTTTGCAGCAGTGCGGAGCAATCGCCAAGGCGCTCTGCATTAAGTACCATGGACAAGTAAAAGTAATGCTTGTTGGTGGCTGCACTACGCCATCTGGTGGTAGAATGATAGTATGACATTATCAAGCCATTATTGCATATTTCACCCAGAAAATTCTTTCTTCGGCCAGAACAACAGGAAAACAATCATCTTGAATATACGATTCCTCTAAGAACCCAATCTTGGCTCTTCTTTACAGCCCTAGATCAACAGGTAAGGGAATGCATACCACTAAACAATTTGATCTTTGCTATATGACACTTCCACTAGGAAAGTACATTTTTACCTTCATCCTCAAGGAGCACCCAAAACAATTGCCATTAACCCCTTCAAACCTACAGACCATCATTAGTCATAGCATCATAGTATTGATGCCCACATGCTTCAAGTTACACCCCTGCCCTTAAATCTTGATTACATTTTTTCTGTCAAGGTATTCAATGTTATAGTAAACCTTGAAGATTGGAATTACTATACCATAGAGTCTGTAGAAAAAAAAAAAAAGTTTTAAAACAAAAATTGTTTAAAAAATAAAAAAAATTATAAAAAGAGAACTAAAAGTTTTGAAAGCAAAAGAGTTTGTATCATTACTGCCATCTAGTGGTAAAATACAAAAAGACAATTCTGCTAATTAGCGTAATCTGCAGGCAATGGTCTGACAGATATTGCACGGTGTTACACCAATTGTCCAAGATCACTGCCCCCGAGACCAATTATTCACAGCTCTGGAAATATTTTTCCTTTGAATTATATCAGATAATCAGATCACAGACAAAGTCTCCGGAGGTGAAAACTTCAAGGTTAGACTTATTAAAGTCATTTTTTTTTCTTTGATAATTGAACAAATATTTTTTTGAACATTCGGTAAAACTGTCTTTAAAAATTCATAACGGTAATTGAAGTGACCTCAATGGTTAATAAAAAAAAATACACTGAAATAGAGCAGTTCATTTGCTCAATTGTTCAATTCAACAAACTTTATATAAATTAATAGTACAAGCGAATATAAGAAACTTTGTGATTTATCATAAGAGAAAACTTTGCTTCTTTCTCCACTTATGAGACACTTCTCATCTCCCCAGCCTCATGAGCTCATTATTCACCCCCCCTGAAACACGGCTAAAATCGGGATGGTGAAATAAACAAAAGATTTATTTTAACAATAGGTGAGTGCTGGGAGTGACATGAGAAAACAATAAGCAATGCCAGCTCACTCAGAGATCACATTACAGCTGTCTGTTCACATCTACACTGTCCAGTTCTGCTGTATACTTTGAAGATGTGCTACATAGAAACAGGAGAGCAAGAATCCCTCATGACTGAGCAGTCTACATCCACTACTGAGTGACAGCTGAGGATTAGAAACAGAACAGGAAGAGGGAAATACATTGGAATCAATAGACAACTGAAGCCGCAGGTACACTTTGAACATCTGCCTCCTATGTAAAAGAATATAACTACTATAATACTGCCCCTATGTACAAGAATATAACTACTATAATACTGCTCCTATGTACAAGAATATAACTACTATAATACTGCCCCCTATGTACAAGAATATAACTACTATAATACTGCTCCTATGTACAAGAATATAACTACTATAATACTGCCCCCTATGTACAAGAATATAACTACTATATTACTGCTCCTATGTACAAGAATATAACTACTATAATACCGCTCCCTATGTACAAGAATATAACTACTATAATACTGCCCCCTATGTGCAAGAATATAACTACTATAATACTGCTCCTATGTACAAGAATATAACTACTATAATACTGCTCCTATGTACAAGAATATAACTACTATAATACTCCCCCTATGTACAAGAATATAACTACTATAATACTGCCCCTATGTACAAGAATATAACTACTATAATACTGCTCCTATGTACAAGAATATAACTACTATAATACTGCTCCTATGTACAAGAATATAACTACTATAATACTGCTCCTATGTACAAGAATATAACTACTATAATACTGCCCCTATCTACAAGAATATAACTGCTATAATACTGCCCCTATCTACAAAAATATAACTGCTATAATACTGCGCCCCAATGTACAAGAATATAACTACTATTATACTGCTCCTATGTACAAGAATATAACTACTATAATACTGCTCCTATGTACAAGAATATAACTACTATAATACTGCCACTATGTACAAGAATATAACTACTATAATACTGCTCCTATGTACAAGAATATAACTACTATAATACTGCCCCTATGTACATGAATATAACTACTATAATACTGCTCCTATGTACAAGAATATAACTACTATAATACTGCTCCTATGTACAAGAATATAACTACTATAATACTGCTCCTATGTACAAGAATATAACTACTATAATACTGCTCCTATGTACAAGAATATAACTACTATAATACTGCTCCTATGTACAAGAATATAACTACTATAATACTGCTCCTATGTACAAGAATATAACTACTATAATAATGTCCCCTATGTACAAGAATATAACTACTATAATACTGCTCCTATGTACAAGAATATAACTACAAGAATACTGCTCCTATGTACAAGAATATAACTACTATAATACTGCCCCCTATGTACAAAAATATAACTACTATAATACTGCCCCCTATGTACAAGAATATAACTACTATAATACTGCCCCCTATGTACAAAAATATAACTACTATAATACTGCCCCCTATGTACAAAAATTTAACTACTATAATACTGCCCACTATATACAAGAACATAACTACTATAATACTGCTCCTATGTACAAGAATATAACTACTATAATACTGCCCCTATCTACAAGAATATAACTGCTATAATACTGCCCCTATCTACAAGAATATAACTGCTATAATACTGCGCCCCAATGTACAAGAATATAACTACTATTATACTGCTCCTATGTACAAGAATATAACTACTATAACACTGCTCCTATGTACAAGAATATAACTACTATAATACTGCCCCTATGTACAAGAATATAACTACTATAATACTGCCCCTATCTACAAGAATATAACTGCTATAATACTGCGCCCCAATGTACAAGAATATAACTACTATTATACTGCTCCTATGTACAAGAATATAACTACTATAATACTGCTCCTATGTACAAGAATATAACTACTATAATACTGCCACTATGTACAAGAATATAACTACTATAATACTGCTCCTATGTACAAGAATATAACTACTATAATACTGCCTCTATTTACAAGAATATAACTACTATAATAATGTCCCCTATGTACAAGAATATAACTACTATAATACTGCTCCTATGTACAAGAATATAACTACAAGAATACTGCTCCTATGTACAAGAATATAACTACTATAATACTGCCCCCTATGTACAAAAATATAACTACTATAATACTGCCCCCTATGTACAAGAATATAACTACTATAATACTGCCCCTATGTACAAGAATATAACTACTATAATACTGCCCCTTATGTACAAGAATATAAATACTATAATACTGCCCCTATGTACAAGAATATAACTACTATAATACTGCTCCTATGTACAAGAATATAACTACTATAATACTGCCCCTATATACAAGAATATAACTACTATAATACTGCCCCCTATGTACAAGAATATAACTACTATAATACTGCCCCTATGTACAAGAATATAACTTCTATAATACTGCTCCTATGTACAAGAATATAACTACTATAATACTTCCCCCTATGTACAAGAATATAACTACTATAATACTGCCCCCTATGTACAAGAATATAACTACTATAATACTGCCCCCTATGTACAAGAATATAACTACTATAATACTGCCCCCTATGTACTAGAATATAACTACTATAATACTGCTCCTATGTACAAGAATAGAACTACTATAATACTGCCCCCTATGTACAAGAATAGAACAACTATAATACTGCCCCCTATGTACAAGAATATAACTACTATAATACTGCCCCTTATGGACAAGAATATAACTACTATAATACTGCCCCCTATGTATAAGAATATAACTACTATAATACTGCCCCCTATGTACAAGAATATAACTACTATAATACTGCCCCTATGTACAAGAATATAACTACTATAATACTCCCCCTATGTACAAGAACATAACTACTATAATACTGCTCCTATGTACAAGAATATAACTACTATAATGCTGCTCCTATGTACAAGAATATAACTACTATAATACTGCCAATATGTACAAGAATATAACTACTATAATACTGCCACTATGTACAAGAATATAAATACTATAATGCAGCTCCTATGTACAAGAATATAACTACTATAATACTGCCCCCTATGTACAAGAATATAACTACTATAATACTGCCCCTATATACCAGAGTGTAACTGCTATAATACTGCCTCTATGTACAAGAATATAACTACTTTAATACTGTCCCCTATCTACAAGAATATAACTGCTAGAATACTGCTCCTATGTACAAGAATATAACTACTTTAATACTGTCCCCTATGTACAAGAATATAACTGCTATAATACTGCTCCTATGTACAAGAATATAACTACTAGAATACTGCTCCTATGTACAAGAATATAACTACTTTAATACTGTCCCCTATGTACAAGAATATAACTGCTATAATACTTGCCCTTTGTACAAGAATATAACTACTATAATACTGCTTGTATGTACAAAAATATAACTACTATAATACTGCCTCTATTTACAAGAATATAACTACTATAATAATGTCCCCTATGTACAAGAATATAACTACTATAATACTGCTCCAATGTACAAGAATATAACTACAAGAATACTGCTATGTACAAGAATATAACTACTATAATACTGCCCCCTATGTACAAAAATATAACTACTATAATACTGCCCTTATGTACAAAAATATAACTACTAGAATTCTGCTCCTATGTACAAGAATATAACTACTATAATACTGCCCCTATGTACAAGAATATAACTACTATAATACTGCCCCTTATGTACAAGAATATAAATACTATAATACTGCCCCTATGTACAAGAATATAACTACTATAATACTGCTCCTATGTACAAGAATATAACTACTATAATACTGCCCCTATATACAAGAATATAACTACTATAATACTGCCCCCTATGTACAAGAATATAACTACTATAATACTGCCCCTATGTACAAGAATATAACTACTATAATACTGCTCCTATGTACAAGAATATAACTACTATAATACTTCCCCCTATGTACAAGAATATAACTACTATAATACTGCCCCCTATGTACAAGAATATAAATACTATAATGCTGCTCCTATGTACAAGAACATAACTACTATAATACTGCCCCTATGTACAAGAATATAACTACTATAATACTGCCCCCTATGTACAAGAATATAACTACTATAATACTCCCCCTATGTACAAGAATATAACTACTATAATACTGCCCCCTATGTACAAGAATATAAATACTATAATGCTGCTCCTATGTACAAGAATATAACTACTATAATACTGCCCCCTATGTACAAGAATATAACTACTATAATACTGCTCCTTTGTACAAGAATATAACTACTATAATACTCCCCCTGTGTACAAGAATATAACTACTATAATACTGCCCCCTATGTACAAGAATATAAATACTATAATGCTGTTCCTATGTACAAGAATATAACTACTATAATACTGCCCCTATGTACAAGAATATAACTACTATAATACTGCCCCTATGTACAAGAATATAACTACTATAATACTGCCACTATGTACAAGAATATAAATACTATAATGCAGCTCCTATGTACAAGAATATAACTACTATAACACTGCTCCCTATGTACAAGAATATAACTACTATAATACTACTCCTATGTACAAGAATATAACTACTATAATACTGCCCCCTATGTACAAGAATATAACTACTATAATACTGCCCCCTATGTACAAGAATATAACTACTATAATACTGCTCCTATGCACAAGAATATAACTACTATAATACTGCCCCCTATGTACAAGAATATAACTACCATAATACTGCTCCTATGCACAAGAATATAACTACTATAATACTGCCCCCTATGTACAAGAATATAACTACTATAATACTGCCCCTATGTACAAGAATATAACTACTATAATACTGCCCCCTTATGTACAAGAATATAACTACTATAATACTGCCCCCTATGTACAAGAATATAACTACTATAATACTGCCCCCCATGTACTAGAATATAACTACTATAATACTGCTCCTATATACAAGAATATAACTACTATAATACTGCCCCCTATGTACAAGAATATAACTACTATAATACTGCCCCCTATTACAACAATATAACTACTATAATACTGCCCCCTATATACAAGAATATATCTACTATAATACCGCCCCCTATGTACAAGAATAGAACAACTATAATACTGCCCCCTATGTACAAGAATATAACTACTATAATACTGCCCCTTATGTACAAGAATATAACTACTATAATACTGCCCCCTATGTATAAGAATATAACTACTATAATACTGCCCCCTATGTACAAGAATATAACTACTATAATACTGCCCCTATGTACAAGAATATAACTACTATAATACTGCTCCTATGTACAAGAATATAATTACTATAATACTCCCCCTATGTACAAGAACATAACTACTATAATACTGCTCCTATGTACAAGAATATAACTACTATAATGCTACTCCTATGTACAAGAATATAACTACTATAATACTGCCCCTATGTACAAGAATATAACTACTATAATACTGTCACTATGTACAAGAATATAAATACTATAATGCAGCTCCTATGTACAAGAATATAACTACTATAATACTGCCCCCTATGTACAAGAATATAACTACTATAATACTGCTCCTTTGTACAAGTATATAACTACTATAATACTCCCCCTATGTACAGGAATATAACTACTATAATACTGCCCCCTACGTACAAGAATATAAATACTATAATGCTGCTCCTATGTACAAGAATATAACTACTATAATACTGCCCCTATGTACAAGAATATAACTACTATAATACTGCCCCTATGTACAAGAATATAACTACTATAATACTGCCACTATGTACAAGAATATAAATACTATAATGCAGCTCCTATGTACAAGAATATAACTACTATAACACTGCTCCCTATGTACAAGAATATAACTACTATAATACTACTCCTATGTACAAGAATATAACCACTATAATACTGCTCCTATGTACAAGAATATAACTACTATAATTCTGCTCCTATGTACAAGAATATAGCTACTATAATACTGCCCCTATATACAAGAATATAACTACTATAATACTGCCCCCTATGTACAAGAATATAACTACTATAATACTGCCCCTATGTACAAGAATATAACTACTATAATACTGCTCCTATGTACAAGAATATAACTACTATAATACTCCCCCTATGTACAAGAACATAGCTACTATAATACTGCCCCCTATGTACAAGAATATAAATACTATAATGCTGCTCCTATGTACAAGAATATAACTACTATAATACTGCCCCTATGTACAAGAATATAACTACTATAATACTTCCCCCTATGTACAAGAATATAACTACTATAATACTCCCCCTATGTACAAGAATATAACTACTATAATACTGCCCCCTATGTACAAGAATATAACTACTATAATACTGCCCCTATATACCAGAGTGTAACTGCTATAATACTGCCTCTATGTACAAGAATATAACTACTTTAATACTGTCCCCTATCTACAAGAATATAACTGCTAGAATACTGCTCCTATGTACAAGAATATAACTACTTTAATACTGCTCCTATGTACAAGAATATAACTACTAGAATACTGCTCCTATGTACAAGAATATAACTACTTTAATACTGTCCCCTATGTACAAGAATATAACTGCTATAATACTTGCCCTTTGTACAAGAATATAACTACTATAATACTGCTTGTATGTACAAGAATATAACTACTATAATACTGCCTCTATTTACAAGAATATAACTACTATAATAATGTCCCCTATGTACAAGAATATAACTACTATAATACTGCTCCTATGTACAAGAATATAACTACAAGAATACTGCTATGTACAAGAATATAACTACTATAATACTGCCCCCTATGTACAAAAATATAACTACTATAATACTGCCCTTATGTACAAAAATATAACTACTAGAATTCTGCTCCTATGTACAAGAATATAACTACTATAATACTGCCCCTATGTACAAGAATATAACTACTATAATACTGCCCCTTATGTACAAGAATATAAATACTATAATACTGCCCCTATGTACAAGAATATAAATACTATAATGCAGCTCCTATGTACAAGAATATAACTACTATAATACTGCCCCCTATGTACAAGAATATAACTACTATAATACTGCTCCTTTGTACAAGTATATAACTACTATAATACTCCCCCTATGTACAAGAATATAACTACTATAATACTGCCCCCTACGTACAAGAATATAAATACTATAATGCTGCTCCTATGTACAAGAATATAACTACTATAATACTGCCCCTATGTACAAGAATATAACTACTATAATACTGCCCCTATGTACAAGAATATAACTACTATAATACTGCCACTATGTACAAGAATATAAATACTATAATGCAGCTCCTATGTACAAGAATATAACTACTATAACACTGCTCCCTATGTACAAGAATATAACTACTATAATACTACTCCTATGTACAAGAATATAACCACTATAATACTGCTCCTATGTACAAGAATATAACTACTATAATTCTGCTCCTATGTACAAGAATATAGCTACTATAATACTGCCCCTATATACAAGAATATAACTACTATAATACTGCCCCCTATGTACAAGAATATAACTACTATAATACTGCCCCTATGTACAAGAATATAACTACTATAATACTGCTCCTATGTACAAGAATATAACTACTATAATACTCCCCCTATGTACAAGAACATAGCTACTATAATACTGCCCCCTATGTACAAGAATATAAATACTATAATGCTGCTCCTATGTACAAGAATATAACTACTATAATACTGCCCCTATGTACAAGAATATAACTACTATAATACTTCCCCCTATGTACAAGAATATAACTACTATAATACTCCCCCTATGTACAAGAATATAACTACTATAATACTGCCCCCTATGTACAAGAATATAACTACTATAATACTGCCCCTATATACCAGAGTGTAACTGCTATAATACTGCCTCTATGTACAAGAATATAACTACTTTAATACTGTCCCCTATCTACAAGAATATAACTGCTAGAATACTGCTCCTATGTACAAGAATATAACTACTTTAATACTGCTCCTATGTACAAGAATATAACTACTAGAATACTGCTCCTGTGTACAAGAATATAACTACTTTAATACTGTCCCCTATGTACAAGAATATAACTGCTATAATACTTGCCCTTTGTACAAGAATATAACTACTATAATACTGCTTGTATGTACAAGAATATAACTACTATAATACTGCCTCTATTTACAAGAATATAACTACTATAATAATGTCCCCTATGTACAAGAATATAACTACTATAATACTGCTCCTATGTACAAGAATATAACTACAAGAATACTGCTATGTACAAGAATATAACTACTATAATACTGCCCCCTATGTACAAAAATATAACTACTATAATACTGCCCTTATGTACAAAAATATAACTACTAGAATTCTGCTCCTATGTACAAGAATATAACTACTATAATACTGAGCCTATGTACAAGAATATAACTACTATAATACTGCCCCTTATGTACAAGAATATAAATACTATAATACTGCCCCTATGTACAAGAATATAACTACTATAATACTGCTCCTATGTACAAGAATATAACTACTATAAAACTGCCCCTATATACAAGAATATAACTACTATAATACTGCCCCCTATGTACAAGAATATAACTACTATAATACTGCCCCTATGTACAAGAATATAACTACTATAATACTGCTCCTATGTACAAGAATATAACTACTATAATACTTCCCCCTATGTACAAGAATATAACTACTATAATACTGCCCCCTATGTACAAGAATATAAATACTATAATGCTGCTCCTATGTACAAGAATATAACTACTATAATACTGCCCCTATGTACAAGAATATAACTACTATAATACTGCTCCTTTGTACAAGAATATAACTACTATAATACTCCCCCTATGTACAAGAATATAACTACTATAATACTGCCCCCTATGTACAAGAATATAAATACTATAATGCTGCTCCTATGTACAAGAATATAACTACTATAATACTGCCCCCTATGTACAAGAATATAACTACTATAATACTGCTCCTTTGTACAAGAATATAACTACTATAATACTCCCCCTGTGTACAAGAATATAACTACTATAATACTGCCCCCTATGTACAAGAATATAAATACTATAATGCTGCTCCTATGTACAAGAATATAACTACTATAATACTGCCCCTATGTACAAGAATATAACTACTATAATACTGCCCCTATGTACAAGAATATAACTACTATAATACTGCCACTATGTACAAGAATATAAATACTATAATGCAGCTCCTATGTACAAGAATATAACTACTATAACACTGCTCCCTATGTACAAGAATATAACTACTATAATACTACTCCTATGTACAAGAATATAACTACTATAATACTGCCCCCTATGTACAAGAATATAACTACTATAATACTGCCCCCTATGTACAAGAATATAACTACTATAATACTGCTCCTATGCACAAGAATATAACTACTATAATACTGCCCCCTATGTACAAGAATATAACTACCATAATACTGCTCCTATGCACAAGAATATAACTACTATAATACTGCCCCCTATGTACAAGAATATAACTACTATAATACTGCCCCTATGTACAAGAATATAACTACTATAATACTGCCCCCTTATGTACAAGAATATAACTACTATAATACTGCCCCCTATGTACAAGAATATAACTACTATAATACTGCCCCCCATGTACTAGAATATAACTACTATAATACTGCTCCTATATACAAGAATATAACTACTATAATACTGCCCCCTATGTACAAGAATATAACTACTATAATACTGCCCCCTATTACAACAATATAACTACTATAATACTGCCCCCTATATACAAGAATATATCTACTATAATACCGCCCCCTATGTACAAGAATAGAACAACTATAATACTGCCCCCTATGTACAAGAATATAACTACTATAATACTGCCCCTTATGTACAAGAATATAACTACTATAATACTGCCCCCTATGTATAAGAATATAACTACTATAATACTGCCCCCTATGTACAAGAATATAACTACTATAATACTGCCCCTATGTACAAGAATATAACTACTATAATACTGCTCCTATGTACAAGAATATAATTACTATAATACTCCCCCTATGTACAAGAACATAACTACTATAATACTGCTCCTATGTACAAGAATATAACTACTATAATGCTGCTCCTATGTACAAGAATATAACTACTATAATACTGCCCCTATGTACAAGAATATAACTACTATAATACTGTCACTATGTACAAGAATATAAATACTATAATGCAGCTCCTATGTACAAGAATATAACTACTATAATACTGCCCCCTATGTACAAGAATATAACTACTATAATACTGCTCCTTTGTACAAGTATATAACTACTATAATACTCCCCCTATGTACAAGAATATAACTACTATAATACTGCCCCCTACGTACAAGAATATAAATACTATAATGCTGCTCCTATGTACAAGAATATAACTACTATAATACTGCCCCTATGTACAAGAATATAACTACTATAATACTGCCCCTATGTACAAGAATATAACTACTATAATACTGCCACTATGTACAAGAATATAAATACTATAATGCAGCTCCTATGTACAAGAATATAACTACTATAACACTGCTCCCTATGTACAAGAATATAACTACTATAATACTACTCCTATGTACAAGAATATAACCACTATAATACTGCTCCTATGTACAAGAATATAACTACTATAATTCTGCTCCTATGTACAAGAATATAGCTACTATAATACTGCCCCTATATACAAGAATATAACTACTATAATACTGCCCCCTATGTACAAGAATATAACTACTATAATACTGCCCCTATGTACAAGAATATAACTACTATAATACTGCTCCTATGTACAAGAATATAACTACTATAATACTCCCCCTATGTACAAGAACATAGCTACTATAATACTGCCCCCTATGTACAAGAATATAAATACTATAATGCTGCTCCTATGTACAAGAATATAACTACTATAATACTGCCCCTATGTACAAGAATATAACTACTATAATACTTCCCCCTATGTACAAGAATATAACTACTATAATACTCCCCCTATGTACAAGAATATAACTACTATAATACTGCCCCCTATGTACAAGAATATAACTACTATAATACTGCCCCTATATACCAGAGTGTAACTGCTATAATACTGCCTCTATGTACAAGAATATAACTACTTTAATACTGTCCCCTATCTACAAGAATATAACTGCTAGAATACTGCTCCTATGTACAAGAATATAACTACTTTAATACTGCTCCTATGTACAAGAATATAACTACTAGAATACTGCTCCTATGTACAAGAATATAACTACTTTAATACTGTCCCCTATGTACAAGAATATAACTGCTATAATACTTGCCCTTTGTACAAGAATATAACTACTATAATACTGCTTGTATGTACAAGAATATAACTACTATAATACTGCCTCTATTTACAAGAATATAACTACTATAATAATGTCCCCTATGTACAAGAATATAACTACTATAATACTGCTCCTATGTACAAGAATATAACTACAAGAATACTGCTATGTACAAGAATATAACTACTATAATACTGCCCCCTATGTACAAAAATATAACTACTATAATACTGCCCTTATGTACAAAAATATAACTACTAGAATTCTGCTCCTATGTACAAGAATATAACTACTATAATACTGCCCCTATGTACAAGAATATAACTACTATAATACTGCCCCTTATGTACAAGAATATAAATACTATAATACTGCCCCTATGTACAAGAATATAACTACTATAATACTGCTCCTATGTACAAGAATATAACTACTATAAAACTGCCCCTATATACAAGAATATAACTACTATAATACTGCCCCCTATGTACAAGAATATAACTACTATAATACTGCCCC
Source organism: Phyllobates terribilis (assembly GCF_046119375.1). NCBI lineage: Eukaryota > Metazoa > Chordata > Amphibia > Anura > Dendrobatidae > Phyllobates > Phyllobates terribilis. The sequence continues at coordinate 57,465,030 of NW_027362762.1, forward strand.
TATGTACAAGAATATAACTACTATAATACTGCTCCTATGTACAAGAATATAACTACTATAATACTTCCCCCTATGTACAAGAATATAACTACTATAATACTGCCCCCTATGTACAAGAATATAAATACTATAATGCTGCTCCTATGTACAAGAATATAACTACTATAATACTGCCCCTATGTACAAGAATATAACTACTATAATACTGCTCCTTTGTACAAGAATATAACTACTATAATACTCCCCCTATGTACAAGAATATAACTACTATAATACTGCCCCCTATGTACAAGAATATAAATACTATAATGCTGCTCCTATGTACAAGAATATAACTACTATAATACTGCCCCCTATGTACAAGAATATAACTACTATAATACTGCTCCTTTGTACAAGAATATAACTACTATAATACTCCCCCTGTGTACAAGAATATAACTACTATAATACTGCCCCCTATGTACAAGAATATAAATACTATAATGCTGCTCCTATGTACAAGAATATAACTACTATAATACTGCCCCTATGTACAAGAATATAACTACTATAATACTGCCCCTATGTACAAGAATATAACTACTATAATACTGCCACTATGTACAAGAATATAAATACTATAATGCAGCTCCTATGTACAAGAATATAACTACTATAACACTGCTCCCTATGTACAAGAATATAACTACTATAATACTACTCCTATGTACAAGAATATAACTACTATAATACTGCCCCCTATGTACAAGAATATAACTACTATAATACTGCCCCCTATGTACAAGAATATAACTACTATAATACTGCTCCTATGCACAAGAATATAACTACTATAATACTGCCCCCTATGTACAAGAATATAACTACCATAATACTGCTCCTATGCACAAGAATATAACTACTATAATACTGCCCCCTATGTACAAGAATATAACTACTATAATACTGCCCCTATGTACAAGAATATAACTACTATAATACTGCCCCCTTATGTACAAGAATATAACTACTATAATACTGCCCCCTATGTACAAGAATATAACTACTATAATACTGCCCCCCATGTACTAGAATATAACTACTATAATACTGCTCCTATATACAAGAATATAACTACTATAATACTGCCCCCTATGTACAAGAATATAACTACTATAATACTGCCCCCTATTACAACAATATAACTACTATAATACTGCCCCCTATATACAAGAATATATCTACTATAATACCGCCCCCTATGTACAAGAATAGAACAACTATAATACTGCCCCCTATGTACAAGAATATAACTACTATAATACTGCACCTTATGTACAAGAATATAACTACTATAATACTGCCCCCTATGTATAAGAATATAACTACTATAATACTGCCCCCTATGTACAAGAATATAACTACTATAATACTGCCCCTATGTACAAGAATATAACTACTATAATACTGCTCCTATGTACAAGAATATAATTACTATAATACTCCCCCTATGTACAAGAACATAACTACTATAATACTGCTCCTATGTACAAGAATATAACTACTATAATGCTGCTCCTATGTACAAGAATATAACTACTATAATACTGCCCCTATGTACAAGAATATAACTACTATAATACTGTCACTATGTACAAGAATATAAATGCTATAATGCAGCTCCTATGTACAAGAATATAACTACTATAATACTGCCCCCTATGTACAAGAATATAACTACTATAATACTGCTCCTTTGTACAAGTATATAACTACTATAATACTCCCCCTATGTACAAGAATATAACTACTATAATACTGCCCCCTACGTACAAGAATATAAATACTATAATGCTGCTCCTATGTACAAGAATATAACTACTATAATACTGCCCCTATGTACAAGAATATAACTACTATAATACTGCCCCTATGTACAAGAATATAACTACTATAATACTGCCACTATGTACAAGAATATAAATACTATAATGCAGCTCCTATGTACAAGAATATAACTACTATAACACTGCTCCCTATGTACAAGAATATAACTACTATAATACTACTCCTATGTACAAGAATATAACCACTATAATACTGCTCCTATGTACAAGAATATAACTACTATAATTCTGCTCCTATGTACAAGAATATAGCTACTATAATACTGCACCTATATACAAGAATATAACTACTATAATACTGCCCCCTATGTACAAGAATATAACTACTATAATACTGCCCCTATGTACAAGAATATAACTACTATAATACTGCTCCTATGTACAAGAATATAACTACTATAATACTCCCCCTATGTACAAGAACATAGCTACTATAATACTGCCCCCTATGTACAAGAATATAAATACTATAATGCTGCTCCTATGTACAAGAATATAACTACTATAATACTGCCCCTATGTACAAGAATATAACTACTATAATACTTCCCCCTATGTACAAGAATATAACTACTATAATACTCCCCCTATGTACAAGAACATAACTACTATAACACTGCCCCCTATGTACAAGAATATAAATACTATAATGCTGCTCCTATGTACAAGAATATAACTACTATAATACTGCCCCTATGTACAAGAGGATAACTACTATAATAATGCTCCTATGTACAAGAATATAACTACTATAATACTCCCCCTATGTACAAGAACATAACTACTATAATACTGCCCCCTATGTACAAGAATATAAATACTATAATGCTGCTCCTATGTCGAAGAATATAACTACTATAATACTGCCCCTATGTACAAGAATATAACTACTATAACACTGCCTCTATGTACAAGAATATAACTACTATAATACTGCCCCCTATGTACTAGAATATAACTACTATAATACTGTTCCTATGTACAAGAATATAACTACTATAATTCTGCCCCAGTGTACAAGAATATAACTACTATAATTCTGCTCCTATGTACAAGAATATAACTACTATAATACTGCCCCCTATGTACAAGAATATAACTACTATAATACTGCTCCTATGCACAAGAATATAACTACTATAATACTGCCCCCTATGTACAAGAATATAACTACTATAATACTGCCCCTATATACAAGAATATAACTACTATAATACTGCCCCCTATGTACAAGAATATAACTACTATAATACTGCCCCTATGTACAAGAATATAACTACTATAATACTGCTCCTATGTACAAGAATATAACTACTATAATACTCCCCCTATGTACAAGAACATAACTACTATAATACTGCTCCTATGTACAAGAATATAACTACTATAATGCTGCTCCTATGTACAAGAATATAACTACTATAATACTGCCCCTATGTACAAGAATATAACTACTATAATACTGCCACTATGTACAAGAATATAATTACTATAATACTGCTCCTATGTACAAGAATATAACTACTATAATACTTCCCCCTATGTACAAGAATATAACTACTATAATACTGCCCCCTATGTACAAGAATATAAATACTATAATGCTGCTCCTATGTACAAGAATATAACTACTATAATACTGCCCCTATGTACAAGAATATAACTACTATAATACTGCTCCTTTGTACAAGAATATAACTACTATAATACTCCCCCTATGTACAAGAATATAACTACTATAATACTGCCCCCTATGTACAAGAATATAAATACTATAATGCTGCTCCTATGTACAAGAATATAACTACTATAATACTGCCCCCTATGTACAAGAATATAACTACTATAATACTGCTCCTTTGTACAAGAATATAACTACTATAATACTCCCCCTGTGTACAAGAATATAACTACTATAATACTGCCCCCTATGTACAAGAATATAAATACTATAATGCTGCTCCTATGTACAAGAATATAACTACTATAATACTGCCCCTATGTACAAGAATATAACTACTATAATACTGCCCCTATGTACAAGAATATAACTACTATAATACTGCCACTATGTACAAGAATATAAATACTATAATGCAGCTCCTATGTACAAGAATATAACTACTATAACACTGCTCCCTATGTACAAGAATATAACTACTATAATACTACTCCTATGTACAAGAATATAACTACTATAATACTGCCCCCTATGTACAAGAATATAACTACTATAATACTGCCCCCTATGTACAAGAATATAACTACTATAATACTGCTCCTATGCACAAGAATATAACTACTATAATACTGCCCCCTATGTACAAGAATATAACTACCATAATACTGCTCCTATGCACAAGAATATAACTACTATAATACTGCCCCCTATGTACAAGAATATAACTACTATAATACTGCCCCTATGTACAAGAATATAACTACTATAATACTGCCCCCTTATGTACAAGAATATAACTACTATAATACTGCCCCCTATGTACAAGAATATAACTACTATAATACTGCCCCCCATGTACTAGAATATAACTACTATAATACTGCTCCTATATACAAGAATATAACTACTATAATACTGCCCCCTATGTACAAGAATATAACTACTATAATACTGCCCCCTATTACAACAATATAACTACTATAATACTGCCCCCTATATACAAGAATATATCTACTATAATACCGCCCCCTATGTACAAGAATAGAACAACTATAATACTGCCCCCTATGTACAAGAATATAACTACTATAATACTGCACCTTATGTACAAGAATATAACTACTATAATACTGCCCCCTATGTATAAGAATATAACTACTATAATACTGCCCCCTATGTACAAGAATATAACTACTATAATACTGCCCCTATGTACAAGAATATAACTACTATAATACTGCTCCTATGTACAAGAATATAATTACTATAATACTCCACCTATGTACAAGAACATAACTACTATAATACTGCTCCTATGTACAAGAATATAACTACTATAATGCTGCTCCTATGTACAAGAATATAACTACTATAATACTGCCCCTATGTACAAGAATATAACTACTATAATACTGTCACTATGTACAAGAATATAAATACTATAATGCAGCTCCTATGTACAAGAATATAACTACTATAATACTGCCCCCTATGTACAAGAATATAACTACTATAATACTGCTCCTTTGTACAAGTATATAACTACTATAATACTCCCCCTATGTACAAGAATATAACTACTATAATACTGCCCCCTACGTACAAGAATATAAATACTATAATGCTGCTCCTATGTACAAGAATATAACTACTATAATACTGCCCCTATGTACAAGAATATAACTACTATAATACTGCCCCTATGTACAAGAATATAACTACTATAATACTGCCACTATGTACAAGAATATAAATACTATAATGCAGCTCCTATGTACAAGAATATAACTACTATAACACTGCTCCCTATGTACAAGAATATAACTACTATAATACTACTCCTATGTACAAGAATATAACCACTATAATACTGCTCCTATGTACAAGAATATAACTACTATAATTCTGCTCCTATGTACAAGAATATAGCTACTATAATACTGCCCCTATATACAAGAATATAACTACTATAATACTGCCCCCTATGTACAAGAATATAACTACTATAATACTGCCCCTATGTACAAGAATATAACTACTATAATACTGCTCCTATGTACAAGAATATAACTACTATAATACTCCCCCTATGTACAAGAACATAGCTACTATAATACTGCCCCCTATGTACAAGAATATAAATACTATAATGCTGCTCCTATGTACAAGAATATAACTACTATAATACTGCCCCTATGTACAAGAATATAACTACTATAATACTTCCCCCTATGTACAAGAATATAACTACTATAATACTCCCCCTATGTACAAGAACATAACTACTATAACACTGCCCCCTATGTACAAGAATATAAATACTATAATGCTGCTCCTATGTACAAGAATATAACTACTATAATACTGCCCCTATGTACAAGAGGATAACTACTATAATAATGCTCCTATGTACAAGAATATAACTACTATAATACTCCCCCTATGTACAAGAACATAACTACTATAATACTGCCCCCTATGTACAAGAATATAAATACTATAATGCTGCTCCTATGTCGAAGAATATAACTACTATAATACTGCCCCTATGTACAAGAATATAACTACTATAACACTGCCTCTATGTACAAGAATATAACTACTATAATACTGCCCCCTATGTACTAGAATATAACTACTATAATACTGTTCCTATGTACAAGAATATAACTACTATAATTCTGCCCCAGTGTACAAGAATATAACTACTATAATTCTGCTCCTATGTACAAGAATATAACTACTATAATACTGCCCCCTATGTACAAGAATATAACTACTATAATACTGCTCCTATGCACAAGAATATAACTACTATAATACTGCCCCCTATGTACAAGAATATAACTACTATAATACTGCCCCTATATACAAGAATATAACTACTATAATACTGCCCCCTATGTACAAGAATATAACTACTATAATACTGCCCCTATGTACAAGAATATAACTACTATAATACTGCTCCTATGTACAAGAATATAACTACTATAATACTCCCCCTATGTACAAGAACATAACTACTATAATACTGCTCCTATGTACAAGAATATAACTACTATAATGCTGCTCCTATGTACAAGAATATAACTACTATAATACTGCCCCTATGTACAAGAATATAACTACTATAATACTGCCACTATGTACAAGAATATAAATACTATAATGCAGCTCCTATGTACAAGAATATAACTACTATAATACTGCCCCCTATGTACAAGGATATAACTACTATAATACTGCCCCTACATACCAGAGTGTAACTGCTATAATACTGCCTCTATGTACAAGAATATAACTACTTTAATACTGTCCCCTATGTACAAGAATATAACTGCTAGAATACTGCTCCTATGTACAAGAATATAACTGCTATAATACTGCTCCTATGTACAAGTATATAACTACTAGAATACTGCTCCTATGTACAAGAATATAACTACTATAATACTGTCACTATGTACAAGAATATAAATACTATAATGCAGCTCCTATGTACAAGAATATAACTACTATAATACTGCCCCCTATGTACAAGAATATAACTACTATAATACTGCTCCTTTGTACAAGAATATAACTACTATAATACTCCCCCTATGTACAAGAATATAACTACTATAATACTGCCCCCTATGTACAAGAATATAACTACTATAATACTGCCCTCTATTACAAGAATATAACTATTATAATACTGCCCCCTATATACAAGAATATATCTACTATAATACCGCCCCCTATGTACAAGAATAGAACAACTATAATACTGCCCCCTATGTACAAGAATATAACTACTATAATACTGCCCCTTATGTACAAGAATATAACTACTATAATACTGCCCCCTATGTATAAGAATATAACTACTATAATACTGCCCCCTATGTACAAGAATATAACTACTATAATACTGCCCCTATGTACAAGAATATAACTACTATAATACTGCTCCTATGTACAAGAATATAACTACTATAATACTGCCACTATGTACAAGAATATAAATACTATAATGCAGCTCCTATGTACAAGAATATAACTACTATAATACTGCCCCCTATGTACAAGAATATAACTACTATAATACTGCCCCTATATACCAGAGTGTAACTGCTATAATACTGAATCTATGTACAAGAATATAACTACTTTAATACTGTCCCCTATGTACAAGAATATAACTGCTAGAATACTGCTCCTATGTACAAGAATATAACTACTTTAATACTGTACCCTATGTTCAAGAATATAACTGCTATAATACTGCTCCTATGTACAAGTATATAACTACTAGAATACTGCTCCTATGTACAAGAATATAACTACTTTAATACTGTCCCCTATGTACAAGAATATAACTGCTATAATACTTGCCCTTTGTACAAGAATATAACTACTATAATACTGCTTGTATGTACAAGAATATAACTACTATAATACTGCCTCTATTTACAAGAATATAACTACTATAATAATGTCCCCTATGTACAAGAATATAACTAATATAATACTGCTCCTATGTACAAGAATATAACTACAAGAATACTGCTCCTATGTACAAGCATATAACTACTATAATACTGCCCCCTATGTACAAAAATATAACTACTATAATACTGCCCTTATGTACAAAAATATAACTACTAGAATTCTGCTCCTATGTACAAGAATATAACTACTATAATACTGCCCCTATGTACAAGAATATAACTACTATAATACTGCCCCTTATGTACAAGAATATAAATACTATAATACTGCCCCTATGTACAAGAATATAACTACTATAATACTGCTCCTATGTACAAGAATATAACTACTATAATACTGCCCCTATATACAAGAATATAACTACTATAATACTGCCCAATATGTACAAGAATATAACTACTATAATACTGCCCCTATGTACAAGAATATAACTACTATAATACTGCTCCTATGTACAAGAATATAACTACTATAATACTTCCCCCTATGTACAAGAATATAACTACTATAATACTGCCCCCTATGTACAAGAATATAAATACTATAATGCTGCTCCTATGTACAAGAATATAACTACTATAATACTGCCCCTATGTACAAGAATATAACTACTATAATACTGCTCCTTTGTACAAGAATATAACTACTATAATACTCCCCCTATGTACAAGAATATAACTACTATAATACTGCCCCCTATGTACAAGAATATAAATACTATAATGCTGCTCCTATGTACAAGAATATAACTACTATAATACTGCCCCCTATGTACAAGAATATAACTACTATAATACTGCTCCTTTGTACAAGAATATAACTACTATAATACTCCCCCTGTGTACAAGAATATAACTACTATAATACTGCCCCCTATGTACAAGAATATAAATACTATAATGCTGCTCCTATGTACAAGAATATAACTACTATAATACTGCCCCTATGTACAAGAATATAACTACTATAATACTGCCCCTATGTACAAGAATATAACTACTATAATACTGCCACTATGTACAAGAATATAAATACTATAATGCAGCTCCTGTGTACAAGAATATAACTACTATAACACTGCTCCCCATGTACAAGAATATAACTACTATAATACTACTCCTATGTACAAGAATATAACCACTATAATACTGCTCCTATGTACAAGAATATAACTACTATAATACTGCTCCTATGTACAAGAATATAGCTACTATAATACTGCCCCTATGTACAAGAATATAACTACTATAATACTGCCCCTATGTACAAGAATATAACTACTATAATACTGCACCTATGTACAAGAATATAACTAATATAATACTGCTCCTATGTACAAGAATATAACTACTATAATACTCCCCCTATGTACAATAACATAGCTACTATAATACTGCCCCCTATGTACAAGAATATAAATACTATAATGCTGCTCCTATGTACAAGAATATAACTACTATAATACTGCCCATATGTACAAGAATATAACTACTATAATACTGCCCCTATGTACAAGAATATAACTACTATAATACTGCCCCTATGTACAAGAATATAACTACTATAATACTGCCACTATGTACAAGAATATAAATACTATAATGCAGCTCCTATGTACAAGAATATAACTACTATAACACTGCTCCCTATGTACAAGAATATAACTACTATAATACTACTCCTATGTACAAGAATACAACCACTATAATACTGCTCCTATGTACAAGAATATAACTACTATAATACTGCTCCTATGTACAAGAATATAGCTACTATAATACTGCCCCTATATACAAGAATATAACTACTATAATACTGCCCCCTATGTACAAGAATATAACTACTATAATACTGCCCCTATGTACAAGAATATAACTACTATAATACTGCTCCTATGTACAAGAATATAACTACTATAATACTCCCCCTATGTACAAGAACATAGCTACTATAATACTGCCCCCTATGTACAAGAATATAAATACTATAATGCTGCTCCTATGTACAAGAATATAACTACTATAATACTGCCCCTATGTACAAGAATATAACTACTATAATACTTCCCCCTATGTACAAGAATATAACTACTATAATACTCCCCCTATGTACAAGAACATAACTACTATAACACTGCCCCCTATGTACAAAAATATAAATACTATAATGCTGCTCCTATGTACAAGAATATAACTACTATAATACTGCCCCTATGTACAAGAGGATAACTACTATAATAATGCTCCTATGTACAAGAATATAACTGCTATAATACTCCCCCTATGTACAAGAACATAGCTACTATAATACTGCCCCCTATGTACAAGAATATAAATACTATAATGCTGCTCCTATGTAGAAGAATATAACTACTATAATACTGCCCCTATGTACAAGAATATAACTACTATAATACTGCCCCTATGTACAAGAATATAACTACTATAATACTGCCCCTATGTACAAGAATATAACTACTATAATACTCCCCCTGTGTACAAGATATAACTACTATAATACTCCCCCTATGTACAAGAATATAACTACTATAATACTGCCCCCTATGTACAAGAATATAAATACTATAATGCAGCTCCTATGTACAAGAATATAACTACTATAATACTGCTCCCTATGTACAAGAATATAACTACTATAATACTGCTCCTATGTACAAGAATATAACTACTATAATACTGCCCCTATGTACAAGAATATAACTACTATAATACTGCCCTTATGTACCAGAGTGTAACTGCTATAATACTGCCTCTATGTACAAGAATATAACTACTTTAATACTGTCCCCTATGCACAAGAATATAACTGCTATAATACTTGCCCTTTGTACAAGAATATAACTACTATAATACTGCTCCTATGTACAAGAATATAACTACTATAATGCTGCCTCTATTTACAAGAATATAACTACTATAATACTGTCCCCTATGTAGAAGAATATAACTACTATAATACTGCTCCTATGTACAAGAATATAACTACTAGAATACTGCTCCTATGTACAAGAATATAACTACTTTAATACTGCCCCTATGTACAAGAATATAACTACTATAATACTGCCCCTATGTACAAGAATATAACTCCTATAATACTGCCCCTGTGTACAAGAATATAACTACTATAATACTGTCCCCTATGTACAAGAATATAACTACTATAATACTGCCCCTGTGTACAAGAATATAACTACTATAATACTGTCCCCTATGTACAAGAATATAACTACTATAATACTGCCCCTATGTACAAGAATATAACTACTATAATACTGCCCCTTATGTACAAGAATATAAATACTATAATACTGCCCCTATGTACAAGAATATAACTACTATAATACTGCTCCTATGTACAAGAATATAACTACTATAATACTGCCCCTATATACAAGAATATAACTACTATAATACTGCCCCCTATGTACAAGAATATAACTACTATAAAACTGCCCCTATGTACAAGAATATAACTACTATAATACTGCTCCTATGTACAAGAATATAACTACTATAATACTTCCCCCTATGTACAAGAATATAACTACTATAATACTGCCCCCTATGTACAAGAATATAACTACTATAATACTGCCCCCTATGTACAAGAATATAACTACTATAATACTGCCCCCAATGTACTAGAATATAACTACTATAATACTGCTCCTATGTACAAGAATATAACTACTATAATACTGCCCCCTATGTACAAGAATATAACTACTATAATACTGCCCCCTATTACAAGAATATAACTACTATAATACTGCCCCTATATACAAGAATATATCTACTATAATACCGCCCCCTATGTACAAGAATAGAACAACTATAATACTGCCCCCTATGTACAAGAATATAACTACTATAATACTGCCCCTTATGTACAAGAATATAACTACTATAATACTGCCCCCTATGTATAAGAATATAACTACTATAATACTGCCCCCTATGTACAAGAATATAACTACTATAGTACTGCCCCTATGTACAAGAATATAACTACTATAATACTGCTCCTATGTACAAGAATATAACTACTATAATACTCCCCCTATGTACAAGAACATAACTACTATAATACTGCTCCTATGTACAAGAATATAACTACTATAATGCTGCTCCTATGTATAAGAATATAACTACTATAATACTGCCCCTATGTACAAGAATATAACTACTATAATACTGCCACTATGTACAAGAATATAAATACTATAATGCAGCGCCTATGTACAAGAATATAACTACTATAATACTGCCCCCTATGTACAAGAATATAACTACTATAATACTGCCCCCTATGTACAAGAATATAAATACTATAATGCAGCTCCTATGTACAAGAATATAACTACTATAATACTGCTCCCTATGTACAAGAATATAACTACTATAATACTGCTCCTATGTACAAGAATATAACTACTATAATACTGCCCCTATGTACAAGAATATAACTACTATAATACTGCCCTTATGTACCAGAGTGTAACTGCTATAATACTGCCTCTATGTACAAGAATATAACTACTTTAATACTGTCCCCTATGTACAAGAATATAACTGCTATAATACTTGCCCTTTGTACAAGAATATAACTACTATAATACTGCTCCTATGTACAAGAATATAACTACTATAATGCTGCCTCTATTTACAAGAATATAACTACTATAATACTGTCCCCTATGTAGAAGAATATAACTACTATAATACTGCTCCTATGTACAAGAATATAACTACTAGAATACTGCTCCTATGTACAAGAATATAACTACTTTAATACTGCCCCTATGTACAAGAATATAACTCCTATAATACTGCCCCTATGTACAAGAATATAACTCCTATAATACTGCCCCTGTGTACAAGAATATAACTACTATAATACTGTCCCCTATGTACAAGAATATAACTACTATAATACTGCCCCTGTGTACAAGAATATAACTACTATAATACTGTCCCCTATGTACAAGAATATAACTACTATAATACTGCCCCTATGTACAAGAATATAACTACTATAATACTGCCCCTTATGTACAAGAATATAAATACTATAATACTGCCCCTATGTACAAGAATATAACTACTATAATACTGCTCCTATGTACAAGAATATAACTACTATAATACTGCCCCTATATACAAGAATATAACTACTATAATACTGCCCCCTATGTACAAGAATATAACTACTATAAAACTGCCCCTATGTACATGAATATAACTACTATAATACTGCTCCTATGTACAAGAATATAACTACTGTAATACTTCCCCTTATGTACAAGAATATAACTACTATAATACTGCCCCCTATGTACAAGAATATAACTACTATAATACTGCCCCCTATGTACAAGAATATAACTACTATAATACTGCCCCCAATGTACTAGAATATAACTACTATAATACTGCTCCTATGTACAAGAATATAACTACTATAATACTGTCCCCTATGTACAAGAATATAACTACTATAATACTGCCCCCTATTACAAGAATATAACTACTATAATACTGCCCCTATATACAAGAATATATCTACTATAATACCGCCCCCTATGTACAAGAATAGAACAACTATAATACTGCCCCCTATGTACAAGAATATAACTACTATAATACTGCCCCTTATGTACAAGAATATAACTACTATAATACTGCCCCCTATGTATAAGAATATAACTACTATAATACTGCCCCCTATGTACAAGAATATAACTACTATAGTACTGCCCCTATGTACAAGAATATAACTACTATAATACTGCTCCTATGTACAAGAATATAACTACTATAATACTCCCCCTATGTACAAGAACATAACTACTATAATACTGCTCCTATGTACAAGAATATAACTACTATAATGCTGCTCCTATGTATAAGAATATAACTACTATAATACTGCCCCTATGTACAAGAATATAACTACTATAATACTGCCACTATGTACAAGAATATAAATACTATAATGCAGCGCCTATGTACAAGAATATAACTACTATAATACTGCCCCTATGTACAAGAATATAACTACTATAATACTGCCACTATGTACAAGAATATAAATACTATAATGCAGCGCCTATGTACAAGAATATAACTACTATAATACTGCCCCCTATGTACAAGAATATAACTACTATAATACTGCCCCTATATACCAGAGTGTAACTGCTATAATACTGCCTCTATGTACAAGAATATAACTACTTTAATACTGTCCCCTATCTACAAGAATATAACTGCTAGAATACTGCTCCTATGTACAAGAATATAACTACTTTAATACTGTCCCCTATGTACAAGAATATAACTGCTATAATACTGCTCCTATGTACAAGAATATAACTACTAGAATACTGCTCCTATGTACAAGAATATAACTACTTTAATACTGTCCCTTATGTACAAGAATATAACTGCTATAATACTTGCCCTTTGTACAAGAATATAACTACTATAATACTGCTTGTATGTACAAGAATATAACTACTATAATACTGCCTCTATTTACAAGAATATAACTACTATAATAATGTCCCCTATGTACAAGAATATAACTACTATAATACTGCTCCTATGTACAAGAATATAACTACAAGAATACTACTATGTACAAGAATATAACTACTATAATACTGCCCCCTATGTACAAAAATATAACTACTATAATACTGCCCTTATGTACAAAAATATAACTACTAGAATTCTGCTCCTATGTACAAGAATATAACTACTATAATACTGCCCCTATGTACAAGAATATAACTACTATAATACTGCCCCTTATGTACAAGAATATAAATACTATAATACTGCCCCTATGTACAAGAATATAACTACTATAATACTGCTCCTATGTACAAGAATATAACTACTATAATACTGCCCCTATATACAAGAATATAACTACTATAATACTGCCCCCTATGTACAAGAATATAACTACTATAATACTGCCCCCTATGTACAAGAATATAACTACTATAATACTGCTCCTATGTACAAGAATATAACTACTATAATACTGCTCCTATGTACAAGACTATAACTACTATAATACTTCCCCCTATGTACAAGAATATAACTACTATAATACTGCCCCCTATGTACAAGAATATAAATACTATAATGCTGCTCCTATGTACAAGACTATAACTACTATAATACTGCCCCTATGTACAAGAATATAACTACTATAATACTGCTCCTTTGTACAAGAATATAACTACTATAATACTCCCCCTATGTACAAGAATATAACTACTATAATACTGCCCCCTATGTACAAGAATATAACTACTATAATACTGCTCCTTTGTACAAGAATATAACTACTATAATACTGCCCCTATGTACAAGAATATAACTACTATAATACTGCTCCTTTGTACAAGAATATAACTACTATAATACTCCCCCTATGTACAAGAATATAACTACTATAATACTGCCCCCTATGTACAAGAATATAAATACTATAATGCTGCTCCTATGTACAAGAATATAACTACTATAATACTGCCCCCTATGTACAAGAATATAACTACTATAATACTGCTCCTTTGTACAAGAATATAACTACTATAATACTCCCCCTGTGTACAAGAATATAACTACTATAATACTGCCCCCTATGTACAAGAATATAAATACTATAATGCTGCTGCTATGTACAAGAATATAACTACTATAATACTGCCCCTATGTACAAGAATATAACTACTATAATACTGCTCCTATGTACAAGAATATAACTACTATAATACTGCCCCCTATGTACAAGAATATAACTACTATAACACTGCTCCCTATGTACAAGAATATAACTACTATAATACTACTCCTATGTACAAGAATATAACTACTATAATACTGCCCCCTATGTACAAGAATATAACTACTATAATACTGCCCCCTATGTACAAGAATATAACTACTATAATACTGCTCCTATGCACAAGAATATAACTACTATAATACTGCCCCCTATGTACAAGAATATAACTACCATAATACTGCTCCTATGCACAAGAATATAACTACTATAATACTGCCCCCTATGTACAAGAATATAACTACTATAATACTGCCCCTATGTACAAGAATATAACTACTATAATACTGCCCCCTTATGTACAAGAATATAACTACTATAATACTGCCCCCTATGTACAAGAATATAACTAATATAATACTGCCCCCCATGTACTAGAATATAACTACTATAATACTGCTCCTATATACAAGAATATAACTACTATAATACTGCCCCCTATGTACAAGAATATAACTACTATAATACTGCCCCCTATTACAAGAATATAACTACTATAATACTGCCCCCATATACAAGAATATATCTACTATAATACCGCCCCCTATGTACAAGAATAGAACAACTATAATACTGCCCCCTATGTACAAGAATATAACTACTATAATACTGCCCCTTATGTACAAGAATATAACTACTATAATACTGCCCCCTATGTATAAGAATATAACTACTATAATACTGCCCCCTATGTACAAGAATATAACTACTATAATACTGCCCCTATGTACAAGAATATAACTACTATAATACTGCTCCTATGTACAAGAATATAATTACTATAATACTCCCCCTATGTACAAGAACATAACTACTATAATACTGCTCCTATGTACAAGAATATAACTACTATAATGCTGCTCCTATGTACAAGAATATAACTACTATAATACTGCCCCTATGTACAAGAATATAACTACTATAATACTGTCACTATGTACAAGAATATAAATACTATAATGCAGCTCCTATGTACAAGAATATAACTACTATAATACTGCCCCCTATGTACAAGAATATAACTACTATAATACTGCTCCTTTGTACAAGAATATAACTACTATAATACTCCCCCTATGTACAAGAATATAACTACTATAATACTGCCCCCTACGTACAAGAATATAAATACTATAATGCTGCTCCTATGTACAAGAATATAACTACTATAATACTGCCCCTATGTACAAGAATATAACTACTATAATACTGCCCCTATGTACAAGAATATAACTACTATAATACTGCCACTATGTACAAGAATATAAATACTATAATGCAGCTCCTATGTACAAGAATATAACTACTATAACACTGCTCCCTATGTACAAGAATATAACTACTATAATACTACTCCTATGTACAAGAATATAACCACTATAATACTGCTCCTATGTACAAGAATATAACTACTATAATTCTGCTCCTATGTACAAGAATATAGCTACTATAATACTGCCCCTATATACAAGAATATAACTACTATAATACTGCCCCCTATGTACAAGAATATAACTACTATAATACTGCCCCTATGTACAAGAATATAACTACTATAATACTGCTCCTATGTACAAGAATATAACTACTATAATACTCCCCCTATGTACAAGAACATAGCTACTATAATACTGCCCCCTATGTACAAGAATATAAATACTATAATGCTGCTCCTATGTACAAGAATATAACTACTATAATACTGCCCCTATGTACAAGAATATAACTACTATAATACTTCCCCCTATGTACAAGAATATAACTACTATAATACTCCCCCTATGTACAAGAACATAACTACTATAACACTGCCCCCTATGTACAAGAATATAAATACTATAATGCTGCTCCTATGTACAAGAATATAACTACTATAATACTGCCCCTATGTACAAGAGGATAACTACTATAATAATGCTCCTATGTACAAGAATATAACTACTATAATACTCCCCCTATGTACAAGAACATAACTACTATAATACTGCCCCCTATGTACAAGAATATAAATACTATAATGCTGCTCCTATGTCGAAGAATATAACTACTATAATACTGCCCCTATGTACAAGAATATAACTACTATAACACTGCCTCTATGTACAAGAATATAACTACTATAATACTGCCCCCTATGTACTAGAATATAACTACTATAATACTGTTCCTATGTACAAGAATATAACTACTATAATTCTGCCCCAGTGTACAAGAATATAACTACTATAATTCTGCTCCTATGTACAAGAATATAACTACTATAATACTGCCCCCTATGTACAAGAATATAACTACTATAATACTGCTCCTATGCACAAGAATATAACTACTATAATACTGCCCCCTATGTACAAGAATATAACTACTATAATACTGCCCCTATATACAAGAATATAACTACTATAATACTGCCCCCTATGTACAAGAATATAACTACTATAATACTGCCCCTATGTACAAGAATATAACTACTATAATACTGCTCCTATGTACAAGAATATAACTACTATAATACTCCCCCTATGTACAAGAACATAACTACTATAATACTGCTCCTATGTACAAGAATATAACTACTATAATGCTGCTCCTATGTACAAGAATATAACTACTATAATACTGCCCCTATGTACAAGAATATAACTACTATAATACTGCCACTATGTACAAGAATATAAATACTATAATGCAGCTCCTATGTACAAGAATATAACTACTATAATACTGCCCCCTATGTACAAGAATATAACTACTATAATACTGCCCCTATATACCAGAGTGTAACTGCTATAATACTGCCTCTATGTACAAGAATATAACTACTTTAATACTGTCCCCTATGTACAAGAATATAACTGCTAGAATACTGCTCCTATGTACAAGAATATAACTACTTTAATACTGTCCCCTATGTACAAGAATATAACTGCTATAATACTGCTCCTATGTACAAGTATATAACTACTAGAATACTGCTCCTATGTACAAGAATATAACTACTATAATACTGTCACTATGTACAAGAATATAAATACTATAATGCAGCTCCTATGTACAAGAATATAACTACTATAATACTGCCCCCTATGTACAAGAATATAACTACTATAATACTGCTCCTTTGTACAAGAATATAACTACTATAATACTCCCCCTATGTACAAGAATATAACTACTATAATACTGCCCCTATGTACAAGAATGTAACTACTATAATACTGCCCCCTATTACAAGAATATAACTATTATAATACTGCCCCCTATATACAAGAATATATCTACTATAATACCGCCCCCTATGTACAAGAATAGAACAACTATAATACTGCCCCCTATGTACAAGAATATAACTACTATAATACTGCCCCTTATGTACAAGAATATAACTACTATAATACTGCCCCCTATGTATAAGAATATAACTACTATAATACTGCCCACTATGTACAAGAATATAACTACTATAATACTGCCCCTATGTACAAGAATATAACTACTATAATACTGCTCCTATGTACAAGAATATAACTACTATAATACTGCCACTATGTACAAGAATATAAATACTATAATGCAGCTCCTATGTACAAGAATATAACTACTATAATACTGCCCCCTATGTACAAGAATATAACTACTATAATACTGCCCCTATATACCAGAGTGTAACTGCTATAATACTGAATCTATGTACAAGAATATAACTACTTTAATACTGTCCCCTATGTACAAGAATATAACTGCTAGAATACTGCTCCTATGTACAAGAATATAACTACTTTAATACTGTACCCTATGTTCAAGAATATAACTGCTATAATACTGCTCCTATGTACAAGTATATAACTACTAGAATACTGCTCCTATGTACAAGAATATAACTACTTTAATACTGTCCCCTATGTACAAGAATATAACTGCTATAATACTTGCCCTTTGTACAAGAATATAAGTACTATAATACTGCTTGTATGTACAAGAATATAACTACTATAATAATGTCCCCTATGTACAAGAATATAACTACTATAATACTGCACCTATGTACAAGAATATAACTACAAGAATACTGCTCCTATGTACAAGCATATAACTACTATAATACTGCCCCCTATGCACAAAAATATAACTACTATAATACTGCCCTTATGTACAAAAATATAACTACTAGAATTCTGCTCCTATGTACAAGAATATAACTACTATAATACTGCCCCTATGTACAAGAATATAACTACTATAATACTGCCCCTTATGTACAAGAATATAAATACTATAATACTGCCCCTATGTACAAGAATATAACTACTATAATACTGCTCCTATGTACAAGAATATAACTACTATAATACTGCCCCTATATACAAGAATATAACTACTATAACACTGCCCAATATGTACAAGAATATAACTACTATAATACTGCCCCTATGTACAAGAATATAACTACTATAATACTGCTCCTATGTACAAGAATATAACTACTATAATACTTCCCCCTATGTACAAGAATATAACTACTATAATACTGCCCCCTATGTACAAGAATATAAATACTATAATGCTGCTCCTATGTACAAGAATATAACTACTATAATACTGCCCCTATGTACAAGAATATAACTACTATAATACTGCTCCTTTGTACAAGAATATAACTACTATAATACTCCCCCTATGTACAAGAATATAACTACTATAATACTGCCCCCTATGTACAAGAATATAAATACTATAATGCTGCTCCTATGTACAAGAATATAACTACTATAATACTGCCCCCTATGTACAAGAATATAACTACTATAATACTGCTCCTTTGTACAAGAATATAACTACTATAATACTCCCCCTGTGTACAAGAATATAACTACTATAATACTGCCCCCTATGTACAAGAATATAAATACTATAATGCTGCTCCTATGTACAAGAATATAACTACTATAATACTGCCCCTATGTACAAGAATATAAGTACTATAATACTGCCCCTATGTACAAGAATATAACTACTATAATACTGCCACTATGTACAAGAATATAAATACTATAATGCAGCTCCTATGTACAAGAATATAACTACTATAACACTGCTCCCCATGTACAAGAATATAACTACTATAATACTACTCCTATGTACAAGAATATAACCACTATAATACTGCTCCTATGTACAAGAATATAACTACTATAATACTGCTCCTATGTACAAGAATATAGCTACTATAATACTGCCCCTATATACAAGAATATAACTACTATAATACTGCCCCCTATGTACAAGAATATAACTACTATAATACTGCACCTATGTACAAGAATATAACTAATATAATACTGCTCCTATGTACAAGAATATAACTACTATAATACTCCCCCTATGTACAATAACATAGCTACTATAATACTGCCCCCTATGTACAAGAATATAAATACTATAATGCTGCTCCTATGTACAAGAATATAACTACTATAATACTGCCCATATGTACAAGAATATAACTACTATAATACTGCCCCTATGTACAAGAATATAACTACTATAATACTGCCCCTATGTACAAGAATATAACTACTATAATACTGCCACTATGTACAAGAATATAAATACTATAATGCAGCTCCTATGTACAAGAATATAACTACTATAACACTGCTCCCTATGTACAAGAATATAACTACTATAATACTACTCCTATGTACAAGAATACAACCACTATAATACTGCTCCTATGTACAAGAATATAACTACTATAATACTGCTCCTATGTACAAGAATATAGCTACTATAATACTGCCCCTATATACAAGAATATAACTACTATAATACTGCCCCCTATGTACAAGAATATAACTACTATAATACTGCCCCTATGTACAAGAATATAACTACTATAATACTGCTCCTATGTACAAGAATATAACTACTATAATACTCCCCCTATGTACAAGAACATAGCTACTATAATACTGCCCCCTATGTACAAGAATATAAATACTATAATGCTGCTCCTATGTACAAGAATATAACTACTATAATACTGCCCCTATGTACAAGAATATAACTACTATAATACTTCCCCCTATGTACAAGTATATAACTACTATAATACTCCCTATATGTACAAGAACATAACTACTATAACACTGCCCCCTATGTACAAAAATATAAATACTATAATGCTGCTCCTATGTACAAGAATATAACTACTATAATACTGCCCCTATGTACAAGAGGATAACTACTATAATAATGCTCCTATGTACAAGAATATAACTGCTATAATACTCCCCCTATGTACAAGAACATAGCTACTATAATACTGCCCCCTATGTACAAGAATATAAATACTATAATGCTGCTCCTATGTAGAAGAATATAACTACTATAATACTGCCCCTATGTACAAGAATATAACTACTATAATACTGCCCCTATGTACAAGAATATAACTACTATAATACTGCCCCTATGTACAAGAATATAACTACTATAATACTCCCCCTGTGTACAAGATATAACTACTATAATACTCCCCCTATGTACAAGAATATAACTACTATAATACTGCCCCCTATGTACAAGAATATAAATACTATAATGCAGCTCCTATGTACAAGAATATAACTACTATAATACTGCTCCCTATGTACAAGAATATAACTACTATAATACTGCTCCTATGTACAAGAATATAACTACTATAATACTGCCCCTATGTACAAGAATATAACTACTATAATACTGCCCTTATGTATCAGAGTGTAACTGCTATAATACTGCCTCTATGTACAAGAATATAACTACTTTAATACTGTCCCCTATGTACAAGAATATAACTGCTATAATACTTGCCCTTTGTACAAGAATATAACTACTATAATACTGCTCCTATGTACAAGAATATAACTACTATAATGCTGCCTCTATTTACAAGAATATAACTACTATAATACTGTCCCCTATGTAGAAGAATATAACTACTATAATACTGCTCCTATGTACAAGAATATAACTACTTTAATACTGCCCCTATGTACAAGAATATAACTACTATAATACTGCCCCTATGTACAAGAATATAACTCCTATAATACTGCCCCTGTGTACAAGAATATAACTACTATAATACTGTCCCCTATGTACAAGAATATAACTACTATAATACTGCCCCTGTGTACAAGAATATAACTACTATAATACTGTCCCCTATGTACAAGAATATAACTACTATAATACTGCCCCTATGTACAAGAATATAACTACTATAATACTGCCCCTTATGTACAAGAATATAAATACTATAATACTGCCCCTATGTACAAGAATATAACTACTATAATACTGCTCCTATGTACAAGAATATAACTACTATAATACTGCCCCTATATACAAGAATATAACTAATATAATACTGCCCCCTATGTACAAGAATATAACTACTATAAAGCTGCCCCTATGTACAAGAATATAACTACTATAATACTGCTCCTATGTACAAGAATATAACTACTATAATACTTCCCCCTATGTACAAGAATATAACTACTATAATACTGCCCCCTATGTACAAGAATATAACTACTATAATACTGCCCCCTATGTACAAGAATATAACTACTATAATACTGCCCCCAATGTACTAGAATATAACTACTATAATACTGCTCCTATGTACAAGAATATAACTACTATAATACTGCCCCCTATGTACAAGAATATAACTACTATAATACTGCCCCCTATTACAAGAATATAACTACTATAATACTGCCCCTATATACAAGAATATATCTACTATAATACCGCCCCCTATGTACAAGAATAGAACAACTATAATACTGCCCCCTATGTACAAGAATATAACTACTATAATACTGCCCCTTATGTACAAGAATATAACTACTATAATACTGCCCCCTATGTATAAGAATATAACTACTATAATACTGCCCCCTATGTACAAGAATATAACTACTATAGTACTGCCCCTATGTACAAGAATATAACTACTATAATACTGCTCCTATGTACAAGAATATAACTACTATAATACTCCCCCTATGTACAAGAACATAACTACTATAATACTGCTCCTATGTACAAGAATATAACTACTATAATGCTGCTCCTATGTATAAGAATATAACTACTATAATACTGCCCCTATGTACAAGAATATAACTACTATAATACTGCCACTATGTACAAGAATATAAATACTATAATGCAGCGCCTATGTACAAGAATATAACTACTATAATACTGCCCCCTATGTACAAGAATATAACTACTATAATACTGCCCCCTATGTACAAGAATATAAATACTATAATGCAGCTCCTATGTACAAGAATATAACTACTATAATACTTCTCCCTATGTACAAGAATATAACTACTATAATACTGCTCCTATGTACAAGAATATAACTACTATAATACTGCCCCTATGTACAAGAATATAACTACTATAATACTGCCCTTATGTACCAGAGTGTAACTGCTATAATACTGCCTCTATGTACAAGAATATAACTACTTTAATACTGTCCCCTATGTACAAGAATATAACTGCTATAATACTTGCCCTTTGTACAAGAATATAACTACTATAATACTGCTCCTATGTACAAGAATATAACTACTATAATGCTGCCTCTATTTACAAGAATATAACTACTATAATACTGTCCCCTATGTAGAAGAATATAACTACTATAATACTGCTCCTATGTACAAGAATATAACTACTAGATTACTGATCCTATGTACAAGAATATAACTACTTTAATACTGCCCCTATGTACAAGAATATAACTACTATAATACTGCCCCTATGTACAAGAATATAACTCCTATAATACTGCCCCTGTGTACAAGAATATAACTACTATAATACTGTCCCCTATGTACAAGAATATAACTACTATAATACTGCCCCTGTGTACAAGAATATAACTACTATAATACTGTCCCCTATGTACAAGAATATAACTACTATAATACTGCCCCTATGTACAAGAATATAACTACTATAATACTGCCCCTTATGTACAAGAATATAAATACTATAATACTGCCCCTATGTACAAGAATATAACTACTATAATACTGCTCCTATGTACAAGAATATAACTACTATAATACTGCCCCTATATACAAGAATATAACTACTATAATACTGCCCCCTATGTACAAGAATATAACTACTATAAAACTGCCCCTATGTACAAGAATATAACTACTATAATACTGCTCCTATGTACAAGAATATAACTACTATAATACTTCCCCCTATGTACAAGAATATAACTACTATAATACTGCCCCCTATGTACAAGAATATAACTACTATAATACTGCCCCCTATGTACAAGAATATAACTACTATAATACTGCCCCCAATGTACTAGAATATAACTACTATAATACTGCTCCTATGTACAAGAATATAACTACTATAATACTGCCCCCTATGTACAAGAATATAACTACTATAATACTGCCCCCTATTACAAGAATATAACTACTATAATACTGCCCCTATATACAAGAATATATCTACTATAATACCGCCCCCTATGTACAAGAATAGAACAACTATAATACTGCCCCCTATGTACAAGAATATAACTACTATAATACTGCCCCTTATGTACAAGAATATAACTACTATAATACTGCCCCCTATGTATAAGAATATAACTACTATAATACTGCCCCCTATGTACAAGAATATAACTACTATAGTACTGCCCCTATGTACAAGAATATAACTACTATAATACTGCTCCTATGTACAAGAATATAACTACTATAATACTCCCCCTATGTACAAGAACATAACTACTATAATACTGCTCCTATGTACAAGAATATAACTACTATAATGCTGCTCCTATGTATAAGAATATAACTACTATAATACTGCCCCTATGTACAAGAATATAACTACTATAATACTGCCACTATGTACAAGAATATAAATACTATAATGCAGCGCCTATGTACAAGAATATAACTACTATAATACTGCCCCTTATGTACAAGAATATAACTACTATAATACTGCCCCTATATACCAGAGTGTAACTGCTATAATACTGCCTCTATGTAAAAGAATATAACTACTTTAATACTGTCCCCTATGTACAAGAATATAAATGCTAGAATACTGCTCCTATGTACAAGAATATAACTACTTTAATACTGTCCCCTATGTACAAGAATATAAATGCTATAATACTGCTCCTATGTACAAGAATATAACTACTAGAATACTGCTCCTATGTACAAGAATATAACTACTTTAATACTGTCCCCTATGTATAAGAATATAACTGCTATAATACTTGCCCTTTGTACAAGAATATAACTACTATAATACTGCTTGTATGTACAAGAATATAACTACTATAATACTGCCTTTATTTACAAGAATATAACTACTATAATAATGTCCCCTATGTACAAGAATATAACTACTATAATACTGCTCCTATGTACAAGAATATAACTACAAGAATACTGCTCCTATGTACAAGAATATAACTACTATAATACTGCCCCCTATGTACAAAAATATAACTACTATAATACTGCCCTTATGTACAAAAATATAACTACTAGAATTCTGCTCCTATGTACTAGAATATAACTACTATAATACTGCCCCTATGTACAAGAATATAACTACTATAATACTGCCCCTTATGTACAAGAATATAAATACTATAATACTGCCCCTATGTACAAGAATATAACTACTATAATACTGCTCCTATGTACAAGAATATAACTACTATAATACTGCCCCTATATACAAGAATATAACTACTAAAATACTGCCCCCTATGTACAAGAATATAACTACTATAATACTGCCCCTAAGTACAAGAATATAACTACTATAATACTCCCCCTATGTACAAGAATATAACTACTATTATACTGCCCCCTATGTACAAGAATATAAATACTATAATGCTGCTCCTATGTACAAGAATATAACTACTATAATACTGCCCCCTATGTACAAGAATATAACTACTATAATACTGCTCCTTTGTACAAGCATACAACTACTATAATACTCCCCCTGTGTACAATAATATAACTACTATAATACTGCCCCCCATGTACAAGAATATAAATACTATAATGCTGCTCCTATGTACAAGAATATAACTACTATAATACTGCCCCTATGTACAAGAATATAACTACTATAATACTGCCCCTATGTACAAGAATATAACTACTATAATACTGCCACTATGTACAAGAATATAAATACTATAATGCAGCTTCTATGTACAAGAATATAACTACTATAACACTGCTCCCTATGTACAAGAATATAACTACTATAATACTACTCCTATGTACAAGAATATAACTACTATAATACTGCCCCTATGTACAAGAATATAACTACTATAATACTGCCCCCTATGTACAAGAATATAACTACTATAATACTGCTCCTATGCACAAGAATATAACTACTACAATACTGCCCCCTATGTACAAGAATATAACTACTATAATACTGCCCCTATGTACAAGAATATAACTACTATAATACTGCACCCTTATGTACAAGAATATAACTACTATAATACTGCCCCCTATGTACAAGAATATAACTACTATAATACTGCCCCTATGTACAAGAATATAACTACTATAATACTGCTCCTATGTACAAGAATATAACTACTATAATACTCCCCCTATGTACAAGAACATAACTACTATAATACTGCTCCTATGTACAAGAATATAACTACTATAATGCTGCTCCTATGTATAAGAATATAACTACTATAATACTGCCCCTATGTACAAGAATATAACTACTATAATACTGCCACTATGTACAAGAATATAAATACTATAATGCAGCGCCTATGTACAAGAATATAACTACTATAATACTGCCCCTTATGTACAAGAATATAACTACTATAATACTGCCCCTATATACCAGAGTGTAACTGCTATAATACTGCCTCTATGTAAAAGAATATAACTACTTTAATACTGTCCCCTATGTACAAGAATATAAATGCTAGAATACTGCTCCTATGTACAAGAATATAACTACTTTAATACTGTCCCCTATGTACAAGAATATAAATGCTATAATACTGCTCCTATGTACAAGAATATAACTACTAGAATACTGCTCCTATGTACAAGAATATAACTACTTTAATACTGTCCCCTATGTATAAGAATATAACTGCTATAATACTTGCCCTTTGTACAAGAATATAACTACTATAATACTGCTTGTATGTACAAGAATATAACTACTATAATACTGCCTTTATTTACAAGAATATAACTACTATAATAATGTCCCCTATGTACAAGAATATAACTACTATAATACTGCTCCTATGTACAAGAATATAACTACAAGAATACTGCTCCTATGTACAAGAATATAACTACTATAATACTGCCCCCTATGTACAAAAATATAACTACTATAATACTGCCCTTATGTACAAAAATATAACTACTAGAATTCTGCTCCTATGTACTAGAATATAACTACTATAATACTGCCCCTATGTACAAGAATATAACTACTATAATACTGCCCCTTATGTACAAGAATATAAATACTATAATACTGCCCCTATGTACAAGAATATAACTACTATAATACTGCTCCTATGTACAAGAATATAACTACTATAATACTGCCCCTATATACAAGAATATAACTACTAAAATACTGCCCCCTATGTACAAGAATATAACTACTATAATACTGCCCCTAAGTACAAGAATATAACTACTATAATACTCCCCCTATGTACAAGAATATAACTACTATTATACTGCCCCCTATGTACAAGAATATAAATACTATAATGCTGCTCCTATGTACAAGAATATAACTACTATAATACTGCCCCCTATGTACAAGAATATAACTACTATAATACTGCTCCTTTGTACAAGCATACAACTACTATAATACTCCCCCTGTGTACAATAATATAACTACTATAATACTGCCCCCCATGTACAAGAATATAAATACTATAATGCTGCTCCTATGTACAAGAATATAACTACTATAATACTGCCCCTATGTACAAGAATATAACTACTATAATACTGCCCCTATGTACAAGAATATAACTACTATAATACTGCCACTATGTACAAGAATATAAATACTATAATGCAGCTTCTATGTACAAGAATATAACTACTATAACACTGCTCCCTATGTACAAGAATATAACTACTATAATACTACTCCTATGTACAAGAATATAACTACTATAATACTGCCCCTATGTACAAGAATATAACTACTATAATACTGCCCCCTATGTACAAGAATATAACTACTATAATACTGCTCCTATGCACAAGAATATAACTACTACAATACTGCCCCCTATGTACAAGAATATAACTACTATAATACTGCCCCTATGTACAAGAATATAACTACTATAATACTGCACCCTTATGTACAAGAATATAACTACTATAATACTGCCCCCTATGTACAAGAATATAACTACTATAATACTGCCCCTATGTACTAGAATATAACTACTATAATACTGCTCCTATGTACAAGAATATAACTACTATAATACTGCCCCCTATGTACAAGAATATAACTACTATAATACTGCCCTCTATTACAAGAATATAACTACTATAATACTGCCCCCTATATACAAGAATATATCTACTATAATACCGCCCCCTATGTACAAGAATAGAACAACTATAATACTGCCCCCTATGTACAAGAATATAACTACTATAATACTGCCCCTTATGTACAAGAATATAACTACTATAATACTGCCCCCTATGTATAAGAATATAACTACTATAATACTGCCCCCTATGTACAAGAATATAACTACTATAATACTGCCCCTATGTACAAGAATATAACTACTATAATACTGCTCCTATGTACAAGAATATAACTACTATAATGCTGCTCCTATGTACAAGAATATAACTACTATAATACTGCCCCTATGTACAAGAATATAACTACTATAATACTGTCACTATGTACAAGAATATAAATACTATAATGCAGCTCCTATGTACAAGAATATAACTACTATAATACTGCCCCCTATGTACAAGAATATAACTACTATAATACTGCTCCTTTGTACAAGAATATAACTACTATAATACTCCCCCTATGTACAAGAATATAACTACTATAATACTGCCCCCTATGTACAAGAATATAAATACTATAATGCTGCTCCTATGTACAAGAATATAACTACTATAATACTGCCCCTATGTACAAGAATATAACTACTATAATACTGCCCCTATGTACAAGAATATAACTACTATAATACTGCCACTATGTACAAGAATATAAATACTATAATGCAGCTCCTATGTACAAGAATATAACTACTATAACACTGCTCCCTATGTACAAGAATATAACTACTATAATACTACTCCTATGTACAAGAATATAACCACTATAATACTGCTCCTATGTACAAGAATATAACTACTATAATACTGCTCCTATGTACAAGAATATAGCTACTATAATACTGCCCCTATATACAAGAATATAACTACTATAATACTGCCCCCTATGTACAAGAATATAACTACTATAATACTGCCCCTATGTACAAGAATATAACTACTATAATACTGCTCCTATGTACAAGAATATAACTACTATAATACTCCCCCTATGTACAAGAACATAGCTACTATAATACTGCCCCCTATGTACAAGAATATAAATACTATAATGCTGCTCCTATGTACAAGAATATAACTACTATAATACTGCCCCTATGTACAAGAATATAACTACTATAATACTTCCCCCTATGTACAAGAATATAACTACTATAATACTCCCCCTATGTACAAGAACATAACTACTATAACACTGCCCCCTATGTACAAGAATATAAATACTATAATGCTGCTCCTATGTACAAGAATATAACTACTATAATACTGCCCCTATGTACAAGAGGATAACTACTATAATAATGCTCCTATGTACAAGAATATAACTACTATAATACTCCCCCTATGTACAAGAACATAACTACTATAATACTGCCCCCTATGTACAAGAATAGAAATACTATAATGCTGCTCCTATGTAGAAGAATATAACTACTATAATACTGCCCCTATGTACAAGAATATAACTACTATAACACTGCCTCTATGTACAAGAATATAACTACTATAATACTGCCCCCTATGTACTAGAATATAACTACTATAATACTGTTCCTATGTACAAGAATATAACTACTATAATTCTGCCCCAGTGTACAAGAATATAACTACTATAATTCTGCTCCTATGTACAAGAATATAACTACTATAATACTGCCCCCTATGTACAAGAATAGAACTACTATAATACTGCTCCTATGCACAAGAATATAACTACTATAATACTGCCCCCTATGTACAAGAATATAACTACTATAATACTGCCCCTATGTACAAGAATATAACTACTATAATACTGCCCCCTTATGTACAAGAATATAACTACTATAATACTGCCCCCTATGTACAAGAATATAACTACTATAATACTGCCCCCTATGTACAAGAATATAACTATTATAATACTGCCCCCTATGTACTAGAATATAACTACTATAATACTGCTCCTATGTACAAGAATATAACTACTATAATACTGCCCCCTATGTACAAGAATATAACTACTATAATACTGCCCCCTATTACAAGAATATAACTACTATAATACTGCCCCCTATATACAAGAATATATCTACTATAATACCGCCCCCTATGTACAAGAATAGAACAACTATAATACTGCCCCCTATGTACAAGAATATAACTACTATAATACTGCCCCTTATGTACAAGAATATAACTACTATAATACTGCCCCCTATGTATAAGAATATAACTACTATAATACTGCCCCCTATGTACAAGAATATAACTACTATAATACTGCCCCTATGTACAAGAATATAACTACTATAATACTGCTCCTATGTACAAGAATATAACTACTATAATACTCCCCCTATGTACAAGAACATAACTACTATAATACTGCTCCTATGTACAAGAATATAACTACTATAATGCTGCTCCTATGTACAAGAATATAACTACTATAATACTGCTCCTATGTACAAGAATATAACTACTATAATACTGCCACTATGTACAAGAATATAAATACTATAATGCAGCTCCTATGTACAAGAATATAAGTACTATAATACTGCCCCCTATGTACAAGAATATAACTACTATAATACTGCCCCTATATACCAGAGTGTAACTGCTATAATACTGCCTCTATGTACAAGAATATAACTACTTTAATACTGTACCCTATGTACAAGAATATAACTGCTAGAATACTGCTCCTATGTACAAGAATATAACTACTTTAATACTGTCCCCTATGTACAAGAATATAACTGCTATAATACTGCTCCTATGTACAAGAATATAACTACTTTAATACTGTCCCCTATGTACAAGAATATAACTGCTATAATACTTGCCCTTTGTACAAGAATATAACTACTATAATACTGCTTGTATGTACAAGAATATAACTACTATAATACTGCCCCCTATGTACAAGAATATAACTACTATAATACTGCCCCTATGTACAAGAATATAACTACTATAATACTGCTCCTATGTACAAGAATATAACTACTATAATACTTCCCCCTATGTACAAGAATATAACTACTATAATACTGCCCCCTATGTACAAGAATATAAATACTATAATGCTGCTCCTATGTACAAGAATATAACTACTATAATACTGCCCCTATGTACAAGAAAATAACTACTATAATACTGCTCCTTTATACAAGATTATAACTACTATAATACTCCCCCTATGTACAAGAATATAACTACTATAATACTGCCCCCTATGTACAAGAATATAAATACTATAATGCTGCTCCTATGTACAAGAATATAACTACTATAATACTGCCCCCTATGTACAAGAATATAACTACTATAATACTGCCCCTATGTACAAGAATATAACTACTATAATACTGCCACTGTGTACAAGAATATAAATACTATAATGCAGCTCCTATGTACAAGAATATAACTACTATAACACTGCTCCCTATGTACAAGAATATAACTAATATAATACTACTCCTATGTACAAAAATATAACCACTATAATACTGCTCCTATGTACAAGAATATAACTACTATAATACTGCTCCTATGTACAAGAATATAGCTACTATAATACTGCCCCTATATACAAGAATATAACTACTATAATACTGCCCCCTATGTACAAGAATATAACTACTATAATACTACCCCTATGTACAAGAATATAACTACTATAATACTGCTCCTATGTACAAGAATATAACAACTATAATACTCCCCCTATGTACAAGAACATAGCTACTATAATACTGCCCCCTATGTACAAGAATATAAATACTATAATGCTGCTCCTATGTACAAGAATATAATTACTATAATACTGCCCCTATGTACAAGAATATAACTACTATAATACTGCCCCTATGTACAAGAATATAACTACTATAATACTGCCCCTATGTACAAGAATATAACTACTACAATACTGCCACTATGTACAAGAATATAAATACTATAATGCAGCTCCTATGTACAAGAATATAACTACTATAATACTGCCCCCTATGTACAAGAATATAACTACTATAATACTGCTCCTTTGTACAAGAATATAACTACTATAATACTCCCCCTGTGTACAAGAATATAACTACTATAATACTGCCCCCTATGTACAAGAATATAAATACTATAATGCTGCTCCTATGTACAAGAATATAACTACTATAATACTGCCCCTATGTACAAGAATATAACTACTATAATACTGCCCCTATGTACAAGAATATAACTACTATAATACTGCCACTATGTACAAGAATATAAATACTATAATGCAGCTCCTATGTACAAGAATATAACTACTATAACACTGCTCCCTATGTACAAGAATTTAACTACTATAATACTACTCCTATGTACAAGAATACAACCACTATAATACTGCTCCTATGTACAAGAATATAACTACTATAATACTGCTCCTATGTACAAGAATATAGCTACTATAATACTGCCCCTATATACAAGAATATAACTACTATAATACTGCCCCCTATGTACAAGAATATAACTACTATAATACTGCCCCTATGTACAAGAATATAACTACTATAATACTGCTCCTATGTACAAGAATATAACTACTATAATACTCCCCCTATGTACAAGAACATAGCTACTATAATACTGCCCCCTATGTACAAGAATATAAATACTATTGTTATGCACACGCCCGGGCTAAGCGGCGTGTGCGTGTGATTGGTAGTGATTCCACTGGACCGTGCCGGAGAGTGAATGCCTGGAGGGGCGTGACTAAGTATTCACCCGATCCGACCAGGGTCGCACGACGGCATACGACGCCAGTGCACCAAGGAGGAACCGAGCAGAGGGACCAGGTGCTACTCCAGGACAGACCCCGGACACGGCTGTTGACCCACACAGGGGAATACAGGAACAGGCTGGTAGGCTGGCACACAGACTGGTGGGTATAGGCAGGCACGACTGGTATGCAGGCAGGCGGGTATGCAGGCAGGGGGGTAAAGGCAAGCACAGCTAGAGTGCAGACAGGGAGGCACTAGCAGGTAGGAACACAGGCGGGATAGGACCCAGTACACACCGGGACTCAGGAACAATACAGGCAGAGGGTTACAGGCAAGCACAGCTAGAGTGCAGACAAGGCTGAGCAGGGAGGACAGGGCTCTGTTCACACGGAACAGACAGGAAGGGAAAGACAGAGCCAGATACTCACACAGTACTTGCAGAGACAACAAGCAGGAGTTAGGTACGAGTTCAGACTCTGCAGAAAAAGGAAGGGAACGGACATAGAGGCAAAAACAGGTAAAGGACAGGAGAGAGTTCAGACTGGAACTGAGTGAACGGAGGAGACCGACACTGCAGAGGGATACAGGAGCGGGTCTGGGAATACGGCCCCCAGAGAGGCGGAACGAACAGGCAAGGAGCGTGTTCAGACAGGACAGACCAGACGCAGGAGCGGGTCTAGGAAATCGGCCACTAGAAGGCGGAACGAACAGGCAAGGAGCGTGTTCAGACAGGACAGACCAGACACAGGAGCGGGTCTAGGAAATCGGCCACTAGAAGGCGAGAGGAACAGGCTAGGAGCGAGTTCAGACAGGACAGACCAGACACAGGAGCGGGTCTAGGAAATCGGCCACTAGAAGGCGAGAGGAACAGGCTAGGAGCGAGTTCAGACAGGACAGACAAGAGAACACAGAAAGGACTCAGTTCAGACACGGGAGCTGATACCGCAAAGCAGGAGACATACAGGACTCAGTTCAGACACGGGAGCTGATACCGCAAAGCAGGAGACATACAGGACTCAGTTCAGACACGGGAGCTGATACCGCAAAGCAGGAGACATACAGGACTCAGTTCAGACACGGGAGCTGATACCGCAAAGCAGGAGACATACAGGACACAGTTCAGACACGGGAGCTGATACCGCAAAGCAGGAGACATACAGGACTCAGTTCAGACACGGGAACTGATACAAAAAGCAAGAGACGGGACCTGGCACCTTCAGAGTGCAAGCACACACTGAAGGAAACACTATGCTCAGGCAGGGATAGAAGGGAGCTGCTGAGCTATATACCAAGTGACAGACAGCAATAGGCTGAGGACGCACAAGGGGTGTGACCCACAGCAGGTACAAAAGGCAGGAAGTGATCGGGCGCCGCCCTTAAGCAGCAGAAACAGACACAAACAGACAGCATGGAGGGAAGCCAGAGAAACATTCTGGACAGGAGATCAAGTGCGCCCTCTTGCACAGTGGGAGATGGACCACCATGCAAGGACGCCGCCAGGTATGTTACAACTATAATGCTGCTCCTATTTACAAGAATATAACTACTATAATACTGCCCCTATGTACAAGAATAT
Source organism: Phyllobates terribilis (assembly GCF_046119375.1). Taxonomy (NCBI): domain Eukaryota; kingdom Metazoa; phylum Chordata; class Amphibia; order Anura; family Dendrobatidae; genus Phyllobates; species Phyllobates terribilis. The sequence continues at coordinate 57,501,074 of NW_027362762.1, forward strand.
AACTACTATAATACTTCCCCCTATGTACAAGAATATAACTACTATAATACTCCCCCTATGTACAAGAACATAACTACTATAACACTGCCCCCTATGTACAAAAATATAAATACTATAATGCTGCTCCTATGTACAAGAATATAACTACTATAATACTGCCCCTATGTACAAGAGGATAACTACTATAATAATGCTCCTATGTACAAGAATATAACTACTATAATACTCCCCCTATGTACAAGAACATAGCTACTATAATACTGCCCCCTATGCACAAGAATATAAATACTATAATGCTGCTCCTATGTAGAAGAATATAACTACTATAATACTGCCCCTATGTACAAGAATATAACTACTATAATACTGCCCCTATGTACAAGAATATAACTGTTATAATATTGCCCCTATGTACAAGAATATAACTACTATAATACTCCCCCTGTGTACAAGATATAACTACTATAATACTCCCCCTATGTACAAGAATATAACTACTATAATACTGCCCCCTATGTACAAGAATATAAATACTATAATGCAGCTCCTATGTACAAGAATATAACTACTATAATACTGCTCCCTATGTACAAGAATATAACTACTATAATACTGCTCCTATGTACAAGAATATAACTACTATAATACTGCCCCTATGTACAAGAATATAACTACTATAATACTGCCCTTATGTACCAGAGTGTAACTGCTATAATACTGCCTCTATGTACAAGAATATAACTACTTTAATACTGTCCCCTATGTACAAGAATATAACTGCTATACTTGCCCTTTGTACAAGAATATAACTACTATAATACTGCTCCTATGTACAAGAATATAACTACTATAATGCTGCCTCTATTTACAAGAATATAACTACTATAATACTGTCCCCTATGTAGAAGAATATAACTACTATAATACTGCTCCTATGTACAAGAATATAACTACTAGAATACTGCTCCTATGTACAAGAATATAACTACTTTAATACTGCCCCTATGTACAAGAATATAACTACTATAATACTGCCCCTATGTACAAGAATATAACTCCTATAATACTGCCCCTGTGCACAAGAATATAACTACTATAATACTGTCCCCTATGTACAAGAATATAACTACTATAATACTGCCCCTGTGTACAAGAATATAACTACTATAATACTGTCCCCTATGTACAAGAATATAACTACTATAATACTGCCCCTATGTACAAGAATATAACTACTATTATACTGCCCCCTATGTACAAGAATATAACTACTATAATACTGTCCCCTATGTACAAGAATATAACTACTATAATACTGCTCCCTATGTACAAGAATATAGCTACTATAATACTGCTCCCTATGTACAAGACTATAACTACTATAATATTGCCTCCTATGTACAGGAATATAACTACTATAATACTGCTCCTATGTACAAGAATATAACTACTATAATACTGCCCCTATATACAAGAATATAACTACTATAATACTGCCCCTATGTACAAGAATATAACTACTTTAATTCTGCTCCTATGTACAAGAATATAACTAGTATAATACTGCTCCTATGTACAAGAATATAACTACTATAATACTGCCCCTATGTACAAGAATATAACTACTATAATACTCCCCCTATGTACAAGAACATAGCTACTATAATACTGCCCCCTATGTACAAGAATATAAATACTATAATGCTGCTCCTATGTACAAGAATATAACTAGTATAATACTGCTCCTATATACAAGAATATAACTACTATAATACTGCCCCTATGTACAAGAATATAACTCCTATAATACTGCCCCTGTGTACAAGAATATAACTATTATAATAATGTCCCCTATGTACAAGAATATAACTACTATAATACTGCCCCTGTGTACAAGAATATAACTACTATAATACTGTCCCCTATGTACAAGAATATAACTACTATAATACTGCCCCTATGTACAAGAATATAACTACTATTATACTGCCCCCTATGTACAAGAATATAACTACTATAATACTGTCCCCTATGTACAAGAATATAACTACTATAATACTGCTCCCTATGTACAAGAATATAGCTACTATAATACTGCTCCCTATGTACAAGACTATATCTACTATAATATTGCCTCCTATGTACAGGAATATAACTACTATAATACTGCTCCTATGTACAAGAATATAACTACTATAATACTGCCCCTATATACAAGAATATAACTACTATAATACTGCCCCTATGTACAAGAATATAACTACTTTAATTCTGCTGCTATGTACAAGAATATAACTAGTATAATACTGCTCCTATGTACAAGAATATAACTACTATAATACTGTCCCTATGTAGAAGAATATAACTACTATAATACTGCCCCTATGTACAAGAATATAACTACTATAATACTCTCCTTATGTACAAGAATATAACTACTATAATACTGCCCCCTATGTACAAGAATATAAATACTATAATGCTGTTACTATGTACAAGAATATAACTACTATAATACTGTTCCCTATGTACAAGAATATAACTACTATAATACTACTCCTATGTACAAGAATATAACTGCTATAATACTGCTCCTATCTACAGGAATATAACTACTATAATACTGTTCCTGTGTACAAGAATATAACTACTATAATACTGCTCCTATGTACAAGAATATAACTACTATAATAGTGCCCCTATGTACAAGAATATAACTACTATAATACTGCCCCTATATACCAGAGTGTAACTACTATAATACTGCCTCTATGTACAAGAATACAACTACTTTAATACTGTCCCCTATGTACAAGAATATAACTGCTATAATACTGCTCCTATGTACAAGAATATAACTACTAGAATATTGCTCCTATGTACAAGAATATAACTACTTTAATACTGTCCCCTATGTACAAGAATATAACTGCTATAATACTTGCCCTTTGTACAAGAATATAACTACTATAATACTGCTTGTATGTACAAGAATATAACTACTATAATACTGCCTCTATTTACAAGAATATAACTACTATAATAATGTCCCCTATGTACAAGAATATAACTACAAGAATACTGCTCCTATGTACAAGAATATAACTACTATAATACTGCCCCCTATGTACAAAAATATGACTACTATAATACTGCCCTTATGTACAAAAATATAACTACTAGAATTCTGCTCCTATGTACAAGAATATAACTACTATAATACTGCCCCTATGTACAAGAATATAACTACTATAATACTGCCCCTTATGTACAAGAATATAACTACTATAATACTGCCCCTATGTACAAGAATATAACTACTATAATACTGCTCCTATGTACAAGAATATAACTACTATAATACTGCCCCTATATACAAGAATATAACTACTATAATACTGCCCCCTATGTACAAGAATATAACTACTATAATACTGCCCCTATGTACAAGAATATAACTTCTATAATACTGCTCCTATGTACAAGAATATAACTACTATAATACTTCCCCTATGTACAAGAATATAACTACTATAATACTCCCCCTATGTACAAGAACATAACTACTATAATACTGCCCCCTCTGTACAAGAATATAAATACTATAATGCTGCTCCTATGTACAAGAATATAACTACTATAATACTGCCCCTATGTACAAGAATATAACTACTATAATACTGCTCCTTTGTACAAGAATATAACTACTATAATACTGCCCCTATGTACAAGAATATAACTACTATAATACTGCCCCTATGTACAAGAATATAAATACTATAATGCAGCTCCTATGTACAAGAATATAACTACTATAACACTGCTACCTATGTACAAGAATATAACTACTATAATACTACTCCTATGTACAAGAATATAACTACTATAATACTGCTCCTATGAACAAGAATATAGCTACTATAATACTGCCCCTATATACAAGAATATAACTACTATAATACTGCCCCTATGTACAAGAATATAACTACTATAATACTGCTCCTATGTACAAGAATATAACTACTATAATACTCCCCCTATGTACAAGAACATAGCTACTATAATACTGCCCCCTATGTACAAGAATATAAATACTATAATGCTGCTCCTATGTACAAGAATATAACTACTATAATACTGCCCCTATGTACAAGAGGATAACTACTATAATAATGCTCCTATGTACAAGAATATAACTACTATAATACTCCCCCTATGTACAAGAACATAACTACTATAATACTGCCCCCTATGTACAAGAATATAAATACTATAATGCTGCTCCTATGTACAAGAATATAACTACTATAATACTGCCCCTATGTACAAGAATATAACTACTATAATACTGCCCCTATGTACAAGAATATAACTACTATAATACTCCCCCTGTGTACAAGTATATAACTACTATAATACTCCCCCTATGTACAAGAATATAACTACTATAATACTGCCCCCTATGTACAAGAATATAAATACTATAATGCAGCTCCTATGTACAAGAATATAACTACTATAATACTGCTCCCTATGTACAAGAATATAACTACTATAATACTGCTCCTATGTACAGGAATATAACTACTATAACACTGATCCTGTGTACAAGAATATAACTACTATAATACTGCTCCTATGTACAAGAATATAACTACTATAATACTGCCCCTATGTACAAGAATATAACTACTATAATACTGCCCTTATGTACCAGAGTGTAACTGCTATAATACTGCCTCTATGTACAAGAATATAACTACTTTAATACTGTCCCCTATGTACAAGAATATAACTGCTATAATACTTGCCCTTTGTACAAGAATATAACTACTATAATAGTGCTCCTATGTACAAGAATATAACTACTATAATGCTGCCTCCATTTACAAGAATATAACTACTATAATACTGTCGCTATGTAGAAGAATATAACTACTATAATACTACTCCTATGTACAAGAATATAACTACTAGAATACTGCTCCTATGTACAAGAATATAACTACTTTAATACTGCCAATATGTACAAGAATATAACTACTATAATACTGCCCCTATGTACAAGAATATAACTACTATAATACTGCCCCTGTGTACAAGAATATAACTACTATAATACTGTCCCCTATGTACAAGAATATAACTACTATAATACTGTCCCCTATGTACAAGAATATAACTACTATAATACTGCCCCCATGTACAAGAATATAACTACTATAATACTGTCCCCTATGTACAAGAATATAACTACTATAATACTGTCCCCTATGTACAAGAATATAACTACTATAATACTGTCCACTATGTACAAGAATATAACTACTATAATACTGCCCCTATGTACAAGAATATAACTACTATTATACTGCCCCCTATGTACAAGAATATAACTACTATAATACTGTCCCCTATGTACAAGAATATAACTACTATAATACTGTCCCCTATGTACAAGATTATAACTACTATAATACTGCTCCCTATGTACAAGAATATAGCTACTATAATACTGCTCCCTATGTACAAGACTATAACTACTATAATATTGCCTCCTATGTACAGGAATATAACTACTATAATACTGCTCCTATGTACAAGAATATAACTACTATAATACTGCCCCCTATATACAAGAATATAACTACTATAATACTGCCCCTATGTACAAGAATATAACTACTTTAATTCTGCTTCTATGTACAAGAATATAACTAGTATAATACTGCTCCTATGTACAAGAATATAACTACTATAATACTGCTCCTATATACAAGAACATAACTACTATAATATTGCCTCCTATGTACAGGAATATAACTACTATAATACTGCTCCTATATACAAGAACATAACTACTATAATATTGCCTCCTATGTACAGGAATATAGCTACTATAATACTGCTCCCTATGTACAAGACTATAACTACTATAATATTGCCTCCTACGTACAGGAATATAACTACTATAATACTGCTCCTATGTACAAGAATATAACTACTATAATACTGCCCCCTATATACAAGAATATAACTACTATAATACTGCCCCTATGTACAAGAATATAACTACTTTAATTCTGCTTCTATGTACAAGAATATAACTAGTATAATACTGCCCCTATGTACAAGAATATAACTACTATAATACTCCCCCTATGTACAAGAACATAGCTACTATAATACTGCCCCCTATGTACAAGAATATAAATACTATAATGCTGCTCCTATGTACAACAATATAACTAGTATAATACTGCCTCTATTTACAAGAATATAACTACTATAATAATGTCCCCTATGTACAAGAATATAACTACTATAATACTGCTCCTATGTACAAGAATATAACTACAAGAATACTGCTCTTATATACAAGAATATAACTACTATAATACTGCCCCCTATGTACAAAAATATAACTACTATAATACTGCCCTTATGTACAAAAATATAACTACTATAATTCTGCTCCTATGTACAAGAATATAACTACTATAATACTGCCCCTATGTACAAGAATATAAATACTATAAAACTTGCCCTTTGTACAAGAATATAACTACTATAATACTGCTCCTATGTACAAGAATATAACTACTATAATGCTGCCTCTATTTACAAGAATATAACTACTATAATACTGTCCCTAAGTAGAAGAATATAACTACTATAATACTGCTCCTATGTACAAGAATATAACTACTAGAATACTGCTCCTATGTACAAGAATATAACTACTTTAATACTGCCCCTACGTACAAGAATATAACTACTATAATACTGCCCCTATGTACAAGAATATAACTACTATAATAATGTCCCCTATGTACAAGAATATAACTACTATAATACTGCTCCTATGTACAAGAATATAACTACAAGAATAATGCTCCTATGTACAAGAATATAACTACTATAATACTGCCCCCTATGTACAAAAATATAACTACTATAATACTGCCCTTATGTACAAAAATATAACTACTAGAATTCTGCTCCTATGTACAAGAATATAACTACTATAATACTGCCCCTATGTACAAGAATATAACTACTATAATACTGCCCCTTATGTACAAGAATATAACAACTATAATACTGCCCCTATGTACAAGAATATAACTACTATAATACTGCTCCTATGTACAAGAATATAACTACTATAATACTGCCCCTATATACAAGAATATAACTACTATAATACTGCCCCCTATGTACAAGAATATAACTACTATAATACTGCCCCTATGTACAAGAATATAACTACTATAATACTGCTCCTATGTACAAGAATATAACTACTATAATACTTCCCCCTATGTACAAGAATATAACTACTATAATACTCCCCTTTGTACAAGAACATAACTACTATAATACTGCCCCCTATGTACAAGAATATAAATACTATAATGCTGCTCCTATGTACAAGAATATAACTACTATAATACTGCCCCTATGTACAAGAATATAACTACTACAATACTGCTCCTTTGTACAAGAATATAACTACTATAATACTCCCCCTATGTACAAGAATATAACTACTATAATACTGCCCCCTATGTACAAGAATATAAATACTATAATGCTGCTCCTATGTACAAGAATATAACTACTATAATACTGCCCCTATGTACAAGAATATAACTACTATAATACTGCCCCTATGTACAAGAATATAACTACTATAATACTGCCCCCATGTACAAGAATATAAATACTATAATGCAGCTCCTATGTACAAGAATATAACTACTATAACACTGCTCCCTATGTACAAGAATATAACTACTATAATACTACTCCTATGTACAAGAATATAACTAGTATAATACTGCTCCTATGTACAAGAATATAACTACTATAATACTGCTCCTATGTACAAGAATATAGCTACTATAATACTGCCCCTATATACAAGAATATAACTACTATAATACTGCCCCTATGTACAAGAATATAACTACTATAATACTTCTCCTATGTACAAGAATATAACTACTATAATACTCCCCCTATGTACAAGAACATAGCTACTATAATACTGCCCCCTATGTACAAGAATATAAATACTATAATGCTGCTCCTATGTACAAGAATATAACTACTATAATACTGCCCCTATGTACAAGAGGATAACTACTATAATAATGCTCCTATGTACAAGAATATAACTACTATAATACTCCCCCTATGTACAAGAACATAACTACTATAATACTGCCCCCTATGTACAAGAATATAAATACTATAATGCTGCTCCTATGTGCAAGAATATAACAACTATAATACTGCCCCTATGTACAAGAATATAACTACTATAATACTGCCCCTATGTACAAGAATATAACTACTATAATACTGCCCCTAAGTACAAGAATATAACTACTATAATACTCCCCCTGTGTACAAGAATATAACTACTATAATACTCCCCCTATGTACAAGAATATAACTACTATAATACTGCCCCCTATGTACAAGAATATAAATACTATAATTCAGCTCCTATGTACAAGAATATAACTACTATAATACTGCTCCCTATGTACAAGAATATAACTACTATAATACTGCTCCTATGTACAGGAATATAACTACTATAATACTGTTCCTGTGTACAAGAATATAACTACTATAATACTGCTCCTATGTACAAGAATATAACTACTATAATACTGCCCCTATGTACAAGAATATAACTACTATAATACTGCCCTTATGTACCAGAGTGTAACTGCTATAATACTGCCTCTATGTACAAGAATATAACTACTTTAATACTGTCCCCTATGTACAAGAATATAACTGCTATAATACTTGCCCTTTGTACAAGAATATAACTACTATAATAGTGCTCCTATGTACAAGAATATAACTACTATAATGCTGCCTCTATTTACAAGAATATAACTACTATAATACTGTCCCTATGTAGAAGAATATAACTACTATAATACTGCTCCTATGTACAAGAATATAACTACTAGAATACTGCTCCTATGTACAAGAATATAACTACTTTAATACTGCCAATATGTACAAGAATATAACTACCATAATACTGCCCTTATGTACAAGAATATAACTACTATAATACTGCCCCTGTGTACAAGAATATAACTACTATAATACTGTCCCCTATGTACAAGAATATAACTACTATAATACTGTCCCCTATGTACAAGAATATAACTACTATAATACTGCCCCTATGTACAAGAATATAACTACTATAATACTGTCCCCTATGTACAAGAATATAACTACTATAATACTGCCCCCATGTTCAAGAATATAACTACCATTATACTGCCCCCTATGTAAAGAATATAACTACTATAATACTGTCCCCTATGTACAAGAATATAACTACTATAATACTGTCCCCTATGTAGAAGAATATAACTACTATAATACTGCTCCCTATGTACAAGAATATAGCTACTATAATACTGCTCCCTATGTACAAGACTATAACTACTATAATATTGCCTCCTATGTACAGTAATATAACTACTATAATACTGCTCCTATGTACAAGAATATAACTACTATAATACTGCCCCCTATATACAAGAATATAACTACTATAATACTGCCCCTATGTACAAGAATATAACTACTTTAATTCTGCTCCTATGTACAAGAATATAACTAGTATAATACTGCTCCTATGTACAAGAATATAACTACTATAATACTGCTCCTATATACAAGAACATAACTACTATAATATTGCCTCCTATGTACAGGAATATAACTACTATAATACTGCTCCTATGTACAAGAATATAACTACTATAATACTGCCCCCTATATACAAGAATATAACTACTATAATACTGCCCCTATGTACAAGAATATAACTACTTTAATTCTGCTCCTATGTACAAGAATATAACTAGTATAATACTGCTCCTATGTACAAGAATATAACTACTATAATACTGCTCCTATATACAAGAACATAACTACTATAATATTGCCTCCTATGTACAGGAATATAGCTACTATAATACTGCTCCCTATGTACAAGACTATAACTACTATAATATTGCCTCCTATGTACAGGAATATAACTACTATAATACTGCTCCTATGTACAAGAATATAACTACTATAATACTGCCCCCTATATACAAGAATATAACTACTATAATACTGCCCCTATGTACAAGAATATAACTATTTTAATTCTGCTCCTATGTACAAGAATATAACTAGTATAATACTGCCCCTATGTACAAGAATATAACTACTATAATACTCCCCCTATGTACAAGAACATAGCTACTATAATACTGCCCCCTATGTACAAGAATATAACTACTATAATGCTGCTCCTATGTACAGCAATATAACTAGTATAATACTGCCTCTATTTACAAGAATATAACTACTATAATAATGTCCCCTATGTACAAGAATATAACTACTATAATACTGCTACTATGTACAAGAATATAACTACTATAATGCTGCCTCTATTTACAAGAATATAACTACTATAATACTGTCCCTATGTAGAAGAATATAACTACTATAATACTGCTACTATGTACAAGAATATAACTACTAGAATACTGCTCCTATGTACAAGAATATAACTACTTTAATACTGCCCCTATGTACAAGAATATAACTACTATAATACTGCCCCTATGTACAAGAATATAACTACTATAATACTGCCCCTGTGTACAAGAATATAACTACTATAATACTGTCCCCTATGTACAAGAATATAACTACTAAAATATTGTCCCCTATGTACAAGAATATAACTACTATAATACTGCCCCTATGTACAAGAATATAACTACTATAATACTGTCCCCTATGTACAAGAATATAACTACTATAATACTGCCCCATGTACAAGAATATAACTACTATTATACTGCCCCCTATGTACAAGAATATAACTACTATAATACTGTCCCCTATGTACAAGAATATAACTACTATAATACTGTCCCCTATGTACAAGAATATAACTACTATAATACTGCCCCTATGTACAAGAATATAACTACTATTATACTGCCCCCTATGTACAAGAATATAACTACTATAATACTGACCCCTATGTACAAGAATATAACTACTATAATACTGTACCCTATGTACAAGAATATAACTACTATAATACTGCTCCCTATGTACAAGAATATAGCTACTATAATACTGCTCCCTATGTACAAGACTATAACTACTATAATATTGCCTCCTATGTACAGGAATATAACTACTATAATACTGTTCCTATGTACAAGAATATAACTACTATAATACTGCCCCATATATACAAGAATATAACTACTATAATACTGCCCCTATGTACAAGAATATAACTACTTTAATTCTGCTCCTATGTACAAGAATATAACTAGTATAATACTGCTCCTATGTACAAGAATATAACTACTATAATACTGCCCCTATGTACAAGAATATAACTACTATAATACTCCCCCTATGTACAAGAACATAGCTACTATAATACTGCCCCCTATGTACAAGAATATAAATACTATAATGCTGCTCCTATGTACAAGAATATAACTAGTATAATACTGCCTCTATTTACAAGAATATAACTACTATAATAATGTCCCCTATGTACAAGAATATAACTACTATAATACTGCTCCTATGTACAAGAATATAACTACAAGAATACTGCTCCTATGTACAAGAATATAACTACTATAATACTGCCCCTATGTACAAAAATATAACTACTATAATACTGCCCTTATGTACAAAAATATAACTACTATAATTCTGCTCCTATGTACAAGAATATAACTACTATAATACTGCCCCTATGTACAAGAATATAACTACTATAATACTGCCCCTTATGTACAAGAATATAACTACTATAATACTGCCCCTATGTACAAGAATATAACTACTATAATACTGCCCCTTATGTACAAGAATATAACTACTATAATACTGCCCCTATGTACAAGAATATAACTACTATAATACTGCCCCTATGTACAAGAATATAACTACTATAATACTGCTCCTATGTACAAGAATATAACTACTATAAAACTCCCCCTATGTACAAGAACATAACTACTATAATACTGCTCCTATGTACAAGAATATAACTACTATAATGCTGCTCCTATGTACAAGAATATAACTACTATAATACTGCCCCTATGTACAAGAATATATCTACTGTAATACTTCCCCCTATGTACAAGAATATAACTACTGTAATACTGCTCCTATGTACAAGAATATAACTACTATAATACTGCCCCTATGTACAAGAATATAACTACTATAATACTTCCCCCTATGTACAAGAATATAACTACTATAATACTCCCCCTATGTACAAGAAGATAACTACTATAATACTGCCCCCTATGTACAAGAATATAAATACTATAATGCTGCTCCTATGTACAAGAATATAACTACTATAATACTGCCCCTATGTACAAGAATATAACTACTATAATACTGCTCCTTTGTACAAGAATATAACTACTATAATACTCCCCCTATGTACAAGAATATAACTACTATAATACTACTCATATGTACAAGAATATAACTACTATAATACTGCTCCTATGTACAAGAACATAGCTACTATAATACTGCCCCCTATGTACAAGAATATAAATACTATAATGCAGCTCCTATGTACAAGAATATAACTACTATAATACTGTTCCCTATGTACAAGAATATAACTACTACAATACTGTTCCTGTGTACAAGAATATAACTACTATAATACTGCTCCTATGTACAAGAATATAACTACTATAATACTGCCCTTATGTACCAGAGTGTAACTGCTATAATACTGCCTCTATGTACAAAAATATAACTACTTTAATACTGTCCCCTATGTACAAGAATATAACTGCTATAATACTTGCCCTTTGTACAAGAATATAACTACTATAATACTGCTCCTATGTACAAGAATATAACTACTATAATGCTGCCTCTATTTACAAGAATATAACTACTATAATACTGTCCCCTATGTACAAGAATATAACTACTATAATACTGCCCCTGTGTACAAGAATATAACTACTATAATACTGTCCCCTATGTACAAGAATATAACTACTTTAATACTGCCCCTATGTACAAGAATATAACTACTATAATACTGCCCCTATGTACAAGAATATAACTACTATAATACTGCCCCTGTGTACAAGAATATAACTACTATAATACTGTCCCCTATGTACAAGAATATAACTGCTATAATACTGTCCCCTATGTACAAGAATATAACTACTATAATACTGCCCCTATGTACAAGAATATAACTACTATAATACTGTCCCCTATGTACAAGAATATAACTACTACAATACTGCCCCTATGTACAAGAATATAACTACTATTATACTGCCCCCTATGTACAAGAATATAACTACTATAATACTGTCCCCTATGTACAAGAATATAACTACTATAATACTGTCCCCTATGTACAAGAATATAACTACTATAATACTGCTCCCTATGTACAAGAATATAGCTACTATAATACTGCTCCCTATGTACAAGAATATAACTACTATAATATTGCCTCCTATGTACAGGAATATAACTACTATAATACTGCTCCTATGTACAAGAATATAACTACTATAATACTGCCCCCCTATGTACAAGAATATAACTACTATAATACTGCCCCCTATGTACAAGAATATAACTACTATAATACTTCCCCCTATGTATAAGAATATAACTACTATAATACTGCCCCCCTATGTACAAGGATATAACTACTATAATTCTGCTCCTATGTACAAGAATATAACTACTATAATACTGCCCCCTATGTACAAGAATATAACTACTATAATACTGCTCCTATGTACAAGAATATAACTACAATAATACTGCTCCTATGTACAAGAATGTAGCTACTATAATACTTCCCCCTTTGTACAAGAATGTAACTACTATTACAATTTCTCTTATATTTGATGATGTTACATAGGGCTGTAGATAAACCAACAAAATTGTTATAGCAAACAGTAGATCAGTTATATTACAGTCGGCTCTGCTCCTCTAGCAGTGGAGGTGTTTTCTATATTCATATTAATAGTGATATAAATCACAGCTGCTCCTCATTATCTGGCCTCCATGTACATGTACAGTACTAGTCAGCAGTGCTGTCATGTTACGTGAGATGAGTACAAAGTATCACTGAAGTCCAAGATATGGACAAGTACAGACACCGTCAGCGAATTCTTCCAGGATCCTGCATCATCATCTCTTTCACAAGTGATGTTGCGCGTTGCATTCGGAAACTGAATTCAACATGTATTTTCAGGATAAATGTTGGTTGGGTGTTCTGGATCACAAAGGGGCTATGCAGGTATATAGGTGAATAAAAAAGTTTGTCAACTTTTTAAAAAAGTGGTCTTCAAATGATACTAGAAAAAAATCCAAAATAGATAGTACTCATCAGTGGGGTAACTAGAGTCCAATCGGGGGAGACAAGCGCACAGATATTAAAAAGGTATAGATGAGAAGGGAGTTATATAAAAAATAAAATTCCATTCTGGAGCTGTATCCTTTCTACTTTGAAACGTCAAACTCTTTTATCTACTAAATCCTATTCACTTCATTAAGTAGTAATGTCCCCTATCCTGTACTAATGTGACCCATTCTGAGCCTCTTCCAGGGATATATGTCCCCCATCCTGGTATATAGGTCTCCCATCCTGGTATATATGTCCTCCATCCGAGGTATATACTGTATGTGCCCCATCCTGGTATATATGTCCCCCATCCTGATATACATGTCCCTCATCCTGGTATATATGCCTCCCATCCTGGTATATATGTCCCCCATCTTGGTTTTGTTATGCACATGTTTATTTCCTTTGTGTGTATTGGAACAACATAAAAAATGGGCTGGACAAAATTGTTGGCACTTTTCCAAAATTGTGGGTAAACAACTTTGTTTCAAGCATGTGATACTGATTCACACTCACCTCTAGCAAGTGACAGGTGTGGGCAATATGAAAATCACACCTGAAGCCATATAAAAGGGGAGAAGTAGACTCAATCATTGTGTGTCTGTCTGTGCCACATTAAGCATGGAGAACAGAAAGAGGAGAAGAGAACCGTCTGAGGACTTGAGAACCAAAATTGTTGAAAAATATCAACAATCTCAAGGTTACAAGTCCATCTCCAGAGATCTTGAGGTTCCTTTGTCCAAGTTTACAACCCATGGCACTGTAGCTAATCTCCCTGGATGTGGACGGCAGAGAAAACTTGAGGAAATGCAAGATAGTTCGGATGGTGGATAAGCAGCCCCAATCAACTTCCAAAGAAATTCAAGCTGTCCTG
Source organism: Phyllobates terribilis (assembly GCF_046119375.1). Lineage (NCBI taxonomy): Eukaryota > Metazoa > Chordata > Amphibia > Anura > Dendrobatidae > Phyllobates > Phyllobates terribilis. Next base: position 57,516,460 of record NW_027362762.1, read on the forward strand.
CAGGCTCAGGGTGCATCAGTGTCAGCGCAAATTACCCGATCACATTAGAATGAAAAGAAACGTTATGGCAGGAGATCCAGGAGGATCCCACTGCTGACACAGAAAAAGCTAGACTGCAGTTTGCCAAAATGTACATGAGTAAGCCAAAATCCTTCTGGGAAAGCTTCTTGTGGACATATGAGACCAAGATAGAGTTTTTTGGTAAAGCACATCATTCTACTATTTACCGAAAACATAATGAGGCCTACAAAGAAAAGAACACCGTACCTACAGTCAGATATGGTAGAGGTTCAAAGATGTTTTGGGGTTGTCTTACTGCCTCTGGCACTGAGTGCTCTGACTGTGTGCAAGACATCACGAAATTTGCAGACTACCAAAAGGATTTTGGGTGGCAATGTAGTGCCCAGTGTCAGAAAGCTGGCTTTACGTCCTAGGTCATAGGTCTTACAGCAGGACAATGACCCCAAACATACTTCAAGAAGCCCCCAGAAATGGATGGAAACTAAGCGCTAAATGGCAGCAATGAGTCCTCATCCAAATCCCATTGATCACCTGTGGAGAAATCTTAAAATTGCTGTTGGAAGAAGAAGCCTTCACATATGAGACACCGGAAGCAGTTTGCAAAAGAAGAGTCCAAAATTCCAGTTGAAAGGTGTAAGAAGCTTGTTGATGGTTATAGGAAGCGATTGATTGCAGTTATTTTTTCAAAGGGTGTGCAACCAAATATTAAGTTGAAGATGCCAACAATTTTGTCCGGCCCATTTTTGGGGTTTTATCTGAAATTATGTTCAATTTGCTTTTTTTTCTCCATTTTTTTGTGTTGTTCCAACACACACAAAGAAAATAAACCTGTGTATAACACAACATGTGCAATTGCAATAATTTTCTAAAAGCTTCCGAGGCACCAGAGGATTCACATAGGGATATCATCTACCTCAATTTTGTAATTTTTGCCATGTAATTTTAGACATGGAATAAAAGCTTTGTTTTATTCCTATGTGAATCCTCTGGTGCCTCGGAATCTTTTGGAATACGTATCTCTTTGGACCTGGTAGGAGGTCACACGGAGTCTGCACGGAGTAACCATTGGTGCATGAGAATTGCTCACTGGATGCAATAATTTCCTGGGAGAAATACTTAATTTTCTGGAACAATTTCAAGGATGCCAACTCTTTTGGCCATTACTGCCTCTGCATTAAAAAAAATAATAAAAAATTTGCCTCACCTTACTCCACTTCTACGACGTGCGGCGCCCTCTTCTGTAGCCAGCACAGAGGGCAGCAGCTATCATCTGCATGCCTGCTGTGGCGACGTATGACATCACTGCCATGGGACACCAATGCCTGGCATGCCGACGTCAGCTGCTGGCCTCTGATTGGCTGGCGGCTTGTATTGCAGTGCAGTGCTACAATACACTTCAGCTGGATGTGCATCCTCGGTTGCACATCTGTCACGCGGAAACCTCTACAGAGTGGGGTCAGACGATCTGGTGACACATACACCTGTGGTAATTAGAACTGCTTCACCGTGCTACTAGCAGTCCTGGCTTTCTTTGCTCTGGTACTGCAAGGGTTAAACTGCTTAGTTGGACTCCTGAAGTTCTCTGTCTTGTATCAGCTGTTCTGAGTTAGTTACTCCCATCAGTTATAAGAACCCTCCTCCTGGCTTCCTTGCTTGCCAGTGATAGGTTACTACCTGGTTTGGAGTTGAAGGAGAGAGTTCAGTGTTTTGAGTAGGCAGTTGGGGACTTTTTCAGGAGATTGCTGTGTGGAGTTGGTTTGCGTGTTTATCCTTATCCTCTCCAATTTGGTTTATTCCTTCCTATTCCCCCTCTGTTTCCCCCTCTGTTGTATTGTAAGTGTATTAGTATGATTGTAGTTTTCTTTTACCCCGTCTGTCTGGTTAGTGTTTGCCTATACATTTCGACCCCTCACCTCCCTGGGTGTGGGAGGAAACAGATAAGGGTAAAGTAGGAGCATAGCAAGGTACGAGACCCTGGCATCTCCACCATCAGGAGTAATCTGGGTGACAGGGATAGCCTAGGGCGCCCCTAGTTCAAGAGATAGGGTAGGTGCCCACAGTCACTTGTGACTACATGACAACATCCAACTGAAGCAGATGCTGGCATCAGCGGGCCCCCCTGACGCACAGGCCCTCAACGACCACGATTGTTACACTCCTGGCCCATACGACTTCCCGCCTCTGCTCTGTTTCTGTATTTTGGCTGCAGCAGTGACATCACAACTACACTGCACCTGTGCGCTGCAGCCAATCTGCTCATGTTAATGGTATGAGCCACCAAGCTCAGCGATTGGTTATTGCGTTGATCTGCATTTTAGTCGTGAGGGAGGGTGAGTACTATTTATTGATTTATTTTTTAATAGTATCCAGTCATTTGGGGACCACTTTTTTGAAAGTCAAAAAGTCCTTGAAGGTGTGTAGTTCAGCTGTGAGGGGTTAAGCCCATGTACACTTTCAGAACAATTTTCTTTGTAGAGTTTATTTTAAAAGAAATATAAAGCAACTTTGCCAAGTGCCTTCATTAACCCCTTCCATCTGCAGCCAATTTTTACACTTTTGTTTTTTTTCCTCCCCTTCTTCAAAGAGCCATAAAAAAAATCAAAGTGTGTTGAAATGGTTAAAACACACAATTCCACCATTGTTTATTTGATTTTGTTTTTACGTTAATTGTGCGAAAAATATGATTCTCCGGGTCAGTACCATTAAGACGACACCAAAGATGCAGGATTTTTATTACTATTCTTTTTACTATTTCAGTGACTTCAAAAAGTTTTGAACTTTGTAAAAAAAAAAAAAAAATAACAATATATATATATTTTTTTACCATTTTCCAAGACATAACTTTTTTATTTTCCCATTTATGAACCCATATTAGGGATTACTTTTTTTTGAAAGCCGAATGGAGGATTGCAGTGGTATGAATTTGTTTTACATACTATGTTTTGATTGATTTTTAGTGCATTTTTCTGTGAGTAGAACGGTGACCCCCCCTCCCCCTAAAAACCCCATCATTTCAAATTCTTTTTCTTTATGAAGTTTCCCGTATGGGTTAAACAATTTTATATTTTGATAGATCGAATTATTATGGATGTGGTGACACTAAATATGCTTACTTTATTATTTTATACTTATTTATAGTGGTGCGATTCAAATTTTTATGTTTTTTTTTTTTTTTTATACTTTTCAAAACTTTTTTTTTTTAAAAAGTTTTTTTTTTTACTATATCTTTTAGTCCCTTTAGGGGACTTGAACCTGTGATTAAAATATCTTGTACTATATATATTCCAATGTATCAGTTACACAGCCGACATTTACCTTCTAGGCAGCTCCATTACACCCGCATTTGCTCTTTAGGCAAAATAGTCATGGGGCAGGAAAGGGTTAAAAGAAATTCCATCCATGTCGTTTACACTGTTCCCATGGTAACAGACTACAAACAAACCCCATGTAGTCTGATCCTGCAGTCTCAAACTTTTTTTTTAATCAGTCTCCAACTTCTTATACCAACCTACATTTAATCTGGAGAACAAGGAAGCAATAACAACGCCCACAATCCATGACATCATCGTGTCCCAGTAGGCACCCCAAAGCCTGAGCACCTATGATGTCATCATGGCCTGACTACCCCAATAATCAATGCCGGCACTCATTCCTCCTTCCTGTCCCATCCCAGAACCCCCTGGCACATACAAATCATGTGCAAAGACAATATACCAAGAAGCAAGAGCAGAAACACTCGTAGGACATCATCGCCTCTGCATCAGCTTACTGATGGTTTCCCATTGATATTTTTTTTTCTATTTTTTTTTTTCTAAGTACCTTGAAATGCAGGAGCTAAAAAATAACAAAGAACAACTCCGGCGTTACAACCCAAATGTCAAAGCAGCACATTTTGTAAAAATTAGTCATTCTCTACACAGCGTTTGTTTTGACGAATCCAAGGAGGCCGAAAATGACGTGCTAATGATATAATACCGTAATATATCTTCTTAGAAAGTCAAAGTATAGCTCCAAAGCCTCTGCATAGACATAAAATTAAATCATACATTTCTGTCTACCTGCAGCCACCACTAGAGGGAGAACAAAAAAAATAACAGTATTCCGTATGGTGACTAACTGTATGCGGTGAGCTCCCTCTAGTGGTGGCGATATAGAAATAGTATGAAAAAAAAAAAAATAATGACATGTTAAAAAAAAGTCGACATTCATTTTTAATCCATGACGCCTACCTTTAGAGGTGATATATGTGATTGCATCACATAGCCATGGACATTTTCTATTTGGGACAAGTTCTTCTCAGACACGTGGACGAGCTCAGGACCTTTCATGTCATGGGTTAGTCTTGGCAAGGAATGGTCATGTGGAGGGGTGTCCTCATCTTGATAACGATATTTCTGGGAGAGAAAAAAAAGAACAGCATAAGCTCAATACCCGCTGTGACTATCATGAATTATTTCCAAACTCTAGAACAATCCGACTAATATCTGGAGTCTGGAGCAGCCGTCCTCTTCATTTACTTTATTCATCTTTTTTATTTGCTATTGCATGTTTTGTTAGATTATTTATATTGAATATTTAGCAAAATATCCACTTTTGCTACAAGGAAACCATCAGCAAGCTGTGGTTGATGGATCTGTAGTTTTTATTTTGGAATATGAAGATCCCCTGACCCTCATATTGATCCCCCAGTGTTGAACCACTAAATGCTTATGGTTTCTTATTAATCCCAGTGTAAATATATAATTTTATGCCACCTTATACATTATACATAATATTACACGATATAGTGTAGTCATATACAGCACCTGCACTCACATTATGAAAAAAAATGCTGTTTTGTATTTATTTGTAGCTCCTCAACTTACCACTAGATGGCGACCTATACAACTGCATTTTTCTAGCTGCTTACATGTATCAGTTAGCAGCAGGTAAATGTATATGTTTCTGTTTTGTTTTTTGCCTCCCATAAGACCAAAAAATGAAGACATGTAGTATGTGCGTGAATATGTGTGTGTGTGTGTATATATATATATATATATATATATATATATATATATATATATATACACTGCTCAAAAAAATAAAGGGAACACTTAAACAACAGGATATAACTCCAAGTAAATCAAACTTCTGTGAAATCAAACTGTCCACTTAGGAAGCAACACTGATTGACAATCAATTTCACATGCTGCTGTGGAAATGGAAGAGACAATAGATGGAAATTATTGGCAATTATCAAGACACCATCAATAAAGGAGTGGTTCTGCAGGTGGGGACCACAGACCACATCTCAGTACCAATGCTTTCTGGCTGATGTTTTGGTGACTTTTGAATGTTGGTTGTGCTTTCACACTCGTGGTAGCATGAGACGGACTCTACAACCCACAGAAGTTGCTCAGGTAGTGCAGCTCATCCAGGATGGCACATCAATGCGAGCTGTGGCAAGAAGGTTTGTTGTGTCTGTCAGCGTAGTGTCCAGAGGCTGGAGGCGCTACCAGGAGACAGGCCAGTACACCAGGAGATGTGGAGGGGGCTGTAGGAGGGCAACAACCCAGCAACAGGACCGCTACCTCCGCCTTTGTGCAAGGAGGAACAGGAGGAGCACTGCCAGAGCCCTGCAAAATGACCTCCAGCAGGCCACAAATGTGCATGTGTCTGCACAAACGGTTAGAAACCGACTCCATGAGGGTGGTATGAGGGCCCGATGTCCACAGATGGGGGTTGTGCTCACAGCCCAACACCGTGCAGGACGCTTGGCATTTGCCACAGAGCACCAGGATTGGCAAAGTCGCCACTGGCGCCCTGTGCTCTTCACAGATGAAAGCAGGTTCACACTGAGCACATGTGACAGACGTGACAGAGTCTGGAGACGCCGTGGAGAGCGATCTGCTGCCTGCAACATCCTTCAGCATGACCGGTTTGGCAGTGGGTCAGTAATGGTGTGGGGTGGCATTTCTTTGGAGGGCCGCACAGCCCTCCATGTGCTCGCCAGAGGTAGCCTGACTGCCATTAGGTACCGAGATGAGATCCTCAGACCCCTTGTGAGACCATATGCTGGTGCGGTTGGCCCTGGGTTCCTCCTAATGCAGGACAATGCCAGACCCCATGTGGCTGGAGTGTGTCAGCAGTTCCTGCAAGATGAAGGCATTGAAGCTATGGACTGGCCGCCCGTTCCCCAGACCTGAATCCGATTGAGCACATCTGGGACATCATGTCTCGCTCCATCCACCAACGTCATGTTGCACCACAGACTGTGCAGGAGTTGGCGGATGCTTTAGTCCAGGTCTGGGAGGAGATCCCACAGGAGACCATCCGCAACCTCATCAGGAGCATGCCCAGGCGTTGTAGGGAGGTCATACAGGCACGTGGAGGCCACAGACAATACTCAGCCTCATCAGGAGCATGCCCAGGCGTTGTAGGGAGGTCATACAGGCACGTGGAGGCCACACACAATACTCAGCCTCATCAGGAGCATGCCCAGGCGTTGTAGGGAGGTCATACAGGCACGTGGAGGCCACCCACAATACTCAGCCTCATCAGGAGCATGCCCAGGCGTTGTAGGGAGGTCATACAGGCACGTGGAGGCCACACACAATACTCAGCCTCATCAGGAGCATGCCCAGGCGTTGTAGGGAGGTCATACAGGCACGTGGAGGCCACACACAATACTCAGCCTCATCAGGAGCATGCCCAGGCGTTGTAGGGAGGTCATACAGGCACGTGGAGGCCACCCACAATACTCAGCCTCATCAGGAGCATGCCCAGGCGTTGTAGGGAGGTCATACAGGCACATGGAGGCCACACACAATACTCAGCCTCATCAGGAGCATGCCCAGGCGTTGTAGGGAGGTCATACAGGCACGTGGAGGCCACACACAATACTCAGCCTCATCAGGAGCATGCCCAGGCATTGTAGGGAGGTCATACAGGCACGTGGAGGCCACACACAATACTCAGCCTCATCAGGAGCATGCCCAGGCGTTGTAGGGAGGTCATACAGGCACGTGGAGGCCACACACAATACTCAGCCTCATCAGGAGCATGCCCAGGCGTTGTAGGGAGGTCACACAGGCACGTGGAAGCCACACCCAATACTCAGCCTCATCAGGAGCATGCCCAGGCGTTGTAGGGAGGTCATACAGGCACGTGGAGGCCACACACAATACTCAGCCTCATCAGGAGCATGCCCAGGCATTGTAGGGAGGTCATACAGGCACATGGAGGCCACACACAATACTCAGCCTCATCAGGAGCATGCCCAGGCGTTGTAGGGAGGTCATACAGGCACGTGGAGGCCACACACAATACTCAGCCTCATTTAGACTTGTTTTAAGGACATTACATCAAAGTTGGATCGGCCTGTAGTGTGTTTTTCCACTTTAATTTTGGGGGTGACTCCAAATCCAGGCCTCCATTGGTTAATAAATGTGATTTCCATTGATGATTTTTGTGTGATTTTGTTGTCAGCACATTCAACTCTGTACAGAACAAAGTATTCAATGAGAAGATTTCATTCATTCAGATCTAGGATGTGTTATTTCAGTGTTCCCTTTATTTTTTGAGCAGTGTATATATATATATATATATATATATATACACATATGCACATGCTGTATGTCATAATTTTTTTAGCTTTATGAAAAAAAAAATTCACATACCATTTCAGCCATCTTGATTGCTCAGCATATAATATACATTTAACTGTCGGTATCCGATAAATGTAAGCAGCTAGAAAACGTAGTTGTATAGGTTGCCATCTAGTGGTAAATTGAGGAACTGCTCTCACTATAGTACATACAGTATATATATAGTATATATATATATATAACAACAAGAGATAACTTTCTTGTGTAGGACTAAAGCACTTAGCATTTTGCTATCTGCAGACGCCAGTCTCATGGCAGCGTGTCCAACATAAAAGTGTCTTCAACTTCAAATGCAATTTTTGTCAAATACAATGTACCAAAGTCAGGACAAAAAAATGTTTATAACACCCACAAGCCAGAGAAGAAAAACATGGTAAGATCACAAAATCCCAAGGAAAATATTGGATATGTAATTATTGTTACCACCATGTGGCCAGGAGTGGTACTGCAAAAAAAAAAAATTTTTTCAAAAGCAGCAGGAAGTGATTGATTATTTTAAATAATAGACAGGATATCCACAAAAAGGGTGATAAATATATGGTGGATGGGGGTTCGACCAATTGAAGACCCACATAGTTAGAGATTGAGAGTCCCAAAGTCCATTGTGTGAATGAAGCAGTGGAGCGCATACTCAACTACCAATGAATTCACTTTTTTGGGGGATTCTCAATCAGCCCCAGAGAAGTGAACGGAGCGCTGATAACACATGCACTCATCTGCTTTATTCACACAGAGGACTTTTTTATTATTATTAATTATTATTATTATTATTATAGGACTTTGGGATTCCTTTTCTCCGGATCAGTAGGGATCCTATTGGTTGGCTCCCCAATAACCATTTATTAAACATTTATTGACAATCCATTAGAAAATATATCCATAAGTAAATTAAACATAATGGCAGAATGCAGCTTTAAATATTTGTGACATAAAACATAATTTTCACAGTTGTTATGTCACCTCTGGCCACTAGATGTCACCCTACATGCATAGAATCTCATACAGCTGAACCTAAAGTTTAGAATTTAGCCAGATGATATATTGATACAGTATCCTGGCAGTGATGTCATGGACTCAGGATAGTAATACATTACTTTGCATAGTAATTTTTTTGTTATCAGTGATGCAATGAACGGTTCATATAGTTGTTCGGAGTTTAGGGCTGGCCTTGTTTTGGATGGTGCTATGTGCGTTCCTTCATATGGTGTACTGTCATACAGTGTAGAAAAAAATATATGCCTAAATATATTGCCATTCATTATACTAAGTGTCATACACTGATCAAGGGCATAAATTTCCCTAAATATTAAGGGTATATAGTGCTGCCACCACCATGCACTGAATATATAATATACTGTACAGTGCCTAAGTATCAGAGGCATACAAGGACTAACTAAAAAACACAGTACTCTAATAATGCCGCCATACAGTGACCAAATGTACATAAAATAAACCAATAAAAGTGCTATACAGTATAGAAATAATACTTGTATACAACTAATATTAAGAATCATAGCATTGACAAGCCATAGACGACACTTTGGCAGGAGCAGCAATGGGCCCTCTTCTCTAAGGCCGACGCTGTCTGGGTCGAAGAGGAAAAATTATATTTTAGAATCCTGAAATATAATAGTGTAACACGTAATTTAGTGATAAAGGTAATGTAATAAGTGTAAAATAATAAATCTAATACATTAATGTAACAATTAATATAGTATCATGGGTAATGTCTATCCCAAAAAGGTGTTTACAACAGAAAACACATAAGGATCATGGTATCCAGGTACTGGAGCAATTAAAGTGTTATTTCTTATCTTAATAGATGGACATTGTTGGATAGAGCTTGTAAAACTAAGACATTTTGCAATTTACTTGTTAAAAATTTGCCGTTCTCGAGATATTGACACACTTCTTACTACATAAACAGGTTAATTTTCGTTATGTAAAATAATTATGTGTGTATATTTTAGTATTTTAAAAAAAATGTCGCCATCGGTATTTTGTACTGATAAATTTTTTGGGCATGTCTGACATTTTGATCACTAGGTATACCATTTTTTTGGGGGGAGGGGGATACAAGATAACTGAAAAATACAAATTCAGCCATTTTCGTGTATTTCTCTTTATGATGTTGTTTACCAAACGAGTAACTTAATCTTTTTTATATTTTCATAAATTAGAATTTTATGGATGAAGCTACAGTAAATATGGCTAATTTTTATTTTCTTTATTTTTGGACTGGGAAAGGTGGTAGATTGAAAAGTTTATATTTTGTAATATTTGTAAAACTTTATTTTATTAACTTTCAATTATTTTTTTAAGTCCTCTACAAAACCTGGAACCTCCGATAGCTTCAACTAAATGCTGCAACAGTACAGGAAAAAGACAGACTCCTCTATCAGTCATTGTACAGGAGGAGGAGGAGGTGAGCTGTGACATCACCTATTGTGAATGGTGGATCCTGCGTTATCTACTGTATATAGAGGTGTTATCAGTCATTGTACAGGAGGAGGAGGTGAGCTGTGACATCACCTATTGTGAATGGTGGATCCTGCGTTATCTACTGTATATAGAGGTGTTATCAGTCATTGTACAGGAAGAGGAGGTGAGCTGTGACATCACCTATTGTGAATGGTGGATCCTCTGCTATCTACTGTATATAGAGGTGTTATCAGTCATTGTACAGGAGGAGAAGGAGGTGAACTGTGACATCACCTAATAGTCCTAAAAACAGCATCAGCATAATACTGGAGGGCAGAACTGGATGAAAGTCTCCCATTCTCACTACCATACAGTACAATGTGGATCACCCACATATTACCACCATATAATTCCAATATAATAGCTCCATACTGTGCTTAAATTAACAATTTCATACAGCCACAAATACACACGTGGTCAAAATTGTTGGTACTCCTCATTTAATGAAAGAAAAACCCACAATGGTCACAGAAATAACTTGAATCTGAAAAAAGTAATAATAAATTAAAAATCTATGAAAATGAACAAATGAAAGTCAGACATTGCTTTTCTGCTTCCATAGAATTAAAAAAAAATAAACTCATGAAATAGGCCTGGACAGAAATGATGGTACCCCTGAAAATAATGTGACAAAAGGGACATGTTAAATCAAGTTGTGTCCACTAAGTATCATCACAGGTGTCTACAATCCTGTAATCAGTCACTGTGCTTGTATATAGGGCTACAGATACTCACTGTGCTGTTTGGTGACATGGTGTGTACCACACTCAACATGGACCAGAGGAAGCAAAGGAAAGAGTTGTCTCAGGAGATTAGAAAGAAAATTATAGACAAGCATGTTAAAGGTTATAAGACCATCTTCAAGCAGCTTGATGTTCCTGTGACTACAGTTGCACATATTATTCAGAAATATAAGATCTATGAGACTGTAGCCAACCTCCTGCACGTGTCCGCAGGAGGAAAATTGATGACAAATCAAAGAGACGGATAATACGAATGGTAACAAAAGAGCCCAGGATAACTTCTAAAGAGATTAAAGGTGAACTTCAAGCTCAAGGAACATCAGTGTCAGATTGCACCATCCGTCGTTGTTTGATCCAAAGTGGACTTCATGGGAGATGACCAAGGAGAACATCATTGTTGAAAAAAAGCCAGACTGGAATTTTCCAAACTACATGTTTACAAGCCACAAAGCTTCTGGGACAATGTCTTATGGACAGATGAGACAAAAATGGAAGTTTTTGGCAAGGCACATCAGCTCTATGTTCACAGGCGGAAAAATGAATCATATCAAGAAAAGAACACTGTCCCTACTGTGAAACATGGAGGAGGCTCTGTTATGTTCTGGGGCTGCTTTGCTGCATCTGGCACAGGGTGTCTTGAATCTGTGCAGGGTACAATGAGATCTCAAGACTATCAAGGGATTCTAGTGAGAAATGTGCTGCCCAGTGTCAGAAAGTTTGGTCTCAGTCGCAGGTCATGGGTCTTGTGGGTTTTTCTTTCATTAAACGAGGGGTACCAACAATTTTGACCATGTGTGCATGTTGATGCTGATTTACCAGGGATTTGTGGCCATTGGTGTCGCCCGGCTGGCCATCAGATAATGGAGTCTCCAGGGTGTCTGCTCTCCGTCCTGTTACACATAGCAGCGGTGTCTACCCTCGGAGCGCCCTACATGATGATTCCACATTTCGGCACATAACTTTAACACTTCTGTTATATGAAACCAGAAGCCTAATAGCAAGAAGTAAAGAGTAAACTGAACATAAAGTCACCCAAGCGATGGAGAACCGCTTATCTCAGCAGCCCGTCTCCTCCAAAGAAACTGTGACCTAATGGTTCCCAGCAGTCGCCAATTAGTGTCTCCACTGGATTCTTCCACGAGTAACTCAAGATTAACCTCTGATGTACAGTCATGACCTCGACCATTCGTGTGAGCATTCACTGTGCTTTGTCTACAGCGACTTGTCAGGGAGAAACTATTGGTGCCTAATTCAGGTTCTGCAAAACCATGTGGTCCATCGGCTCCAAGAAAGAAGCAGGACAGATATTGGCACCAGCAAGCCTGGTTAGATATGAGGGTCCTCTAGGCGTGGCATCCTAAATCTAGTGAACCTTCATATCTACCAAGGAGTGTTGGCCAATAGTGGATTAGATGGTGAAAGTGGGGTCATGTACACCAGGTGGGAGACTTGCCATGAAGACAAAAGAGCACTCAGTTTTGTGTTAGGCAACGGATAATTGAAGGAGTTGTTCAGGAGGGTAGCATTTTTTAAGGGTCCCCCAATGGTACAAAGTTTCAGTGCCAGAACCTCCGAGAGATTAAAAGGTTATTTTTCTCATCCCACTTGATCCCAACAGTGTAAAGCTCATGTTACCAGTGTGATCGTTCTGTGCCCATCATTTTCCTCAGCCGGTGTGAAGAGTCCGGTAAACAACGACATGAATACTGTCGGTTGGGCTCATTTAACGTCCTGCACTCAGCACATATAAATGCAACCGAAATGTTTCTGTGTGATCCAGAACTTACACTTCCATGTTTGGTGCATGCTGGATCATTGCTGTTTGTATCAGGCCCTGGACTACTAGAAGAGCAGACTTAATCACATCTATGGAGTTAATTCAGGAATATGTACAATAACATTCCTTTAAAGGGGTTTCCCGAGCTGAACATAAATTTCTGCAGTGACTATGTGACTACAAATAGCTGGATACTGAGAATGTGCAATATGCACATGTGATGATGACACAACTTCGAATCTTAATCAGCCAGACGTCTAGATTTGTTAAACCAGGAGAAATACACTATTGTCTTTGTGTTGACTTTTGAATGTATGTGTTTCTTTGGCTGGTCAAGAAGATCATACTATTATTTGTATAAACCTGAATGTTGACTTCTCTTGGTCTGGAAACAATAATATTTGTTAATATGCCAATTGCATATTGTACTAAGCCAGCTAGTTCTTGATTTACAAGAGAAGGGGGATACCAACTATGCAAATTGATCAAATGCTTAAACAATGAGACCTGAGCCTTGCACCTTTCCCACTGACCTGTGACTGATGACCTTAGCCACATATGTAATTATAAAAAAGGTTTTCTATCCAGCTGCAAGGAGAATCAGAGAATCAAAGAATCAGAGACACTCTTCAGAACAGTAGTTTGGTAGCATGGCTTCATCCAGAGAGACACAGATTTAAATTCTACAGGATTCCAGGCTAAGGGTATACCCCCTGACTGTAAGGATATAGATCTGCTCCATTGACCATCAGAGAGCCCATGGATACATTTGGGGAGACCAGGTTGGGACGATGAAGTCACCTGGTCCCATGGATATGTTGTTTGGGGTTGCCAGGTGGAACCCTCTGGTCGCCTGGAATCTATGGAGACATTTGGAGTAGCCAGATTGGGACCAGTCGGTCATCAGGCCCCATGGAAACTCTCGGAGAGGCCAGGGTGGGACCCTCGGGTCTACTGGCCTTGTACCTCGATGGACTGTCAGCTTCCTAAGCTTTCTGCTACCTCCTCTCTGTGGGGGCCCGCCAGAAGCGGTGGGCCACTGGTTAAGGTAGATGGCCCTGGAAGTCCCAAAGTTGCAGCTGTTCTATTCCCAGGCGGGTGGAGCGGAAGGGTGAGACTGTGTAATGTTGTACCATCTTGGGTATTTGCTGGGACTGTTCTATGTGTTTATTGTCCGCTTTGTGGTTCAATAAAATATTGCCACACTGTTTTACCCTCACCCTGTGTTGTCTGAGTACTATTACGCCCACAGAAGACCCTGTGTCTTCACAGCACACTGTCAGGATTCATCACAAGATCACGATCATCACATCACCGCAAGTATGCGACTTACTGTACATTCACATGCCAAAAAGTTGTTAGTTGGCAAAAGGATGAAAATGGCAGTCAAGGCAATAAAGTGAAATCCTCACTGTATGCATATTGCACACTGTTTGCATTCAGCAATCTGCAGTCACATAGAGTGACTGCAGAAATTTATGTTCAGTCTAGAAACCCCCTATGATTTGGCATCTAGGTTTCCAAAATTGTATATTCTAATAATTGTGCAAAAATAATCTATAAAAGATTAAAAATAAAAAGTACCTATGTTTTCTTTTTCATTTTTTACTTTTCCGACCTGGCGCAGTGACAAATGTATTTATACTCCACTCAGTGTTTATGTTTCACGTGATTTGATGAGCAATGATAGATGAGTCAATGTAATTTATCTTGAGTTATGTATGAGCTAAATCGGAGACACAGATGGATTTGATGGAAGACGCTATAGGAGACGTGTCCTCCGTTCAAATGAATACACTGCTGTAAACTAATAGACTGGGAAGGCTGACAGCCATGATATAGAATTTTAATAACTGTTTTGTGGTTTTAACACCTGGACCAATGGGTGTACTGTATGACCATGCATTGCCATAGGAAACAGAAGAGATCCTTCCTGATTCTTCTCAAACTCTTTGCAAGACCTTATGTAGCACTCCCCTCTCCAGATTAACTTGGCCCTCTTGTGCTGGGTGGTAAGACATGGTACCGTAATGGGGGTCCCAGTAAGGCTCTTTGTTTGGGGTCCACTCTCTTTTGTGTATGCCACTGCTGGATAAGCAGTGCTTTCTCTTCCCAAACAGAACCCTGTTTGGGCTATTCAATCATAAGCACATTTAGCTCTTCTGAGTGGTAAATACTGGTACAGTAATGGGGGTCCCAATAAGGCCCTTGCTTTGGGTTCCACTCTGTTCTGTTTATGCCATTGCCAAATATGCCGTGCTTTCTCAGCAAGAACAGAACCCCTCAGACTATTCGATCATACCTACATTGTGCTCTCCCCGATTTCCCTGATCACTGCAAGGTAGTAACCAGTTAGCACATTCTGTCCAGCTTCCTATAAGTACTGGAGAAAAGGGGGTGAGTACTACTACTACTGTATGCAAAGCAGGATTCACCCCTTTCATGACATAATGTATGCTACTAAAGATGACTGACCACCAGAGATGCAGCTGCAGGCATGTAACATTGCAGTTGGTAGTAAAGGGTTAATTAAGTCCCGCTCCAAATCCGGCCAAGGAATACCCTCTCATCTGCCTGGGAACGTCAACTTTTTGGAGGAGTTTACTTAAATCCCACATCTTTTGGGTCCAATACTCCTCAATTTGCCAGACTTGTATCTACAAAATTAGGAAAATCTTGGCAAATTTGAGACTGTTAGCAACTATATGATGCGGACAATAACCCAATATTACCCTTGAATAAAGGGATGCAGACTCAAACCATTTAGCTCACTAGACCCCCTAAAGATGCTTACATTAACTCCTTCTCTTCCCTTGGCCACCAGGAATATTTACATAAGCCATTTCCCTGCCCCAGACCCAATAGGATAGTGACATTAATTGCAGACCACTATGGATGCAGACTGTAATGCCTTCACTACACTAGACCACCAGGAATATTAACATTAACTTCTTCCCTGCACTAAACAAGGAATGGTAAGATTTGTTCCTTCACTATACTAGACCATAAGGTATAATTGCTATAGCTACTTCCATGGCCAAGACCACCAGGAATACTAACATTAACGCCTTGACTACACTAGACCACCAGGAATACTAACATTAACGCCTTCACTACACTAGACCACCAGGAATACTAACATTAACGCCTTCACTACACTAGACCACCTGGATTACTAACATTAGCGCCTTCACTACACTAGACCACCAGGAATACTAACATTAATGCCTTCACTACACTAGACCACCTGGATTACTAACATTAACGCCTTCACTACACTAGACCACCAGGATTACTAACATTAACGCCTTCACTACACTAGACCACCAGGATTACTAACATTAATGCCTTCACTACACTAGACCACCAGGATTACTAACATTAACGCCTTCACTACACTAGACCACCTGGATTACTAACATTAACGCCTTCACTACACTAGACCACCAGGATTACTAACATTAATGCCTTCACTACACTAGACCACCAGGATTACTAACATTAACGCCTTCACTACACTAGACCACCTGGATTACTAACATTAACGCCTTCACTACACTAGACCACCAGGATTACTAACATTAATGCCTTCACTACACTAGACCACCAGGATTACTAACATTAACGCCTTCACTACACTAGACCACCAGGATTACTAACATTAACGCCTTGACTACACTAGACCACCAGGAATACTAACATTAACGCCTTGACTACACTAGACCACCAGGAATACTAACATTAACACCTTCACTACACTAGACCACCAGGAATACTAACATTAACGCCTTCACTACACTAGACCACCTGGATTACTAACATTAACGCCTTCACTACACTAGACCACCTGGATTACTAACATTAACGCCTTCACTACACTAGACCACCAGGATTACTAACATTAACGCCTTCACTACACTAGACCACCTGGATTACTAACATTAGCGCCTTCACTACACTAGACCACCAGGAATACTAACATTAACGCCTTCACTACACTAGACCACCAGGATTACTAACATTAATGCCTTCACTACACTAGACCACCTGGATTACTAACATTAGCGCCTTCACTACACTAGACCACCAGGAATACTAACATTAACGCCTTCACTACACTAGACCACCTGGATTACTAACATTAACGCCTTCACTACACTAGACCACCAGGATTACTAACATTAATGCCTTCACTACACTAGACCACCAGGAATACTAACATTAACGCCTTCACTACACTAGACCACCTGGATTACTAACATTAACGCCTTCACTACACTAGACCACCAGGATTACTAACATTAATGCCTTCACTACACTAGACCACCAGGATTACTAACATTAACGCCTTCACTACACTAGACCACCAGGATTACTAACATTAACGCCTTGACTACACTAGACCACCAGGAATACTAACATTAACGCCTTGACTACACTAGACCACCAGGAATACTAACATTAACACCTTCACTACACTAGACCACCAGGAATACTAACATTAACGCCTTCACTACACTAGACCACCTGGATTACTAACATTAACGCCTTCACTACACTAGACCACCAGGATTACTAACATTAACGCCTTGACTACACTAGACCACCAGGAATACTAACATTAACGCCTTCACTACACTAGACCACCAGGAATACTAACATTAACGCCTTCACTACACTAGACCACCAGGATTACTAACATTAACGCCTTCACTACACTAGACCACCTGGATTACTAACATTAATGCTTTCACTACACTAGACCACCAGGATCACTAACATTAACGCCTTCACTACACTAGACCACCAGGATTACTAACATTAACGCCTTCACTACACTAGACCACCAGGATTACTAACATTAGCGCCTTCACTACACTAGACCACCAGGAATACTAACATTAACGGCTTCACTACACTAGACCACCAGGAATACTAACATTAACGCCTTGACTACACTAGACCACCAGGAATACTAACATTAACGCCTTCACTACACTAGACCACCAGGATTACTAACATTAACGCCTTCACTACACTAGACCACCAGGATTACTAACATTAACGCCTTCACTACACTAGACCACCAGGATTACTAACATTAACACCTTCACTACACTAGACCACCTGGATTACTAACATTAACGCCTTCACTACACTAAACCACCAGGAATTCTAACATTAATGCTTTCACTACACTAGACCACCAGGAATTCTAACATTAGCGCCTTCACTACACTAGACCACCAGGATTACTAACATTAGCGCCTTCACTACACTAGACCACCAGGAATACTAACATTAACGCCTTCACTACACTAGACCACCAGGATTACTAACATTAACGCCTTCACTACACTAGACCACCAGGAATACTAACATTAACGCCTTCACTACACTAGACCACCAGGAATACTAACATTAACGCCTTCACTACACTAGACCACCAGGATTACTAACATTAACACCTTCACTACACTAGACCACCAGGATTACTAACATTAAAGCCTTCACTACACTAGACCACCAGGATTACTAACATTATCGCCTTCACTACACTAGACCACCAGGAATACTAACATTAACGCCTTCACTACACTAGACCACCAGGATTACTAACATTAACGCCTTCACTACACTAGACCACCAGGATTACTAACATTAAAGCCTTCACTACACTAGACCACCAGGATTACTAACATTAAAGCCTTCACTACACTAGACCACCAGGATTACTAACATTAACGCCTTCACTATACTAGACCACCAGGAATACTAACATTAACGCCTTTCCTGCCCTAAATAAGGAATGGTAAGATTAATTCATTTACTACACTAGACCATGAGGAATAATTACCTGCCATATAATTACCTTCCCTGCCCTAGACCATCATGGATGCTGGCATTAACTCCTCAACTGCACCAGAACACCAGGAACATTTATATTAACCCATTTTCTGCTGTAGAACACAAGAGATGATTAGGTTAACCACTTCACTGCCATAGACTACTAGGAATGCTAACATTGAACCAACCCTGCATTGCACTAGACCACCATAAATGGTTATATCAGCCAATTTCACTGCACTAGACCACCAGGAATGGTTATATCAGCCAACATCACTGCACCAGACCACCAGGAATGATTATATCAGCCAACTTCACAGCACTAGACCACCAGGAATGGTTATATCAGCCAACTTCACTGCACTAGACCACCAGGAATGGTTATATCAGCCAACATCACTGCACTAGACCACCAGGAATGATTATATCAGCCAACTTCACTGCACTAGACCACCAGGAATGGTTATATCAGCCAACATCACTGCACTAGACCACCAAGAATGATTATATCAGCCAACTTCACAGCACTAGACCACCAAGAATGATTATATCAGCCAACATCACTGCACTAGACCACCAGGAATGATTATATCAGCCAACTTCACTGCACTAGACCACCAGGAATGGTTATATCAGCCAACATCACTGCACTAGACCACCAAGAATGATTATATCAGTCAACTTCACTGCACTAGACCACCAAGAATGATTATATCAGCCAACTTCACTGCACTAGACCACCAGGAATGATTATATCAGTCAACTTCACTGCACTAGACCACCAGGAATTGTTATATCAGCCAACTTCACTGCACTAGACCACCAAGAATGATTATATCAGCCAACTTCACTGCACTAGACCACCAGGAATGATTATATCAGCCAACTTCACTGCACTAGACCACCAGGAATGATTATATCAGCCAACTTCACTGCACTAGACCACCAGGAATGATTATATCAGCCAACTTCACTGCACTAGACCACCAGGAATGATTATATCAGCCAACTTCACTGCACTAGACCACCAGGAATGGTTATATCAGCCAACATCACTGCACTAGACCACCAGGAATGATTATATCAGCCAACTTCACAGCACTAGACCACCAGGAATGGTTATATCAGCCAACATCACTGCACTAGACCACCAGGAATGATTATATCAGCCAACATCACTGCACTAGACCACCAGGAATGGTTATATCAGCCAACATCACTGCATTAGACCACCAGGAATGATTATATCAGCCAACATCACTGCACTAGACCACCAGGAATGATTATATCAGCCAACTTCACTGCACTAGACCACCAGGAATGGTTATATCAGCCAACATCACTGCACTAGACCACCAGGAATGATTATATCAGCCAACTTCACAGCACTAGACCACCAGGAATGGTTATATCAGCCAACTTCACTGCACTAGACCACCAGGAATGATTATATCAGCCAACTTCACTGCACTAGACCACCAGGAATGATTATATCAGCCAACTTCACTGCACTAGACCACCAGGAATGGTTATATCAGCCAACATCACTGCACTAGACCACCAGGAATGGTTATATCAGCCAACATCACTGCACTAGACCACCAGGAATGATTATATCAGTCAACTTCACTGCACTAGACCACCAGGAATGATTATATCAGCCAACATCACAGCACTAGACCACCCGGAATGATTATATCAGTCAACTTCACTGCACTTGACCACCAGGAATGGTTATATCAGCCAACATCACTGCACTAGACCACCAGGAATGATTATATCAGCCAACATCACTGCACTAGACCACCAGGAATGATTATATCAGCCAACTTCACTGCACTAGACCACCAGGAATGATTATATCAGCCAACTTCACTGCACTAGACCACCAGGAATGATTATATCAGCCAACTTCACTGCACTAGACCACCAGGAATGATTATATCAGCCAACATCACTGCACTAGACCACCAGGAATGGTTTTATCAGCCAACTTCATAGCACTAGACCACCAGGAATGATTATATCAGCCAACATCACTGCACTAGACCACCAGGAATGGTTTTATCAGCCAACTTCACAGCACTAGACCACCAGGAATGGTTTTATCAGCCAACTTCATAGCACTAGACCACCAGGAATGGTTTTATCAGCCAACTTCACTGCACTAGACCACCAGGAATGGTTATATCAGCCAACATCACTGCACTAGACCACCAGGAATGATTATATCAGCCAACTTCACAGCACTAGACCACCAGGAATGGTTATATCAGCCAACTTCACTGCACTAGACCACCAGGAATGATTATATCAGCCAACTTCACTGCACTAGACCACCAGGAATGATTATATCAGCCAACTTCACTGCACTAGACCACCAGGAATGGTTATATCAGCCAACATCACTGCACTAGACCACCAGGAATGGTTATATCAGCCAACATCACTGCACTAGACCACCAGGAATGATTATATCAGTCAACTTCACTGCACTAGACCACCAGGAATGATTATATCAGCCAACATCACAGCACTAGACCACCCGGAATGATTATATCAGTCAACTTCACTGCACTTGACCACCAGGAATGGTTATATCAGCCAACATCACTGCACTAGACCACCAGGAATGATTATATCAGCCAACATCACTGCACTAGACCACCAGGAATGATTATATCAGCCAACATCACTGCACTAGACCACCAGGAATGATTATATCAGCCAACTTCACTGCACTAGACCACCAGGAATGATTATATCAGCCAACTTCACTGCACTAGACCACCAGGAATGATTATATCAGCCAACTTCACTGCACTAGACCACCAGGAATGATTATATCAGCCAACATCACTGCACTAGACCACCAGGAATGGTTTTATCAGCCAACTTCATAGCACTAGACCACCAGGAATGATTATATCAGCCAACATCACTGCACTAGACCACCACAAATGGTTTTATCAGCCAACTTCACAGCACTAGACCACCAGGAATGGTTTTATCAGCCAACTTCATAGCACTAGACCACCAGGAATGGTTTTATCAGCCAACTTCACTGCACTAGACCACCAGGAATGGTTTTATCAGCCAACTTCACAGCACTAGACCACCAGGAATGGTTATATCAGCCAACATCACTGCACTAGACCACCAGGAATGATTATATCAGCCAACATCACTACACTAGACCACCAGGAATGGTTATATCAGCCAACATCACTGCACTAGACCAGCAGGAATGGTTTTATCAGCCAACATCACTGCACTAGACCACCAGGAATGATTATATCAGCCAACATCACTGCACTAGACCACCAGGAATGGTTATATCAGCCAACATCACTGCACTAGACCACCAGGAATGGTTTTATCAGCCAACATCACTGCACTAGACCACCAGGAATGATTATATCAGCCAACTTCACTGCACTAGACCACCAGGAATGGTTTTATTAGCCAACTTCACTGCACTAGACCACCAGGAATGGTTTTATCAGCCAACTTCATAGCACTAGACCACCAAGAATGATTATATCAGCCAACTTCACTGCACTAGACCACCAGGAATGGTTATATCAGCCAACTCCACTGCACTAGACCACCAGGAATGGTTATATTAGCCAACTTCATAGCACTAGACCACTAGGAATGGTTAAATCAGCCAACATCACTGCACAAGACCACCAGGAATGATTATATCAGCCAACTTCACTGCACTAGACCACCAGGAATGGTTATATCAGCCAACATCACTGCACTAGACCACCAGGAATGGTTATATCAGCCAACTTCACTGCACTAGACCACCAGGAATGGTTATATCAGTCAACATCACTGCACTAGACCACCAGGAATGGTTATATCAGCCAACTTCACTGCACTAGACCACCAAGAATGATTATATCAGCCAACTTCACTGCACTAGACCACCAAGAATGATTATATCAGCCAACTTCACTGCACTAGACCACCAGGAATGGTTATATCAGGCAACATCACTGCACTAGACCACCAGGAATGGTTATATCAGCCAACTTCACTGCACTAGACCACCAAGAATGGTTTTATCAGCCAACTTCATAGCACTAGACCACCAAGAATGGTTTTATCAGCCAACATCACTACACTAGACCACCAGGAATGGTTTTATCAGCCAACTTCACTGCACTAGACCACCAGGAATGGTTTTATCAGCCAACTTCACTGCACTAGACCACCAGGAATGATTATATCAGTCAACTTCACTGCACTAGACCACCAGGAATGATTATATCAGTCAACTTCACTGCACTAGACCACCAGGAATGGTTATATCAGCCAACATCACTGCACTAGACCACCAGGAATGATTATATCAGCCAACATCACTGCACTAGACCACCAGGAATGATTATATCAGCCAACTTCACTGCACTAGACCACCAGGAATGGTTTTATCAGCCAACATCACTGCACTAGACCACCAGGAATGATTATATCAGCCAACTTCACTGTGCTAGACCACCAAGAATGGTTTTATCAGCCAACTTCATAGCACTAGACCACCAGGAATGATTATATCAGCCAACTTTACTGCACTAGACCACCAGGAATGGTTATATCAGCCAACATCACTGCACTAGACCACCAGGAATGATTATATCAGCCAACTTCACTGCGCTAGACCACCAGGAATGGTTTTATCAGCCAACTTCATAGCACTAGACCACCAGGAATGATTATATCAGCCAACTTCACTGCACTAGACCACCAGGAATGGTTTTATCAGCCAACTTCATAGCACTAGACCACCAGGGCAACTGACATTAATGTTGACATTTAGATGATGGACTTTTTTAATGAAATAGCGGTAACCTTAGAGGAACGGAGTGATGTTCTAGATATCATATATATGCATGGAGGTCCACCTGTGCTTGATCCTTACTGCGGGATGAAGCTAAGCTTTTGCAGAACTCATACAGCGATAACTCAATAACTTTGGCAAAAATTAACTTTAACATTAACGGATTTGAGGGCACACGTGACCCCTGTAAAGTAACAGATCAGCAGCAGCGCACATGCAAACCTAGGAACAGTCAGGAAACCCGCTGCGAGCCGAGGACTACTCCACGCTCTCCGAGCTCTTAAAAGGAAGCAGCGAGCGACATAACAAAATATTCAATTGGAAATTTCTTTGTGAAGTACATCACTCCTACACAAAATACTTTTTAGCCTCTGATCCTGCACGGATGAATAAAAGACGGCTGCGAATAATAATGTACAAAAAATCCATTAAAATAAACCAAAGATTTCAAGAAAATATGTTGTTTTTCAGCTATTAGAAATTAGCACTTTCCATTAGAAAAAAAAAAAATGAATGTATTTGCCTGCTGGTTTCTGAAAGCAGAGGATTAGGAAAAACACTGAGGAACCCTTTTAATCTTTGCCGCTTTTGCAGCTGACGTAAATGTTGCACGGTCAAACCTGCAAGTCTTCCTCTGCTCATAAATGACATCATTCCGGTTACACACAGTCACCACTAGGGGGAGCTCACTGCATTTAGATTTATTCAGATGTTTAATGTGTGGCGCAAGATATTTGAACCCCATTTTTCTTATTTTTTGCTTTTGTTTTTCCTCCCCCTTTTTATTAAAAAAAATATAACTTTATTTATTTTTCTGTATGACGACTTGTTTATTTTATTTTATTTTTTTTTTTGAAGGATGATTTCTAATTTTAAATGACACTTCATTTTACTATATCATGTAGTTAAAACAGAAAAGAAAAATGGCGTAGAATTGAAAAATATGACAGACATTTTTTCTCATGTTGTTTTTGCATTTTCCTTTTAAAAACATTATTTTTTTCTGGTAAAACTGACCCGGTTAATTAATTGCACAACTTTAAAAAAAATAAAACTTGGCTTCAGTTGCCTTTTCGGTGAAGAGTTTTGGTACAAGCTGTAGCTTTTATTAGTACAATTAGTCCGCAAAACTTTCTGATGTCTTATACTTTCATTTTTTTGCCTTTTTCAAGTTTTCTTTTTTGTTTTTCATTCACCGTATAGGATAAATATCTAAATATTTCAATCATTTAAATAACACAAAGCAATTGCAAATATGTTAATTTTATACTTTTTTATATTTTTCTATTTTTATTTTTAATCTTTTTTTTAAAGGAAGGAGATTTAAACATTTTCGATTTATTTATTTTTTTAGATTTTTTATAAAAAATTTTTTTACACTTTTAACTAGTCTCCTTAGGGGGGCTTGAACCTGTGATCAACTATACAATGCACTGAAATACTATAGTATTGCAGTGTATTGTTAAATTGAAAAGCTCTTGGGAAGCCCAGCCACAGATTCTAATGCAACGGCATCCGAGAGGTTAAACTGTTGCACTGATACATTGTAGCAAACTATCAGTACCGAAAGGAGATTTATGCTGCTGATGTGTCTAGACTGCATACAATTATATCAAACTCTACTTTGTGATCATCTTACAAAATTAATTAAATTGCCGTATTCGACCCAAAAATCAGCGGGAGCTGTCCTCACTTAATGCAGCTCATGAAGTAGGTACTTGAGGTGAATAATTCTTCATTGTGCTTGATATAAAGGATTATACTTTAAGGCTCCGATTAGCCTTGGCGAGATTCCTTGTAGCATTTTTCTTGAGGTCTTTGTTTTCGCAAACACTTTTGGTTCCAATTATACAAAAGGATAAGAGGCTTTTCTTACAACTCCTACCATGAATGAAAGGCAAATAACACAAAAACAGAACAAAAGCGGGACGGATGTGGAAAAAAGAAGTGGAAAGTGATCCAATGGTTTCCAAAAAGTAAGCATATCCATCTAGCCATGTGCAAGACATTATTATGCTGTTAGCCACGCCCCCTTGGCAAAGACCATAAAAGATTACTCTGGACCAGCAGAACAACAAGAGTAAAATCCGGCCAGTTTTTTAACCTATTGACAGGCCCTTTTTTAAATGGTCACAGTTCTTTTTTTTCAACAAAATTTGGGTAAACCAATAGTACAAGTGAGGTCATAAAAGAAGAAAGAAGCAGAGAGAGATGCCTATTAAACCTTATAGAGATGGAAGGAACAAAGTGGACCACAGACAGGCAAACAGGTATGCATTTTTTTTCTAGTAAGTGTTTCATGTTACCCCAGTGTTGAATTCACAGCTCAGAACTGCTGTATATTTTCCTCAATGCTACTCTTTACAAGTATTTGATCTCACTCCAGAGCTGGATTCACAGCTACTCTGCTCAGTATTGCTGTATATTTTCCTCAATGCTGCTCCATACAAGTATTTTATCCCATCCCAGAGTTGGATTCACAGCTACACTGCTCAGTACTGCTCCATATGAATATTTTCTCCTCCATCAGAGCTGGATTCACAGCTACACCGCTCAGTACTGCTGTATATTTTCCTCAATGCTACTCTATACAAGTATTTTATCTCACTCCAGAGCTGGATTCACAGCTACACTGCTAGGTACTGCTGTATAGTTTCCTCAATGCTGCTCCATATAAGTATTTTATCTTACACCAAATCTGGATTCACAGCTACACTGCTAAGTATAGCTGTATATTGTCCTCAATGCTGCTCCATACAAGTATTTTATGTCACCCCAGAGCTGAATTCACATCTACACTACAAAGTAATGATGTATATTGTCCTCAATGCAGCACCATACGAGTATTTTATCTCACATCAGGGCTGAATTCAAAGCTACACTTCTCAGTACAGCTGTATATTGTCCTCAATGCTGCTCCATACAAGTATTTTATCTCACCCCAGAGATGGATTCACAGCTACATATCTTAGTACTGCTGTATATTGTCCTCAATGCTGCTACATACAAGTATTTTATCTCACACCAGAACTTTATTCTCACCTATACTGCTTAGTACTGCTGTTTAATGTAACCCATGCTGGTCCACTCTAGTCAATGTTTTATCTCACCCCAGAGCTATATTCACAGCTACCATGCTCAGTGATGCTGTATAATGTCCTCCATGCTGCTGCTGCTGCTTCTGAGCATGTGCTACATAGAGACAAGAGAGCAGGAATTCCTCATGTCTGTCCATGCGATGTAAGGGTATGTGCACATATTCTGCATTTGGCAAGAAAAACACTGCATAAAATAAACGCGTTTTTGATACGTTTTTCCTCCCATTCATTTGAATGGGTGAATAACGCTGCAAAATAGCTGAAAGAATTGACGTGGTGCAGATCTGAAACTGCTTTAAATCTGCAAGGAAAAAATAAGCAGCATATGCAGGAATCGATTTCACTTTGCTGGTACTGTGAAATGCTGCATTTTCCCCTGCTAAAAATGAGCAGAAAAAAAAAAACCGCGATATATGAACAATCCCTAAAAGAGACATTGTAGCTTCTAGCCTTTTCCCACTAGCTCAGAGATAAGTGAAAATTAGATAACTAGCCCGCACAGTGAAAAACTGGTGAAAAATGCAGGATATGTTGTGTTATCCTTCATAACTGCTTATTCTGAAAAAGTCACCTGAAAAAGCAGGGACGCTTCAAGTTGAATGGTGTCTTAGGCAATAACTTTTATTAGTCCCTCCTCTCCCATTAGTACTGTCATATAGTGGACAAATAACCTAAGAAAAGTGTCTCAAAGTATAAGTGTGGTTCCCAAATAAAACTTTCATACAGCTGCCACCGCCATACTGTGCATAAAAACATACTGTACAGTAAATTAGTAGTAGTCCGGTTGCTTCATACAGTACTCAAATAAAGCAATTTAATACTGTTTAATACTGGTTGTAAACTTCAGGTTACACAATGCTAGGTCCTACCTAGTAGCAGGAAATCCCCAAATACAGCCATACAGTGCCAACATATTACCATACTGTGATCACGTAATGCCAAACCATAGCAGGAGGGCACAACTAGACTGAGCATGTGGAAAAAAAATCAGCATCCATATCTCGGGGTAAAGTTTGCATTTTAGGTTAAAAAGTTCTTTAAAGTTTAAAAAAATTATGCCACAATTCAATTTTTTTTAATCCACCTGGAAGCTTTTGATGAGTTCCATATTCCGTCTTTCTAGACGCGTTTCAAGCCAGTTACATTTGCTTCCATTCCTTCTTCTCCCGTCTCAGTTATAATCACTTCTCCTGGGGTCCTGTCTTTGTCATCTATACAAAAGACTCCCATGTGTCCTATTTTCCCAGTAGGGGTTTCTGTCTTTGCCTGTGGAAATCCTTAAATTGGAGCGCTTGTCTTCTCAAATTCAATCTGGTGACAGCAACTAAAGATGGAGCACACTTGAATAAACATGCATTATGGGACGCTGCTAGCAGCAATTTCCGTTGATGCCCATGTATATTATGTTCAGGTTCTCAAACGTGGTGTTCACTTATTATTAAGATCAATTACCATAATTCAGCTGAAAACACAACATTTTTGAGGTTAAAGGAGTTCTGCTCATCGCGGAAGCTGCAGCTGACTTTCTCGTCCTATAGAAGGGTCAGCTTGCTTATCTATCTGCTTCTGACCCTGGGCAAAAAAAAAAGTTTAAAAAAAATGTATTTCCACTCAAATAACTGAATGGAGAACCACCTATGAAGGTGCAGGATACAGGACCTGCAGTACCTGTAACACGCACTTCACTCATGTTGCTGTAGGGATACCTGCAGTTGTCTTCCTCAGGCACAGATGGGTCAGTTTGCCTGTTTCTAACCCTGTTCAATCTACTTTGCCAGTAAGATCAACCACCTCATATATGGGCATGCAGGTCTTGGAAATGTAAATCCATCAACACTTTTATATCTTCTATCTGTTGCTGCACAGCACCAGCTTCTTTAGCTTGATTGGTGGTAGCCCACTGTCTAATTTTCTGGCCTGGACTCACAAAGACAGCAATCTTTCAAACTTAAGAGACTGGAATGCATTATCACCTTAAGAGGGGCTGGATACAGGAGCTGCAGAGCCTGTAGCAGGCACTTCGCCCATGTTGTATTAGGATTGGATTGGAATGGTAAAGATGGTGCAGAGAAAGAAGTATGAGAAATGTTCAGGTGCATTCTTGTAGTTTATTGTTTTCTTTCCTTGACTTGTTATTATGCTGGATGTATAGACAACACTTCCCCAAGGCAAATCACCAGAACAAGCAATGCAGTCAGACAGTAAATCAGCAGGGGATGACTAGGAGAAGGCTGCCAGCAACGATGATGAGAATGGTAGCATGGTAAATAGTTGGATGGAATTTATCTAAGTATATATGTTAAAGGGATTTTCTGGGAATTCAAAAAAATTAGGCTAAAGATAGAAAATCCATCAATAAAAAAAAATCAGCCACCTGTCATGCAAAGAGCACATAATACCTCATTTGCATATAAATAATAACACTAATTTCCCGAGAATGCAGCAACAGATTTTTATATTTTCATCATTTGCTGGTGTCAGTATTTTTTTTTTTTTTTTAATTTCTGGAAAACCCCTTAAACTGTAAAAAAAAAAAAATCGGTTAAGAGCTTATTCAGACATCAGTGACGAGAAAGTCGGTCTGAGTTTGGTGAGTGTTTTATTTAATCAGACTGTCATCAGAGTTTGGTGAAAGTGTCAGTTTTTACTGGTGGAGTTTGGAATTTCTTCAGTTTTTCTAAGATGGGAAACCAAAAAAATAAAAGTTTCTCTACCTTCTCCTATCCAGCAGTCTGTGAGAAACGGAAGGATGGCATCCGAGTGATGTCCAATATGTTCACGGACCCATAGATATGACTTTGAGATTTTACCACTCGGACATAAATAGCCCCATTCACTATCATACGTGTTAAAAAAACGGATAGTAATCATATGCAAAAAAAAACAAACGTGTGAATGAGCCCTAATTTATGGGAAGTAATTACCATAACGAGAACTGTTATAAATTGGGGGAGGGGCATTCTATAAGGTGAAAAATTATGAATTTTTAGCTTATAGCTTACAGAAAAACCAACTTCTAAAATTTCCACCCCTTTTAATAAATCCCCCCCAGTATGTGTTTTTGCTTTTCATGTTGCTTTATATTAATTTTTTTATTTTTTATTTTTTTAACTTGGATGGTGGCTATATTGGAGACACGCACACTTCCTTCCTGTGTTGTTTGGGGGACTTGAACCTGTGATCGTCCGATCACTTATACTATATTCAGCAATACTGCAGTGTGTAGTATAAATCCTGGACTCCTCTTAAGATCTGCCTAGAACTGATCCTCAGAGGAAAACCAAGATGGTAGCGACGGGAGTTTTCAGCGGGTCATAGTAACTCATCGGTGACCCAGTGATTGGGTAATGGGGGCTGATTGGAGTGGCACTCACTGGCACTGGTTGTGACATCTTATAAATGCTGCCAATTTGCTAAGTTTCATAACTTTCCATTCTGGCCAAAATTATTTAAAAAAATTTAAGTTTAGTTGCTCCCTAAATGAGCTCAGAAAACAGAAAAGGTTTTTTTTTAGATTTTACCAAAATGATATATTCATGGTGCAAAACGATTATCTTATGTGATGAATATACAAATTGTTTAAAATTATGAGAACATTGGAGAAAACTCATGAGATGGCTCTGCTGATTCTGTCCTAGTCTATCACCAAAGCTTATTTGAGTTTCAGAAAACAGAAATGTGTACAGGTATGAAGATTTTAGCTAAATGATACATTCATAATGTAAAATTATCTAATCATGAGTATACAAATTGTTTAAGACTATGAGAACTTTGGAGGAAACTCGTGAGATAGCTCTGTTGATTCTGTCCCAGACTAATCTCACGAGTTTCCTTCCAAAGTGCTCATAATTTTAGACAATTTGCACACTCATCATTAGATAATAATTCTTTATTATGAATGTATCATTTAGCTAAAATCTTCTCACATGCAGACATTTCTGTTTTTTGAAGCTCAAATAAGCTTTGCTAATAGACTGGGACAGAATCAGCAGAGCTATCTCACAAGTTTCCTCCAAAGTTCTCATAATTTTAAATAATTTGTATACTCATCATTAGATAATAGTTTTACACCATGAATGTATCATTTGGCTAAAATCTTCACACCTGTACACATTTCTGTTTTCTGAAGCTCAATTAAGCTTTGGAGATAGACTGGGACAGAATCAGCAGAGCCATCTCATGAGTTTTGTCCAAAGCGCTCATAATTTTAAACAATTTGTGTACTCATCTTAAGATAGTGGTGTAAGACTATGAATATATCATTTAGCTAAAGTATTCACACCTGCACACATTTCTGTTTTCTGAAACTCAAATAAGCTTCGCTGATGGCTCTGCTGATTCTGTCCCAGTCTATCAGCAAAGCTTATTTGAGTTTCAGAAAACAGAAATGTGTGCAGGTATGAAGATTTTAGTTAAATGATATATTCATGGTATAAGACTGTTTTGTGATGAGTATACAAAGTGTGTAACATTATAAGAGCCGTAAAGGAAACTTTATAAAAGACGAGTGTTGGATTTCCCGATTACGTAAACTTATGAGCGTCACATAAAACCTCTGTCACTATTAAAAGTTTCTTGACATCTTGCCGCGTTACTGTAATTCCGAGCTTTTCTTTTTCTGACACCCATGACTCTGTACAC
Source organism: Phyllobates terribilis (assembly GCF_046119375.1). NCBI lineage: Eukaryota > Metazoa > Chordata > Amphibia > Anura > Dendrobatidae > Phyllobates > Phyllobates terribilis. Next base: position 57,547,566 of record NW_027362762.1, read on the forward strand.
ATGCTCAACACAGACATTTACGGAAGAGGTTACTATGGAAACCATCTCCTTGGAAACTAAGATTATTCTTAAAAAAAAAAAAAAAAAATGCCCAAAGCAAGGACAGAAATTCACCCACATTTGCTTAAAGTGAACAACAAGGCAGGAAGCGCGGGTAATAATAATCCTGCCGGATATAGCACCAAGATCACCCGTTTTAGAGAATGAAAACGCTGCCTCATTAACCTCGAGATTTTTGGGGCAAAGAATGACAGATACTTCAACGTCAACTTGGCTGAATGTGACACTGACCTAGATTGCAAAACTATTATCTGCTCACCAAATGCTGACGAGCTCATTCTCAAGAATCCACCTAGAATAACAGGATTAACTCATCCTCACATGGAACTCTGGGGTTCACAAACTTTTATCCATGACCTTAAACGTGATCTCTATGAAAAGATGTGTTCTTATGGGCTGCTATAAAGTTGTATGCAGTAGAACGCAGTATTATAGTAGTTATATTCTTATAAATAGGGGGGCAGTATTATAATAGTTATATTCTTGTACATAGGGGCAGTATTATAGTAGCTATATTCTTGTACATAGGAGCATTATTACAGTAGTTATATTCTTGTACATAGGGGCAGTATTATAGTAGCTATATTCTTGTACATAGGAGCATTATTACAGTAGTTATATTCTTGTACATAGGGGCAGTATTATAGTAGTTATATTCTTGTACATAGGGGGAGTATTATAGTAGCTATATTCTTGTACATAGGAGAAGTATTATAGTATTTATATTCTTGTACATAGGAGCAGTATTATAGTAGTTATATTCTTGCACATAGGAGCAGTATTATAGTAGTTATATTCTTGTACAGTACAGACCAAAAGTTTGGACTCACTTCTCATTTAAAGATTTTTCTGTATTTTCTTGACTATGAAAATTGTACATTCACACTGAAGGCATCAAAACTATGAATTAACACATGTGGAATTATATACTTAACAAAAAAGTGTGAAACAACTGAAAATATGTCTTATATTCTAGGTTCTTCAAAGTAGCCACCTTTTGCTTTGCTGACTGCTTTGCACACTCTTGGCATTCTCTTGATGAGCTTCAAGAGGTAGTCACCGGAAATGGTCTTCCAACAATCTTGAAGGAGTTCCCAGAGATGCTTAGCACTTGTTGGCCCTTTTGCCTTCACTCTGCGGTCCAGCTCACCCCAAACCATCTCGATTGGGTTCAGGTCTGGTGACTGTGGAGGCCAGGTCATCTGGCGTAGCACCCCATCACTCTCATTCTTGGTCAAATAGCCCTTACACAGCCTGGAGGTGTGTTTGTGGTCATTGTCCTGTTGAAAAATAAATGATGGTTCAACTAAACGCAAACCGGATGGAATAGCATGCCGCTGCAAGATGCTGTGGTAGCCATGCTGGTTCAGTATGCCTTCAACTTTGAATAAATCCCCAACAGTGTCACCAGCAAAGCCCCCCCACACCATCACACCTCCTCCTTCATGCTTCACGGTGGGAACCAGGCATGTAGAGTCCATCCGTTCACCTTTTCTGCGACGCACAAAGACACGGTGGTTGGAATCAAAGATCTCAAATTTGGACTCATCAGACCAAAGCACAGATTTCCACTGGTCTAATGTCCATTCCTTGTGTTCTTTAGCCCAAACAAGTCTCTTCTGCTTGTTGCCTGTCCTTAGCAGTGGTTTCCTAGCAGCTATTTTACCATGAAGGCCTGCTGTACAAAGTCTCCTCTTAACAGTTGTTGTAGAGATGTGTCTGCTGCTAGAACTCTGTGTGGCATTGACCTGGTCTCTAATCTGAGCTGCTGTTAACCTGCGATTTCTGAGGCTGGTGACTCGGATAAACTTATCCTCAGAAGCAGAGGTGACTCTTGGTCTTCCTTTCCTGGGGCGGTCCTCATGTGAGCCAGTTTCTTTGTAGCGCTTGATGGTTTTTGCAACTGCTCTTGGGGACACTTTCAAAGTTTGCCCTATTTTTCGGACTGACTGACCTTTATTTCTTAAAGTAATGATGGCCACTCGTTTTTCTTTACTTAGCTGCTTTTTTCTTGCCATAATACAAATTCTAACAGTCTATTCAGTAGGACTATCAGCTGTGTATCCACCAGACTTCTGCACAACACAACTGATGGTCCCAACCCCATTTATAAGGCAAGAAATCCCACTTGTTAGACCTGACAGGGCACACCTGTGAAGTGAAGACCATTTCCGGTGACTACCTCTTGAAGTTCATCAAGAGAATGCCAAGAGTGTGCAAAGCAGTCATCAAAGCAAAAGGTGGCTACTTTGAAGAACCTAGAAGATAAGACATATTTTCAGTTGTTTCACACTTTTTTGTTAAGTATATAATTCCACATGTGTTAATTCATAGTTTTGATGCCTTCAGTGTGAATGTACAATTTTCATAGTCATGAAAATACAGAAAAATCTTTAAATGAGAAGGTGTGTCCAAACTTTTGGTCTGTACTGTACATAGGAGCAGTATTATAGTCATTGTAATTTTGGCCATTTTCAGCTATTTAGTGAACTATCTACAGGCGTGTTCTGTTTCAAAGATTCAGCCACTTTTGCTTGGTTTACTGTAGGTATCATCAACGTCTGAGCTCTGAGACGACATTACAAGCCTTGACAAAACAACCCAGTCAAGTGTGAAACACCTCAACATTCAGGCGATTACCATTATTCAGCGTGATGGCATTTTTATCTGACTTGGCGCTTTATCTCGACAGATGTCAGAGTTTATGTAACACATTAACAAATGACAGAACTGCAAAATCCACGTGTGCTCACTGCACCAGGCTCCGTATCACTGTGGAATTGGCTGCAGTCTTATCAATGCTTGGAAGTAATTTTCGGAAATGCTCTGCAAAATCATGATATGACCGAAATGGTTAGTCATGCAATGGAGGCATTATAGTTGTTTTTGGAGCACTGTCAAAAGTGTTATTAAGGAGGTCTGTCTGACATTATTATTGGACACTATGGCTGGCTGTTCAATTTCCATGAGATGAGAATTATGTATCAGTCAGCAATGTTCTTAAACAAAAATGCATTATTATAATGTAAAAATAAATGTAATAGTAAAAAAGATAACATATTTCATGAAGTGAGACGCCACTGATGCTGAGAATAAAGGGTCACTGTAGACTGGTGCCTATAAGAGACATTGATGAAAGAATCTCTATTATAGTATAGGCCTAAAAAGTAGCACTGTGCTACCAAAGTTCCTTGGGGGCCTGACAAATTATGGCCTATTTAATATAATAATATGATAGTCTTGACTCCCTGTATGTCAGTTTTTCAAAAGCTCCTTGGAGGACTGACAAATCATGAAATATTCATTATAATAATATGACAGGCGTGATTCCCCCTAAATCAGGTTTTCAAAAGCTCCTCACAGGCGTGACCAATTATGGCCTATTATAATTATGGCTTATTCATTAGAATAATGTGATAGTCTTTACTCACCTACATCCGTTTTCAAAAGCTCCTTAGGGGCATGACCAACTATGGCCTATTCATTATATTAATGTGACAGTCTTTACTCCCTCTATGTCAGTTTTACAAAAGCTCCTCACGGGCGTGACCAATTATGGTTTATTCATTAGAATAATGTGACAGTCTTTACTCCCTCTATGTCAGTTTTACAAAAGCTCCACATGGGTGTGACCAATTATGGCCTATTCATTAGAATAATGTGACAGTCTTGACTTCCCCTATGTCTGTTTTTCAAAAGCTCCTCGAGGCCGTGGCCAATTATGGGCTATTTTAATATTATAATTATGGCCTAACATTATAATAATGTGACAGTCTTGACTCCCTCTACGTCATTTTTTCAAAAGCTGATCATGAGCGTGACCAATTATGGCCTATTATAATATTATAATTATAATAATGTGACAGTCTTTACTCCCCTATATCAGTTTTCAAAAGCTCCTCGGGGGCGTGACCAATTATGGCTTATTCATTAGAATAATGTGACAGTCTTTACTCGCCTACATCCATTTTCAAAAGCTCCTTGGGGGCATGACCAATTATGGCCTAATCATTATATTAATGTGACAGTCTTTACTCCCTCTACGTCAGTTTTACAAAAGCTCCTCACGGGCGTGACCAATTATGGTTTATTCATTAGAATAATGTGACAGTCTTTACTCCCTCTATGTCAGTTTTACAAAAGCTCCTCATGGGCGTGACCAATTATGGCCTATTCATTAGAATAATGTGACAGTCTTGACTTCCCTTATGTCTGCTTTTCAAAAGCTCCTCGGGGGCGTAACCAATGATGAAGAAATCCTTTAGAATAATGTGACAATCTTGACTCGGCCTACGTCAGATTTTTAAAATGTGACTTGCTAAAACTTTTACATTTGAGAAACTCCTTCACTAAAAGTTACAATTCTGGCAGACGGGCAACACTCGTTCCCAGGATCCAACACAATTCCAATTATGCTAAACATTACAGCAGGATACAGCCTGGCAGCGTTTGCTTATTTTTATTTTAAGCATGTCATTGTATTTTATCAATGTGTGTAGCTTTTTTTCTCTCGACTGCAGCCTCCAGGAGTTATATAAAATTGAAATATTAAGTGTTTGAGATTAAGATTCATGTTTCCTGGGAGCTTACTGAATTCTATTGGGTTTCCATGGCAAATATAAAGATTAAAAAAAAGAAAAACGTTTACAAAAACTAGAAAATAACATATTAAATATCTGTTTCAAGAACAGCAAAAATGAACATATGAAGTGTTAACGTCTATAGATGGTCAAACGTAGAAACAACCAACACAGGTTAAAAGCTACAACATTCCCTATTGGCCCCACTGCTTAGGAACATATCTATTGTGGGTGCAGATGAGGTATGTGCACCCCAGTCCTGGTATCTGAGGGTCACATTCGTTCCCTGCCACATAAGAAGAAAGTGGTATAAATTTGGGGTGACCATGATAAGTATGGTCTCTCTCTGGTATCTGGCAGAATTTCAATGCCTGAATCTTATTTTTCGGGGAAATAAACCACTACCTTAGGTGTCTGGCATTGGCTTTCTCCTCTTTCCCTTTGAAAACAGATGAATGCTCATCCGAGCTGAAAGTGCATGTGTATTGGGGAGAGATAGCTGTCTGCCTCTCTTGTGTATGGCTACCATAAGGCCTTAAAAAAACAAAACAATACATTTAGAGACAATTTTGTCTCACTGAAAAGGAGTAAAATTTTAAAATCAATGCAACATACAGTGCCTTGCAAAAGTATTCACCCCCTCAGCATTTTTCGTGTTTTGCTACCTCACAACCTGGAATTTCACTGGGTTGTTTTTTTTTTGAGGGTTTGCATCGGTTCATGTAAAGAACATGCCTACATTTGGTTTTCTTTTTATTGTGAAGCAATCAACAAATATGACAAAATAACTGAAATCTTCAGTGTGCATAACTATTCACCCCCCTAAACTCATTACTAGGTAGAGCCTCTTTTGTGGCAATTACAGCTGCAGTCTCTTTGGATAAGTCTCTATGAGCTTTCCACATCTGGCCACTGGGATTCCTGCCCATTCCTCAGAGCAAAAATGCTCCAGCTCCTTCAGGTTAGATGGTTTCCTCTGGTGAACAGCAATCTCCAAGTCTGACCACAGATTCTCCATTGGATTAAGGTCTGGGCTGTGATACGGCCACTCCAGAACATCTACACGTTTCCCCTTAAACCACTCGAGTGTTGCTTTAGCAGTATGCTTTCGGTCATTGTCTTCTTGGAAGGTGACCCTCCATCCCAGTCTAAAATCACTGACTGACTGAAACAGCTTCTGCTCAAGAATATCCCTGTGTTTAGTACCATCCATCTTCCCCTCGACTGATTATTTTCTCTGTCCCTGCTGCCGAAAAACATCCCCACAGCACAAAGTTGCCACTACCATGTTTCCCTGTGGGGATGGTGTTTTTGGGATGCAGTGATGGTTTGGCACCAGACATAGCGTTTAACTTGAAGACCAAAAAGTTAAATTTTGGTCTCATCTGACCACAGCACCTTTCTCCGTACATTTGGGGAGTCTCCCACATGTCTTTTGGCAAACTCAAAATGAGCCTTACAATTTTTATGTGTAATTAAAAGTTTTTTTTCTGCCCACTCTTCCATAAAGACCACCTCCATAGAGTGTACGACTTATTGTGGTCGTATGGACAGATACTCCAGTCTCTGCTTGGGAACTCTGCAGCTCCTTCAGGGTTACCTTTGGTCTCTGTGCTGCCTCTCTAATTAATGCCCTCCTTGCCCAAGCTGAGAGTTTTGGTGGGCGCCCTCTCTTGGCACGTTTGTTGTGGTACCAAGTTCTTTCCATTTGATGATAATGGATTTGATTGTGCTCCGGGGGATCATCAGACTTTGTCCCTGACTTATTTGGAGATCTCCTTGGTCTTCATGGTGTTGTTTGGAGATCTCCTTGGTCTTCATGGTGTTGTTTGGAGATCTTGATCCTCACGGTGTTGTTTGGAGATCTCCTTGGTCTTCATGGTGTTGTTTGGAGATCTCCTTGGTCCTCGTGGTGTTGTTTGGAGATCCCCTTGGTCCTCATGGTGTTGTTTGGATATCTCCTTGGTCTTCATGGTGTTGTTTGGAGATCTCATTGGTCTTCATGGTGTTGTTTTGAGATCTCCTTGGTTTTCATGGTGTTGTTTGGAGATCTCCTTGGTCTTCATTGTGTTGTTTGGCTAGTGGTGCCTCTTGTTCATGGTGTTGCAGCCTCGAGGCATTTCAGAAAAGGTAAAGTGTATATACTGACATACATGTGACACTTAGATTGCACACGGGGGGACGTCCTGTCACTAAGCATGGGACTTATGAAGGAAATTGCTTGCACCAGAAATTTTTAGGGGCTTCATTGCAAAAGGGGTGAATAGATATGCACATGCACACATAGGCGGATTATAATGAGGGCAATCCGGGCTACCGCCCGGGGCCTCGGGTCTCCAGGGGGCCCGGGGGGGCTATGGCCGGATTGCCCTCATTATATGTGTGGCCCCGCGGCACATACCGGTAGACAGTGACGGGGGGGGGGCCCCGAACCACTCCCCCAGCAGTGGTGCACGGCCGCTGCTTCTTCTTTGGCCGGGCCAGCACTGCAGCAGTTAACTTCCTTCTGTGCTGGCCCGGCCGCGTCACTGCTAGGAGACACGGCCCTGTGCGCGGCCGTGTCTCCTAGCTGTGACGTCACGCAGTGCGCGCCCGGCCTGCACTGCTACTTACCACCGGAGAGGAGCCAGGAGGACTGGAGCCGAGCCGGGGGATGGTGAGTGTGTGTGTCTGTGTGTGTGTGAGGGAGTGTGTGTGTGTATGTGTATGTATGTATGTGTGTGCAGGCAGATATCATTGTGTGATGTCTGTTTATATGTATTTTTGTGTTTCAAATGTGTTTATGCGTGTATGTATATGTCTGTATATGTTTGTGTGCGTGACTGCGTGCGGCCTCCTGCTGAGTATAGATGGTGCCGTAAGGCCTCCTGCTGTCTCTGGAGGGGGGGCCGTGCGGCCTCCCGCTGTGTATAGATGGCACCGTGCGGCTCCCTGCTGTGTATAGATGGCACAGTGTGGCCTCCCGCTGTGTCTAGATGGCTCCGTGCGGCCTCCCGCTGTGTATAGATGGCGCCGTGCGGCCTCCCGCTCTGTATAGATGGCTACGTGCGGCTCCCTGCTGTGTATAGATGGCTACGTGCGGCCTCCCACTGTGTATAGATGGCTCCGTGCGGCCTCCCGCCGTGTATAGATGGCTACGTGCGGCCTCCTGTAGTATAGATGGCTCCGTGCGGCCTCCTGCCGTGTATAGATGGCTCCGTGCGGCCTCCTGCCGTGTATAGATGGCTACGTGCGGCCTCCTGCCGTGTATAGATGGCTACATGCGGCCTCCCGCTATGTATAGATGGCTCCGTGCGGCCTCCCGCTTTGTATAGATGGCTCCGTGCGGCCTCCTTCCGTGTATAGATGGCTAAGTGCGGCCTCCTGCCGTGTATAGATGGCTATGTGCGGCCTCCTGCCGTGTATAGATGGCTACGTGCGGCCTCCTGCCGTGTATAGATGACTACGTGCGGCCTCCTGCCGTGTATAGATGGCTACGTGCGGCCTCCTGCTGTGTATAGATGGCTACGTGCGGCCTCCCGCTGTGTATAGATGGCTACGTGTGCTCAATATTGAGTCATACAATTAATGTAAGGCTATGTGCCCATGATGCAGAAATGCTCCGGATTTTTTTTGAGCGTTTCTGCATCTCCCTGGCAGAAAAAACGCATGTGGATTGTACTTGCGGATTGTACATGCGTTTTTCCTGCCAGGGACATGCGGATGTGAAGCGTTCTTCACTTGCATTTCCGCATGCGGGTTGACAAGCGATCTTAGCATCACTTGGAAAGTGCTTGACAACTTGGTCACACTATATAAATCCATGCAACCGGCATGGATTTATATAGTGTGACCGTAAAAGAATAGTAAAAAATAAATATATACTTACCTTCTGATGGCCTGCCGACGTCAGCGGTCGCGTGACCCGTCACATGACTAAATGACGTCACGGCAGGTCCTTTTCAGACCAGCGCGAGCTGCCGGCAAGCCAGGACGCATGGGATAAAGACACCGGGGGCCATCAGAAGGTAAGTATAATATTTATTTTTTATTTTATTCTTTTTTTTTACAGGTTCTATGGTACCCGGGTCTGGAGGAGAGTCTCCTGTCCTCCACACCCGGGTACCATCCGCACATTGAAACGCATGGATTCTGCATGTACAGATGCAGTGATGCGGATTACATGCGTTCCAATGCAAGTCAATGGCGGCGAAAGTGCCGTGCTTCCGCAAAATAATTGTTAGTGCTGCGGATTTTTCCGCGATGTTAATCCGCAGTGGAAATTTCCGCAGCATTTGCACAGCACATGCGGATTATCATTGGAGAACATGGCAGACCTTCTACCAAGCGTTTTTTAAGCGTTTCTGCAGCGGAATTGCCGCTGCGGAAACGCTTAAAAAACACGTAATGGGCACACAGCCTAAAAAAAATTATTATAATTAATATTGTGCCAAATTAATTTCACGTGAACTATCACATGATCTATCACAGGGGATTATGTGACATGTCACGTGATACATCAGGTGTGGGGTGGGGGGCTTGCGCCTTCTAAACTGCCCGGGGCCCTTGCTACTCTTAATCCACCCCTGCATGCACATTTTTAGTTATTTGATCCAATAAATTTCATTCATGCCTATATTTTTCTCACTTCACTTCACCAACTTACACTATTTACAGTTATATGAAAAAGTTTGGGCACCCCTATTAATCTTAAGCTTATTGTTTTATAAAAATTGGTGTTTTTGCAACAGCTATTTCAGTTTGATATATGTAATAACTGTTGGACACAGTAATGTTTCTGCCTTGAAATGAGGTTTATTGTACTAACAGAAAATGTGCAATCTGCATTCAAACAAAATTTGACAGGTGCATAAGTATGGGCACCTCACCAGAAAAGTGACATTAATATTTAGTAGATCCTCCTTTTGCAAAAATAACAGCCTCTAGTCGCTTCCTGTAGCTTTTAATGAGTTCCTGGATCCTGGATGAAGGTATTTTTGACCATTCCTCTTTAAAAAACAATTCCAGTTCAGTTAAGTTTGATGGTCGCCGAGCATGGACAGCCCTCTTCAAATGATCCCACAGATGTTCAATGATATTCAGGTCTGGGGACTGGGATGGCCATTCCAGAACATTGTAATTGTTCCTCTGCATGAATGCCTGAGTAGATTTAGAGCGGTGTTTTGGATCATTGTCTTGCTGAAAGATCCATCCCCTGCGTAACTTCAACTTTATCACTGATTCTTGAACATTATTGTCAAGAATCTGCTGATACTGAGTGGAATCCATGCGTCTCTCAACTTTAACAAGATTCCCGGTGCCGGCATTGGCCACACAGCCCCAAAGCATGATGGAACCTCCACCAAATTTTACTGTGGGTAGCAAGTGTTTTTCTTGGAATGCTGTGTTTTTTTGCCGTCATGCATAACGCCTTTTTGTATGACCAAACAACTCAATCTTGGTTTCATCAGTCCACAGGACCTTCTTCCAAAAAGAAATTGGCTTCTCCAAATGTGCTTTTGCATACCTCAGCCGACTCTGTTTGTGGCGTGCTTGCAGAAACGGCTTCTTTCACATCACTCTCCCATGCAGCTTCTCCTTGTGCAAAGTGCGTTGTATAGTTGACCGATGCACAGTGACACCATCTGCAGCAAGTTGATGCTGCAGCTCTCTGGAGGTGGTCTGAGGATTGTCCTTGACTGATCTCACCATTCTTCTTCTCTGCCTTTCTGATGTTTTTCTTGGCCTGCCACTTCTGGCCTTAACAAGAACTGTCCCTGTGTTCTTCCATTTCCTTACCATGTTCCTCACAGTGGAAACTGACAGGTTAAATCTCTGAGACAGCTTTTTGTATCCTTCCCCTGAACAACTATGTTGAATAATCTTTGTTTTCAGATCATTTGACAGTTGTTTTGAGGAGCCCATGATGCCACTCTTCAGAGGAGATTCAAACAGGAGAACAACTTGCAAGTGGCCACTTTAAGTAGCTTTTCTCATGATTGCATACACCTGGCTATGAAGTTCAAAGATCAATGAGGTTACAAAACCAAAAAAAGTGCTTTAGTAAGTCAGTAAAAAGTAGGTAGGAGTATTTAAAACAAGAAAATGATAAGGGTGCCCATACTTATGCACCTGTCAAATTTTGTTTGAATGCAGATTGCACATTTTCTGTTAGTACAATAAATCTCATTTCAATGCAGAAACATTACTATGTCCAACAGTTATTACATAAATCAAACTGAAATAGCTGTTGCAAAAACACCAATTTTTATAAAACATTAAGCTTAAGATTAATAGGGGTGCCCAAACTTTTTCATATAACTGTAGCTCTGATGCATCGCACACAAATCGGATTCCAAAAATATTTACAGACAGGTTGTAATGTAACAAAATACAATGAACTTAATACCGAACGTCACTCACAGGAGGATTCTTCAGCTTGAACATTTTCACCTCAAAATGGTCAGACGACCACGACGGGATATGAGATCAGCAAAGTCTCTGGACAGTTCAGGGAAGAAAATATCGGATCTCTCAATTTTAGGTGGCCATTAGCTGACATCCTGACCACTTTCTCATGGTCCCACAGTATTTCCAAAAATTCCAACATCTCATATAATACATCTCCCAACTTTACTTAGCAGCTTCCTTCTTCCAGCATTTTGGCTAGATTGACAGTCTGCTCTACTCTTACCCATGGAGCAACTTAGCTTTCTAAAGAACCACACATGGAAGTTCTACACTGAAGCCCGATCCCTCGCTATCTTGTGCCTCTACTATTTTTTAGTTCCCACCATCTCCCAGAATTAGAAACAAGACGCAGCATTGTCTATGGTGTCTCCAACACAAGCATGGCCCTGAAAAACTTGGCAATTTTGGCAAAATTGCCAAGTTTGCATATGTTTTGGCTAATGTTTATGTATACCTTTAAAGATGAGATTTGGGGTTGTGTGGGGGGGGGTGCATGGCAGGACTTTGATGGACTCCTTAAATTGTACCCAAAATTTTCTGCATTCCTCCTTGAAGGAGTATTACAAGGCAAAGCCACAAAGTTGACACTGTCCACCATCCAAACACTTGGCAGACATGAGTCAAGAAATAATTAAAAGTTTTGGTAAAAGGAAAAACACTTTTGTTAGTGCTCCGTGAGTAGCCAAGGTAAACTTGATGTAATGCACACGCCCGGACTGACTGGCGTGTGCGTGTTTATGTAGTGATTCCACTGTGCCATGAACCGGAGAGTGCCTGGAGGGGCGTAACTAAGTATCTGCCCGATCCGACCAAGGTCGCACGACGGCATACGACGCCAGTGCACCAGGGAGAAACCGAGCAGAGGAACCAGGGTCTACTCCAGGTCAGACTCGGAACACGGCTGTTGACCCACACCGGGGAATACAGGAACAGGCAGACTAGAGCACAAGCTGGGTAGGGTCCAGTACAGACTGGGAGACAAATTCGAAACCGCAGACGCGGTGGACAGAGCTGAGCAAAGCGAAAATCGCAGACGCGGTGGACAGAGCTGAGCAAAGCGAAAACCGCAGACGCAGTGGACAGAGCTGAGCAAAGCGAAAACTGCAGACGCGGTGGACAGAGCTGAGCAAAGCGAAAACCGCAGACGCGGTGGACAGAGCTGAGCAAATCGAAAACCGCAGACGCGGTGGACAGAGCTGAGCAAAGCGAAAACCGCAGACGCGGTGGACAGAGCTGAGCAAAGCGAAAACCGCAGACGCGGTGGACAGAGCTGAGCAAAGCGAAAACCGCAGACGCGGTGGACAGAGCTGAGCAAAGCGAAAACCGCAGACGCGGTGGACAGAGCTGAGCAAAGCGAAAACCGCAGACGCGGTGGACAGAGCTGAGCAAAGCGAAAACCGCAGACGCGGTGGACAGAGCTGAGCAAAGCGAAAACCGCAGACGCGGTGGACAGAGCTGAGCAAAGCGAAAACCGCAGACGCGGTGGACAGAGCTGAGCAAAGCGAAAACCGCAGACGCGGTGGACAGAGCTGAGCAAAGCGAAAACCGCAGACGCGGTGGACAGAGCTGAGCAAAGCGAAAACCGCAGACGCGGTGGACAGAGCTGAGCAAAGCGAAAACCGCAGACGCGGTGGACAGAGCTGAGCAAAGCGAAAACCGCAGACGCGGTGGACAGAGCTGAGCAAAGCGAAAACCGCAGACGCGGTGGACAGAGCTGAGCAAAGCGAAAACCGCAGACGCGGTGGGAACAGGCCTCTGTTCACACGGAACAGACTAGAAGGGAAAGGCAGAACCAGATACCCACAGGGTACTTGCAGAGAAGTAGCGAGTGGACCACAAACTCACAAACGGAAGTACAGTGACAACGAGCAGGAGTAGGTACGAGTTCAGACTCTGCAGAAAAAGGAAAGGAACGGACATAGAGAAAAAACAGGTAAAAGATAGGAGAGAGTTCAGACTGGAACTGAGTGTACGGAGGAGACCGACACTGCAGCGGGATACAGGAGCGGGTCTGGGAATACGGCCCCCAGAGAGGCGGGACGAACAGGCAAGGAGCGTGTTCAGACTGGCCTGGAAATACAGCCTCCAGGAAGGCGGAACGAACAGGCAAGGAACGAGTACAGACTGCAGGTTAAGGTACACAGATAGAACACAGTACAGACATGGGAACAGATACTGCAAGACAGGTAACAGACAGGACCTGGCATATCAGAGACAAAAGCCAACTGACAGGGCAAGATGCTCAGGCATGGGTTAATGGGGCAGCTGGTTTAAATACCAGGTGACAGACAGCAATAGGCTGAGGACGCACAAAGGTGTGCCTGCAGCAGGTACAAAAAGCAGGAAGTGATCGGGCGCCGCCCATAAGCAGCAGACACAGAAGCAAACAGACAGCATGGAGGGAAGCCAGAGAGACACCCTGGACTGGAGATCAAGTGCGCGCTCTTGCACAGTGGGAGATGGACCACTATGCAAGGACGCCGCCAGGTATGTTACAGTACCCCCCCCCCTTACGCCCCCTCTTCTTCAGGCCTGCCAGAATGTTCCGCAGGGAATTCGAGGGCCAATCCTTTACTTCAAGTAGATCACTTCCACTGTCCACTGGAGAAACTGGTCTCATCTGGGTAGCTAGGATGCTACCTCCTATCCAGCCATCCTCAGCAACAGACGAAACAGGTGGAGTACCAGGAACAGCACACAGGGAAGTCTCTCTCCACTTATTATCAGGTAGCACCCCAGAGGGTTCAGGAGACAACTGGAAGTCCTCCGCCGGGTTGAAGGAGTGCAGAGACTCGGGGGTAACCTCTGCTTCGGGGTACATCTTGTCAAACTCACAGGATGAAATGGGCGAGGTATCAGGTACAAGGTGTAGAAAAGTCCCTGTTACCTTGTTATCTGGTGGTACCCAGGAGGATTCAGAAAACAACTGGGAGTCCTCCGCCGGGTCGGAATAGTGCAGAGACTCGGGGGTAACCTCTGCTTCGGAGTACACTAGGTCGGACTCGCTGGATGAAGCGGGCGAGGTATCAGGTACCGAATATAGAAGAGTACCTGTCCATTCGTTATCAGGTAGCACCCCGAAGGGTTCAGGAGACAACTGGAGGTCCTCCGCCTGGTCGGAGGGGTGTAGAGACTCGGGGATAACCTCTGCTTCGAGGTACATCTTGTCAAATTCACAGGAAGAAATAGACGGGTTATCAGGTACAGGGTGAGAAAAAGTCACTGTCTCTTTGTTATCTGGTGGTACCCCGGAGGAGTCAGGAAACAACTGGAGGTCCTCTGCCGGGTCAGAAGAGTGCAGAGGCTCGGGGAAAACATCTGCTTCAGAGTACACTAGGTCGGACTCACTGGACGAAGCAGGTGAGGTATCGGGTACCGAGTATTGGAAAGTCTCTGTCCATTCACCACCAGGTGGCACCCCGAAGGGTTCTGGAGACAACTGGAGGTCCTCCGCCTGGTCAGAGGGGTGTAGAGACTCATGGGTAACCTCTGCTTCGGAGTACACTAGGTTGGACTCACTGGACGAAGCGAGCGAGGTATCAGGTACAGAGTATAGGAGAGTCTCTGTCCTTTCGCTACCAGGTAGCACCCCGAAGGGTTCTGGAGACAACTGGAGGTCCTCCGCCTGGTCGGAGGGGTGTAGAGACTCGGAGGTAACTACCACTTTGGGGTACCCATTGTCAGGCTCACAGGACGAAGCGGACAAAGTATCGAGTACTGGGTGTAGAGAAGTCTCTCTCCATTTGTCATCGAGTGGTATCCCGGAGGATTCAGGAGGCAACAGGGGGTCCTCCGCCAGGTAGTAGAGGTGCACAGACTCTGAGGTAACCACAGCTTTGGAGCATCCTTGGACATGCACACCGGTTAAAGTGGGTGAAGCATCTGATGCCGGGTGCAGGAAGTTCTCCTGTGTGGAGTCTGGATGGGCAGAAGTCTCTTCGGGCAGGAGAACTTTTGCACTACCCACGCACATTACCCGTTGGGGCTTCTCCGGGATACAGGGAGATGAAGCTTCAGTAGGGACTTCAAGGTTGGGGTCAGGAGGTCTCAGGGAGGACAGACCCTGGCGTGACGGCTTGCCTCTACGCCTAGCACGTCTGGACTGCCTCTTGAGGTTGGGAGAAGTATTCCGGAAAGCGTAGTCACCCTGTGAGGATTCTGGGTGGGCAGTAGTCTCATTGGGCTGGAGGACTATTGCGCTACCCACACACATTACCCATTGGGGCTGCTCCGGGATATTGGGAAGTGAAGCTTCAGCAGGAGCCTCCGGGTTAGGATCATCAAAGACCATTAGAAAGGCCACCAGGAAGGCCATTAGGTCCAGGAGGATCGGATCCTGTGTTTCATATAGGGGGTTGATCCATTCCAAGGCATCACCCGCCAGGTAAGACATAATGAATGCCACCTTAACCCGATCGGTGGGAAAACATAGAGGGTAGAACTTGAAGTGTAGCATGCATTGCTCCACAAATGCACGACTTTGTCTTGGATCCCCATAATAACGTAGCGGATCCGCAGGAACGAGAGCAGATAGATCCATCTGGACGGGTGCGTAATTCGCCTGGAACTCAGCTAAAGGGAAAAAAAATTTTTTATTTATTTATTTTAATGCATGTATTCGCTGGAAAACTTCTCAGAGAGCGAAGGCCGTGGGGCTCAACGGGAACCATGGCCTGAGCATACTGTACTGTAATGCACACGCCCGGACTGACTGGCGTGTGCGTGTTTATGTAGTGATTCCACTGTGCCATGAACCGGAGAGTGCCTGGAGGGGCGTAACTAAGTATCTGCCCGATCCGACCAAGGTCGCACGACGGCATACGACGCCAGTGCACCAGGGAGGAACCGAGCAGAGGAACCAGGGTCTACTCCAGGTCAGACTCCGGACACGGCTGTTGACCCACACCGGGGAATACAGGAACAGGCAGACTAGAGCACAAGCTGGGTAGGGTCCAGTACAGACTGGGAGACAAATTCGAAACCGCAGACGCGGTGGACAGAGCTGAGCAAAGCGAAAACCGCAGACGCGGTGCACAGAGCTGAGCAAAGCGAAAACCGCAGACGCGGTGGACAGAGCTGAGCAAAGCGAAAACCGCAGACGCGGTGGACAGAGCTGAGCAAAGCGAAAACCGCAGACGCGGTGGACAGAGCTGAGCAAAGCGAAAACCGCAGACGCGGTGGACAGAGCTGAGCAAAGCGAAAACCGCAGACGCGGTGGACAGAGCTGAGCAAAGCGAAAACCGCAGACGCGGTGGACAGAGCTGAGCAAAGCGAAAACCGCAGACGCGGTGGACAGAGCTGAGCAAAGCGAAAACCGCAGACGCGGTGGACAGAGCTGAGCAAAGCGAAAACCGCAGACGCGGTGGACAGAGCTGAGCAAAGCGAAAACCGCAGACGCGGTGGACAGAGCTGAGCAAAGCGAAAACCGCAGACGCGGTGGACAGAGCTGAGCAAAGCGAAAACCGCAGACGCGGTGGGAACAGGCCTCTGTTCACACGGAACAGACTAGAAGGGAAAGGCAGAACCAGATACCCACAGGGTACTTGCAGAGAAGTAGCGAGTGGACCACAAACTCACAAACGGAAGTACAGTGACAACGAGCAGGAGTAGGTACGAGTTCAGACTCTGCAGAAAAAGGAAAGGAACGGACATAGAGAAAAAACAGGTAAAAGATAGGAGAGAGTTCAGACTGGAACTGAGTGTACGGAGGAGACCGACACTGCAGCGGGATACAGGAGCGGGTCTGGGAATACGGCCCCCAGAGAGGCGGGACGAACAGGCAAGGAGCGTGTTCAGACTGGCCTGGAAATACAGCCTCCAGGAAGGCGGAACGAACAGGCAAGGAACGAGTACAGACTGCAGGTTAAGGTACACAGATAGAACACAGTACAGACATGGGAACAGATACTGCAAGACAGGTAACAGACAGGACCTGGCATATCAGAGACAAAAGCCAACTGACAGGGCAAGATGCTCAGGCATGGGTTAATGGGGCAGCTGGTTTAAATACCAGGTGACAGACAGCAATAGGCTGAGGACGCACAAAGGTGTGCCTGCAGCAGGTACAAAAAGCAGGAAGTGATCGGGCGCCGCCCATAAGCAGCAGACACAGAAGCAAACAGACAGCATGGAGGGAAGCCAGAGAGACACCCTGGACTGGAGATCAAGTGCGCGCTCTTGCACAGTGGGAGATGGACCACTATGCAAGGACGCCGCCAGGTATGTTACACTTGACTACCCGAAAGATGTAAAAAATGAAGATTGCTCCTCCATCACTTTGAGAGACAGCTTTATTCATTTGACCTACAATATTCTTACAAAATGAATCTTATACTCCGGAGGACGATGTAACTGTTGAGCCAAGAGAAATTTTAATTGCTTTTTTTTTTTGACACTTCTTTTTTACTACAGGATTTTCTGCAAGTTTATGACATAGTATCTGGATGAAAGCCACAATCATCATCTCTGGGCAGCTTCAAGGAGCAGCTGTAAAGTTTGTCAAAAAAACGATAAGTTGGGTGATTGGGTTAGAAGAACTAGAAATATCTCAGAAGTTTACAAACGGGAATATACATATTTCTGCTATTACTAAGACGCCAACGTTTCAAAAGTTTAGGAATTGACTCTTGAAGAACATTGTCCCAAAAATGACAACGTCCTTGAGTGGTCCTCTTCTGCCAAGTTCTGGACAACATTATTATGCGGTTGCTTAGTTGAGTGTCAACCAATATGGCGATGCTTTAGAACTGCCAACAAAGCTGTTACCTTGACTCTCGAATGGGAAACCTGACACACTCGAGGTCACATTGAATAAAGAATTGGTCGCTGACCAATATCCCCATTCCAATATCATCAGCTATAACATTTGAGGAGGGGACAATGCCCTAAATCAGGGGTCAGGAACTTTTTTTGGCTGAGAGAGCCATGAACGCCACATATTTTAAAATGTAATTCCGTGAGAGCCATACAATATTTTTAAAACTAAATACAAGTAAATGTGTGCATTTTATGTAAGACCCAACACTTTTGAAGTACAATAGGATGCTCGACGTTTTTCATTTCAAGAAAAGTCCAGATTTCGCTCAGACAAGCCGCGAAATGGCTGAGCACCTTCCCTCTTGACAACCAACGCACATTGCTGTGCAGAAGCAGACCAGGATAATTATTCCCAACTTCATCAAGCAGTGGCGATCATTTAAAGCTCGGGCAACAATAAAGTTGACCACCCGAATGACCAGCGACATCACTTCACCAACCTGCTCGCCACACATCTGAGCACAAAACGCCTCCTGATGTAGGATGCAGTGAAAACTTAGGATAGGTCTCTTTTCATGTTCACGAAGAAGCGCTACGAATCCTCTGTTTTTCCCCACCTTGCACGGAGCACCATCAGTACACACTGAAATAAGTTTATCCATTGGTAGATTTTTTTCTTTAGCGAGATCAGTGAAAGACTTGAATAAATCCTCTGCCTCTTGTTGTCCCTTTCATAGGCAAAACAGCAAGACTTTCCTCACGTAGTGTCACCGGCAGCATACCTCGCAATCACGCTGAACTGGGATAAATGGCTTACGTCTGTTGACTCATCCAAAGCAAAAGAAAAGAATGGTGCTGCACTGCATTTATGTCCTTCAATTGGGTCGCCTCAATTGGATTTGCCATCATGATGGTACGATCGTGAACAGTTCTTGCCGACAGAGGCATGTCTTTTATTCGTTTGATTATCTTGTCTTTATCCGAAAAGTCGTCAAAAAGTTCATTGGCAACATCAAGCATGAATGTTTTGGCATACTCTCCATCTGTGAATGGCTTTCCGTTTCTCACAATTGCTAAAGCACCAGTAAAGCTGGCCGAATCTCAGTCACCTTGTTGGGTCCAAACACGGAGTTGCTGCTGACTAGCTTGCTCTCTGCACAGTAGCTCTTGACATGCTTTCTTCCTGCTGTTCCCCGCAGGATATTTCGATGCAAATGTAGTATGGCGTGTGTCGAAGTGCCGCTTTATAGTTGACCGTTTCATCGATGCAATTTTATCATTGGATATTAGACACACGGCAGAACCTGCTCTCTCCACAAAGGCGAATTCTTCTGTCCATTCCTGCTGAAAAGTACCATACTCCTCATCTTTCTTTCTTTTAGCCATCTTCTTCGATAAAAAGGTTTCTGCAATTAGCTAGCTGACTACTCGATTAAAAGGAGGGAAGTTTACTTCCATATGCTGGAGGTGTCCCTGGCTGATTCCATGTGGGGAACAGAGATGGAGTCTTTGCTCTTAAGGGGAAAGGCAAACTGTACCCCCGCAGTACTGTGTATATAGGTAACTGGCGCCCCCTAATTGACTGGTGGTATGAAGTAAGAGCGTTGCCTGTATTCAGCCGCTCTCTGACTGATGCGGCTGCTGATTCTTGCCAGTGGAGTTTAAAATGGCGCCGCCGATTCTGATCTGCACCACAGGAAGCCGTCACCCCTATAAGGCGCCCGCTCTCCTGATAGCTAGAGCGGCGCGCGAGCGAGCGGAGCTCAGTTGCTGCTACGCTGGGGTGAGGAGAACGATGGTTGGCAGCGTGGGAACTCCCTATACCTGCTGGTGAGCTCGCCTCCGGTCTGCGCTTAATGATGACTCACCCCAGCGTAGCAGCAACTGAGCTCCGCTCGCTCAAGAGCCGCTCTAGCTGTCAGGAGAGCGGGCGCCTTATATCCCGGGTGACGGCTTCCTGTGGTGCGGATCAGAAGCGGCGGCGCCATTTTAAACTGTCAGTGGCATGTAGAGCGGTCACTCGTCTGGGAGCCAGATGCAGCCTTCAAAAGAGCCACATGCCATAGGTTCCTGACCCCTGCCCTAAATGATTAATGCTAAAATCCATATTTGGTAAGACTGAACTTTGCGTAAAACATATTTGACCAAAAAGAGGATGATTAAGGGGGTTAAAGGGAATCTGTTAGCAGGGTTTTGCTAAGTCATCTGAGAGCAGCATGATGTACGGGCAGAGAGTCTGATTCCAGCAACGTATCACTTCCGAGGCTGTGTTTTGCTATTTAAATACCATCAGTGTCTTATGAGCAGGAGATTATCACTACAGGACTAGGTGTCTCGTGCTTCTGGTCCAACCCTGCCCCCAGTCCTCATTGGCTGCTTTTTGTCAATGCACAGTGTAGCTGCCAATCAGTGTCGTGGGCGGGAGCATACAGGGTTCAGTATTCTGACCTCTGCTCTATCTGCAGCAGAGAAAACTGGGATTGCATCAAAATAACAGACCATCACTATAATCAGTGTCTCTGCCCTTACATCATGCATTTGGTTCATCATGCGTTTGGGGGAAATCATTGGGGGAAATCATTCCTCTTTTTTCCCTAGAGTATGTATTAATGTTTTTACCACATTCACACTCATTTTCAATAAGTTTGCTTTAGTAACTTGCATTTATGCATATAACAGAATCTCCCACTTTGGCAACCACATCATGATATTTACCTAAATCTCTTTACAGTTTGGAACTTTTTGTTCACAGTACTATGTGTCTTGCAAACATCGCTACTAGAACATATAAAGTCTATATAAAGGAGTCTGTCCCTAAAATACCTCTGAGCCCAGTGGTCAGTATAAGCTCATACAGGAACTGCCTGCTAGTTAACAGGCTTTGAGCAGATGGTGGCCACAGGTCCTGGCACGAGCCCTCGACATCAAAGAACATGACATAATTCTGTTTATTGCTCTACTTTTCCTTGGAATCAACTTTTTCCCGTGATGCCACTTTGTGCTGAAATGATTCTAGATCATAACAAGGAAATTAAATCAGCTTTGAGACTCAAGAAATAACTTTTTTCCTGCATTGGACACTTGACTTTGCTTCTCCAGGGACAAAGCATAGTCATAGAGACTGACCATGGCACAACAAGGGCACCTGATTGTGTCTCTCCTCAACCCAATCTCGAATTCCCAATTCCGACATCAACAGCTGAGGAATGGGTGGTTCATTGACCGGTTCCTCCACTGACTTGGGTGGGTTAGATCAAGAAATGACCAAGATTCAGAACCAAAACTAGGTCCAAATATATATTTTTTCTATGTGGCTTACACACCTTACTGTAAATCCCAAAATCCATGTTAGAGGGATTACCAATAAGTCACCACCACCATCACCAATCTTTGGTCTTCATTGACCTTTGTTCTTCCAACAAACTGTTGTGAGACTTCAGCTACAGTTTAATATAGTGAGGAACAGACGAGAGATTTGTTTTTGTACAGTCTTATTTATTGTTTGAGCGTTTTTTGACATTTATGGTCTCCTCTTGTATCCAAGCACCAGGGCTGTAGACAGATCTGAAGATGTTCCGGTTGAGTGCTCATGACCTTTTTTTTTGTAAACTTCATATTGCTCAGCTTACCAGTAGAGAAACCCTTGAGGTCTAGATGAAGGAAATTAAAAAATATTCCAGATATATTGTTATAAGCTTGTTTACTAAAAAGATTTCAAGGGACCGTCGATGGTATATATATATATATATATATACAAATGAATAAAAATAAATATATATCTATATATAATGCATATATATATATATGTATATATATATATATATATACAGTATATATATGTTTTATTAATTTTACTTTTATTTGACTCTTTACATTCTACTAGCCAATCTTACAATATTATCCAAATTTTTAGATCATTTCCTATCTGGGCATGATCTATACCGTTGCCCATTCCAATTTTCCTGGTTTTATTTTAAAAGAATGCCAGAAGTACAGTAAAGACTGACACACTATCTGGCCATAGATAATTATAAGACAATATTAAAGGGAATCTGTCAGATGATATATGCCCCTGAATCACAGGCAGAATGATTCAGGGACAGGCTCCCAAACTGTAGATATCTATGCTTTACTTTGAAAATACATTTAAAACAGGAACCTGCAAACTAGTCACTGGTACGGGTGCCTGCTGGCTTCCTCTTGACCAGCTTTGCTTGATATACATAGGGATCAATCTAGCTGAGCAGGGATGGGATGAAGCATTCATGTACTGACAGTGGTTCTGGAGCTGCATTCATGTATTGTTGATGTTTCTTGTACAGCATTCATGTACTGACTGTGGTTCTGGCTCTGTATTCATGTACTGATGGTGGTTCTGGTGCTGTATTCATGTATTGACAGTGGTTCTAGTGCTGCACTCATGTAATGATGGTGATTCTGGTGCTTCATTCATGTACTGACGGTGGTTCTGGCACTGCATTCATGTAATGATGGTGATCCTGGTGCTGTATTCATATACTGATGGTGGTTCTGGCACTCCATTCATATAGCGATGGTGGTTCAGGTGCTGCATTCATATACTAATGGTGGTTCTGATGTTGCATTCATGTACTGATAGTGGTTCTGGTGCTGCATTTATGTACTGACAGTGGTTCTGGCACTGCAATCATGTAATGATGGTGATTCTGGTGCTGCATTCATGTACTGATGGTGATTCTGGTGCTGCACTGATATTCTGACAGTGGTTTTGGTGCTGCATTCATTTACTGATGTTGTTTCTGAAGATACATTAGTGTACTGATAGTGGATCTGAGGCTGCATTCATGTACTAATGGTGGATCTGGTGCCGTACTCATGTGCTGACGGTGGTTCTGATCTTGTACTCATGTAGAAATCTATAACGTGCTTCATGCATATGTTCAAACTTGAAAATCCTCAGAAGCTGCTTCTTTATCTCTCTCTGAGCAGGAATTCTCCAAATCTTCCTCAAATACTCAAAACTTGGTTCTGGTGATGTACTGTACTAATGTGTTGATGGTGGATCTAGTAATGTATTCATGTACTGACTGTGGTTCTGGGGCTGCATTCATATACTGACGGTGGTTCTGGTGCTACATTCATGTACTGACAGTGGTGTTACTACTGTATTCATGTAATTATGGTGATTTAGTGCTGCATTCATGTACTAACAGTGGTTCTGGAACTGTATTCATATACTGATGGTGGTTTTGGTGCCGCATACATGTACTAATGGCGAATCTGCTACTGTGCAGCTGCACTCATGTGCTGATGGTGGTTCTGATCTTGTACTCATGTAGCAATCCATAATGTGTTTCATGGATATGTCAAAACTTAAAAATCCTCAGAACTTGCTTCTTTCTTTCTCTCTGAGCAGAAACTCTCCAAATCCTCCTCAAATATTCAAAACTTAATTATGGTGATGTATTAATGTGTAATGTTAAAATACAAAAAAATTCTCCTGGTTATAAGACAAGAACAAATAATTAAGACACAACAATCTTATAAATCGTCATTGGGTATACCCAAATGAATACAATTATATCCACCATGTAGCATGGGTCCCAAAAGCTGTAAACCAAATCATAAAATGGGCCAGGTGGTGTTCTTATGAGTGGTCTTCCAGGTAGTAGATCCTCAATACAGGATAGGAGGGGGGGGGCACAACTTCATTAGGCCACATATTACCCTAATACAATATCCAAGGCATCAATAACGCAAATTTTCCAAAAATACTGTTAACCGGTTCTTATACCGCACATGTAGAGCTGCGTCTTTCTCTGTCTCTCTCTCTGTGGAGGACCCAGCACATCCACTTATTAGATAGCAGCATGTAATGCTTCATTTCCCCAGTGGTGGTGCTGCAGGGAAATTGCTCTCATGATTCCCCCATAGATCACAACTGATAGACGGGTCCCAGCAGGAACTCATCCTATGACCAGTGTTACCTTTCTAAAAAAAAAATATGGATTGTCTGGAGTAAAAACACCCTGTATAGACTATGAAGAGACACGTTTACACCAAATACATTTATTATTACTTTATTTTTTATTTAGGCAAAAAAAAAATAGAATAATAATTTTGATTTTTCTAATAATTTTTTAGAACATTTTGGATCTAATGTAAAACAAAAAATTGGCAATTTTCCTTCTACTTTTGATGAGCAGTAATTAAGTCACAACAAAAACCTCAGCAAATAAAACAAATGAATACAATATAATATAATCAAATAACTAAAAAAAATAATATTATTTTATGAATTTTATTTTATTCCTTATCTTGTTGCAGCACAGATTTTATGACATTTTATATCTAAATCTATATTCTGTAAGATAAAAAGCGCTGACATCTTTCACGTCCTGCTGGGTCAGTGTACCGCAGCGACATCGTAACGTCAATATTCATCAATAGTCTGCACAGGTCATTAGGGATTGCTGCCTGCATCTCATCCACTGAAGCATATTCTGAAGTTATGGCTAAAAATCTATTATTATGTATTGCCTGGGGCTGATGGTGGAGAACATAAAGTTTGTGCCCCCCCCCCCCCCCCCCGCATCCCAATTTTCCTTTTTTATCATTTTCGCCAGGAATAACAAAAAGTATCAGAAGTTATAAAAATACATCCCGGGGTCTAAAGAGCAGCAGACACTGAGTAAAGACTGTACGAGGGGAAGTTACACTGAAGGTTCAATGGGGGGAGGAATGTGTGAGACAGGCAGCTAGTCCTACATAATAAGACACCTAAAATACGTAATGTAATGTATGTACACAGTGACTGCACCAGCAGAATAGTGAGTGCAGCTCTGGAGTATAATACAGGATGTAACTCAGGATCAGTAATGTAATGTATGTACACAGTGACTGCACCAGCAGAATAGTGAGTGCAGCTCTGGGGTATAATACAGGATGTAACTCAGGATCAGTAATGTAATGTATGTACACAGTGACTGCACCAGCAGAATAGTGAGTGCAGCTCTGGAGTATAATACAGGATGTAACTCAGGATCAGTAATGTAATGTATGTACACAGTGACTGTACCAGCAGAATAGTGAGTGCAGCTCTGGAGTATAATACAGGATGTAACTCAGGATCAGTAATGTAATGTATGTACACAGTGACTACACCAGCAGAATAGTGAGTGCAGCTCTGGAGTATAATACAGGATGTAACTCAGGATCAGTAATGTAATGTATGTACACAGTGACTGCACCAGCAGAATAGTGAGTGCAGCTCTGGAGTATAATACAGGAGGTAACTCAGGATCAGTAATGTAATGTATGTACACATTGACTGCACCAGCAGAATAGTGAGTGCAGCTCTGGAGTATAATACAGGATGTAACTCAGGATCAGTAATGTAATGTATGTACACAGTGACTGCACCAGCAGAATAGTGAGTGCAGCTCTGGAGTATAATACAGGATGTAACTCAGGATCAGTAATGTAATGTATGTACACAGTGACTGCACCAGCAGAATAGTGAGTGCAGCTCTGGAGTATAATACAGGATGTCACTCAGGATCAGTACAGGATAAGTAATGTAATGTATGTACACAGTGACTCCAGCAGCAGAATAGTGAGTGCAGCTCTGGAGTATAATACAGGATGTAACTCAGGATCAGTACAGGATCAGTAATGTAATGTATGTATACAGTGACTGCACCAGTAGAATAGTGAGTGCAGCTCTGGAGTATAATACAGGATGTAACTCAGGATCAGTGCAGGATCAGTAATTTAATGTATGTACACAGTGATTCCACCAGCAGAATAGTGAGTGCAGCTCTGGAGTATAATACAGGATGAAACTCAGGATCAGTACAGGATCAGTAATGTAATGTATGTACACAGTGACTGCACTAGCAGAATAGTGAGTGCAGCTCTGGAGTATAATACAGGATGTAACTCGGGATCAGGACAGGATCAGTAATGTAATGTATGTACACAGTGATTCCACCAGCAGAATAGTGAGTGCAGCTCTGGAGCATAATACAGGATGTAACTCAGGTTCAGCACAGGATCATTAATGTAATGTATGTACACAGTGATTCCACCAGCAGAATAGTGAGTGCAGCTCTGGAGTAAAATACAGGATGTAACTCAGGATCAGTACAGGATCAGTAAAGTAATGTATGTACACAGTGACTCCACCAGCAGAATAGTGAGTGCAGCTCTGGAGTATAATACAGGATGTAACTCAGGATCAGTACAGGATCAGTAATGTAATGTATGTACACAGTGACTGCACAAGCAGAATAGTGAGTGCAGCTCTGGAGTATAATACAGGATGTAACTCAGGATCAGTACAGGATCAGTAATGTAATGTATGTACACAGTGACTGCACTAGCAGAATAGTGAGTGCAGCTCTGGGGTATAATACAGGATGTAACTCAGGATCAGTACAGGATCAGTAATGTAATGTATGTACACAGTGACTGCACCAGCAGAATAGTGAGTGCAGCTCTGGAGTATAATACAGGATGTAACTCAGGATCAGTAATGTAATGTATGCACACAGTGACTGCACCAGCAGAATAGTGAGTGCAGCTCTGGAGTATAATACAGGATGTAACTCAGGATCAGTACAGGATCAGTAAT
Source organism: Phyllobates terribilis (assembly GCF_046119375.1). Taxonomy (NCBI): domain Eukaryota; kingdom Metazoa; phylum Chordata; class Amphibia; order Anura; family Dendrobatidae; genus Phyllobates; species Phyllobates terribilis. Next base: position 57,574,026 of record NW_027362762.1, read on the forward strand.
GTAATGTATGTACACAGTGACTGCACCAGCAGAATAGTGAGTGCAGCTCTGGAGCATAATACAGGATGTAACTCAGGATCAGTAATGTAATGTATGCACACAGTGACTGCACCAGCAGAATAGTGAGTGCAGCTCCGGAGTATAATACAGGATATAACTCAGGATCAGTACAGGGTCAGTAATGTAATGTATGTACACAGTGACTCCACCAGCAGAATAGTGAGTGCAGCTCTGGAGTATAATACAGGATGTAACTCAGGATCAGTACAGGATAAGTAATGTAATGTATGTACACAGTGACTGCACCAGCAGAATAGTGAGTGCAGCTCTGGAGTATAATACAGGATGTAACTCAGGATCAGTAATGTAATGTATGTACACAGTGACTGCACCAGCAGAATAGTGAGTACAGCTCTGGGGTATAATACTGGATATAACTCAGGATCAGTACAGGATAAGTAATGTAATGTATGTACACAGTGACTGCACCAGCAGAATAGTGAGTGCAGCTCTGGAGTATAATACAGGATGTAACTCAGTATCAGTAATGTAATGTATGTACACAGTGACTGCACCAGCAGAATAGTGAGTGCAGCTCTGGAGTATAAAACAGGATGTAACCAAGGATCAGTACAGGATCAGTAATGTAATGTATGTACACAGTGATTCCACCAGCAGAATAGTGAGCACAGCTCCGGAGTATAATACAGAGTGTAACTCAGGATCAGTACAGGATCAGTAATGTAATGTATGTACACAGTGATTCCACCAGCAGAAGAGTGAGCGCAGCTCTGGAGTATAATACAGGATGTAACTCAGGATCAGTACAGGATCAGTAATGTAATGTATGTACACAGTGACTGCACCAGCAGAATAGTGAGTGCAGCTCTGGAGTATAATACAGGGTGTAACTCAGGATCAGTACAGGATCAGTAATGTAATGTATGTACACAGTGATTCCACCAGCAGAATAGTGAGTGCAGCTCTGGAGCATAATACAGGATGTAACTCAGGATCAGTACAGGATAAGTAATGTAATGTATGTACACAGTGACTGCACCAGCAGAATAGTGAGTGCAGCTCTGGAGTATAATACAGGATGTAACTCATGATCAGTACAGGATCAGTAATGTAATGTATGTACACAGTGACTGCACCAGCAGAATAGTGAGTGCAGCTCTGGAGTATAATACAGGATGTAACCAAGGATCAGCACAGTATCAGTGATGTAATATATGTACACAGTGACTGCACCAGCAGAATAGTGAGTGCAGCTCTGGAGTATAATACAGGATGTACCTCAGGATCAGTACAGGATCAGTACAGGATCAGTAATGTAATGTATGTACACAGTGATTCCACCAGCAGAATAGTGAGTGCAGCTCTGGAGTATAATACAGGATGTAACTCAGGATCAGTAATGTAATGTATGTACACAGTGACTGCACCAGCAGAATAATGAGTGCAGCTCTGGAGCATAATACAGGATGTAACTCAGGTTCAGCACAGGATCATTAATGTAATGTATGTACACAGTGATTCCACCAGCAGAATAGTGAGTGCAGCTCTGGAGTAAAATACAGGATGTAACTCAGGATCAGTACAGGATCAGTAATGTAATGTATGTACACAGTGACTCCACCAGCAGAATAGTGAGTGCAGCTCTGGAGTATAATACAGGATGTAACTCAGGATCAGTACAGGATCAGTAATGTAATGTATGTACACAGTGACTGCACAAGCAGAATAGTGAGTGCAGCTCTGGAGTATAATACAGGATGTAACTCAGGATCAGTACAGGATCAGTAATGTAATGTATGTACACAGTGACTGCACTAGCAGAATAGTGAGTGCAGCTCTGGGGTATAATACAGGATGTAACTCAGGATCAGTACAGGATCAGTAATGTAATGTATGTACACAGTGACTGCACCAGCAGAATAATGAGTGCAGCTCTGGCGTATAATACAGGATGTAACTCAGGATCAGTAATGTAATGTATGTACACAGTGACTGCACCAGCAGAATAGTGAGTGCAGCTCTGGAGTATAATACAGGATGTAACTCAGGATCAGTAATGTAATGTATGCACACAGTGACTGCACCAGCAGAATAGTGAGTGCAGCTCTGGAGTATAATACAGGATGTAACCCAGGATCAGTACAGGATCAGTAATGTAATGTATGTACACAGTGACTGCACCAGCAGAATAGTGAGTGCAGCTCTGGAGTATAATACAGGATGTAACTCAGGATCAGTAATGTAATGTATGCACACAGTGACTGCACCAGCAGAATAGTGAGTGCAGCTCCGGAGTATAATACAGGATATAACTCAGGATCAGTACAGGGTCAGTAATGTAATGTATGTACACAGTGACTCCACCAGCAGAATAGTGAGTGCAGCTCTGGAGTATAATACAGGATGTACCTCAGGATCAGTACAGGATAAGTAATGTAATGTATGTACACAGTGACTGCACCAGCAGAATAGTGAGTGCAGCTCTGGAGTATAATACAGGATGTAACTCAGGATCAGTAATGTAATGTATGTACACAGTGACTGCACCAGCAGAATAGTGAGTACAGCTCTGGGGTATAATACTGGATATAACTCAGGATCAGTACAGGATAAGTAATGTAATGTATGTACACAGTGACTGCACCAGCAGAATAGTGAGTGCAGCTCTGGAGTATAATACAGGATGTAACTCAGTATCAGTAATGTAATGTATGTACACAGTGACTGCACCAGCAGAATAGTGAGTGCAGCTCTGGAGTATAAAACAGGATGTAACCAAGGATCAGTACAGGATCAGTAATGTAATGTATGTACACAGTGATTCCACCAGCAGAATAGTGAGCACAGCTCCGGAGTATAATACAGGATGTAACTCAGGATCAGTACAGGATCAGTACAGGATCAGTAATGTAATGTATGTACACAGTGATTCCATCAGCAGAAGAGTGAGTGCAGCTCTGGAGTATAATACAGGATGTAACTCAGGATCAGTACAGGATCAGTAATGTAATGTATGTACACAGTGACTGCACCAGCAGAATAGTGAGTGCAGCTCTGGAGTATAATACAGGATGTAACTCAGGATCAGTACAGGATCAGTAATGTAATGTATGTACACAGTGATTCCACCAGCAGAATAGTGAGTGCAGCTCTGGAGCATAATACAGGATGTAACTCAGGATCAGTACAGGATAAGTAATGTAATGTATGTACACAGTGACTGCACCAGCAGAATAGTGAGTGCAGCTCTGGAGTATAATACAGGGTGTAACTCAGGATCAGTACAGGATCAGTAATGTAATGTATGTACACAGTGATTCCACCAGCAGAATAGTGAGTGCAGCTCTGGAGCATAATACAGGATGTAACTCAGGATCAGTACAGGATAAGTAATGTAATGTATGTACACAGTGACTGCACCAGCAGAATAGTGAGTGCAGCTCTGGAGTATAATACAGGATGTAACTCATGATCAGTACAGGATCAGTAATGTAATGTATGTACACAGTGACTGCACCAGCAGAATAGTGAGTGCAGCTCTGGAGTATAATACAGGATGTAACCAAGGATCAGCACAGTATCAGTGATGTAATATATGTACACAGTGACTGCACCAGCAGAATAGTGAGTGCAGCTCTGGAGTATAATACAGGATGTACCTCAGGATCAGTACAGGATCAGTACAGGATCAGTAATGTAATGTATGTACACAGTGATTCCACCAGCAGAATAGTGAGTGCAGCTCTGGAGTATAATACAGGATGTAACTCAGGATCAGTAATGTAATGTAATGTATGTACACAGTGACTGCAGTAGCAGAATAGTGAGTGCAGCTCTGGAGTATAATACAGGATGTAACTCGGGATCAGTACAGGATCAGTAATGTAATGTATGTACACAGTGATTCCACCAGCAGAATAGTGAGTGCAGCTCTGGAGTATAATACAGGATGTAACTCAGGATCAGTAATGTAATGTATGTACACAGTGACTTCACCAGCAGAATAGTGAGTGCAGCTCTGGAGTTTAATACAGGATGTAACTCAGGATCAGTAATGTAATGTATGTACACAGTGACTGCACCAGCAGAATAATGAGTGCAGCTCTGGAGCATAATACAGGATGTAACTCAGGATCAGTACAGGATCAGTACAGGATCATTAATGCAATGTATGTACACAGTGATTCCACCAGCAGAATAGTGAGTGAAGCTCTGGAGTAAAATACAGGATGTAACTCAGGATCAGTACAGGATCAGTAATGTAATGTATGTACACAGTGACTGCACCAGCAGAATAGTGAGTGCAGCTCTGGAGTATAATACAGGATGTACCCCAGGATCAGTACAGGATCAGTAATGTAATGTATGTACACAGTGACTGCACCAGCAGAATAGTGAGTGCAGCTCTGGGGTATAATACAGGATGTAACTCAGGATCAGTACAACATCAGTAATGTAATGTATGTACACAGTGACTCTGTAGGGGGGGGTGGAAAGGGAAAAGAAGACGAAGTGGCAACAGGAGGGTTGTGTGAGTTGATATATATAGTGTGATGTGATAATGTTTTATTGATATGTGTGATAAAAAGAGTGTTATATTTCATCCTTAAGGCTGGTGTTGTATTTCGGCTCTCCTCCAGGCTTTGCCTTAAGGCCATCCCTGGGTATGTGGGAGGTCTGTCCACTAGGGGAACCATATAGGTCATAGGGACTTAGTTTGCACTACAGAGTAAACAGTTAATAGTGTTGGGATTAGTCCACAGTTTGGGAGGGGTTAGTGGAGTTTTATAGAAAATGTTTTTCTAGGTTAGAGAGTAGAAGAGTCTAGGGACTCAGTCAGTTCAAGGTGGAGTCTAGTCAGTGAAAGAGAGTGGAGTGGAGAGTAGAAAGGCTAGACAACACAGGGAAACAGGTTCTAGAAAGTATATGCAGCACAGAGAAAAGTGTTCTGCCAGTGCAAGTTTCCTAATAGACTGAGGACACATCTAAAGCTCCATCTGGACACTGAGACAGTCTTGGGCCTAAGGCCCGGAAGAGGTACTGAGATGCAGACCCCTGTCTCCCTAATGATGAAGATGTCAGCCGGGTCGCAGAGAATGGGAAAGATGGTGGGTCTCAGGACAGGACAGGGGCAAAGACTGTTAGGACACAGAACTAAGGGAACACCATCACCACATAAAGACTCTCTCTGTCTTAATCTGTATGCTACAGCCGTGTGTAAATGAATTGCACAGAAAAGTCGAACCTGTAAACCTGGACCCAATGTCTCCTGTCTTGTTTATAGCCGGATCCAGTCCCAAGGACGGGGAGTTAACGAGGACTCCCGAAGCAAAAGTGAGTAAAGAACGAACTCCGCCACAGCACACTCCACTCTTATTCCTGTTTAGAAGAGGGGTTTCAGGGCTTAGAGAACTCAGTTCCAGCCCTGTGCCCCCTTCCAACTCCACAAGCAGAAAAGTGAGTGCAGCTCTGGAGTATGATACGTGGTATAAAGTATAATAATGTTAGATATAGTAGTATGACATCAATGTAGATTAAACCTATAGATTAAATGTAAATGAATGTTTCACACAAGTCCACCCTTTAGCAATTTACAGCCCAAGAGACCCCATAAACCTTGCAGTCCTGGCTAATTAAGCTGATTACTCCACAAAACGTGTATGCATTAGATAAGACTGTCTTCTGACTTCCCTTTTCACACAACTGTAAATCCTTTATTTGCTCGCTGTCTCCTGACGCTTCACTTGCCTCACTCCATGCCTCTATTGCAGAATCTATGCAGTACTCCATACTATTTAAAGTCTTTTAGGGTTCCACATGAGCAGAAATCCTGGCTGCGTTATCCCTGTGCACCTGTAGATGGTTGTGTGGTATCACAGCTCAGCTCTGCTGAAGTGACCCAAACTAATCCTGTTAAAGAGATAGCTCTGTCTAAGGCCGTGTTCACATAGTGTAGCACCCTACGTTCCATGGCTCCATCGGGGTTTATGTCCAGACCTCTGCAAAACGGGATTCGAGCGTATGCGCTGACGAGGCCACCAACTACAATGATGCAGACGGAGTCACAGGGCATAATTTTCGACCATATTTCTCCTTAATTAACATTGAACAATATAAATAGACATTATTATCATTATTAATTAACCATTTAGGTTTTCCAAGCATAAAAATCTATATTTTTATTCTCGGTTCACAACCATTACTTGGCGTATATTGAAGAATAACCGCTACTTTCATTGTCTGTTCGGTTGTTTTCGGACAAAGCTGGTGGCTCCAAATACTAATGAGATTAGACATGGCCTGGAGTCTCTCATGTACTTTCTGAAAACACAATTGCCATTAGAAGAAATTAAATAAAAAAAAATGAAGGCGCTTTGAACTCATGCACTGATAAAGGAAGACTAAAATCAGAAAATGTATGAAGACTGGAAAAACAGCAAAAACTGTATTGGCTAAAAAAATAATGTTTTTTAAATATGTAATTTTTTTACCTGGTGAAAAAGCCACTGTTCTCCTGAATCCGGCGCTATTTTTCTTTTGTTCTTGCGCCTCTCCGTTCCTGAGATATTGCCCCTTCTATAAATTTGGTCTTGTCAAACAAAAGGGAGTGGTGCTCATTTTCTCTCCTGAGGACCACGCCCCATTTGCCAAGAAGACTAGATTTAAAGGCAGAGAAAACGAGAACTATATCTCATGAATGGAGAGGCGCAGGAACAAAAGAAAAACAGTGCCGAATTCAGGAAAACAGCGCCTTTAAACCACGTAAAAAAGTTCTAAGGCAAAATACAACTTTATATTATTGCTTGGAATTCTGCTGTGAGAGGGGCAGAAAGAGCTGCTCTAATCTGAGTAAAGACACAGTATTTGTGTTTATGAAGCCTAATGGAGGGTGAAAGGTGGAGGATGGCGAGGATTGATGACCCCAGAAAGTAGAAAGTAGCATATGAAATAAGAAAAAGCTAAAAAAGTTGCCGGAATAAAGCATGTAAGTATATGTAACATTCTGTCTACTGAAAAGGAAGCCTAGTAGAGCATGGTCTTAGAAATGGGTGACCGGTGTATGTTTAGGGTGTATCGTGCTTGCACAGGCTTTCTGGAATAGATATGAGGTAGGTGCTTCAGTAAAGGAATAGGTCAAAATCTGGGAGTCTGACTGACACTTGTTTAGAGGATTGTACCAAGCCTAACACTCAATTTTCCTAAATAAAGCTCAAAATTGTAGTAAAATTATATAATTCAGACTTCCTGCAGTCACCACTAGAGGGAGCTTACTGTAGTCTTTATATGGAATGCAGTAAGCTCCTAAGCTTCCTCTAGTGGTGGCAACAGGAAGTCAAACTTTTATAATTCATGCCCACATGGGGGTTTTGAAAGTCTGTATCAGGAAACAAAAAATCATAATACTGAATTTAAAGCTTATTTAGTTAAAACAGTGAACACAAGAACCATATATTCTGTACTAGCTATTGAGCCCGTTCTACTCCCAGTGGCGAGCATTTTTATTGGTATATGGTCTCCCATCCTGGTATTTGTGCTGCACCCATCCTGGTATTTGTGCTCCCCAATCCTGTTCCCCCATCCTGATATGTGTTGTCCTCATCCCTATCCTGGTACGCATGGCACCCCTCACCCTCAATCCTGGTATGCATGGCACCCCTCACCCCCAATCCTGGTATGCATGGCACACCTCACCCCCAATCCTGGTATGCATGGCACGCCTCATCCCTATCCTGGTATGCATGGCACCCCTCACCTCCAATCCTGGTATGCATGGCACCCCTCACCCCCAATCCTGGTATGCATGGCACCCCTCATCCCCAATCCTGGCATGCATGGCACCCCTCATCCCCAATCCTGGCATGCATGGCACCCCTCATCCCCAATCCTGGCATGCATGGCACCCCTCATCCCCAATCCTGGCATGCATGGCACCCCTCGTCCTGGTATGCATGGCTCCCTCATCCTGGTATGCATGGTACCCCTCATCCGTATCCTGGTATGCATGGCCCCTCATCCGAATCCAGGTATGCATGGCCCCCCCAGATCCCTATCCTGGTATGGATGGTACCCTTCATCCCCCAATCCTGGCATGCATGGCACCCCTAATCCCCAATCCTGGCATGCATGGCACCCCTCATCCCCAATCCTGGCATGCATGGCACCCCTCATTCCCAATCCTGGCATGCATGGCACCCCTCGTCCTGGTATGCATGGCTCCCTCATCCTGGTATGCATGGTACCCCTCATCCATATCCTGGTATGCATGGCCCCTCATCCGAATCCAGGTATGCATGGCCCCCCCAGATCCCTATCCTGGTATGGATGGTACCCTTCATCCCCCAATCCTGGTATGCATGGTACCCCTCATCCCCCAATCCTAGTATGCATGGTACTCCTCATCCCCCATTCCTGGTATGCATGGTACCCCTCATCCCCCAATCCCGGTATGCATGGTACCCCTCACCCCTCAATCCTGGTATGCATGGTACCCCTCACCCCTCAATCCTGGTATGCATGGTACCCCTCACACCTCAATCCTGGTATGCATGGTACCCCTCATCCCTCAATCCTGGTATGCATGGTACCCCTCTTCCCCCAATCCTGGTATGCATGGCACTCCTCATCCCCTAATCCTGGTATACATGGTACCCCTCATCCCCTAATCCTGGTATACATGGTACCCCTCATCCCCCAATCCTGGTATGCATGGTACCCCTCATCCCCCAATCCTGGTATCCATGGTACCCCTCATCCCCCAATCCTGGTATGTATGGTACCCCTCATCCCCCAATCCTGGTATGCGTGGCCCCCTCATCCCCCAATCCTGGTATGAATGATACCCCTCATCCCTCAATTCTGGTATGCATGGTCCCTTCATCCCCCATTCCTGGTATGCATGGACCCTCATCCCTCAATCCTGGTATGCATGGTCCCCTCACCCCCCAATCCTGGTATGTATTGTCCCCTCATCCCCCATTCCTGGTATGCATTGTCCCCTCATCCCCCCAATCCTGGTATGTGTGGCCCCCTCATCCCCCAATCCTGGTATGCATGGTACCCCTCATGCCCCAATCCTGGCATGCGTAGTACCCCTCATCCCCCCAACCCTGGTATGCGTGGTACCCTCACCTCCAATCCTGGTATGCATGGTCCCCTCATCCTCCAATCCTGGTATGCATGGTCCCATCACCCACCAATCCTGGTATGCATGGTACCCGTCATCCCCCAATCCTGGTATGCATGGTACTCCTCATCCCCCAATCCTGCTATGCATGGTACCCCTCATCCCCCAATCCTGCTATGCATGGTATCCTCTGCACACATAGAAAAAAAAATAAACACTTATACTCATCTTTCTTCCCTGTGCTCCAGCACTGCTGTGTCCTCTTCTGCCGGAGGCCGGGGGAGGAGTGCGGCGCCGGAGTACGCGCGTGCCCATACCGTGCTGTCCGGTGCCATTTTGCTGAAGACACACTGTAAATGTGTCTTCAGTAAAATGGCGCCGGATAGAGCTATGCGCATGCGCCGATTCCGACGCCTTCACTCCGCCCCTGGTCTCCGGCCAGAAGAGAGGCGCCGCGGCGGCAACGCTCCTCCCAGTCAGGTAAGTATGTAAGTATGGCGCCGGAGATCGCGGTATGCGTTCAGTACCTACACATACCGCGATCTCCGGCGCCATACATTCCTCTTACCTGTAACGGCTCCATGCGTTCTTCTGTCTGGCGCCAGACTGCGCGTCACGCATGCGCAGTCTATAGAGGCTTCAGACAGAGGGACGCTTGCAGCGTTATATTATAGATGTGACAGTTTATTTCACTCGCTGTGTGGGTGTCATATGTAAATGAATGGAGATCATTACGCAGATTATAGGATGAGGTTCCGGGTATTAGAGGATGGTGTACGATAGGGTATTATTATATATCCATTGACCGCTTGAAGGTGACATTTTTCAGAGACCGAAAAGAGATTTGAATGCGTTTATGGTTTTCCGATAAACATAATAGCCATCAATCAGAATACAATGTAGCAATAAGGCAAATCAGAATACAGAGATGGATTATTCTCAGTGATTAATACGTTTTCACATTATAGACGTCAATGCAGAGAATTCTGATAACACAATATTACTCCATATTCAGACGTATGTAATTACCGCTCACATTAGAAACTGGCGGGACACCTGAATATTCATGAGGCATCTATACGGCACACATTATTTATTCTTTTATGTATTCATATAGCATATGCTGTCAATCAAGGGTGGACACAATGTTCTTATGTGGAACAGACTGCTTGGTTCTGAAACATGAAGTTGTCAAAAAAACAGCCTAAAATCAGGTCCGGTCTCTGATCACCACCAGAGGGGGCTAATATGCATTTTCAAATTGCTTAGTCAGAGGAGCGATATGGGTGTCGGGAGCGGTATTAATGAGGGTATTATGGATTGTGACATTATTAACAGGCACTGGACCACTAGGCGGCACTACCAGAAGTACTATGGCTTGCTTGGCTCTGATTGGCATGTTATTGATACGGGGAAAAGTATATTTTTGTGGGCACTAAGGATGCTACTATTGTGGCAGCAATATTATGTGGCGCTCAGTTATGGGGTCATTTGACTGTGCAATAAATATTACTGGTATGGCAGGCACAATGCTGTCAGTTACAGGAGCATTATGGACATTACTGTTATGGCAGGCGCTGTGGATGTCAGCTACAGGGGCTTTATGGACATTACTGTTATGGCTGGCGCTGTGGATGTCAGTTACAGGGGCTTTATGGACATTACTGTTATGGCTGGCACTGTGGATGTCAGTTACAGGGGCTTTATGGACATTACTGTTATGGCTGGCGCTGTGGATGTCAGTTACAGGGGCTTTATGGACATTACTGTTATGGCTGGCACTGTGGCTGTCAGTTACAGGGGCTTTATGGACATTACTGTTATGGCAAGCTCTGTGGCTGTCAGTTACAGGGGCTTTATGGACATTACTGTTATGGCTGGCACTGTGGATGTCAGTTACAGGGGCTTTATGGACATTACTGTTATGGCAAGCTCTGTGGCTGTCAGTTACAGGGGCTTTTTGGACATTACTGTTATGGCAAGCACGGTGACTGTCAGTTACAGGGGCTTTATGGACATAACTGATATGGCATGCGCTGTGGATGTCAGTTACAGGGGCATTGTGGACATTACTGATATGGCAGGCACTATGCTGTCAGTTACAGGGGCTTTATTGACATTACTGTTATAGCAGGCGCTGTGGCTGTCAGTTACAGGGGCTTTATGGACATTACTGTTATGGCAGGCACTATGCTGTCAGTTACAGGGGCATTATGGACATTACTGATATGGCAGGCGCTATGGATGTCAGTTACAGGGGCTTTATGGACATTACTGTTATGGCTGGCGCTGTGGCTGTCAGTTACAGGGGCTTTATGGACATTACTGTTATGGCAAGCTCTGTGGCTGTCAGTTACAGGGGCTTTATGGACATTACGGTTATGGCGGGCACTGTGGCTGTCAGTTACAGGGGCTTTATGGACATTACTGTTATGGCAGGCACTATGCGGTCAGCTACAGGGGCATTACGGACATTACTGATATGGCAGGCGCTATGGATGTCAGTTACAGGGGATTTATGGACATTACTGTTATGGCAATCTCGGTGGCTGTCAGTTACAGGGGCTTTATGGACATTACTGTTATGGCAAGCTCTGTGGCTGTCAGTTACAGGGGCTTTATGGACATAACTGATATGGCATGCGCTGTGGATGTCAGTTACAGGGGCATTGTGGACATTACTGATATAGCAGGCACTATGCTGTCAGTTACAGGGGCTTTATTGACATTACTGTTATAGCAGGCGCTGTGGCTGTCAGTTACAGGGGCTTTATGGACATTACTGTTATGGCAGGCACTATGCTGTCAGTTACAGGGGCATTATGGACATTACTGATATGGCAGGCGCTATGGATGTCAGTTACAGGGGCTTTATGGACATTACTGTTATGGCTGGCGCTGTGGCTGTCAGTTACAGGGGCTTTATGGACATTACTGTTATGGCAAGCTCGGTGGCTGTCAGTTACAGGGGCTTTATGGACATTACTGTTATGGCTGGCACTGTGGCTGTCAGTTACAGGGGCTTTATGGACATTACTGTTATGGCAAGCTCGGTGGCTGTCAGTTACAGGGGCTTTATGGACATTACTGTCATGGCAGGCACTATGCTGTCAGTTACAGGGGCTTTATGGACATTACTGATATGGCAGGCGCTATGGATGTCAGTTACTGGGGCTTTATGGACATTACTGTTATGGCAGGTAACATGACTATTACTGTTATGGCAGCACTGTTATGTGGCTGTCAGTTATGTAGCAATGTGATTTCATTTGACTGCTATGGTGGCACTATAAATATTACTGTTATGACAACCAACATCGGGGGCACTATGAATATGATGGTTATGGGGCACTGTAGCTCTCTTAATAATTTATATAACCCTCCTAATTACATATCTTCAGGACTGACCTTAATAGGATAATTTGATAGTGCACTGTGCACACACCAAAATGTGCCCAATAATTAGTACCATATAGTGTAATACATACGTAATGCTGCCTTACATTGGCCACATAACTATATACAGTCATATGAAAAAGTTTGGGCACCCCTATTAATCTTAAGCTTAATGTTTTATAAAAATTGGTGTTTTTGCAACAGCTATTTCAGTTTGATATATGTAATAACTGTTGGACACAGTAATGTTTCTGCCTTGAAATGAAGTTTATTGTACTAACAGAAAATGTGCAATCTGCATTCAAACAAAATTTGACAGGTGCATAAGTATGGGCACCCTTATCATTTTCTTGCTTTAAATACTCCTACCTACTTTTTACTGACTTACTAAAGCACTTTTTTTGGTTTTGTAACCTCATTGAGCTTTGAACTTCATAGCCGGGTGTATGCAATCATGAGAAAAGCTACTTAAAGTGGCCACTTGCAAGTTGTTCTCCTGTTTGAATCTCCTCTGAAGAGTGGCATCATGGGCTCCTCAAAACAACTGTCAAATGATCTGAAAACAACGATTATTCAACATAGTTGTTCAGGGGAAGGATACAAAAAGCTGTCTCAGAGATTTAACCTGTCAGTTTCCATTGTGAGGATCATAGTAAGGAAATGGAAGAACACAGGGACTGTTCTTGTTAAGGCCAGAAATGGCAGGCCAAGAAAAACATCAGAAAGGCTGAGAAGAAGAATGGTGAGATCAGTCAAGGACAATCCTCAGACCACCTCCAGAGAGCTGCAGCATCAACTTGCTGCAGATGGTGTCACTGTGCATCGGTCAACTATACAATGCACTTTGCACAAGGAGAAGCTGTATGGGAGAGTGATGCGAAAGAAGCCGTTTCTGCAAGCACGCCACAAACAGAGTCGGATGAGGTATGCAAAAGCACATTTGGAGAAGCCAATTTCTTTTTGGAAGAAGGTCCTGTGGACTGATGAAACTAAGATTGAGTTGTTTGGTCATACAAAAAGGCGTTATGCATGGTGGCAAAAAAACACAGCATTCCAAGACAAACACTTGCTACCCACAGTAAAATTTGGTGGAGGTTCCATCATGCTTTGGGGCTGTGTGGCCAATGCCGGCACTGGGAATCTTGTTAAAGTTGAGGGACGCATGGATTCCACTCAGTATCAGCAGATTCTTGACAATAATGTTCAAGAATCAGTGATAAAGTTGAAGCTACGCAGGGGATGGATCTTTCAGCAAGACAATGATCCAAAACACCGCTCCAAATCTACTCAGGCATTCATGCAGAGGAACAATTACAATGTTCTGGAATGGCCATCCCAGTCCCCAGACCTGAATATCATTGAACATCTGTGGGATCATTCGAAGAGAGCTATCCAAGCTCAGCGACCATCAAACTTAACTGAACTGGAATTGTTTTGTAAAGAGGAATGGTCAAAAATACATTCATCCAGATCCAGGAAATCATTAAAAGCTACAGGAAGCGACTAGAGGCTGTTATTTTTGCAAAAGGAGGATCTACTAAATATTAATGTCACTTTTCTGGTGAGGTGCCCATACTTATGCACCTGTCAAATTTTGTTTGAATGCAGATTGCACATTTTCTGTTAGTACAATAAACCTCATTTCAAGGCAGAAACATTACTGTGTCCAACAGTTATTACATATATCAAACTGAAATAGCTGTTGCAAAAACACCAATTTTTATAAAATATTAAGCTTAAGATTAATAGGGGTGCCCAAACTTTTTCATATGACTGTACATAAATATGACATACAAACACTAAATAGCAATATTACTCAGTACCATAGCCACCATACACGATCAAAACAAAGCCTATATAAATACCACCACATGGTGCTCCAAAAATACCAACATACAAGCAAAATTAATATAATGTCTAAATAAATAAGTACAGAGCCATACATTTCCCAAATAACAAAGTGATCTTCTAACAATAGTGCTGAAAAATGGAAAAACAGGCACGCAGTCAGTATTATAATTCCTGGAGGCCTAGGAGCTGAGCAATCCGCAGAGATTTATGGTATGAGATTTACAGGTAATGTACCTGTCATTTCAGATGACTCTTCAGAATCTGCTGTCATGTGTGTGCATACGGAATGACACTATTTCTGGAAACGACATGACTTCTATCTCGCAGTTTTTACCAGTTTCCTCCTTTTAATTGTCAGTTGTCTCTGAGCTGGTGGGTGGAGATTCGCTGCTATGATGTCTCCCATACACAGCAGACACAAACGAGGGGAGTCTGCTCCCCTATTTCCTGCAGCACATCCTCAGTAGCTGATAATAATAGGAGAAAAATTATGTTTTTTTTTCTATAATAGGATATATTACAAAATTTTATATTAACTTGTACTATTGACTTAGATAAAGTTTGAAGAAGCAACAGTGACCATTTAGGGAGTTGAGATCATTCATAGTCTCGGATGGTGAATGAGCTAATTTCCCTGGTTGTCTAGGGTAGTAAAAGGATAAACATCCCTCGGGGGTCTACAATGGTGAAAGTCTGAAAGGGGTTAGCCCGGATGTATAAATGTATATGGGAGTTTGTCACTGTTGGTTTAAATGTGGACATGAGGATATGTCCCTGGGGGTCTAGAGGTGGACATAAGGGTATGTCCCTGGTGGTCTAGAGGTGGACATGAGGGTATGTCCCTGGTGGCCTAGAGGTGGACATGAGGGTATGTCCCTGGTGGTCTAGAGGTGGACATGAGGGTATGTCCCTGGTGGTCTAGAGGTGGACATGAGGGTATGTCCCTGGTGGTCTAGAGGTGGACATGAGGGTATGTCCCTGGTGGTCTAGAGGTGGACATAAGGGTATGTCCCTGGTGGACTAGAGGTGGACATGAGGGTATGTCCCTGGTGGATTAGAGGTGGACATGAGGGTATGTCCTTAGTGATCTGGAAATGGACATGAGGGTATGTCTCTGGTGGTCTAGAGGTGGACATGAGGTTATATCCCTGGCAGTCTAGAGGCGGACATGAGGGTATATCCCTGGTGGTCTAGAGGCGGACATGAGGGTATATCCCTGGTGGTCTAGAGGTGGACATGAGGGTATATCCCTGGTGGTCTAGAGGCGGACATGAGGGTATGTCCCTGGTGGTCTAGAGGCGGACATGAGGGTATGTCCCTGGTGGTCTAGAGATGGACATAAGGGTACAGCTCTGGCGGTCTAGGGGTTGACAGTCCTCTCCCTGATCAGGTAAAGTGCATACAAGTGCATTGATCAATTAATATATTATAGTTGGGGGTCCAAGCCTAGGTCAGGTGTACAATCCCTACGTGTCTGTCCGCATGCTAGATTATCAATCGATTACATGCCAGACTACTAGATTAAAGGGTCATTCTCAAAATACTGTAGTTATCCTCTGATAGGATAGGGAATAATTTGCTGATCACAATCTCAGGAATGGGGGCTGTGGAATTGCTAACAGGGGGCTTTATAGCCCTATCCAGAATGGAGCAGAGCTGCGCATGTTTCACCTCCGCTCCATTCATCATCTATGGAGCCGACGAAGATTGCTGAGTACAGCGCACCAACAGTCCCATAGACAATGACGGGCAAGCACAACTCCACTACATCCACAACGCTGCCACAATTTTGGGGTATCAATAGACCCTGTTCTTAGGATCCTTTGTGGTCCAACAGTTGGGTCATTTTTGGGAATAACCCTTTAAGGGAATGCTGTATTTTTCTAGATCCTTACATTTGTATAAATACAGAGTTTCCTCCATTTCTCTTTCTCCCTGACTACAACAAGACGGAATGGCGGTAAATAACTCTGAGAGGTGAATAATGAAGAACGGGACGTCTACGACAAATAGAACATTTTCCACTGCACCTCATACACATTACAATAATAGACTTCAGAGCAGATGGGAAAAAAAAAATAATCGCCGTCCGTACATTATACTGTAACTCTCCAGCCTGGGGAAGTTAACACCGCGCCATTATATATTCATCTGCAGCTTTTACATCTTATTTCATTTCGGAGGAAAGACAGAGCGAGCGGCGTCTATTCAGGTCAATACTCCGCTGAGCTGCATGAAAGGCTCCTCTCTCCAGCGCAGAGCGCTTTTTTCATGTGTATTACCGTTCTTCAGTTTTTACATGCTCCATTAATGTTACATTATTTATAAACAGGAGAGCAGAGAGATGAAAACTCTAAGTCACCACGCGCTTCCAGCAAGTGCGTGAGAAAACACCACTCATCCAAATCAGGGCTAACTAGTCCAGGTGTCTCGCAAAAATAGGGAAGATCTCAAGGATCGCAGTACTTATACCTTAAATGAGTGCCGCGGCGGTGGGTTATAATGGTGGTCCTCATCCTGATTGCACAGTCACAGTGGTGGTTGAAGTCCTCCAAGGACTCCTGGCTGTGCCATATTACTCTATAGCCAGACAAACCCTGCTTTGCACTGCTGAAGGGCAAGTGCCCCCAAACAGGTGTCTGCAGATAGGCTTGGCTAATATCACTGGTAAGGATGAGCGATTCTACTGAAATTAGAATTGCTCATCCTTTACCGTGCAAATCAAATTTTTCAGTACGGGTTCCGAAAAAAAAAATCTTCTGCTCACCTCTCCTCAGCCGTCCCCATCCTTCTCTCACCATCACTAGTCCTCGGATCGGCTCTTCTGTCTTCTACCCTCCTTGTCTTCTGGGACTCCAATGCTGCCATTTATCACCAGGCTGCACACAGTCACATGGAGCGCAACACACGGATTATTGTCAAAGACATACGTTGCGGCGCTGTGGGACCTAGTGAAGAAAGGCAGCGCCAGAGGCTCGGAAGCAGATGAAGATAGAAGACGGAAGAGCTAATCGGAAGTTCTTGGAATCCAGAAACTTTGTGGTCGAGTGGCCGGAATTCGTGTTAATTGAATTGGAAAAAAATTGGATTCTAGCAAATCCAAATTTTTTACGAAATTGGGAATTAATTTGATTTGTTATTAATCGATTGCTCGTCACTGTGGCTTTGCAGAGCTGCGGTCCTAGGTTTGAATCCCACCAAGGACAACATCTGCAAGGAGTTTGTATGTTCTCCCGGTGTTTGTGTGGGTTTCCTCTGGGTTCTCAAGTTTCCCCCACACTCCAAAGACATACTGATAGGGAATGTAGATTGGAAGCTCCAAATATATATCTCTATGATGGTTACCAAGAATGGGTAAAGAGTTGGACATTGACTTACAGGGTACCTTCATGAAATAGGTGGCACCAACAGCCAAGAGAAAAGTTGCAGACTGTGGGAGGAGCAGCTCTTTCTCCTCCATTCACAGCTGAAAGTCTCAGAACCTTTTAAAGCACCAGGAGCTGATTGTGATCCTTACATCTATGACACTTAAAGGCATGGTCTTGTTTCAGCACCCTCTTTCCCCTACGTTTTATCACAAAGATGTCAGCAGCCCCTGCTCAGGACCTCAACGAACCAGTGCAGAGTCACTAACAATCAGCTGCTCATTCATTTACATTGTCTCATGTAATACTACAGTTCCCCTGTGGAGGTCGCTGCAGGGAGGGGGATAATTCAAATGAAACATCCCCTGGTATAATCAGCTGATTGTCATGACAGCTTTCAAGAGAATCTGTCACCAGATTTTACAATATTTCCTGTATACATTATTCTCTTAGACCTGATGAGGCTGGTGTACCTATTTTGAAAATTCATGTCAGAATGGCTGTATAAGTATTTTATGAGTCTAGCTAAAAACCGTGACAACTCATGAGTCTAAGTATTAACTCAGTATCCACTGGGTCTGACTGATAGCTGCAGCTTGTAGTGTCACGAAAGGTGTGGGAAAGACTAGTGCAACACAAAGGGAAGAGGGAAAGGGAGCCCAGACTCTAGGGAAAGGGGAGAGTGGAGACCTCCTAGGCTGATCTAATATCACCCTGTCTTCACCAACGTCCCTATGTTGGTTCTTCACCAATCGCCGCACGCGAACCTCGCCCTGTCTTTCCCTGGCTAGGGAAGGGAGGGGGATGAGCGCTAGTCGATCCCCACTAACAACTAAAGACAACAAGGGGGAACAAACAGAGGAAGATAGCTTAGCTTTTTTGTCGAATTCAGAGAGATGAACACACGTCCTCATAGCTCCAGAGAGGAAGAAGTAATGCACTTGCTCCGAGCCTTCACAAAGGGTAATGTGAGTATCGCCGGCACCTCCCTCTAGCAGACAGCAGGTATTTATACACCCAGGCCAGGGTGTTAATTAGCAAGAGAAAGGTAGCCGCTGGGTCCTAGAGAGACATCCTCTAAGAAGGTGTCTGTAATGCCAAACGAAGAGATCTCCTGCAACCAACTGCAGGGCGACTGTCTGTCACTTCTGACACACCCGTGACATGTAGTGAGCAGTGTGAGATCCCAGAAGCAGGTTGGAGGAGGAACACTGAGGATCTATCAATCAGGCTATGGAGGCAGAAATTAAGCAGCAGGGAGGAGGGACAATGAGGAGCTGTCAATCATGCAAGGTAGGCGGAGATTCAGCAGCAACGAGGATGTGTCATGATTCCTCTGCTCAGTGTGTCTTGGACGCAGAGAGAGACAGTTTTGCTGCCCTATGCAATCAGGGGCGTGCTGAGCTGTTAGTTTGGTGAGCAACAGCTCAGTCGTCCAATCAAGTGCAGGGGCGTGCTGAGCTGTCAGTATTTTGATAGACAGCTAAGTTGTCTAATCTAGTGTAAGGGCGTGCTAAACTGTCAGTATTTTGATAGACAGCTCAGCCGTCCAATCTGAGACTGGTAGGTGCTGAGCTTTCTTCAGGTTTTCCCTGTTCTTACTGATTACACAGCTACATAGCTAAGCTGTCAGCCCCAGATCTCTGCCAGTCATAGTATTTGCTTAATGGTGCATGTTTGCCTTGTATATCAGTAATCTGTTCGTTGATCTATTCCTGCCTGACCTTGGACCTTTCTGACCATCCATTTGCCTAGCCCCTTTGATTTGATCTGCTATCTTCCTGGTATTCTGACCTTGGACCGTGACCTGACTATGCCTTTTGTCTTTTCCCTTAATTTATGACGTGCTCTCTTGGTATCTGACCACGGAACATTTGACTACCCTGCCTCATGGATAGTTTGTGAGTAGTGACTAGTGTCACAAGAGGGCCAATAAGGATTGGTAGTCGTAGATTCAGCAGCAGTGAGGCTGGATAATTAGGAGCTATCAATCAGGCTAGATGGGTAAAGGTTCACAGCAGCAGGGAGGTGGGACACTGAGGAGCTGTTAATCAGGCTAGGTAGGTGCAGATTCAGCAGCAGGGAGGAGGGACACTGAGGAGCTGTTAATATTGCGAGGTAGGTGGAGATTAAGGCTGTGTGCCCACTATGCGTTTTTCAAGCGTTTTTGCAGCGGAATTTCCACAGCGAAAATGCTTGGTAATACGTGCCCCAAGGTCCTCAATGATAATCCACATGTGCTGTGAACATGCTGCGGAAATTTCCGCTGCGGATTATCATTGCGGAAAAATACGCAGCATGTCCATTAATTTTGCGGACACGCAGCGTAATTGCCGCCATTGACTTGCATTGAATCTCTTAATATCTGCATGACTACATGTGCACATGCGGATATCATGCGTTTCAATGTGCGGATGGTACCCGGGTCTGGAGAATAGGAGAATCTCATGCAGACCCGGGTACCATAGTACCTGTAATAAAAAGAATTTAAAATAAAAATAACGATTATACTTACCTCCTGATGGCCCCCGGTCTCCTCAGCGATGCGTCCGGTCTGTTGTATGGGTCGCTTGGTCACACTATATAAATCCATGCCGGTTGCCGGTTGCCGGTTGCATGGATTTATATAGTGTGACCAAGTGGTCAAGCACTTTCCAAGTGATGCTAAAATCGCTTGGAAAAGCGCTTGATAACCCGCATGCAGAAATGCATGCAAAAACGCTTGACAAACGCTTCTACCTGGCGGGAAAAAAGCATGTAAAATCCGGATGTGTTTTTCCTGCCAGGGAGATGCGGAAAAAGTCTGCAGCATTTCTGCATCGTGGGCACTTAGACTTAGCAGCAGCTTGGAGGGGGAACACTAAGGAGCTGTCAATCAGCAGCAGGGAGGAGCGATACGGAGGATTGGTCAATAAGGCTAGCTATGGGCGGATTCAGCTTCAGCAAGGAGGGACAAAGAGGAGCTATTAACTACGCTAGGTACCCACAGATTGAGCAACAGGGAGGAGGGACAATGAGGAGCTGTCAATCATGTGAGGTAGGTGGAGGTTCAGTAGCAGTGAAGAGGGACAATGAGGAGCTAACAATCAGGCTACTTCATTCATTCACTCATTTAGACTTGGTTGCAATACCAGACATAACAAATCATCCAGCGTGGCTCTATTTTTATAAGAAATCAGCCATGATGTTCTTATCCTGGACTATTCCTTAAATTCACCATCCACGCAGTAATATTATTTCCATTTCTGCAGTTCCATTTGCCTTCTTCTGTTGCTATACTACATACCTGTCTGCAGTGTTGGCTTTTTTTTTTCTTTCTATGTTTCATGTTTCTCCTTTGTTATAAGCGGTTTGCATAGTTAATTTGACACATTTAAGTTTCAGAACCTTCGCAGTGATAACGATTCCAATTAAGCAACTGATCGCGGTTCCCCGTGGGTCCTATTAATTGTTCTTTGATGCAGTACATGCCAGGAAGGAGTGCACACAGTGACGTTCTGCCGCAGGAACTCCTCTTGTTTTAACTAGACAAGATGGTTTATTATATCACCCGGAAATAAAAGATCTATAGAGATGAAGACCTTGGAGTTTATCTGCAGGATGATGACACCCATCATTTTCTGCACAGTAGCTGTAAAATCCGGCACCTTCAATTAAAAAGGGAGGAAAAATACAATTTATCATGTGTTGATCGAGGGAAGCCTTGCACTATTGCTCCCACTTAAAGGTGGTCACCCAGAAAACTGACAAATATCTTTTATTGCTGCTTCAAGCGATCTGTCACCATATTGCTTAATACAAACTACATACATCATTAAAAAGATCTTCTAGACTTGATTATGCTGGTGTACTTACTATAATAATCCATGTCATAAAAGGTTGTATAATCCCATTTAAAATGTAAAACTCAATCCTAGCCGATTGACAGCTCCTCAGTGTTCCTCCTCCCTGCTGCTGCTGAATTTCTATACACCTAGCCTGATTGACAGCTCCTCAATGTTCCTCCTCACTGATGCTGAATCTCCACCCACTTAGCCTGATTAACTGCTTCTCATTGCCCCTCCTCCCTACTGTTGATTCTGTGACCACTTAGCCGGATTGACAGCTTCTCAGTGTCTCTCCTCCCTGCTGTTGAATTTCAGCTCAGCTAGTCTGATTAACTGCTCCTTAGCGTCCCTACTCCCTGATGCTAAATCTCCACACATATAGCCTGATTGACCGTTTTAAAGTCCCTCCTCTCTGCTGTTGAATTCACGCTGACCTAGCCATATTGACAGCTCTTCAGCGTCCCTCCTCCCTGCTGTTGAATTTATGCTCTCCTAGCCTTGTTGACAGCTCCTCAGTGTCCCTCCTCCCTGCTGCTGAATTTGCACTCACTTAGCCTGATTGATAGCTCTTCAGTGTCCCCCCTCCCTGCTGCTGAATTTACGCACACCTATCCTGATTGACCGCTTTGCAGTATCCCGTCTCCCTGCTTCTGAATTTATGCTCACCTAGCCTTATTGAAAGCTCCTCAGTGTCCCTCTCCTTTGCTGCTGAAGATCGGCTCACCTAGCCTGATAGACAGTTCCTCAGTGTCGCTCTTCCTCTGCTGCTGAAGATCAGCTTACCTAGCGTGATTGATAGATCCTCAGTGTCCCTCCCTCCTGCTGCTTAAACTCCAACCACCTGATTAACAGCTCATCAGTGTTCCTCCTCTGCTGCTGAAACTCACATAGTATGATTGACAGCTCTTGTGTCTACCCTCTCTGCTGCTAAAGTTCCACTCACCAAGCCTGACTGACAGCTCCTCCGTGTCCCTCCTCCCTGCTGAATTCACACTCACTTAGCCTTCCTGTCCGTTCCTCCATGTCTCTGCTCCCTGCCGCTGATTTACATTCTCTTAGCTTGCCTGTCAGCTCATCAATGTCTCTCCTCCCTGCTGCGGCTGAATTTATGCTCACGCAGTCTTAGTGACAGCTCATCAGTGTCCCTCCTCCCTGCTGCTGAATTTCTGCCCATCTAGCCTGACTGACAAGCTCCCAAGTGTCCCTCTTCACAGCTGCTGAGTCTCTGACCACCTAGCCAGATTGTAAACTCTTCAGTGTCCCTCTTCCGTGATGCTGAATCTCAGCCCATTTAGCGTGATCAACCGCTTCTCAGTGTCCCTCCTCCCTTTTGCTGTTGAGATGTCACACTAGACAGTACAAGCTGCAGCAGTCAATTTGGCTGGGTGGTTGAAGATTGAATACACTTGGACTCAAGATCTCTTTCAGATGGACTCATCTTAATATCAGGATTATACAGCCATTGAGACTTGATTTTCAAAGTAAGTACACCAGTACACCATCTGGTCTTGGAGATCTATCTAATAATGTTTGCAGTTTGTAATGTAAAATCTGCTGACTGTCATGGTGATAACTGGCACACATTCTCCACATGGCTATAGGGGGGCTCGGCCAAATCATGCAGGAACTTAACCCTGCTGTGTCCTGCAAGGTTTAGATTCCCCAGCCAATCACCAACCAGCAGGAGCTCTATCATCCAGCGCTGCCCTCCACACCTTGCCTGAGCTTAGGTTCTAGTGTCATTAGTCTCCAGCTTCTTGCCAAGGTGTACCACTGTTCAGTCTCCTCTGTGTTCAACCCGGCAGTTCTGATCTCTCCACTCCTGACCGCAGCTTTGTTTGTGTACCCCTGCCTGCCCCGACCACGGACTGTGTGACCACGCTTCTGTCTCGCCTCTCTATCCCTCGCGTACCTGCTCTGACCCATGGGTCAGCTGTTGCAGGTCCGGACATAGCCACCAGGTGCCACTCCAGGGCAATCCTGCAGCCCAAGCCTATCAGCACCATCAGAGGTGCTAGTGAAGGCTACTTAGTCATGCCCCTCCGGGGTTATTCTGGCCCGTGGCACAGTGGGTCCACACCCACCAGCGTTACACTGACTGATCCACTTTAACCAAGAACACTCAAGGGTGTACCACAAAGGCAGCCCAATATGGGGCACCTAAAATATCGTAGCAAGAAAACACAATAAAAAAAATATATATATATCAGAAGTTAGAGGTTACAAACTATATTGCAGCCAAATTATCATAATATGGAAATTACATGACATTTTATATAAGTAATATAAGTTACTAAAAAAAAAAAAAAAAAAAAACATTTTCCTACCTACAATGGTGGAAATTTTTGGTTCTTAGGGGGCAGAATTAAAAATAAAAATTGACTGATTGATTTGTCAGGCCAAATTAGAGAACCGCTTTTTGGATCCATAGCGATGGCTGATGGATCCGATGTGCAGCACTTTGACATCCAGGGCTGTATTTGTGGTCGGTACACTGTCAGGTTCGCCCCCCCCTTCATTTCAAAAATTGGGAATGAATAAAAAAATATCCAAATTTTGATGGATTTTTTTCATTACCTTTTAGTCTCTATTCACCAGTCCATACTAAAAAGCCACCGGAAACGTCACAAGACTTAAAGGTTATTGTGACCTATAACAATCCGAGCATGAATCAGTGAACAGCTTTACTTTATAATTGACCCTTTGTCGGCAATAACCTGCGATTAATCCGAGGCTCCAACTGGGGCCGAGGCACAAAATGTTCCTGCGTCAAATTTCTACAGAATAATGTCAAAAGCAAAAAAGAACCCCAGAAAGTACAGCTATAGATTTAGAAAACATTTTCCTTTTTTTCCCCCTATACTTTGGCTAAAGAAGTTTTCTATGCACCCCCCTACAATTAACATTTTTTTGCCCCATATTGTGCCAAACATGAGCAATTTGCTTCCAAACGTGATAATTTACAATATCTGTTGTCCTGGCATGTCTGCAGTCTCATGGCCCTAGTTCACATTAGACTAAAGACGGACAACCCCCTTGTGGCGGGTTTGGCCGACAGTCCAATGTGAATAGCGGCATCCTGACTCTCCCCTGACAGAGGAGAGATCGAACCGCCACGTTGGATTTCCAACTGTCAATCCTTTTGTTCTCCCAAATGATAAGCCTCATCCGGAGGAGTCTGGCAGTGCCTCACCCATGGAGAATACAGGAGCGCAAAATAAAAAAAGGAATTCGGAAACCCCTTTAAATTGTACTGTAAGGCTATGTTCACACGTTGAGGTTTTTTTTTTATGCAAATTTTCAGCTGCGTTTTACAGTACCAGCAAAGTCTATGAGATTTCAGAAATCTCATGCACACACATTGTTTTTTTTTTTCCTGACCTTTTTTGGAAAACTGCTGCGTTTTTGCAAACTGCAGCATGTCATTTTTTTGTCAGCGTTTTTCACCCATAGAAAGCAATGGGTAACAGGCAGCAATTAACGCAGGTATCAGGTTTTGCTGCATTTTTAGTGAAAAAAAAGCAGGTACAGCAGTAGCTGAAACCCATTTATTTTTGAGATTTTCCCAAGTTTAAACCATAATGTGTTGTTGTTCATGGCAGTTGAGAATGGCAGATAGGATTAGTACAGTTTAATTAAATTAGTGATATGTAAAAAAAGTAAACATTGGCTGACCAAGGTGTGAAATTGAACAATGCCTGTGGCTGACCAAAGTGTAAAAGTAAACAGTGTCCTACAACCTTAATTCTCTGTCAATGTCTTAGGTAAACTATTCCTGACCAATTCACCTCCCCCTGCTGTTACATTTGTAATTGTGTATTTTTCATGAACTCATATGAACTTTTTTGTTCTGAATAGTCCTGGTGACTAGAGATGAGCGTTGTTCTACTCGAACTGTTCGCCAATCTCAAATTCGAGCTGTTTTGGGCGGTGTTCGAGCCGTTCGGCGAACACGAACAATTTGAGAAAAATTCGGCTGTTCGAGGTTATGTTCGATAACTGTTCGTGCACCAAAATCATAACTGGATTTTTTCTCAGTAATGATGAAAATTAATGTTAATACGCAGTTTGAGTGTACAGCGGGGCGGGGGGAGGGGCAGGGGATGGATCTCTGCAGGAACAATGAAGATCTCCATTTTTTTTTCTCTTTCCCGCATTTGCAGTGGGGAGGTGCAATCTGTCAGCCTATCAGCAGCGCACAAACGGAGCGAAGTGCTTTTTTTCACACAAGCAAGGGCATGTGTGATTGGCAGTGTATGTCACATGTCCTTGCCCTATAAGACCAAGCCATTTTCCCCGTCGCCACCATTTTCTCACTGCTGCAGCTGCGTGTTAGACGGCACCGCTGTTGCTGTGTGCGCTATACCTTGTTAATTTCAAGCCAATTTTCGCACAAATATACAGATAGCTTGGGAGTAGGGAATAGTTGTGATTGCAGTCCTTTTAAGGACTAGGTTACAGCATTTCCTACGACTTTTATCAGGCAGGTCTGTGCTCTTAAATAGATAGATTGTGGGAGTAAAGACTAATTGTAATTGGAGTCCTTTTCAGGACTAGGTTACATCAGTTCCTATCAGTTTTTGCCAGGCAGGTCTGTGCCAGTGCTGTGCAAGTTTTTTTCACAGCATTTGGCTGAATCTAGCAAAGCTAATCCTTTTTGGCCTATTGCAGAGTGTGTTAGTCAGTGGAGTAGCCTATCTGTGTTGCAAGATATACCACCTGTGTATAGAATACCAATTTTTTTACTGCACCTAGTGAAGTAAAATCTTTTGGGCATAGCATCATTCTATTAGTCCATCTATACTGACCTCCATCAGGTTGCAAACTGAATATAATTTTTTTCTGCATCTAGCTCTGAAAAAATATTTGGGCTTCTAGCAGTGTGTGGGACTTGTTCTATTAGTCCATCTATACTGACCTCCATCAGGTTGCAAATTAAAAATAATTTTTTTCTTCATTTAGCTCTGAAAAAATATTTGGGCTTCTAGCAGTGTGTGGGACTTGTTCTATTAGTCCATCTATACTGACCTCCATCAGGTTGCAAACTGAATATAATTTTTTTCTGCATCTAGCTCTGAAAAAATATTTGGGCTTCTAGCAGTGTGTGGGACTTGGTCTATTAGTCCATCTATACTGACCTCCATCAGGTTGCAAATTAAAAATAATTTTTTTCTGCATCTAGCTCTGAAAAAATATTTGGGCTTCTAGCAGTGTGTGGGACTTGGTCTATTAGTCCATCTATACTGACCTCCATCAGGTTGCAAATTGAATAAAAAAAATTTCTGCATCTAGCTCTGAAAAAATATTTGGGCTTCTAGCGGTGTGTGGGACTTGGTCTATTAGTCCATCTATACTGACCTCCATCAGGTTGCAAATTAAAAATAATTTTTTTCTGCATCTAGCTCTGAAAAAATATTTGGGCTTCTAGCAGTGTGTGGGACTTGGTCTATTAGTCCATCTATACTGACCTCCATCAGGTTGCAAATTAAAAATAATTTTTTTCTTCATTTAGCTCTGAAAAAATATTTGGGCTTCTAGCAGTGTGTGGGACTTGTTCTATTAGTCCTTCTATACTGACGTCCAGCAGGTTGCAAATTGAATATAATTTTTTTCTGCATCTAGCTCTGAAAAAATATTTGGGCTTCTAGCGGTGTGTGGGACTTGGTCTATTAGTCCATCTATACTGACCTCCATCAGGTTGCAAATTAAAAATATTTTTTTTCTGCATCTAGCTCTGAAAAAATATTTGGGCTTCTAGCAGTGTGTGGGACTTGGTCTATTAGTCCATCTATACTGACCTCCATCAGGTTGCAAATTAAAAATAATTTTTTTCTGCATCTAGCTCTGAAAAAATATTTGGGCTTCTAGCAGTGTGTGGGACTTGGTCTATTAGTCCATCTATACTGACCTCCATCAGGTTGCAAATTGAATAAAAAAATTTTCTGCATCTAGCTCTGAAAAAATATTTGGGCTTCTAGCGGTGTGTGGGACTTGGTCTATTAGTCCATCTATACTGACCTCCATCAGGTTGCAAATTAAAAATAATTTTTTTCTGCATCTAACCCAGCCAATAGTTTTGGCCTAATACCACAGTTTGGCCACTCAGCTCTGCTCGGTTACCATCCATTGTTTTTTTGTGCAAACAACTCCAGAGTTGTGAATTAGTTAACCACCAAAATGAGTGGAAAAAGGCCTGCTGCTGGTGGAAAGGGGAATAGGCGTGTTGGGAAGGGGAAAAAAGGTTGTGTCCGTGGGGTAGGTGCAGAAGAAAGACCATCTTCCAGCCAAACTAAAATGTCTACTTCTTTTAGCGGACAATGTGATAAGATCCCTTTCTTACGGCCACGCCAATCGCTACAAATTCCAGATGAGGCACAAAAACAGCAGGTGCTTCAACGGATATCAAGTGCTCCTTTAAGTGGGCTCTCCTCCACATCAACTTCAACATCACAAATACTCCAGTCCTCAAAGGTGTCACCCAAATCGCACTTGCTTCCTCACAGCTCCCAAATCTCCAGCTGCCCGTCTGAGTATGAGGTAGAACAGATGGTTGAGTCTGCAGAGCTGTTTACTCATACTATAGCCTGGGAATCAGAGGTCGACTCCAGCGCTTCTGTGAATCCAGACGAGGAAATGATCTGCACTGATGCCCAGAATCTTTATGAGTCGGATCCAGGACCAGACGCAGAAGGTTCTGACCATAATGTAGACCCTCATTCCCAAACTGTAACTCCTGTTGGTGGAGACAATGAGGAAGACGATGATAAGACTCAAATACCTGATTGGAGCGACAACTTTAGTTTTTTGTCAGGGCAGGAACAGGTTGGCTCTGAGGACGACGGGTGTGATAACGCACAGGGTGATGATGATGAGGTCGGAGATCCCACTTACTGTCAACCCACAGTCAGCCAAGAGATGAGGTCAGCAGAGGAGGTGGAGGAAGATGCTAGTGACGACGAGGTCAGGTTGCGCCTTCCTGGACAGAGACGTAGTACTGGAAGCACGTCAACAACTGCATCCTCAAACACAACTCTGCCTCTCACCACAAGTCGTGGTGGCTCTTCAGGTCGCATGGGTGCTAAGCCTTGCATAGCCTGGGCATTTTTTCAGATCGATAAAGATGACCCAACTCGTGTTATCTGTAACATTTGTCAGCAAAAGCTAAGTAGAGGCCAAAAAATACATAGTTTGAGTACTTCATGCATGAACCGGCACATGGACATGAAGCATAAGTTGCAGTGGGAAGCTCAGTGTGCTACAATGCGGTCTAGCCGGCCGGGCCAACCACCGTCTGCCATATCTTGTGCATCCGCGGCCTCTTCATCCTCTGTGTCAATGTCACACACGTGCCTTGTATGGCTCACGTGTTGAACCTGGTTGTCCAGCAATTTTTAGCCCACTATCCCAGACTAGATGGCCTTCTGCAGAGGGCACGGTCGCTGTGTGCTCACTTCCGCCGTTCGCATCCCGCAGCTCAGCGACTTACATCTCTACAGAAGTCGTTGGGCCTGCCACTTCACCGGCTAAAATGCGATGTGCCTACCCGGTGGAATTCAACTCTGCACATGTTGCAGCGACTGTGGCAGCACCGACAAGCCCTGGTGCAATACGTTCTGACGTATAGCCTGGGCCAACGAGATTCAGAGGTGGGGCAAATCACGCTGGAGGAGTGGTCTCAGATCAGGGACCTATGCACCCTTCTGCACAGTTTTGAAATGGCGACGAAGATGTTTAGTGCTGACGATGCCATTATCAGCATGACTATTCCGGTGATTTACATGCTGGAGCACATGTTAAACAGAATTCGGAGTCAGGTGGTGGCACAAGAGGAGGTGGAGGAAGTAGAGGAGGAGGAGTTGTATGCGGAAGGGCTAACATCTGCAAGGTCCAGACGGTCGGCAGCACCAAGGCGGCAGGCATGTGAGGGTGGGGGAGATGATTTTACCAGGGCGCATGGTAGCAGCCAAACTAGTGAGGAAGGTGCAGGAGCCCAGGAAGAAGTGGAGGACGAACTGATGGAAGACTCATCAGATGAGGGAGACCTTGATCACATTTCTGTTGTGCGAGGTTGGGGGGAGAGGACAGAGGAAGGAAGCATGATTGCTACCTCGCCACCAACACAACAGGGACTTGGTGCTCCTGGATGCGCAACACACATGAGTGCCTTCTTGCTGCACTACCTGCAACATGACCCTCGAATTGTGAGAATTAGAAATAATCCTGACTACTGGGTTGCCACACTGTTAGATCCCCGGTACAAAAGTAAATTTGCAGAAATTATTCCTGCCATAGAAAGGGATGCACGCATGCAGGAGTATCAGCAGAGACTGTTGCAGAATCTTGCATGTGCTTTTCCACAAAATACCAGTGGTGCACGTAGTGAATCTCACAGTTCCAACTTGCCAACCGTGGGACCGTCAAGTGTTCAGCACTCAAACCGTAACAGAACCACAGTATCTGCTGGTAACATCAATTTTGCGGAATCATTTCACCACTTTTTTAGCCCATCCTTTGCAAGGCCACAGGAGACAAGAAGTCTGACACATAGTCAACGCCTAGAGACGATGGTACAGGAGTATCTCCAAGTAAACATTGAAGCCACGACTGTGTCACTGGACCCTTGCTCTTTTTGGGCTTCCAATCTGGATAAATGGCCGGAGCTAGCCACTTACGCCTTGGAGATCTTGTCATGCCCCGCAGCCAGCGTTCTGTCTGAACGTGTGTTCAGCGCTGCTGGTGGTGTGCTGACAGATAAGCGCACGCGGCTCTCCACTGATAATGTAGACAGACTCACGTTCATAAAGATGAACAAATCATGGATCCGAAACGACTTTTCTACCCCTGTGTCATCCTGGGGAGAGTAAAAGCTTGATGATTGGTTAAAATCACCCTACCAACCGTTTTAAGCTTTCAAATTACTAATCATGTTTATCTGTATCTTGGCTGGAAAATAATTTGGGCTTTGTAGCAGTGTGCAGCACTGATCCTATTAGGCCATCTATAATAAGCTTCACCAGATTTAAAATTAAAAATAATTTTTAGCTGCATCTAGCCCGGAAAATAATTTTGGGGCTCCGAGATGCGCAAGACACATAAGTGCCTTCTTGCTGCACTACCTGCAGCATGACCCTCATATTGTCAGAATTTGAAGTAATCATGACTACTGGGTTGCCACACTCTTAGATCCCCCAAACTTTTCGATCAACCTTTTCATTTTAATAAAGACCAAAAAAATGGTCATTTTTGAAATTATAAGCATTAGCAGGTTGTTAGAAACTGAAATCAAACAGTTTTCAACTCAAAACTTTATTCTAGGTGATGTTACATTTTCACATAGGACCCCTTGTTCGAAAGGAGCTTCTGAACTCTCTCGTCCATTGAATTTGTCAGGTTTTGGATGGTTTCTGCTTCAATTGTTTTGCATGAGGACAGAATACCCTCCCAGAGCTGTTGCTTAGATGTGAACTGC
Organism: Phyllobates terribilis; assembly: GCF_046119375.1. Taxonomy (NCBI): domain Eukaryota; kingdom Metazoa; phylum Chordata; class Amphibia; order Anura; family Dendrobatidae; genus Phyllobates; species Phyllobates terribilis. The sequence goes on from NW_027362762.1 coordinate 57,605,079, forward strand.
CTCCCGCCATCATAGACACTCCTTTTAATGATGCTCCAAAGGTTCTGAATGGGGTAGAGGTCAGGGGAGCATGGGGGTCACACCATAAGTTTGTCCCCTTTTATGCCCATATCAGCCAGAGATGCAGATGTTTTATATGCAGCATGAGACGGTGCATTATCATGCAGAAAAATGATCTTGCTGTGAAATACACGGTTCTTCTTCTTGAACCATGGCAGGAAGTGCTGTTTGAGAAAATCCACATACATTATGGAGTTCATCTTTAGCGCCTTCAGGGATCCTAAAGGGGCCGACAATCTCTCTCCCCATGATTCCAGCCCAAAACATTACTCCACCTCCTCCTTGTTGGCGCTGTAGCCGTGTTTGCGTGGGGTGTCCATCAACCAGCCATCCTCCACTCCATTCATCTGGACCATCGAGCGCTGCACGGCACTCATCCGTGAACAAAACAGTTTTGAAATCAGTCTTCATGTAATGTTTGGCCCACTGGAGCCGTTTCTGCTTGTGTGAAGTGGATAGAGGAGGTCGACAGGATGGCATATGCACAGCTGCAAACCTCTGAAGGACCCTGCATCTTGTTGTTCGGGGGACGTTGGAGGCACAAGCAGCTTCAAAAACTTGTCTGCTGCTATGACAAGGCTTTTTTGCCGCTGCTGTTTCAACCTGACGTAATTGCCTGTAGGAAAGAGTCCTCAATTTGCCCTTATCAGCACGCACACGTGTGTACTGTGAATCAGCTACATACTTCTTGATTGCCAAGACACTTCATCCTGATCATCGCACAATGTTGATTGTAGTCATGCCTTGACCTAAACACTCCACAATTTGTTGCTTCTCAGCAGCCGACACATCCTTTTTCTTTCCCATTTTGGCAGAAAATGTAGGCTGCTTAATAATGTGAGAGAGCCTTCTTAAGTAGTCTTGCCTTTCATTGGACACACCTGCCAAACTAATTAGCACAGGTGTCTGCAATTGCTTACAGTGATATAAAGAGCCCTGACACACATCACCATCAATGAGTTTAACTGACAAACAAACAAATTCTTCCCTTATCACTCCTAAACACTTTTTGCATAATAATTTGGAACGCGGTGTACATGTGCTTTTCCACAAAACACCAGTGGTTCACGTAGTGAATCTTACAGTTCTAACTTGCCAACCGTGGTCTGTATGGAATTGTTCAATAAAGGGCCCAAAATTAAGATAACATAGATGGGAGAGGTCTCTATGAATAGGAATTCCTAAGTATTTGATACCCTGTGAGGGCCAGGCAAAGGGAAAGTTGGACTGGATGGAATCCTATATGGATTTAGGGAGGGAGACATCGAGGGCCTCAGACTTCGCTGCATTGATTTTAAAATTTTACCATGTAACAAAGTGATCTATTTCAGCCATAACAGCAGGGATGGATATATGTGATTGAGTGATATATACTAGGACATCATCAGCAAATAGAGAGCACTTGTACTCGGTGCCTCCCACCTCAATCCACCTAATATTGGGGTTATGGCGAATTGATGAGAGCAGGTGCTCCGTCACTAGGATGTATAAGAGAGGGGACAGAGGACATCCCTGCCTTGTCCCATTGGTGATTGTGAAAGGTGATGAAAATGTTCTGACGCACCCCCTGGGCCTTGGGACACCCGGAGCCAGACCCTTTTTGGTGGATGCTGGTGGTTGTAGTCTTCGTGGCGGCGACCCGGTTCCGTGGCTCAGGGCGGTCAAACCAGTGGCGGAACTATTTATGTGGTTTTGATGTTTAAATGTCCGACTACGCCACCCGTGGATTGCGGTCAGAGTGAACCGCCGCTACAGGGCAGACCGCTAAGGCTGGTGTTGTGGGTGCAGCAGAGCGTAGCATAACTCCCCACGGGAGGAGTATAGCCTCAGGGCAGTGTATGCGGAGGATGGGGGTGATGGTGCAGGGCAGCAGCAGTAACGACACGGAGTCAGTGATGCAGTTCAGGGCCTTTACTCACAGTTCTTATTATCCAGACCACGTCTGCAGGTAACGGCTGCCCACGTCGTACTGTGCTCACCAGGTGAGGGGCTCAGACAACTCCCAGATAACTTTGGAGCGCTTCACAGGACCCCCTTTGTGTGTCCTTTGTCTGGCCTTTCTTACCAACACTTCTGTCCGGCTGCCTCGGGCCTCCTCTTCGTAAACTTGGCGCCAGTTTCCCTGACCCTATGTGGTGCCTTCCTAGCGGGTGGAGCAAGGGGCTGCGCCACATAAAATGTCAGAGCCTCCGGTTTCTAGCTGAGGGTCGTTTCCTGCCTCCACTAGTTCGGGGACCGGTCTCCCCCTTTGGCCTGACCCCTCCACGCAGGTGGATTCGGGCGTGCGGTGGCGACTCGCCCATCCGCACCCCTGAGATCCCTTCATTCCTCGTTCCTGGAGCCTTCTCCGCTCCTCTTCCTTCCTTCTCCCTCTTGCAGGCCTGGGCCTCTGTTACTAGGCCCGCCTCCGGAGCAGAGCTCATGCAGAGCCCCTGCTCCCTGCCACTTCTGCTCAGACTTCTCTGCACTGAACTAAGATGGTGCCCACCTTTTATACTCCCTTCTCAATGCACCCAGGAACTGCTTCCTCCCTGCTCCTGCACTGCAGGGTTCCCCTTCCTCAGTGTTCCCTCCCCCCACTCCAGCCAGGGACAGGGACTGTCGTGCCCATCTCAGGGGCATATTGGTCGCCCTGCCCCACGGCAATGTGGTGTAATGCATGCAGGTGTCGGGTCCTGATCCACACTCCATCCTTATCTGAGAGTGAGATATCACACCTCTGGGTGAGGTGCAATACGTCTGTAGCAACCGAGCCCTCGGTGCTACAGTTCCATTTATCTTCAGCCTAGGTGACGTATTGTGATACAGGGCCGTGATTTTGGCTATAAATGGGTCCCCTAGACCCCTACCCCAAGCTTTTTAAGAGAATCATATATGGCGTGCCAGGAGACTCTATGGAATGCTTTCTCAGCATCCAACGAGAGTATCTACTTACAAATTTTTAACTGCATCTAGCCCAGGAAATACTTTGTGCCTAGTAGCAGTGTCTGCTAGTCAGCGGATTATCCCGGCTGTTAAGCAAGCTACACCACCTGTAGTTTGGACACTTAATTTTTTCAAAGGAAATGCTTCGGGACCACGGGATACTTAGTGAAGAGCATCAGGAGGCACCCCAAGGCATAGGGGCTGGGACTGGCACTAGGATGCCTTGCGGTGGACAGCCGAGCTCGATCCTTATAAAAGCTTTTTAACTGCAGCAGCTTTAGTGGACGCTACTGGAGCTGGAATTACGCGGCTGCTGGCATGAGACTTGCCCTCCAATAGATCCTTGTAAATGGATTTAAAGTGTATTCATTCAAATTAGAGGGACAATTTAAATTAAAAAGCTTAGAGCTGCCTCCACCACAGGGGGGCTCTCTCGACCCACCAGCGGACAGGCACCAGTATTGGGAGAGGGGGGCTGGCCGTCAGGGTTCACCGCGTCTCTGGCACAAACCCGGCGACACGGAGGTGGCACGGGCAGGAGCGGACTGGCCGTCTCGGCTTCTCACTTTTTGGATTTTAGAAGGGCATGACATGCCTATATCTGTGTCTCCCCCTCCTTTTACTCCTCCACCTCTTTTCTTTTCGCATGACTATATGTACTTGTCACTTTTCCATGTGTTAGTTGTGTCTTCTGAGCAGTTTGTCAGCTTTTGGACACCTTTGAAGGTGTTTTCTATGTGTTTCTATGTGTTTTTGTTTGCCTGCCATTGGTTTTAACGGTGTTCGAAGGTGTTCGACGAACAGTTCGACGAACAGTTCGGCGAACACACGGGTGTTCGACGAACCGAACCGAACTCGAACACTACGGGGGTGGCTCAACACTACTGGTGACCTGTATTCATGCTTCTTTAGTGGAAGTAAAGCTGATCTTTGTGGATCTTGAAAAATGCAGCAAAAAAAAATCAGCAAAAATGCAGCAAAAGCTGCTTTTTGCAAGCAGCTTCTTTACTTCCAAGAGAGCAGGTATTGCTGCAGAAAAAAAACACAGCACAAACGCAATGTGTAAGGGGACAAAATCTGCATCAAATCTAACAACAATCTCACTCCAAACACGATTGGGCCTTTTATTACCTCTCCTCATGTATTTAATAAAAATATTTTGCCCCAGAAAAAAAATGAACAATAACCAAAATAAGTCCAAATTTCTATAATAAATCATTAAAGGGGTTTTCTAACTTCGGGAATTATATATTTTTTTTCTTAAATGCGTGTATTTGTGGCTAAAAATAATTTTTGCAATTGGGTCTCATTAAAAATGTTCAAAACCAAAGATAGAAACAAAATGAACACATCCCCTGCTGTAAATAATTAAAAAGCAATAGTGCATATATCTAACATATGGGATTAGTTAACGCTTTTTTTTTTTTTTTTTTTAAAAAGCGTAAATGCCATCCTACCACAAAAAGGTGCACCCTGTCGGGACAGTCCTAACCTCTAGAATTAAAACCTTACCATGTGTCAAAATTGACCGCAATGTGAATAAGGCCCGAGAAGGGCATTACGTTTATATAGCTTCCCCTTGCTGGGCATCACACAGTTGGGTTTTAATACTAGAGGTTAGGACTGTCCCGATTTGGGTACACCTTGTCATGGTGAGATGGCTTTTCTGCCAGGGCAGCATCTTCTCTTCTGCTCTGCTCTGTTGATGAGGCGTAACTGGCAGCAAAATGCTAATTGACAGCCGGCTCCCTGTTGCCTAACTGCGGAGACCGGCTGTCAATCAATCAGCATGATGTGAACAGTAGCCCACCGTCAATAGAGCAGCATGGAGGAGGAAGAGCTGCTCTGTTGATATGGAGAAACTTAATTGCTGCCAGGAGAACTTAGTGACCGCTCTGTGCTGGCACCCGGTACAACAGGCAGGTAGTTAGCAATTACCTCCCTTTCTTTTCGTTTTTTTTTAACTATGGGCCTAAAAACTAAGTCCTGGACAACCTCTTTAAATAATAGTATGCCTATAATCACCACTAGGGGGAGTTTAGGTGATTATTGCATAAAGAATACATTAAAAGGGACCTGGGATCATCCAAAATTAGGCAGTTACTTAGAAATCCCCCAAAACTCCAACATCGCAGCATCTGTAACACAGCTTTACCTTCTTCCAGGTACGCCCTGTACATGAACGCACTCAATAAAACTTATCAAAAATGGCACAAACTACAGGCAATTGCAATATCGGGAACTTAACCCTCTGGATAAAATCCTTTTACTATGGCTTCCACCCTCCTGCTAATCAATAGTTTGGGGGTAGAGAAAGTTTCTCAATATATTGCAAAATTCCATCTGATTAATCCATATCCAAAAAATGGTATTTGGAGCCCAAAAGGAGAACAGGCAAATAAAAAAAAAAAAAAGAAGAAAAGTGTTGGAGCCAAATTCTTGGCCGGTTCGGGTTATGATTGTGCCGGTTGGTTGCATTCTGTTTGGTAAATAAACAGTGAAAAGCGAAGAATAAATAAATAAATAAATAAGTGAAATGACTGTAATTGTCAGATGCATGGAACAAAGAACAGATTAGTACCCGGCTGCCTCGTCTACATATTAACGCCTTTGTTTCATTGTAATGGGCATGTTCTGACGGCAAAAGATGAAAGATGAAATTTAATTGCAAAACGCAAAGACGTCGCTCCTTTCATGCAGAACTATGACGGAGCGAAGCCTCCTGATATCCTCAGCCGTAACTGACGCAAGTATGGCTCCTCTCCCTCCAGGACCCGAATGGGGGAAGAGGATTTACCCATCTGGTGGGAGATGTCGGCCCCTGAGCAGATGATTTTCAGCATCGGTCACCCACGCAACTAATGCTATCCAGCCCTATATATTGTACATAAACGCTTACAGCTTTTATTAACTCCTTCACGCAGTGGCTATTTTTTATTTATTTATTTATTTTTTTGTTTCTATTTTTTTTTAGCTTTTCCTCCTAAAAGGCCGTAACTTTTTAATTTCTCCATCGGATTATTCCTATGCTAACTCGTTTTTAGTTTGTAGTTTTTCATTTACCATATTATGAGCTTAAATTATTGTTTTTTTTTACTGTTATATTGTTTTAATATTATTTTTTTTTATTGAAATTGAAAAAAAAAAAAACAGCAATTCAATTGGGGAGTTGTTTTTACATCTTTTTCACTTTTTTTTATGTTAACTTTAGGATCAGAACGAATATCCATTCACAAAATGTAGGGGTTTTTTTTTTAGACTTTTATGTTACTTTTAAAACAGTTTAAAAAAAAAAAAGCCCCATTTGAGTTTTTTTTTTACTTCACTCTCCCCAACTTCCACAGATCAAATATCTGGCAGAAGTGAGAGAGTATCAGCAGCTCTCATCTCCTCCAGATGTCAAGTACGTCCGAAGGAGGGGACAGTGAAGTGGCCGCTGATTTACCACAGGGCTTGTGTGACATAACAGTGTCACGCAATCCCTGGGAGAGAAAGTGCCGACACCGCTGGAACAGCGCTGGCTCTGGAGGGGAGTATAAGTGTTATTATTTTATAAAGGGGAATCAAATTGATTGAGAAGGGGTTGTCCGAGTAGGGGACAAAAAAGCAGCATCTTTACGATACAGAGATCCAAATCCATTCTACAAGTATAGTTATATCCTATCTGCCTAAAAACAACACTAGGGGGGGCTAAGGAGATCACTGCAGACTACCGTAGTAACTAAACTTTCATTGTTCGTAATAATTTTGTCCAACATGGAAAGTTATGAAACTTTTCAAATCACTTTATTCAAGGATTTGTTTAAATTCCATGTAAGTGGCTTCCAGACCCGGCTTTTCCCAGTCTATTTTCCTGTCTTCTGCTGAATTAATATCAGAACGTCCTCATTTGGAGTACAGATGATGGCAGTGATGGGACAGCACCTGTCTCTTCCTCTGAGTGTTGTGCTGATCAGAGCCGCAGGCTTTTTCCCCCAGAGTCAGTGAGACACAAGTGCTGAGCTGACCCATCACTGCCATCATCTGTACTCCCGATGAGTACGCTCTGTTGTAAATGCAGCTGTAGGCGGGACACACAGTACAAGAAGTTTTTCCAAGCCAGAAAGAAAAACAATATAACGACAAATCTTTGGAGTCTGAGAGCTTGGGACAACATGAACAGCTTACAGGTCTGACAACATAAGCTTGGAAAGCCTCGACTATCCTTTTAGATCAATACTCCTACACCCCCTAATAGTGTCTGCGGGCAGCGAGGCATTTATTCCTAAAGTCTATATATGATATATGGAGCCCTGTATAAAAAAAAACTAATGATCTCCAAAGTAAAGATATGCGGTATATCAGCACAGAATATTGAACCATGGTGCAACATGGCGTTATATTTATTAATGCATGAAAATCCTCTGACCTGCCCTAAATCCTGAGATGGATCCTTTCCTTCTGGTTCCATGTCCAAGTGGTATGAAGCTGAACAAAGCAGCAGAACAGCAGCTGTAAAATCCTAAAACTCCTCCATGGAGCTGGATTTGGAGTATATCAGCACAGAATATTGGACAATGGTGCAACATGGTGTTATACCTATTAATGCATGAAAATCCTCTGACCTGCCCTAAATCCTGAGATGGATCTTTTCCTTTTGGTTCTGTGTCAAAGTGGTATGAAGCTGAACCATACGTACAAAGCAGCAGAACAGCAGCTGTAAAATCCTAAAACTCCTCCATAAGTCGGTCCCGTTGTGCTGGAGCAGACTGGCTTACTACGTTCGTACACATAAAACAAGAAGTTTCGCCAAGCAAGAGAGAAGCAGCCAGCAATGGTGGACTACGAAACACCAACAGATGTTCGGAGGATGAGACCAGGGCAACGTGGACAGCCCACTGGTCTGACAACAGCGAGGTCTGCTGCACCAGCCTGACGAATGTCGTTGTACAGGTGCATGGGCGAAACTCCTGGCTTTAGCAAGCACCGCACCGCCAGATACTACATGCAACCTGTTCTGCTTTGTGCAAAGAGTAAGGGTCTCACATGATATAACACCATTAGCTTCTACACTACCCAGACCCCTGAGGAGCTCAAACATCTTTGTGTTACATAGAAAGACCCCAAGACTATAAATAGTGGATGGGGTCTTAGCTACAAATGTTGCATTGCTTCTCTAGTCAGTGGAATGGGGAAATTTTGTAGGTGGAAGGTAAATTAATTTAAGCAGAATGTGTCATGCATTTATTTTAATTTTACTATCTTGATATAAGTCTGTAGAAAATAAATAGTATTCTTGATATTTTTTAATATTAGGGGTATTATTGCTTTTCCCTAGGGGTGGCCATATTGGAACTACGCATTTCCCTACTGTATTCTCTGTATAGGCAGGATGTGTCTGCTTTATGGAAGCTGCAATAAAAAGTCAATTGACAGAGTAATGTCCTAGATTATTACAGTCTCCAGGAATAGATGAGAGTAAACAATGTCTGCCAAGCCAAGGGAGTGAAAAGAGAGCTCTATACAGAGCTTTGTCTGTGTGTCTACGGGGTAACGTCTCTCCTTGTAGAGAGTGACATGCAAGTGTAAGGAGACCCATAGGCTGTGCAGTGCTCCTCTGGGAAGTTAAATATGCAAATTACCTCAAAGACTTGAATTTGAGTGCCACCTATTGGATGTAGCAATCCTAAAAATTTCCATATTTAATTTCCCAGAGGAACACCGCAAGGCCTATAAGTCTCCTTACACTGGCATGTCACTCTCCACAAGGAGAAATGTTACCCCTTAGACCTCCAGTCAGAGGCCTCTCACCCAGCCAAATCAGATCTCTTGCTTTGCACTGAGGAGGGGCAAACACCCCAGAACACTTATCTGCAAATGGAGATTCTGGTTTGGTTCTTATCCTGAGTAATGTGGCAAATCTAATTAAAGGGTCGATATTGACTTCTAGGATTGACCCATCCAAGAGGTGGCATCCGAGTTCAAGTCCTTTTCCTCTCTGTAATGGCATTTTGGATATTAACTGTGTGTATAATGCTATTATTTTGTCCAATATACAATAGTATACTCATTAACTCACCCTTTAATGATAATGAAAGGACTCTGCAGATTTTGCTCCAGTCTATAAGGCAAAGCTGAAAAGCAAGCTGCAGAAAACAGGACGTATCAGCCGATTGCATCTATCTGCTCCAGCGACCAATGTGAGAACAGCATCACTTCAAGATCTTTTCTTTGAGTTAGCACTAACATAAAAAAAATGATGAGATGACTGTGCCCACTCATCTCGGTCTACACAGCAAAGTCACAAAGCTGTCAAGTGAGCTGCTGGAAACAGGAAGTGTCAGCCAATTGTCCTGGGCAGTGGATAGTGTGAGAACTGAAATAGTTCAAGATTTTTTGTGTTGTGAAAAATGAAGATAATGAGATGACTCTACTCACTAGTCCCAGAAAACTGAGCCACGGAAAATAGGGAGAATTAGCCTATTGTTTGTCTGCTCCAGTAGAGAGTATGAGAAATGTAATATTTCATGATTTTTTTTTTATTTTGGTAGCAGTCACATAAAAATAAAAGAAACAATGATAATGAGGTGACACTGCTCACCCGTCCCAGTCTGCACAACAAAGCTGACAATTGAAAAATGGAAGCATTGTTCTATTGTGATAGCTCTAATGGGGAAAATGGCAATATATCAAGATTTCTTTATGCGACTAGTCATGTAATTAGAAACCAACGCCAGCATTTTAAAATAGAGATGAGCTTCCATGAGACGCACTTTAGATGACTGACAGTGATGCGAATCCGACCCACCGTGTGTCGCATATTTATAGGAAAATAAAAATAGATTCTTTCTTCTTTTGGGTAAGAGGTAAAAATAACAAGCCTTGCAGAAATAGGACCGACTGGCAAGAGGGATTAGGAAACGTAGAGGAGCTCAGTGAGACTGATGGCGAAACATTACAATGTGCGTGATAGATCTTCTCGCAAAGTGGTTTGAGCTTCAGATGTGTCCATCCAGACGTGCACGCCATAATTGCACCAGTAATTGCCGCTGATTGCAAGTAAACAATGTGTTTGAGGGAAAATCATTATCTCACACAAATGAGGAAAACTGGGAGGCCTCCTCCGCGCCAAATGATTTGGTGTCATCAATGAGACGACAGCTCCAGATGCAAATACACGTCAGTCCACGAGTCTAGAAACTTCATACATCCACCCATGGGACTTGTCAATGCCCCTCGCTGGCTGGAATCTCAGCGACAGAAGTTTATTATCAGACTTTCCATCTAGTCAGACTTCATACGGCTGTCGAGGGCCTTCTACAATCAATGCGAAACTAAGTCGTTTCTCCCCTGTTCATGAGCCGCCTCGTAATGCAGCTCAGTCACATTCATGTTTGTGGGAGATGAAAAGGAACATTTTTTTTAATCCTGGACAACCCACTGTACGGACGGGCGCAAGTCTTTATGCAGGTGTTTGTTAAAGGAACTGCAGATAATGCATCCTCCACTGCCAGTAGTAAGGAGCCTCTTATAGGACCTACAGGTAATGCATCCTCCACTGCCAGTAGTGAGGAGCCTCTTATAGGACCTACAGGTAATGCATCCTCCCCTGCCAGTAGTGAGGAGCCTCTTATAGGACCTACAGGTAATGCATCCTCCACTGCCAGTAGTGAGGAGCCTCTTATAGGACCTACAGGTAATGCATCCTCCATTGCCAGTAGTGAGGAGCCTCTTATAGGACCTACAGATAATGCATCCTCCCCTGCCAGTAGTGAGGAGCCTCTTATAGGACCTACAGATAATGCATCCTCCCCTGCCAGTAGTGAGGAGCCTCTTATAGGACCTACAGGTAATGCATCCTCCATTGCCAGTAGTGAGGAGCCTCTTATAGGACCTACAGATAATGCATCCTCCCCTGCCAGTAGTGAGGAGCCTCTTATAGGACCTACAGATAATGCATCCTCCCCTGCCAGTAGTGAGGAGCCTCTTATAGGACCTACAGGTAATGCATCCTCCATTGCCAGTAGTGAGGAGCCTCTTATAGGACCTACAGATAATGCATCCTCCATTGCCAGTAGTGAGGAGCCTCTTATAGGACCTACAGGTAATGCATCCTCCATTGCCAGTAGTGAGGAGCCTCTTATAGGACCTACAGATAATGCATCCTCCATTGCCAGTAGTGAGGAGCCTCTTATAGGACCTACAGGTAATGCATCCTCCACTGCCAGTAGTGAGGAGCCTCTTATAGGACCTACAGATAATGCATCCTCCATTGCCAGTAGTGACGAGCCTCTTATAGGACCTACAGATAATGCATCCTCCATTGCCAGTAGTGAGGAGCCTCTTATAGGACCTACAGATAATGCATCCTCCACTGCCAGTAGTGAGGAGCCTCTTATAGGACCTACAGATAATGCATCCTCCATTGCCAGTAGTGAGGAGCCTCTTATAGGACCTACAGATAATGCATCCTCCATTGCCAGTAGTGAGGAGCCTCTTATAGGACCTATGTGGAACCCCAGGGGTCTGGTTACCACAGTAATAGCAATATTACGTCTGAGAGCAGGTGGGAGGTCTCCTGGTCAGGTGCCCTAAGCATGCCACACCTCCTGCCCAGTCCTGGGAGGGGAAGAACTTCCCCTATAAAAACTGAGGGCTGAGGCAGGGTTAGAGGAGGAGAAGAAGAGGAGTCCCAGACAGAGACACAGTCTGGTCTGGAGTGGAGCAGATACAGGGAGAGCAAGATCAGGAGCTCTGTGGGAGCAGTGATAAAAGGGGTCAGAGACTGGAAGCTGTAGAGCTCGTCCTGACTGAAGAGATCTCACCGGACACGGAGTCCGAGGCTGTGGGGACTGATCCATACCCAGCAGCAGAAACCGACCGGCAGGGGATTTCAGGTCCTCTGGCCAAGAAACCCGAAGGCACGGTCACACGCAAGGGACCAGCACCGCCGGCGTGGAGCGGAGGCTACCAGAAGGCCCCGAGTCACCGGCCATACGGGTGAGCACCACACGGTACACTCAGGGACGTGGGCTACTTCTACCCGCTTCTAGCAAGGTAGCCAGGAAGAGTACAATAGTTGGGGAGGCCTACAACTCCGCCTGGCCAGGGGAGATCCTATCTGCTCACAGACTGACCAGGCCCCGATCGCTAGCCAGTACTCCCGGGAGGGTCTACCTTTGCCACCAGTAAAGACCCTGAACTACACCGTACCGTCTCTGAGTGGTTCCTGGTGCCTGCGTGCAATTCTGCTATCCCCATCATCCACGTTCGCTGCCCTGAGGCCATACCCCTCCCGTTGGGGGTTATACTATCCACGCTGCACAACTGTACCACCGGCCTCAGCGGTCTGCCCTGCAGCGGCGGCTTCATAACCGCATTCAACGGGTGGCGTAGTCGAACAATATAACATCTTATTCTAAGTTCTGCCACTTGGTTTGACACCCTGGGCATGGACCGGGTCACCGCCACGAGGAATACTACCCCTATCAGATCCGGCTCCGGGTATTCCCCCTGCACAGCAGCAGCAGCACAGGCCCAGGGGGCGCGTCAACTTTGGCGTAGTCGGCAGGATCTCGTGCCCGCAACCACCGGGTACTGCGTGCCTGAAAAAGAGACTTTTATACTTACCTGTGGTGAAGTTTCCCGCCATCCGACGCCATCTTCTGCCTTCTTCCCGCCATCCGTGGAGTTTTCCCGCCATCCGACGCCATCTTCTGCCTTCTTCCCGCCATCCGTGGAGTTTTCCCGCCATTGGACGCCATCTTGAGGACGCCGCGCGGGAAGAAGAGGGGCGTGGACTCCGAAAGCGCGCGAGAACTGAAGCTCCGCCTCACGTCCGGACGTTGCGTAAGGTCCTGGAAGAAGCCCAGCAGACGCCGACGTCACAGGAGCGCGACGGAAGGTCCTCAACCCTGACGATCCATTGCGGAGCCGCGGCCTACGGAAGAGGATCATCGCAAGGTAGGCCACGGTCCACTAGGGGGGAGGAGGATGTCGGATACAGAGGAGAGCTTCACAGCCACCGCCAGCGCCACCGCTGCTGCGGTCATGCCTTTCACTATGCCCTATATCCCGGGGGCAGCCTGGCTACCCCAGTACTCAGGGGAGTCACATACCCTAAATGACTTCAGAGAAAGGCTGGATAGCCTCTTCCAGGTGTACCCCCTCACAGAGGAGCAAAAAGTGAGCATCCTGGTGGCTCAATTAACAGGGGCAGCCCAAAGGGAGGTAAAGTCCTGGCCACTCGGGAGGAGGAGGACTGTCGCAGAGATACTAGCCCGGCTGAAGGACACCTTTGATACCCGTACCTCAGCCGAGATCAAGCTTAGATTCTACGGGTGCAAGCAGCGAGCACATGAGAATATAAGGGACTATGCACTAAACCTACAAGAGGCCCTGAGAGCCATTAAGCAGGCCGACCCTGACGGCGTGGGAAACGAAGACAAGCTGTTGACTGAACAATTTATAGAGGGTCTACATTGCAATGCCCACCGAACCCAGTTGCGGGCAATGGCCTTACAGGACCCTCATCTGGACTTTGCACAGTTCAAGGACAGAGCCATCCGGGTGCTCCGAGAACCGGCACCAGGTGGCGCTGTGACCCACAGACGCCCTACTACCACTTACCACCAGGAGACGGCGCCCTTGTCGGCAGGGCCTGTGGGAGATGATGCGCAGGCTTTAAACAATGACCCGGCAACAGACCTGCACCATCAGGTCCAAGAGCTGACTAAGAGTGTTGCCGCGCTAACCCGAACTGTGCAGTCTTTACAGGTTTCTACTCCAGGGAAGATTCAGCTGGCATCCGGACCGGAGGATATCCCGTGGCGACGACCAAGGAGGATCCCACCGGCCAGAGGAAGACCCAGCGACCGATACAACGAGGACGGACAACCCATCTGCCGCCGCTGCAATCAACCCGGACATATGGCAAGGTACTGTCCTTTAAACTGGCACAACCTGGGGTAGAGGGCCAACCCCTAGGAATAAGATCACCAGGCCCATCGAACTGGCGTGACAAATAAGTGGGAGGACGTTCAGTCTTGCCTGTGGTACTGGATGGCATTCCTATGAGTGCCCTACTGGACACCGGGTCACAGGTCACCACCATCCCGTACGTGCTCTTCAAGCAGTACTGGAATGACTCGGATATAACCCGCTACCCTGACGACGACTTGAGTATCATCGCCAGCAATGGTCAGCCCATGCCACAGATCGGATTTAAAGAGATGACCATTAAAATCGGTAAAGTCGAACTGGCAGCACAGGGACTGATCATTGTGGACATTGACAAGCGCGAGAGTCACCCAAAGATAACTCTAGGAACTAATGTGATTGAAAATTGTCTTGCAGAGGTGATTCTCATTTTACAGCAGGTTGCCAAGAACGCCAGCTCCGGTCAGCAGCGAGTGCTCCAAAAAGAGATCCGGGCACTGATGCGACGGCAACAGGTGGAACTCTCCGGTGGTGAGATTGGTAGCGTGAGAATGTGTGACCCTTTCCCTATTGCCATGCCCCCGAAAAGTGAAATGATGATTTGGTGCCGGGCAGCTATTGGTCTGAGAGGTAGAGATTACCAGGCAATGGTGGAACCAGTCTACTCAGACAGTAGGCCCACCATTTTGACAGCACGGGGGGTGGTCGATGTACGCCATGGGAGGGTGCCCGTTCGCATCATAAATATCGGGGAGAGAGAAGTACACCTGCCCCGGTATGCCACGCTAGCCAAATTGTTCACCATAAACCAGAATTCTGTACAGGCCGTGGAACCCTTGCCTCCATCTCAACCAGAGGAAGGTAACGGCTCTAAGCAACAAATGGAGGACTGGTGTCAGCAACTACATTTGGGTACTGACTCCACTCCCTCACACCAGAAACAGGGAGTCTATCGGGTGGTTCAAGAGTACGAGAGAGTGTTTAGTAAACACCCGTTAGACTTCGGGCGAGTAAAGGGGGTAGAACACCACATCCCCACGAGAGACCATCCTCCCATAAAGGAGAGATACCGACCCGTACCCCCTGCACACTACCAACACGCCAAGGGGATGCTTAGAGACATGAAGGAGGCTGGGGTAATCAGGGATAGCTGTAGTCCCTGGGCAGCTCCACTAGTCTTGGTTAAAAAGAAAGACAACACCATGAGAATGTGTGTAGACTACCGGAAAATCAACCGTATCACACACAAAGATGCGTACCCCTTACCAAGGATAGAGGAGTCTTTGGCTGCTTTAAAATCTGCTAACTTCTTCTCCACTTTGGATCTCACTAGCGGGTACTGGCAGGTTCCTGTAGCAGAGGCGGAGCGGGAGAAGACCGCATTCACCACCCCGATGGGACTTAACGAGTTTACCTGCATGCCGTTCGGACTCTGCAACGCACCAGGAACCTTCCAACGATTGATGGAATGCTGTCTGGGACACCGGAACTTTGAGACGGTCCTGCTGTACCTGGACGATGTTATAGTTTATTCCAAAACCTACGAGGACCACCTGAAACACCTGGCGGAAGTGTTTGAAGCCCTGGCAAACTACGGTCTGAAGGTGAAACCGTCGAAGTGTCACCTGCTAAAACCAAAAGTGCAGTACCTGGGACACGTGGTGAGTGCTGACGGAGTGGCTCCCGACCCTGATAAGATCACCGCGATTAAGGAATGGCCAAGACCCTCCAGCGTAAGGGAAGTACGGCAGTTCCTCGGGTTGGTAGGCTACTACCGAAGATTCATTCCCGGTTTCACCAAAAAGGCAGCTCCTATGCAGGACCTCCTGATAGGCCAGTCCAGGAAGGCCAATAACCAGAAGCCGCCCTTCAGATGGGAGAAGCTGGAAGAAGAGTCCTTCCGCCAGCTGAAGATGGCCCTCACGGGGGATGAAATCCTGGCATACCCTGATTACAGCCAGCCCTTTATCCTCTACACCGACGCAAGTAACATCGGGCTAGGAGCCGTACTGTCCTAGATCCAGCAGGGGAGAGAACGGGTAATTGCTTACGCCAGCCGAAAACTGCGACCCACCGAAAGAAACCCTGAGAATTACAGCTCATTCAAGCTAGAGTTCCTGGCAGTGGTGTGGGCAGTCACCGAACGCTTTAAGCACTACCTCGCCTCTTCCCGGTTCACCGTGTACACGGATAACAACCCGTTGACACACCTGGACACTGCAAGACTCGGTGCCCTGGAGCAGAGATGGATGGCCCGCCTGTCCAACTATGAATTCACGATCAAATACCGGGCAGGACGCTCCAATACCAACGCGGATGCCTTGTCCAGAATGCAAAACCTACCGGACGTAGGGGAAGATCCAGAGGAACTGGAAGAAGTTGAACTCCCCGCGTTCCACCGTCATGGGACTACCCAGTATTCCCACCATGTAAGGGGTAAGCAATCCGCTACGTTCAACCCCTTACCTCATTACAACTGGGCGGAAACGAAAGACAGTGACCCCGCCGTCCGACTGGTGAAGGAGATGCTGACTCAGCCAGATGCTCGCCTTGACCCAGACGCTCCGGAGGAAACCAAGCAACTGTGGGCTGAGAAGAGTCGACTGTTCCTTTACAAGGGGAAGTTGTGCCATAGAATGGTTAACTCCCGGACGCATGAACTGATCTGGCAAGTAGTGGTGCCAAGAAGAGACGCGGCTATGGTACTGGAGGCATACCACGACGGAGCTGGGCACTTCGGATGGAAGAAGCTGGAGTTCCTGCTGCGCGGGCGGTTCCACTGGGTAGGCATGAGAGGAACCATCGAGAGGTGGTGCAGAGACTGTGGCCCATGCAACCTAAGAAGGAAGGACCGTGCCAGTCAGAAGACTCCCCTGCAGTCCATCGTCACCAGGCAGCCATTGGAACTGGTAGCCTTGGATCATGTAAAACTGACCCCCAGCAGAAGTGGCTACGTCTATGCGTTAACCATCGTGGATCACTACTCCCGGTTCTTGGTTGTAGTCCCCGTCAAGGACTTAACGGCTCAAACAGCAGCTAGAGCCTTTCAGCAGCACTTCTGCCGTCCACACGGATACCCAGAGCAGGTGCTGACGGACCAGGGATCTGCCTTTGAAGCGGAAGTCTTCCAGGAGTTCTGCACTCTGTATGGCTGCCGGAAGATAAGAACAACACCCTATCATCCGCAAACCAATGGACTCTGCGAGAAGATGAACCAGGTGGTGATAGACCTTCTGAAAACGTTGCCCCTGGAAGAACGCAGTCTGTGGCCTGAGAAACTGCCTGATCTGGTGGACCTATACAACCACATCCCTGTAGGTTCTACCAACTGTACCCCGGCTTACCTAATGAGAGCAAGACCTGGTAAGCTGCCTGTTGATCTGGATATGGGAGTCCTGACACCCGAGGACACTTCACCAGAAGCAGACTGGGACACAGAGAGGCAGCAGCAGTACCGGAAAGTACAGGAGAGCGTTGAGCGAAGTCTCTGTCAAGCAAGAGAAAGACAGGAGAAGACTTACAACCAGTATGCTCCCGCTGTTCCCCTGGTACCTGGAGAGCAGGTCTTGAAAAGGAAGAGACGGCTCCACAAGTTGGACGACCAGTGGGAGAAGGACCCGTACACCGTACTGCCATCAAGCCATGAAAACCCAAAAATCTGCACAATCAGTAAGGATGGAGGAGAAACCACAGCCATTGTCTCCCGAGATCACCTGAAGAAGTGTCCCGAGCAGCTACGAAACCCTGAAGAAGATCAAGAAAACCCTCGACCCGCAAAGGAAAGGGAAGAAATGGTCAGTACTGTACTCGGAGACTTCCCTCGGTCTTGGACACAAGTAAATGGCGCTGTTGTGGTACCCGTCCTCACCTTCCTCCAGCCAGCATCCCAAGTGCCTACGGAAAAACAGGTAGAGCTGGAAGAGCAGCCGGTCCAGGAGGCAGAAGACCCCACACAAGCAGACCAGGAGAATCGACCCTCTGCTTATAGTGAGCCTGCCGTGCCCCTAGTGAGCCAAAGAACCCGTAGACAGCTGCCCAGCTTACCTTTGACAGCTCCTACACCCTGTAGCTTAGGACCGGTCAGTAAGCTCCGTAGGTCTACTAGGGCCACTAGAGGCCAGTTGCCAGTATGTTGGAGGATCTAAAGTGTTCAGACTGTTTTATTGGTATTTACCTGTTTACTGTTGCTTGTAAATAATTATGTTTTTCCAGTTATTTTATAGGTGTCTTTTGTGGATTAACCGGAATTCTTTGTATATATGTTTGGAGCGTAACCCAGGAATGGACTAAGACTGCTAAAGACTCGGGGTAGGACAGACCCCCACCTGGTTACGGCTCCCTGTTCTTTGGTGAAATGGACACCCTTATTGCTTCAAAAACTGCACCCGGTTGCGGACACGCCATGACCACCCTAACGTGTTTTTCCTTATTGTATTGTTCCTGTTTATACCCTGTTATGTTTTCAAAAATATGTTTAGTCCCGGAGTACTAAATTTTACTAGGGGGGAATGTGGAACCCCAGGGGTCTGGTTACCACAGTAATAGCAATATTACGTCTGAGAGCAGGTGGGAGGTCTCCTGGTCAGGTGCCCTAAGCATGCCACACCTCCTGCCCAGTCCTGGGAGGGGAAGAACTTCCCCTATAAAAACTGGGGGCTGAGGCAGGGTTAGAGGAGAAGAAGAGGAGTCCCAGACAGAGACACAGTCTGGTCTGGAGTGGAGCAGATACAGGGAGAGCAAGATCAGGAGCTCTGTGGGAGCAGTGATAAAAGGGGTCAGAGACTGGAAGCTATAGAGCTCGTCCTGACTGAAGAGATCTCACCGGACACGGAGTCCGAGGCTGTGGGGACTGATCCATACCCAGCAGCAGAAACCGACCGGCAGGGGATTTCAGGTCCTCTGGCCAAGAAACCCGAAGGCACGGTCACACGCAAGGGACCAGCACCGCCGGCGTGGAGCGGAGGCTACCAGAAGGCCCCGAGTCACCGGCCATACGGGTGAGCACCACACGGTACACTCAGGGACGTGGGCTACTTCTACCCGCTTCTAGCAAGGTAGCCAGGAAGAGTACAATAGTTGGGGAGGCCTACAACTCCGCCTGGCCAGGGGAGATCCTATCTGCTCACAGACTGACCAGGCCCCGATCGCTAGCCAGTACTCCCGGGAGGGTCTACCTTTGCCACCAGTAAAGACCCTGAACTACACAGTACCGTCTCTGAGTGGTTCCTGGTGCCTGCGTGCAATTCTGCTATCCCCATCATCCACGTTCGCTGCCCTGAGGCCATACCCCTCCCGTTGGGGGTTATACTATCCACGCTGCACAACTGTACCACCGGCCTCAGCGGTCTGCCCTGCAGCGGCGGCTTCATAACCGCATTCAACGGGTGGCGTAGTCGAACAATATAACATCTTATTCTAAGTTCTGCCACTTGGTTTGACACCCTGGGCACGGACCGGGTCACCGCCACGAGGACTACTACCCCTATCAGATCCGGCTCCGGGTACTCCTCCTGCACAGCAGCAGCAGCACAGGCCCAGGGGGCGCGTCACCTACAGGTAATGCATCCTCCATTGCCAGTAGTGAGGAGCCTCTTATAGGACCTACAGGTAATGCATCCTCCATTGCCAGTAGTGAGGAGCCTCTTATAGGACCTACAGATAATGCATCCTCCATTGCCAGTAGTGAGGAGCCTCTTATAGGACCTACAGATAATGCATCCTGCATTGCCAGTAGTGAGGAGCCTCTTATAGGACCTACAGGTAATGAATCCTCCATTGCCAGTAGTGAGGAGCCTCTTATAGGACCTACAGATAATGCATCCTCCATTGCCAGTAGTGAGGAGCCTCTTATAGGACTTACAGATAATGCATCCTCCATTGCCAGTAGTGAGGAGCCTCTTATAGGACCTACAGATAATGCATCCTCCATTGCCAGTAGTGAGGAGCCTCTTATAGGACCTACAGATAATGCATCCTCCATTGCCAGTAGTGAGGAGCCTCTTATAGGACCTACAGATAATGCATCCTCCATTGCCAGTAGTGAGGAGCCTCTTATAGGACTTACAGATAATGCATCCTCCATTGTCAGTAGTGAGGAGCCTCTTATAGGACCTACAGATAATGCATCCTCCATTGCCAGTAGTGAGGAGCCTCTTATAGGACCTACAGGTAATGCATCCTCCATTGCCAGTAGTGAGGAGCCTCTTATAGGACCTACAGATAATGCATCCTCCATTGCCAGTAGTGAGGAGCCTCTTATAGGACCTACAGGTAATGCATCCTCCATTGCCAGTAGTGAGGAGCCTCTTATAGGACCTACAGATAATGCATCCTCCATTGCCAGTAGTGAGGAGTCTCTTATAGGACCTACAGATAAAGCATCCTCCATTGCCAGTAGTGAGGAGCCTCTTATAGGACCTACAGGTAATGCATCCTCCATTGCCAGTAGTGAGGAGCCTCTTATAGGACCTACAGGTAATGCATCCTCCATTGCCAGTAGTGAGGAGCCTCTTATAGGACCTACAGATAATGCATCCTCCATTGCCAGTAGTGAGGAGCCTCTTATAGGACCTACAGGTAATGCATCCTCCATTGCCAGTAGTGAGGAGCCTCTTATAGGACCTACAGATAATGCATCCTCCATTTCCAGTAGTGAGGAGCCTCTTATAGGACCTACAATTAATGCATCCTCCATTGCCAGTAGTGAGGAGCCTCTTATAGGACCTACAGATAATGCATCCTCCATTGCCAGTAGTGAGGAGCCTCTTATAGGACCTACAGGTAATGCATCCTCCATTGCCAGTAGTGAGGAGCCTCTTATAGGACCTACAGATAATGCATCCTCCTCTAATGCATCCTCCATTGCCAGTAGTGAGGAGTCTCTTATAGGACCTACAGATAATGCATCCTCCATTGCCAGTAGTGAGGAGCCTCTTATAGGACCTACAGGTAATGCATCCTCCATTGCCAGTAGTGAGGAGCCTCTTATAGGACCTACAGATAATGCATCCTCCATTGCCAGTAGTGAGGAGCCTCTTATAGGACCTACAGATAATGCATCCTCCATTGCCAGTAGTGAGGAGCCTCTTATAGGACCTACAGGTAATGCATCCTCCATTGCCAGTAGTGAGGAGCCTCTTATAGGACCTACAGATAATGCATCCTCCATTGCCAGTAGTGAGGAGTCTCTTATAGGACCTACAGATAATGCATCCTCCATTGCCAGTAGTGAGGAGCCTCTTATAGGACCTACAGGTAATGCATCCTCCATTGCCAGTAGTGAGGAGCCTCTTATAGGACCTACAGATAATGCATCCTCCATTGCCAGCAGTGAGGAGCCTCTTATAGGACCTACAGATAATGCATCGTCCATTGCCTTTAGTGAGAGTGAGGAGTCTCTTACAGGACCTACAGATAATGCATCCTCCATTGCCAGTAGTGAGGAGCCTCTTATAGGACCTACAGGTAATGCATCCTCCATTGCCAGTAGTGAGGAGCCTCTTATAGGACCTACAGATAATGCATCCTCCATTGCCAGTAGTGAGGAGCCTCTTATAGGACCTACAGATAATGCATCCTCCATTGCCAGTAGTGAGGAGCCTCTTATAGGACCTACAGATAATGCATCCTCCATTGCCAGTAGTGAGGAGTCTCTTACAGGACCTACAGATAATGCATCCTCCATTGCCAGTAGTGAGGAGCCTCTTATAGGACCTACAAGTAATGCATCCTCCATTGCCAGTAGTGAGGAGCCTCTTATAGGACCTACAGATAATGCATCCTGCATTGCCAGTAGTGAGGAGCCTCTTATAGGACCTACAGGTAATGCATCCTCCATTGCCAGTAGTGAGGAGCCTCTTATAGGACCTACAGATAATGCATCCTCCATTGCCAGCAGTGAGGAGCCTCTTATAGGACCTACAGATAATGCATCCTCCATTGCCAGCAGTGAGGAGCCTCTTGTAGCACCTACAGATAATGCATCCTCCATTGCCAGTAGTGAGGAGCCTGTTACAGGACTTACAGATAATGCATCCTCATTTGCCAGTAATGAGGTGCCCGTTAGAGGACCGGCAGGTCATATATCCTCCTGCTTCCAAGGGCGAGTCATGGATGAGTTATATCATATCTATGGGATCAACAGATCTTGAGCAACGCCCTATCACCCCCAGGGAAATGGGGCATGTGAGCGCTTCAACCGAACGTTGTTGCAGATGTTAAGGACGTTGGAAGAGGACAAGAAAATGAAATGGCCCGAGTTCATGTCCAAGATGGTGTGGGTGTATAATAATCGCGTTCATGCGACTACTGGTTACACACCCTATATGCTGCTGTTTGGAAAGAATGGACGAGAGATTACTGAGCTGGAACTAAACTCAGAAGATCCCAGTCCGCACAACCGTCCGAGTACCTGGATTCGAGAACACAGACGATGGCTTCATACAGTTGGGAGGCGGTACCATATTGAGTGGTGAAGCGGATCCATCCAAAGAATTCAGTCTACGAGGTTAGGCCTGAAGGTGGCGATGCCACGACATCTAGGGTGTTGCACCGTAATATGCTACGACCCTGTTCATCCGAAGCAGAGGACTGTAACAGAATTGAGCCTGCGGAAAAACTAACATGATGACTCTGGAAAACGAAGAAGGATGGGCTACAATGCAAATGAGCCCTTCAGTCCCGAGTGAGATACAAAAAGGATCAGGAGGCGATTTACAATCTTCACTGCTTGATTTATCAGATACCCCGGAATCACCTTTGCGGGAGGAACCCCACAGAACTGAACGGGCTAATGCCGGGATCCCTCCTAACCGATATGCTCAAGAGGAGTTTATCTGGTCTCAGATTCAACAGAAAACAGAAGAGTGTGCTCAACTCCTGTCTGAACTTACGCTGCATCGATCCCACAAAGAATCCACTCGCCTGGGAACTGGCGATCAAAAGGGAGGGAGGAATGTAATAGAAGGAGAAAAGTCTTTCAGAGAATCAGTGCGAGATGCATGTAATAAGGAGAAAGAGCGCCATCTGGTGAGCATTTCAAGTTTGGACGCTGGACCCGGTCAGGTGACCTCCAGCAGAGGATTTCAAAATGTAACGGTCGAGCGGGCAGTGCCTGAGGTGATTTCGGCGCCAGACACAGAGAGAGACGTGACGCAGGCCGGACGCGCTGAAGGAACCAGCGAGAGAGACCGGGGTGAGAGACCCGTAAGGCAAGATGGGTGGCTGCCGGTGAATGAGCGCAGGATTCAGCGCAGCGGTCCCTAGGGTGTCACTGCTTCGGAAGAGGACCGGGACTTGGATACGACATTAAGGAAATGTACAAGACCCTCCTACCCACAACGTGGTAAACAGCCCCGATTGACAGGACAAAGAGAGGATAGAAACGAGTCGTGCCGGAGAGATCTCGTCAGCAGAAGCCGACGAGTGTCATCACTGAACAGGGCTGTCACTTCAACCGCTCCCTCACGGTACCGGGAACAATCGGGTTTAGGGTATCAGGTTGGGAGGGGAACGGGTGAGGTGGAACAAGCCAAAGGGGATCTGATTGACTGTAACATACCTGGCGGCGTCCTTGCATAGTGGTCCATCTCCCACTGTGCAAGAGCGCGCACTTGATCTCCAGTCCAGAATGTCTCTCTGGCTTCCCTCCATGCTGTCTGTTTGCCTCTGTGTCTGCTGCTTAAGGGCGGCGCCCGATCATTTCCTGCTTTTTGTACCTGCTGCAGGCACACCCCTTGTGCGTCCTCAGCCTATTGCTGTCTGTCACCTGGTATTTAAAACAGCTGCTCCAATTAACCCATGCCTGAGCATCTTGCCCTGTCAGTTGGCTTTTGTCTCTGACATGCCTGGTCCTGTCTATGTTACCTGTCTTGCAGTATCTGTTCCCATGTCTGTACTGTGTCCTATCTGTGTACGTTAACCTGCAGTCTGTACTCGTTCCTTGCCTGTTCGTTCCGCCTTCCTGGAGGCTGTATTTCCAGGCCAGTCTGAACACACTCCTTGCCTGTTCGTCCTGCCTCTCTGGGGGCCGTATTCCCAGACCCGCTCCTGTATCCCACTGCAGTGTCGATTTCCTCCGTACACTCAGTTCCAGTCTGAACTCTCTCCTATCTTTTACCTGTTTTTTCTCTATGTCCGTTCCTTTCCTTTTTCTGCAGAGTCTGAACTCGTACCTACTCCTGCTCGTTGTCACTGTACTTCCGTTTGTGAGTTTGTGGTCCACTCGCTACTTCTCTGCAAGTACCCTGTGGGTATCTGGTTCTGCCTTTCCCTTCTAGTCTGTTCCGTGTGAACAGAGCCCTGTTCCCTCCGCGTCTGTGGTTTTCGCTTTGCTCAGCTCTGTCCACCGCGTTGCGGTTTTCGCTTTGCTCAGCTCTGTCCGCCGCGTCTGCGGTTTTCGCTTTGCTCAGCTCTGTCCGCCGCGTCTGCGGTTTTCGCTTTGCTCAGCTCTGTCCACCGCGTCTGCGGTTTTTGCTTTGCTCAGCTCTGTCCACCGCGTCTGCGGTTTTCGCTTTGCTCAGCTCTGTCCACCGCGTCTGCGGTTTTCGCTTTGCTCAGCTCTGTCCACCGCGTCTGCGGTTTTCGCTTTGCTCAGCTCTGTCCACCGCGTCTGCGGTTTTCGCTTTGCTCAGCTCTGTCCACCGCGTCTGCGGTTTTCGCTTTGCTCAGCTCTGTCCACCGCGTCTG
Organism: Phyllobates terribilis; assembly: GCF_046119375.1. NCBI lineage: Eukaryota > Metazoa > Chordata > Amphibia > Anura > Dendrobatidae > Phyllobates > Phyllobates terribilis. The sequence continues at coordinate 57,629,667 of NW_027362762.1, forward strand.
CGGTTTTCGCTTTGCTCAGCTCTGTCCACCGCGTCTGCGGTTTTCGCTTTGCTCAGCTCTGTCCACCGCGTCTGCGGTTTTCGCTTTGCTCAGCTCTGTCCACCGCGTCTGCGGTTTTCGCTTTGCTCAGCTCTGTCCACCGCGTCTGCGGTTTTCGCTTTGCTCAGCTCTGTCCACCGCGTCTGCGGTTTCGAATTTGTCTCCCAGTCTGTACTGGACCCTACCCAGCCTGTGCTCTAGTCTGCCTCTTCCTGTATTCCCCGGTGTGGGTCAACAGCCGTGTCCGGAGTCTGACCTGGAGTAGACCCTGGTTCCTCTGCTTGGTTCCTCCCTGGTGCACTGGCGTCGTATGCCGTCGTGCGACCTTGGTCGGATCGGGCAGATACTTAGTTACGCCCCTCCAGGCACTCTCCGGTTCATGGCACAGTGGAATCACTACATAAACACGCACACGCCAGTCAGTCCGGGCGTGTGCATTACAGCATGCTCAGGCCATGGTTCCCGTTGAGCCCCACGGCCTTCGCTCTCTGAGATGTTTTCCAGCGAATACGTGCATTAAAAATAAATAAATACATTTTTTTTTTTTTTTTTTCCTTAGCTGAGTTCCAGGTGAATTACACACCCGTCCAGATGGATCTATCAGCTCTCGTTCCTGCGGATCCGCCACGTTACTATGGGGATCCAAGACAGAGTCGTGCATTTGTGGAGCAATGCATGCTACACTTCAAGTTCTACCCTCTATGTTTTCCCACAGATCGGGTTAAGGTGGGATTCATGATGTCTTACCTAGCGGGTGATGCCTTGAATTGGATCATTCCCCTATGGGACGCACAGGATCCTATCGTCCTAGACATAATGGCCTTCCTGGTGGCCTTTCTAATGGTCTTCGATGATCCTAACCCGGAGGCTCCTGCTGAAGCTTCACTTCCCAGTATCCCGGAGCAGCCCCGATGGGTAATGTGTGTGGGTAGCGCAATAGTCCTCCAGCCCAATGAGACTACTGCCCACCCAGAATCCTCACAGGGTGACTACACTCTCTCCGGAATACTTCTCCCAACCTCAAGAGGCAGTCCAGACGTGCTAGATGTAGAGGCAAGCCGTCACGCCAGGGTCTGTCCTCCCTGAGACCTCCTGACCCCAACCTTGAAGTCCCTACTGAAGCTTCATCTCCCTGTATCCCGGAGAAGCCCCAAAGGGTAATGTGCGTGGGTAGTGCACCAGTTCTCCTGCCCGAAGAGACTGCTGCCCACCCAGAATTCACACCGGAGGACCCCCTGTTGCCTCCTGAATCTCCCGGGATACCACTTGAGGACAATTGGAGAGAGACTTCCCTATACCCTGCACCTGATACCTCGCCCGCTTCGTCCAGTGAGTCCAACCTAGTGTTCTCCGAAGCAGAGGTTACCCCTGAGTCTCTACACCCCTCCGATCAGGCGGAGGATCTCCAGTTGTCTCCTGAACCCTTCGGGGTGCTACCTGGTAGCGAATGGACAGAGACTTTCCTATACTCGGTACCTGATACCTCGGCTGCTTCATCCAGTGAGTCCGACCTAGTGTACTCTGAAGCAGAGGTTACCCATGAGTCTCTTCACCCCTCCGACCTGGCGGAGGACCTCCAGTTGTCTCCTGAACCCTTCGGGGTGCTACCTGATAGCGAATGGACAGAGACTCTCCTATACTCGGTACCTGATACCTCGCCCGCTTCTTCCAGTGAGTCCGACCTAGTGTACTCCGAAGCAGAGGTTACCCCCGAGTCTCTACACCCCTCCGACCAGGCGGAGGACCTCCAGTTGTCTCCTGAACCCTTTGGGGTGCTACCTGATAGCGAATGGACAGAGACTCTCCTATACTCGGTACCTGATACCTCGGCCGCTTCTTCCAGTGAGTCCGACCTAGTGTACTCCAAAGCAGAGGTTATCCCCGAGTCTTTACACCCCTCCGACCAGGCGGAGGACCTCCAGTTGTTTCCTGAACCCTTCGGGGTGCTACCTGATAGCGAATGGACTGAGACTTTCCTATACTCGGTACCTGTTACCTCGGCCGCTTCTTCCAGTGAGTCCGACCTAGTGTACTCCGAAGCAGAGGTTATCCCCGAGTCTCTACACCCCTCCGACCAGGCGGAGGACCTCCAGTTGTCTCCTGAACCCTTCGGAGTGCTACCTGATAGCGAATGGACTGAGACTCTCCTATACTCGGTACCTGTTACCTCGGCCGCTTCTTCCAGTGAGTCCGACTTAGTGTACTCCGAAGCAGAGGTTATCCCCGAATCTCTACACCCCTCCAACCAGGCGGAGGAGCTCCAGTTGTCTCCTGAACCCTTCGGGGTGCTACCTGATAACGAATGGACAGGTACTTTCCTATACTCGGTACCTGATACCTCGCCCGCTTCATCTAGCGAGTCCGATCTAGTGTACTCCAAAGCAGAGGTTACCCCCGAGTCTCTGCACTATTCCGACCCGGCGGAGGATCCCCAGTTGTTTCCTGAATCCTCCTGGGTACCACCAGATAACAAGGTAACAGGGACTTTTCTACACCTTGGACCTGATACCTCGCCCATTTCATCCTGTGAGCTTGACAAGAAGTACCCCGAAGCAGAGGTTACCCCCGAGTCTCTGCACCCCTCCAACCCGGCGGAGGACTTCCAGTTGTCTCCTGAACCCTCTGGGGTGCTACCTGATAATAAGTGGAGAGAGACTTCCCTGTGTGCTGTTCCTGGTATTCCACCCTTTTCGTCTGTTGCTGAGGATGGCTGGATAGGAGGTAGCATCCTAGCTAACCAGATGAGACCAGTTTCTCCAGTGGACAGTGGAAGTGATCTCCTTGAAGTGAAGGATTGGCCCTCGAATTCCCTGCGGAACATTCTGGCAGGCCTGAAGAAGAGGGGGCGTAAAGGGGGGGGTACTGTAACATACCTGGCGGCGTCCTTGCATAGTGGTCCATCTCCCACTGTGCAAGAGCGCGCACTTGATCTCCAGTCCAGAATGTCTCTCTGGCTTCCCTCCATGCTGTCTGTTTGCCTCTGTGTCTGCTGCTTAAGGGCGGCGCCCGATCACTTCCTGCTTTTTGTACCTGCTGCAGGCACACCCCTTGTGCGTCCTCAGCCTATTGCTGTCTGTCACCTGGTATTTAAAACAGCTGCTCCAATTAACCCATGCCTGAGCATCTTGCCCTGTCAGTTGGCTTTTGTCTCTGACATGCCAGGTCCTGTCTATGTTACCTGTCTTGCAGTATCTGTTCCCATGTCTGTACTGTGTCCTATCTGTGTACGTTAACCTGCAGTCTGTACTCGTTCCTTGCCTGTTCGTTCCGCCTTCCTGGAGGCTGTATTTCCAGGCCAGTCTGAACACGCTCCTTGCCTGTTCGTCCCGCCTCTCTGGGGGCCGTATTCCCAGACCCGCTCCTGTATCCCGCTGCAGTGTCGGTCTCCTCCGTACACTCAGTTCCAGTCTGAACTCTCTCCTATCTTTTACCTGTTTTTTCTCTATGTCCGTTCCTTTCCTTTTTCTGCAGAGTCTGAACTCGTACCTACTCCTGCTCATTGTCACTGTACTTCCGTTTGTGAGTTTGTGGTCCACTCGCTACTTCTCTGCAAGTACCCTGTGGGTATCTGGTTCTGCCTTTCCCTTCTAGTCTGTTCCGTGTGAACAGAGCCCTGTTCCCTCCGCGTCTGCGGTTTTCGCTTTGCTCAGCTCTGTCCGCCGCGTCTGCGGTTTTCGCTTTGCTCAGCTCTGTCCGCCGCGTCTGCGGTTTTCGCTTTGCTCAGCTCTGTCCGCCGCGTCTGCGGTTTTCGCTTTGCTCAGCTCTGTCCGCCGCGTCTGCGGTTTTCGCTTTGCTCAGCTCTGTCCACCGCGTTGCGGTTTTCGCTTTGCTCAGCTCTGTCCACCGCGTCTGCGGTTTTCGCTTTGCTCAGCTCTGTCCACCGCGTCTGCGGTTTTCGCTTTGCTCAGCTCTGTCCACCGCGTCTGCGGTTTTCGCTTTGCTCAGCTCTGTCCACCGCGTCTGCGGTTTTCGCTTTGCTCAGCTCTGTCCACCGCGTCTGCGGTTTTCGCTTTGCTCAGCTCTGTCCACCGCGTCTGCGGTTTTCGCTTTGCTCAGCTCTGTCCACCGCGTCTGCGGTTTTCGCTTTGCTCAGCTCTGTCCACCGCATCTGCGGTTTTCGCTTTGCTCAGCTCTGTCCACCGCGTCTGCGGTTTTCGCTTTGCTCAGCTCTGTCCACCGCGTCTGCGGTTTTCGCTTTGCTCAGCTCTGTCTACCGCGTCTGCGGTTTCGAATTTGTCTCCCAGTCTGTACTGGACCCTACCCAGCCTGTGCTCTAGTCTGCCTGTTCCTGTATTCCCCGGTGTGGGTCAACAGCCGTGTCCGGAGTCTGACCTGGAGTAGACCCTGGTTCCTCTGCTCGGTTCCTCCCTGGTGCTCGTATGCCGTCGTGCGACCTTGGTCGGATCGGGCAGATACTTAGTTACGCCCCTCCAGGCACTCTCCGGTTCATGGCACAGTGGAATCACTACATAAACACGCACACGCCAGTCAGTCCGGGCGTGTGCATTACATTGACTTTGTCAGAAAAAGACTTAAAGGCCTAGCGGGAATAACCGGAGACCCCCGCTAGGGCCATTTGCAGAACCGATGGACTTCAGTGCTAATCCCATATTTGGGCTAGATACAGTATTTTAGAGAGAGATTTTATTGCTATTGTTTTTGCTATTGTGATAGTGTTCTCATTACTAACCCCTGTTGCAATCCCTGTCAGCTTGTTCAATAACTATAAATAACAATTTATATGTATATATATTTGACTGCCCTTATTTTGTGACTTTGCGCATTACATTCTGACACCTGCATTACATATCTTCAACTTTCAGTAGTGAGGTGCCCGTTACAGGACCCGCAGGTAATACATCCTCCTTTGCCAGTAGTGAGGTTCCTGTTACAGGACCTACAGATAATGCATCCTCCTTTGCTAGTAATGAGGAGCCTCTTATAGGACCTACAGATAATGCATCCTCCATTGCCAGTAGTGAGGAGTCTCTTATAGGACCTACAGATAATGCATCCTCCATTGCCAGTAGTGAGGTGCCCGTTACAGGACCTACATGTAATGCATCCTCCTTTGCCAGTAGTGAGGCGCCTGTTACAGGACTTACAGATAATGCATCCTCCTTTGCCAGTAGTGAGGTGCCCATTACAGGACCTACAAGTAATGCATCCTCCTTTGCCAGTAGTGAGGTTCCTGTTACAGGACCTACAAGTAATGCGTCCTCCTTTGCCAGTAGTGAGGAGCCTCTTATAGGACTTACAGATAATGCATCCTCCATTGCCAGTAGTGAGGAGCCTCTTATAGGACCTACAGTTAATGCATCCTCCATTGCCAGTAGTGAGGTGCCCGTTACAGGACCTACATGTAATGTATCCTCCATTGCCAGTAGTGAGGTTCCTGTTACAGGACTTACAGATAATGCATCCTCCTTTGCCAGTAGTGAGGTGCCCATTACAGGACCTACAAGTAATGCATCCTCCTTTGCCAGTAGTGAGGTTCCTGTTACAGGACCTACAAGTAATGCGTCCTCCTTTGCCAGTAGTGAGGAGCCTCTTATAGGACTTACAGATAATGCATCCTCCTTTGCCAGTAGTGAGGTTCCTGTTACAGGACCTACAAGTAATGCATCCTCCTTTGCCAGTAGTGAGGAGCCTCTTATAGGACTTACAGATAATGCATCCTCCTTTGCCAGTAGTGAGGAGCCTCTTATAGGACTTACAGATAATGCATCCTCCTTTGCCAGTAGTGAGGTTCCTGTTACAGGACCTACAAGTAATGCATCCTCCTTTGCCAGTAATGAGGTTCCTGTTACAGGACCTACAGATAATGAATCCTCCTTTGCCAGTACTGAGGTTCCTGTTACAGGACTTACAGATAATGCATCCTCCTTTGCCAGTAGTGAGGTTCCTGTTACAGGACCTACAAGTAATGCATCCTCCTTTGCCAGTAGTGAGGTTCCTGTTACAGGATCTACAAGTAATGCATCCTCCTTTGCCAGTAGTGAGGAGCCTCTTATAGGACTTACAGATAATGCATCCTCCTTTGCCAGTAGTGAGGAGCCTCTTATAGGACTTACAGATAATGCATCCTCCTTTGCCAGTAGTGAGGTTCCTGTTACAGGACCTACAAGTAATGCATCCTCCTTTGCCAGTAATGAGGTTCCTGTTACAGGACCTACAGATAATGAATCCTCCTTTGCCAGTACTGAGGTTCCTGTTACAGGACTTACAGATAATGCATCCTCCTTTGCCAGTAGTGAGGAGCCTCTTATAGGACTTACAGATAATGCATCCTCCTTTGCCAGTAGTGAGGTTCCTGTTACAGGACCTACAAGTAATGCATCCTCCTTTGCCAGTAGTGAGGTTCCTGTTACAGGACCTACAAGTAATGCATCCTCCTTTGCCAGTAATGAGGTTCCTGTTACAGGACCTACAGGTAATGAACCCTACTTTGCCAAAAGATAGGTTCCTGTTACAGGACTTACAGATATTGCATCCTCTTTTGCCAGTAATGAAGTGCCTGTTACTGGACCTACTGGTAATGCATTCTCCTTTGCCAGTAGTGAGGTGCCCGTTAAGGGACCTGCAGGTCATGCATCCTCCTTTGCCAGTAGTGAGGTGCCAATTACAGGTTCTGCAGGTCATGTATCCTCCACTTTCAGTATTGAGGTGCTGGTTAGTTACAGGACCTGCAGGTCATGTATCCTCCATTTTCAGTATTGAGGTGCTGGTTACAGGACCGGCAGGTCATGTATCCTCCACTTTCAGTATTGAGGTGCTGGTTACAGAACCTGCAGGTCACGTATCCTCCACTTTTAGTATTGAGGTGCCGGTCACAGGACCTGCAGGTCAAGCATCCTCCTTTGCCAGTAGTGAGGTGCCCGTTACGGGACCTGCAGATCATGTATCCTCCTTTGCCAGTAGTGAGGTGCCCGTTACGGGACCTGCAGATCATGTATCCTCCTTTGCCAGTAGTGAGGTGCCCGTTACGGGAACTGCAGATCATGTATCCTCTTTTGCCAGTAGTGAGGTGCCCGTTACGGGACCTGCAGATCATGTATCCTCCTTGGCCAGTAGTGAGGTGCCCGTTACGGGACCTGCAGATCATGTATCCTCCTTTGCCAGTAGTGAGGTGCCCGTTACGGGACCTGCAGATCATGTATCCTCCTTTGCCAGTAGTGAGGTGCCCGTTACGGGACCTGCAGATCATGTATCCTCCTTTGCCAGTAGTGAGGTGCCCGTTACGGGACCTGCAGATCATGTATCCTCCTTTGCCAGTAGTGAGGTGCCCGTTACGGGACCTGCAGATCATGTATCCTCCTTTGCCAGTAGTGAGGTGCCCGTTACGGGACCTGCAGATCATGTATCCTCCTTTGCCAGTAGTGAGGTGCCCGTTACAGGACCTGCAGGTCATGTATCCTCCACTTTGAGTGGTGAGGAACTTATTACGGGACATAAATCTAGATTGATAGATGCAGTCCCACTGATAAGACACACACCTAACTCGAGTACGAGCTGCGTGCTGGTATGTATGACTCCATCCACTCATTTGTACTGGAGTTACAGATACGGTTGACCTCTCTTTTCCTGGTAGCATGCGACATGGCACAGTTTTCCCACCAATGAGACCCACATCTCCTGTAGATATGCCATAAATGTCCCAGGTAGAACAACTCCTTTACAGACAGCCTTTATAGCAGCCGCCATACGGAGGGGAACTTTTTATAACCAGGATTTGGAAGAATATTGCAGCGCTTTGCCCTGTTACAACCCTAATGGCAGAGCAGATACCAACAGCCAGGAGCATCAGCAAACTGATAAGGAACCAATAAAGTTGTTACTGACCCTTTAACTGTTAACCCCTTATGGACACACAATTTCCATTTTGGCATTTTCATTTCCCCCTCCCCTTCAAATAGCCATAACCTTTTAATTTTTCAGTCATCATAGACATATAAGGGCTTGTTTTTTATTCATGATATCATATAGAGTAAGGGAAATGGCAGAAGAATTCCAACAACGGTGAAAGGGTAAAAAAAAAATGTCAGTCTTTTTTTGGGGCCTAATTTTTACAACCTTAATTGTGCAGGAAAAGTAACCTGCCAACACGATTTTCCACGTCAATATGATTACAGCGATATGTACAGATTAACCCTTTTGAAGCAGCTATGTTCTTTTTTTATGGTGAAGGGGTTTTTCACTGTCAGAAAAGTGGATCCCAATTGATTCCTGTAATGTAAAACAACAAAGACATATAACAATCCCCCTTCCGGGACTAGTGTTTTGGCAGCAGCGGCGACATCACATCAACAGCTCACATCATTGACTCAGCCAATCACTGAATTCAGCTCGTGACATCTACATTTGAAGAGCCTCTGAGCTCAATGATTGGCAGCAGTGGTAATGTGAGCTGTCAACATGACGTCATCACAGAGAAATGGACCCAGGGGAGGTGAGTACTATCTGTCTTTGTTATTTTACATTACAGTAATCACTTGGGGTCCATTTTCCTAAAATTGGAAAATCCCTTTGCCATGCAAAAGGAGAACATAGCTGCTTCAAAAGGGTTAATCTACTAAAAGGAGGACACAGCTTGTAAAGGGTTAATCTGAGTCTCTTAGGCCAGGTGCACACACCACCGTATTTTACGTCCGAGTGTGATCCGACAAAACATCAGATCACGCTCAGACCAATGTTATTCTATGAGGCCATGAACATGTCCGATTTTTTTCCTCGGACCGAGGCGGTTCGTGGAAAAAAAATCGCTGCGTGCCCGAGTTTGATCCAATATTGAGATGGCACTCAGCCATGCAAGTCAATGAGTGCACAGAAACCATCGGACTGCACTTGGATGAGACTTGAGTCTGAGTGCAGTCCAATTTCTGCACACTGATACAATGGAGAAGATAAGAAATTTGTTTCTCCATCTTCTCCTTATCCGAGAGAATCGGATCACACCAAGTTGACACTCGGGTCAAACTCTGATCAGAGTGTCATTTGCATAATTGGCCCTATATGTTTCAAACTTTTGACCAGTACTGTATAAATATATACATTGCTCAGCATAAATGAGTACACCCCCTTTGAAAAGTAAGATTTTAACCAATATGTAAGTGTACACTACAAAAAAGGTGAACATTTTTAACTAGACTGAGTTTCATAGAACATTTTTTAACCTATAACATGACAGTAAAATTAATAATATAACTTTCATTACAAAATCTTCAGTTTTACTCAAATTAGTTGATGCAAAAACGACTACACGCCACATCAAAAACTACTGTATTTAGTATTGTGTATGACCTCCATGATTTTTAAGGACAGCAACAAGTCTTCTAGGCCTGGAATGAACAAGTTGGCGATATATTGCAACATCGATCTTTTTCCATTCTTTAAGAACGAGCTATACATGGGGTCTTTTTTACTTTCTGAGGCTGCCAAGTAGACGATAGGTCGTCCTTAAAGTGTTTGTCATGGGGTTAATTCTTCTAAACGGCAGGACATAGCAAGACATAACATAGGCCGCCAGGACTCCCATGATGTGTCAGAGTCTCCTTACCACATTCCACATACAAAAAAAAAAATATTTCTTTATTTTAATTGTTTGTAACATTTTACCATAAAAATAATGGTTTTTTTTAATCCCATTTACCCAACATGTATGGAGTGGCAGATCCATAATAAAGCTTCCAGAAAATCCTATAGGCCCTTAAAGGGTTTTTTCATTCTCTGGGAAACTTTTTTGTTTACTTAAATGTATGTGTTTGGGACTAAAAATCTTGATATGATGGGGCACGGTGGCTGGCAAAATGATGGGGCACTGTGGCTGGCAATATAATGGGGCGCTGTGGCTGGCAATATGATGGGGCGCTGTGGCTGGCAATATGATGGGGCACGGTGGCTGGCAAAATGATGGGGCGCTGTGGCTGGCAGTATGATGGGGCACTGTGGCTGGCAATATGGTGGGGCACTGTGGCTGGCAATATGATGGGGCACGGTGGCTGGCAATATGATGGGGCACTGTGGCTGGCAATATGATGGGGCGCTGTGGCTGGCAATATGATGGGGCACGGTGGCTGGCAAAATGATGGGGCGCTGTGGCTGGCAATATGATGGGGCACTGTGGCTGGCAATATGATGGGGCGCTGTGGCTGGCAATATGATGGGGCACTGTGGCTGGCAATATGATGGGGCACGGTGGCTGGCAAAATGATGGGGCACTGTGGCTGGCAGTATGATGGGGCACTGTAGCTGGCAATATGGTGGGGCACTGTGGCTGGCAATACACTGTGTTCCAAATTATTATGCAAATAATATTTTCTCAGATTTTCCCAAATTACCTATATGAATTGCAGTCATTGTAATTTTCCAGTCAAATAACTATTAGAGTACAATTGAAAGGTTTTTGTACAAACTGCCTATGATAACAGTATATTTTTAAAAAAATAAAAACTCAAACTGCATTCAAAATGCATGTTCCAAATTATTATGCACAGCAGAGTTTTCAACCTTTTCATTTTAATAAAGAACAAAAAAATGGTCATTTTTGAAATTATAAGCATTAGCAGGTTATTACACACTGAAATCAAACAGTTTTCAACTCAAAACTTTATTCTAGGTGATGTAACATTTGCACATAGGACCGCTTGTTCGAAAGGAGCTTCTGAACTCTCTCGTCCATTGAATTTGTCAGGTTTTGGATGGTTTCTGCTTCAATTGTTTTGCATGAGGACAGAATACCCTCCCAGAGCTGTTGCTTAGATGTGAACTGCCTCCCGCCATCATAGACACTCCTTTTGATGAAGCTCCAGAGGTTCTCAATGGGGTTGAGGTTAGGGGAGCATGGGGGTCACACCATAAGTTTGTCCCCTTTTATGCCCATAGCAGCCAGAGATGCAGATGTGTTATGTGCAGCATGAGATGGTGCATTATCATGCATGAAAATGATCTTGCTGCGGAATGCACGGTTCTTCTTCTTGAACCATGGAAGGAAGTGCTGTTTGAGAAACTCAACATACATTATGGAGTTCATCTTTACCCCTTCAGGGATCCTAAAGGGGCCGACAATCTCTCTCCCCATGATTCCAGCCCAAAACATTACTCCACCTCCTCCTTGTTGGCGCCGTAGCCGTGTTTGCATGGGGTGTCCATTAACCAGCCATACTCCACTCCACTCCATCCATCTGGACCATCGAGCGTTGCACGGCACTCATCGGTGAACAAAACAGTTCGATGGTCCAGATGGATGGAGTGGAGTGGAGTATGGCTGGTTAATGGACACCCCATGCAAACACGGCTACGGCGCCAACAAGGAGGAGGTGGAGTAATGTTTTGGGCTGGAATCATGGGGAGAGAGATTGTCGGCCCCTTTAGGATCCCTGAAGGGGTAAAGATGAACTCCATAATGTATGTTGAGTTTCTCAAACAGCACTTCCTTCCATGGTTCAAGAAGAAGAACCGTGCATTCCGCAGCAAGATCATTTTCATGCATGATAATGCACCATCTCATGCTGCACATAACACATCTGCATCTCTGGCTGCTATGGGCATAAAAGGGGACAAACTTATGGTGTGGCACCCATGCTCCTCTGACCTCAACCCCATTGAGAACCTCTGGAGCATCATCAAAAGGAGTGTCTATGATGGCGGGAGGCAGTTCACATCTAAGCAACAGCTCTGGGAGGGTATTCTGTCCTCATGCAAAACAATTGAAGCAGAAACCATCCAAAACCTGACAAATTCAATGGACGAGAGAGTTCAGAAGCTCCTTTCGGACAAGCGGTCCTATGTGCAAATGTAACATCACCTAGAATAAAGTTTTGAGTTGAAAACTGTTTGATTTCAGTTTGTAATAACCTGCTAATGCTTATAATTTCAAAAATGACCATTTTTTTGTTCTTTATTAAAATGAAAAGGTTGAAAACTCTGCTGTGCATAATAATTTGGAACATGCATTTTGAGTGCAGTTTGAGTTTTTTATTTTTTTTTAAATATACTGTTATCATAGGCAGTTTGTACAAAAACCTTTCAATTGTACTCTAATAGTTATTTGACTGGAAAATTACAATGACTGCAATTCATACAGGTAATTTGGGAAAATCTGAGAAAATATTATTTGCATAATAATTTGGAACACAGTGTAGGATGGGCCACGGGGGCTGGCAATATGATGGAGCATGGTGGCTGGCATTATGATGAAACAATGTGGCCAGCATTATGATTGGGCACTTTGGTTGGCTTTACGATGGGGCACTGTGGCTGGCATTAGACAAGAACACTGTGCCCAGCATTATTATGGGGCACTGTGGCTAGCAATATGATGGGGCACGTGGTTGGCATTGGATAGGGACACTGTGTCCAGCATTATGATGAGGCACTGAGGCTCGTATTGTGATGGAACATTGTGTGTTTTGTGGTGCACTGTGGCTGGAAATGTGGTAGGGCACCAGGGTATTGTATCTGTATGATAGTTGGGTGTGTGACTGTTGACATCCCCAGCAATTCTATCAACACGGGGTCCCAAAACCCCTGTATGAATGGAGCAGTAGTGAGCATGTGCTTCATTCACTGTCTATTGGACTGGCACATGCTCACTAGTGCTTTATTTACTCAATGGACATGATCAGTCTGTGCCACAGAAGTCAGTCCCCTAGCGATCATGCATCTATCATCTATCCTGAGCACACGTTATTTATAGGAAATAGAATTTAAGAAGTACTGTCCCTTTAATACTTTCTCAATTAAACCCTGTTTTATATAATGGAGCTGGCGCCCACTTAATGAAAAGCCCACAACACATATGGAAGTGACTCATCGTTTTTACCAATGAACCCTCCTGACAGCGGGAACGAGAGACAAACAAAAGTTTCTGAACCCGTTTGAGGTACGCAGGAATTACGAGAAACGAAGAGAGAGCCGCCTTAGTCAGCCTGGTTAATGCAGAGAATCGTCCACTTTAGGTTTTACAGAAACATATAATTACAATAATTGTGTTTTGCGCTTTAGAACTTTCCGCACTAAGAGGAAAGATGATGATCGTTTGTGTGGAAAACATGTTGTAGCACATTCATATTCCTTAATTAATGGGTTTGTTTGCAGAAAGAGCTGACGGTGATGGCGCTGATACCAGGGGGAAGTTCAATGAGAAGTTTCCCATAATTTAAGGTGCAAACTAAGGCAGGTGCCATATTGTAATTATAGGAGACATAAAAAACTAGAAGGAGCTCACATAGAAGGAGCTCACATGGAAGGAGCTCACGCAAAAGGAGCTCACGCGGAAGGAGCTCACATGGAAGGAGCTAACATGGAAGGAGCTCACGTAGAAGGAGCTCACGTAGAAGGAGATCACATAGAAGGAGCTCACATGGAAGGAGCTCACATGGAAGGAGCTCACGCAGAAGGAGCTCACATGGAAGGAGCTCACGCAGAAGGAGCTCACGCAGAAGGAAAAATCTGGCACTCCAAAAATATGATGAGAAAAGAATTTTCAAGAATTGTTTCATTATTATATGTTTCTATACATATAATAATAATAAAAAAATTCTTGAAAATTCTTTTCTCATCATATTTTTGGAGTGCCAGATTTTTGCTATTATTTACACTGGAGTTGAATCTATCTGAGCACCTAAAACAAAAGGAGTGCCACATAGTCTCTTTTTTTTTCACGCAGAAGGAGCTCGCGTAGAAGGAGCTTGCGTAGGAGCTCACGCAGAAGGAGCTCGCGTAGAAGGAGCTCGCGTAGAAGGAGCTCACGTAGAAGGAGCTCTCCTAGAAGGAGCTCACAAAGAAGGAAGTCACGTAGAAGGAGGTCACGTAGAAGGAGGTCACGTAGAAGGAGGTCACGTAGAAGGAGGTCACGTAGAAGAAGGTCAAGTAGAAGAAGCTGTGCACGGCAACAATAAGTACTCTATAACTAGAAGAAAAAAATGGAATATTGGATGTGAGGATATTTTAAGGTGCAAACTCAGGAAGGTGCCATATTGTAATTATAGGAGACATAAAAAACTAGAAGGAGCTCACTTAGAAGGAGCTCACATAGAAGGAGCTCACATAGAAGGAGCTCACGCAGAAGGAGCTCACGCAGAAGGAGCTCGAGTTGAAGGAGCTCACGTAGAAGGAGCTCACGTAGAAGGAGCTCACGTAGAAGGAACTCACGTAGAAGGAGCTCACGTAGAAGGAGCTCACATAGAAGGAGCTCACGTAGAAGGAGCTCACATAGAAGGAGCTCTCCTAGAAGGAGCTATCCTAGAAGGAGCTCACATAGAAGGAGCTCACGTAGAAGGAGCTCACGTAGAAGGAGCTCACGTAGAAGGAGCTCACGTAGAAGGAGCTGTGCACGGCAACAATAAGTACTCTATAACTAGAAGAAAAAAATGGAATATTGGATGTGAGGATATTTTAAGGTGCAAACTCAGGAACGTGCCATATTGTAATTATAGGAGACATAAAAAACTAGAAGGAGCTCACGAGGAAGGAGCTCACGAGGAAGGAGCTCACGCGGAAGGAGCTCACGCAGAAGGAGCTCACGCAGAAGGAGCTCACGCAGAAGGAGCTCACGCAGAAGGAGCTCACGCAGAAGGAGCTCACGCAGAAGGAGCTCGCGTAGAAGGAGCTCGAGTAGGAGCTCACGTAGAAGGAGCTCTCCTAGAAGGAGCTCTCCAAGAAGGAGCTCACGTAGAAGGAGCTCTCCTAGAAGGAGCTCTCCTAGAAGGAGCTCATGTAGAAGGAGCTCACGTAGAAGGAGCTCACGTAGAAGGAGCTCACGTAGAAGGAGCTCACGTAGAAGGAGCTCACGTAGAAGGAGCTCTCCTAGAAGGAGCTCACATAGAAGGAGCTCACATAGAAGGAGCTCACATAGAAGGAGCTCACATAGAAGGAGCTCACATAGAAGGAGCTTGCGTAGAAGGAGCTCACATAGAAGGAGCTCACATAGAAGGAGATATCCTAGAAGGAGCTTACGTAGAAGGAGCTCACGTAGAAGGAGCTCACGCAGAAGGAGCTCACGCAGAAGGAGCTCGCGTAGAAGGAGCTCGCGTAGAAGGAGCTCGCGTAGAAGGAGCTCACGTAGAAGGAGCTCACGTAGAAGGAGCTCTCCTAGAAGGAGCTCTCCTAGAAGGAGCTCACATAGAAGGAGCTCACATAGAAGGAGCTCACATGGAAGGAGCTTGCGTAGAAGGAGCTTGCGTAGAAGGAGCTCACATAGAAGGAGCTCTCCTAGAAGGAGATATCCTAGAAGGAGCTCACGTAGAAAGAGCTCACGTAGAAGGAGGTCACGTAGAAGGAGCTGTGCACGGCAACAATAAGTACTCTATAACTAGAAGAAAAAAATGGAATATTGGATGTGAGGATATTTTAAGGTGCAAACTCAGGAAGGTGCCATATTGTAATTATAGGAGACATAAAAAACTAGAAGGAGCTCACATGGAAGGAGCTCACATGGAAGGAGCTCACGCGGAAGGAGCTCACGCAGAAGGAGCTCACGCAGAAGGAGCTCACGCAGAAGAAGCTCGCGTAGAAGGAGCTCAAGTAGAAGGAGCTCACTTAGAAGGAGCTCACGTAGAAGGAGCTCACGTAGAAGGAGCTCACGCAGAAGGAGCTCACGCAGAAGGAGCTCGCGTAGAAGGAGCTCGCGTAGAAGGAGCTCGCGTAGAAGGAGCTCACGTAGAAGGAGCTCTCCTAGAAGGAGCTCACATAGAAGGAGCTCACGTAGAAGGAGCTCACGTAGAAGGAGCTCACGTAGAAGGAGCTCACATAGAAGGAGCTCTCCTAGAAGGAGCTCTTCTAGAAGGAGCTCACGTAGAAGGAGCTCATGTAGAAGGAGCTCACATAGAAGGAGCTCACATAGAAGGAGCTCACGTAGAAGGAGCTCACGTAGAAGGAGCTCACGTAGAAGGAGCTCACATAGAAGGAGCTCACATAGAAGGAGCTCACATGGAAGGAGCTCGCGTAGAAGGAGCTCACGTGGAAGGAGCTTGCGTAGAAGGAGCTTGCGTAGAAGGAGCTCTCCTAGAAGGAGCTCTCCTAGAAGGAGCTCACATAGAAGGAGCTCACGTAGAAGGAGCTCAAGTAGAAGGAGCTCACGTAGAAGGAGGTCACGTAGAAGGAGCAGTGCACGGCAACAATAAGTACTCTATAACTAGAAGAAAAATATGGTATATTGGATGTGAGGATATTTTAAGGTGCAAACTCAGGAAGGTGCCATATTGTAATTATAGGAGACATAAAAAACTAGAAGGAGCTCACATGGAAGGAGCTCACATGGAAGGAGCTCGCGCAGAAGGAGCTCACGCAGAAGGATCTCACGCAGAAGAAGCCACGCAGAAGAAGCTCGCGTAGAAGGAGCTCAAGTAGAAGGAGCTCAAGTAGAAGGAGCTCACTTAGAAGGAGCTCACGTAGAAGGAGCTCACGTAGAAGGAGCTCACGCAGAAGGAGCTCACGCAGAAGGAGCTCGCGTAGAAGGAGCTCGCGCAGAAGGAGCTCACGTAGAAGGAGCTCTCCTAGAAGGAGCTCACGTAGAAGGAAGTCACGTAGAAGGAGCTCACGTAGAAGGAGCTCACGTAGAAGGAGCTCACGTAGAAGGAGTTCTCCTAGAAGGAGCTCTCCTAGAAGGAGCTCATGTAGAAGGAGGTCACGTAGAAGGAGCTCACATAGAAGGAACTCATGTAGAAGGAGGTCACGTAGAAGGAGGTCACGTAGAAGGAGCTGTGCACGGCAACAATAAGTACTCTATAACTAGAAGAAAAAAATGGAATATTGGATGTGAGGATATTTTAAGGTGCAAACTCAGGAAGGTGCCATATTGCAATTATAGGAGACATAAAAAACTAGAAGGAAACGTAGAAGGAGCTCACATAGAAGGAGCTCACGTGGAAGGAGCTCACATGGAAGGAGCTCACGTGGAAGGAGCTCACGTAGAAGAAGCTCACGTAGAAGGAGCTCACGCAGAAGGTGCTCACGCAGAAGGAGCTCACGCAGAAGGAGCTCGCGTAGAAGGAGCTCACGTAGAAGGAGCTCGCGTAGAAGGAGCTCGCGTAGAAGGAGCTCACTTAGAAGGTGATCAAGTAGAAGGAGCTCACTTAGAAGGAGCTCACGCAGAAGGAGCTCGCATAGAAGGAGCTCGGGTAGAAGGAGCTCTCCTAGAAGGAGCTCACATAAAAGGAGCTCACGTAGAAGGAGCTCACGTAGAAGGAGCTCACTTAGAAAGAGGTCACGTAGAAGCAGGTCACGTAGAAGGAGCTCTCCTAGAAGGAGCTCTCCTAGAAGGAGCTCACAGAAGGAGCTCACATAGAAGGAGCTCACATAGAAGGAGCTCACATAGAAGGAGCTCACATAGAAGGAGCTCACGCAGAAGGAAAAGTCTGGCACTCCAAAAATATGATGAGAAAAGAATTTTCAAGAATTTTTTCATTATTATATGTTTCTATACATATAATAAAAAAATTCTTGAAAATTCTTTTCTTATCATATTTTTGGAGTGCCAGATTTTTGCTATTATTTACACTGGAGTTGAATCTATTTGAGCACCTAAAACAAAAGGAGTGCCACATAGTCTTTTTTTTTCACACAGAAGGAGCTCGCATAGAAGGAGCTCGCGTAGAAGGAGCTCACGCAGAAGGAGCTCACGCAGAAGGAGCTCACGTAGAAGGAGCTCAAGTAGAATGAGCTCACATAGAAGGAGCCCACTTAGAAGGAGCTCACGTAGAAGGAGCTCACGTAGAAGGAGCTCACGCAGAAGGAGCTCACGCAGAAGGAGCTCACGCAGAAGGAGCTCACATAAAAGGAGCTCAGGTAGAAGGAACTCATGTAGAAGGAGCTCACGTAGAAGGAGCTCACGTAGAAGGAGCTCATGTAGAAGGAACTCATGTAGAAGGAGCTCATGTAGAAGGAGTTCTCCTAGAAGGAGCTCACATAGAAGGAGCTCACGTAGAAGGAGCTCACATAAAAGGAGCTCAGGTAGAAGGAACTCACGTAGAAGGAACTCACGTAGAAGGAGCTCACGTAGAAGGAGCTCTCCTAGAAGGAGCTCTCCTAGAAGGAGCTCACGTAGAAGGAGCTCACGTAGAAGGAGCTCAGGTAGAAGGAACTCACGTAGAAGGAGCTCATGTAGAAGGAGCTCTCCTAGAAGGAGCTCTCATAGAAGGAGCTCACGTAGAAGGAGCTCACGTAGAAGGAGCTCAGGTAGAAGGAACTCACGTAGAAGGAGCTCATGTAGAAGGAGCTCTCCTAGAAGGAGCTCACATGGAAGGAGCTCACGCAGAAGGAGCTCGCGTAGAAGGAGCTCACGCAGAAGGAGCTCGCGTAGGAGCTCGCATAGAAGGAGCTTGCGTAGGAGCTCTCCTAGAAGGAGCTCACGTAGAAGGAGCTCTCCTAGAAGGAGCTCACGTAGAAGGAGCTCACGTAGAAGGAGGTCACGTAGAAGGAGGTCACGTAGAAGGAGCTGTGCACGGCAACAATAAGTACTCTATAACTAGAAGAAAAAAATGGAATATTGGATGTGAGGATATTTTTATAGGAGACATAAAAAACTAGAAGGAGCTCACATGGAAGGAGCTCACATGGAAGGAGCTCGCGTAGAAGGAGCTCACGCGGAAGGAGCTCACGCGGAAGGAGCTCACGCAGAAGGAGCTCACGCAGAAGAAGCTCGCGTAGAAGGAGCTCGCGTAGATGGAGCTCGCGTAGAAGGAGCACACACAGAAGGAGCTCGCGTAGAAGGAGCTCGCGTAGAAGGAGCTCGCGTAGAAGGAGCTCACGTAGAAGGAGCTCTCCTAGAAGGAGCTCTCCTAGAAGGAGCTCACATAGAAGGAGCTCACGTAGAAGGAGCTCAGGTAGAAGGAACTCACGTAGAAGGAGCTCACGTAGAAGGAGCTCTCATAGAAGGAGCTCACGTAGAAGGAGCTCACGTAGAAGGAGCTCAGGTAGAAGGAACTCACGTAGAAGGAGCTCTCCTAGAAGGAACTCTCCTAGAAGGAGCTCACATGGAAGGAGCTCACGCAGAAGGAGCTCGCGTAGAAGGAGCTCACGCAGAAGGAGCTCACACAGAAGAAGCTCACGCAGAAGGAGCTCGCGTAGGAGCTCGCGTAGAAGGAGCTTGCGTAGGAGCTCTCTTAGAAGGAGCTCACGTAGAAGGAGCTCTCCTAGAAGGAGCTCACGTAGAAGGAGGTCACGTAGAAGGAGGTCACGTAGAAGGAGGTCACGTAGAAGGAGCTGTGCACGGCAACAATAAGTACTCTATAACTAGAAGAAAAAAATGGAATATTGGATGTGAGGATATTTTTATAGGAGACATAAAAAACTAGAAGGAGCTCACATGGAAGGAGCTCACATGGAAGGAGCTCGCGTAGAAGGAGCTCACGCGGAAGGAGCTCACGCGGAAGGAGCTCACGCGGAAGAAGCTCGCGTAGAAGGAGCTCGCGTAGAAGGAGCACACACAGAAGGAGCTTGCGTAGAAGGAGCTCGCGTAGAAGGAGCTCGCGTAGAAGGAGCTCTCCTAGAAGGAGCTCTCCTAGAAGGAGCTCACGTAGAAGGAGCTCAGGTAGAAGGAACTCACGTAGAAGGAGCTCACGTAGAAGGAGCTCACGTAGAAGGAGCTCTCATAGAAGGAGCTGACGTAGAAGGAGCTCACGTAGAAGGAGCTCAGGTAGAAGGAACTCACGTAGAAGGAGCTCATGTAGAAGGAGCTCACACAGAAGAAGCTCACGCAGAAGGAGCTCGCGTAGGAGCTCGCATAGAAGGAGCTTGCGTAGGAGCTCTCCTAGAAGGAGCTCACGTAGAAGGAGCTCTCCTAGAAGGAGCTCACGTAGAAGGAGCTCACGTAGAAGGAGGTCACGTAGAAGGAGGTCACGTAGAAGGAGCTGTGCACGGCAACAATAAGTACTCTATAACTAGAAGAAAAAAATGGAATATTGGATGTGAGGATATTTTTATAGGAGACATAAAAAACTAGAAGGAGCTCACATGGAAGGAGCTCACATGGAAGGAGCTCGCGTAGAAGGAGCTCACGCAGAAGAAGCTCGCGTAGAAGGAGCTCGCGTAGATGGAGCTCGCGTAGAAGGAGCACACACAGAAGGAGCTTGCGTAGAAGGAGCTCGCGTAGAAGGAGCTCGCGTAGAAGGAGCTCACGTAGAAGGAGCTCTCCTAGAAGGAGCTCACATAGAAGGAGCTCACGTAGAAGGAAGTCACGTAGAAGGAGGTCAAGTAGAAGGAGCTCACGTAGAAGGAGCTCTCCTAGAAGGAGCTCACATAGGAGCTTACAAAGAAGGAGATCACGTAGAAGGAGGTCACGTAGAAGGAGGTCACGTAGAAGGAGGTCACGTAGAAGGAGCTGTGCCCGGCAACAATAAGTACTCTATAACTAGAAGAAAAAAAATGGAATATTGGATGTGAGGATATTTTAAGGTGCAAACTCAGGAAGGTGCCATATTGTAATTATAGGAGACATAAAAAACTAGAAGGAAACGTAGAAGGAGCTCACATAGAAGGAGCTCACGTGGAAGGAGCTCACGTAGAAGGAGCTCACGCAGAAGGAGCTCGCGCAGAAGGAGCTCACGCAGAAGGAGCTCGCGTAGAAGGAGCTCACTTAGAAAGAGCTCAAGTAGAAGGAACTCACTTAGAAGGAGCTCAAGCAGAAGGAGCTCACGCAGAAGGAGCTCACGCAGAAGGAGCTTGCGTAGAAGGAGCTCTCCTAGAAGGGGCTCTCCTAGAAGGAGCTCACGTAGAAGGAGCTCACGTAGAAGGAGCTCACGTAGAAGAAGGTCACCTGGAGTTGAATCTATCTGAGCACCTAAAACAAAAGGAGTGCCACATAGTCTCTTTTTTTTCACGCAGAAGGAGCTTGCGTAGAAGGAGCTCGCGAAGTAGGAGCTCACGCAGAAGGAGCTCACGCAGAAGGAGCTCGCGTAGGAGTTCGCGTAGAAGGAGCTTGCGTAAAAGGAGCTCTCCTAGAAGGAGCTCACGTAGAAGGAGCTCTCCTAGAAGGAGCTCTCCTAGAAGGAGCTCACATAGAAGGAGCTCACGTAGAAGGAGTTCACGTAGAAGGAGGTCACGTAGAAGGAGGTCACGTAGAAGGAGCTGTGCACGGCAACAATAAGTACTCTATAACTAGAAGAAAAAAATGGAATATTGGATGTGAGGATATTTTAAGGTGCCATATTGTAATTATAGGAGACATAAAGAACTGGAAGGAGCTCACATGGAAGGAGCTCACGCAGAAGGAGCTCACGCAGAAGGAGCTCGCAAAGAAGGAGCTCACGCAGAAGGAGCTCGCGTAGAAGGAGCTCACGTAGAAGGAGCTCTCCTAGAAGGAGATCTCCTAGAAGGAGCTTTCCTAGAAGGAGCTCTCCTAGAAGGAGCTTTCCTAGAAGGAGCTCACGTAGAAGGAGCTCACGTAGAGGAGCTCACGTAGAAGGAGCTTAAGTAGAAGGAGGTCACGTAGAAGGAGGTCACGTAGAAGGAGGTCACGTAGAAGGAGCTGTGCACGGAAACAAAAAGTACTCTATAACTAGAAGAAAAAAATGGAATATTGGATGTGAGGATTTCCCTATCGGTTAAAATACAGGCATAGTACATGTCAATTTGGTCCAGAGGTCGAGAGAGTCACTCCAGTGCAGGAGCGGCACTTACCATACACACAGTCAGAGAGTTAATTGGTACAAACATTCATCGCAATGGACAGTCCCTACTTGTTACAGTGTCCATTGACAATAAGCAAATTACAAATTATCCTACTGCTCAGACCCCCAGTAATCAGCTGTAACCTATTAGAAAACCTGGAAGTAATAGTTTAATTTCCCTGCAGTGCCCCCGCAGGAGAAAGAGAGCATTACACATCACTTATTCAAATCAATACATTGTCTGTGTAATGCAGGACAGGAAAAGTCCTCCAACGTGAGAGACACTCTTTCTAATGCTCTCCGATCTGGTCAAGAGATGAGAATCCTAAACAGAGGACCCCTCCTTAATTAAAGGGGCTGTCCACATAGTAAAAAAAAGTGCCTTATATAAAAAAATAAAGACAACAAAACACATATTCACCTCTCAGACTTGTCCCATTCCGTCGATGTCACCACTGTGTCTACCGGTGGTCACGAGAAATTATTATGTGGCGTCACCACTGCAGCTAATCAGTAGCTACTGATTGGCTGCAGACTTTCAGTATTTTTTATTTTATATGGGGTCCTTTTGCCTTTTATCTAAAATTCAAATAACAGTGTATATGGTAAAATGAATTTTATAAACCAGAGTGCCACTTTAAAGTTGGAATGGCTTAAAAAAAACTTGTTTCACAAAGTTCTATGACTGTGAATCCGCGGTCTCACGCTGCGTCGTTTATGGATTCCAGATACATCCATAGAATCACTTTCTGCCGCTGATCAGATGAACTCTGTCACTTTCCTCTTCCCGAAAATAAAAAATAAAGTGTCGGCAGCACCCGGAGGTTTCACAGCAGGATATGTGAGAGTGGCAAAGCGAGGAGCGGCAAAAGTGATTTAATGACACAGTTGCCTGACAGCAGATGTGTCCACCATCGAGCGGGAATCAAAGATAATCACAGCTGGTAACACTCCGCGGCCAACTAACAGACTGATATCTCATATCTTAAAGCTATAAGGAACCAGTCACACAAAAAATAACGAATGCACAAAACAAGTCTATATGGGTTGGTCAAAACTACTGGGGGCAGCCATGAGTGTCCATTAATTGCAGAATTTCAAAGTCACTTTTTTTTTTGCACCAAACTCTTTAAAACGGCGCAAGTAATTCCCAAATTTTGCACAACATAAACAATGTTCTCTATTTTTGTCTTTAATTGCTTTTGTGACTTTTTACGTCAAAAACTTGCATGCAAAATGTTGCAAAATTCGTACAAAAATTGCAGAAGCACAAAAAAAAAATCACTCCAGGCAAGGACTGGATTGCATTTGTGCAAAATTTTTGCAACTTTTTTTTAAAAAGTTTCAATTGATGAAGCGGCTCAAAAATTAGGATAGTTAAATTTTTTCATTTTTTTTAAACATTTATCACTATTTAGTTTAACTTGACATTAACATTATTGCACAGGTCGATATAATAATAATTTCCCAATTCATAAAAGTTTTTTTGTTAGGTTTTTATGTTTTACTACTCTAACACAAAAATCTATTTTTAATTTTTTTTTTTTTTGGGGGGGGGGGGGGGGATAGGTTCAAAATATTTCTAATACCATCATTTTTTTTTTTCCATAGACGAAGGGCTGACTTTTTGAGTGACAAGCTTTTGTTACGGGTGCCATTTTTGGGGGGGTACATTTTTTATTTTTTTTTTATTTTTAAATTCATTTTTTGTGATGCTGGATGAGTCAAAGCCATCAATTCTGGTATTGTTTTTATATGTTTTTTTTATTACAGCACGCACCATGTAGTATAAATAATTATATACTTTTATAATACTGGTCAATTTGATTACATCATATTATATCATTATATCATTTCTCTTACATTTTACTACCTTTACAGAACAAAATCACTTTTTAAAGAAAATATATATTTTTTTTATTTCCATCATGCTCTGAGAGCCAGAAGTTTTTTTGCGCAACAAACTGTAGTATTTATAGGTATCATTTTTGAATGCATAAAACTTTTTGATCACTTTTTTTTAGTTTTTTTTGTGGCGAGGGATGAACAAAAATGGCAATTTTGCCGAGTTTTTTTCAGATTTTTATTTTTTTTTTCACATTCACAGTGTGGGATAAATAATGATAATGATGTAGTGTTAGGGTAAAGGATATGAGGACAAGATGCAGCACAACCATCCAGTGAAGATAGAATCTCTTTTATTCTTGATCCTTTAAAACAAGTGGATTCATACGAGGTAAGTTTAAAAACAAACGCGTTTCTGGCGTAAAACACCCTTAATCATAATAATTAGTGATGAGCGAGTATGTTTCATTAACCCTTTTACTTGGGTGCTCGCCGAGTATTTTGGCGTGCTCGGGATTTCTTATATTGTTGCCGCAGCTGCAAGTGTCACGGCTGTTAGACAGCTGTGACACATGCAGAGATTGCCTGTTCGTCAATCAATTTATGCATGTGTCTCAGCTGTCTAGCAACCGTGACACTTGCAGCTGCGGCGACAATAAAAGAAATCCCGAGCACGCCAAAATACTCGGCGAGCACACAAGCGTGCTCGCCGGAAAGGGTTAATGAAACATACTCGATCATCACTAATAGTAATACTATATTAAGGGCATACTCTGACTTTAACATGCAATCTCAGTGCTTGACTGACAGATAACTGATGGTGGGATCTAACTGGCTGTGGTGTATGGCAAACCCGGAGGCCTTCGTCGGGTTCCAATGCCATCAAAGCAATCATTTGGCACCTGCGATTTTGCCAATTTTTGAACATATCCATTTTCTTGCTCCCTGCTTTCTGGGTTGGGTGGGCTCTTAATGGTGTGATGTCACAGCTGTGGTATGGGATTAAAGCCAATCAGACGTCTCTCCCCTATTGCTCCTACTTCCTTCTCCCCCTTATATGGATAGAGTGAAAGACTGATTGAGATATTGCAGCTGCATCCCACTCCTCTCCCCTTTTCTTTATCTAAGGTTTACGGTTTTATAGTAGATAAAGGTTTCTGTACATTTACAAAAAGTCTGCAAGAAGAGAAAGAATTATTCTGATTATTAGAAAGTTATAGTCTTAGTCTATGGAGCTCTATTCTACTGAGCACCTTGGATAAATAATATGGTTATTTACATATATTTCACAAACATTTCTGCCCCTGGAAAATAAAATCTGACAGCGCTCTTCTTCTTTCTTGTACAAAATAAAAAAACAATAATCAGTTACCAGGACTTAATAATAAACCTCGCTCCTCATCTAACATGTAAATGAGGCTTCGCTCTCCGAGACACAGAACTTTATCCTTTTCCACTGATGACTTTCATTCCAGGTTCCCCGGAGAGATTTATCACCTTCATTAACAGTCATTTGATGAGGCTAAATAATTGTGTTCTGAGACCGCTGAATGATTTTGACTAAACATAATCAGCTGGTAATCTACGCTGGGACAAAGGGAGCGGATGACAGGCGCTGCCAGGATGACTGACGAAAGGGGGAAAGACAAGTATTGCATCTTTGGCACATGGCATGGACCATGTATGGTGGCACATGGAGCCCTTGTGGGTCTGTTTTATACACCTGTAGGTACTCCAGGTGACACTATATGGTGGCTCTGGGAGTTACGTCTACCTGATATATGGTATATGTAGTAAAGATGAGCAATTCGCTTCACACTCTAGCTCCTCCCTAGAATGTCTGTGTGTTCCTCTAGCTCCTCCTTAGAATGTCTGTGTTCCTCTAGCTCCTCCCTAGAATGTCTGTGTGTTCCTCTAGCTCCTCCCTAGAATGTCTGTGTGTTCCTCTAGCTCCTCCCTAGAATGTCTGTGTGTTCCTCTATCTCCTCCCTAGAACGTCTGTGTGTTCCTCTAGCTCCTCCTTAGAATGTCTGTGTGTTCCTTCCAACTCCTCCCTAGAATGTCTGTGTGTTCCTCTGGCTCCTCCCTAGAATGTTGGGGTGTTCCTCTGGCTCCTCCCTAGGATGTCCGTGTGTTCTTCTAGCTCCTCCCTAAAATGTATGTGTGTTCCTCTAGCTCCTCCCTAGAATGTCTGTGTGTTCCTCTACCTCCTCCCTAGAATGTCTGTGTGTTCCTCTGGCTCCTCCCTACAATGTCGTTGTGTTCCTCTTGCTCCTCCCCAGAATGTCTGTTTTTTTCCTCTGGCTCCTCCCTAGAATGTCTGTGTTTCTCTAGCTCCTCCCAATATTGTCTGTGTGTTCCTCTAGCTCCTCCCTAGAATGTCTGTGTGTTCCTCTAGCTCCTCCCTAGAATGTCTGTGTGTTCCTCTAGCTCCTCCCTAGAATGTCTGTGTGTTGCTTCCAACGCCTCCCTAGAATGTCTGTGTGTTCCTCTGGCTCCTCCCTAGAATGTCGGTGTTCCTCTGGCTCCTCCCTAGGATGTCGGTGTGTTCTTCTAGCTCCTCCCTAGAATGTCTGTGTGTTCCTCTAGCTCCTCCCTAGAATGTCTGTGTGTTCCTCTACCTCCTTCCTAGAATGTCTGTGTGTTCCTCTGGCTCCTCCCTAGAATGTCAGTGTGTTCCTCTAGCTCCTCCCCAGAATGTCTGTGTTTTCCTCTGGCTCCTCCCTAGAATGTCTGTGTGTTCCTCTAGCTCCTCCCTAGAATGCCTGTGTTTCTCTAGATCCTCCCTAGAATGCCTGTGTTTCTCTAGATCCTCCCTAGAATGTCTGTGTTCCTCTAGCTCCTCCCTAAAATGTCTGTTTCTCTAGCTCCTCCCTAAAACGTCTGTGTTCCTCTAGCTCCTCCCTAGAATGTCTGTGTGTTCCTCTAGCTCCTCCCTACAATGTCTGTGTGTTCCTCTAGCTCCTCCCTAGAATGCCTGTGTGTTCCTATAGCTTCTTCCTCCTCCATAGAACGTTATGAGCACCATCTGTCATCTCCTAAAGCGGGAAAAATAAGCATTTGATACTCTGCCAATTTTGATACACTACCAAAGAATGGAGAGGTCTGTAATTTTTATCGTAGATACACTTCACCTGTGAGAGACAGAATTTAAAAAAAAAAATCCAAAAAATCAATTGTATGATTTTTACATAATTAATTTGCATTTTATTGCATGAAATAAGTATTTGATACAATAGAAAAACAGAACTTAATATTTGGCACAGAAACCTTTGTTTACAATTACAGAGGTCAGACATTTCCTGTAGTTCTTGACCAGGTTTGCACACACTGCAGCAGGGATTTTGGCCCACTCCTTCATACAAATCTTCTCCAGATTTTTCAGGTTTCGGGGTTGTCCCTGTGCAACATTGAGTTTCCGCTCCCTCCAAAGATTTTCTATTGGGTTCAGGTCTGGAGACTGGCTAGACCACTCCAGGACCTTGAAATTCTTTTTACGGAGCCACTACTTAGTTGCCTTGGCTGTGTATTTTGGGTCATTGTCATGCTGGAAGACCCAGCCATAACCCATCTTCAATGCTCTTATTGAGGGAAGAAGGTTGTAGGCCAAAATCTGGAGATACATGACTCTATCCATCCTCTCTTCAATACAGTGCAGTCGTCTTGTCCCCTTTGCAAAAAAGCACCCCAAAGTATGATGTTTCCCCACCATGCTTCATGGTTGGGATGGTGTTCTTGGGGTTGTACTCATCCTTCTTCTTCCTCTAAACACGGCGAGTGGAGTTGATTCCAAAAAGTTCTATTTTGGCCTCATCTGACCTCATGATCTTCTCCCATGCATCCTCTGGATCATCCAGATGGTCATGGGCGACCTTCAAACATGCCTGGACATGTGCTAGCGTAAGCAGGGGGACCTTGCATGCCCTACAGGATTTTAATTCATGACGGCGTAGTGTGTTACTAAAGGTAATGTTTGAGACTCTGGTCCCAGCTCTCTTCAGGTCATTAACCAGGTCCTCCCATGTAGTTCTGGGCTGATTCCTGACCTTTCTCAGAATCATCCTTACCCCACGAGTCGAGATCCTGCATGGAGCCCCAGACTGAGGAAGATTGACAGTCATCTTGTGTTTCTTCCACTTTCTAATAATTGTGCCAACAGTTGTTGCCTTCTCACTAAGCTGCTTGCCTATTGTCCTGTAGCCCATCCAGTCTTCTGCAGGTCTACAATTTTGTCCCCGGTGTCCTTAGACAGCTCTTTTGTCTTGGCCATGGTGGAGAGGTTGGAGTGTGATTGATTGAGTGTGTGGACAGGTGTCTTTATACAGTTAACAAGTTCAAACAGGTACAATTAATACAGGTAATGAGTGCAGAGTAGGAGGGCTTCTTAAAGAAAAACTAACAGGTATGTGAGGGCCAGAATTCTTGTTGGTTGGTAGGTGATCAAATACTTATTTCATGCAATAAAATGCAATTTAATTATGTAAAAATCATACAATGTGATTTTCTGGATTTTTTTTAGATTCTGTCTCTCACAGGTGAAGTGACCTACAATAAAAATTACAGACCTCTCCATTCTTTGTAGGTGGGAAAACTTGCAAAATCTGCAGTGGATCAAATACTTGTTTTCCCCACTGTTTCTCAGTAATGTAAAAATCTGTATTCCCCAAAAACAGATTTTTTTCCGATTTTATCCCTGAATTGAAAGCTAAAGATCACTCCAGGAGGGAAAAGAAGCGGATTTCTCTGATACAATATATTACAATGTTTCCTATTGTGATGTGTACTATTGATTTATGAAATTAAAAAAAAAAAAGATTACTCTTTAAATAAAAAATTATACAAGTTTAGTATCGACGTAAACATACAGACCTGGAAAATTATCCCAGGTCAATTTTACTGCACAATGAACACCATAAAAATAAAACCTCCAAAAAATGGCGGAATTGCGTTCGTTTTTTTTTACCATTTCACCTTGCTTGGAATTTCTTTTCACATTTTTCAGTGCATTTTATTGTAAAATGAATGGTGTCATTCAAAATTTCAACTTGTCCCACAAAATTCAAACTCTCGTACGGCTATGATAATGGAAAAATAAAAAAGGAGGAAAGTGAGGAAAAAAAAATGAAAGTGCAAAAACGTAAAATTGCTGGTCAATAAGTGGCTAAGTAATAGTTACCAGTTATGTACATTTATGAAGTAGGGATGGAGGGGTTAAGGGAGGAATTTGGGTTTTTTTTTTCCACATTTTTTCACAGATTTTCTACATACAGTGGTGTTTGTCACACTTAAATGTTTCACATCACAAAACAAATTTAAATATTAGACAAAGATAACACAAGTAAACACAAAATGCAGTTTTTAAATGAAGGTCTTTATTACTAAGAGAAAAAGAAATCCAAACCTACAGGGCCCTGTGTGAGAAAGTGATTGCCCTCTAAATCTAACAACTGGTTGTGCCGCCCTTAACAGCAACAACTGCAATCAAGCATTTGTGATAATTGGCAATGAGTCTTTTACAATGCTCTTAAGGATTTTTGGCCACTCATGTTTGCAAAATTGTTGTAATTCAGCCACATTGGAGGGTTTCCGAGCATGAACCGCATTTTTATGGTCATGCCATAGCATCTCAATTGGATTGAGGTCAGGACTTTGAGTAGGCCACTCCAAAGTCTTAATTTTGTTTTTCTTAAACCAATCAGACGTTGACTTGCTGGTGTGTTTGGATCATTGAATCCAAGTGCGCTTCAGCTTGAGGTCAAGAACAGATGGCCGGACATTGTCCTTCAGGATTTTTTGGTAGACAGCAAAATTCATAGTTCCATTTACCACAGCAAGTCTTACAGGTTTTGAAGCAGCAAAACAGCCCCAGACCATCACAATACCACTGCCATATTTTACTGTTGGTATGATGTTCCTTTTCTGAAATACTGTGTTACTTCTATGCCAAATGTAATGGGACATACACCTTCCAAAAAGTTTAACTTTTGTTTTGTCAGTCCACAAAGTATTCTCCCAAAAGTCTTGGTGATCATCGAGATGTTTTCTGGCAAAATTGAGACAAGCCTTTATGTTCTTTTTGCTCAACAGTGGTTTTCGTCTTGGAACTCTGCCATGCATGCCATTTTTGCCCAGTTTCTTTGTTATGGTGGAGTCATGAACACTGACCTTAACTGAGGCAAGTGAGGCCTGCAGCTCTTTTGATGTTGTTGTGGGCTTTTTTGTGACCTCTAGGATGAGCCATTGCTGCGCTCTTTGGGTAATTTTGGTCAACCGGCCACTCCCGGGAAGGTTCACCACTGTTCCATGTTTTTGTCATTAGTGGATAATGGATCTCACTGTGGTTCGCTGGTGTCCCAAAGCTTTAGAAATGGCTTTATAACCTTTTACAGATTGATCTAAATTACTTTGTTTCTCATTTGTTCCTCAGTTTCTTTGCAATGCAGCATGATGTCTAGCTTTTGAGGATCTTTTGGTCTACCTCACTTTGTCAGGCAGGTCCTATTTAAGTGATTTCTGGATTGAGAACAGGTGTAGCCGTAATCAAGCCTGTGGGTGGCTAGGGAAATTGAACCCAGCTTCCCAAAGATGTGATATACCACAGTTAATTTATGTTTTAAGGTGAAGGGGCAAACAATTTTTCCCACAGGGCCCTGTATGTTTGGATTTCTTTTTCCCTTAATAATAAAGACCTTCATTTAAAAACTGCATTTTGTGTTTACCTGTGTTATATTTGCTTAATATTTACATTGGTTTTGTGATGTGAAACATTTAGATGTGACACACATGCCAAAGAATAAGAAATTAGGAAGGGGGCAAACACTTTTTCACACCACTGTATCTAGTGTTGCGCGGAAACATATAGCAGTGCTCCGGGCCTCTCTAGAACACAACATACCACACTATTCATATTAATCCACTGCTCCGGGTTTTAATTGCAAATCTACTTTCTATTATATCTTACTGTTTCACAATGAGTGAGGGGCGGCAAATACGTTTATTAAGAAGTCAAACAGGGACAGGAAAAATTAGGCTAAATTCTATTAATATTCCCAGTCCTACATAGAAACACGACCTAGAATATGCTCAGTAAGTGTGGAAAGTGTTCAGACTTAAAGGGAATGTGTTCTCAGACAGTGGCCTATTGATTAAATCAGGTTTTTGTGTTACATGTCCACAATTTTTTTTTCATAATATTACTATCTTTATTAAAAAAATAAAGTTAGTAGTCTTCAAATTTTCACACTGGCCACTGTGGATTTTTTAGATTTGTATCTCCTGTCCTTTCAGGAAGAGTTTTCAGGAGTCTCATTATCAGAGGCAGGATTACAATGACAAATAAAAACTCTATACACAACTTATAACACCGGATCTACAGTCCTTCTCATTATTATTGGCACCCATGAAGTGTAAGGACATAATGTGGAATATCTCCTGAAAAAAAATGAATCAAGTGAAACAGTTTTTTTGTATAGAGACTCGTGGTAAATACAAAAGAGCAAATGATAAACAATAATTTAAAACAAAAAACAATGGAGGAAAAAATAGAAAAACCTAAAGCTTGCTGTATCACTGGTATTGGCACCCTTTACATTAATTTAGTATGGAAACACATGTTGACTCGCCTGTGGTAAATCACAATTTTTTTTTACCTGTGATTAATTGTCGGTGCCCATGTTACATGAATTAGCCAATGAATGATGACTTCAGTGTTTTAAAAAGCCACACGGTAGGCCCTGTTCCTTTGTCACAATGGTGAAGACAAAGGAGCTGTCTTAGGACATCAGAACTGCTATTATTAGCAAACACATGACTTCGAAAGGGTGTAAGGCCATCTCCAAAGACCTTGGTATTCCAGTTTCAACAGTGCACAATGTTATTAAGAAGTTTGCCAAGCATGGAACCATCAAGAACCTCCCTGGACGTGGGGAAAGAAGAAAATTGACAAGAGATGTCTTCGAAGGTTGGTGCAAATGGTGAAAAAAACACCATGTCAAACATCCAAAGACCTGAAGGCCAACCTGGAACAGTCTGGGATTATAATTTCAACAAGTACCATACGCCACACACTAAACCAAGCAGAGCTTTATTGGAGAAAAAGCCAAGGAAAAAAACATTGCTGAAGAAAAGACATAAAAAGGAATGACTGATCTTTGCCAAAGAGTACCTTAACCAACCACAATCCTTCTGGAAAAATGTTCTGTGGACAGATGAAACAAAAATAGAGCTTTTTGGCAAAGCAAAGCAACAGTTTGTTTACAGACTACGCAATGAAGCTTATAAGGAAAATAACACCCTTACCAACAGTTAAGCACGGTGGAGGATCCATAATGCTCTGGGTTTGCTTTGTGGCATCTGGTACAGGAGGCCATGACCGTATCACAAGAATCATGAAATCAGAGAATTATCAAGCGATTAGAGCGAAATGTCCTACCCAGTGTAACAAAACTTGGTTTGAGTCGAAGATCATGGGTCCTCCAGCAAGACAATGACCCAAAGCACACATTCAAAAGTACACAGGAATGGTTGAAAAAGAAAAAATTGACTATTTTGAAATGGCCAGCAATGAGTCCTGACCTCAATCCCACTGAAAATCTTTGGGGTGAGCTGAAATCTGCCATTGGGAAAAAGAACCCTGCAAACATTCAAGAGCTTGAACAAACTGCAAAGGAAGAGTGGGAGAAAATTCCAGCTGAGAAGTGCAAGAAGCTTATAGATGGCTACAAGAAGCGTTTGGAGGCTGTCAGCAATGCCAAAGGGTGTGCAACCAAGTATTAATTCTGGGTGCCTTTATTGCTGCACATACTGTTTATTCTGTTTTTTTTCCTGGAAATTGCAAAATGGAAGTTGAAAAACAATGTTTTATTGTTGTATCACTTTGTACCACTAATTAAAAGATCCTGAGAATATAACTTTGGTACATTTCCATTCATTTCTGAAGATATTGCACAGTCTATGAAAAAATGAAGGGGTGGCAATAATGGTGAGCAGCACTGTACCAATCACAATAGACAATGTCACCACTCACCTCCTACCCCACCTTCATAGTGACCTTTGCACATGCTTATTAAATGCTTCAATACAAAAGATAGTGCCAGATTATTACTATTTTCATGTATAGTAAGGATTTGTGAAATTAAAATTAAAACAACGGTTACTCTACTAGGTATGAGAACGGTAAGCCCACCGCTAGAGCGTCTGTCCAATCGGAAACAGGAACTGCTGCAGGGAGGCTCGAAGCAGCGGCCATCAAAGCCAACCGTACGTCATCCCTTAAGTCCCCAGGAAATGACGTTACGCCCTTAGCCGGTCTAACCTTATGACTCCATATGAAAAATTTTCTAGGTGTATGGCTGTTCTACGATAGCTATCGTATCCTTTTTTCTTCTATCCTGTTTATGCTGCTATATATAATGCAGCTTTGCTTCTGCAGCACAGGAGGAGTGCATGGGTGCCGAAGTTTGCCGAATCGGAAGCTAACCGTGCACTCCAGTCAATTTCAGAGCGTACAAGCACTTGTAAGCGCTGCGCTCCTTGCCTTGGATATTGGCCACTGCTGATAAGATTTCAGAGGTGGCCAGTAACCTAGGCAAATAACAGTAAACTATAACATGTAAAATCCCTCCTTTCTTAAGGACAGAGAGGTAAATTGCAAAGTTGCTCGTTTTTACAAGCGCTTTGCAATATTAAACAACTGTGATTTTCAGAAATCTGCTGGAATCTCCTAAGACCCCATTGTATTAGAGATCAGCAGCGTCGAGTAATTTCTCTTGGAAAAAGGTACAGAAGTAGCAGATATGAAAATTGGTTTGAAAGGCGACTTTTCATTTATTTTGCTACAAATGTCAGATGCATTTACAGTTTTCTTGTTGGAATGAACCTGTGGCTACAGATTGGATTGGACTGAACCTCTGACACTCGCCTGTGGCTGGAGACGCCGCGTGTGAGACCATTGCAGATGCTCTATTGTGTCCAAAGCTTTCAAAAGTCAACTCTGCCATTATTATTAATTTATTCTACTGCTGTACCCGATGCAGCAGAAGCTAAACGTGAAGTAGGACAGGCCGATCCGCAGCAAAATGTAGACAGAAGCAAGAGCAATTGTTAACGGAACGATGAACTCAAGCAAGAAATCCAGTTGTCGTTACTGCCTTTTTCAGGATCAGGCGGCAGTCTAACTGTCTTGTAAAAATCCTGCTGAAAACAAAGGGGTTAATCCATTCCATTTTTGGTTGAAGCTTCTTCTATTTAACGGGGGTTAGTGATCTCTTGCCTTACTGCAATCAGAGCAGAGGGGAGAAGCTCCTGTTACTTAACCGATGCTTAGTGATCTTTTGTCTTACTGCAGGCAGAGCAGAGGGGAGGGGCTCCTGTTACTTAACTGGTGCTTAGTGATCTTTTGTCTTACTGCAGGCAGAGCAGAGGGGAGAGGCTCCTGTTACTTAACTGGTGCTTAGTGATCTTTTGTCTTACTGCAGGCAGAGCAGAGGGGAGAGGCTCCTGTTACTTAACTGGTGCTTAGTGATCTTTTGTCTTACTGCAGGCAGAGCAGAGGGGAGAGGCTCCGGTTACTTAACTGGTGCTTAGTGATCTTTTGTCTTACTGCAGGCAGAGCAGAGGGGACAGGCTCCTGTTACTTAACTGGTGCTTAGTGATCTTTTGTCTTACTGCAGGCAGAGCAGAGGGGAGGGGCTCCTGTTCCTTAACTGGTGCTTAGTGATCTTTTGTCTTACTGCAGGCAGAGCAGAGGGGAGAGGCTCCTGTTACTTAACTGGTGCTTAGTGATCTTTTGTCTTACTGCAGGCAGAGC
Organism: Phyllobates terribilis; assembly: GCF_046119375.1. Taxonomy (NCBI): domain Eukaryota; kingdom Metazoa; phylum Chordata; class Amphibia; order Anura; family Dendrobatidae; genus Phyllobates; species Phyllobates terribilis. Next base: position 57,663,963 of record NW_027362762.1, read on the forward strand.
AGAGGGGAGAGGCTCCTGTTACTTAACTGGTGCTTAGTGATCTTTTGTCTTACTGCAGGCAGAGCAGAGGGGACAGGCTCCTGTTACTTAACTGGTGCTTAGTGATCTTTTGTCTTACTGCAGGCAGAGCAGAGGGGAGGGGCTCCTGTTCCTTAACTGGTGCTTAGTGATCTTTTGTCTTACTGCAGGCAGAGCAGAGGGGAGAGGCTCCTGTTACTTAACTGGTGTTTAGTGATCTTTTGTCTTACTGCAGGCAGAGCAGAGGGGAGAGGCTCCTGTTACTTAACTGGTGTTTAGTGATCTTTTGTCTTACTGCAGGCAGAGCAGAGGGGAGAGGCTCCTGATGCAGCCAGTTATTTAACAACCACACACAAGACAGTGAAGAGAGGGGACATGGCTAAGCTCCTGGGATACTCACAGATTTTTTTATATTTATATATACAGTGGGGAAAATAAGTATTTGATACACTGCCGATTTTGCAAGTTTTCCCACCTACAAAGAATGGAGAGGTCTGTAATTTTTATCGCAGGTACACTTCACCTGTGAGAGACAGAATCTAAAAATAAAATCCAGAAAATCACATTGTATGATTTTTACATAATTAATTTACATTTTATTGCATGAAATAAGTATTTGATCATCTACTAACCAGCTAGAGTTCTGGCTCTCACAGACCTGTTACTTTTTCCCCATTCTCCATATATATATTATATCTCATAGTTTTAATTGTAATGTGAGATTGGATTAAATGAAAGGAGATAAAGGGAAGGAGCGCTGGGATAATTTTTGTGCATTTCCTGTGTTTAGTGAAAAATTTTGAAGGGTTGGATTGTTCTCTTGGAAGCAGAAGGGTATAATTCTACAGAAAGGGTTTGTCCACTATTATATAATTCATGAAAAGTTTCTAATTTCAACACCTTGCAGTTTAAGGTTTGTGCTTCCTGTCAGTGAATGGAAAGCTAACGATTCTTACGGTTTTGCTATAGATGATCCAGTGGGAGCTAAAGAGCGTGGATTCGATTTTGGTACATTGTAACAAACTTGAACAGGGTAAATTTTATGCCGCTGATGTAGTTTGTACACAGAATATCGTACAGGCTGGATACATTGTAAAGCATGGACAGATCTATACAGGGTGGGCCATTTATATGGATACACCTAAATTAAATGGGAATGGTTGGTGATATCAACTTCCTGTTTGTGGCACATTAGTATATGGGAGGGGGAAAACTTTTCCAGATGGGTGGTGACCATGGTGGCCATTTTGAAGTCGGCCATTTTGGATCCAACTTTATTTTTTTCAATGGGATGAGAGTCATGTGACACATCAAACGTATTGAGAATTTCATAAGGAAGACAATGGTGTGCTTGGTTTTAACGTAACTTTATTCTTTCATGAGTTTTTTACAAGTTTCTCTTTGTTTACAGCCATTGACATGTCGCAGAGGTTAACACTTAGGAGCGGATAGAAATTGTGTTGATGTCTGATGAACGCAGTACCCGGGTCATTGCAGCAGATTTCAATGCAAGACATCCTACGAGACCACCCATCTCCCATGCTACAGTTAGCAAACTGCTTGCCACATTTCGTGAAACAGGTTCAGTGTTGGATTTGCCAAAATGTGGATGCAAAAAAACTGTCACTAATGAAGAAACATCAGTGGCTGTCCTAGCTTCATTCAGCAAGAGCCCACAGCGTAGCACTCGCCGCACGTCACTGGAGAGTGGCAACAGTCAAACATCCCTTCGGCGGATATTAGCTACTCACAATAGGCACCCTTACAAAATCCAGCTGCTGCAGCATCTCAACGAGGATGACCCAGATCGGCGCAGAATGGGCAAAACAAAAATTGGAACAGGACCCTCAGTTTACACAGAACATTATGGTCAGTGATGAGGCAAACTTTTTTTGTGAATGGTGAAGTTAACAAACAAAACCACCGCTATTGATCTGACACTGACCAACAGTGGATAGATCCCTCCAAGACTGTTGGAACACAAAAATTGATGAGATAGTGTGGTATATGGGGTACAAAGATAGTGGGGCCATTCTTCATCAATGGAAACCTCAATGCCACTGGATATCTGAAATTGCTACATGATGATGTGTTGCCCTCTTTATGTACTGAAGATGTTCCTTGAGTTTTTCCAACAAGATGGTGCACCTCCACATTATGGGTGTCAGGTCCGAGCATTCCTACATGAACAATTTCCTGGAAAGTGGATTGGTCATCGTGGGCCATTAGAATGGCCACCAAGGTCTCCTGATCTGACCCCCTTAGACTTTTATCTTTGGGGTCATCTGAAGGCTATTGTCTATGCTGTGAAGATACGAGATGTGCAGCATCTGAAACAACGGATACTGGAAGCCTGTGCTAGCATTTCTTCTCCGGTGTTGCTATCAGTGTGTCAAGAGTGGGAGAAGAGGGTTGCATTGACAATCCAACACAATGGGCAGCACTTTGAACACATTTTATAAGTGGTTATAAACTTGTAAAAAACTCATGAAAGAATAAAGTTACGTTAAAACCAAGCACACCATTGTTTTTCTTATGAAATTCTCAATAAGCTTGATGTGTCACATGACCCTCTTCCCATTGAAAAAAATAAAGTTGGTCCAAAATGGCCGACTTCAAAATGGCCACCATGGTCACCACCCATCTGGAAAAGTTTTCCCCCTCCCATATACTAATGTGCCACAAATAGGATGTTGATATCACCAACCATTCCCATTTAAATTTAGGTGTATCCATATAAATGGCCCACCCTGTACTGCAGCATGTCAATTCTTTCAGCATTTTTGGTGCAGATTTCACCCTTCCTAATAAATAGGAAAAACACATCAAAATGCATTCAAAATCAGTGTAAAAAAACGCTTAAAAAATGTGCCAAAAATGCCCCTATTTTATGCTGCATTTTTCCTGCCAACACATCAAGTTTCGCAGCAGATTTTTCTGCTGCAAATACTGAATGTCTGCACATAACCTTATAATTTGAGACACATCAGCACAATGGTGTAGCATGGCTTGTCAGCATGCCTGGAGCAAGGCTAGTACTTTGCAGCCTTAAACACCCCCAAGTCCCTTCCACCCACTTATACTTTGACTCTCTAAGTTTTTTTATGGCTTTTTGTTAAAATTCAATAAAAATGTAAAAGTAAAAATGGACATATTATTATATTCTATTTTAATTCCCTCTTTTATTTTTTCCTTTTTTCGTTTTGAATACAACTATTTTATTAGACTAACCCTATCCCTATCTGTAACCCTAAGTCTAACCCTAGCCCAAACCCTAGTCCGATTTCTAACACTAGAGCTGAGATTAGAGGGGAAGGCAAGAAGAATGTAAAATAAATACATAAATACACAAATAAATAACTCGGCTTCTTTAAATCAGCCAACAGTCTAACACACACCCCTTAACAAAGGATGAGCATTGATTTACACTGAAACCAGTGCATTATGTAATAACTCATTAGCTCCTATTGATTATGCAACATAAAGTTAATGGATGCTCCACCGTAGGGCGCACGGACGAAAAACGACCTTGGCATTGTTAAGCAGGTCTCTACTACAACAAAAAACACACACAGCAATGATGTAAACGTATAAAAGCCGATCCTGAGCTGTGCAGTGAGGACACACGTCCAGGATTAGACTGCTGGAGTCTGGATCCTTGGATCATTCGCTGTTTATATCGATGTTCCAGGGTCTGATTCCACAAGATGCCGAATGTTGTACACTCCACTTGGCAGCGCAGGGCGGTTTGGAAAGCGCTGCGTCTGTGTTCAGTGATTCCAGAAATTCAGGTTAATGATGATAAGAAGCCTCCAGCAACCACACAGACACTATGTACCATGCCTGAAAAGTCACATTGTATCCAGTCAAGTGATTGAGGAAATGCTAATTTTTATTTTTTGCAATAATTAACATAGCAACATAGTTCATCTGGGTGAAATTAGCAAAGGTCCATCATATCCAATTTTAAAAAAGACCCTATGAAACTGTGGCGCCCCTGTGGGTTCAGTCACCATAGAGGTACTGCATCTCACCCAGAGGTGTGGTATCTCACTCTCAGGTAAGGAAGGAGTACTGCCCGGGACCCAAACACCTGCATCCAACACTACACTACTCCAGACCAGCAGGAGGGGCAAGATGCGCTGCTCCTCTGCTGAGCCCTGTCCCTGGCTGGAGTGGGGGGAACCAAGAGAGGGGGAACCATGTAGTTGGTGTGGGTGGAGGAAGGAGTTTAGGGGAGCACTTCGGCAAGTGTATAAAAAGGGATGGAACCATCTAGAAGGTTTCCAGTCAGAGGAGAACAGTGAGGGGAGCAGGAGCTCTGCAGGAGCTCTGCTCAGGCGGAGCAGGCCTAGTGAGAGAGGCTCAGGAGGTGAGACTGACTGAAGAGAGGAGAGGAGCAGGAAGGAAGGCTCCAGAAGGAAAGAGGGGATCCCAGGGGTACGGGAAGTGCTGGAGGCCACCCGTACGCCCGAATCTACCAGGACGTGGAGGGATCAGGCCGCAGAGGGCACCGGCCCCTAACTAGTGAGAATTGCAACGTTCAACTAGGTAACCGGAGGGTGCAGCATTTCAGGTGCTGCAGCCAACAGCCACATCTATCTCACCAAAAAGGTGGCCATAGAGGACCCAGGGGACAGAGAAAACGTCGCCTGACAAGGTCCGCGGTCACTGGCTTGGGACACTGGGTGTGAGGAGCAGGGAGACGGCCAGAAGGAACACACAGAAAGGGGTCCTGTTACGTACTCCGGAGGTACCTGAGGGTTTGCTGAACCCCTTCCTGAGAAAACACAGGACGACGTGGGCGGTTATAATCCGGAAAGTGTAACCTGAGGAACTTCACAACTGTGAGTAAACCCTGAAGACTGCACCCCACTGTTTCTGTCAATTATTACTGCTGCGCCGTCACCCCCTGCACCATACTGCACAGCAACATCTACACTGCCCTGGAGCTAAGCTCTACCTGTGGAGAGCCACACCAGCTTTGCTGCACTAACATCAGCTCCAGAGGACCTGCTCCGCAGCGGCGGCTGCCTTTAGCCGCATACCACAGGTGGCGTCACGAACATTATATAAAAACTATAAATCCCCTGTAAATAACCCCTTTCATTGACCGCCCTGGGTCACGGACCGGGTCACCGCCACTGTGACATCACATCTAGCGACGACCGGCCCGGCTACCGAGTACCCCACGGCCCAGGGGGCGCGTCAAAACAAGTGTCAATTGTCCCATAACAGTGACCCAACATTAGATTTTTCAGCCTAATATTCCAAAAAAAAAGTTCCAGCCACTGACTGGCGCCCTTTCTGTTCACAGCCTGTTGTCAGCTGTAATCTGCCTGCAGCAGGAGAGATACTGAGATTGGTTACAGGAAGGCAGGGAGGTTATTTGTCTCTCTACAGGAAGTGGGAAGGGATCTTTGACTCTTTACAGGAAGTGGGGTGTGTCTTTGTCTCTCTAGAGGAAATGGGGAGGGATCTTTGACTTTCTACAGGAAATGGGGAGGGATCTTTGACTTTCTACTGGAAGTGGGGAGGGATCTTTGACTCTATACAGGAAGTGGGGCGGGATCTTTGACTCCCTACAGGAAGTGGAGGATCTTTGACTCTCTACAGGAAGTGGAGAATATCTTTGACTCTTTACAAAAAGTGGGGCGGAATCTTTGACTGCCTACAGGAAGTGGGGTGTGATCTTTGACTCCCTACAGGAAGTGGGGCGGGATCTTTGACTCTCTACAGGAAATGTGGTGGGATCTTTGTGTCTCTACAGGAAGTAGGGCTGGATCTTTGACTCTACAAAAAGTGGGGCGGGATCTGTGTCTCCCTACAGGAAGTAGGACGGGATCTTTGACTCTACAGGAAGTGGGGCGGGATCTTTGATTCTCTACTGGAAATGGGGAGGGATCTTTGTCTCTCTAAAGGAAGAGGGCGGGATCTTTGACTCCCTACAGGAAGTGGAGCAGGATCTTTGACTCTCTACAGGAAGTAGAGAATACTTTGACTCTATACAAAAAGTTGGGCGGGATCTTTTACTCCCTACAGGAAGTGGGGTGGGATCTTTGACTCCGTACAGGAAGTGGGGCGGGATCTTTGCCTCCCTACAGAAAGTGGGGCGGGATCTTTGCCTCCCTACAGAAAGTGGGGTGGGATCTTTGCCTCCCTACAGGAAGTGGGGCGGGATTTTTGTGTCTCTACAGGAAGTAGGGCTGGATCTTTGACTCTACAGGAAGTGAGGTGGGAACTTTGACTCTCTACAGGAAGTGAGGCAGGATCTTTGACTCTCTACAGGAAGTGGGGCGGGATCTTTGACTCCCTACTGGAAGTGAGGTGCAATCTTTGACTCTCTGCAGGAAGGAGGATGGGTATTTGTCTCCCTACACGAAGGAGGGATGGGTTATTGACTCTACAGGAAGTGGGGATCGTTCTCTGTCTCACTACAGGAAGTGAAGCAGGATCTTTGACTCTCTACAGAAAGTGGGATGGATCTTTCTCTTGCTACGGGGTGTTGAGTTGTATTTCTAAACGAAGTGGGGCTGGGTCTTTGTCTCTCACAGGAAATGGGGTGGGTCTTTATCTTTCCACGGGAAGTGAGGGTCTTTTTATCTCTATAGGACATGGTTGGTACAGGAAGATGGGGTGGGTCGATTTACAAGTGGGGGAAGGTCTTTGTTTCTCTTTAGAAAATGGCATGGGTGTTTGTTACTACAGGAAGTGGGGGTATGTCTTTCGTCTCTTTACCAGAAGTGGGGGCTGGTCTTTGTGTGCTCTTGCTCTCCTGTCTTGAAAACTGCAAACAGTTATAACAGAGATGGGTTTTCAGTTAGGGGCAAGCAAGCTATTATACAATAGCAGGGGCAATGTATGGTGCGTAGTGAGGGGCAAGAAAGTTCAAGCACCTACAGTGCTGGCAGAGTGCTGATATGGAGAAACTGCCTACTGGAAAAGAGAGGATGGCAAGTACAGAAAATGAGAAATAGGACAGTATCTGGATATAGTAGATTGGTATGTGCACCAAAAGCAATTTTACATTGTGGATGATGAGGATAACAACATAATGTTTTTCTACAGGTTTTGGGTGAAAAGACAAGTTTCGATTAATTACTGTGATAACCCTTCCCACTGTCAAGTCCTCCACACAGGTGACTAAGATAGTCCAAACTTGGAATTCTGTGGTCAAACTAGTGCGTCTCTGCCTCTTTTGATGATTTTATTTGCCTTGGCAGCAGCTGCCTGGCACCGGTTGCTAAAGTTTACTTTACTGCCAATGAACATTCCCCGGTTCCTGTCAGTCACGGCCTGACCCAGTGTTTTACTATTTAATACATATTAGCAAATTTTGATCTTTCTGCCAAATTGCATAATATTACATGTATCCACATTAAGGTTCATCTGAAACTTCTGAAATCATAAAATAATTATCTATACAACACAGGGAGGTGCTAGGCTTTATGTAGAAGATACAATCCAAGTAGCTTCATTGATTTCAGCAATGAAAATGTAAATACGGTAAGGAATTTGGCTAACAGATGAGAAAGACTGAACAGTTATGAGATGTGAAAAGGGTAAAGGGCAAAATCTGGTGGAAAAGGGAAAGGAAGGGAACAGGAGCAAGGAGGAGAAAAAGTGTGAAGGGGTGGAAAGAAAGAGAGAAACGGAAGAGGAATTACATAAAAGGAAGAGAAAGGGAAGAAAAAGAGGAAAAGGTAAAGTAAAATTAAGAAAAAAAGGAATGAAAATGCAGAGGAAAGAAATGGATGAGGAATAGATATAAAAGGAAAGATTGGACAGAAAAAGGGGAAAGAAAAAAGAAAAAGAAAAGGCAAGAAAATGGGAGCATAGAAAAGAAAAAGATTGTGAATGAGGTGAAAGAAAGATAGAAAAGGGAAGAGAAACTATATATAAAAGGATGAGAATGGAGAAAAGAAAAGTGAGAATGAAAAAGAGGAAAGAGAGCAGAGGAAAGAATGGATGGGAATGGATACAAGACTAAAGAAAATAAAAAGGAAGGAAAGGAAAAGGCAAGGGATTGGATACAAAATAAAAATTGACTGTAAATTGAAAGGAAATTAAAAGTAATGTAAAAAAGGGAATAAAATATGGAACAGGGCAGGAAAAAAATGTTTAAGAATGGACAAGAATATAAGGTGATAGAAGAGGCACAGAAAGAAAATATATATTAAGGGAAAGCCGAACAGAGGATCAAGATAATTAAAAACTAAAAGAGAAAAGTAGGGAAAAAAGGAAAGGAGAAGAAGAAGAAGAAATCAGAGAGGAAGAAGAAGAAGGAAAAAAAAGAGGAAGAAGTCAGAGGAGAAGAAGTCAGAGAGGAAGAAGAAGAAGTCAGAGAGGAAAAAGAAGAAAGCAGAGAGGAAGAAGAAGAAAGCAGAGAAGAAGAAGAAAGCAGAAAGGAAGAAGAAGAAAGAGAGGAAGAAGAAGAAGTCAGAGAGGAAGAAGAAGAATAATTCAGGAGAGGAAGAAGAAGCAGAAGTCAGAGAGGAAGAAGAGGAGAAAGAAAAGGAAATGGTATCAGAAAAGAAGGGTAGAGTCTAGGTAAGGGTAACAAATGGTATAAAAGCAATTAAGAAAAAAGGAAAGAAATTTAAGAAGATAAAAGGTGCAAAGAAAAAGAGAATATTATAGGGAAAAAATATGGCATTGAAAGGGCATGGGATAGAAGGAAATAAAGGAAGTAAAAGAAGAAAAAATAATAAAAGGATAAGTAAGGGCGCAAAGGATAATAAAAGAAGGAAGTGAATCAATTAGAGGCGGTACTGGATTGTCCCATCTTTCTTCCCAATGTCACCAAATACTATATAATGATCCAGAAAACTAGTCTGTGTTACATTAGTTGTGGAATCAAGAGAAAGAAAAAAAACATTTTATCAACTTTATCGGCAGATGACGCATTTCTGCTTCTTCTGGCTGAACAGGTGACATTCACCTTTAAGAACAGGGTTAAAATTAACTTGTGGGATCTTTACCCTTGATTTCAATATTACTACATAACGGCATTCTCTGCAGGTTTCTATAGATAGAAGACGGTAACTATGGAAACGAGACATTGTCATCTCCATTCAAAAATTAATTCCACATTAATGTAAAACAGAAGTACGATAACTTACAGTAACTAAGTATAGCAGGCGATGCTCGATCATTTCACCCTACTATCATTTACAGCTATGGCCGAAAGTGTTGGCAGCCTTGAAATTATTCCAGAAAATGGAGTATTTCTCCCAGAAAATTATTGCAATTACACATGTTTTGTTATACCCGTTTATTTCCTTTGTGTGTATTGGAACAGCACAAAACAAAATGAGAAAAAAGGCAAATTGGACAAAATTTCACACAAATGCTCCAAAATGCGCCGGACAAAATTGTTGGCACTTTTCCAAAATAGTGGGTAAACAACTTTGTTTCAAGCATGTGATGCTCGTTCACACTCACCTGTGGCAAGTAACAGGTGTGGGCAATATGAAAATCACACCTGAAGCCAGATAAAAAAGGGGAGAAGTTGACTCAGTCTTTGCATTGTGTGTTCGTGTGTGCCGCACTAAGCATGGAGAACAGAAAGAGGAGAAGAGAAATTTCTGGAACCATTTCAAGGGTGCCAACACTTTCAGCCATGATTGTATAGGGGCCAATAGACAATGCAACACTCAGAGCTTTATCTACTACCTTTTCCTCATAGTTATGACCTTCTTAAATCAAATGTAGCATCATGGACCACCCAATTTAAAAATGACTACATACAAGGCTTTCATACAAGCCTTGTCCACGCTCCATAAAAGTGCATTTGAGGTTACTGCATATGACTCGCCCCCTGGGCCGTGGGGCACGCGGAACCGGGCAATAGGGAGACGCTGGGAGTAGTAGTGGCGGCCCGGTCCCGCGGCTCAGGGTGGTCAGACCAATGGTAGTCTGCTAAGTGCTGTTGATGATAATGTCCGACTACGCCACCCGTGGATTGCGGCTATTAGGAACCGCCGCTGCATGCAGACCGCTGGGGCTGATGATGGGTGCAGCTGAGGTGGTGTGACTCCCCACGGGAAGAGTGCAGCCCCAGGGCAGTGTAGTGGATGGTGGGAGTGATGGTGGTGAGAGTCTCAGTACCGGTAGTGCTGGAGGAGCGAAAGAGCACACAGACAACGTACTGCAGTCCAATGTCTTTTACTCACAGTTCAGGTACTCCAGGTCACTTCTGTACAGGTAGTGACCGCCCGAGCCACCAGGTGAGGGGCTCGGTCAACTCCCAGCCAGTTCAGAAGTATGGCTCAGGACCCCCTTTTGTCCTTTCTCTGGCCTGCCTCACCAGTGACCCACTTTTGTCCAGCTGCCGCGGACTTGTGCGGTTAAACGTGGGCCCCGTCCTCCGCTGTCCTATATGGTGCCTTCCTAGCAGGTTTGATGAGGTGTCGCACCAATAAATGATCACGACGACCGGTCTTTGGCTGAGGGTAGTTTCTCCTCCACCAACTTGGGATCCGGTACCCTTAATCTGCCTGACCCTTCACCCTGGATTCTCGTGGGTTCTTAGGGTCCCTTCCACCTTCTTGTTCCTGAGCCCTTCTGTTTCTCTCTCTCTTCTCCTTCTTTCCTCTTCTGTCTTCTCCTCCTTCCCTCTGCCTCTTCTCCAGGCCCACTTCTCCTTCTCCTCTCAGGCTCCGGCCTCTTCTCTAGGCCTGCCTCTGGAGCAGCACTCAGCCTGAGCTGCTGCTCCCTGTCAGCTCTCCTCTCCTCACAGACTGAACACTGAACTAAGATGGTGCCCACCTTTTATACCTCCCTCTAGCCATGAGCCCAGGCGACCAGCAACCAATGAGCTCCTTCCTACGCTCAGGAACCGCCCCCTATCTGCCCCTACAGCACTGGGTGTTCCACCCCCCTCCCCACTCCAGGCAGGGACATAGTCGGTTGTGCCTGCACTTATGTCTAGTGGGAGCACCGTTGAGCTGTCCCTCGGAAATAGGGTGTGTGTGCTGTATGCAGCTAACTGAGCCCTGGTCCATACTCCATCCTTACCTGGGAGTGGAATACCACACGTCTGGCGGAGGTGCAATACCCCTGTAGCGGCCGAGCCCTCGGGGCGCTACACATACAGATTTATTATTGAGTTCAATATATAAACAGGATGCCATGTGCTCCCCCTAGTGGTGACTGCTGGCAGGCAAAATTTTATAATTTATTTGCATGCAAGGAATTTGGAGATCTGTATCAGAAAAATGGACCTCCATCTGATATAAACAAATATGATGTAAATCACTGTTGTTTCCTAGTACAAACAAATATAAGAAACTTTGTAAAATATATATTATCTAATATTTAAATTTGTCTTGTTATCTGAAAGAGTTAAGTGTGACAAACATGCTAAAGAATAAGAATTCAGGAAGGGGGCAAACATTTTATCACACCACACATATATAGTACAGACCAAAAGTTTGGACACACTTTCTCATTTAAAGATTTTTCTGTATTTTCATGACTTTGAAAATTGTACATTCACACTGAAGGCATCAAAACTATGAATTAACACATGTGGAATTATATACTTAACAAAAAAGTGTGAAACAACTGAAAACATGTCTTATATTCTAGGTTCTTCAAAGGAGCCACCTTTTGCTTTGATGACTGCTTTGCACACTCTTGGCATTCTCTTGATGAGCTTCAAGAGGTAGTCACCGGAAATGGTCTTCCAACAATCTTGAAGGAGTTCCCAGAGATGCTTAGCACTTGTTGGCCCTTTTGCCTTCACTCTGCGGTCCAGCTCACCCCAAACCATCTTGATTGGGTTCAGGTCTGGTGATTGTGGAGGCCAGGTCATCTGGCGTAGCACCCCATCACTCTCCTTCTTTGTCAAATAGCCCTTACACAGCCTGGAGGTGTGTTTGGGGTCATTGTCCTGTTGAAAAATAAATGATGGTCCAACTAAACGCAAACCGGATGGAATAGCATGCCACTGCAAGATGCTGTGGTAGCCATGCTGGTTCAGTATGCCTTCAACTTTGAATAAGTCCCCAACAGTGTCACCAGCAAAGCACCCCCACACCATCACACCTCCTCCTCCATGCTTCACGGTGGGAACCAGAAATGTAGAGTCCATCCGTTCACCTTTTCTGCATCGCACAGACATGGTGGTTGGAACCAAAGATCTCAAATTTGGACTCATCAGACCAAAGCACAGATTCACAATGATCTAATGACCATTCCTTGTGTTCTTTAGCCTAAAAAAGTCTCTTCTGCTTGTTGCCTGTCCTTAGCAGTGGTTTCCTAGCTGCTATTTTACCATGAAGGCCTGCTGCACAAAGTCTCCTCTTAACAGTTGTTGTAGAGATGTGTCTGCTGCTAGAACTCTGTGTGGCATTGACCTGGTCTCTAATCTGAGCTGCTGTTAACCTGCGATTTCTGAGGCTGGTGACTCGGATAAACTTATCCTCAGAAGCAGAGGTGACTCTTGGTCTTCCTTTCCTGGGGCGGTCCTCATGTGAGCCAGTTTCTTTGTAGCGCTTGATGGTTTTTGCAACTGCACTTGGGGACATTTTCAAAGTTTGCCCAATTTTTCGGACTGACTGACCTTCATTTCTTAAAGTAATGATGGCCACTCGTTTTTCTTTACTTAGCTACTTTTTTCTTGCCATAATACAAATTCTAACAGTCTATTCAGTAGGACTATCAGCTGTGTATCCACCTGACTTCTGCACAACACAACTGATGGTCCCAACCCCATTTATAAGGCAAGAAATCCCACTTATTAAACCTGACAGGGCACACCTGTGAAGTGAAAACCATTTCCGGTGACTACCTCTTGAAGCTCATCAAGAGAATGCCAAGAGTGTGCAAAGCAGTCATCAAAGCAAAAGGTGGCTACTTTGAAGAACCTAGAATATAAGACATATTTTCAGTTGTTTCACACTTTTTTGTTAAGTATATAATTCCACATGTGTTAATTCATAGTTTTGATGCCTTCAGTGTGAATGTACAATGTTCATAGTCATGAAAATACAGAAAAATCTTTAAATGAGAAGGTGTGTCCAAACTTTTGGTCTGTACTGTATATATATACAGGGTGGGCCATTTATGTATATTTATACATATATAAAAACAGGTATCGCTGCATCTGTAAAAGTCTAAAAGTCCAATCTATCAAAATATAAAAGTAATTTAACTGTACAGTTGCCATTTTCGGTCACAACTCCTTTCTCAATAAAATACATAGAAAAAGAAATTAAAATGTCCGAAGTACGTTAAATTGGTACTAATAAAGACACCAGCTTGCCACGCAAAAAACAAGCCCTCATATGGGTCCATCAAAGGAAAAGTAAAAAAAAAAAATAGTTATGGCTCTTGCAAAAGCAAAAAATTGCCCAGTTTTAAACTATGGGGCCAATTCATCAAAAGTGGGGTAAAAGATCTGAAAAGTTCAAAAAATTTTGGGCAACAAAAAATCTGTGACTTTAGACTTTTTCACGCCACTTTGAATCAGCTCCTGCCGAAATAGGCAGAACTAGGGTAGCCGAGGCGGCACAGGTCGGTCACACCCACCCTTTTGATTTATGAAAAGTGGCGTGTTTTTTTTTGCCAGAAATGCTACTCCAGTCCCTGACATTAAGACTGGCGTCTCTCGAGGGTATGCCCATATCAGCCCACATATGTCTTTTTATGACTGAGCAGGCGAACCTGCCATATTGTATTAACTGTTTATTTTCTGTTTTTGTTACACTGTGGTGGACAAGGCTTTCCTTTGTTTACTTCAAAAAGTGCGGTTTATGCAGCCATATCCTGTGTCTACCTCTAACGCGGCTGAGTATGTACCAAACCCTACACCACCACTTATAATTGAAGAAAATTTAAATTGGTAAAATAATCAGACCCTACTGAACCTCTGCAGAGAGTAACCTGATCGAATGGTATCATCACAAAAATGAGTGGGTCAGAGCCAAAACGAGTCAGGTTCCTGGCTACCATTGTCATAAACCATTCAGAGCCACTAAGGCCGATACCGGTTTGTTCCTATGTGCTCTGATTTCCAATCTGCAGTCAGTGGCGGCTTCTAGAACGCGGGTTGTGGGGGTCGCTGAAGCGAAGCCATAAAACCACTGGGACTTAACTGGAAGGAGATGTGAGCGGAATAAGGTAATCGTGCCGGAGAAAATGTCTCCAAATGCTGAAACCATCATCAACAGGACCTGGAACTGGAAATACACTGAGGCAGTGGCGTAACTAGAGTCCGATGGGCCCTGGTGCCAGATTTGTACCTGGACCCAACACCCGCATGTTGGTCAGGTGAAGGGCCCTTGTAGAGTTCTAAATCTTATAAGGACATACGAGTTGCCCCCCCTCCCCATCCTGTACTAATGCCCTCCATCCTGGGCCCCTTTCTGGTATACATGTCCTCCATCCTGGGCCCCTTTCTGGTATACATGTACTCCATCCTGGGCCCCTTTCTGGTATACATGTCCTCCATCCTGGGCCCCTTTCTGGTATACATGTCCTCCATCCTGGGCCCCTTTCTGGTATACATGTCCTCCATCCTGCGCCCCTTTCTGGTATACATGTCCTCCATCCTGGGCCCCTTTCTGGTATATACTGTATCATCTGTATGTCCCTCATCCCGGCCCCATTCTGGTATATATATATCCCCCATCCTTGTATATATAAGTTTCCCATCCTGGTATACATGTCCTCCATCCTGGGCCCCTTTCTGGTATAATGTCCTCCATCCTCGGCCCCTTTCTGGTATACATGTCCTCCATCCTGGGCCCCTTTCTGGTATAATGTCCTCCATCCTCGGCCCCTTTCTGGTATACATGTCCTCCATCCTGGGCCCTTTTCTGGTATATACTGTATGTCCCTCATCCCAGCCCCATCCTGGTATATATATATATATATATATATATCCCCCATCCTTGTATATATAAGTTTCCCATCCTGGTATACATGTCTTCCATCCTGGGCCCCTTTCTGGTATAATGTCCTCCATCCTGGGCCCCTTTCTGGTATACATGTCCTCCATCCTGGGCCCCTTTCTGGTATACATGTCCTCCATCCTGGGCCCCTTTCTGGTATAATGTCCTCCATCCTCGGCCCTTTTCTGGTATACATGTCCTCCATCCTGGGCCCCTTTCTGGTATACATGTCCTCCATCCTGGGCCCCTTTCTGGTATACATGTCCTCCATCCTCGGCCCCTTTCTGGTATACATGTCCTCCATCCTGGGCCCTTTTCTGGTATATACTGTATGCCCCTCATCCCAGCCCCATCCTGGTATATATATATCCCCCATCCTTGTATATATAAGTTTCCCATCCTGGTATACACGTCTTCCATCCTGGGCCCCTTTCTGGTATAATGTCCTCCATCCTGGGCCCCTTTCTGGTATACATGTCCTCCATCTTGGGCCCCTTTCTGGTATAATGTCCTCCATCCTGGGCCCCTTTCTGGTATAATGTCCTCCATCCTGGGCCCCTTTCTGGTATACATGTCCTCCATCCTGGGCCCCTTTCTGGTATACATGTCCTCCATCCTGGGCCCCTTTCTGGTATACATGTCCTCCATCCTGGGCCCCTTTCTGGTATACATCCTCCATCCTGGGCCCCTTTCTGGTATAATGTCCTCCATCCTCGGCCCCTTTCTGGTATACATGTCCTCCATCCTGGGCCCCTTTCTGGTATAATGTCCTCCATCCTCGGCCCCTTTCTGGTATACATGTCCTCCATCCTGGGCCCTTTTCTGGTATATACTGTATGTCCCTCATCCCGGCCCCATCCTGGTATATATATATCCCCCATCCTTGTATATATAAGTTTCCCATCCTGGTATACATGTTCTCCATCCTGGTATATATCCCCCATCCTTGTATATGTGCTTCGTTCTGCTGCAGTTCTTTAAGGCATAAAAAAAATAAAACTATTATACTCACCTTCCCTCTGCTAAACATTTTTGGCTGTTTCAATTGTTACTTTTTAAACGGTCGCAACATTTTTGTGCAAAAAGTGTTACTGGAGCGATTTTATGTACGCCTGAATTTTTGGGGCAAATTTTGCCACACTTTAGCATAAAATGCAACTTTTCGCTCTAAAAAAAAAGTCATACATCAGGTTAAAGTAAAAAATGAAGATTTTTTTTTTTATTTTGCAGAAAATTCATGAAGCACGTACGCCATTTTGAAGACTTTGGTGGGAAAAAAAAAAGTCATCGAATGCCACAAGACAAAAAAAAGTAAAAAAGTGACTTTATTAAAAAAAAAAAGCAAATGATGAATCCTAGCCTTAAATGTGCAGGAAAATGCTGATAATCTGGGAGCTGGATTATCAGATTCCTGTGCCAGACTATCAAGTAACATCTGCTAATCTATGCAAGATCTGAAAGGCTCCAGGACTTTGGGTCTGCACCAACACTTGCTAGCACTGCTTATTATTAATAATTTCATGCAGCTACTGGTGTTCCCTTTAAATTATTTGTGATAGTGTTAGTCAAATGGGTGTGTCTATACACAGTCACTGTCCAATCAGTATCGAGTGTGAAACAAACTTAACAAGGGGAATGGTAACACCCAATTATCGGTTTCGTTATTTCCAGGAGGAACAACAGAGGAACATTCACATTTTTTTTTTAATTAAGTGGATTTACTTCTTGTGGAATATTAAAAATGCACTAAAACAAACAGGTAAGGAGAGTGAACAGATTCATTTTAAAGGGGTTTCTCACTGGACAATGATAGGAGAAAGTGCCCCAGTAACTTGTGGTGAGGTATATAAAGTACATTTTTTGAGAATTTTGTAGGGTCAGAATATCCCTTTAAGTGACATTCTATTGTCCTGTTCACACCTGCAACCGATAGAATTCAAAATGCTATGTTGGATCTATCATATGGTTGGAAACAGCAGAGAATGACGGACCCCGTTGCCTTATAATAGGGTCTTTCATTGACTAGTACAGGTCATGCTGATGTAGCAGAGCTGACTCAATTAAAGTGTATTTGTCATGTGATGGGGCCACTGTATACAGGAGCAGCTCAGCTACAACTCCCTGGGCTGATATAGTGCCGTCTTCTACCTGCAGTCCAATTCTAAAGTGAGTTTTACCAAATAACAAACTCAGAGTCACAAACACTACACTGTCAATTTCAGCTCTGCTTCAGTGCCAAACTCCGCTCTGCTGTACTAAGCTCATTACTCAATGCTAACAAACTCAGCTCTGCTGTACTAAGCTCATTACTCATGGCTAGCAAACTCAGCTCTGCTATACTAAACTCATTACTCAATGCTAACAAACTCAGCTCTGCTGTACTAAGCTCATTACTCAATGCTAACAAACTCAGCTCTGCTGTACTAAACTCATTACTCAATGCTAACAAACTCAGTTCTGCTGTACTAAGCTCATTACTCAATGCTAACAAACTCAGCACTGCTATACTAAACTCATTACTCAATGCTAACAAACTCAGCTCTGCCGTACCAAACTCATTACTCAACGCTAACAAACTCAGCTCTGCCGTACCAAACACATTACTCAACGCTTACAAACTCAGCTCTGCCGTACTAAACTCGTTACTCAACGCTAACAAACTCAGCTCTACAGTACTAAGCTCATTACTCAACGCTAACAAACTCAGCTCTGCTGTACTATGCTCATTATTCAATGCTAACAAACTCAGCTCTGCTGTACTAAACTCATTACTCAACGCTAACAAACTCAGCTCTGCTACTCCAACTTCAGTCTCGCTTCTCTGTTAGGCTACAATCGCGTGGGTAAGTGTAATTGCGTTTATTCGACATGTGCGCATAACAACCCGTATAAAATGGTGCGGTATCGCCCCAATTTAGCTACAAATGTGGCAAATTCGTCATATGAATGCACCCTTAAATTCAGCTCTACTACACCAAACTCAAAGCCACTGCGCTAACAAACTCAGCTCTGCTGTACTAAACTCATTACTCAACGCCAACAAACTCAGCTCTGCCGTACCAAACTCGTTACTCAACGCCAACAAACTCAGCTCTGCCGTACCAAACTCGTTACTCAACGCTAACAAACTCAGCTCTGATGTACTAAGCTCATTACTCAACGCTAACAAACTCAGCTCTGCTATACTAAACTCATTACTCAATGCTAACAAAGTCAGCTCTGCTGTACCAAACTCATTACTCAATGCTAACAAACTCAGCTCTGCCGTACCAAACTTGTTACTCAACGCTAACAAACTCAGCTCTGATGTACTAAGCTCATTACTCAACGCTAACAAACTCAGCTCTGCTATACTAAACTCATTACTCAATGCTAACAAACTCAGCTCTGTTGTACTAAACTCATTACTCAATGCTAACAAACTCAGCTCTGCTGTACTAAACTCATTACTCAAGGCTAACAAACTCAGCTCTGCCGTACCAAACTCATTACTCAACGCTAACAAACTCAGCTCTGCCGTACCAAACTCATTACTCAACGCTAACAAACTCAGCTCTGCTACTCCAACAACTTCAGTCTCGCTTCTCTGTTAGGCTACAATCGCGTGGGTAAGTGTAATTGCGTTTATTCGACATGTGCGCATAACAACCCGTATAAAATGGTGCGGTATCGCCCCAATTTAGCTACAAATGTGGCAAATTCGTCATATGAATGCACCCTTAAATTCAGCTCTACTACACCAAACTCAAAGCCACTGCGCTAACAAACTCAGCTCTGCTGTACTAAACTCATTACTCAACGCCAACAAACTCAGCTCTGCCGTACCAAACTCGTTACTCAACGCCAACAAACTCAGCTCTGCCGTACCAAACTCGTTACTCAACGCTAACAAACTCAGCTCTGATGTACTAAGCTCATTACTCAACGCTAACAAACTCAGCTCTGCTATACTAAACTCATTACTCAATGCTAACAAACTCAGCTCTGCTGTACCAAACTCATTACTCAATGCTAACAAACTCAGCTCTGCCGTACCAAACTTGTTACTCAACGCTAACAAACTCAGCTCTGATGTACTAAGCTCATTACTCAACGCTAACAAACTCAGCTCTGCTATACTAAACTCATTACTCAATGCTAACAAACTCAGCTCTGTTGTACTAAACTCATTACTCAATGCTAACAAACTCAGCTCTGCTGTACTAAACTCATTACTCAAGGCTAACAAACTCAGCTCTGCCGTACCAAACTCATTACTCAACGCTAACAAACTCAGCTCTGCCGTACCAAACTCATTACTCAACGCTAAGAAACTCAGCTCTGCTACTCCAACAACTTCAGTCTCGCTTCTCTGTTAGGCTACAATCGCGTGCGTTTATTCGACATGTGCGCATAACAACCCGTATAAAATGGTGCGGAATTGCCCCAATTTTGCTACAAATGTGGCAAATTCGTCATATGAATGCACCCTTAAATTCAGCTCTACTAAATCAAACTCAAAGCCACTGCGCTAACAAACTCAGCTCTGCTGTACTAAACTCATTACTCAACGCTAACAAACTCAGCTCTGTCATTACTCAACGCTAACAAACTCAGCTCTGCTACATTGTCAAAGTAAGCTACGCTAAAAACAAACTCGACTGTGTTACTTTGACCAGGTTGTCAAACTCAGCTCTACTATGCTGACAAATTCTGCTCTATAACCTTGTTGAAGTGATTATCCACCTTTTTCTCTATAAATTCCTGTATTTGGGACTAAAAATATTTTTTGCATTTGGGTTTCAAGAGAAATGTTTCACTGTTTGCAACCTATAAGCTCTGTGTTGCATTGTCTATTGCTGGCTGCAGGATGAGTTAACTGAGAATCCATCAGTCAGCTCCTTATGATGGGAGAGTTTGTAACTGTTTCATCTGTCTTTGGCCTGAGCTCTTCTCAGCTGATTTATGACCACATCAAAGTTGAATGTGCAGGGAAAGAAACAATCAGTTAAAGCCAAAAGCACTCTATATTGCTGACTTCTGAATGAGCTCACCGAGAAGCCATCAGTAACAAAGTTAACTGAGAATCCATCAGTAAGCGCCTTCAAAGGAAGAGTCTGTAACTATTTTATCTGACATTTTCTGAGCTCTTCTCAGCTGATTTATGACCACATCAAAGTTAAATGTATAGGGAAAAAAAATCTGTAAATGCCAGGAGCAACTGTCTACTGCTGGCTCCAGAATGAGCTCACTGAGGAACCATCAGTGAACGCCTTCTGATGAAATAAGTCTGTAACTATTTTAACTGGTTTTTTTTTGTGAGCTGTTCTCAGCTGATTTATGACTATATCAAAGTTGATATCACCGTCTATTGCTGGCTCTATAATGAGCTCATTGAGAAGCCATCAGTGAGCTCCTTCTAATGGGAAAGTCTGTAACTGTTTTGTCTAACTTTTTCTGAGCTCTTCTCAGCTGATTTATGACCACATCAAAGTTGAATGTACAGAAAACAGGTACAAAAAGAATCTGTAAAAGCAAAAAGCGACTGTCTGTTTCTGGCTAAAGAATGAGCTCATTGAGAAGCCATCAGTGATCCCCTTCTGATGGAATGAGTCTATAACTATTTTATCTGTCTTTTTCTGAGCTCTTCACAGCTGATTTAGGACCACATCAAAGTTAAATGTACAGGGGAAAAAAAGAATCTGTAAAAGCCAAGAGCATTTGTTTATTGCTGGCTCCAGAATGAGCTCAGTGAGAATCCACAAGTGAGCTCCTTCTGGCAGAAAGTGTCTGTAACTCTTATATCTATCTTTTCCTGAGCTAATTTATGACAACAAACCACATCAAAGTTGAATATTCCAGGAAACAAAAATGAGCCTATAAAAGCCAAACGGTGCAAAATGTTTAATGAAACCCAATTGCAAATATGATTTTTAGCCCAAAATACATGTATATAAGTAAAAAAAAAAAAACTGTTACCAAAGGAAACCCCTTTAAGCTCAGGTCTGCAACACTGACAAGAAGATTGCAACATTGTTAATCTGCTACACTGACAATGTCAGCTCTGCTACACTAACAAAGTCAGCTCTGCTACACTGACAAAGTCAGCTCTGCTACACTGACAAAGTCAGTTCTGCTATACTGACAAAGTCAGCTCTGTTATACTGACAAAGTCAGCTCTGCTATACTGACAAAGTCAGCTCTGCTATACTGACAAAGTCAGCTCTGCTACACTGACAAAGTCAGCTCTGCTACACTGACAAAGTCAGCTCTGCTATACTGACAAAGTCAGCTCTGCTATACTGACAAAGTCAGCTCTGCTATACTGACAATGTCAGCTCTGCTACACTGACAAAGTCAGCTCTACTACACTGACAAAGTCAGCTCTACTACACTGACAATGTCAGCTCTATAACACTGACAATGTCAACTCTGCTACACTGACAAAGTCAGCTCTGCTATACTGACAATGTCAGCTCTGCTATACTGACAAAGTCAGCTCTGCTACACTGACAAAGTCAGCTCTGCTACACTGACAAAGTCAGCTCTGCTATACTGACAAAGTCAGCTCTGCTACACTGACAAAGTCAGCTCTGCTATACTGACAATGTCAGCTCTGCTACTCTGACAAAGTCAGCTCTGCTACATTTATTTAGATATATATACTGTATATACACACCAGAAAATGTTATAAACTCCAGCGCTATAATCCTTTGATGCAGATCCCATCCCACACACCTAAATTATAGATCCCCCGCCATGTCAATTCCCATTAGATTTAACCCCCCTGCATTGCATACCCCTCCTCCTGGGGGGCTGCCTGGTGCAGCAATCGTCTCCATCCTATAAATGGTTAATCCTGATGAAATAAATAAGTAAATGGCATTAACCCCTGACTTACCTTGCAGCCAAACATCAACGACAAAGTGTTGTTGGTGCATGCAACTTTGCAGTGGCAGATCATTGGTGTGGCGCGGGTACTGACAATGGGGCACATTCCTTTACAGCTGAAAATCCTGCATCCTTCCAGGTAACCCACCCAGGTCCTGGGGGCCGGCTAGCAACATATGTCCATCCCCAGCAGCACAGAGGACCCACAGCGGCTGGAAGCCTGATGCATCAGTCATGCAGGGATGATAGGATTCCCCCTTTTTTTTCTTCCAATTAGGGCTAAAAAAGATGGTGAAATTACCATAAGAAAAGGCAATGGATACGCGCCCCCCCCCACTCTCTCCTATAGGATCCGCCACCCAGAGGGTCTCTGCTATTCCACAGGAAGGGGACGACTGCAGATCCTGAATTGTTTGGTAGCCAGTGACTTACTGCAAGACATAGTGAGTGGAGTAGTCTCTGCAGAAAATCCTCAGGAAGGGTAGGCTTTCCTCTCCAAAAAAAAAAAAAAAAGACTAAAGATGCTAAACCATTGGCATCAGCTTCTTGCAGGATGGAAAGGCGCACAGCTGTCCAGCCCCGCAGATGGCGGGCGAAGCAGCGCTGGGAATAGTGTATGCTGCGAGTCACAATCCAGCTTACTCCAGCACATCAAAGTCACAGGATGAAGCCACGGCGGCTGCAAACTATGGCAAAAGATGGCTTTCCCTGCAGAGCCCTAGATTACGGTGATGTAGCAGAGCTGGGTGTGTTGTCAGGCAGGAGGTATTACGATTAAGAGTTGGGATCTGTTCACATGACGGAATGCGCCTGCAGATTTCGGAGCAGATTTTTTTTTTTTAACCAAATCTGGGCAAAATTTGCATCCCCACCAAAAATGTTGGAAAAATCCCCCCAAAAATGTTGGATGAAAATGTTTGACGATGGGGCAGATTTGGGCGATAGAGGACCAAAATGGATTTAAGTTTGCCGCGATGGAAATCTGAGGTCGACGCTTGGATTTCTGCTGCGGGAAATAGATTTAAATCCGTCAGGTGCACATTAGCCTTACATTACACATCCAGCTCTGCTACACCAATACAGAAGAGCCAGGGAGCTGGCGATACAGTATGGCGGTATTATTGCTCACACTCAGGGCTGACTGGCAGCTTTCTCAGATTTCCCCCCTGGATTGTGGACGGATCACTGTGTGGGTTTGGTGGGTTCGCAATTCAGGACCCTGAAAAAGTTGGGAAACTCTAATATATCTCCTATCACAGCTCCTGCATCTGCTGAACACTGTAACAGATCTGCAGCTCTCGGCAGCGGCCGGTACACTATGAATGTAGCTCTGCAGCTCCGTTCACTGGTTACCTCCATTCATATGTGGTAGGGTTATATAGCAGTATGGTGGCATTATGTGGGCTGTATGTGGGTGCACTATATGGCATTATGTGCCATTATCTAGGCTCTACATGGCGGTGTTATGTGGACTGGATAGAAGTAGATTATCTTAACACTATATCCCAGTATGATAGCACAATGTGGATTATATATGGGTGCACTATATAGCAGTGCATGATACAGTGGATATGGCAGTATAGTGGCATTATGTGGACTGTATATGGGTGCACTGTACATCAGTGGATTATTTTAGTACCATATGGCAGTATAGTGACATTATGGGTACACTATCTTAGTACTATATAGCAGTACGTGGCATTATGTGGACTGTATATGGGCTGTATATCAGTTCATTATCTTAGCACTTATATGGCAGTATAGTGGCATTATGTGGACTGTATATGGGCGCACTGTATATCAGTGGATCATCTTAGTACTATATGGCAGTATGTGGCGTTATGTGGACTGTATATGGGCGCACTGTATATCAGTGGATCATCTTAGTACTATATGGCAGTATAGTGGCATTATGTGGACTGTATATGGGCGCACTGTATATCAGTGTATTATTTTAGCACTATATGACAATATGGCAGTATAGTGGCATTGTGGACTGTATATGGGTGGACTATCATAGTACTATATAGAAGTAAGTGGCATTATGTGAAATGTATATGGTTGCACTGCATATCAGTGGACTATCTTAGCACTATATACAGTGCCTACAAGTAGTATTCAACCCCCCTGCAGATTTAGCTGGTTGACACATGCGGAATTAACTTGGCATTTTGACATTTGTACTGTAGATCAGCCTGGAAGTGGGAAATGCACTGCAGCAAATATTGTTTTTTTTTTTTTTTTTGTTTGTTTTTTTTTAAAACGTTAAAAGTTAATTCAGAGTGTCATTTATTATTCAACCCCTCAAACCACAAGAATTCTGTTTGGTCCCCCTAAAGTATTAAGAAGTAGTTCAGGCACCAAGAATAATGAGCTTCACATGTGTGGATTAAAGATCTCTTTTGCCAGCCTTTTCTGACTATTTAAGACCCTCCCCAAACTTGTGAACAGCACTCAGACATGGTCAACATGGGAAAGACAAAGGAGCATTCCAAGGCCATCAGAGAGAAGATCGTGGAGGGTCACAAGGCTGGCAAGGGGTACAAAACCCTTTCCAAGGAGTTGGGCCTACCTGTCTCCACTGTTGGGAGCATCATCCGTAAGTGGAAGGCTTATGGAACTGACGCGCCCCTGGGCCTGCTGTGTCGTGCGGCATCGCGCGCACGGGGGCTTACCCGGAGCCGGATCAGATGGGGGTAGTAGTCTCGTGGCGGTAACCCGGTCCGTGCCCAGGGTGTCAAACTAAGTGTGTGGCAGTCTTGGTAGATGTTGTTTATGTGTCGACTACGCCACCCGTTGATTTGCGGTCACAAGGCCGCCGATGTAAAACAGTCCGCTGAGGCCGGTAGTATGGGTGCAGCGATGGTGGTATAACCCCCAACGGGAGGGGTATGGTCTCAGGGCAGCTGGTGCGGATGATGGGGATAGTGATAGTGCAGAAAGGAGAGTCAGAGACGTGAGATGCAGTTTCAGGGTTTTTACTCACAGGTGTTCCTTCAGTCACTCTGGCCTTGAGTGACCACCCGAGCCGTGCTGCATCCACCAGGTGCTGGACTCGGCCAACCCCCAGGCAGTTCCGGAGCGTGGTCCTGAGCTTCCCTCTCTCTCTCTCTCTCCTGGCCGTCCCCACCAGGGATCCACCTTTGTCCGGTTCCCTTGGGCCTTCTATGGTAAAACCTTCTCTGGCTTTCCTGACCCTACTCTTGGTGTACCTTCCTGGTGGATGTGGTGAAGGTCGTGGCAAAGCTTGCCCACGACCTCCGGTTCCTGGTTAAGGGTTACTTTTGCCTCCGCCAGCTTGGGATCCGGTGCCCTCTTCTGCCAACCCTTCACCCTTTTTGGTTTGCTTCTGGGATCTTAGGGTTCCCTCTTTTCTGCGTCTCTGGGCCTTTCTTCTTCCTCTCTGCTTCAGGCCTGGCCCTGGAGCTGGGCCCAGCCGGAGCCACAGCTCCCTGTCAGCCCTCCTGGCTGAACTCCTCCTCAGAACTCTCCTGCCAGACTCACCCTATCTCTAGATGGTGCCCACCATATATACTCCCTCTATGTGTGAGCCCAGGTGACCAGCACCCAATGGGCTCCTATCTCTATGCCCAGAGCCCCTCCCCTATCTGCCCCTACACTACTGGGATGTTCCACCCCCCCTCCCACTCCAGCCAGGGACAGACTCTGTCGTACCTGCACATCTACTTGGTGGGAGTACCGTAGTTCTGTCCCCCGGAAATGGGATGTATGTAGTGCATGCAGCCTACTGAGCTCAGACCCACACTCCATCCTTACCCGGGAGTGGAATACCACACCTCTGGTTTGAGGTGCAATACCCCTATAGCAGCCGAGTCCTCAGGGTGCTACAGAACTACTGTTAGCCTTCCACGGCCAGGACAGCCTTTGAAAGTGTCCTCCCGTGCCGAGGCCAGGCTTGTCCGAAGAGTCAAGGCTAACCCAAGGACAACAAGGAAGGAGCTCCGGGAAGATCTCATGGCAGTGGGGACATTGGTTTCAGTCAATACCATAAGTAACGTACTCCACCGCAATGGTCTCCATTCCAGACTAGCCCGTAAGGTATCTTTACTTTCAAAGCGTCATGTCAAGGCTCATCTACAGTTTGCTCATGATCACTTGGAGGACTCTGAGACAGACTGGTTCAATGTTCTATGGTCTGATGAGACCAAGATCGAGATCTTTGGTGCCAACCACACACGTGACGTTTGGAGACTGGATGGCACTGCATACGACCCCAAGAATACCATCCCTACAGTCAAGCATGGTGGTGGCAGCATCATGCTGTGGGGCTGTTTCTCAGCCAAGGGGCCTGGCCATCTGGTCCGCATCCATGAGAAGATGGATAGCACGGCCTACCTGGAGATTTTGGCCAAGAACCTCCGCTCCTCCATCAAGGATCTTAAGATGGGTCGTAATTTCATCTTCCAACAAGACAACGACCCAAAGCACACAGCCAAGAAAACCAAGGCCTGGTTCAAGAGGGAAAAAGTCAAGGTGTTGGAGTGGCCTAGTCAGTCTCCTGACCTTAACCCAATTGAAAACTTGTGGAAGGAGCTCAAGAATAAAGTCCACATGAGACACCCAAAGAACCTAGATAACTTGGAGAAGATCTGCATGGAGGAGTGGGCCAAGATAACTCCACAGACCTGTGCCGGCCTGATCAGGTCTTATAAAAGACGATTATTAGCTGTAATTGCAAAGAAGGGTTATTCCACAAAATATTAAACATAGGGGTTGAATAATAATTGACCCACACTTTTATGTTTAAAATTTAATAAAATTCAACTGAGCAACATAACTTTTTGGTTTGTAAGATTTATGCTTCTGTTCATAAAACCTATTCTCGTTTGCAGTTTGAAGGCTCTAACTTATTTGCATCTTATCAGACCAGCTAAATCTGCAGGGGGTTGAATACTGCTTGTAGGCACTGTAGCAGTATAGTGGCATTATGTGGACTGTATATGGGTGCACTGTATATCAATTCGTTATCTTAGCACTATATGGCAGTTTGTTGTATTATCTATCGAACTATCTTGGCATTATATGGTGTTATTATGAGGGCTGAAATTGCTAAAAATCTCAGGCAGAAGGAGAGGGGCGTTGGGCTACTTTTCCTGTTATCCGAGGCACTATATATCCCATGAATTGATCCCTGAGCTCCCTCATTGTCACCCAGAATCCTGAGTGACAAATGTACATTATATAAGGACAGGGGGATATCGGAGCTTCATTGAGCAGAAAGTTAGGAGACCGGTCACAGCTCTAATGGGGACCGGTCACAGCTCTAATGGGGACCGGTCACAGCTCTAATGGGGACCGGTCACCGATCTTATCCAGAAACAGATACAATTGGGAAACAAATTAAATATCTAATGAGCGGACAGAATCGGGCGCCTATGTATTCAGCAAGGATGAATTATGGAGAGTATATATTATAATGACAACGTATCTATGATTGCCGCTTTAAGAAAAAAAATAAAGTGACATGTAAAAAAAAAAAAGTTTTTAAAATTATAAAAAAAATAAATTAGAAATCGCTCCACAGTTTAAAAAAAAAAAGTAAAACTTTAAGAATATTTGGTTCTGCCGCAACTGTAAAAATCCAAGCTACAAAAGTATAAAATTATTTAACCTCGTACGATAAACACCATACAAAAAAATCAAAATGTCAAAATTGCTGTTTTTTTTGTCACCATACCAACCAAAAAATGCAATAAAAAGTGTTCAAAATGTCATATGTACATCAAAATGGTGCGATTAACAACTAGATCTCGGCTCGCAAAAAAACAAGTCCTCACACAGCTCCATCAAAGGAAGAACTAAAAAGGTTATGGATCTTGGAAAATGCCCCAAAAAAAAATAATAATAATTCTATATTTTTACAGAGTTCTGATTTTTTTTTTAAGTCATTAATATAGCAAAACTAAAAAAAAATTAGAAAATAAATGATGCAAGCACGGTATGGCCGGAATCGGACACAATGAACAATGGAAAAACAAAAACCCAAAAAACAGTGGGGAAATTGTGTTGTTTTTTGTTTGTTTTTTTCATTTCATAGCACTTGAAATTTTTTTATTTTTTTTTTCTAAAATGACAATGCAACCTGCAAAAAAAAAAAAACAGGCTACGTTTGTGCTATAATAATAATTAAAATAAAAAAATAAATAATAATAAAAAAATATTTAAATAAATAAAGATTTTATCGGTCTTCGTAGAAGAAGAGGAAAAAATTTACAAAGCAAAAATGAAAATTGTCAGCATCCATAGGGGGTAAAAGGGGAAAAACCCTGCTCCCCCACTGCAATATCTGTATCATCATGTGCCATTAATAATACTGGTGTCTTGCCATGGTAGCCAGTGGCTACTTGATGCAACTGCAGCCCCTCTTGTTACACCCCCTCTCGTTACACCCCTTCCATCTGCAGAGCTTTCATAGAAATGATAAGTAAAAGCTGCCTTCTCTCGGATATACATAATGCCGGTATATACTGTAAGCGTGGAGGATGGGGGAGGGCGGCGGCACGTACAGACAGGATCTGCAGAGACAGCACTTTTTATCAATGCAAGCAGCTGTTGCAAGCAAATCATTACACTTTATAGAGCCGCTCCTGATTGGCTGCCGGCAGAGCGGCGGAATGATTATAATTACCGGTGAGAACCAAATACATTAAATGGATGCAACAGTCAAATCAATATGATCAAGTGCGTGTCATTTATGATCTATTATAGGCTGGAGAAATGGGACGTGGGCGGTTTTGTGTTATATTTATTAATAAAGCAGAGTTTATAATTAAGACACCCATATATTGCTCAATTAACGCTGCCATTAATACACCAAACAATACAAAACAATACAGAATTAATGCACACATACAGCATATTGCTCAATTAAAACCACCATACAGTGCTCAATTAAAACCGCCATAAAGTGCTCAATTAAAACCGCCATAAAGTGCTCAATTAAAACCACCATAAAGTGCTCAATTAAAACAGCCATACAGTACTCAATTAAAACCGCCATAGAGTGCTCAATTAAAACCGCAATACAGTACTCCATTAAACCAGCCATACAATGCTCCATTAAAACAGCCATAAAGTGCTCAATTAAAACCGCCATACAGTGCTCAATTAATACCCCAGATAATATTGAAAAAATACACACATATATTGATCTATTAAAACCGCCATCCAGCGCCTAATTAACACCGCAGACAATACTGAATTAATGCACAAATATATTGCTCAGTTAAGACCACCATACAGTGCTCAATTAATACCCCAGATAAAATTGTATTAATATATATATAATAATTTATTAAAACGGCCATACAGTGCTTAATTATTATCAAATAACCCTGAATTAATAACATTTATATTAAAATTACTCAATTAAAACCACCATACAGTGCTCAATTAATACTCCCAGATAATAATGAAATAATACACACATATACTGATCTATTAAAACCGCCAAGCAGTGCTCAAGTAATACCCCCAAATTATATTGAAATAAAACACACATATATTGAGCCATTAAAACCGCCATGCAATGCTTAATTTATACCCTAGATAACAGTGAATCAATACACACATATATTACTCAATTAAAACTGCAGACAGTGCTTAATTAACACCATAGACAATACTGAATTAATACACACATATATATTGCTAAGTTAAAGTGAATCTGTCACCCCCCTGGGAGATATCAGACCGCTACTATGGCCATACAGGTTATAGAAAAGTAAATCTATACTTTCCTGTATGGCCCAGAGCAGAGGTCTGATTGCAGAGAAAAGTAGTTTTATCACTTTGGTTTTCCACAGGCTTGGCATCCGGAAAAAAACTACTTTTCTCTGCAATCAGACCTCTACTATGGGCCACACAGGTATGTATAGATTTACTTTTCTATAACCTGTATGGCCATAGTAGCGGTCTGATATCTCCAGGGAGTGACAGATTCCCTTTAAAACCATTGTGCAGTGCTCAATTAATACCCCAGATAAAATTTAATCAATACACATAAATTAATTTATTAAAACGACCATAAAGTGCTCAATTGATATCAGGTAATCCTGAAATAATACACACATATATTACATTTTTAAAATGGCCATACATTGATCAATTAGTATTAAATAACCTTAATAAATAATGATTAATAAAATTAATATTAATATTACTCAATGAAAACCACTATAGAGTGCTCAATTAATAGTGAAATAAAAGACACATATATTGATCTATTAAAACCGCCATACAGTGCTTAATTAATACCCCAAATAACAGTGAATAGACACATTTATTCCTCAAGTAAAACCGCCATACAGTGCTCAATTAACACTGTAAACAATATTGAAAAACACATATATTTCTCAGTTGATATCACCATACAGTGCTGAATTAATACCCAATATAATATTGAAATAATAAACACTTATTTTGGTCTATTAAAATTGCTATACAGTGCTCAATTATTATTGGGCAATAATGACTTAATACATATATATTTATCTATTAAAACCACCTACAATGCTTAATTAGCACTCCAGATAATATTGAATAATAAGTGCTCATATAGTTATATTAAAACCGTGATATAGAAAATCCTGAGTTAATACACTCATATATTATTTAATTAAATCTGCCATATAATGCTCAATTAATACCCCAGATAATACTGAATTAATATACAGTGCAGACCAAAAGTTTGGACACACCTTCTCATCTAAAGATTTTTCTGTATTTTCATGACTATGAAAATTGTACATTCACACTGAAGGCATCAAAACTATGAATTAACACATGTGGAATTATATACTTAACAAAGAAGTGTGAAACAACTGAAAATATGTCTTATATTCTAGGTTCTTCAAAGTAGCCACCTTTTGCTTTGATGACTGCTTTGCACACTCTTGGCATTCTCTTGAGGAGCTTCAAGAGGTAGTCACCGGAAATGGTCTTCCAACAATCTTGAAGGAGTTCCCAGAGATGCTTAGCACTTGTTGGCTCTTTTGCCTTCACTCTGCGGTCCAGCTCACCCCAAACCATCTCGATTGGGTTCAGGTCTGGTGACTGTGGAGGCCAGGTCATCTGGCGTAGCACCCCATCACTCTCCTTCTTGGTCAAATAGCCCTTACACAGCCTGGAGGTGTGTTTGGGGTCATTGACCTGTTGAAAAATAAATGATGGTCCAACTAAACGCAAACCGGATGGAATAGCATGCCGCTGCAAGATGCTGTGGTAGCCATGCTGGTTCAGTATGCCTCCAATTTTGAATAAATCTCAACAGTGTCACCAGCAAAATGCCCCCACACCATCACACCTCCTCCTCCATGCTTCACGGTGGGAACCAGGCATGTAGAGTCCATCCGTTCACCTTTTCTGCGTCGCACAAAGACACGGTGGTTGGAACCAAAGATCTCAAATTTGGACTCATCAGACCAAAGCACAGATTTCCACTGGTCTAATGTCCATTCCTTGTGTTCTTTAGCCCAAAGAAGTCTCTTCTGCTTGTTGCCTGTCCTTAGCAGTGGTTTCCTAGCAGCTATTTTACCATGAAGGCCTGCTGCACAAAATCTCCTCTTAACAGTTGTTGTAGAGATGTGTCTGCTGCTAGAACTCTGTGTGGCATTGACCTGGTCTCTAATCTGAGCTGCTGTTAACCTGTGATTTCTGAGGCTGGTGACTCGGATAAACTTATCCTCAGAAGCAGAGGTGACTCTTGGTCTTCCTTTCCTGGGGCGGTCCTCATGTGAGCCAGTTTCTTTGTAGCGCTTGATGGTTTTGCAACTACACTTGGGGACACTTTCAAAGTTTGCCCAATTCTAACAGTCTATTCAGTAGGACTATCAGCTGTGTATCCACCTGACTTCTGCACAACACAACTGATGGTCCCAACCCCATTTATAAGGCAAGAAATCCCACTTATTAAACCTGACAGGGCACACCTGTGAAGTGAAAACCATTTCAGGTGACTACCTCTTGAAGCTCATCAAGAGAATGCCAAGAGTGTGCAAAGCAGTCATCAAAGCAAAAGGTGGCTACTTTGAAGAACCTAGAATATAAGACATATTTTCAGTTATTTCACACTTTTTTGTTAAGTATATAATTCCACATGTGTTAATTGATAGTTTTGATGCCTTCAGTGTGAATGTACAATTTTCATAGTCATGATAATACAGAAAAATCTTTAAATGAGAAGGTGTGTTCAAACTTTTGGTCTGTACTGTATATATATTATATATATATTGCTCTATTACAACACCATACAGAGCTCAATTAATACCCCAGATAATACTGAATTAATAAACACATATATTGCTCAATTAAAACAACCCTATAAATGCTCAATGAATACCCCAGATAATAGTGAATTAATACATAAATATATTGATCTATTAAATCCTCCATAAAAATGCTCAATTAATACCCCAGATAACAATGAAATAATACACACATATATTACTCAATTAAAACCATCACACAGTGTGTAAATAATATCACATCTGATAATAAGCCGCGCCTGAAGAAACATCACACCCACCACACCGATGCTTTTTGAAAGCCAAAGTCTTCTTAGAAAATGCTGCCAATTATGGCTGAAGGTGTCAGACAGAGAAGAAGATCTCAGAAATTACCTGGCCCTGGAAAACGTAGAATTACTGATACAATTAAGAATTCAAGTGCTTTTTGCAGATATGTGCAGTGTTCTAGCCCCACCCATGAGGAGCAGACATATGTTAGAGCCCTCCTTTAATACTGATGTCCATATTCCACCTTACAAGTCCTAAGGGCACAATCTGGCAAACAATGATATGTGTCATTCCTGGTTCAGGACCTGACATAGAAATGTTCTCTCTTTTTCCATGGTGTCACGTTCCGCCCCCGCAGGGCCTGCACCGGGCATAACACAGTATATATAGGTCTCCGAGAGTGTTTCTTTAAAATCCTGGCGCTCTCCATTTCTCACACGTACAACGGATTACCGAGAACAACTAAGCTGCCGTTTCAGCTGTTCTGCGAGCGGAGTCCTATTATTTTTACGTAACATTTACTTGCTGTACAATTAAGTAATTGCATCTCTTCTATGCACACAGATAGGCCGGCATTCTGCACGTGTGTTGGTGGTTGAATACAGATGATCCTGGGAATGTGTCTGGAATCAAAAGTGCTGATACTGAATAATAAAAAAAACAGGAAAAGAGCGAAGCCTGGAAGGTGAACGGTAACTGCAGATGTCAACGTGCTGCATTCAGCCTGCAGATACTCACAAGGAGGATAAGGGGAAGCTACTGTTCACACAGTAGAGAAACGAGCAAAATTCACACACTAAGGAAGCTGCTTAACACAATCAAGACAAGGTGTCCCTACAAAATCACCTCCCGTGGCCTAAGATCCTGCAATGTGCCAACCTATAATAACATGGTCACTGCCTCCTTCAAGTCCAACATTCCCTTCTTCTGATGTTGTCACATGGGTGGGATATTCACAGAAGACTATGTTGATCTTGGAGAAGGCAGTGACTTGTCCGAGGCTGCATGATCATGTCTGTATGTGACTGGGGTATGAATTGGGTAAGGAATAATGAGCTGACATCCTCAAGATTTGTTTGGCCCATATCATCACTTCCAGGACTCCTTGTTCTTCTTTACGCTGAAGATAATTCTTAATGACATTGGCTGGATGTTTGGGGTCACTGTCCGGCTGCAGAATAAATTTGGAGCCAATCAGACGCCTCCCTGATGGTATTACATCATCGATATGTATCTGCCTTTATTTTTCAGCATCGAGGACACAAAGAAATGGGCAACGTTGAGAACCGTAGACGCGGTGACCGGCCAAGGAAACTTAGTGCAGCAGATGAAAGTTACTTCCCTTTGAAATAGGAAGATGTCCAGCAGTGCCATCAACTCAGAACTAAAGTGGAAGAGTTGGAAGAAAACAATAGCACAATAGGGTCCTAACCGATTAAACGATAGGACGGGTATGTGAGAGAATTGCTCACCTGGCTCGGGTTGTGCGACCACCACCACAGAAATCCCTAAGAAAGGCTGCTGCAGACCCACATGGAAGTATAATGCAACACAGTGGAAGGAGATGGGGTTACTCCATCACTGCCTATTCAGATGAAGGATGATGGATGGAGCTAAGGATCAGATAAAGCGCAGATTATTTGTTGACGCATTTTCGAAGTATATACAGCTTCATCATCAGGACAAAATCATCTCCTCCTACAACATCAGCTCAGAACTGGCAGCAACTAGCGAGACACAGCTACATCAGTCTACTGTTCGGAGACGTCTGGCCAGAAGTGGTCTTCTAGATGGAAATAAGGCCAAGCGACTCAACTATGTATGAAAACATAGAATCTGGAGTGCATAAAAATGTCAGCCTAGAAGAACTAAAAATTTAAAATATTCGTCTGTAACAAAAGGAAGTTGGTTCCCCGCGGGGCTAGAGAGTGTTACAATAACCAGTGTCTGCAGAAACAGTGAAGCATGATGGAGGGTTCTGCAATTTTGGGGCTGCATTTCAGCAAATGGAGATGGGGATTGGTCAGGATTAATGTTGTCCTCAATACTGAGAAATACAGGCAGATACTTATCCATCATGTAATACCATCAGGGAGGCGTCTGATTGGCTCCAACTTTATTCTGCAGCTAGAAAACGACCCCCAACATCCAGCCAATGTCATTAAGAATGAGGAGTCCTGGAAGTGATGATCCGGCCCCACAGAGCCCTGATCTAACATCATCCAGTCAGTCTGGGATCCCATGAAGAGACAGAAGGATCCGCACAAGCCTCATCCACAGAAGATCTGGGGTCAGTTCTCCAAGATGTTTGAAACAACCTCCTGCCGAGTTCCATCAAAAACTGTGCAAGTACAAGTGACTGAGAAGAAAGGATGAAGGTGAAGGGCGGTCACCAAATATTGATGGGATTTAGATTTCTCTTTTGTTCATTCATTTTGCTAATGGATAAAAATAAACTATGAACACTACTACTTTTAAAAGCTTCTTACTTTTCAGTAATTTCTCCACATGTGCTTAAAACTTTAGCTCAACATAAATGAGTACATCCCAACAAATTTTGTCAGAGAGCCTTTAATTTCTGTTCACAATAAACATTTTCTATGGGATACGATACTTCAAAATACTGCCACAAATGTGGGCTATTGATTGCACGCAAGATTTGTTATTTTGCACATCCAAGAAAGTAATTTTCCTAATATATTAATTCAAGACCATGTTGCAAAAATCAGCACACCGCAATGAAATTCTTAGAAGCAAAGCTACAGTTTGCACTCCAAGATTTTAATTGACACGAATTCAACCATCGATAAGTCTAATTATTCATTAATCAGGGGTCCAGCAGACAGGTGACTATAAAAGGCTGTTACTTAACAAAAGAAACCCCTTCACATGTGATACTGTCAGCAATGGCACCACATGGAAGAGAAATGTCACAAGACCTGAGGAAAAAAAAAATTATTTGCACAAGAATGGTGAAGGTTACAAGAAGATCAGAAATGCTTTACTAATCACTGAGAATACTGCAGCAAAAGTGATGCAAAAATGTAACAAAGGTGGAACTGCAACCATCTCACAGAGACGTCCAGTCCAACCATGGAAGTTAACACCTAAACATGAGTTTTTTCTGATGAGAAGGGATGAAGAAAATTGACATGCAAGTTCACTTTAGTTAGATAAAGAAGTAGTAAACCAAACTGGGGTGAGTGTCTCCCGTGAAACAATCAGGTGTACACTGCAGAGGAGCGGAATGCGTCCACGATGGAAGCCTCTCCTAAAACCCAAAAAAAGAAGCCTACAATTTGTCTGGGCCCATGAAGAATAATTTGAAAACTACTGGGGCTCTATACTCTGGAGTGATGAGAGCAAGACAAATGTTTTTGGAACTGATGGCTTCAAAACTGTATGGTGTCACAAAGGTGAGGAGAACAAACAAAAATATATGGTGCCTACAGTGAAACATGTTGGTGGCGCTTCTCAGTGTCTGCGGGATGACAGGATGGATGGCAGCGTTCTGCTGCGGTCCAGCCTGTCATGTGAATGTAGCAGAGCTGAAGCTGTCGTGGGAAACATTGAAAGGTAAGGATGAGGTTGCTTTATTATTTTACTTTTATTGCAGGAGATCGTTGGCTTCAGCTGGAATGGGCGTGATGGTAAGTATGGTTTAATTTAGAACAATAAAGAATTGTGTGTTTATTTCAATTAAAGGACTTTATTCTGGGTGTTTGTGTTTTTTTTTTAACTTTGACTATGGGGTTAGTAATGGGGGTGTCTTATAGACGCTTCTCCATTACTAACCTGGGCTTGATGTCAGCTGGCATTATAAGCTGACATCAACCCCAGCCCTATTACCCCACTGCCACCGCTACAGGGCAGTGGGAAGAGCGATGCTAAGTGCTAGAATTGGCGCATCCTATGGATGCGCCATTTCTGGGACGGCTGACGGCTGGTGTTTCTAGCCTGGGAGGGGGCCAATATTCATGGTACCCTTCCTGGGCTATTAATATCAGCCCCCAGCTGTCTGCCTAGCCTTTGCTAGCTATTAAAATAGGGGGGACCCCACGTCATTTTTTTGGGGGGTCCCCCATTTTAATAGCTAGTAAAGGCTAGGTATTCAGCTGGGGGCTGATATTAGTAGCCTGGGGAGGTCCGTGGGTATTACCCCCTTCCCAGGCTTCAAACATCTGCCCCAGCCGTCTGCTTAATCTTCGCTAGAGACTAAAATTACGGGGAACCGCACGCCAAATTTTTTTTTTATAAATCCTTTATTTTAACACTAAATGACAAGTACAGTAATCAACACTATCACTATACTTATTATATATGTGACTGACATGTTTCTATCTATCTAATCTATGTGTGATGCTCTATTCTTTCTGTTATAAATTGTCGGGTACCGCTGCTGAATTGCCGGACGGCTTTTTTAAAGAGACAGTGCATGAAAACACTAATATTTTTTTTAATAAATCCTTTAACACTAAATGAC
Source organism: Phyllobates terribilis (assembly GCF_046119375.1). NCBI lineage: Eukaryota > Metazoa > Chordata > Amphibia > Anura > Dendrobatidae > Phyllobates > Phyllobates terribilis. Next base: position 57,700,769 of record NW_027362762.1, read on the forward strand.
AAGTACAGTAAGCAACACTGTCCCTGTACTTCTTATATATGTGACTGACATGTTTCTATCTATCTAATCTATGTGTGATGCTCTATTCCTTCTTGTCTAAATTGTCGGGTACCGGTGTATGCCGCTGCTGAACTGCCGGCCGGCTTTTTTAAAGAGAGCGTCTTCTGAGCAGTTTGTCAGCTTTTGGACACCTTTGAAGGTGTTTTCTATGTGTTTCTATGTGTTTTTGTTTGCCTGCCATTGGTTTTAACGGTGTTCGACGAACAGTTCCACAAACATCCCGGTGTTCGACGAACCGAACCGAACCCGAACACTACGGGGGTGGCTCAACACTACTCAAGAGACAAGTTGTCATCACTCTCCATCCAGCATCCAGGCTCTAAAAGAGCTCGTTCTTGAAGAATGGGAAAAGAAAGATGCTGTAATATGTCGCCAAGTTCTTCATTCTAGGCCTAGAAGCCTTTGTGCTGTCCGTGAAAATCATGGAGATCATACAAAATACTAGATGTAGTAGTTTTTGATGTGGGATGTACTCATTTATGTTAAGTCACCTATATTGCAAAATATTTCCACAGCTATTTTGCATAATATTTCCCATGGAGCATTGTTCTAAAAACTCCATACTAACTGGGTCTCCACAAGGGGAGTCGGTACTTTCTGAGAGGTAAGTCCCTATGGATATGAATGAGTGACCTTCTCAGCTACTTGTCTAGACAATGCCTTTCTACGTTCCCGGAGTTCCTCTTTAACTATGATTGTGTCAGCGTTTTTAGCACATTACTTGTAGTTTTCTATGACTTAGTCATCTCTCTTATGCATGTAAACGTAGGAAATCTGCTAGGAGCATCCTTCAGACTTCATCTCCTTAGCTCTGGGAATAGCTCTCTATCTAAGTGGGTCAATATGCTGAGAACTTGATTTAGAACATGTTTGAAGTTTGGCTAATTAATTCTGAACCAAGATTTCATGGGAAAAGACAAAAATCACTGATACGTTTCAAGATCTGATAACTTAAATGAGTTGTTCAGCCCCTTCTCTAAATGAGAGAGATCTGATCGCCGTGGATCTCAGCGATCAGATGTTACAGCAAGAGGAACCTGCAGGCAGCCTTACATTTTTCTGCAGTGGCCACTACAGGAGAAATGTGGTATTGCATGGTGACTAACCAAATTGATTGGAAAACAAAACCTTTAAGAAAAACTCCCAACAACTGATCACAAAACATATTAACCCCTGCACACCCCATGGAATACTGATATGTCATGGAGCGGGGGCAGCTGTATGGAGTGAGCGCAGCTCCATACAGAGCAGGTCCCAGTGGCATTATACGGGCAACGCCTGCCTCTGACAGCAGCGATCAGAGCTTGCTCCATTCACTGCTGTTTAACCCCTTAAATGCTGCTGTCAATCACTGACAAATAGTGGCATTTGAATTGCACCATCCATTCGGGCACCCATCAGTTCCCCACTGACATGACTGCAGGGTGCAGATGAGCTGCCAAGGTATATGGGGTCTAAGGCCCTGGTCGCCGTCATCTTGGTAATCTCACAAAGCCCACCTATATGCTGGGCTTCATAGGAGACCCTGATTTTCACTATATGTTGCCAAGTTGAAGTTATGAAATATATAAGACAGGCAATCAAACGATACAAGGTTAAAGTCCCCTATGGGGACTAAAAAATGAAGTGAAAAAAAAAAAAAATACATGTATTTGTGTGTAATATATATATATATATATATATATATATATATATATATATATATATATATATATATATATAGAACTATATATATAAGTGTGTTTTTTTTTTACTTTTCTTATATATAAAATTAAAATACAATTTTTTTCTCAGTTAAAAATACATAACTGAAAATTTAAAAAAAAAGAAAAGAAATCCGATCTAACAATATTTAACCCATAAAAGTCATAAAGAAATAAATCCAAATGTCCAAAATTGCATTTTTTTCATCATCTCAACTTCCTCTAAAATGCAATAAAAGGTGATCAAAATGTTGTAGGTGACCAAAAATGGTGCCAATAAAAACTACAACTTGGCATGCAATAACAAGTACATAAAAAATGTATAGGTCCCAGAAAATGATGACACAGTGTTTTAAAGTAAAGAGTTAAGTGTAGCGCCCTGAGGGTTTGGTTGCTACAGGGGTATTGCACCTCAACCAGAGGTGTGATATTCCACTCCCAGGTAAGGATGGAGTATGGACCAGGACTCAGTTAGCTGCATGCACCACACACACCCCATTTCCGGGGGACAACTCTACGGTGCTCCCATTTATATATTTATGCATGCACATCTGACTATGTCCCTGGCTGGAGTGGGGAGGGGGGAGGAAAACCCAGTGGTGTAGGAGCAGAAGGGGACGGTTTCTGAGCATAGGTGGGAGCTCATTGGGTGCTGGTCACCTGAGCTCACACACAGAGGAGGAGGTATAAAAGGTGGGCACCATCTTAGTTCTAGGAGAAGTTCAGTGGAGAGCTGACAGGTAGCAGAGGCTCTGTAGGAGCTCTGCTCAAAAGGCAGGCCTAGAGAAAAGGCTGGGGACAGAGAGGAGGAAGGAAGGAGAAGTAGCCCTGGAGAAGAGGCCGAGGGAAGGGGGAGAAGAAGGAACAGGAAAGAAGGAGAAGAGACAGAGAAGTAGAAAGGCTCAGAAACAAGAAGGAAGAAGGGACCCTAAGAACCCATGAGATCACGGGTGAAGGGTCAGGCAGAATAAGGGTACCGGATCCCAAATTGGTGGAGGTAAATCATCCCTCAGCCAAGAACCGGAGGTCGTGATCATTTATTGGTGCGACCCCCCGCCAAACCTGCTAGGAAGGCACCATATAGGATAGCGGGAAACTGGGCCCACGTTTGCCCGCATAGATCCGCGGCAGCTGGACAGAAGTTTGGTCACTGGTGGTGCATGAGCCAGAGAGAGGACAGAAGGAAGTCCTGTGCCATACTCTTGAATTGCCTGAGGGTTGACCGAGCCCCTCACCTGGTGGACACAGCACGGCTTGGGCAGTCATGGGACCGGGTTGCCACTACTACCCCCATCAGCACCGTGCACTAGAAGGTCCGGTTCCGAGTACCCCACGGCCCAGGGGGCAAGTCATAAGTAACTCAAATACTTAGATAATAATAATTTTTAATAATAATAATTTTTATTTCTATAGCGCCAACATATTCCGCAGCACTTTACATTTTAGAGGGGACTTGTACAGACAATGAAGACATTACAGAATAACAATAATCACATAAATCAACAGATACCAGGAGGAGAGAGGACCCTGCTCGCAAGTTTACAATCTATGAGGAAATAGGGGGGACATGAAAGGTGGATGGTAACAATTGCTTGTACTGTACGGTCAGCCATCAATGTAATAAATAGGATAATCACAACGCTAAATGAACCAGTCACTAACCAGTATGTGAACAAGTACAGACACATAAGTCTTTTAAGTATATGGGGGTGTGTGAACAGATGATACGAGGGACCTGGTTTGGAAGGAAATTTTGTATGGGGGGGGGAGGGATAGTTACATAGGTGAGGTGATAGGCAAGTCTAAAGAAATGCGTTTTTAGGGCACGCTTATACTGTGGCTATTGGGGATTAATCGAAGAGTCCCGGATAGTGCATTCCAGAGAATTGGTGCAGCATGTGAGAAGTTTTGGAGACCGGAGTGGGAGGTCCGGATTATTGAGGATGTTAATCTTAGGTCATTAGCAGAATGGAGGGCACGGGTAGGATGGTAGACTGAGATGAGAGAGGAGATATAAGGCGGTGCAGAACTGTGGAGCGCTTTGTGGGTGAGGGTGATGAGTTTATATTGAACTCTGTAGCGGATGGATAACCAGTGCAACGACTGGCACAGGGTGGAGGCATCAGTGTAGCGGATGGCGAGGAATATGATTCTGGCTGCTGCATTTAGGACAAATTGGAGAGGGGATAGTTTAGTAAGGGGGAGACCGATTAGTAGAAAGTTGCAGTAGTCCAGACGAGAATGAATCAGAGCGACAGTAAAAGTTTTTGCAGAGTCAAAGGTAAGAAAAGGTCGAATTCTAGAAATGCTTTTGAGGTGTAGATGACATGAGCGAGCGAGTGATTGGATCTGGGGAGAGAAGGAAAGATCTGAATCAAGTATGACCCCGAAACAGCGGGCTTGTTGCTGGGGAGTAATGGTGGAGCCACACACGGAGATGGCAATATTGGGCATTGGTAGATTATTGGAGAGAGGAAACACAAAAAGTTCAGTTTTGACATAAAATTAATTTTGAAAAAAACTTTGGCATCACCAAAAGCGTACTGACATGGAGAAAGCACCAAAAAATAACTAAAGTCATGAAATAATGGCGGAATTGAATTTTTTTTTTTTTCATCATTTCACCACACTTGAATTTTTTTCTCATACTTTTTCCTATTTTTTTCAGTCCATTTTATACTAAAGTAAATGGAGTCATTCAAAACTAGAATTCGTCCCGCAACCAAAAAGTCCTCATACGGCGATGTAGAAGGAAAAATGAAAAGGTTTTGGCTATTGAAAGGAGAGTAAGAAAAAACAAAAGTGCAAAAAAAGATATTTGTCTGCATCCGCCATGTAATGCCCCAAAGACGACCAAGAATCAGAAATCGGCATAAACCGAACGTCTTCGGCGTCCCAGCGGTCGGGGAGTCCTGTAAATTACTCAACTGTCGAGGAAGAGTGAATTTTTTTAATTTTATTTCCTTTCATTGATATTTTAAACAAAATTCAATTCATTGGATTTTTCAAAATTTTTCCAAACTTGAAAGAAAGTGAGAAAGAAAAAATTGATATTACCGCAACGTGTGAACACAACTTTACAAAGAGGGAAGTTTTGCTTAATTGGCTGAAAGCAAATTCCATTTCGTGTCCTGTCATCCCCATCCATGGGAGGAACTTTAGTGTGGTTTCCATGGAGTCACGTCTCACATTCTCTATCATTAAATCATGAATCAGACGTCTACCTAGACGTACGAAGCGCTACATTAGCAGCGGATAAGCTTTAATTTTGTGAGGGGGCGGACGCTCCAATATTTTCTTAAATTAAAAAAAAAAAAAAACTTCAGTGAAGAATAAAATGTCAAGGAAGTTCCTGTTTGAATTACCGGGACGGTGTCCGCGTGGGTATTAATCATCTCTGTATGTACACGATGTGTCACCGTATCACGCTGAACCGAAAACCAGTCATTTTCCACAGATTCTGCCCAGATTTTTCACATTTTGACTGATTTGAGATGAGGTTTTTTTTCGCTTTTATCTTTAAACTAAAGATCAGTCTGTGAAATGTCAGATAACAGCGTCTCTCATCCCCCAACCCGCAAGATTGCTAAACAATTTCACTGACATTTTTGCCTTAATGATAAAAAAAAACCTTTCAAAAAAACACGAGCTGAAATTGTGAGATTATAAGATTAAAGTCCGTTAATATTACCTCACATTGTCTTATATATAGTGGGAAGCTTTTTGCTTTATTCAAATAAGTCATGTTCTTACTCACAGGAGCAGTATTATAGTAGTTATATTCTTGTACATAGGGGGCAGTATTATAGTAGTTATATTCTTGTACATAGGGGGCAGTATTATAGTAGTTATATTCTTGTATATAGGAGCAGTATTATAGTAGTTATATTCTTGTACATAGGGAGCAGTATTATAGTAGTTATATTCTTGTACATAGGGGGCAGTATTATAGTAGTTATATTCTTGTACATAGGAGCAGTATTATAGTAGTTATATTCTTGTACATAGGGAGCAGTATTATAGTAGTTATATTCTTGTACATAGGGGGCAGTATTATAGTAGTTATATTCTTGTACATAGGAGCAGTATTATAGTAGTTATATTCTTGTATATAGGAGCAGTATTATAGTAGTTATATTCTTGTATATAGGGGCAGTATTATAGTAGTTATATTCTTGTACATAGGGAGCAGTATTATAGTAGTTATATTCTTGTACATAGGGGGCAGTATTATAGTAGTTATATTCTTGTACATAGGAGCAGTATTATAGTAGTTATATTCTTGTACATAGGGGCAGTATTATAGTAGTTATATTCTTGTACATAGGAGCAGTATTATAGTAGTTATATTCTTGTACATAGGGAGCAGTATTATAGTAGTTATATTCTTGTACATAGGGGGCAGTATTATAGTAGTTATATTCTTGTACATAGGAGCAGTATTATAGTAGTTATATTCTTGTACATAGGGAGCAGTATTATAGTAGTTATATTCTTGTACATAGGGGGCAGTATTATAGTAGTTATATTCTTGTACATAGGAGCAGTATTATAGTAGTTATATTCTTGTATATAGGAGCAGTATTATAGTAGTTATATTCTTGTATATAGGGGCAGTATTATAGTAGTTATATTCTTGTACATAGGGAGCAGTATTATAGTAGTTATATTCTTGTACATAGGGGGCAGTATTATAGTAGTTATATTCTTGTACATAGGAGCAGTATTATAGTAGTTATATTCTTGTACATAGGGGCAGTATTATAGTAGTTATATTCTTGTACATAGGAGCAGTATTATAGTAGTTATATTCTTGTACATAGGGAGCAGTATTATAGTTGTTATATTCTTGGACATAGGGGGCAGTATTATAGTAGTTATATTCTTGTACATAGCAGGCAGTATTATAGTAGTTATATTCTTGTACATAGGGGCAGTATTATAGGAGATATATTCTTGTACATAGGGGGCAGTATTATAGTAGTTATATTCTTGTACATAGGGGGCAGTATTATAGTAGTTATATTCTTGTACATAGGAGCAGCATTATAGTTGTTTTATTCTTGTACATAGGGGCAGTATTATAGTAGTTATATTATTGTACATAGGGGGCAGTATTATAGTAGTTATATTCTTGTACATAGGGGCAGTATTATAGTAGTTATATTCTTGTACGTAGGGGACAGTATTATAGTAGCTATATTCTTGTACATAGGAGCCATATTATAGTAGTTATATTCTTGTACATAGGGGGCAGTATTATAGTACTTATATTCTTGCACATAGGGGGCAGTATTATAGTACTTATATTCTAGTACATAGGGGGCAGTAATATAGTAGTTATATTCTTGTACATAGGGGCAGTATTATAGGAGATATATTCTTGTACATAGGGGGCAGTATTATAGTAGCTATATTCTTGTACATAGGGGCAGTATTGTAATAGTTATATTCTTGTACATAGGGGCAGTATTATAGTAGATATATTCTTGTACATAGGGGGCAGTATTATAGTAGCTATATTCTTGTACATAGGGGGCAGTATTATAGTAGTTATATTCTTGTACATAGGGGGCAGTATTATAGTAGTTATATTCTTGTACATAGGGGGCAGTATTATAGTAGTTATATTCTTGTACATAGGGGGCAGTATTATAGTAGTTATATTCTTGTACATAGGGGCAGTATTATAGTAGTTATATTCTTGTACATAGGGGCAGTATTATAGTAGTTATATTATTGTACATAGGGGGCAGTATTATAGTAGTTATATTCTTGTACATAGGGGCAGTATTATAGTAGTTATATTCTTGTACACAGGGGACAGTATTATAGTAGTTATATTCTTGTACATAGGAGCAGTATTATAGTAGTTATATTCTTGTACATAGGGGGCAGTATTATAGTAGTTATATTCTTGTACATAGGGGGCAGTATTATAGTAATTATATTCTTGTACATAGGGGGCAGTATTATAGCACTTATATTCTAGTACATAGGGGGCAGTAATATAGTAGTTATATTCTTGTACATAGGGGGCAGTATTATAGTACTTAAATTATTGTACATAGGGGCAGTATTGTAATAGTTATATTCCTGTACATAGGAGCAGTATTATAGTAGTTATATTCTTGTACATAGGGGCAGTATTATAGTAGTTATATTCTTGTACATAGGGGGCAGTATTATAGTAGCTATATTCTTGTACATAGGGGCAGTATTATAGTAGTTATATTCTTGTACATAGGGGCAGTATTGTAGTAGTTATATTCCTGTACATAGGAGCAGTATTATAGTAGTTATATTCTTGTACATAGGGGCAGTATTATAGTAGTTATATTCTTGTACATAGGGGGCAGTATTATAGTAGCTATATTCTTGTACATAGGAGCCATATTATAGTAGTTATATTCTTGTACATAGGAGCCGTATTATAGTACATACATAGGAGCAGTATTATAGTAGTTATATTCTTGTACATAGGGGCAGTATTATAGTAGATATTCCTGTACATAGGAGCAGTATTATAGTAGTTATATTCTTGTACATAGGGGCAGTATTATAGTAGTTATATTCTTGTACATAGGGGCAGTATTATAGTAGTTATATTCTTGTACATAGGAGCAGTATTATAGTAGTTATATTCTTGTACATAGGGGCAGTATTATAGTAGTTATATTCTTGTACATAGGAGCAGTATTATAGTAGTTATATTCTTGTACATAGGGGCAGTATTATAGTAGTTATATTCTTGTACATAGGAGCCATATTATAGTAGTTATATTCCTGTACATAGGAGCAGTATTATAGTAGTTATATTTGTTATGATCTGCTACAAGCACTAAGGAAAGAAAGGAGATCTGTCCCTACAATAGAACTAAGCTAGATCCCTACGATGTTAAGGGGAACCTGATCCTGCGATCAGACCCGCTAAAGTCCTCGGCTAGTCTGTACGAAGACCTATAGATGCAAGGGAGGGATCCCTACAAGAACTAGGGACTGGGATAAAGTTGGACACCTCCTAGCAGAAATTGTAGCAGTAAAAGACAAACACACAACATAGAACATAAAGGTCCGAAGACCTAGCTAAACTGACTGAGAAAGGTAACTAAGCACCAGGCTAGCTTAAGAGTAGAAATTACAATGAAGTCCAGCATGGCCAGAAGGGCGGAGCAGGATTTAATAGGCAAAAAAGGTCATGTGACCAGCAAGATAGAAAAAACCTAACAGGAGAGTTCTAACAGTACCCCCTCTTCTATGAGGATCCTCCGGATCCCCTAGGCCCAGGCTTATCAGGAAACCTCTTGTGAAACGCTCTGACAAGTCTGGAAGCAGAAACATCATCCGCCCTCACCCATGAGTTATCCTCGGGTCCGAAACCCTTCCAAGCGACGAGATACTGCAAACTCCCCCTATACCGTCTAGAATTTAGGATGCGGGAAATTTCGTATTCCCCTTCCTCCACCACCGGAGGAACAGTGGCAGAGGCGTCTCCATCCGACACATAAGCTCTTTTCAACAGAGAAACATGAAACACCGGATTAATCTTCCAGGAGGTAGGAACCTCTAACCTAACAGCAGATTGGTTAACTACCTGAAGCACCTTAAAGGGCCCTACAAACTTGGGACCCAATTTTTTAGAAGGAATCCTCAACCGCAGATTCTTAGAGGACAACCAAACCATGTCACCAATAGCAAACAAAACCTCTTGCCGTTTCCTATCAAAATACCTCTTAGATTTTTTGTTAGCCTCCTGAAGATTACCACGCACATCCGTCCAAACTCTCTCCAAATCACCGGAAAAACTCTCCTCCTCAGGCACAGCTGATACCAATTTGGAGAATGACCCAAAAGACGGATGTCTCCCAGAACAACAAAAAATAGGCGAACAACCAGCAGAAGAGGATGTATGGTTGTTAAGAGCAAACTCAGCAACTGGCAGAAACTCAGACCACCCCTCCTGATTGTCTGCCACAAAACAACGCAAGAACTGCTCAACATCCTGGTTCTTCCTTTCTGTCTGGCCATTAGACTCAGAATGATATCCAGATGAAAACGACAAATGAACTCCCAACCTGTCACAAAAAGCACGCCAAAAACGAGCCACGAACTGAGGTCCCCTATCCGAAACAATGTCAGTAGGAACGCCGTGTAGTCTGACAATTTCCTTGACAAAGGCCTTAGCGAGTGTCTTAGCGCAGGGCAATTTGATGAAGGGAACCAAGTGACACATCTTGCTAAAACGGTCCACGACCACCCAGATGACCGTGAAACCTTCAGAGGGGGGAAGGTCAGTAATAAAGTCCATAGCCAGATGTATCCAAGGTGCACTAGGAACCTCCAGAGGGCAAAGCAACCCCGCAGCAGGAGTATGAGAAGACTTAGATCTAGCACACACCGTACATTGACGCACCCACTTAATGACTTCCTTCTGCCATCCAGGCCACCAAAAACTGCGACCCACAAGTCTCTTGGTCTCAGAAATTCCTGGATGACCTGCCAACCGAGACTCATGATACTCAACAAACAAATCTCTCCTAAAGGTCCTAGGCACAAACAACCTCCCATGGGGAGTGTTAGATGGGGCATTCTCCTGAGCTTTAAGAATCTCATCTTCCAAAACGGAGTCCAATGCAGCAATCACAACACCTTCTTGTAAAATGCTCTCCTCCTCCTCAGCACTGATCATGGGAGAAAAGCTGCGAGACAATGCATTAGCTTTAACATTCTTGGTACCCGGGATGTAAGTAACGGAAAAATTAAACCGCGAAAAAAAAAGTGCCCACCTAGCCTGACGGGCATTCAAGCGCTTGGCAGCATCAAGATAGATCAGATTTTTATGATCAGTGAAAACCTGAATGGGAACTTCAGCACCTTCCAAGAGGTGACGCCAGTGTTCAAATGCGAGTTTAATAGCCAGCAATTCCCGATTACCAATATCGTAATTAAGTTCAGTCTCAGAAAATTTTTTTGAAAAAAAAGCACAGGGATGTACTCCATCCTTGTTTTCCTGAGACAACACCGCACCGACCCCACCGAATAAGCATCAACCTCAACCAAAAACGGCTTAGTCACATCAGGCTGCATAAGGATGGGAGCAGAGCTGAACCTCTCCTTTAGAAACACAAAAGCTTCAATGGCCTCAGAAGTCCACTGAACCGCATTAGCACCTTTCCTGGTGAGATCGGTCAGTGGTTTGACAATAATAGAAAATTTTTTAATGAATTTTCTGTAATAATTGGCGAAACCCAAAAACCTCTGTATCGATTTCAAACCAATAGGCCTAGGCCATTCCTGCACAGCTTGAACTTTAACCGGGTCCATCTCAAAGCCCTCGCTAGAGATAATGTAGCCCAAAAAACTAATTCTCTGTACAGCGAACTCACATTTCTCCAGCTTAGCAAAAAGCGAATTGTCAATTAATAACTGTAATACCTCAGGTACGCTCCGCCAATGAGACTTCAGATCAGGCGAATAAATCAAAATGTCATCCAAATACACAACCACATTTTTGCCGATCAAAGGTCTAAGGATGTCATTAATAAGATTCTGAAAAAATGCTGGTGCATTGGTAAGACCAAAAGGCATAACCAGATTCTCAAAATGACCCACAGGAGTGTTAAAAGCAGTCTTCCATTCATCACCCTCCTTCATGCGCAACAAATTGTATGCCCCCTGGAGATCAATTATAGAGAACCACTTGGCCCCCACTAACTGGTTAAACAAATCAGGAATCAATGGCAGTGGGTAAGGATTGCGTACAGTAATTTTATTAATCTCACGAAAATCCAGACAAGGACGTAAACCGCCGTCCTTTTTTTTAACAAAAAAAAATCCAACAGCCACAGGAGACTTAGAGGGTCTGATATGACCGGCGGCCAAGCTCGTCTGTATGTATTCCTCCAAAGCCTTCCTCTCAGGAATAGTAAGATTAAATAAACAACTTTTAGGAAGAGTCGCTTCAGGGACAAATTCAATGGTACAATCATAGTCTCTATGGGGAGGCAAAACCTGCGATTCCTTCTCAGAAAAAACTCTCCAAAAATCCTGAATAGGAACAGGCAATTCTCCCCTATCCACAGCAGCAATGCGCCCGTTACAACACTTGTCATAACACTTAGGGCTCCAGGACTTAATTTCATTGGTAGACCAATCCAGTACAGGATTGTGCAATTTTAACCAGGGTAACCCCAAAACTACTGGAGAAGGCAAATTATTTAATACTACCAAATCCAAATTTTCTCGGTGAATACCATTAATAGTGAGGGGAAATTCACAGACCTTGTGAGTAACACTCTTCAAGGGGGAGCCATCGACAGAAACCACAGCAATAGGGGATGACAAAGGTTTGGGTTTTAATTTAAGTTTTTCCAAGAATCCCCCATCAATCACATTCAGAGTAGAACCATAATCCACAAATACCCGAAATTCAATTAATTCTTCCTGAGCAGCAGTAGTAGCAGAAAGAAATACCCCCTTAGTATTTAAACAGGCTATACGGGCGTAACTGACCTTTTTTTTTCTTTGTTCATACGAAGCACACAGTTCTTAATAAAATGGTCAGATTTCCCGCAATAAAAGCACAAACCTTCAGAAGACTTGCGGTCTTTTTCCTGAGAGCGGGGTGCCATCGCCCCAATCTCCATCGGCTCTCCAATGTCAGTACAGACCCTCTCAAGACTCGGAGCTGACATGGCAGAGGATTTGCTCTCATTAACCCTTGCACGCAGTCTCCTGTCCACCCGTATAGCTAATTGCATTGCCTCCTGCAAGTTTCCAGGTGTGGGATAAGCAATCAGCAAATCCTTAACCCTTTCACCTAGCCCCGCAAGAAACAAACTTTTAAAAGCTGAATCGTTCCACCCCACCTGGGCAGACCACCGACGGAAGTGAGAACAATATTTTTCCACATTACCTGATCCCTGCCTCAAACGTCTCAATTCAGTCTCAGCTGATGAGACACGATCAGGATCATCATACAACAAACCCAAAGCAGAAAAAAAACTATCCACTGATCTAAAGCATGGATCACTAGGTTGGAGAGAAAAGGCCCATCCCTGAGGTTCTTTGCGCAAAAGTGACATTATGAACCCTATGCGCTGTGATTCATCACCAGAGGATCTGGGTCTCAAACGAAAATACAACAAACAAGCATTTTTGTAGGAAAAAAATTCTTGTTGATCACCAAAAAATAAATCAGGCAAACGTACCTTTGGCTCCACAAAATGTGCTCCAGAACAGCTACTCACGTGTTGTTGGAGCTCGGCCACCTTCAGAGAGAGTCCCTGCAGGCGTTGAGCCAAATCCTGAACAGACACCATGATGGAAACTGGAGGTCTTTCCTTAGAGATATTTTTGGGCTGGACTTACTGTTATGATCTGCTACAAGCACTAAGGAAAGAAAGGAGATCTGTCCCTACAATAGAACTAAGCTAGATCCCTACGATGTAACGGGGAAACTGATCCTGCGATCAGACCCGCTAAAGTCCTCGGCTAGTCTGTACGAAGACCTATAGATGCAAGGGAGGGATCCCTACAAGAACTAGGGACTGGGATAAACTTGGACACCTCCTAGCAGAAATTGTAGCAGTAAAAGACAAACACACAACATAGAACATAAACGTCCGAAGACCTAGCTAAACTGACTGAGAAAGGTAACTAAGCACCAGGCAAGTTTAAGAGTAGAAATTACAATGAAGTCCAGCAAGGCCAGGAGGGCGGAGCAGGATTAAATAGGCAAAAAAGGTCATGTGACCAGCAAGATAGAAAAAACCTAACAGGAGAGTTCTAACAATATTCTTGTACATAGGGGCAGTATTATAGTAGTTATATTCTTGTACATAGGGGGCAGTATTATAGTAGTTATATTCTTGTACATAGGGGGCTGTATTATAGTAGTTATATTCTTGTACATAGGGGGCTGTATTATAGTAGTTATATTCTTGGACATAAGGGGCAGTATTATAGTAGTTATATTCTTGTACATAGGAGCAGTATTATAGTAGTTATATTCTTGTACATAGGAGCAGTATTATAGTAGTTATATTCTTGTACATAGAGGCAGTATTATAGTAGTTATATTCTTGTACATAGAGGCAGTATTATAGTAGTTATATTCTTGTACATAGGGGCAGTATTATAGTAGTTATATTCTTGGACATAAGGGGCAGTATTATAGTAGTTATATTCTTGTACATAGGGGGCTGTATTATAGTAGTTATATTCTTGGACATAAGGGGCAGTATTATAGTAGTTATATTCTTGTACATAGGAGCAGTATTATAGTAGTTATATTCTTGGACATAAGGGGCAGTATTATAGTAGTTATATTCTTGTACATAGGAGCAGTATTATAGTAGTTATATTCTTGGACATAAGGGGCAGTATTATAGTAGTTATATTCTTGTACATAGGAGTAGTGTTGAGCCACCCCCGTAGTGTTCGAGTTCGGTTCGGTTCGTCGAACACCCGTGTGTTCGCCGAACTGTTCGTCGAACTGTTCGTCGAACACCTTCGAACACCGTTAAAACCAATGGCAGGCAAACAAAAACACATAGAAACACATAGAAAACACCTTCAAAGGTGTCCAAAAGCTGACAAACTGCAAAGAAGACATAACTAACACATGGAAAAGTGACAAGTACATATAGTCATGCGAAAATAAAAGAGGTGGAGGAGTAAAAGGAGGGGGAGACACAGATATAGGCATGTCATGCCCTTCTAAAATCCAAAAAGTGAGAAGCCGACACGGCCAGTCCGCTCCTGCCCGTGCCACCTCCGTGTCGCCGGGTTTGTGCCAGAGCCGCGGTGAACCCTGACGGCCAGCCCCCCTCTCCCAATACTGGTGCCTGTCCGCTGGTGGGTCGAGCGAGCCCCCCTGTGGTGGAGGCAGCTCTAAGCTTTTTAATTTAAATTGTCTCTCTAATTTGAATGAATACACTTTAAATCCATTTACAAGGATCTATTGGAGGGCAAGTCTCATGCCAGCAGACGTGGTAATTCCAGCTCCAGTAGCGTCCACTAAAGCTGCTGCAGTTAAAAAGCTTTTATAAGGATCGAGCTCGGCTGTCCACCGCAAGGCATCCTACTGCCAGTCCCAGCCCCTATGCCTTGGGGTGCCTCCTGATGCTCTTCACTAAGTATCCCATGGTCCCGAAGCATTTCCTTTGAAAAAATTAAGTGTCTAAACTACAGGTGGTGTAGCTTGCTTAACAGCCGGGATAATCCGCTGACTAGCAGACACTGCTACTAGGCACAAAGTATTTCCTGGGCTAGATGCAGTTAAAAATTTGTAATTAGATACTCTCGTTGGATGCTGAGAAAGCATTCCATAGAGTCTCCTGGCACGCCATATATGATTCTCTTAAAAAGCTTGGGGTAGGGGTCTAGGGGACCCTTTTATAGCCAAAATCACGGCCCTGTATCGCAATACGTCACCTAGGCTGAAGATAAATGGAACTGTAGCACCCTGAGGGCTCGGTTGCTACAGACGTATTGCACCTCACCCAGAGGTGTGATATCTCACTCTCAGGTAAGGATGGAGTGTGGATCAGGACCCGACACCTGCATGCATTACACCACATTGCCGTGGGGCAGGGCGACCAATATGCCCCTGAGATGGACACGACAGTCCCTGTCCCTGGCTGGAGTGGGGGGAGGGAACACTGAGGAAGGGGAACCCTGTAGTGCAGGAGCAGGGAGGAAGCAGTTCCTGGGTGCATTGAGAAGGGAGTATAAAAGGTGGGCACCATCTTAGTTCAGTGCAGAGAAGTCTGAGCAGAAGTGGCAGGGAGCAGGGGCTCTGCATGAGCTCTGCTCCGGAGGCGGGCCTAGTAACAGAGGCCCAGGCCTGGAAGAGGGAGAAGGAAGGAAGAGGAGCGGAGAAGGCTCCAGGAACGAGGAATGAAGGGATCCCAGGGGTGCGGACGGGCGAGTCGCCACCGCACGCCCGAATCCACCTGCGTGGAGGGGTCAGGCCAAAGGGGGAGACCGGTCCCCGAACTAGTGGAGGCAGGAAACGACCCTCAGCTAGAAACCGGAGGCTCTGACATTTTATGTGGCGCAGCCCCTCGCTACACCCGCTAGGAAGGCACCACATAGGGTCAGGGAAACTGGCGCCAAGTTTACCAAGAGGAGGCCCGAGGCAGAACAGTGTTGGTAAGAAAGGCCAGACAAAGGACACACAAAGGGGGTCCTGTGAAGTGCTCCAAAGTTATCTGGGAGTTGTCTGAGCCCCTCACCTGGTGAGCACAGTACGACGTGGGCAGCCGTTACCTGCAGACGTGGTCTGGATAATAAGAACTGTGAGTAAAGGCCCTGGACTGCATCACTGACTCCGTGTCGTTACTGCTGCTGCCCTGCACCATCACTCCGCATACACTGCCCTGAGGCTATACTCCTCCCGTGGGGAGTTATGCTACGCTCTGCTGCACCCACAACACCAGCCTCAGTGGTCTGCCCTGTAGCGGCGGTTCACTCTGACCGCAATCCACGGGTGGCGTAGTCGGACATTTAAACATCAAAACCACATAAATAGTTCCGCCACTGGTTTGACCGCCCTGAGCCACGGAACCGGGTCGCCGCCACGAAGACTACAACCACCAGCATCCACCAAAAAGGGTCCGGCTCCAGGTGTCCCAAGGCCCAGGGGGTGCGTCAGAACATTTTCATCACCTTTCACAATCACCAATGGGACAAGGCAGGGATGTTCTCTGTCCCCTCTCTTATACATCCTAGTGACGGAGCACCTGCTCTCATCAATTCGCCATAACCCCAATATTAGGTGGATTGAGGTGGGAGGCACCGAGTACAAGTGCTCTCTATTTGCTGCTGATGTCCTAGTATATATCACTCAATCACATATATCCATCCCTGCTGTTATGGCTGAAATAGATCACTTTGTTACATGGTAAAATTTTAAAATCAATGCAGCGAAGTCTGAGGCCCTCGATGTCTCCCTCCCCAAATCCATATAGGATTCCATCCAGTCCAACTTTCCCTTTGCCTGGCCCTCACAGGGTATCAAATACTTAGGAATTCCTATTCATAGAGACCTCTCCCATCTATGTTATCTTAATTTTGGGCCCTTTATTGAACAACTCCATACAGACCACGGTTGGCAAGTTAGAACTGTAAGATTCACTACGTGAACCACTGGTGTTTTGTGGAAAAGCACATGTACACCGCGTTCCAAATTATTATGCAAAAAGTGTTTAGGAGTGATAAGGGAAGAATTTGTTTGTTTGTCAGTTAAACTCATTGATGGTGATGTGTGTCAGGGCTCTTTATATCACTGTAAGTGACGCGCCCCCTGGGCCATATTCGTTAGTGGGAATATCCGGAGCCGGATCAGATGGGGGTTGTAGTCTTCCGAGTGGCTGTGACCCGGTCCGTGCCCAGGGTGTCAAACTGAGTTGTATGTGGCAGTCCTACAGATGTTATAAGTTTGTCGACTACGCCACCCGTTGTGTTGCGGTCACTGTGGCCGCCGCTGCAGCAGGGTCCGCTGAGGCTGTTGGTGTAGGTGCAGCTTTGGTGATATAACCCCCAACGGGTGGGGTATAGCCTCAGGGGGATCAGGTGCAGAGGATGGGAGTTGTGGTGATGCAGTGTAGACGGCAATCAGAGACAGAGTCGGGTTATGCAGTTTAGGATGTTTTACTCACTGCTGATGTTCTGGTCACTCCAGCTTCGAGTGACCTCCCGAGCCGTGCTGCGTCCACCAGGTTCTGGATCCAGCCAACTCCCAAATAAGTCCGGAGCGTGACCCTGAGCTCTCCTTCAGTCCTTTCTCTGGCCGTCCCCACTATTGATCCACCCAGGTCCAGCTCCCTCGGGCCTTCTGTTGGGACACCCTTGGCCTTGGGTTCCCTGACCCTCCTCGTGGTATGCCTTCGTGGTGGATGTGGTGGGTGACCGTGGCAAACGCTGCCCACGGTCTCCGGTCTCTGGCTGGGGAGTGTTTTTACCCCCACCAGCTTGGGTTCCGGTACCCTGATGCCGACTCTTCACCCGGGGATTTAAGTTGGGATCTTGGAGTCCTTTTCTGCTGTTTCCCCCTCTGGGTCTCTCTCTCTTCTCCTCTCTCACTCTGGGTCTCTCTTCTCCTCTGCTCCTGACTTTCTCTCTGCAACTGACCCTGTTCTTAGTTGGTGCCCACCTTATATACACCCTCTATGTGTGAGCTCAGGTGACCAGCACCCAATGAGCTCCTATCTTTACCCAGGCTGCTCCCCCTATCTGCCCCTACACTACTTGGGATGTTCCACCCCCCTCCCACTCCAGCCAGGAACAGACTCGGTCGTACCTGCACATTTCTAAGTGGGAGTACCGTCGGTCTGCTCCTCGGAAATGGGATGTGTGTAGTGCATGCAGCCTACCGAGCTCAGATCCACACTCCTTCCTTACCCGGGAGTGGAATATCACACCTCTAGGTTGAGGTGCAATACCCCTGTAGCAGCCGAATCCTCAGGGTGCTACATTCCCCCCTGGTAAATCACAGCACGTCCTCGGGCTGTAAGACAAAAACAACACCAAAACATACAAAATTTTCATATAAACATATAAAACATTATATATATATAAAACTTTTCATATAACATTCTCGTCGTCTCTTGTTTCTGGTTCCTCCTCCGGCCACTGTGCAACGTGTGTCCGGGAAAAGTGCGACAGTCTCTTAGAAAAACTGGTTTTCCTATAAAACCGGTAGGGGGCGCTTTAGGACGCGCAACTATATATAAGGGATATGGCCGCTCTCAGTCCTCGGCCAGGTAAGGAGGGAAAGGGAATGGCTGCTCACAGTCCTCAGCCTGTGGGATTAAGGGGTTAACGGGTAAACAGTTCACTCAGCTGGTCCCAACGGGGACTATATTTGTAGTAACAGTTTCTTTATACCCCGATCGGGTAACTATTTACAGCACCTACTCCGCTGTACTCAACAACGTCTTCCTCCTGCTCTTTCTTTGGGGATCTCAGCTTCAGACCCGTCCGGATCCTCTTGCTCTTCCTCCTCACATCGCAGCTCCTCCTCTGTCAGGCGATGCACATGGAGGGCGTAAGGTCCTTTGGCACACTTGTGCCGGGTAAAGGTGACCTCGTCCCCGATATAAAGGTCACGACCTCTGTGCCCCTCCGGCAGATGGGACTCCACATCTCTGCGCGTGACAAAGACGTCGCCGGGGGTGTTGTGGTCTCTGATGAAGCCCCACCCATGCTGCATATTGAACTTAATTACAGTCCCGGTGGTGCGGGGACTGTGCGCTGCACGGGGGTCTCTCCTGGTTCGGCTCTTCTGCTCGGCGCTCTTTATTTGGGCTTGTTGTTCCCGGACCCGCCTCTCTCTCCGCTCCCTCTCGAAGACCTCGAGCTGCTGGCGGCAGCACTCTGCACGCTCCGCTGCGGCTGCCCGAGTCTCCTGAGTGAACCCCATGAGGTCTTCTCCGGTGGGGTCCCACTCAAACTGTGCCTCCTCTAGCGGGGGCGAGATCCTTATCACGGGCTTCGGAGCCGGAATCAGGGGTGCACACATGGCCCCAACTCTCCTCTGGTGCTCCAGTTCATAATATTTCTGGGGCCAGATGAAAGGCTGCCCGTCCGGCCACGTGTGCTGGGCAAACAAGTCCTCTCCCAGACGCGGCACCCTTGGTTTTACGGGTGCGGGCGCGGTGGTGGTGGCGCCCGGGTTGCCCAGGCCTTGCGGCCAGGCCTGGGGCACCTGGAAGGTGAAGGGCACCGTTAGGACGGCGGCACCCTGGGCTACCTGGCCCTGCGGCCAGGCCGGAGGCTCCGCGGAGGTAGGGGGCGCTGTTGGTATTGCGGCGCCCGGGGGTACTAGGCCTTGCGACCAGGCTGGTGGTACTTCCTGCTTGGTCACGCTCGGGGTCGAGGCGTGTGACGTCACAGGGGTCGCGGCGGCGGCTTCCGGTTGGGGCCTAGTCTGCGTCGGTGACATGGCGTTTTCGGGCACAGCAGGGGGACTTTCGGGCTCTGCGACGGGGAGCTGGGGCAGGTAAGCGGTGTCCCGGCTTGGGGTATAGACGTCCCCTTTACCTGCCTCCATGCGTTCGGCTCCCTTCTCGGCGCCGTCTCCGGCCTTGGGTCCTCCCGCGCCATCCTCAGAGGCGGTCTGTCTCCTCATCTTGGCTGGCGTGCTCCGGGTCTTGGTTTGCTGGGCCATCTCTCGGCTCCACTCCGCCAATGTCTCTCGCTGTACCCGGGCCATCCTCCTTGCGAGGCCCTCCAGGGCAGTCTGTGCACACTCCCGGTCTCGGGGGAGCTGTGCGAGGACCTCCACTAGGCCTAGTGGGGTCGTGGTTTCCAGCAGGCTCCTGACCAACGGGTCGGTGCTGCTCTGCTCTTCTTCCAGCAGGCTCCTGGCCAGCGGGCCGGTGCTGCTCTGCTCTCTGGACATCTCCGGGTGAGCTTCTCTGCTGCTCCTCTCCAGGCTTCCTGCCTCCGGGTGCGCTCGCTCTAGACTCCTCCAGGCGGCACCCATCTTCGTTCTTTTCTCTCGTCTCCTCCCCCTTCGAGGGCGGTCCCGGGGCCACTTGGTGATTGTCAGCTCCAGGGGCGGTTCTTTCATGCTGACAGACACCTCTAGCATCACAGTCTCTGTTGGTGGGGGCGGTTTCCACTTTTGGCGCCATTTTCGGTCCTGGCCCACGATGGGAGGTGGCCTCTTGCCACCCTCTGGCACGCCCATAATGGCGTCCGCTCTTCCAAGGCGGGAAACCTTTGGAAATGGCGGGAATCGCTTCCCAGTGGCGGGAAACTCTGCAGATGGCGGGAAAACGCTGTTAATGGCGGACAACCGGCGGGAATCGACTGGTGATGGGGTCCGATGGCGGGGACCCTCCGGAACCGGCAGGAGACTTCTTTTTGAGGTAAACTCGTTCTTTTCTTCAGGCACGCAGTACCCGGGTGTTGCGGGCACGTAATCCTGCCGACTACGCCAAAGTTGACGCGCCCCCTGGGCCATATTCGTTAGTGGGAATATCCGGAGCCGGATCAGATGGGGGTTGTAGTCTTCCGAGTGGCTGTGACCCGGTCCGTGCCCAGGGTGTCAAACTGAGTTGTATGTGGCAGTCCTACAGATGTTATAAGTTCTTTATTTGTCGACTACGCCACCCGTTGTGTTGCGGTCACTGTGGCCGCCGCTGCAGCAGGGTCCGCTGAGGCTGTTGGTGTAGGTGCAGCTTTGGTGATATAACCCCCAACGGGTGGGGTATAGCCTCAGGGGGATCAGGTGCAGAGGATGGGAGTTGTGGTGATGCAGTGTAGACGGCAATCAGAGACAGAGTCGGGTTATGCAGTTTAGGATGTTTTACTCACTGCTGATGTTCTGGTCACTCCAGCTTCGAGTGACCTCCCGAGCCGTGCTGCGTCCACCAGGTTCTGGATCCAGCCAACTCCCAAATAAGTCCGGAGCGTGACCCTGAGCTCTCCTTCAGTCCTTTCTCTGGCCGTCCCCACTATTGATCCACCCAGGTCCAGCTCCCTCGGGCCTTCTGTTGGGACACCCTTGGCCTTGGGTTCCCTGACCCTCCTCGTGGTATGCCTTCGTGGTGGATGTGGTGGGTGACCGTGGCAAACGCTGCCCACGGTCTCCGGTCTCTGGCTGGGGAGTGTTTTTACCCCCACCAGCTTGGGTTCCGGTACCCTGATGCCGACTCTTCACCCGGGGATTTAAGTTGGGATCTTGGAGTCCTTTTCTGCTGTTTCCCCCTCTGGGTCTCTCTCTCTTCTCCTCTCTCACTCTGGGTCTCTCTTCTCCTCTGCTCCTGACTTTCTCTCTGCAACTGACCCTGTTCTTAGTTGGTGCCCACCTTATATACACCCTCTATGTGTGAGCTCAGGTGACCAGCACCCAATGAGCTCCTATCTTTACCCAGGCTGCTCCCCCTATCTGCCCCTACACTACTTGGGATGTTCCACCCCCCTCCCACTCCAGCCAGGAACAGACTCGGTCGTACCTGCACATTTCTAAGTGGGAGTACCGTCGGTCTGCTCCTCGGAAATGGGATGTGTGTAGTGCATGCAGCCTACCGAGCTCAGATCCACACTCCTTCCTTACCCGGGAGTGGAATATCACACCTCTGGGTTGAGGTGCAATACCCCTGTAGCAGCCGAATCCTCAGGGTGCTACATAAGCAATTGCAGACACCTGTGCTAATTAGTTTGGCAGGTGTGTCCAATGAAAGGCAAGACTACTTAAGAAGGCTCTCTCACATTATTAAGCAGCCTACATTTTCTGCCAAAATGGGAAAGAAAAAGGATGTGTCGGCTGCTGAGAAGCAACAAATTGTGGAGTGTTTAGGTCAAGGCATGACTACAATCAACATTGTGCGATGATCAGGATGAAGTGTCTTGGCAATCAAGAAGTATGTAGCTGATTCACAGTACACACGTGTGCGTGCTGATAAGGGCAAATTGAGGACTCTTTCCTACAGGCAATTACGTCAGGTTGAAAGAGCAGCGGCAAAAAAGCCTTGTCATAGCAGCAGACAAGTTTTTGAAGCTGCTTGTGCCTCCAACGTCCCCCGAACAACAAGATGCAGGGTCCTTCAGAGGTTTGCAGCTGTGCATACGCCATCCTGTCGACCTCCTCTATCCACTTCACACAAGCAGAAACGGCTCCAGTGGGCCAAACATTACATGAAGACTGATTTCAAAACTGTTTTGTTCACGGATGAGTGCCGTGCAGCGCTCGATGGTCCAGACGGATGGAGTGGAGGATGGCTGGTTGATGGACACCCCACGCAAACACGGCTACAGCGCCAACAAGGAGGAGGTGGAGTAATGTTTTGGGCTGGAATCATGGGGAGAGAGATTGTCGGCCCCTTTAGGATCCCTGAAGGCGCTAAAGATGAACTCCATAATGTATGTGGATTTTCTCAAACAGCACTTCCTGCCATGGTTCAAGAAGAAGAACCGTGTATTTCACAGCAAGATCATTTTTCTGCATGATAATGCACCATCTCATGCTGCACATAAAACATCTGCATCTCTGGCTGATATGGGCATAAAAGGGGACAAACTTATGGTGTGACCCCCATGCTCCCCTGACCTCTACCCCATTCAGAACCTTTGGAGCATCATTAAAAGGAGTGTCTATGATGGCGGGAGGCAGTTCACATCTAAGCAACAGCTCTGGGAGGGTATTCTGTCCTCATGCAAAACAATTGAAGCAGAAACCATCCAAAACCTGACAAATTCAATGGACGAGAGAGTTCAGAAGCTCCTTTCGAACAAGGGGTCCTATGTGAAAATGTAACATCACCTAGAATAAAGTTTTGAGTTGAAAACTGTTTGATTTCAGTTTCTAACAACCTGCTAATGCTTATAATTTCAAAAATGACCATTTTTTTGGTCTTTATTAAAATGAAAAGGTTGATCGAAAAGTTTGGGGGATCTAAGAGTCTGGCAACCCAGTAGTCATGATTACTTCGAATTCTGACAATATGAGGGTCATGCTGCAGGTAGTGCAGCAAGAAGGCACTTATGTGTCTTGCGCATCTCGGAGCCCCAAAATTATTTTCCGGGCTAGATGCAGCTAAAAATTATTTTTAATTTTAAATCTGGTGGAGCTTATTATAGATGGCCTAATAGGATCAGTGCTGCACACTGCTACAAAGCCCAAATTATTTTCCAGTCAAGATACAGATAAACATGATTAGTAATTTGAAAGCTTAAAACGGTTGGTAGGGTGATTTTAACCAATCATCAAGCTTTTACTCTCCCCAGGATGACACAGGGGTAGAAAAGTCGTTTCGGATCCATGATTTGTTCATCTTTATGAACGTGAGTCTGTCTACATTATCAGTGGAGAGCCGCGTGCGCTTATCTGTCAGCACACCACCAGCAGCGCTGAACACACGTTCAGACAGAACGCTGGCTGCGGGGCATGACAAGATCTCCAAGGCGTAAGTGGCTAGCTCCGGCCATTTATCCAGATTGGAAGCCCAAAAAGAGCAAGGGTCCAGTGACACAGTCATGGCTTCAATGTTTACTTGGAGATACTCCTGTACCATCGTCTCTAGGCGTTGACTATGTGTCAGACTTCTTGTCTCCTGTGGCCTTGCAAAGGATGGGCTAAAAAAGTGGTGAAATGATTCCGCAAAATTGATGTTACCAGCAGATACTGTGGTTCTGTTACGGTTTGAGTGCTGAACACTTGACGTCCCACGGTTGGCAAGTTGGAACTGTGAGATTCACTACGTGCACCACTGGTGTTTTGTGGAAAAGCACATGTAAGATTCTGCAACAGTCTCTGCTGATACTCCTGCATGCGTGCATCCCTTTCTATGGCAGGAATAATTTCTGCAAATTTACTTTTGTACCGGGGATCTAACAGTGTGGCAACCCAGTAGTCAGGATTATTTCTAATTCTCACAATTCGAGGGTCATGTTGCAGGTAGTGCAGCAAGAAGGCACTCATGTGTGTTGCGCATCCAGGAGCACCAAGTCCCTGTTGTGTTGGTGGCGAGGTAACAATAATGCTTCTGTGACACCCCAGGGGTCTGGTTGCCACAGTGATAGAGATATTATGTCTGAGAGCAGGTGGGAGGTCTCTTGGTCAGGGATCCTGTGCATGTCACACCTCCTGCCCAGTCCTGGGAGGGGAAGAACTTCCCCTATATAAACCTAGGGCTGAGGCAGGGTTAGTGAGTAGAGAAGAAGTAGAGAAGAGAAGCAGCATAGGAAGAAACAACAGGAGCTCTGTGGGAGCAGTGCTACAAGGAGTCAGGGGCTGGCAGCTGCAGAGCTCGCCCTGACTGAGAAGTTATCACCGGACCCGGAGTCCGAGGCTGTGGGGACTAACTCCTATCCAGCAGCAGAAACCGACCGGCAGGGGATTTCAGGTCCTCTGGCCAAGAAACCCGAAGGCACGGTCACACGCGTGGGACCAGCACCGGCGTCGTGGAGCGGAAGCTACTAGAAGGCCCCGAGTCACCGGCCATACGGGTGAGCACCACACGGTACACTCAGGGACGTGGGCTACTTTTACCCGCCTCTAGCAAGGTAGCCAGAAGAGTATCGTTAGTTTGGGAGGCCTACAACTCCGCCTGGCCAGGGGAGATCCCATCTGCTCAAGGACTGACCAGGCCCCAATCACTAGCCAGTACTCCGGGAGGGTCTATCTTTGTCACCAGTAAAGACCCTGAACCACACCGTACCGTCTCCGAGTGGTTCCTGCTACCTCCATCATCCACGTCGGCTGCCCTGAGGCCATACCCCTCCCGTTGGGGGTTATACTATCACGCTGCACAATCCTACCACCGGCCTCAGCGGTCTGCCCTGCAGCAGCAGCTCCTTAGCTGTACTCAACGGGTGGCGTAGTCGTCCAACATCTACCGCTGATACAGCGCCACTTAGTCTGACTCCCTAGGCACGGACCGGATCACCGCCACGAGACTACAACCCTCAACAGATCCGGCTCCGGGTAAGCTCCCGCGTGCGCAACGCTGCGTGACACAGGCCCAGGGGCGCGTCAATTTTTGGCGTAGTCGGCAGGATCTCGTGCCCGCAACCACCGGGTACTGCGTGCCTGAAAAAGACTGTTCAAACTTACCTGTGGTAAAGATTCCCGCCATCCGGCGCCATCTTCCGCTTCCTTCCCGCCATCGGTGGAGTTTTCCCGCCATCCGGCGCCATCTTCAGCCTTCTTCCCGCCACACGTGGAGTTTTCCCGCCATTGGACGCCATCTTGAGGACGCCGCGCGGGAAGAAGAGGGGCGTGGACTCCGAAAGTGCGCGAGAACTGAAGCCCCGCCTCACGTCCGGACGTTGCGTAAGGTCCTGGAAGGAGCCCAGCAGACGCCGACGTCACAGGAGCGCGACGGAAGGTCCTCAACCCTGACGATCCACTGCGGAGCCGCGGCCTACGGAAGAGGATCATCGCAAGGTAGGCCACGGTCCACTAGGGGGGAGAAGGATGTCGGATACGGAGGAGAGCTTCACCGCTTCAACCCCCGCCAGCGCCACCGCTGTCGCGGTCATGCCTTTCACCATGCCCTATATCCCGGGGGCAGCCTGGCTACCCCAGTACTCAGGGGAGTCACATACCCTGCAGGACTTTAGAGAAAGGCTGGATAGCCTCTTCCAGGTGT
Source organism: Phyllobates terribilis (assembly GCF_046119375.1). Taxonomy (NCBI): domain Eukaryota; kingdom Metazoa; phylum Chordata; class Amphibia; order Anura; family Dendrobatidae; genus Phyllobates; species Phyllobates terribilis. Next base: position 57,726,639 of record NW_027362762.1, read on the forward strand.
ACCCCCTCACAGAGGAGCAAAAAGTGAGCATCCTGGTGGCCCAATTAACCGGAGCAGCCCGAAGGGAGGTAAAGTCCTGGCCACCTGGGGGGAGGACTGTCGCAGGGATACTAACCCGGCTGAGGGACACCTTTGATACCCGCACCTCAGCCGAGATCAAGCTTAGATTCTACGGGTGCAAACAGCGGGCACATGAGAGTATAAGGGACTATGCCCTGAACCTACAAGAGGCCCTGAGAGCCATTAAGCAGACCGACCCTGACGGCGTGGGAGACGAGGACAGGCTGTTGACTGAACAATTTATAGAGGGTTTATATTGCAATGCCCACCGAACCCAGTTGCGGGCAATGGCCTTACAGGACCCTCATCTGGGATTTGCACAGTTCAAGGACAGAGCCATCCGGGTGCTTCGAGAACCGGCACCAGGTGGCGTTGTGACCCACAGACGCCCCACTACCACTTACCACCAGGAGGCGGCGCCCTTGTCGGCAGGGCCTGTGGGAGCTGATGCGCAGGCTTTGAACAATGACCCGGCTCCAGACCTGCACCATCAGGTCCAAGAGCTAGCTAAAAGCGTTGCTGCGCTAACCCGAACTGTGCAGTCTTTACAGGTTTCCACTCCAGGGAAGATCCAGCTGGCATCCGGACCGGAGGACATCCCGTGGCGTCGACCAAGGAGGACCCCACCGGCCAGAGGAAGACCCAGCGACCGATACAACGAGGACGGACAACCCATCTGCCGCCGCTGCAATCAACCCGGACATATGGCAAGGTACTGTCCTTTAAACTGGCACAACCTGGGGTAGAGGGCCAACCCCCAGGAAAAAGATCACCAGGCCCATCGAACTGGCGCGACAAATATGTGGGAGGACGTCCAGTCTTACCCGTGGTACTGGATGGCATTCCTATGAGTGCCCTACTGGACACCGGGTCACAGGTCACCACCATCCCATACGTGCTCTTCAAGCAGTACTGGAATGACTCGGATATCACCCGCTACCCTGACGACGACTTGAGTATCATCGCCAGCAATGGTCAGCCCGTGCCACAGATTGGATTTAAAGAGGTGACCATTAAAATCGGTAGAGTCGAATTGGCAGCACAGGGACTGATCATTGTAGACATTGACAAACACGAGAGTCACCCAAAGATAACTCTAGGAACTAATGTAATTGAAAATTGTCTTGCAGAGGTGATTTTCCTTTTACAGCAGGTTGCCAAGAACGCCAGCTCCGGCCAGCAGCGAGTGCTCCAGAAAGAGATCCGGGCACTGATGCGACGGCAACAGCTAGAACTCTCCGGTGGTGAGATTGGTAGCGTGCGAATGTGTGACCCTTTCCCTATTGCCATGCCCCCGAAAAGTGAAATGATGATTTGGTGCCGGGCAGCTATTGGTCTGAGAGGTAGAGATTACCAGGCAATGGTAGAACCAGTTTACTCAGACAGTAGGCCCACCATTTTGACAGCACGGGGGGTGGTCAATGTACGCCATGGGAGGGTGCCCGTTCGCATAATAAATATCGGGAAGAGGGAAGTGTACCTGCCCCGGTATGCCACGCTAGCCAAATTGTATACCATCAATCAAGATTCCATACAGTCCGTAGAACCCTTGCCTCCATCTTCCCCGGAGGAAGGTAACGGCTCTAAGAAAACAATGGAGGACTGGTGTCAGCAACTACATTTGGGTACTGACTCCACTCCCTCACACCAGAAACAGGGAGTTTATCGGGTGGTTCAAGAGTACGAGAGAGTGTTTAGTAAACACCCGTTAGACTTCGGGCGAGTCAAGGGGGTAGAACACCACATCCCCACGGGAGACCATCCTCCCATAAAAGAGAGGTATCGACCCGTACCCCCTGCACACTACCAACACGCCAAGGGGATGCTTAGAGACATGAAGGAGGCTGGGGTGATCAGGGATAGCTGTAGCCCCTGGGCAGCTCCACTAGTCTTAGTCAAAAAGAAAGACAACACCATGAGGATGTGTGTAGATTACCGGAAAATCAACCGTATCACACACAAGGATGCGTACCCCTTACCAAGGATAGAGGAGTCTTTGGCTGCTTTAAGATCTGCTAACTTCTTCTCTACCTTGGATCTCACTAGTGGGTACTGGCAGGTTCCTGTAGCAGAGGCGGACCGGGAGAAGACCGCATTCACCACCCCGATGGGACTTAGCGAGTTTACCTGCATGCCGTTCAGACTCTGCAACGCACCAGGAACCTTCCAACGATTAATGGAGTGCTGTCTGGGCCACAGAAACTTCGAGACGGTCTTGTTGTACCTGGACGATGTCATCGTATATTCCAAGACGTATGAGGACCACCTGAAACACCTGGCGGAAGTGTTCGAAGCTCTGGCAAGCTACGGATTAAAGGTGAAACCCTCCAAGTGTCACCTCCTGAAACCAAAGGTGCAGTACCTGGGACACGTGGTGAGCGCTGATGGAGTGGCTCCCGACCCTGATAAGATCACCGCAATTAAGGAATGGCCAAGTCCCTCCAGTGTAAAGGAAGTGCGGCAGTTCCTCGGGTTGGTAGGCTATTACCGCAGATTCATCCCCGGTTTCACCAAAAAGGCAGCTCCTATGCAGGACCTCCTGATAGGCCAGTCCCGGAAGGCCAAGAACCAGAAGCCACCTTTCAGATGGGAGAAGTTAGAAGAAGAGTCCTTCCGCCAGCTGAAGATGGCCCTCACGGGGGATGAAATCCTGGCGTACCCTGATTACAGCCAGCCCTTTATCCTCTACACCGACGCAAGTAACATCGGGCTAGGAGCCGTGCTGTCCCAGATCCAGCAGGGGAAAGAACGAGTAATCGCTTACGCCAGCCGAAAACTGCGACCCACCGAGAGAAACCCTGAGAATTACAGCTCATTTAAGCTAGAGTTCCTGGCAGTGGTGTGGGCAGTCACCGAACGCTTTAAGCACTACCTCGCTTCTTCCCGGTTCACCGTGTACACTGATAACAACCCGTTGACACACCTGGACACTGCAAGACTCGGTGCCCTAGAGCAGAGATGGATGGCCCGTCTGTCCAACTACGAGTTCACAATCAAATACCGGGCAGGACGCTCCAATACCAACGCGGACGCCCTGTCCAGGATGCCAAACCTACCGGACGTAGGAGAAGATCCAGAGGGACTGGAAGAAGTTGAACTCCCCGCGTTCCACTGTCATGGGACTATCCAGTATTCCCATCGGGTAAGGAGTAAGCAAGCCGCTACGTTTAACCCCTTGCCTCACTACAACTGGGAGGAAACGCAAGACAGTGACCCTGCCGTCCGACTGGTGAAGGAGATGCTGACTCGGCCAGAGGCTCGCCTTGACCCAGACGCTCCGGAGGAAGCCAAGCAACTGTGGGCTGAGAAGAGTCGACTGTTCCTTTACAAGGGGAAGTTGTGCCGCAGAATGGTTAACTCCCGGACGCATGAACTAATCTGGCAAGTAGTGGTGCCACGGAGAGACGCAGCCATGGTGATGGAGGCATACCACGACGGGGCTGGACACTTCGGAAGGAAGAAGCTGGAGTTCCTGCTGCGCGGGCGGTTCCACTGGGTAGGCATGAGGGGAACCATCGAGAGGTGGTGCAGAGACTGTGGCCCGTGCAACCTAAGAAGGAAGGACCGTGCCAGCCAGAAGACTCCCCTGCAGTCCATCGTCACCCGGCAGCCGTTGGAACTGGTAGCCTTGGATCATGTAAAACTGACCCCAAGCAGAAGTGGCTACGTTTACGCACTAACCATCGTGGATCACTACTCCCGGTTCTTGGTTGTCGTCCCCGTCAAGGACTTAACAGCTCGAACAGCAGCTAGAGACTTCCAGCAGCACTTCTGCCGTCCACACGGGTACCCGGACCAAGTGCTGACGGACCAGGGACCTGCCTTTGAAGCGGAGGTCTTCCAGGAATTCTGCAATCTGTATGGCTGCCGGAAGATAAGGACGACACCCTATCATCCGCAAACTAATGGACTTTGTGAGAAAATGAACCAGGTGGTAATGGATCTTCTGAAAACGTTGCCCCTGGAAGAACGCAGTCTGTGGCCTGAGAAGCTGCCCGATCTGGTGGACCTATACAACCACATCCCGGTAGGTTCCACCAACTGTACCCCGGCTTACCTGATGAGGGCAAGGCCTGGTAAGCTACCTGTTGACCTGGAGATGGGAGTCCTGACACGCGAGGACACTTCACCAGAAGCAGACTGGGACACAGAGAGGCAGCAGCAGTACCGGAAAGTACAGGAGAGCGTGGAGCGAAGTCTCTGTCAAGCTAGGGAAAGACAAGAGAAAACTTACAACCAGTATGCTCCCGCTGTTCCCCTGGTACCCGGAGAGCAGGTCTTGAAGAGGAAAAGGCGGCTCCACAAGTTGGACGACCAGTGGGAGAAGGACCCGTACATCGTACTGCCCTCAAGCCACGACAACCCAAAGGTCTGTACCATCAGTAAAGACGGAGGGGAAACCACAACCATTGTATCCCGGGATCACCTGAAGAAGTGTCCCGAACAGCTACGGAACCCTGAAGAGGAACAAGAAGACCCTCGACCCGTAGAGGAAAGGGAAGACATGGTTAGTACTGTGCTCGGAGACTTCCCTCGGTCTTGGACTCAAGTCAATGGCGCACTTGTGGTACCCGTACTCACCTTCCTCCAACCAGCATCCCAAGCACCTACGGAGCAACAGGTAGAGCTGGAAGAACAGCCGGTCCAGGAGGCAGAAGACTCCACACAAGCAGAACAGGAGGATCAACCCTCTGCTTATAGTGAGCCTGCCGTACCACTAGTGAGCCAAAGAGCCGGTAGACAGCTGCCCAGTTTACCCTTGACAGCTCCTACACCCTGTAGTTCAGGGCTAGACAGTCAGCTCCGTAGGTCCACTAGGGCCACTAGAGGCCAGTTACCCGCACGTTGGAGGATTTGAAATGTATAAATTGTTTTATTTGTGGTTACCTGTTTTTCTTGTTGCTTGTAAATAATTATGTGTTTCTAGTTATTTTTAGGAGTCCTTGGTGGATTTACCGGGAATCCTTGTACAATTAGTTGGAGCGTAACCCAGGATGGACTAAAAGACTGATAAGGACTCGGGGCAGGACAGACCCCTACCTGGTTACGTCTCCCTGTTTTGGTGAAATGGACACCTTTGTTTTCTTCAAAACTGCACCCGGTTGCGGACACGCCGTAACCATCTTTATGTGTTTTTCTTATTGTATTATTATTCTTTACACCTTGTTATGTTTTTCTAAAAATATGTTTAGTCCCGGAGTACTAAATTTCACTAGGGGGGAATGTGACACCCCAGGGGTCTGGTTGCCACAGTGATAGAGATATTATGTCTGAGAGCAGGTGGGAGGTCTCTTGGTCAGGGATCCTATGCATGCCACACCTCCTGCCCAGTCCTGGGAGGGGAAGAACTTCCCCTATATAAACCTAGGGCTGAGGCAGGGTTAGTGAGTAGAGAAGAAGTAGAGAAGAGAAGCAGCATAGGAAGAAACAACAGGAGCTCTGTGGGAGCAGTGCTACAAGGAGTCAGGGGCTGGCAGCTGCAGAGCTCGCCCTGACTGAGAAGTTATCACCGGACCCGGAGTCCGAGGCTGTGGGGACTAACTCCTATCCAGCAGCAGAAACCGACCGGCAGGGGATTTCAGGTCCTCTGGCCAAGAAACCCGAAGGCACAGTCACATGCGTGGGACCAGCACCGGCGTCGTGGAGCGGAAGCTACTAGAAGGCCCCGAGTCACCGGCCATACGGGTGAGCACCACACGGTACACTCAGGGACGTGGGCTACTTTTACCCGCCTCTAGCAAGGTAGCCAGAAGAGTATCGTTAGTTTGGGAGGCCTACAACTCCGCCTGGCCAGGGGAGATCCCATCTGCTCAAGGACTGACCAGGCCCCAATCACTAGCCAGTACTCCGGGAGGGTCTATCTTTGTCACCAGTAAAGACCCTGAACTACACCGTACCGTCTCCGAGTGGTTCCTGCTACCTCCATCATCCACGTCGGCTGCCCTGAGGCCATACCCCTCCCGTTGGGGGTTATACTATCACGCTGCACAATCCTACCACCGGCCTCAGCGGTCTGCCCTGCAGCAGCAGCTCCTTAGCTGTACTTAACGGGTGGCGTAGTCGTCCAACATCTACCGCTGATACAGCGCCACTTAGTCTGACTCCCTGGGCACGGACCGGATTACCGCCACGAGACTACAACCCTCAACAGATCCGGCTCCGGGTAAGCTCCCGCGTGCGCAACGCTGCGCGACACAGGCCCAGGGGCGCGTCACTTCCTTCCTCTGTCCTCTCCCCCCAACCTCGCACAACAGAAATGTGATCAAGGTCTCCCTCATCTGATGAGTCTTCCATCAGTTCGTCCTCCACTTCTTCCTGGGCTCCTGCACCTTCCTCACTAGTTTGGCTGCTACCATGCGCCCTGGTAAAACCATCTCCCCCACCCTCACATGCCTGCCGCCTTGGTGCTGCCGACCGTCTGGACCTTGCAGATGTTAGCCCTTCCGCATACAACTCCTCCTCTTCTACTTCCTCCACCTCCTCTTGTGCCACCACCTGACTCCGAATTCTGTTTAACATGTGCTCCAGCATGTAAATCACCGGAATAGTCATGCTGATAATGGCATCATCAGCACTAAACATCTTCGTCGCCATTTCAAAACTGTGCAGAAGGGTGCATAGGTCCCTGATCTGAGACCACTCCTCCAGCGTGATTTGCCCCACCTCTGGATCTCGTTGGCCCAGGCTATACGTCAGAACGTATTGCACCACGGCTTGTCGGTGCTGCCACAGTCGCTGCAACATGTGCAGAGTTGAATTCCACCGGGTAGGCACATCGCATTTTAGCCGGTGAAGTGGCAGGCCCAACGACTTCTGTAGAGATGTAAGTCGCTGAGCTGCGGGATGCGAACGGCGGAAGTGAGCACACAGCGACCGTGCCCTCTGCAGAAGGCCATCTAGTCTGGGATAGTGGGCTAAAAATTGCTGGACAACCAGGTTCAACATGTGAGCCATACAAGGCACGTGTGTGACATTGCCCCGGCGAAGGGCCGCACCCAGGTTTGCAGCATTGTCGCACACGGCCTTCCCTGGTTTCAGGTCCAGTGGAGACAGCCATTCATGAAATTGGTTCTCCAGAGCTGACCACAACTCCTCAGCTGTGTGACTCACATTTCCCAGACATTTCAAAGTAAAAACCGCCTGATGACGTTGAGCCCTACTGCCAGCATAGTAAGGAGGTGTGCAGGATCCCTTCTGCGCAGTTAGAAAGCTTGTGGCATGACCAGACAGGCTTTGGGTGCAGGTGGAAGACCGAGAGGAGGTTGAGGAGGCAGAAGCAGTGGAGGAACTTTGACATAAAGAGGATTGACGCACAACTCTGGGGACGGCAAGACTTGGACAGCAGCCCCTTGTCCTGCTGTCACCATAGTTACCCAGTGCCCAGTCAGCGACATGTAACGCCCCTGTCCATGCCTACTCGTCCAAGTGTCTGTAGTGAAATGCACCCTGTCACACACAGAGTTTCTCAAAGAAGCGGTGATGTTGTGTGCGACATGCTGGTGGAGCGCAGGCACACCTTTCTTTGAGAAGTAGTGCCGACTGGGCATCTGGTACTGGGGCACTGCGACGGACATAAGGTCTCGAAAATCCTCTGTGTCCACCAGGCGGAAAGGCAGCATTTCTGTAGCCAAGAGCTTGCAGATGGTGAAATTCAACCTCTTAGCTTTCTCATGGCTAGGAGGAAATGGTCTTTTACTTGTCCACATCTGAGGGACCGAGGGCTGGCTATTGTGCTTAGACGGGGTTGATAAGGGTGTCCCCGGCAAACTGCCGGTCTGTGAGTAAGATGCAGGCGGACATATTAGGTTGCCTTGATCCAAAGGTGGTGCTATCGATGTCGGACAGCGCTCAACACCAGCTGGTGTTACCACCTCCAAAGAAAATGATGACCTGCCAATCACGCTGGCTGTTGCGGGTAAAGAGGTGGCAGGTCTGCGCCCCAAAACAGGTGTGACTGCTGTCCGCCCAGTCACAGAGGATGAAGAGGCCGTGGATGCACAAGATATGGCAGACGGTGGTTGGCCCGGCCGGCTAGGCCGCATTGTAGCACACTGAGCTTCCCACTGCAACTTATGCTTCATGTCCATGTGCCGGTTCATGCATGAAGTACTCAAACTATGTATTTTTTGGCCTCTACTTAGCTTTTGCTGACAAATGTTACAGATAACACGAGTTGGGTCATCTTTATCGATCTGAAAAAATGCCCAGGCTATGCAAGGCTTAGCACCCATGCGACCTGAAGAGCCACCACGACTTGTGGTGAGAGGCAGAGTTGTGTTTGAGGATGCAGTTGTTGACGTGCTTCCAGTACTACGTCTCTGTCCAGGAAGGCGCAACCTGACCTCGTCGTCACTAGCATCTTCCTCCACCTCCTCTGCTGACCTCATCTCTTGGCTGACTGTGGGTTGACAGTAAGTGGGATCTCCAACCTCATCATCATCACCCTGTGTGTTATCACACCCGTCGTCCTCAGAGCCAACCTGTTCCTGCCCTGACAAAAAACTAAAGTTGTCGCTCCAATCAGGTATTTGAGTCTTATCATAGTCTTCCTCATTGTCTCCACCAACAGGAGTTACAGTTTGGGAATGAGGGTCTACATTATGGTCAGAACCTTCTGCGTGTGGTCCTGGATCCGACTCATAAAGATTCTGGGCATCAGTGCAGATCATTTCCTCGTCTGGATTCACAGAAGCGCTGGAGTCGACCTCTGATTCCCAGGCTATAGTATGAGTAAACAGCTCTGCAGACTCAACCATCTGTTCTACCTCATACTCAGACGGGCAGCTGGAGATTTGGGAGCTGTGAGGAAGCAAGTGCGATTTGGGTGACACCTTTGAGGACTGAAGTATTTGTGATGTTGAAGTTGATGTGGAGGAGAGCCCACTTAAAGGAGCACTTGATATCCGTTGAAGCACCTGCTGTTTTTGTGCCTCATCTGGAATTTGTAGCGATTGGCGTGGCCGTAAGAAAGGGATCTTATCACATTGTCCGCTAAAAGAAGTAGACATTTTAGTTTGGCTGGAAGATGGTCTTTCTTCTGCAGATGTTACTGTTGCTTTAACACCTACCCCACGGACACAACCTTTTTTCCCCTTCCCAACACGCCTATTCCCCTTTCCACCAGCAGCAGGCCTTTTTCCACTCATTTTGGTGGTTAACTAATTCACAACTCTGGAGTTGTTTGCACAAAAAAACAATGGATGGTAACCGAGCAGAGCTGAGTGGCCAAACTGTGGTATTAGGCCAAAACTATTGGCTGGGTTAGATGCAGAAAAAAATTATATTCAATTTGCAACCTGATGAAGGTCTGTATAGATGGACTAATACAACAAGTCCCACACACAGCTAGAAGCCCAATATTTTTTCAGAGGTAGATGCAGAAAAAAATATATTCAGTTTGCAACCTGATGGAGGTCAGTATAGATGGACTAATACAACAAGTCCCACACACAGCTAGAAGCCCAATATTTTTTCAGAGGTAGATGCAGAAAAAAATTATATTCAGTTTGCAACCTGATGGAGGTCTGTATAGATGGATTAATAGAACAAGACCCACACACAGCTAGAAGCCCAACATTTTTTCAGAGGTAGATGCAGAAAAAAATATATTCAGTTTGCAACCTGATGGAGGTCAGTATAGATGGACTAATACAACAAGTCCCACACACAGCTAGAAGCCCAAATATTTTTTCAGAGGTACTGTAGATGCAGATAAAAATTATTTTGAATTTGCAACCTGATGGAGGTCAGTATAGATGGACTAATACAACAAGTCCCACACACAGCTAGAAGCCCAATATTTTTTCAGAGGTAGATGCAGAAAAAAATATATTCAGTTTGCAACCTGATGGAGGTCAGTATAGGTGGACTAATAGAACAAGTCCCACACACAGCTAGAAGCCCAAATATTTTTTCAGAGCTAGATGCAGAAAAAAATTAGATTCAGTTTGCAACCTGATGGAGATCAGTATAGATGGACTAATAGAATGATGCTATGCCCAAAAGATTTTACTTCACTAGGTGCAGTAAAAAAATTGGTATTCTATACACAGGTGGTATATCTTGCAACACAGATAGGCTACTCCACTGACTAACACACTCTGCAATAGGCCAAAAAGGATTAGCTTTGCTAGATTCAGCCAAATGCTGTGAAAAAAACTTGCACAGCACTGGCACAGACCTGCCTGGCAAAAACTGATAGGAACTGATGTAACCTAGTCCTGAAAAGGACTCCAATTACAATTAGTCTTTACTCCCACAATCTATCTATTTAAGAGCACAGACCTGCCTGATAAAAGTCGTAGGAAATGCTGTAACCTAGTCCTTAAAAGGACTGCAATCACAACTATTCCCTACTCCCAAGCTATCTGTAGATTTGTGCGAAAATTGGCTTGAAATTAACAAGGTATAGCGCACACAGCAACAGCGGTGCCGTCTAACACGCAGCTGCAGCAGTGAGAAAATGGTGGCGACGGGGAAAATGGCTTGGTCTTATAGGGCAAGGACATGTGACATACACTGCCAATGACACATGTCCTTGCTTGTGTGAAAAAAAGCACTTCGCTCCGTGTGTGCGCTGCTGATAGGCTGACAGACTGCACCTCCCCACTGCAAATGCGGGAAAGAGAAAAAAAAATGGAGATCTTCATTGTTCCTGCAGAGATCCATCCCCTGCCCCTCCCCCCGCCCCGCTGTACACTCAAACTGCGTATTAACATTAATTTTCATCATTACTGAGAAAAAATCCAGTTATGATTTTGGTGCACGAACAGTTATCGAACATAACCTCGAACAGCCGAATTTTTCTCAAATTGTTCGTGTTCGCCGACCGGCTCGAACACCGCCCAAAACAGCTCGAATTTGAGATTGGCGAACAGTTCGAGTAGAACAACGCTCATCTCTACATAGGAGCAGTATTATAGTAGTTATATTCTTGTACATAGGAGCAGTATTATAGTAGTTATATTCTTGGACATAGGAGCAGTATTATAGTAGTTATATTCTTGTACATAGGGGCAGTATTATAGTAGTTATATTCTTGTACATAGGAGCAGTATTATAGTAGTTATATTCTTGTACATAGGGGCAGTATTATAGTAGTTATATTCTTGTACATAGGGGCAGTATTATGGTAGTTATATTCTTGTACATAGGAGCAGTATTATAGTAGTTATATTCTTGTACATAGGGGCAGTATTATAGTAGTTATATTCTTGGACATAAGGGGCAGTATTATAGTAGTTATATTCTTGTACATAGGAGCAGTATTATAGTAGTTATATACTTGGACATAGGGGGCAGTATTATGGTAGTTATATTCTTGTACATAGGGGCAGTATTATAGTAGTTATATTCTTGGACATAAGGGGCAGTATTATAGTAGTTATATTCTTGTACATAGAGAGCAGTATTATAGTAGTTATATTCTTGTACATAGGAGCAGTATTATAGTAGTTATATTCTTGTACATAGGGGCTGTATTATAGTAGTTATACTATCGTACATAGGGGCAGTATTATAATAGTTATATTCTTGTACATAGGGGCAGTGTTATAGTAGTTATATTCTTGTACATAGGGGCAGTGTTATAGTAGTTATATACTTGTACATAGGGGCAGTATTATAGTAGTTATATTCTTGTACATAGGGGGCAGTAGTATAGTAGTTATATTCTTGTACATAGGAGCAGTATTATAGTAGTTATATTCTTGTACATAGGGGGCAGTATTATAGTAGTTATATTCTTGTACATAGGGGCAGTATTATAGTAGTTATATTCTTGTACATAGGGGGCAGTATTATAGTAGTTATATTCTTGTACATAGGGGGCAGTAGTATAGTAGTTATATTCTTGTACATAGGAGCAGTATTATAGTAGTTATATTCTTGTACATAGGGGGCAGTATTAGAGTAGTTATATTCTTGTACATACAGTGCTGGCCAAAAGTATTGGCACCCCTGCAATTCTGCCAGATAATGCTCAGTTTCTTCCTGAAAATGATTGCAATCACAAATTCTTTGTTATTATTCTCTTCATTTAATTTGCTTGCAAGGAAAAAACACAAAAGAGAATGAAGCAAAAATCAGATCATTGATCATTTCACACAAAACTCCATAAAAGGGCCGGACAAAAGTATTGGCAACCTCAGGCTAATACTTGGTTGCACAACCTTTAGCCAAAATAACTGCGAACAACCACTTCCGGTAACCATCAATGCGTTTCTTACAATTCTCTGCTGTAATTGTAGACCATTCTTCTTTGGCAAACTGCTCCAGGTCCCTGATATTTGAAGGGTGCCTTCTCCAAACTGCCATTTTGAGATCTCTCCACAGGTGTTCTATGGGATTCAGGTCTGGACTCATTGCTGGCCACCTTAGAAGTCTCCAGTGCTTTCTCTCAAACCATTTTATAGTGCTTTTGGAAGTGTGTTTTGGGTCATTGTCCTGCTGGAAGACCCATGACCTCTGAGGGAGACCCAGCTTTCTCACACTGGGCCCTACATTATGCTGCAAAATTTGTTGGTAGTCTTCAGACTTCATAATGCCATGCACACAGTCAAGCAGTCCAGTGCCAGAGGCAGCAAAGCAACCCCAAAACATCACGGAACCTCCGCCATGTTTGACTGTAGGGACCGTGTTCTTTTCTTTGAATGCCTCTTTTTTTTTCCTGTACACTCTATGTTGATGCTTTTTCCCAAAAAGCTCTACTTTTGTCTCATCTGACCAGAGAACATTCTTCCAAAACGTTTTAGGCTTTCTCAGGTAAGTTTTGGCAAACTCCAGCCTGGCTTTTATATGTCTCGGGGTAAGAAGTGGGGTCTTCCTGGGTATCCTACCATACAGTCCCTTTTCATTCAGACGCCGACGGATAGTACGGGTTGACACTGTTGTACCCTCGGACTGCAGGGCAGCTCGAACTTGTTTGGATGTTAGTCGAGGTTCTTTATCCACCATCCGCACAATCTTGCGTTGAAATCTCTCGTCAATTTTTCTTTTCCGTCCACATCTAGGGAGGTTAGCCACAGTGCCATGGGCTTTAAACTTCTTGATGACACTGCGCACGGAAGACACAGGAACATTCAGGTCTTTGGAGATGGACTTGTAGCCTTGAGATTGCTCATGCTTCCTCACAATTTGGTTTCTCAAGTCCTCAGACTGTTCTTTGGTCTTCTTTCTTTTCTCCATGCTCAATGTGGTACACACAAGGACACAGGACAGAGGTTGAGTCAACTTTTATCCATGTTAACTGGCTGCAAGTGTGATTTAGTTATTGCCAACACCTGTTAGGTGCCACAGGTAAGTTACAGGTGCTGTTAATTACACGAATTAGAGAAGCATCACATGATTTTTCAAACAGTGCCAATACTTTTGTCCACCCCCTTTTTTAGGTTTGGTGTGGAATTATATCCAATTTGGCTTTAGGACAATTCTTTTTGTGTTTTTTTTCATTGAAGACAAATTAAATGAAGAGAATAATACCAAAGAATTTGTGATTGCAATCATTTTCAGGAAGAAACTGAGTATTATCTGACAGAATTGCAGGGGTGCCAATACTTTTGGCCAGCACTGTAGGGGGCAGTAGTATAGTAGTTATATTCTTGTACATAGGAGCAGTATTATAGTAGTTATATTCTTGTACATAGGGGGCAGTATTATAGTAGTTATATTCTTGTACATAGGGGCAGTATTATAGTAGTTATATTCTTGTACATAGGGGCAGTATTATAGTAGTTATATTCTTGTACATAGGGGCAGTATTATAGTAGTTATATTCTTGTACATAGGAGCAGTATTATAGTAGTTATATTCTTGTACATAGGGGCAGTATTATAGTAGTTATATTCTTGTACATAGGGGCAGTGTTATAGTAGTTATATTCTTGTACATAGGGGCAGTATTATAGTAGTTATATTCTTATACATAGGAGTAGTATTATAGTAGTTATAATCTTGTACATAGGGGGCAGTGTTACTGTAGTTATATTCTTGTACATAGGGGCAGTATTATAGTAGTTATATTCCTGTACATAGGGGCAGTATTATAGTAGTTATATTCTTGTACATAGTAACAGTATTACAGTAGTTAAAGTTAAGTAGTTAAGTTTAGAAAATTATTATTTTCTTCATTGTACCCTACAAATAAGCAGGACAAAATATCAAATATATATATATATATATATATATATATATATATATATATATATATATATATATATATATATGCAGAAAGATCTCTATAACGCCAGTGATAGAGCACTACAGTAAGAGGTTAAAACGCAGCTAGAATTACACACAATAGTGTGTCTGAAAGAAGAAATAATGTATGTAAATAATTAAAAATAAATTACGAGCTGTGAGTCATAAAATATACATTATCGAATATAAAAAGCCTACACTTCTCAGGAGATCCTGATATACAGAAACCTCATTTAAAGGTACAGAAAATAACTCGGCGATAACAGAGGCATCACGAGGGAAGGAAGGTGAATTGTCAGTTATGGTTCTGAATATTTAAAAAGCACAAACTCAAAAACATACACAGCGTATAAAAGACAGCAACATCATAATGGGAAGCTGCACCATACAACCAGCCAGATCAAGACTACAGAGCGCTAAACAAGTCCTAATACTGTACTTCCAGATATACAGACATTGCCAATATTATACTGCCACATAGTGCAAATATAATGTCATACAGTTTTCAAATGAAAGGAAAGCAGAAAATTCCTCTTAGTACGACACCACACAGGAGAGCTGACAGATCCTCTATATACTACACCACACAGGAGAGCCGACAGATCCTCTATATACTACACCACACAGGAGAGCTGACACATCCTCTATATACTACACTACACAGGAGAGCTGACAGATCCTCTATATACTACACCACACAGGAGAGCTAACAGATCCTCTATATAATACACCACACAGGAGAGCTGACAGATCCTCTATATACTACACCATACAGGAGAGCTGACAGATCCTCTATATACTACACCACACAGGAGAGCTGACAGATCCTCTATATACTACACCACACAGGAGAGCCGACAGATCCTCTATATACTACACCACACAGGAGAGCTGACAGATCCACTATATACTACACCACACAGGAGAGCTGACAGATCCTCTATATACTACACCACACAGGAGAGCTGACAGATCCTCTATATACTACACCACACAGGAGAGCTGACAGATCCTGTATATACTACACCACACAGGAGAGCTGACAAATCCTCTATATACTACACCACACAGGAGAGAGCTGACAGATCCTCTATATACTACACCACACAGGAGAGCTGAGAGATCCTCTATATACTATACCACACAGGAGAGCTGACAGATCCACTATATACTACACCACACAGGGGAGCTGACACATCCTCTATATACTACACCACACAGGAGAGCTGAGAGATCCTCTATATACTACACAACACAGGAGAGCTGACAGATCCTCTATATACTACACCACACAGGAGAGCTGACAGATCCTCTATATACTACACCACACAGGAGAGCTGACAGATCCTCTATATACTACACCACACAGGAGAGCTGACAGATCCTCTATATACTACACCACACAGGAGAGCTGACAGATCCTCTATATACTACACCACACAGGAGAGCTGACAGATCCTGTATATACTACACCACACAGGAGAGCTGACAGATCCTCTATATACTACACCACACAGGAGAGAGCTGACAGATCCTCTATATACTACACCACACAGGAGAGCTGACAGATCCTCTATATACTATACCACACAGGAGAGCTGACAGATCCACTATATACTACACCACACAGGGGAGCTGACACATCCTCTATATACTACACCACACAGGAGAGCTGAGAGATCCTCTATATACTACACAACACAGGAGAGCTGACAGATCCTCTATATACTACACCACACAGGAGAGCTGACAGATCCTCTATATACTACACCACACAGGAGAGCTGACAGATCCTCTATATACTACACCACACAGGAGAGCTGACAGATCCTCTATATACTACACCACACAGGAGAGCTGACAGATCCTCTATATACTACACCACACAGGAGAGCTGACAGATCCTCTATATACTACACCACACAGGAGAGCTGACACATCCTCTATATACTACACCACACAGGAGAGCTGACAGATCCTCTATATACTACATCATACAGGAGAGCTGACAGATCCTCTATATACTACACCACACAGGAGAGCTGACAGATCCTCTATATACTACACCACACAGGAGAGCTGACAGATCCTCTATATACTACACTACACAGGAGAGCTGACAGATCCTCTATATACTACACCACACAGGAGAGCTGACAGATCCTCTATATACTACACCACACAGGAGAGCTGACACATCCTCTATATACTACACCACACAGGAGGGCTGACAGATCCTCTATATACTACACCACACAGGAGAGCTGACAGATCCTCTATATACTACACCACACAGGAGAGCTGACAGATCCTCTATATACTACACCACACAGGAGAGCTGACAGATCCTCTATATACTACACCACACAGGAGAGCTGACAGATCCTCTATATACTACACCACACAGGAGAGCTGACAGATCCTCTATATACTACACCACACAGGAGAGCTGACAGATCCTCTATATACTACACCACACAGGAGAGCTGACAGATCCTCTATATACTACACCACACAGGAGAGGTGACAGATCCTCTATATACTACACCACACAGGAGAGCTGACAGATCCTCTATATACTACACCACACAGGAGGGCAGACAGATCCTCTATATACTACACCACACAGGAGAGCTGACAGATCCTCTATATACTACACCACACAGGAGAGCTGACAGATCCTCTATATACTACACCACACAGGAGGGCAGACAGATCCTCTATATACTACACCACACAGGAGAGCTGAGAGATCCTCTATATACTACACCACACAGGAGGGCAGACAGATCCTCTATATACTACACCACACAGGAGAGCTGTCAGATCCTCTATATACTACACCACACAGGAGGGCAGACAGATCCTCTATATACTACACCACACAGGAGAGCTGAGAGATCCTCTATATACTACACCACACAGGAGAGCTGACAGATCCTCTATACACTACACCACACAGGAGAACTGACAGATCCTCTATATACTACACCACACTGGAGAACTGACAGATCCTCTATATACTACACCACACAGGAGGGCTGACAGATCCTCTATATACTACACCACACAGGAGAGCTGAGAGATCCTCTATATACTACACCACACAGGAGAGCTGAGAGATCCTCTATATACTACACCACACAGGAGAACTGCCAGATCCTCTATATACTACACCACACAGGAGAGCTGACAGATCCTCTATACACTACACCACACAGGAGAACTGACAGATCCTCTATATACTACACCACACTGGAGAACTGACAGATCCTCTATATACTACACCACACAGGAGAGCTGACAGATCCTCTATATACTACACCACACAGGAGAGCTGACAGATCCTCTATATACTACACCACACAGGAGAGAGCTGAGAGATCCTCTATATACTACACCACACAGGAGAGCTGAGAGATCCTCTATATACTATACCACACAGGAGAGCTGACAGATCCACTATATACTACACCACACAGGGGAGCTGACACATCCTCTATATACTACACCACACAGGAGAGCTGAGAGATCCTCTATATACTACACAACACAGGAGAGCTGACAGATCCTCTATATACTACACCACACAGGAGAGCTGACAGATCCTCTATATACTACACCACACAGGAGAGCTGACAGATCCTCTATATACTACACCACACAGGAGAGCTGACAGATCCTCTATATACTACACCACACAGGAGAGCTGACAGATCCTCTATATACTACACCACACAGGAGAGCTGACAGATCCTGTATATACTACACCACACAGGAGAGCTGACAGATCCTCTATATACTACACCACACAGGAGAGAGCTGACAGATCCTCTATATACTACACCACACAGGAGAGCTGACAGATCCTCTATATACTATACCACACAGGAGAGCTGACAGATCCACTATATACTACACCACACAGGGGAGCTGACACATCCTCTATATACTACACCACACAGGAGAGCTGAGAGATCCTCTATATACTACACAACACAGGAGAGCTGACAGATCCTCTATATACTACACCACACAGGAGAGCTGACAGATCCTCTATATACTACACCACACAGGAGAGCTGACAGATCCTCTATATACTACACCACACAGGAGAGCTGACAGATCCTCTATATACTACACCACACAGGAGAGCTGACAGATCCTCTATATACTACACCACACAGGAGAGCTGACAGATCCTCTATATACTACACCACACAGGAGAGCTGACACATCCTCTATATACTACACCACACAGGAGAGCTGACAGATCCTCTATATACTACATCATACAGGAGAGCTGACAGATCCTCTATATACTACACCACACAGGAGAGCTGACAGATCCTCTATATACTACACCACACAGGAGAGCTGACAGATCCTCTATATACTACACTACACAGGAGAGCTGACAGATCCTCTATATACTACACCACACAGGAGAGCTGACAGATCCTCTATATACTACACCACACAGGAGAGCTGACACATCCTCTATATACTACACCACACAGGAGGGCTGACAGATCCTCTATATACTACACCACACAGGAGAGCTGACAGATCCTCTATATACTACACCACACAGGAGAGCTGACAGATCCTCTATATACTACACCACACAGGAGAGCTGACAGATCCTCTATATACTACACCACACAGGAGAGCTGACAGATCCTCTATATACTACACCACACAGGAGAGCTGACAGATCCTCTATATACTACACCACACAGGAGAGCTGACAGATCCTCTATATACTACACCACACAGGAGAGCTGACAGATCCTCTATATACTACACCACACAGGAGAGGTGACAGATCCTCTATATACTACACCACACAGGAGAGCTGACAGATCCTCTATATACTACACCACACAGGAGGGCAGACAGATCCTCTATATACTACACCACACAGGAGAGCTGACAGATCCTCTATATACTACACCACACAGGAGAGCTGACAGATCCTCTATATACTACACCACACAGGAGGGCAGACAGATCCTCTATATACTACACCACACAGGAGAGCTGAGAGATCCTCTATATACTACACCACACAGGAGGGCAGACAGATCCTCTATATACTACACCACACAGGAGAGCTGTCAGATCCTCTATATACTACACCACACAGGAGGGCAGACAGATCCTCTATATACTACACCACACAGGAGAGCTGAGAGATCCTCTATATACTACACCACACAGGAGAGCTGACAGATCCTCTATACACTACACCACACAGGAGAACTGACAGATCCTCTATATACTACACCACACTGGAGAACTGACAGATCCTCTATATACTACACCACACAGGAGGGCTGACAGATCCTCTATATACTACACCACACAGGAGAGCTGAGAGATCCTCTATATACTACACCACACAGGAGAGCTGAGAGATCCTCTATATACTACACCACACAGGAGAACTGCCAGATCCTCTATATACTACACCACACAGGAGAGCTGACAGATCCTCTATACACTACACCACACAGGAGAACTGACAGATCCTCTATATACTACACCACACTGGAGAACTGACAGATCCTCTATATACTACACCACACAGGAGAGCTGACAGATCCTCTATATACTACACCACACAGGAGAGCTGACAGATCCTCTATATACTACACCACACAGGAGAGCCGACAGATCCTCTATATACTACACCACACAGGAGAGCTGACAGATCCTCTATATACTACACCACACAGGAGAGCTGACAGATCCTCTATATACTACACCACACAGGAGAGCTGACAGATCCTCTATATACTACACCACACAGGAGAGCCGAAAGATCCTGTATATACTACACCACACAGGAGAGCTGACAGATCCTCTATATACTACACCACACAGGAGAGCTGACAGATCCTCTATATACTACACCACACAGGACAGATCCTCTATATACTACACCACACAGGAGAGCTGACAGATCCTCTATATACTACACCACACAGTAGAGCTGACAGATCCTCTATATACTACACCACACAGGAGAGCTGACAGATCCTCTATATACTACACCACACAGGAGAGCCGACAGATCCTGTATATACTACACCACACAGGAGAGCTGACAGATCCTCTATATACTACACCACACAGGAGAGCTGACAGATCCTCTATATACTACACCACACAGGACAGATCCTCTATATACTACACCACACAGGAGAGCTGACAGATCCTCTATATACTACACCACACAGGAGAGCTGACAGATCCTCTATATACTACACCACACAGGAGAGCTGACAGATCCTCTATATACTACACCACACAGGAGAGCTGACAGATCCTCTATATACTACACCACACAGGAGGGCAGACAGATCCTCTATATACTACACCACACAGGAGAGCTGACAGATCCTCTATATACTACACCACACAGGAGAGCTGACAGATCCTCTATATACTACACCACACAGGAGAGCTGACACATCCTCTATATACTACACCACACAGGAGAGCTGAGAGATCCTCTATATACTACACCACACAGGAGAGCTGACAGATCCTCTATATACTACACCACACAGGAGAGCTGACACATCCTCTATATACTACACCACACAGGAGAGCTGACAGATCCTCTATATACTACACCACACAGGAGAGCTGACAGATCCTCTATATCAGAGGTCCCCAACCGCCGGTCCGCGGACCAGGACCGGGCCGTTGGGGTTTTTCAGCCGGTCCGCGGCGCCGCTGACAGCTAGCTCCGCGGCCCTGCGCCTGGTCAGAGCTCGCTCTGTGTGGATTTATAATGTTTTCTGCCATAGCCGTGACAGCTCGCAGCTGCCGGCAGAGAACATTATGCAGGACGGGGTGGGGCGTCGGGCGGGTCTTAGTGACGCGGCCCTCCTGCACAGCATGATGTGTTCCTGACGGGGTGGGGCGGCAGGCTCTCCTCACTGACACGCCCCCGGCAGAACATGTTATGTGGGGCGTGCTGGGGCAGCAGACTGGCTTCAGTGACGCGGCTCCCGGTACCGGTGTTCAGTGTGTAGCGCTGCTAAGCAGCAGCGCTGTATACACTGACGCTCAATGTACAATGCTGCTACTTAGCAGCGCTGTACACCGAGGTCCCGCCAGCATCCTCCCCATACAGCTCCACCCCTCCATAACCCCACCCCCATATGACCAAAGCCCCGCCCCCACCCCCACCGGGCCATGGAAAACTGGTCTTGCTTAAAGCCGGTCCCTGGTGCAAAAAAGGTTGGGGACCTCTGCTCTATATACTACACCACACAGGAGAGCTGACACATCCTCTATATATTACACCACACAGGAGAACTGACAGATCCTCTATATACTACACCACACAGGAGAGCTGACAGATCCACTATTTACTACACCACACAGGAGAGCTGACAGATCCACTATATACTACACCACACAGGACAGATCCTCTATATACTATACCACACAGGAGAGCTGACACATCCTCTATATACTACACCACACAGGAGAGCTGACACATCCTCTATATATTACACCACACAGGAGAACTGACAGATCCTCTATATACTACACCACACAGGAGAGCTGACAGATCCTCTATATACTACACCACACAGGAGAGCTGACAGATCCACTATATACTACACCACACAGGACAGATCCTCTATATACTATACCACACAGGAGAGCTGACACATCCTCTATATACTACACCACACAGGAGAACTGACAGATCCTCTATACACTACACCACACAGGAGAGCTGACAGATCCTCTATATACTACACCACACAGGAGAGCCGACAGATCCTCTATATACTACACCACACAGGAGAGCTGACAGATCCTCTATATACTACACCACACAGGAGAGCCGACAGATCCTCTATATACTACACCACACAGGACAGATCCTCTATATACTACACCACACAGGACAGATCCTCTATATACTACAGCACACAGGAGAGGTGACAGATCCTCTATATACTACACCACACAGGAGAGCCGACAGATCCTCTATATACTACACCACACAGGAGAGCCGACAGATCCTCTATATACTACACCACACAGGAGAACTGACAGATCCTCTATATACTACACCATACAGGAGAGCTGACAGATCCTCTATATACTACACCACACAGGAGAGCCGACAGATCCTCTATATACTACACCACACAGGAGAGGTGACAGATCCTCAATATACTACACCACACAGGAGAGCTGACAGATCCTCTATATACTACACCACACAGGAGAGCTGACAGATCCACTATATACTATACCACACAGGAGAGCTGACAGATCCTCTATATACTACACCACACAGGAGAGCCGACAGATCCTCTATATACTACACCACACAGGAGAGCTGAGAGATCCTCTATATACTACACCACACAGGAGAGCTGACAGATCCTCTATATACTACACCACACAGGAGAGCTGACAGATCCTCTATATACTACACCACACAGGAGAGCTGACAGATCCTCTATATACTACACCACACAGGAGAGGTGACAGATCCTCAATATACTACACCACACAGGAGAGCTGACAGATCCTCTATATACTACACCACACAGGAGAGCTGACAGATCCACTATATACTATACCACACAGGAGAGCTGACAGATCCTCTATATACTACACCACACAGGAGAGCCGACAGATCCTCTATATACTACACCACACAGGAGAGCCGACAGATCCTCTATATACTACACCACACAGGAGAGCCGACAGATCCTCTATATACTACACCACACAGGAGAGCTGACACATCCTCTATATACTATACCACACAGGAGAGCTGACAGATCCTCTATATACTACAGCACACAGGAGAGGTGACAGATCCTCTATATACTACACCACACAGGAGAGCTGACAGATCCTCTATATACTACAGCACACAGGAGAGGTGACAGATCCTCTATATACTACACCACACAGGAGAGCTGACAGATCCTCTATATACTACACCACACAGGAGAGCCGACAGATCCTCTATATACTACACCACACAGGAGAGTCGACAGATCCTCTATATACTACACCACACAGGAGAGCTGACAGATCCTCTACATACTACAACACACAGGAGAGCTGACAGATCCTCTACATACTACAACACACAGGAGAGCTGACAGATCCTCTATATACTACACCACACAGGAGAGCTGACAGATCCTCTATATACTACACCACACAGGAGAGCTGACAGATCCTCTATATACTACACCACACAGGACAGCTGACAGATCCTCTATATACTACACCACACAGGAGAGCTGACAGATCCTCTACATACTACAACACACAGGAGAGCTGACAGATCCTCTATATACTACACCACACAGGAGAGCTGACACATCCTCTATATACTACACTACACAGGAGAGCTGACAGATCCTCTATATACTGCACCACTCAGGAAAGCTGACACATCCTCTATATACTACACTACACAGGAGAGCTGACAGATCCTCTATATACTGCACCACTCAGGAAAGCTGACACATCCTCTATATACTACACTACACAGGAGAGCTGACAGATCCTCTATATACTGTACCACTCAGGAGAGCTGACAGATCCTCTATATACTGCACCACACAGGAGAGCTGACAGATCCTCTATATACTGTACTACACCACACAGGAGAGTAAACAGATCCTCTATATACTATACCACACAGGAGAGCTGACACATCCTCTATATACTACACTACACAGGAGAGCTGACAGATCCTCTATATACTACACTGCACAGCACAGATCCTCTATATACTACACCACACAGGAGAGCTGACAGATCCTCTATATACTACACCACACAGGAGAGCTGACAGATCCTCTATATACTACACTGCACAGGAGAGCTGACAGATCCTCTATATACTACACAGCACAGGAGAGCTGACAGATCCTCTATATACTACACCACACAGGAGAGCTGACAGATCCTCTATATACTACACCACACAGGAGAGCTGACAGATTCTTTATATACTACACTGCACAGGAGAGCTGACAGATCCTCTATATACTACACAGCACAGGAGAGCTGACAGATCCTCTATATACTACACCACACAGGAGAGCTGACAGATCCACTATATACTATACCACACAGGAGAGCTGACACATCCTCTATATACTACACCACACAGGAGAGGTGACAGATCCTCTATATACTACACTACACAGGAGAGCTGACAGATCCTCTATATACTACACCACACAGGAGAGCTGACAGATCCTCTATATACTACATCACACAGGAGAGCTGACAGATCCACTATATACTATACCACACAGGAGAGCTGACAGATCCTCTATATACTGTACTACACCACACAGGAGAGCTGACAGATCCTCTATATACTATACCACACAGTAGAGCTGACAGATCCTCTATATACTACACCACACAGGAGAGCTGACAGATCCTCTATATACTACACCACACAGGAGAGCTGACAGATCCTCTATATACTACACCATACAGGAGAGCTGACAGATCCTCTATATACTACACCACACAGCACAGATCCTCTATATACTACACCACACAGGAGAGCTGACAGATCCTCTATATACTACACCACACAGGAGAGCTGACAGATCCTCTATATACTACACCTCACAGGAGAGCCGACAGATCCTCTATATACTACACCACGCAGGAGAGCTGACAGATCCTCTATATACTACACCACGCAGGAGAGCTGACAGATTCTCTATATACTACACCACACAGGAGAGCTGACAGATCCTCTATATACTACACCACACAGGAGAGCTGACAGATCCTCTATATACTACACCACACAGGAGAGCTGACAGATCCTCTATATACTACACCACACAGGAGAACTGCCAGATCCTCTATATACTACACCACACAGGAGAGCTGACAGATCCTCTATATACTACACCACACAGGAGAGCTGACAGATCCTCTATATACTACACCACAGAGGAGAGCTGACAAATCCTCTATATACTACACCACACAGGAGAGCTGACAGATCCTCTATATACTACACCACACAGGACAGATCCTCTATATACTACACCACACAGGAGAGCTGACAGATCCTCTATATACTACACCACACAGGAGAGCTGACACATCCTCTATATACTACACCACACAGGAGAGCTGACACATCCTCTATATACTACACCACACAGGAGAGCTGACAGATCCTCTATATACTACACCACACAGGAGAGCTGACAGATCCTCTATATACTACACCACGCAGGAGAGCTGAGAGATCCTCTATATACCACACCACACAGGAGAGCTGATAGATCCTCTATATACTACACCACACAGGAGAACTGACAGATCCTCTATATACTACACCACACAGGAGAGCTGACACATCCTCTATATACTACACCACACAGGAGGGCAGACACATCCTCTATATACTACACCACACAGGAGGGCAGACAGATCCTCTATATACTACACCACACAGGACAGATCCTCTATATACTACACCACACAGGACAGATCCTCTATATACTACACCACACAGGAGAGCTGACAGATCCTCTATATACTACACCACACAGGAGAACTGCCAGATCCTCTATATACTACACCACACAGGACAGATCCTCTATATACTACACCACACAGGAGAGCTGACAGATCCTCTATATACTACACCACACAGGAGAGCTGACAGATCCTCTATATACTACACCACACAGGAGAGCTGACAGATCCTCTATATACTACACCACACAAGAGAGCTGACAGATCCTCTATATACTACACCACACAGGAGAGCTGACAGATCCTCTATATACTACATCACACAGGAGAGCTGACACATCCTCTATATACTACACCACACAGGAGAGCTGACAGATCCTCTATATACTACACCACACAGGAGAGCCGACAGATCCTCTATATACTACACCACACAGGAGAGCTGACAGATCCTCTATATACTACACCACACAGGAGAGCTGACAGATCCTCTATATACTACACCACACAGGAGAGCCGACAGATCCTCTATATACTACACCACACAGGAGAGCCGACAGATCCTCTATATACTACACCACACAGGAGAGCTGACAGATCCTCTATATACTACACCACACAGGAGAGCGGACAGATCCTCTATATACTACACCACACAGGAGAGCCGACAGATCCTCTATATACTACACCACACAGGAGAGCCGACAGATCCTCTATATACTACACCACACAGGAGAGCCGACAGATCCTCTATATACTACACCACACAGGAGAGCCGACAGATCCTCTATATACTACACCACACAGGAGAGCTGACAGATCCTCTATATACTACACCACACAGGAGAGCTGACAGATCCTCTATATACTACACCACACAGGAGAGCTGACACATCCTCTATATACTACACCACACAGGAGAGCTGACACATCCTCTATATACTACACCACACAGAAGAGCTGACAGATCCTCTATATACTACACCACACAGGAGAGCTGACACATCCTCTATATACTACACCACACAGGAGAGCTGACAGATCCTCTATATACTACACCACACAGGAGAGCTGACAGATCCTCTATATACCTACACCACACAGGACAGCTGACAGATCCTCTATATACTAAACCACACAGGAGAGCTGACAGATCCTCTATACACTACACAACAAATTAGAGCTGACAGATTCTCTATATACTACACCACACAGGAGAGCTGACAGATCCTCTATATACTACACCATACAGGAGAGCTGACAGATCCTCTATATACTACACCACACAGGAGAGCTGACAGATCCTCTATATACTACACCACACAGGAGAGCTGACAGATCCTCTATATACTACACCACACAGGAGAGCTGAGAGATCCTCTATATACTACACCACACAGGAGAGCTGACAGATCCTCTATATACTACACCACACAGGAGAGCTGAGAGATCCTCTATATACTACACCACACAGGAGAGCTGACAGATCCTCTATACACTACACAACAAAGGAGAGCTGACAGATTCTCTATATACTACACCACACAGGAGAGCTGACAGATCCTCTATATACTACACCATACAGGAGAGCTGACAGATCCTCTATATACTACACCACACAGGAGAGCGGACAGATCCTCTATATACTACACCACACAGGAGAGCTGAGAGATCCTCTATATACTACACCACACAGGAGAGCTGAGAGATCCTCTATATACTGCACCACACAGGAGAGCGGACAGATCCTCTATATACTGCACCACATAGGAGAGCTGACAGATCCTCTATATACTACACGACACAGGAGAGCTGACAGATCCTCTATATACTGCACCACATAGGAGAGCTGACAGATCCTCTATATACTAAACCACACAGGAGAGCTGACAGATCCTCTATATACTACACCACACAGGAGAGCTGACAGATCCTCTATATACTACACCACACAGGAGAGCTGACAGATCCTCTATACACTACACCACACAGGAGAGCCGACAGATCCTCTATATACTACACCACACAGGAGAGCTGCAGATCCTCTATATACTACACCACACAGGAGAGCCGACAGATCCTCTATATACTACACCACACAGGAGAGCCGACAGATCCTCTATATACTACACCACACAGGAGAGCCGACAGATCCTCTATATACTACACCACACAGGAGAGCCGACAGATCCTCTATATACTACACCACACAGGAGAGCTGACAGATCCTCTATATACTACACCACACAGGAGAGCTGACAGATCCTCTATATACTACACCACACAGGAGAGCTGACAGATCCTCTATATACTACACCACACAGGAGAGCTGACAGATCCTCTATATACTACACCACACAGGAGAGCTGACAGATCCTCTATATACTACACCACACAGGAGAGCTGACAGATCCTCTATATACTACACCACACAGGAGAGCTGACAGATCCTCTATATACTATACCACACAGGAGAGCTGACAGATCCTCTATATACTATACCACACAGGAGAGCTGACAGATCCTCTATATACTACACCACACAGGAGAGCTGACAGATCCTCTATATACTACACCACACAGGAGAGCTGACAGATCCTCTATATACTATACCACACAGGAGAGCTGACAGATCCTCTATATACTATACCACACAGGAGAGCTGACAGATCCTCTATATACTACACCACACAGGAGAGCTGACAAATCCTCTATATACTACACCACACAGGATAGCCGACAGATCCTCTATATACTACACCACACAGGAGAGCTGACAGATCCTCTATATACTACACCACACAGGACAGATCCTCTATATACTACACCACACAGGAGAGCTGACAGATCCTCTATATACTACACCACACAGGACAGATCCTCTATATACTACACCACACAGGACAGATCCTCTAAATACTACACCACACAGGAGAGCTGACAGATCATCTATATACTACACCACACAGGAGAGCCGAAGGATCCTCTATATACTACACCACACAGGAGGGCTGACAGATCCTCTATATACTACACCACACAGGAGGGCTGACAGATCCTCTATATACTACACCACACAGGAGGGCTGACAGATCCTCTATATACTACACCACACAGGAGAGCTGACAGATCCTCTATATACTACACCACACAGGAGAGCTGACAGATCCTCTATATACTACACCACACAGGAGAGCTGACAGATCCTCTATATACTACACCACACAGGAGAGCTGACAGATCCTGTATATACTACACCACACAGGAGAGCTGACAAATCCTCTATATACTACACCACACAGGAGAGCTGAGAGATCCTCTATATACTACACCACACAGGAGAGCTGACAGATCCTCTATATACTACACCACACAGGAGAGCTTACAGATCCTCTATATACTACACCACACAGGAGAGCTGAGAGATCCTCTATATACTACACCACACAGGAGAGCTGACACATCCTCTATATACTACACCACACAGGAGAGCTGACAGATCCTCTATATACTACACCACACAGGAGAGCTGACAGATCCTCTATATACTACACCACACAGGAGAGCTGACAGATCCTGTATATACTACACCACACAGGAGAGCTGACAGATCCTCTATATACTACACCACACAGGAGAGAGCTGACAGATCCTCTATATACTACACCACACAGGAGAGCTGACAGATCCTCTATATACTATACCACACAGGAGAGCTGACAGATCCACTATATACTACACCACACAGGGGAGCTGACACATCCTCTATATACTACACCACACAGGAGAGCTGAGAGATCCTCTATATACTACACAACACAGGAGAGCTGACAGATCCTCTATATACTACACCACACAGGAGAGCTGACAGATCCTCTATATACTACACCACACAGGAGAGCTGACAGATCCTCTATATACTACACCACACAGGAGAGCTGACAGATCCTCTATATACTACACCACACAGGAGAGCTGACAGATCCTCTATATACTACACCACACAGGAGAGCTGACAGATCCTCTATATACTACACCACACAGGAGAGCTGACACATCCTCTATATACTACACCACACAGGAGAGCTGACAGATCCTCTATATACTACATCATACAGGAGAGCTGACAGATCCTCTATATACTACACCACACAGGAGAGCTGACAGATCCTCTATATACTACACCACACAGGAGAGCTGACAGATCCTCTATATACTACACTACACAGGAGAGCTGACAGATCCTCTATATACTACACCACACAGGAGAGCTGACAGATCCTCTATATACTACACCACACAGGAGAGCTGACACATCCTCTATATACTACACCACACAGGAGGGCTGACAGATCCTCTATATACTACACCACACAGGAGAGCTGACAGATCCTCTATATACTACACCACACAGGAGAGCTGACAGATCCTCTATATACTACACCACACAGGAGAGCTGACAGATCCTCTATATACTACACCACACAGGAGAGCTGACAGATGCTCTATATACTACACCACACAGGAGAGCTGACAGATCCTCTATATACTACACCACACAGGAGAGCTGACAGATCCTCTATATACTACACCACACAGGAGAGCTGACAGATCCTCTATATACTACACCACACAGGAGAGGTGACAGATCCTCTATATACTACACCACACAGGAGAGCTGACAGATCCTCTATATACTACACCACACAGGAGGGCAGACAGATCCTCTATATACTACACCACACAGGAGAGCTGACAGATCCTCTATATACTACACCACACAGGAGAGCTGACAGATCCTCTATATACTACACCACACAGGAGGGCAGACAGATCCTCTATATACTACACCACACAGGAGAGCTGAGAGATCCTCTATATACTACACCACACAGGAGGGCAGACAGATCCTCTATATACTACACCACACAGGAGAGCTGTCAGATCCTCTATATACTACACCACACAGGAGGGCAGACAGATCCTCTATATACTACACCACACAGGAGAGCTGAGAGATCCTCTATATACTACACCACACAGGAGAGCTGACAGATCCTCTATACACTACACCACACAGGAGAACTGACAGATCCTCTATATACTACACCACACTGGAGAACTGACAGATCCTCTATATACTACACCACACAGGAGGGCTGACAGATCCTCTATATACTACACCACACAGGAGAGCTGAGAGATCCTCTATATACTACACCACACAGGAGAGCTGAGAGATCCTCTATATACTACACCACACAGGAGAACTGACAGATCCTCTATATACTACACCACACAGGAGAGCTGACAGATCCTCTATATACTACACCACACAGGAGAGCTGACAGATCCTCTATATACTACACCACACAGGAGAGCCGACAGATCCTCTATATACTACACCACACAGGAGAGCTGACAGATCCTCTATATACTACACCACACAGGAGAGCTGACAGATCCTCTATATACTACACCACACAGGAGAGCTGACAGATCCTCTATATACTACACCACACAGGAGAGCCGAAAGATCCTGTATATACTACACCACACAGGAGAGCTGACAGATCCTCTATATACTACACCACACAGGAGAGCTGACAGATCCTCTATATACTACACCACACAGGACAGATCCTCTATATACTACACCACACAGGAGAGCTGACAGATCCTCTATATACTACACCACACAGTAGAGCTGACAGATCCTCTATATACTACACCACACAGGAGAGCTGACAGATCCTCTATATACTACACCACACAGGAGAGCTGACAGATCCTCTATATACTACACCACACAGGAGAGCCGACAGATCCTGTATATACTACACCACACAGGAGAGCTGACAGATCCTCTATATACTACACCACACAGGAGAGCTGACAGATCCTCTATATACTACACCACACAGGACAGATCCTCTATATACTACACCACACAGGAGAGCTGACAGATCCTCTATATACTACACCACACAGGAGAGCTGACAGATCCTCTATATACTACACCACACAGGAGAGCTGACAGATCCTCTATATACTACACCACACAGGAGAGCTGACAGATCCTCTATATACTACACCACACAGGAGGGCAGACAGATCCTCTATATACTACACCACACAGGAGAGCTGACAGATCCTCTATATACTACACCACACAGGAGAGCTGACAGATCCTCTATATACTACACCACACAGGAGAGCTGACACATCCTCTATATACTACACCACACAGGAGAGCTGAGAGATCCTCTATATACTACACCACACAGGAGAGCTGACAGATCCTCTATATACTACACCACACAGGAGAGCTGACACATCCTCTATATACTACACCACACAGGAGAGCTGACAGATCCTCTATATACTACACCACACAGGAGAGCTGACAGATCCTCTATATCAGAGGTCCCCAACCGCCGGTCCGCGGACCAGGACCGGGCCGTTGGGGTTTTTCAGCCGGTCCGCGGCGCCGCTGACAGCTAGCTCCGCGGCCCTGCGCCTGGTCAGAGCTCGCTCTGTGTGGATTTATAATGTTTTCTGCCATAGCCGTGACAGCTCGCAGCTGCCGGCAGAGAACATTATGCAGGACGGGGTGGGGCGTCGGGCGGGTCTTAGTGACGCGGCCCTCCTGCACAGCATGATGTGTTCCTGACGGGGTGGGGCGGCAGGCTCTCCTCACTGACACGCCCCCGGCAGAACATGTTATGTGGGGCGTGCTGGGGCAGCAGACTGGCTTCAGTGACGCGGCTCCCGGTACCGGTGTTCAGTGTGTAGCGCTGCTAAGCAGCAGCGCTGTATACACTGACGCTCAATGTACAATGCTGCTAC
This sequence comes from Phyllobates terribilis, assembly GCF_046119375.1. Taxonomy (NCBI): domain Eukaryota; kingdom Metazoa; phylum Chordata; class Amphibia; order Anura; family Dendrobatidae; genus Phyllobates; species Phyllobates terribilis. The sequence continues at coordinate 57,759,275 of NW_027362762.1, forward strand.
TTAGCAGCGCTGTACACCGAGGTCCCGCCAGCATCCTCCCCATACAGCTCCACCCCTCCATAACCCCACCCCCATATGACCAAAGCCCCGCCCCCACCCCCACCGGGCCATGGAAAACTGGTCTTGCTTAAAGCCGGTCCCTGGTGCAAAAAAGGTTGGGGACCTCTGCTCTATATACTACACCACACAGGAGAGCTGACACATCCTCTATATATTACACCACACAGGAGAACTGACAGATCCTCTATATACTACACCACACAGGAGAGCTGACAGATCCACTATTTACTACACCACACAGGAGAGCTGACAGATCCACTATATACTACACCACACAGGACAGATCCTCTATATACTATACCACACAGGAGAGCTGACACATCCTCTATATACTACACCACACAGGAGAGCTGACACATCCTCTATATATTACACCACACAGGAGAACTGACAGATCCTCTATATACTACACCACACAGGAGAGCTGACAGATCCTCTATATACTACACCACACAGGAGAGCTGACAGATCCACTATATACTACACCACACAGGACAGATCCTCTATATACTATACCACACAGGAGAGCTGACACATCCTCTATATACTACACCACACAGGAGAACTGACAGATCCTCTATACACTACACCACACAGGAGAGCTGACAGATCCTCTATATACTACACCACACAGGAGAGCCGACAGATCCTCTATATACTACACCACACAGGAGAGCTGACAGATCCTCTATATACTACACCACACAGGAGAGCCGACAGATCCTCTATATACTACACCACACAGGACAGATCCTCTATATACTACACCACACAGGACAGATCCTCTATATACTACAGCACACAGGAGAGGTGACAGATCCTCTATATACTACACCACACAGGAGAGCCGACAGATCCTCTATATACTACACCACACAGGAGAGCCGACAGATCCTCTATATACTACACCACACAGGAGAACTGACAGATCCTCTATATACTACACCATACAGGAGAGCTGACAGATCCTCTATATACTACACCACACAGGAGAGCCGACAGATCCTCTATATACTACACCACACAGGAGAGGTGACAGATCCTCAATATACTACACCACACAGGAGAGCTGACAGATCCTCTATATACTACACCACACAGGAGAGCTGACAGATCCACTATATACTATACCACACAGGAGAGCTGACAGATCCTCTATATACTACACCACACAGGAGAGCCGACAGATCCTCTATATACTACACCACACAGGAGAGCTGAGAGATCCTCTATATACTACACCACACAGGAGAGCTGACAGATCCTCTATATACTACACCACACAGGAGAGCTGACAGATCCTCTATATACTACACCACACAGGAGAGCTGACAGATCCTCTATATACTACACCACACAGGAGAGGTGACAGATCCTCAATATACTACACCACACAGGAGAGCTGACAGATCCTCTATATACTACACCACACAGGAGAGCTGACAGATCCACTATATACTATACCACACAGGAGAGCTGACAGATCCTCTATATACTACACCACACAGGAGAGCCGACAGATCCTCTATATACTACACCACACAGGAGAGCCGACAGATCCTCTATATACTACACCACACAGGAGAGCCGACAGATCCTCTATATACTACACCACACAGGAGAGCTGACACATCCTCTATATACTATACCACACAGGAGAGCTGACAGATCCTCTATATACTACAGCACACAGGAGAGGTGACAGATCCTCTATATACTACACCACACAGGAGAGCTGACAGATCCTCTATATACTACAGCACACAGGAGAGGTGACAGATCCTCTATATACTACACCACACAGGAGAGCTGACAGATCCTCTATATACTACACCACACAGGAGAGCCGACAGATCCTCTATATACTACACCACACAGGAGAGTCGACAGATCCTCTATATACTACACCACACAGGAGAGCTGACAGATCCTCTACATACTACAACACACAGGAGAGCTGACAGATCCTCTACATACTACAACACACAGGAGAGCTGACAGATCCTCTATATACTACACCACACAGGAGAGCTGACAGATCCTCTATATACTACACCACACAGGAGAGCTGACAGATCCTCTATATACTACACCACACAGGACAGCTGACAGATCCTCTATATACTACACCACACAGGAGAGCTGACAGATCCTCTACATACTACAACACACAGGAGAGCTGACAGATCCTCTATATACTACACCACACAGGAGAGCTGACACATCCTCTATATACTACACTACACAGGAGAGCTGACAGATCCTCTATATACTGCACCACTCAGGAAAGCTGACACATCCTCTATATACTACACTACACAGGAGAGCTGACAGATCCTCTATATACTGCACCACTCAGGAAAGCTGACACATCCTCTATATACTACACTACACAGGAGAGCTGACAGATCCTCTATATACTGTACCACTCAGGAGAGCTGACAGATCCTCTATATACTGCACCACACAGGAGAGCTGACAGATCCTCTATATACTGTACTACACCACACAGGAGAGTAAACAGATCCTCTATATACTATACCACACAGGAGAGCTGACACATCCTCTATATACTACACTACACAGGAGAGCTGACAGATCCTCTATATACTACACTGCACAGCACAGATCCTCTATATACTACACCACACAGGAGAGCTGACAGATCCTCTATATACTACACCACACAGGAGAGCTGACAGATCCTCTATATACTACACTGCACAGGAGAGCTGACAGATCCTCTATATACTACACAGCACAGGAGAGCTGACAGATCCTCTATATACTACACCACACAGGAGAGCTGACAGATCCTCTATATACTACACCACACAGGAGAGCTGACAGATTCTTTATATACTACACTGCACAGGAGAGCTGACAGATCCTCTATATACTACACAGCACAGGAGAGCTGACAGATCCTCTATATACTACACCACACAGGAGAGCTGACAGATCCACTATATACTATACCACACAGGAGAGCTGACACATCCTCTATATACTACACCACACAGGAGAGGTGACAGATCCTCTATATACTACACTACACAGGAGAGCTGACAGATCCTCTATATACTACACCACACAGGAGAGCTGACAGATCCTCTATATACTACATCACACAGGAGAGCTGACAGATCCACTATATACTATACCACACAGGAGAGCTGACAGATCCTCTATATACTGTACTACACCACACAGGAGAGCTGACAGATCCTCTATATACTATACCACACAGTAGAGCTGACAGATCCTCTATATACTACACCACACAGGAGAGCTGACAGATCCTCTATATACTACACCACACAGGAGAGCTGACAGATCCTCTATATACTACACCATACAGGAGAGCTGACAGATCCTCTATATACTACACCACACAGCACAGATCCTCTATATACTACACCACACAGGAGAGCTGACAGATCCTCTATATACTACACCACACAGGAGAGCTGACAGATCCTCTATATACTACACCTCACAGGAGAGCCGACAGATCCTCTATATACTACACCACGCAGGAGAGCTGACAGATCCTCTATATACTACACCACGCAGGAGAGCTGACAGATTCTCTATATACTACACCACACAGGAGAGCTGACAGATCCTCTATATACTACACCACACAGGAGAGCTGACAGATCCTCTATATACTACACCACACAGGAGAGCTGACAGATCCTCTATATACTACACCACACAGGAGAACTGCCAGATCCTCTATATACTACACCACACAGGAGAGCTGACAGATCCTCTATATACTACACCACACAGGAGAGCTGACAGATCCTCTATATACTACACCACAGAGGAGAGCTGACAAATCCTCTATATACTACACCACACAGGAGAGCTGACAGATCCTCTATATACTACACCACACAGGACAGATCCTCTATATACTACACCACACAGGAGAGCTGACAGATCCTCTATATACTACACCACACAGGAGAGCTGACACATCCTCTATATACTACACCACACAGGAGAGCTGACACATCCTCTATATACTACACCACACAGGAGAGCTGACAGATCCTCTATATACTACACCACACAGGAGAGCTGACAGATCCTCTATATACTACACCACGCAGGAGAGCTGAGAGATCCTCTATATACCACACCACACAGGAGAGCTGATAGATCCTCTATATACTACACCACACAGGAGAACTGACAGATCCTCTATATACTACACCACACAGGAGAGCTGACACATCCTCTATATACTACACCACACAGGAGGGCAGACACATCCTCTATATACTACACCACACAGGAGGGCAGACAGATCCTCTATATACTACACCACACAGGACAGATCCTCTATATACTACACCACACAGGACAGATCCTCTATATACTACACCACACAGGAGAGCTGACAGATCCTCTATATACTACACCACACAGGAGAACTGCCAGATCCTCTATATACTACACCACACAGGACAGATCCTCTATATACTACACCACACAGGAGAGCTGACAGATCCTCTATATACTACACCACACAGGAGAGCTGACAGATCCTCTATATACTACACCACACAGGAGAGCTGACAGATCCTCTATATACTACACCACACAAGAGAGCTGACAGATCCTCTATATACTACACCACACAGGAGAGCTGACAGATCCTCTATATACTACATCACACAGGAGAGCTGACACATCCTCTATATACTACACCACACAGGAGAGCTGACAGATCCTCTATATACTACACCACACAGGAGAGCCGACAGATCCTCTATATACTACACCACACAGGAGAGCTGACAGATCCTCTATATACTACACCACACAGGAGAGCTGACAGATCCTCTATATACTACACCACACAGGAGAGCCGACAGATCCTCTATATACTACACCACACAGGAGAGCCGACAGATCCTCTATATACTACACCACACAGGAGAGCTGACAGATCCTCTATATACTACACCACACAGGAGAGCTGACAGATCCTCTATATACTACACCACACAGGAGAGCCGACAGATCCTCTATATACTACACCACACAGGAGAGCCGACAGATCCTCTATATACTACACCACACAGGAGAGCCGACAGATCCTCTATATACTACACCACACAGGAGAGCCGACAGATCCTCTATATACTACACCACACAGGAGAGCTGACAGATCCTCTATATACTACACCACACAGGAGAGCTGACAGATCCTCTATATACTACACCACACAGGAGAGCTGACACATCCTCTATATACTACACCACACAGGAGAGCTGACACATCCTCTATATACTACACCACACAGAAGAGCTGACAGATCCTCTATATACTACACCACACAGGAGAGCTGACACATCCTCTATATACTACACCACACAGGAGAGCTGACAGATCCTCTATATACTACACCACACAGGAGAGCTGACAGATCCTCTATATACCTACACCACACAGGACAGCTGACAGATCCTCTATATACTAAACCACACAGGAGAGCTGACAGATCCTCTATACACTACACAACAAATTAGAGCTGACAGATTCTCTATATACTACACCACACAGGAGAGCTGACAGATCCTCTATATACTACACCATACAGGAGAGCTGACAGATCCTCTATATACTACACCACACAGGAGAGCTGACAGATCCTCTATATACTACACCACACAGGAGAGCTGACAGATCCTCTATATACTACACCACACAGGAGAGCTGAGAGATCCTCTATATACTACACCACACAGGAGAGCTGACAGATCCTCTATATACTACACCACACAGGAGAGCTGAGAGATCCTCTATATACTACACCACACAGGAGAGCTGACAGATCCTCTATACACTACACAACAAAGGAGAGCTGACAGATTCTCTATATACTACACCACACAGGAGAGCTGACAGATCCTCTATATACTACACCATACAGGAGAGCTGACAGATCCTCTATATACTACACCACACAGGAGAGCGGACAGATCCTCTATATACTACACCACACAGGAGAGCTGAGAGATCCTCTATATACTACACCACACAGGAGAGCTGAGAGATCCTCTATATACTGCACCACACAGGAGAGCGGACAGATCCTCTATATACTGCACCACATAGGAGAGCTGACAGATCCTCTATATACTACACGACACAGGAGAGCTGACAGATCCTCTATATACTGCACCACATAGGAGAGCTGACAGATCCTCTATATACTAAACCACACAGGAGAGCTGACAGATCCTCTATATACTACACCACACAGGAGAGCTGACAGATCCTCTATATACTACACCACACAGGAGAGCTGACAGATCCTCTATACACTACACCACACAGGAGAGCCGACAGATCCTCTATATACTACACCACACAGGAGAGCTGCAGATCCTCTATATACTACACCACACAGGAGAGCCGACAGATCCTCTATATACTACACCACACAGGAGAGCCGACAGATCCTCTATATACTACACCACACAGGAGAGCCGACAGATCCTCTATATACTACACCACACAGGAGAGCCGACAGATCCTCTATATACTACACCACACAGGAGAGCTGACAGATCCTCTATATACTACACCACACAGGAGAGCTGACAGATCCTCTATATACTACACCACACAGGAGAGCTGACAGATCCTCTATATACTACACCACACAGGAGAGCTGACAGATCCTCTATATACTACACCACACAGGAGAGCTGACAGATCCTCTATATACTACACCACACAGGAGAGCTGACAGATCCTCTATATACTACACCACACAGGAGAGCTGACAGATCCTCTATATACTATACCACACAGGAGAGCTGACAGATCCTCTATATACTATACCACACAGGAGAGCTGACAGATCCTCTATATACTACACCACACAGGAGAGCTGACAGATCCTCTATATACTACACCACACAGGAGAGCTGACAGATCCTCTATATACTATACCACACAGGAGAGCTGACAGATCCTCTATATACTATACCACACAGGAGAGCTGACAGATCCTCTATATACTACACCACACAGGAGAGCTGACAAATCCTCTATATACTACACCACACAGGATAGCCGACAGATCCTCTATATACTACACCACACAGGAGAGCTGACAGATCCTCTATATACTACACCACACAGGACAGATCCTCTATATACTACACCACACAGGAGAGCTGACAGATCCTCTATATACTACACCACACAGGACAGATCCTCTATATACTACACCACACAGGACAGATCCTCTAAATACTACACCACACAGGAGAGCTGACAGATCATCTATATACTACACCACACAGGAGAGCCGAAGGATCCTCTATATACTACACCACACAGGAGGGCTGACAGATCCTCTATATACTACACCACACAGGAGGGCTGACAGATCCTCTATATACTACACCACACAGGAGGGCTGACAGATCCTCTATATACTACACCACACAGGAGAGCTGACAGATCCTCTATATACTACACCACACAGGAGAGCTGACAGATCCTCTATATACTACACCACACAGGAGAGCTGACAGATCCTCTATATACTACACCACACAGGAGAGCTGACAGATCCTGTATATACTACACCACACAGGAGAGCTGACAAATCCTCTATATACTACACCACACAGGAGAGCTGAGAGATCCTCTATATACTACACCACACAGGAGAGCTGACAGATCCTCTATATACTACACCACACAGGAGAGCTTACAGATCCTCTATATACTACACCACACAGGAGAGCTGAGAGATCCTCTATATACTACACCACACAGGAGAGCTGACACATCCTCTATATACTACACCACACAGGAGAGCTGACAGATCCTCTATATACTACACCACACAGGAGAGCTGACAGATCCTCTATATACTACACCACACAGGAGAGCTGACAGATCCTGTATATACTACACCACACAGGAGAGCTGACAGATCCTCTATATACTACACCACACAGGAGAGAGCTGACAGATCCTCTATATACTACACCACACAGGAGAGCTGACAGATCCTCTATATACTATACCACACAGGAGAGCTGACAGATCCACTATATACTACACCACACAGGGGAGCTGACACATCCTCTATATACTACACCACACAGGAGAGCTGAGAGATCCTCTATATACTACACAACACAGGAGAGCTGACAGATCCTCTATATACTACACCACACAGGAGAGCTGACAGATCCTCTATATACTACACCACACAGGAGAGCTGACAGATCCTCTATATACTACACCACACAGGAGAGCTGACAGATCCTCTATATACTACACCACACAGGAGAGCTGACAGATCCTCTATATACTACACCACACAGGAGAGCTGACAGATCCTCTATATACTACACCACACAGGAGAGCTGACACATCCTCTATATACTACACCACACAGGAGAGCTGACAGATCCTCTATATACTACATCATACAGGAGAGCTGACAGATCCTCTATATACTACACCACACAGGAGAGCTGACAGATCCTCTATATACTACACCACACAGGAGAGCTGACAGATCCTCTATATACTACACTACACAGGAGAGCTGACAGATCCTCTATATACTACACCACACAGGAGAGCTGACAGATCCTCTATATACTACACCACACAGGAGAGCTGACACATCCTCTATATACTACACCACACAGGAGGGCTGACAGATCCTCTATATACTACACCACACAGGAGAGCTGACAGATCCTCTATATACTACACCACACAGGAGAGCTGACAGATCCTCTATATACTACACCACACAGGAGAGCTGACAGATCCTCTATATACTACACCACACAGGAGAGCTGACAGATGCTCTATATACTACACCACACAGGAGAGCTGACAGATCCTCTATATACTACACCACACAGGAGAGCTGACAGATCCTCTATATACTACACCACACAGGAGAGCTGACAGATCCTCTATATACTACACCACACAGGAGAGGTGACAGATCCTCTATATACTACACCACACAGGAGAGCTGACAGATCCTCTATATACTACACCACACAGGAGGGCAGACAGATCCTCTATATACTACACCACACAGGAGAGCTGACAGATCCTCTATATACTACACCACACAGGAGAGCTGACAGATCCTCTATATACTACACCACACAGGAGGGCAGACAGATCCTCTATATACTACACCACACAGGAGAGCTGAGAGATCCTCTATATACTACACCACACAGGAGGGCAGACAGATCCTCTATATACTACACCACACAGGAGAGCTGTCAGATCCTCTATATACTACACCACACAGGAGGGCAGACAGATCCTCTATATACTACACCACACAGGAGAGCTGAGAGATCCTCTATATACTACACCACACAGGAGAGCTGACAGATCCTCTATACACTACACCACACAGGAGAACTGACAGATCCTCTATATACTACACCACACTGGAGAACTGACAGATCCTCTATATACTACACCACACAGGAGGGCTGACAGATCCTCTATATACTACACCACACAGGAGAGCTGAGAGATCCTCTATATACTACACCACACAGGAGAGCTGAGAGATCCTCTATATACTACACCACACAGGAGAACTGACAGATCCTCTATATACTACACCACACAGGAGAGCTGACAGATCCTCTATATACTACACCACACAGGAGAGCTGACAGATCCTCTATATACTACACCACACAGGAGAGCCGACAGATCCTCTATATACTACACCACACAGGAGAGCTGACAGATCCTCTATATACTACACCACACAGGAGAGCTGACAGATCCTCTATATACTACACCACACAGGAGAGCTGACAGATCCTCTATATACTACACCACACAGGAGAGCCGAAAGATCCTGTATATACTACACCACACAGGAGAGCTGACAGATCCTCTATATACTACACCACACAGGAGAGCTGACAGATCCTCTATATACTACACCACACAGGACAGATCCTCTATATACTACACCACACAGGAGAGCTGACAGATCCTCTATATACTACACCACACAGTAGAGCTGACAGATCCTCTATATACTACACCACACAGGAGAGCTGACAGATCCTCTATATACTACACCACACAGGAGAGCTGACAGATCCTCTATATACTACACCACACAGGAGAGCCGACAGATCCTGTATATACTACACCACACAGGAGAGCTGACAGATCCTCTATATACTACACCACACAGGAGAGCTGACAGATCCTCTATATACTACACCACACAGGACAGATCCTCTATATACTACACCACACAGGAGAGCTGACAGATCCTCTATATACTACACCACACAGGAGAGCTGACAGATCCTCTATATACTACACCACACAGGAGAGCTGACAGATCCTCTATATACTACACCACACAGGAGAGCTGACAGATCCTCTATATACTACACCACACAGGAGGGCAGACAGATCCTCTATATACTACACCACACAGGAGAGCTGACAGATCCTCTATATACTACACCACACAGGAGAGCTGACAGATCCTCTATATACTACACCACACAGGAGAGCTGACACATCCTCTATATACTACACCACACAGGAGAGCTGAGAGATCCTCTATATACTACACCACACAGGAGAGCTGACAGATCCTCTATATACTACACCACACAGGAGAGCTGACACATCCTCTATATACTACACCACACAGGAGAGCTGACAGATCCTCTATATACTACACCACACAGGAGAGCTGACAGATCCTCTATATCAGAGGTCCCCAACCGCCGGTCCGCGGACCAGGACCGGGCCGTTGGGGTTTTTCAGCCGGTCCGCGGCGCCGCTGACAGCTAGCTCCGCGGCCCTGCGCCTGGTCAGAGCTCGCTCTGTGTGGATTTATAATGTTTTCTGCCATAGCCGTGACAGCTCGCAGCTGCCGGCAGAGAACATTATGCAGGACGGGGTGGGGCGTCGGGCGGGTCTTAGTGACGCGGCCCTCCTGCACAGCATGATGTGTTCCTGACGGGGTGGGGCGGCAGGCTCTCCTCACTGACACGCCCCCGGCAGAACATGTTATGTGGGGCGTGCTGGGGCAGCAGACTGGCTTCAGTGACGCGGCTCCCGGTACCGGTGTTCAGTGTGTAGCGCTGCTAAGCAGCAGCGCTGTATACACTGACGCTCAATGTACAATGCTGCTACTTAGCAGCGCTGTACACCGAGGTCCCGCCAGCATCCTCCCCATACAGCTCCACCCCTCCATAACCCCACCCCCATATGACCAAAGCCCCGCCCCCACCCCCACCGGGCCATGGAAAACTGGTCTTGCTTAAAGCCGGTCCCTGGTGCAAAAAAGGTTGGGGACCTCTGCTCTATATACTACACCACACAGGAGAGCTGACACATCCTCTATATATTACACCACACAGGAGAACTGACAGATCCTCTATATACTACACCAGACAGGAGAGCTGACAGATCCACTATATACTACACCACACAGGAGAGCTGACAGATCCTCTATATACTACACCACACAGGAGAGCTGACAGATCCACTATATACTACACCACACAGGACAGATCCTCTATATACTATACCACACAGGAGAGCTGACACATCCTCTATATACTACACCACACAGGAGAGCTGACACATCCTCTATATATTACACCACACAGGAGAACTGACAGATCCTCTATATACTACACCACACAGGAGAGCTGACAGATCCTCTATATACTACACCACACAGGAGAGCTGACAGATCCTGTATATACTACATCATACAGGAGAGCTGACAGATCCTCTATATACTACACCACACAGGAGAGCTGACAGATCCTGTATATACTACATCATACAGGAGAGCTGACAGATCCTCTATATACTACACCACACAGGAGAGCTGACAGATCCACTATATACTACACCACACAGGACAGATCCTCTATATACTATACCACACAGGAGAGCTGACACATCCTCTATATACTACATCATACAGGAGAGCTGACAGATCCTCTATATACTACACCACACAGGAGAACTGACAGATCCTCTATACACTACACCACACAGGAGAGCTGACAGATCCTCTATATACTACACCACACAGGAGAGCCGACAGATCCTCTATATACTACACCACACAGGAGAACTGACAGATCCTCTATATACTACACCACACAGGACAGATCCTCTATATACTACACCACACAGGACAGATCCTCTATATACTACAGCACACAGGAGAGGTGACAGATCCTCTATATACTACACCACACAGGAGAGCCGACAGATCCTCTATATACTACACCACACAGGAGAGCCGACAGATCCTCTATATACTACACCACACAGGAGAACTGACAGATCCTCTATATACTACACCATACAGGAGAGCTGACAGATCCTCTATATACTACACCACACAGGAGAGCCGACAGATCCTCTATATACTACACCACACAGGAGAGGTGACAGATCCTCAATATACTACACCACACAGGAGAGCTGACAGATCCTCTATATACTACACCACACAGGAGAGCTGACAGATCCACTATATACTATACCACACAGGAGAGCTGACAGATCCTCTATATACTACACCACACAGGAGAGCCGACAGATCCTCTATATACTACACCACACAGGAGAGCTGAGAGATCCTCTATATACTACACCACACAGGAGAGCTGACAGATCCTCTATATACTACACCACACAGGAGAGCTGACAGATCCTCTATATACTACACCACACAGGAGAGCTGACAGATCCTCTATATACTACACCACACAGGAGAGGTGACAGATCCTCAATATACTACACCACACAGGAGAGCTGACAGATCCTCTATATACTACACCACACAGGAGAGCTGACAGATCCACTATATACTATACCACACAGGAGAGCTGACAGATCCTCTATATACTACACCACACAGGAGAGCCGACAGATCCTCTATATACTACACCACACAGGAGAGCCGACAGATCCTCTATATACTACACCATACAGGAGAGCCGACAGATCCTCTATATACTACACCACACAGGAGAGCTGACACATCCTCTATATACTATACCACACAGGAGAGCTGACAGATCCTCTATATACTACAGCACACAGGAGAGGTGACAGATCCTCTATATACTACACCACACAGGAGAGCTGACAGATCCTCTATATACTACAGCACACAGGAGAGGTGACAGATCCTCTATATACTACACCACACAGGAGAGCTGACAGATCCTCTATATACTACACCACACAGGAGAGCCGACAGATCCTCTATATACTACACCACACAGGAGAGTCGACAGATCCTCTATATACTACACCACACAGGAGAGCTGACAGATCCTCTACATACTACAACACACAGGAGAGCTGACAGATCCTCTACATACTACAACACACAGGAGAGCTGACAGATCCTCTATATACTACACCACACAGGAGAGCTGACAGATCCTCTATATACTACACCACACAGGAGAGCTGACAGATCCTCTATATACTACACCACACAGGACAGCTGACAGATCCTCTATATACTACACCACACAGGAGAGCTGACAGATCCTCTACATACTACAACACACAGGAGAGCTGACAGATCCTCTATATACTACACCACACAGGAGAGCTGACACATCCTCTATATACTACACTACACAGGAGAGCTGACAGATCCTCTATATACTGCACCACTCAGGAAAGCTGACACATCCTCTATATACTACACTACACAGGAGAGCTGACAGATCCTCTATATACTGCACCACTCAGGAAAGCTGACACATCCTCTATATACTACACTACACAGGAGAGCTGACAGATCCTCTATATACTGTACCACTCAGGAGAGCTGACAGATCCTCTATATACTGCACCACACAGGAGAGCTGACAGATCCTCTATATACTGTACTACACCACACAGGAGAGTAAACAGATCCTCTATATACTATACCACACAGGAGAGCTGACACATCCTCTATATACTACACTACACAGGAGAGCTGACAGATCCTCTATATACTACACTGCACAGCACAGATCCTCTATATACTACACCACACAGGAGAGCTGACAGATCCTCTATATACTACACCACACAGGAGAGCTGACAGATCCTCTATATACTACACTGCACAGGAGAGCTGACAGATCCTCTATATACTACACAGCACAGGAGAGCTGACAGATCCTCTATATACTACACCACACAGGAGAGCTGACAGATCCTCTATATACTACACCACACAGGAGAGCTGACAGATTCTTTATATACTACACTGCACAGGAGAGCTGACAGATCCTCTATATACTACACAGCACAGGAGAGCTGACAGATCCTCTATATACTACACCACACAGGAGAGCTGACAGATCCACTATATACTATACCACACAGGAGAGCTGACACATCCTCTATATACTACACCACACAGGAGAGGTGACAGATCCTCTATATACTACACTACACAGGAGAGCTGACAGATCCTCTATATACTACACCACACAGGAGAGCTGACAGATCCTCTATATACTACATCACACAGGAGAGCTGACAGATCCACTATATACTATACCACACAGGAGAGCTGACAGATCCTCTATATACTGTACTACACCACACAGGAGAGCTGACAGATCCTCTATATACTATACCACACAGTAGAGCTGACAGATCCTCTATATACTACACCACACAGGAGAGCTGACAGATCCTCTATATACTACACCACACAGGAGAGCTGACAGATCCTCTATATACTACACCATACAGGAGAGCTGACAGATCCTCTATATACTACACCACACAGCACAGATCCTCTATATACTACACCACACAGGAGAGCTGACAGATCCTCTATATACTACACCACACAGGAGAGCTGACAGATCCTCTATATACTACACCTCACAGGAGAGCCGACAGATCCTCTATATACTACACCACGCAGGAGAGCTGACAGATCCTCTATATACTACACCACGCAGGAGAGCTGACAGATTCTCTATATACTACACCACACAGGAGAGCTGACAGATCCTCTATATACTACACCACACAGGAGAGCTGACAGATCCTCTATATACTACACCACACAGGAGAGCTGACAGATCCTCTATATACTACACCACACAGGAGAACTGCCAGATCCTCTATATACTACACCACACAGGAGAGCTGACAGATCCTCTATATACTACACCACACAGGAGAGCTGACAGATCCTCTATATACTACACCACAGAGGAGAGCTGACAAATCCTCTATATACTACACCACACAGGAGAGCTGACAGATCCTCTATATACTACACCACACAGGACAGATCCTCTATATACTACACCACACAGGAGAGCTGACAGATCCTCTATATACTACACCACACAGGAGAGCTGACACATCCTCTATATACTACACCACACAGGAGAGCTGACACATCCTCTATATACTACACCACACAGGAGAGCTGACAGATCCTCTATATACTACACCACACAGGAGAGCTGACAGATCCTCTATATACTACACCACGCAGGAGAGCTGAGAGATCCTCTATATACCACACCACACAGGAGAGCTGATAGATCCTCTATATACTACACCACACAGGAGAACTGACAGATCCTCTATATACTACACCACACAGGAGAGCTGACACATCCTCTATATACTACACCACACAGGAGGGCAGACACATCCTCTATATACTACACCACACAGGAGGGCAGACAGATCCTCTATATACTACACCACACAGGACAGATCCTCTATATACTACACCACACAGGACAGATCCTCTATATACTACACCACACAGGAGAGCTGACAGATCCTCTATATACTACACCACACAGGAGAACTGCCAGATCCTCTATATACTACACCACACAGGACAGATCCTCTATATACTACACCACACAGGAGAGCTGACAGATCCTCTATATACTACACCACACAGGAGAGCTGACAGATCCTCTATATACTACACCACACAGGAGAGCTGACAGATCCTCTATATACTACACCACACAAGAGAGCTGACAGATCCTCTATATACTACACCACACAGGAGAGCTGACAGATCCTCTATATACTACATCACACAGGAGAGCTGACACATCCTCTATATACTACACCACACAGGAGAGCTGACAGATCCTCTATATACTACACCACACAGGAAAGCCGACAGATCCTCTATATACTACACCACACAGGAGAGCTGACAGATCCTCTATATACTACACCACACAGGAGAGCTGACAGATCCTCTATATACTACACCACACAGGAGAGCCGACAGATCCTCTATATACTACACCACACAGGAGAGCCGACAGATCCTCTATATACTACACCACACAGGAGAGCTGACAGATCCTCTATATACTACACCACACAGGAGAGCTGACAGATCCTCTATATACTACACCACACAGGAGAGCCGACAGATCCTCTATATACTACACCACACAGGAGAGCCGACAGATCCTCTATATACTACACCACACAGGAGAGCCGACAGATCCTCTATATACTACACCACACAGGAGAGACGACAGATCCTCTATATACTACACCACACAGGAGAGCTGACAGATCCTCTATATACTACACCACACAGGAGAGCTGACAGATCCTCTATATACTACACCACACAGGAGAGCTGACACATCCTCTATATACTACACCACACAGGAGAGCTGACACATCCTCTATATACTACACCACACAGGAGAGCTGACAGATCCTCTATATACTACACCACACAGGAGAGCTGACACATCCTCTATATACTACACCACACAGGAGAGCTGACAGATCCTCTATATACTACACCACACAGGAGAGCTGACAGATCCTCTATATACTACACCACACAGGACAGCTGACAGATCCTCTATATACTAAACCACACAGGAGAGCTGACAGATCCTCTATACACTACACAACAAATTAGAGCTGACAGATTCTCTATATACTACACCACACAGGAGAGCTGACAGATCCTCTATATACTACACCATACAGGAGAGCTGACAGATCCTCTATATACTACACCACACAGGAGAGCTGACAGATCCTCTATATACTACACCACACAGGAGAGCTGACAGATCCTCTATATACTACACCACACAGGAGAGCTGAGAGATCCTCTATATACTACACCACACAGGAGAGCTGACAGATCCTCTATATACTACACCACACAGGAGAGCTGAGAGATCCTCTATATACTACACCACACAGGAGAGCTGACAGATCCTCTATACACTACACAACAAAGGAGAGCTGACAGATTCTCTATATACTACACCACACAGGAGAGCTGACAGATCCTCTATATACTACACCATACAGGAGAGCTGACAGATCCTCTATATACTACACCACACAGGAGAGCGGACAGATCCTCTATATACTACACCACACAGGAGAGCTGAGAGATCCTCTATATACTACACCACACAGGAGAGCTGAGAGATCCTCTATATACTGCACCACACAGGAGAGCGGACAGATCCTCTATATACTGCACCACATAGGAGAGCTGACAGATCCTCTATATACTACACCACACAGGAGAGCTGACAGATCCTCTATATACTGCACCACATAGGAGAGCTGACAGATCCTCTATATACTAAACCACACAGGAGAGCTGACAGATCCTCTATATACTACACCACACAGGAGAGCTGACAGATCCTCTATATACTACACCACACAGGAGAGCTGACAGATCCTCTATACACTACACCACACAGGAGAGCCGACAGATCCTCTATATACTACACCACACAGGAGAGCTGCAGATCCTCTATATACTACACCACACAGGAGAGCCGACAGATCCTCTATATACTACACCACACAGGAGAGCCGACAGATCCTCTATATACTACACCACACAGGAGAGCCGACAGATCCTCTATATACTACACCACACAGGAGAGCCGACAGATCCTCTATATACTACACCACACAGGAGAGCTGACAGATCCTCTATATACTACACCACACAGGAGAGCTGACAGATCCTCTATATACTACACCACACAGGAGAGCTGACAGATCCTCTATATACTACACCACACAGGAGAGCTGACAGATCCTCTATATACTACACCACACAGGAGAGCTGACAGATCCTCTATATACTACACCACACAGGAGAGCTGACAGATCCTCTATATACTACACCACACAGGAGAGCTGACAGATCCTCTATATACTATACCACACAGGAGAGCTGACAGATCCTCTATATACTATACCACACAGGAGAGCTGACAGATCCTCTATATACTACACCACACAGGAGAGCTGACAGATCCTCTATATACTACACCACACAGGAGAGCTGACAGATCCTCTATATACTATACCACACAGGAGAGCTGACAGATCCTCTATATACTATACCACACAGGAGAGCTGACAGATCCTCTATATACTACACCACACAGGAGAGCTGACAAATCCTCTATATACTACACCACACAGGATAGCCGACAGATCCTCTATATACTACACCACACAGGAGAGCTGACAGATCCTCTATATACTACACCACACAGGACAGATCCTCTATATACTACACCACACAGGAGAGCTGACAGATCCTCTATATACTACACCACACAGGACAGATCCTCTATATACTACACCACACAGGACAGATCCTCTAAATACTACACCACACAGGAGAGCTGACAGATCATCTATATACTACACCACACAGGAGAGCTGAAGGATCCTCTATATACTACACCACACAGGAGAGCTGACAGATCCTCTATATACTACACCACACAGGAGGGCTGACAGATCCTCTATATACTACACCACACAGGAGGGCTGACAGATCCTCTATATACTACACCACACAGGAGAGCTGACAGATCCTCTATATACTACACCACACAGGAGAGCTGACAGATCCTCTATATACTACACCACACAGGAGAGCTGACAGATCCTCTATATACTACACCACACAGGAGAGCTGACAGATCCTGTATATACTACACCACACAGGAGAGCTGACAAATCCTCTATATACTACACCACACAGGAGAGCTGAGAGATCCTCTATATACTACACCACACAGGAGAGCTGACAGATCCTCTATATACTACACCACACAGGAGAGCTTACAGATCCTCTATATACTACACCACACAGGAGAGCTGAGAGATCCTCTATATACTACACCACACAGGAGAGCTGACACATCCTCTATATACTACACCACACAGGAGAGCTGACAGATCCTCTATATACTACACCACACAGGAGAGCTGACAGATCCTCTATATACTACACCACACAGGAGAGCTGACAGATCCTCTATATACTACACCACACAGGAGAGCTTACAGATCCTCTATATACTACACCACACAGGAGAGCTTACAGATCCTCTATATACTACACCACATAGGAGAGCAGACAGATCCTCTATATACTACACCACACAGGAGAGCTGACAGATCCTGTATATACTACATCATACAGGAGAGCTGACAGATCCTCTATATACTACACCACACAGGAGAGCTGACAGATCCTCTATATACTACACCACACAGGAGAGCTTACAGTTAGAGAATACCCTGGCCCCCAGAAGCTGATTATATAGGTCGGGGATGAGTGGAAGTGGGTATGTATTTTTAATCGTGATTTTGTTTAGTTCCCAGAAATCGAGGCAAGGACGGAGACCCCCATCTTTCTTTTTTACGAAGAAAAAAACGGCAGCTACCGGAGAGGAGGAAGGACCCTTCCTTAAACTTTCGTTAACATATTCTTTCATGGCTGCCCGTTCAGGCCCGGACAAATTGTAAAGGCAGTTTGGCACAAGGAATAAGCTCAATAGCACAATCATGAGGACGATGGGGAGGTAGTATCTCCGCCTCTTTTTCTGAGAACACATCTCCGAAGTCCTTCAGGTACGCCGGCAGACCCTTCAGACTAGCGGAGCATATTTTTACAGTTTTTAGACATTTCTTGTAACAATTAGGATCCTATTTAACAATCTCCCTCTGACAACAATCAATGACAGGATTGTGAATCCTTAACCATGGAAGCCCCAGTACCAACCCAGCAGGTAAATTATCCAACACAAAACATGAGAAGGATTCAGAGTGGAGAGCTCCTACTTGAAGCGTGAAATGCACTATAACTTTCTTGACCAAGACTTGCAAGGGTCTTTCTAAACTAACTGTCCCTAACCCTAACTTCAGAACAATAAAGTTAGCAGCAGATCCACATTGCATGAACGCCAATGTTGATAACACCTGGTTCTCGAAGGATAACACAGTATTTATCAGTACCCTAGGGGAGGAAGAAAAAGGTACCTGGGAGACTGAGGACGAGTAGGGCAATCCTTGAGAAAGTATCCAGAGAAACCACAGTACAGAGTCTGAGATCTTGCCTGCGTCTTCTCTCCACAACACCAAGACTGGCAACTCTGATCTCCAATGGCTCCACCTCCGGTAAATGGCCTTGCTCCAGGGAAATATAACGGGCAGCTTGCTGTTCATCACGTCTCTCACGGATTCTACGGTCCATTCGTATGGCTTGGGTCATGGCTTTTGCCTGAGAACAAGGAGTGTCATGCAGGACCAGGGCGTCCTTAAGGGTTTCAGAAAGGCCTTTGCGGAAAAGGCACCTGAGAGCTGCATCGTTCCACAGAACTGCAGTGGACCACTGCCGGAACGCAGTACAGTAGTCCTCAGCTGTGCTACCCCCTTGTGCCAGTTTCGTGATCTTAGCCTCAGCGACCTGGATCCTGTCGGGTTCGTCATATATCAGTCCTAAATTGTCAAAGAAGATATCATCAACAGAAAACCGTTCTGGGGCTAGGAGGGATAAGGAATATGCTCAGGTCTGAGGACCCCCTCGCAGTAGGGACATGATTATTCCCAGTCGCTGGAACTCCTCCCCTGACGATCGGGGCGCAGGGTAAAGAATAACCTACAGCTCTCGATGAAGACCCTAAACTGGTCTCTCTCTCCAGAAAATTTATCAGGGAGGACTATTTCAGAGTACGGACGTCACAGCGACTGCCGGCAGTGAAGGGCTATCAGAGGTTTTCATTATATTAGTTATCTGACCCTGCAGCTGACATTGTGTTGACTCCAAACTTTGGCATTCCTTAGCCAGATCCTGAGTCACCAGCTTCAAATTCGCCATCTGGCCACAGAGAGTGTGAACAGTTTCCATGCAGGTGAAAAAGAAAAACGTATGGGCCAGACGTCATGTGACGCTGAGTTACTTTTCACAGCCAGGCCGTTAGATGGGATAGTCAAGGAGTCCGAAGTCAAAGCCAGGAGGGTACGTCATAAACAGAGGGAAGAGGCAAAGGCGTAGTCAGGTAACGCTCCGTAGATCAGAATACCAGGAAGAAAGCAGATCAGAGCAGAAGGGGTTAAACAGATGGATGGTCAGAACAAGGTCCAAGGTCAGGCAACAGAAGATCACTAAACAGAACTCAAGGCACAGAGAATAAACCACACACTAGCTGAATGTAAGTCTGGCAGAGATATGGGGGAAACAGCTCAGTTAAGTAGCCTGGCATTCAACTGGAATAATGAACACCTGAAGAAAGCCAGTGCTTCCCAGTCTCAGGTTGGACAGCCGAGCTGTCAATCACCACTGTGACAGCTATGGCACAACCCTGTACCAGATTGGATAGTAGAGCTGTCAATCACTGTACTGACAGCTCCAGCACGCCCCTGTTCAAGATTGGACAGCTGAGCTGTCAGTAACTGCATCCCAGACACAATGAGGGGTGAAACCGTGAAAGCAGGAGCCCATGAAGGAGAACATTATAATAGGAAGGGGAAAAGATGAGGACATTATTACAGGATGGGGCCTGGATATGGGACAGTATTACATGGAGGCAAACATGTTGTCTTAACAGGATATAGAATGCATATGAGTGCCCATACATTTGACTAAAAAGCAGGTGGGGGACCGGGTCCAAATTGGGCACTAGGACCCATAGGTCTCTGGTTACACCATTGGTAATTACTATAGTAATGCAGGGGATTCAGAGCTCCGCACTAAAAAAAAGAGAGTTCTGACCTCTATAAAGATACAGTAAGAAATCAATCAAGAGAAAACATTGGATAGAAGATCCAGCAATTACAGCATGTTCCGAAATCTCTGCAAAGCCGCAGCACAGTGTGTGATCGGGAAGCTGATACGGCCCCGTCCTAGCGCTGCATATTTGTCTATGGAGACACTGATAATAAATAAGAAAACCCAAGTGATTTCTCTATTGGGAAAGGAATGTAATCTGTAAGATGCATATGGATATTGTGAATCACAATGAAGTAATCAGGCATGGCCGCTCGGAAATTACATTCCCATCCTGCGCCGGGGCTAATTAAGGTCACCTCTCTCCTACATATAAATCTGCCTGTTTATTTTTTGTCCCATTGTTTTATTACTTTGTGTATCTTCCTATTAATGGATTAGTATCAGTGTATTAACAAGGACTCGTAGGAGGTAAATGCAAATCCAATTTTTGTATCCTCCCGGAAAAGAATACATTTAGGTGTATGGAATAAAGGCCGTGTATCCACTGATGGAGAGGGAGGTCGTCTCCATCATTCACTCACTGCTCAGCTGGATGTCACTGTAGGCAGGGCGAAAGAATGTTCTCAAGCACAACTCCACATGTATGTACACAGTGACTGCACCAGCAGAATAGTGAGTGCAGCTCTGGGGTATAATACAGGATGTAACTCAGGATCAGTAATGTAATGTATGTACACAGTGACTGCACCAGCAGAATAGTGAGTGCAGCTCTGGAGTATAATACAGGATGTAACTCAGGATCAGTAATGTAATGTATGTACACAGTGACTGCACCAGCAGAATAGTGAGTGCAGCTCTGGAGTATAATACAGGATGTAACTCAGGATCAGTACAGGATAAGTAATGTAATGTATGTACACAGTGACTGCAGTAGCAGAATAGTGAGTGCAGCTCTGGAGTATAATACAGGGTGTAACTCAGGATCAGTACAGGATCAGTAATGTAATGTATGTACACAGTGACTGCACCAGCAGAATAGTGAGTGCAGCTCTGGAATATAATACAGGATGCAACTCAGGATCAGTACAGGATCAGTGATGTAATGTATGTACACAGTGACTGCACCAGCAGAATAGTGAGTGCAGCTCTGGGGTATAATACAGGATGTAAGTCAGGATCAGTAATGTAATGTATGTACACAGTGACTGCACCAGCAGAATAGTGAGTGCAGCTCTGGAGTATAATACAGGATGGAACTGAGGATCAGTACAGGATCAGTAATGTAATGTATGTACACAGTGACTGCAGTAGCAGAATAGTGAGTGCAGCTCTGGAGTATAATACAGGATGTAACTCAGGATCAGTACAGGATCAGTAATGTAATGTATGTACACAGTCACTGCACCAGCAGAATAGTGAGTGCAGCTCTGGGGTATAATACAGGATGTAACTCAGGATCAGTAATGTAATGTATGTACACAGTGACTGCACCAGCAGAATAGTGAGTGCAGCTCTGGAGTATAATACAGGATGTAACTCAGGATCAGTAATGTAATGTATGTACACAGTGACTGCACCAGCAGAATAGTGAGTGCAGCTCTGGAGTATAATACAGGATGTAACTCAGGATCAGTAATGTAATGTATGTACACAGTGACTGCACCAGCAGAATAGTGAGTGCAGCTCTGGAGTATAATACAGGATGTAACTCGGGATCAGTACAGGATAAGTAATGTAATGTATGTACACAGTGACTGCACCAGCAGAATAGTGAGTGCAGCTCTGGGGTATAATACAGGATGTAAGTCAGGATCAGTAATGTAATGTATGTACACAGTGACTGCACCAGCAGAATAGTGAGTGCTGCTCTGGAGTATAATACAGGATGTAACTCAGGATCAGTACAGGATCAGTAATGTAATGTATGTACACAGTGACTGCACCAGCAGAATAGTGAGTGCAGCTCTGGAGTATAATACAGGATGTAACTCAGGATCAGTACAGGATCAGTAATGTAATGTATGTACACAGTGACTGCACCAGCAGAATAGTGAGTGCAGCTCTGGGGTATAATACAGGATGTAACTCAGGATCAGTAATGTAATGCATGTACACAGTGACTGCACCAGCAGAATAGTGAGTGCAGCTCTGGACTATAATACAGGATGTAACTCAGGATCAGTAATGTAATGTATGTACACAGTGACTGCACCAGCAGAATAGTGAGTGCAGCTCTGGAGTATAATACAGGATGTAACTCAGGATCAGTAATGTAATGTATGTACACAGTGACTGCACCAGCAGAATAGTGAGTGCAGCTCTGGAGTGTAATACAGGATGTAACTCAGGATCAGTACAGGATAAGTAATGTAATGTATGTACACAGTGACTGCACCAGCAGAATAGTGAGTGCAGCTCTGGGGTATAATACAGGATGTAAGTCAGGATCAGTAATGTAATGTATGTACACAGTGACTGCACCAGCAGAATAGTGAGTGCTGCTCTGGAGTATAATACAGGATGTAACTCAGGATCAGTACAGGATCAGTAATGTAATGTATGTACACAGTGACTGCACCAGCAGAATAGTGAGCGCAGCTCTGGGGTATAATACAGGATGTAACTCAGGATCAGTACAGGATCAGTAATGTAATGTATGTACACAGTGACTGCACCAGCAGAATAGTGAGTGCAGCTCTGGAGTATAATACAGGATGTAACTCAGGATCAGTACAGGATAAGTAATGTAATGTATGTACACAGTGACTGCACCAACAGAATAGTGAGTGCAGCTCTGGGGTATAATACAGGATGTAAGTCAGGATCAGTAATGTAATGTATGTACACAGTGACTGCACCAGCAGAATAGTGAGTGCTGCTCTGGAGTATAATACAGGATGTAACTCAGGATCAGTACAGGATCAGTAATGTAATGTATGTACACAGTGACTGCACCAGCAGAATAGTGAGCGCAGCTCTGGGGTATAATACAGGATGTAACTCAGGATCAGTACAGGATCAGTAATGTAATGTATGTACACAGTGACTGCACCAGCAGAATAGTGAGTGCAGCTCTGGAGTATAATACAGGATGTAACTCAGGATCAGTAATGTAATGTATGTACACAGTGACTGCACCAGCAGAATAGTGAGTGCAGCTCTGGGGTATAATACAGGATGTAAGTCAGGATCAGTAATGCAATGTATGTACACAGTGACTGCACCAGCAGAATAGTGAGTGCAGCTCTGGGGTATAATACAGGATGTAACTCAGGATCAGTACAGGATCAGTAATGTAATGTATGTACACAGTGACTGCACCAGCAGAATAGTGAGTGCAGCTCTGGGGTATAATACAGGATGTAACTCAGGATCAGTACAGGATCAGTAATGTAATGTATGTACACAGTGACTGCACCAGCAGAATAGTGAGTGCAGCTCTGGGGTATAATACAGGATGTAACTCAGGATCAGTACAGGATCAGTAATATAATGTATGTACACAGTGACTGCACCAGCAGAATAGTGAGTGCAGCTCTGGGGTATAATACAGGATGTAAGTCAGGATCAGTAATGTAATGTATGTACACAGCGACGGCACCAGCAGAATAGTGAGTGCAGCTCTGGAGTATAATACAGGATGTAACTCAGGATCAGTAATGTAATGTCTGTACACAGTGACTGCACCAGCAGAATAGTGAGTGCAGCTCTGGAGTATAATACAGGATGTAACTCAGGATCAGTAATGTATTGTATGTACACAGTGATTGCACCAGCAGAATAGTGAGTGCAGCTCTGGAGTATAATACAGGATGTAACTCAGGATCAGTACAGGATCAGTAATGTAATGTATGTACACAGTGACTGCACCAGCAGAATAGTGAGTGCAGCTCTGGAGTATAATACAGAATGTAACTCAGGATCAGTAATGTAATGTATGTACACAGTGACTGCACCAGCAGAATAGTGAGTGCAGCTCTGGAGTATAATACAGGATGTAACTCAGGATCAGTGCAGGATCAGTAATGTAATGTATGTACACAGTGACTTCACCAGCAGAATAGTGAGTGCAGCTCTGGAGTATAATACAGGATGTAACTCAGGATCAGTACAGGATCAGTAATGTAATGTATGTACACAGTGACTGCACGAGCAGAATAGTGAGTGCAGCTCTGGAGTATAATACAGGATGTAACTCAGGATCAGTACAGGATCAGTAATGTAATGTATGTACACAGTGACTGCACCAGCAGAATAGTGAGTGCAGCTCTGGGGTATAATACAGGAGGTAACTCAGGATCAGTACAGGATCAGTAATGTAATGTATGTACACAGTGACTGCACCAGCAGAATAGTGAGTGCAGCTCTGGAGTATAATACAGGATGTAACTCAGGATCAGTAATGTAATGTATGTACACAGTGACTACACCAGCAGAATAGTGAGTGCAGCTCTGGGGTATAATACAGGATGTAACTCAGGATCAGTAATGTAATGTATGTACACAGTGACTACACCAGCAGAATAGTGAGTGCAGCTCTGGGGTATAATACAGGAGGTAACTCAGGATCAGTACAGGATCAGTAATGTAATGTAAGTACACAGTGACTGCACCAGCAGAATAGTGAGTGCAGCTCTGGAGTATAATACAGGAGGTAACTCAGGATCAGTACAGGATAAGTAATGTAATGTATGTACACAGTGACTACACCAGCAGAATAGTGAGTGCAGCTCTGGGGTATAATACAGGAGGTAACTCAGGATCAGTACAGGATCAGTAATGTAATGTATGTACACAGTGACTACACCAGGAGAATAGTGAGTGCAGCTCTGGAGTATAATACAGGAGGTAACTCAGGATCAGTACAGGATCAGTAATGTAATGTATGTACACAGTGACTGCACCAGCAGAATAGTGAGTGCAGCTCTGGGGTATAATACAGGATGTAACTCAGGATCAGTAATGTAATGTATGTACACAGTGACTGCACCAGCAGAATAGTGAGTGCAGCTCTGGAGTATAATACAGGATGTAACTCAGGATCAGTACAGGGTCAGTAATGTAATGTATGTACACAGTGACTGCACCAGCAGAATAGTGAGTGCAGCTCTGGAGTATAATACAGGATATAACTCAGGATAGTAATGTAATGTATGTACACAGTGACTGCACCAGCAGAATAGTGAGTGCAGCTCTGGAGTATAATACAGGATGTAACTCAGGATCAGTACAGGATTAGTAATGTAATGTATGTACACAGTGACTGCACCAGCAGAATAGTGAGTGCAGCTCTGGAGTATAATACAGGATGTAACTCAGGATCAGTACAGGATTAGTAATGTAATGTATGTACACAGTGACTGCACCAGCAGAATAGTGAGTGCAGCTCTGGAGTATAATACAGGATGTAACTCAGGATCAGTACAGGATCAGTAATGTAATGTATGTACACAGTGACTGCACCAGCAGAATAGTGAGTGCACCAGCAGAATAGTGAGCGCAGCTCTGGAGTATAATACAGGATGTAACTCAGGATCAGTACAGGATCAGTAATGTAATGTATGTACACAGTGACTGCACCAGCAGAATAGTGAGTGCACCAGCAGAATAGTGAGTGCAGCTCTGGAGTATAATACAGGATGTAACTCAGGATCAGTAATGTAATGTATGTACACAGTGACTACACCAGCAGAATAGTGAGTGCAGCTCTGGGGTATAATACAGGATGTAACTAAGGATCAGTAATGTAATGTATGTACACAGTGACTACACCAGCAGAATAGTGAGTGCAGCTCTGGGGTATAATACAGGAGGTAACTCAGGATCAGTACAGGATCAGTAATGTAATGTAAGTACACAGTGACTACACCAGCAGAATAGTGAGTGCAGCTCTGGAGTATAATACAGGAGGTAACTCAGGATCAGTACAGGATAAGTAATGTAATGTATGTACACAGTGACTACACCAGCAGAATAGTGAGTGCAGCTCTGGGGTATAATACAGGAGGTAACTCAGGATCAGTACAGGATCAGTAATGTAATGTATGTACACAGTGACTACACCAGGAGAATAGTGAGTGCAGCTCTGGAGTATAATACAGGAGGTAACTCAGGATCAGTACAGGATCAGTAATGTAATGTATGTACACAGTGACTGCACCAGCAGAATAGTGAGTGCAGCTCTGGGGTATAATACAGGATGTAACTCAGGATCAGTAATGTAATGTATGTACACAGTGACTGCACCAGCAGAATAGTGAGTGCAGCTCTGGAGTATAATACAGGATGTAACTCAGGATCAGTACAGGATCAGTAATGTAATGTATGTACACAGTGACTGCACCAGCAGAATAGTGAGTGCAGCTCTGGAGTATAATACAGGAGGTAACTCAGGATCAGTACAGGATAAGTAATGTAATGTATGTACACAGTGACTACACCAGGAGAATAGTGAGTGCAGCTCTGGAGTATAATACAGGAGGTAACTCAGGATCAGTACAGGATAAGTAATGTAATGTATGTACACAGTGACTGCACCAGCAGAATAGTGAGTGCAGCTCTGGGGTATAATACAGGATGTAACTCAGGATCAGTAATGTAATGTATGTACACAGTGACTGCACCAGCAGAATAGTGAGTGCAGCTCTGGAGTATAATACAGGATGTAACTCAGGATCAGTACAGGGTCAGTAATGTAATGTATGTACACAGTGACTGCACCAGCAGAATAGTGAGTGCAGCTCTGGAGTATAATACAGGATATAACTCAGGATAGTAATGTAATGTATGTACACAGTGACTGCACCAGCAGAATAGTGAGTGCAGCTCTGGAGTATAATACAGGATGTAACTCAGGATCAGTACAGGATTAGTAATGTAATGTATGTACACAGTGACTGCACCAGCAGAATAGTGAGTGCAGCTCTGGAGTATAATACAGGATGTAACTCAGGATCAGTACAGGATTAGTAATGTAATGTATGTACACAGTGACTGCACCAGCAGAATAGTGAGTGCAGCTCTGGAGTATAATACAGGATGTAACTCAGGATCAGTACAGGATCAGTAATGTAATGTATGTACACAGTGACTGCACCAGTAGAATAGTGAGTGCAGCTCTGGAGTATAATACAGGATGTAACTCAGGATCAGTAATGTAATGTATATACACAGTGACTGCACCAGCAGAATAGTGAGTGCAGCTCTGGAGTATAATACAGGATATAACTCAGGATAGTAATGTAATGTATGTACACAGTGACTGCACAAGCAGAATAGTGAGTGCAGCTCTGGAGTATAATACAGGATGTAACTCAGGATCAGTACAGGATTAGTAATGTAATGTATGTACACAGTGACTGCACCAGCAGAATAGTGAGTGCAGCTCTGGGGTATAATACAGGATGTAACTCAGGATCAGTACAGGATTAGTAATGTAATGTATGTACACAGTGACTGCACCAGCAGAATAGTGAGTGCAGCTCTGGAGTATAATACAGGATGTAACTCAGGATCAGTACAGGGTCAGTAATGTAATGTATGTACACAGTGACTGCACCAGCAGAATAGTGAGTGCAGCTCTGGAGTATAATACAGGATATAACTCAGGATAGTAATGTAATGTATGTACACAGTGACTGCACCAGCAGAATAGTGAGTGCAGCTCTGGAGTATAATACAGGATGTAACTCAGGATCAGTACAGGATTAGTAATGTAATGTATGTACACAGTGACTGCACCAGCAGAATAGTGAGTGCAGCTCTGGAGTATAATACAGGAGGTAACTCAGGATCAGTACAGGATAAGTAATGTAATGTATGTACACAGTGACTGCACCAGCAGAATAGTGAGTGCAGCTCTGGAGTATAATACAGGATGTAACTCAGGATCAGTAATGTAATGTATGTACACAGTGACTGCACCAGCAGAATAGTGAGTGCAGCTCTGGAGTATAATACAGGATGTAACTCAGGATCAGTAATGTAATGTATGTACACAGTGACTGCACCAGCAGAATAGTGAGTGCAGCTCTGGAGTATAATACAGGATGTAACTCGGGATCAGTACAGGATAAGTAATGTAATGTATGTACACAGTGACTGCACCAGCAGAATAGTGAGTGCAGCTCTGGGGTATAATACAGGATGTAAGTCAGGATCAGTAATGTAATGTATGTACACAGTGACTGCACCAGCAGAATAGTGAGTGCTGCTCTGGAGTATAATACAGGATGTAACTCAGGATCAGTACAGGATCAGTAATGTAATGTATGTACACAGTGACTGCACCAGCAGAATAGTGAGTGCAGCTCTGGAGTATAATACAGGATGTAACTCAGGATCAGTACAGGATCAGTAATGTAATGTATGTACACAGTGACTGCACCAGCAGAATAGTGAGTGCAGCTCTGGGGTATAATACAGGATGTAACTCAGGATCAGTAATGTAATGCATGTACACAGTGACTGCACCAGCAGAATAGTGAGTGCAGCTCTGGACTATAATACAGGATGTAACTCAGGATCAGTAATGTAATGTATGTACACAGTGACTGCACCAGCAGAATAGTGAGTGCAGCTCTGGAGTATAATACAGGATGTAACTCAGGATCAGTAATGTAATGTATGTACACAGTGACTGCACCAGCAGAATAGTGAGTGCAGCTCTGGAGTGTAATACAGGATGTAACTCAGGATCAGTACAGGATAAGTAATGTAATGTATGTACACAGTGACTGCACCAGCAGAATAGTGAGTGCAGCTCTGGGGTATAATACAGGATGTAAGTCAGGATCAGTAATGTAATGTATGTACACAGTGACTGCACCAGCAGAATAGTGAGTGCTGCTCTGGAGTATAATACAGGATGTAACTCAGGATCAGTACAGGATCAGTAATGTAATGTATGTACACAGTGACTGCACCAGCAGAATAGTGAGCGCAGCTCTGGGGTATAATACAGGATGTAACTCAGGATCAGTACAGGATCAGTAATGTAATGTATGTACACAGTGACTGCACCAGCAGAATAGTGAGTGCAGCTCTGGAGTATAATACAGGATGTAACTCAGGATCAGTACAGGATAAGTAATGTAATGTATGTACACAGTGACTGCACCAACAGAATAGTGAGTGCAGCTCTGGGGTATAATACAGGATGTAAGTCAGGATCAGTAATGTAATGTATGTACACAGTGACTGCACCAGCAGAATAGTGAGTGCTGCTCTGGAGTATAATACAGGATGTAACTCAGGATCAGTACAGGATCAGTAATGTAATGTATGTACACAGTGACTGCACCAGCAGAATAGTGAGCGCAGCTCTGGGGTATAATACAGGATGTAACTCAGGATCAGTACAGGATCAGTAATGTAATGTATGTACACAGTGACTGCACCAGCAGAATAGTGAGTGCAGCTCTGGAGTATAATACAGGATGTAACTCAGGATCAGTAATGTAATGTATGTACACAGTGACTGCACCAGCAGAATAGTGAGTGCAGCTCTGGGGTATAATACAGGATGTAAGTCAGGATCAGTAATGCAATGTATGTACACAGTGACTGCACCAGCAGAATAGTGAGTGCAGCTCTGGGGTATAATACAGGATGTAACTCAGGATCAGTACAGGATCAGTAATGTAATGTATGTACACAGTGACTGCACCAGCAGAATAGTGAGTGCAGCTCTGGGGTATAATACAGGATGTAACTCAGGATCAGTACAGGATCAGTAATGTAATGTATGTACACAGTGACTGCACCAGCAGAATAGTGAGTGCAGCTCTGGGGTATAATACAGGATGTAACTCAGGATCAGTACAGGATCAGTAATATAATGTATGTACACAGTGACTGCACCAGCAGAATAGTGAGTGCAGCTCTGGGGTATAATACAGGATGTAAGTCAGGATCAGTAATGTAATGTATGTACACAGCGACGGCACCAGCAGAATAGTGAGTGCAGCTCTGGAGTATAATACAGGATGTAACTCAGGATCAGTAATGTAATGTCTGTACACAGTGACTGCACCAGCAGAATAGTGAGTGCAGCTCTGGAGTATAATACAGGATGTAACTCAGGATCAGTAATGTATTGTATGTACACAGTGATTGCACCAGCAGAATAGTGAGTGCAGCTCTGGAGTATAATACAGGATGTAACTCAGGATCAGTACAGGATCAGTAATGTAATGTATGTACACAGTGACTGCACCAGCAGAATAGTGAGTGCAGCTCTGGAGTATAATACAGAATGTAACTCAGGATCAGTAATGTAATGTATGTACACAGTGACTGCACCAGCAGAATAGTGAGTGCAGCTCTGGAGTATAATACAGGATGTAACTCAGGATCAGTGCAGGATCAGTAATGTAATGTATGTACACAGTGACTTCACCAGCAGAATAGTGAGTGCAGCTCTGGAGTATAATACAGGATGTAACTCAGGATCAGTACAGGATCAGTAATGTAATGTATGTACACAGTGACTGCACGAGCAGAATAGTGAGTGCAGCTCTGGAGTATAATACAGGATGTAACTCAGGATCAGTACAGGATCAGTAATGTAATGTATGTACACAGTGACTGCACCAGCAGAATAGTGAGTGCAGCTCTGGGGTATAATACAGGAGGTAACTCAGGATCAGTACAGGATCAGTAATGTAATGTATGTACACAGTGACTGCACCAGCAGAATAGTGAGTGCAGCTCTGGAGTATAATACAGGATGTAACTCAGGATCAGTAATGTAATGTATGTACACAGTGACTACACCAGCAGAATAGTGAGTGCAGCTCTGGGGTATAATACAGGATGTAACTCAGGATCAGTAATGTAATGTATGTACACAGTGACTACACCAGCAGAATAGTGAGTGCAGCTCTGGGGTATAATACAGGAGGTAACTCAGGATCAGTACAGGATCAGTAATGTAATGTAAGTACACAGTGACTGCACCAGCAGAATAGTGAGTGCAGCTCTGGAGTATAATACAGGAGGTAACTCAGGATCAGTACAGGATAAGTAATGTAATGTATGTACACAGTGACTACACCAGCAGAATAGTGAGTGCAGCTCTGGGGTATAATACAGGAGGTAACTCAGGATCAGTACAGGATCAGTAATGTAATGTATGTACACAGTGACTACACCAGGAGAATAGTGAGTGCAGCTCTGGAGTATAATACAGGAGGTAACTCAGGATCAGTACAGGATCAGTAATGTAATGTATGTACACAGTGACTGCACCAGCAGAATAGTGAGTGCAGCTCTGGGGTATAATACAGGATGTAACTCAGGATCAGTAATGTAATGTATGTACACAGTGACTGCACCAGCAGAATAGTGAGTGCAGCTCTGGAGTATAATACAGGATGTAACTCAGGATCAGTACAGGGTCAGTAATGTAATGTATGTACACAGTGACTGCACCAGCAGAATAGTGAGTGCAGCTCTGGAGTATAATACAGGATATAACTCAGGATAGTAATGTAATGTATGTACACAGTGACTGCACCAGCAGAATAGTGAGTGCAGCTCTGGAGTATAATACAGGATGTAACTCAGGATCAGTACAGGATTAGTAATGTAATGTATGTACACAGTGACTGCACCAGCAGAATAGTGAGTGCAGCTCTGGAGTATAATACAGGATGTAACTCAGGATCAGTACAGGATTAGTAATGTAATGTATGTACACAGTGACTGCACCAGCAGAATAGTGAGTGCAGCTCTGGAGTATAATACAGGATGTAACTCAGGATCAGTACAGGATCAGTAATGTAATGTATGTACACAGTGACTGCACCAGCAGAATAGTGAGTGCACCAGCAGAATAGTGAGCGCAGCTCTGGAGTATAATACAGGATGTAACTCAGGATCAGTACAGGATCAGTAATGTAATGTATGTACACAGTGACTGCACCAGCAGAATAGTGAGTGCACCAGCAGAATAGTGAGTGCAGCTCTGGAGTATAATACAGGATGTAACTCAGGATCAGTAATGTAATGTATGTACACAGTGACTACACCAGCAGAATAGTGAGTGCAGCTCTGGGGTATAATACAGGATGTAACTAAGGATCAGTAATGTAATGTATGTACACAGTGACTACACCAGCAGAATAGTGAGTGCAGCTCTGGGGTATAATACAGGAGGTAACTCAGGATCAGTACAGGATCAGTAATGTAATGTAAGTACACAGTGACTACACCAGCAGAATAGTGAGTGCAGCTCTGGAGTATAATACAGGAGGTAACTCAGGATCAGTACAGGATAAGTAATGTAATGTATGTACACAGTGACTACACCAGCAGAATAGTGAGTGCAGCTCTGGGGTATAATACAGGAGGTAACTCAGGATCAGTACAGGATCAGTAATGTAATGTATGTACACAGTGACTACACCAGGAGAATAGTGAGTGCAGCTCTGGAGTATAATACAGGAGGTAACTCAGGATCAGTACAGGATCAGTAATGTAATGTATGTACACAGTGACTGCACCAGCAGAATAGTGAGTGCAGCTCTGGGGTATAATACAGGATGTAACTCAGGATCAGTAATGTAATGTATGTACACAGTGACTGCACCAGCAGAATAGTGAGTGCAGCTCTGGAGTATAATACAGGATGTAACTCAGGATCAGTACAGGATCAGTAATGTAATGTATGTACACAGTGACTGCACCAGCAGAATAGTGAGTGCAGCTCTGGAGTATAATACAGGAGGTAACTCAGGATCAGTACAGGATAAGTAATGTAATGTATGTACACAGTGACTACACCAGGAGAATAGTGAGTGCAGCTCTGGAGTATAATACAGGAGGTAACTCAGGATCAGTACAGGATAAGTAATGTAATGTATGTACACAGTGACTGCACCAGCAGAATAGTGAGTGCAGCTCTGGGGTATAATACAGGATGTAACTCAGGATCAGTAATGTAATGTATGTACACAGTGACTGCACCAGCAGAATAGTGAGTGCAGCTCTGGAGTATAATACAGGATGTAACTCAGGATCAGTACAGGGTCAGTAATGTAATGTATGTACACAGTGACTGCACCAGCAGAATAGTGAGTGCAGCTCTGGAGTATAATACAGGATATAACTCAGGATAGTAATGTAATGTATGTACACAGTGACTGCACCAGCAGAATAGTGAGTGCAGCTCTGGAGTATAATACAGGATGTAACTCAGGATCAGTACAGGATTAGTAATGTAATGTATGTACACAGTGACTGCACCAGCAGAATAGTGAGTGCAGCTCTGGAGTATAATACAGGATGTAACTCAGGATCAGTACAGGATTAGTAATGTAATGTATGTACACAGTGACTGCACCAGCAGAATAGTGAGTGCAGCTCTGGAGTATAATACAGGATGTAACTCAGGATCAGTACAGGATCAGTAATGTAATGTATGTACACAGTGACTGCACCAGTAGAATAGTGAGTGCAGCTCTGGAGTATAATACAGGATGTAACTCAGGATCAGTAATGTAATGTATATACACAGTGACTGCACCAGCAGAATAGTGAGTGCAGCTCTGGAGTATAATACAGGATATAACTCAGGATAGTAATGTAATGTATGTACACAGTGACTGCACAAGCAGAATAGTGAGTGCAGCTCTGGAGTATAATACAGGATGTAACTCAGGATCAGTACAGGATTAGTAATGTAATGTATGTACACAGTGACTGCACCAGCAGAATAGTGAGTGCAGCTCTGGGGTATAATACAGGATGTAACTCAGGATCAGTACAGGATTAGTAATGTAATGTATGTACACAGTGACTGCACCAGCAGAATAGTGAGTGCAGCTCTGGAGTATAATACAGGATGTAACTCAGGATCAGTACAGGGTCAGTAATGTAATGTATGTACACAGTGACTGCACCAGCAGAATAGTGAGTGCAGCTCTGGAGTATAATACAGGATATAACTCAGGATAGTAATGTAATGTATGTACACAGTGACTGCACCAGCAGAATAGTGAGTGCAGCTCTGGAGTATAATACAGGATGTAACTCAGGATCAGTACAGGATTAGTAATGTAATGTATGTACACAGTGACTGCACCAGCAGAATAGTGAGTGCAGCTCTGGAGTATAATACAGGAGGTAACTCAGGATCAGTACAGGATAAGTAATGTAATGTATGTACACAGTGACTACACCAGGAGAATAGTGAGTGCAGCTCTGGAGTATAATACAGGAGGTAACTCAGGATCAGTACAGGATAAGTAATGTAATGTATGTACACAGCGACTGCACCAGCAGAATAGTGAGTGCAGCTCTGGGGTATAATACAGGATGTAACTCAGGATCAGTAATGTAATGTATGTACACAGTGACTGCACCAGCAGAATAGTGAGTGCAGCTCTGGAGTATAATACAGGATGTAACTCAGGATCAGTACAGGGTCAGTAATGTAATGTATGTACACAGTGACTGCACCAGCAGAATAGTGAGTGCAGCTCTGGAGTATAATACAGGATATAACTCAGGATAGTAATGTAATGTATGTACACAGTGACTGCACCAGCAGAATAGTGAGTGCAGCTCTGGAGTATAATACAGGATGTAACTCAGGATCAGTACAGGAATAGTAATGTAATGTATGTACACAGTGACTGCACCAGCAGAATAGTGAGTGCAGCTCTGGAGTATAATACAGGATGTAACTCAGGATCAGTACAGGATTAGTAATGTAATGTATGTACACAGTGACTGCACCAGCAGAATAGTGAGTGCAGCTCTGGAGTATAATACAGGATGTAACTCAGGATCAGTACAGGATCAGTAATGTAATGTATGTACACAGTGACTGCACCAGCAGAATAGTGAGTGCAGCTCTGGAGTATAATACAGGATGTAACTCAGGATCAGTAATGTAATGTATATACACAGTGACTGCACCAGCAGAATAGTGAGTGCAGCTCTGGAGTATAATACAGGATATAACTCAGGATAGTAATGTAATGTATGTACACAGTGACTGCACAAGCAGAATAGTGAGTGCAGCTCTGGAGTATAATACAGGATGTAACTCAGGATCAGTACAGGATTAGTAATGTAATGTATGTACACAGTGACTGCACCAGCAGAATAGTGAGTGCAGCTCTGGAGTATAATACAGGATATAACTCAGGATAGTAATGTAATGTATGTACACAGTGACTGCACAAGCAGAATAGTGAGTGCAGCTCTGGAGTATAATACAGGATGTAACTCAGGATCAGTACAGGATCAGTAATGTAATGTATGTGCACAGTGACTGCACCAGCAGAATAGTGAGTGCAGCTACAAATATGATAGCTTAGTTCTGCTATATCTAAAAAAACTATATACCCACCACATATATTTATTCCTAAATAAAATGGAACTTGTTACAATTATTGTTTTTCTTTCTTGATTTGGCAAATACTAACACAGAATATATAAAATCAACTTTCCCTAAGAAATGACACCATGACACATCTATGAATTTTATAACCACCTCCAGTAGCAGTTGCATTTATGCCAAGGTGCATGAGGGGGTTTAAAGACCCTGGATAGGTCATTAATATCAGATTAGTGATGGTGCGACAACCTTCAGCCCCACCCATCAGCTGTTATCAGGGATAGGTCATCAGTATAATAGTACTGGAAGCCATAGTATAAACAGCTCACAGTATGTGAGAGCCTGCACCGAGGGCCGCAGCTTTTATATTATGTCAGACACTAAATAGTTAATGGCTTTGAATGAAAAAAATCCTTCCACTTCTTTGATGGTAAAGGTTCATCTTGAATTTAATCTCCTTACTCTGCTCCATCGTCTCACATCTCCAGAATCCAGGACGCAGCAAGTCAGGCCCAAGTGCGGAGAGAGAAGAGCTAGATGGCAGCAGAGCCCCACAATCTGGAGACCGAGGAACGAGATTCTAAGAATTCCCTCACTTATTTTTGGAATTCTGCGTCGGCTGCGGGGGAAACAGAAGAGTGCCGGAAATCCAAATGGAGTCATAAGATGGAGATAGATAGATAGATAGATAGATATGGGATAGATAGATATATAGATAGATAGATAGATAGATATGGGATAGATAGATATATAGATAGATAGATATCTAGCTCTTCCTTTCTACACATCTATGTAATGTGAAAAAGTGTTTACACAACTAAACACAAAAGTGCAGTTTTTAACTGAAGGTCTTTATTATTAAGGGAAAAAGAAATCCAAACCTACAGGGCCCTGTGTGAGAAAGCGATTGCCCCCTAAACCTAATAACTGGTTGTTCGACTCTTAGCAGCAACAACTGCAATCAAGCGTTTACGATAACTGGCAATGAGTCTTT
The DNA here is from genome assembly GCF_046119375.1 of Phyllobates terribilis. Lineage (NCBI taxonomy): Eukaryota > Metazoa > Chordata > Amphibia > Anura > Dendrobatidae > Phyllobates > Phyllobates terribilis. The sequence continues at coordinate 57,797,784 of NW_027362762.1, forward strand.
TACAACGCTCTGGAGAAATTCTGGCCACTCATCTTTGCAAAATTGTTGTAATTCAGCCACATTGGAGGGTTTCCGAGCATGAACTGCCTTTTTAAGGTCATTCCTTAGCATCTCAAACGGTCAGGACTTTGACTAGGCCCTCCAAAGTCTTCATTTTGTTTTTCTTAAGCCATTCAGAGGTGGACTTGCTGGTGTGTTTTGGATCATTGTCCCGCTGCATAACCCAAGTGCACTTCAGCTTGAAGTCACGAACATATGGCCGGACATTGTCCTTCAGGATTTTTTGGTAGACAGCAGAATTCATGGTTCCACTTACCACAGCAAGTCTTCCAGGTTCTGAAGCAGCAAAACAGCCCCAGACCATCACACTACCACCACCATATTTTACTGTTGGTATGATGTTCCTTTTCTAAAATACTATTTTACTTCTATGCCAAATGTAATGGGACATACACCTTCCAAAAAGTTAAACTTTTGTCTCATCAGTCCACAGAGTATTCTTCCAAAAGTCTTGGCAATCATCAAGATGTTTTCTGGCAAAACTGAGACGAGCCTTTCTGTTATTTTTGCTCAGCAGTGATTTTCGTCTTGAAACTCTGCCATGCATGCCATTTTTGCCCAGCCTCTTTCTTATGGTGAAGTCATTAACACTGACCTTAAATGAGGTCTGCAGTTGTTTGGATGTTGTTGTGGGGTCTTTTGTGACCTCTTGGGTGAGTTGTCTCTGCGCTCTTGGGGTAATTTTGGTTGGCTGGCAACTCCAGAGAAGGTTCACCAATGTTCCATGTTTTTGCATTTGTGGATAATGGCTCTCACTGTGGTTCGCTGGAGTCCCATACTTAAGAAATGGCTTTATAACATTTTCCAGATTGATAGATCTCAGTTACTTTGCTTCTCATTCGTTCCCAAATTTCCTTGGAAAGCTGCATGATATCTAGTTTTTGAGGATCTTTTGGTCTACTTCACTTTGTCAGGCAGGTCCTATTTAAGTGATTTCTTGATTAAGAACAGGTGTGGCAGTAATCAGGCCTGTGTGTGGCAAGGGAAATTGAACTCAGCTTCCCAAAGATGTGATAAACCACAGTTAATTTATGTTTTATGGGGGGGAGCACTTTTTCACACAGGACCCTGAAGGTTTGGATTTCTTTTTCCCTTAATATAAAAACTGCATTTTGTGTATACTTGTGTTATCTTTGTCTATTATTTAAATTTGTTTTGTGATCTGAAACATTTAGGTGTGACAAACATGCAAAGGAATAAGAAATCAGGCAGGGGGCAAACACTTTTCACACCACTGTATCTATCACTATCTCTGCAGATTCTATATATCTCATACTTGCCAACAATGGGTGATCTTAGGAAAAGACAAAACCTGTTGGCATTGTGCTTGGTGATGTACGGCCCCAGCAGTAGCTCGACCATAGAACTCTCGGCGGGGGTGCAGTGTTTGTGCCATTGTGTGTTATTACCAGAGGAGGGCCGGACTCTGCAGTTATGGAGGCAGCAGAGCGGTGGTAACTTTTCTGCCCTCTGCTCCTCAGCTCTTGGCCCCTCGCTCTGTAACGTTAAGGGGTCTCCACCTCGTCGCTGAGTTGCTACGGTTTCTTCCACTTCTCAGTAATATCACTCACAGGTGATGGGGGAAGATTCAGGAGGAAGAAGTGTCATGGACGGACTTGTTACCCCAGTGGCTCCTATTACAGAACCGCGCTGGTATCAGTGAGCTCTGCACCACCGGCCGCTCTGTCACATGTAGACAGACGTCATGGCGAAAGGCCAGAGGTTATACACTGGGGGTGAGGGGCCAGATGTTGTACACTAGGGGGTGAGGGGCTGCATGTTATACACTGGGGGTGGTGGGGGTAGTTGTTATACACCGAGGGCGAGGGGCCGGATGTTATACACTGGGGGCGGGAGGCGGATGCTATACACCGGAGGTGAGGGTTCCGAATGTTATACACTGGGGGTGAGGGGCCGGATGTTATACACTGGGGGTGAGGGTCGGATGTTATACACTGGGGGTGAGGAGCCGGAAGTTATACACTGGGGGTGAGGGGCCGGATGTTATATACTGGGGGCGGGAGGCAGTTGTTATACATCGAGAGCGAGGGGCCAGATGTTATATACTGGGGGTGAGGGGCCAGATGTTATACACTGGGGGTGAAGTGTCAGAGGTTAATCATCGGGGGCGAGGGGCCGGATGATATACACTGGGGGCGGGAGGCGGTTGTTATACATCGAGGGCGAGGGGCCGGATGTTATACACTGGGGGTGAGGGGCCAGATGTTATACACTGGGGGCGGGAGGCAGATGTTATACATCGAGGGCGAGGGGCCGGATGTTATATACTGGGAGTGAGGGGCCAGATGTTATACACTGAGGGTGAGGGGATGGAGGTTATACACCTGGGGCGAAGGGCCGGATGCTATACATTGGGGGTGGATGTTATACACTAAGCCGGATGTTATACACTGGGGACAGGAGGTGGATGTTATATACCGAGGGCGAGGGGCTGGATGTTATACACCAGGAGTGAGGGGCCGGATTTTATACACCGGGGGTGTATGTTATACACCGGGGGTGAGGGGCCGGATGTTATACACCTGGGGTGAGGGGCCGGATATTATACACCGGGGGACGAGGGGCGGATGTTATACACCGGGGGTGAGGGGACAGATGTTATACATCAGGGGTGAGGGGCCGGATGTTATACACCTGGGGTGAGAGGCCGGATATTATACACTGGGGGACGAGGGGCCGGATGTTATACGCCGGGGGGTGAGGGCCCAGATGTTATACACCGGAGGGTGAGGGCCCAGATGTTATACACCGGAGGGTGAGGGCCCAGATGTTATACACTGGGGGGTGAGGGGCCAGATGTTATACACTGGGGGGTGAGGGGCCAGATGTTATACACTGGGGGGTGAGGGGCCAGATGTTATACACAGGGGGTGAGGGGCTGGATGTTATATACCGGGGGGGGGGGGTGAGGGGCCAGATGTTATACACTGGGGGGTGAGGGGCCAGATGTTATACACTGGGGGGTGAGGGGCCAGATGTTATACACCGGGGGTGAGGGGCTGGATGTTATACATCTGGGGATGAGGGGCCAGATGTTCTACACTGGGGGGTGAGGGGCCAGATGTTATACACCGGGGGTGAGGGGCTGGATGTTATACACTGGGGGTGAGGGGCCGGATGTTATACACTGGGGGTGAGGGGTCGGATGTTATACACCGGGAGCGAGGGGCCTGATGTGATAGTGAATAATGATTGGATAGAGGGGCCCTTGCAATTATTTTTGCACATATGTCATATAAAGACTCAGCCCAGCAGGGTATTCGGCCGCCGGTCCCGGTCTCTCCTCACTTATACTCACATTCACTCAGACATGTAATTTCAGGTAAGAGAAACCCTTCTCCACCCGAGATCTCAGGCGCCGTCTCTGATCCACATGTGTAATAATGACGATAATAACATTGGCGAAGTCTCTTTCTCTCACTAATTTACAAAGAGTTCACAAGGTGATGTCTCTTTGCAGTTGTAGTACTCTGGATAGGGCCGCTTGGCAGATGATGATAAATGAGGCCGGCGTTTATGGAGTAAAATATGGGGCTGCTATAACATGGGTATAATTCATATTTAAGCAGGTGGCATCTATCACGCGCTGTCAGGTACTTATTGCATCATGTCCAGGCCAGAAATGTATTAGTAAAATGAAAACATAATAAGGTAAAAAAAATACAGAATTATTCTTCAGCGTATGATAGATTGAAAGAAAGTATCAACCCCCCATGAGGCAGAATTGGGGTCCTCACTTTCTTCCGCATTGCAATTGGAGATTGAATGGAGCAGTATAGTCGAGGATACGTGGTCCCTCTCCATTCATTGTCTATAGGACTGAGAATGGCCACCGTTTCCGTTCTTCTTCTAAAATCAGACCTTTTTTCTGGCTGTAAGGCAACTGACTGCGACAGGAGCTCTGCCCTCACCGAGCTGTCTGCAATAGGATTTCTTATATTACCAGGTCATTTTTTACCGCACACTGAACGCGGTAACAAAAAAAAAAAAAGCAGAATTTAATTTTTTTTCACTATTTCACCGCACTAACGCCGAGTAGGAACCTAATCCCTGAATGTCCCTAGAGCTTGGCCCTAGATAGGGAGAGGACAGGGTGAGTACTAGTCAAGCCCCACTATAAACTAAAGATAACAAGGTAAACAAACAAAGGGGATACACTTAGCTTGAGCAGACACCAAAGAGATAACGCCAACTGTTCTCCAAAGGCACCAAAGAAGAAATTAGCCGACTGCTACTGCTCCAAGCCTGCACAGAGGTATATAGAACTATCACCAGCGATTCTGGCTGGGGAAACTGAGAATTTTCAACTACCAAGCAAGTGTGTGTCAATCAGCAGAAGAAGGTGGAGGTCACTGCTGGGTCCTAAAGGAAGAAGGATATAACTACTACAGAGATGAGAGGATCAAGAAGGTGTCTGAAGTGCCAAGCGCAGTGACCTTCTACAGCCGGATCCAGAGCGACTGTCTGTCACACCTGTCACACCCGTGACAGTTGTATTATGAAGGCTGAGCTCAGGTCTCAGCTCAGGACTATCATGTATGGTCTGGAATGTGGTCTTCACATGAATTACTACTATGTAATAATACATATCCCATACAGCAGCCATGAGAGAGAACGCTTCCACCAGAAATATCAGATGGCTGCCGGGGTGCTGGGTACCGGACAAGTGGTGCTCACTTGATTGCTATTTGGAAGGAGTTGTCTTGTCTCAGTTAAGCCGATCCCTTCTCGGACATGTTCTTTGGGATGTGCTGTTGTGCCAATAAGATCTGTGGGGATCAAAGCAACAGTTGTTTAATTTCCCCACAGTGCCTCCGCAGAGGAGATAAGGTATTACACAATTCCTGAAGTAATCTGTCCATGCAATGCACAGATGTGCAGAGCTTTAGAGACGCTTTTTGTAAGGTTTTACCACTTTGGCCAATGGATGAGTATCCTGAATTGAGGGATTTTCTACCAAGGAAATTGGAAAATAGGTTTTCCAAACAAGACGGCCCTTTAAAAAGTTCTACGAGCCGGGAAAGCGCATTTTGCTTATGCCTTGATCCCTATCCTATGTAAGGTAAAAGTATGAAGCAGATGTTATAAAATCCTGAGTCCAGACACCGTGGTGCTCTCATTGTGATGCCACATGAAGGTGTGCAGGGCACAGCTGGTCTTCGCTTTTTGTATCTAGTTTGGCGACGGCGAGGGGACTAATGTGACAATAATGATGATCCTCGCTGTCCTGTTAAACAATTGCTATGGAAACCATTAATACTGCGCACGTTCTGTATCGAGGGGAATGGAAATAGAGATATTGCGGAAGGAATATGTAAATATCAATTTGCGACCATTGTCGTCCTTTATCGTCTTTTTTATCATACTCAAGACAAACACGGTAACGAAAAGTTGTGAAGAACCTACTGGTCTGTTGTCATGTTTGGTATCATAACTACAAGGCCATTATGACTCTTTGAAACTTGCAGAAAGCCCACCCTCTAAGAACAATATCAAAAGATGGAAAATTAGCTTTTTTTGTTCATCCGAGTCCAGACAATGGAGTATGAGCACCCCGTGCAGAAATCCAAACACTTCTAGCCTTGTCTGCTATCAATGGGGTCATTCATGGTCATCTGAGGAAGGTTCTCCATGATGAATGCACTTGGGCAAATCATCAAGATCCACTGCTGGCAGCTCCTATGTAATCACCAGCCAATGACGTCCCACATGTGCTCGATGGGAGACAAGACAGGAGACCTAGTAGCACATTTAGTCCACACAGTTTACTCAAAAAATGCAGCCTGATATTGTCGTTTTGGTTCCTGAGGCACTTTGGAGAAACCACCGGACGACTGGTTCCACGACAAAATCAATGTGACACCGAGATGTTAGTGCACTTTGAATGAGAATTAGAGGGGTCCGGCTACCGTACATTATGCCACCCCACACCATAATCCCAGGAGTAGGACCAATGTGACGTTCCCTTGAGATGGACTCTTCATGGCTTTGCCCACATGGTCTCCAGATCAATCTCCGGCTATCATTACATCGAAGACAAAAGCAGGACTCATCGCTAAAGAGGATAGGTCTCCATTTTTTTTATAATTATTATTTATTTCTATAGCGCCATTGATTTCATGGTGCTGTATATAAGGAGGGGTTACATACAGAATACAGATATCACTTACAGTAAATGAACTAACAATGATAGACGGGTACAGAGGGAGGAGGACCCCGCCCTGGCGGACTTACAGTCTACAGGATGGTGGGGAAGGAGACAGTAGGTTGGGGGGTTGTAGCAGCTTCGGTATTGGTGAGGCAACAGCTCCGGTGTTGGTGAGGTGGAAGCGTTGACATTGTAGGCTGTAGCTTTCTTGAAGAGATGGGTTTTCAGGTTTGCGTGTGAAGGATACGAGTGTGGTGGATAATCGGAAGTGTTGGGGCACAGAATTCCAGAACATGGGGGATATTCGGGAGAAATCTTGGAGGCGATTGGGTGGGGAACGTACAAGTGTGGAGGAGAGAAGGAGGTCTTGTGATGACCGGAGATTACTTGAGGGAATATATCGGGAGATTAGTTCGGAGATGTAAGGAGGAGAAAGGTTATGGATGGGCTTTGTAGGTCAGTCTTTGTAGGCCAATCCAGCCTCTATTGCGCCATTCCAGCCTCCGGTCTCCATCCGGAGACCATGTGGGCTTCAACTTTTATTATTTCCATCCAGCTGATCTCAAATAGTCCCGGTGATAATATTAAAGTGAATTTTGGCCATCAGCCCTCGGGTTGTATACGTAGCGCCGCTGATTATGTCGATTCTCCTGGAAACGGCAATTACCCTTTCTACAAGTACTATTGAATTTCCCTCAGCCGGCGCAGTATTACTGTCATCACTGTGAATAACTCTGGGTTTTATTTTCATACCGTCCTTTCCCATCGGAGCGTCCACACAGACACAATATTGCTTTCAGGTATATTAAAGATGTCAGCTTTTGTGAGGCCTCCTGACTCTTCGATTGATTCGGTTTATGTTTGTCGTGAATCATCAAAAAAAAAAGTGGTATAAGTTTTATACGCTGATCTAAAGTACACGCCTCGTTCACAGTGTAGACGAACATTTATGGCATAAAGAAATAGGTGGACCACGTTTCCGGGTACGCAGTAGAGGGGTCCCCAATGTAAACATCAAACTGCCAACCTCCCCATCATGGTTTTCGTTAGCCCCCGTAGCCTCCAATAATGCAGATTATCTATACAGGAGTGTCTTTCACAAGTGCAAAGCCCCCTCTCTATAAGGATCCCACAGCTGTCGCATGGCTTGCCCCCTATGACTAGCCCCTTAGACTGGTGGCTAAGTTGCCTGTAATTTATATTCATCCACACTCTTTGTTTGTGATTATACACAAAAGCTAACCTGAGCAAGTAGAGCTGCAGTGTACAGCATGGGGGAGCAGCAAATGGTGGACTTTAGACTACCTGGAGTCACACATCCTATCTGTGTATTTTATGGATTCAACATAGAAGAGTGTTTTCTGTGTCAGCACATGATCAATGTTGAGGGGGCTGGCCAGTTTGGGGGGGGGGTCAGCTACTGATACAAAGAAGGGGGCTGGCTTAGCTACTGAAATGAGCAGTCAGACAGCCCCCTTGACTCATATAACTGGTCATGAGCCTACACAAGAAACTGAAGCACAAACTGTGACGACATCGGACACTTTTATATATTTGTAGCAAACAAGAGCTTTAAGGATCTTCTCACAGCCGGCGGATACATAACAGAAGTTTATACACAACCAACTTGAGAAATGTAAAACTTTGATCAATCAATTACATGACAAGAGGACGGGGCGCACCATATGGCGGCAACTAACGAAACATGAAAGCTCTTTGATGACTGAGCAGTTCGCGCTGTGTAAAGACCGAAGCCGGAGCCATAAGGATTTGATGTGTTGATGCGATGATGAATCGCGTTACTTCGAGCTTAATGAAGCGATGTATTGTGCAACGATCTCATTTACAACGATGCAGAGCAACGGTGCAGTAACACGTTGTGCATCGCCTGGGACAGAAGGACTTGGTCCGGGCCCCTTCTCAGATCTTTGGTTTATTTTACACCCTTATTTGCCAACACTCATCCTGTGGCGGGGACTTTGTTTCTCCCATCCATTGTCTCCACCTTTTTGCTTGTCACACCTAAACCCTCCCTGCAACTTTCCAACCTCCTCTCGGTAATGACGGCAGACCCCTTGGTTGTACGGTGCCTAGAAATTCCTGGTGGCATCCTTGATCCTGAGACCTGGAAACAGCAAGTTTGCTCAGTGGTATCAGTAGGGATTAACTAATATTTGAAATCAAAGGAGTTATTAAAATAGAAAAAGAGCTTCCCCAACATGTTTCACACTTATGGGCTTCATCAGAGTAAAGAAGCAAATGGCTGATGAAGCCTATAAGGGTGAAACATGTTGGGGAAGCTCTTTTTCTATTTTAATAGAGATTTTTTTCTCTGGTCATTAGACATTACACAATAGGATACAATCCCTGATGGTTAGATAATGGACGACAGACCTTTTACTTTATGCTAATTATACAATTTGAGGCAATTGGAGCTGTCACTTATGTAGCCACAAATAGGTATGTCTATTGTATTTGAATGACACAACTAGCGCAGCAATTTGACAGCTTGGGATACACTTAAACATAGGTAGGACCAATAAGGAATAGAGTGTAATTTTAATATATACTTGAACATATGCTTTGCACTAGTTACTTAACTTTTAATTACTAAATTAAAAACATATGTTATATTTTGGATCGGTTCAAATGGGATTTTTTGCCCCTTGCTTCTTGGATTTAAAAAATTCCACTGGAAACTGAAACGATGGGATAGAAGCGTTGACTTGTTATTTGGAAATATTTAGACAAGATCATTGAAGACAATTTTACTTTGAGGAGCTGAAGGTAAAAAAGGAACAGAACAGTCAATATCAAGATGGATGAAAAGACGGTCATCATGGTCAGAAGACTGAAGACCTCAACAGAAGACCGGATATTCTAGACAAACCACTAGGACCTCCATCATAGCCAAGAACAAGGACCTTTTCTCGGATAGAGAGCAGGACGAGCATGCTCTGTCCCTCTCCGCAAAGTTAAATAGGGCTTTATGGAATAATTTAAAACAATTTTCCACTACTGGACAACTCCTTTTGATTGCCGACAATGTGCTTAAAAAAAACACAAAAAAGTCTTACTTACAGTACCTCCCGGATGGGTGCCGCTCCTCTGCTCTGAGCACTGTGTCCCCCTGAGATCTCATGACATTGGCTGCAGTGCTCACCTGACATAAACAATCAATGACAGCTGATGAGCTGCGGCCACAGAACTGGTCCAGTTGATGGAACTGTAAAAAAAGCTGTTGCCCATCAGCACATTTTATTAAGCACACCAGGAGCTATCAAAAGAGGTTATCTAGTAGTGGACAACCCCTTTAATAAATGTGTTTCCTCTATTCCCCAAGTTCCTATTGTACTGTATGGAAACGGACCTTGCATGATCCTCCTGTTCAATGGCTAAGACCAAATAACTTGCACCTACCCAACCGACCTCACCAAAATAGGTCTAGACGTTGGATTATTTCACAAGATAGTACTGTAGATCGGTATAGCAGTGCCAGTGGAAATCTATAGAAACAAATTGTCTCTCTATGCCTCCAATATATTTCTCATAGAACCCAACCAACCCAACTTATCATTTCTTCCATCACATGCTATATTATGGAGGTATGTTTCCCTAAGTGTAAAATGCTACATTCTGGCAGCAGAATATGGCATCACATATGCCTATGGCTCAGAAAAAGGGAACCATAGGGACTCCCGGGAGGTATCAGAAGCGAGGGGCAATGTATTACCTTTGGAAAAGGTACAAGTACCATAAAAAGGGAGAAATGTTGATCTCGGAGGGTGGAAAAGACAGTGAATAATGGAATGAAAAGCGCTGAGAAACCAAACAACAGGGAAGAAGACACATAGAGCCAGGGGAAGACCATGATAATGAGGACTTCTCCATGTTATGGTGGAGGGAAGCTTCATTGTATGTTTTGTTATTATCTCCAATTATTTGCAACCTATTAAGTTTCTCCGTCAAATTTGTTGACAGATAGAGAAATAAAAGGAAAATCATACAATATCTATAAATTAACCCTCTAAATTGCCTCTAAATAGAAAATTCATAGTAAAGCCTGAGACATTGTTCAATTCTTTATGGGAAACCTCTTGCACCCAACAATGCCGAATGAAAGGTAGAGAGAGATATGACTGTGGGAATAAATGAAGATAAATGGATACTGACTGCTTCTAATAAAGGATACATGTTCTTGCAAAGTATCCTAATGGGCATAATAAGTAATTACTCATACACCAGACAGTGCACAGAAGGTATATTAAAAGCAGTGCCATCTGCTTAATAAGTGATATATTGACCTTAACCACTAAGGAAATCGCTGAGAGAGCCTGCATCAACATTGAAATTAACTTGCTGTTACGAAAATCTCGCAAAGACCGACTCACGGAACAGATAGAGATTTTCTCTTTTTTTCATCTCAAAGGGAAATTCACCTAGAACAAAAATTTTAAGTGGAATTCGCATCCAATTCCCAGGGGACCATAATGGGGGTAACATTAAGTCTGAAAAATCAGAATGTCACAATCGACAGCCCCAAATGGGGTTTAAATCCTTGAAATGTATCTACACGCCTGAACTCCATTTTCATTTTTATAAATAAAGAGATTTTCTAGTGAATAAAAATTTCTATAAACTTACAAAAACCTTTGTAATTTATATGTCTTTTATTATTTTCTTTCTAAGTATTTAAGAACTTGAAGTATTTTAAGTCTTTCATTGAGACGTAACAGTATCTTGTGACCCTGGCCCTCACAACTTTCTGCCCTATTCGCTGACACTCTTCACTGTGACTAATTGCCCAATTAAGTAGTTAATAGTCATATGTCTAGATATATTAGTAAATTTAACCCCCAACAATCGATTCGTGCCACTGACAGGGGATTAAAGCAGCCACCTCCAGCCATAGGCAGCCATCCTCCGCTATAGAGGAGGCACTACTGCTGTGTAAGTCAGCAATCCTGTTGCTACCTGACTACATGATTCAGCTGATAGTCAGGAAAGGGAGGGGGTCAGAACAAGAATAATTACAGGAGGACTGCCACCCACTGTGGGGTGTGCCAACCAGCATAGTCAAGTGACATTTCAACACATATTCAGATTTATTCTTTGGAAAATCCCTTTAATACGTCTATAATTTTGGACTGATCAATTCATCAATATGTCTTTATAGTGGTCAACACTCTGTTTTTCTGATACTGAGCTCCAAATTGCCTTCATAGACCTAAAAGTAAAAATGACAACCATTTGAATCACCACTAGTGGGACCATAGGGGCTTACTGTATACAGTTTATACAGTAAGATCAATAACAAAATAGTATGCAGTAAGCTCTTGAGCTCTCTCTAGTGGCAACCACAGACAGCCAGTATATTATGGAACTATATGTCTATGCAATGGATTTGAAGATGGATATCAGAGGAATGACTAATAAAGATATATTGGAAAATTAATCAGTACAGAGTTTTGAGCCTAAGAATGACATTATGTAATAAGGGGAAAGAATCACTGTTATATAAAATTCTCTTTGATCCACCAAAGAGAAACTTCAAGCATGCCAAATCAATTCACCTAATCTATTCTATGCAAATCACAAATTGATTTCTGAATTTTCAAAACCTGAATAAAGAGAATGAATCTGATTATCTCTTCTGGTAATTTACTATAGTGGAGGATTTTGCATTCGTAGGAATCATAGGCTCCAGACGTAACTTCAGCCGTAGCATCTGAGGGCACACTAAGGGGCACGGACAGCAGCCCTGGAATGAAGCACCCACATAGCCATAGAGCTAGCTTGTAGTATTTCTAAAGCCTACAGACGTCTGGTGATCTGGGGCACTGAAAGCGGTTTAAAGCTATGGGTACATACCTGGTGGCCTAGGGCACATAAGGGGATCTATTGTTACATCCCTGGTGGTCTATAGCATTAAAATGAATTTAAGGTTACATCCCTGGTGATCTAGGACAATGAAAATGGTTTATGGTTACATTCTTGGCAATCTATGGGAGTGAAGGGACTTTATGGTTACATCGCTGGTGGTCTAGAGCAGTGAACAGAATTTCTGGTTACATCCCTGGTGTTCTAGGGTAGTGAAAAATGTTGTATAGCTACATTTCTAGTGGTCTAGGGCAGAAAAGATGGGATATGGTTACATTCCTGGTGATTTGGGGCTGTGAAAACAGGTTTATACCTACGGTTACATTCCTGGTGGTCTACAGCAGTGAACAACATATCTGGTTACATCCATGGTGCTCTAGGGTGGTGAAAGAGGTTTTATAGTTACATCTCTAGTGGTCTAGGATGGAAAAGAGGGGTTATGTTTACATTCCTGATGACGTAGGGCAGTGAAAGAGGTTTATACCAATAGCTACATTCCTGATGTAGGGCAGTGAAGCAGCTTCATAGTTACATTCTTGGTGGTCTATAACAGTGAAGGAGTTTATGGTTACTTCCCTGGTGCTCCAGGGCAATAAAGGTGGTTTATAATTACAGCCCGGGTGATATAGGGCAGTAAAGTAGCTTTAAGGTTACATTCCTGGTGATCGATGGCAGTGCGGAAATTTATGGAAACTTCCATGGTGGTCTGGGGAGGTGGTGAGATCAACAGCAATATTTCTGGTGGATTGGGGCATTGAAGGGGTTAAAAATACACCTGTCTGACTTGGACAATACAGTATGAGAGAGACTTTTAGGGACTGTAAGAAAGGTGAGAGAAGATAGGTGGTGCTGCCAGGTGCATCTTTGTTATTAACCCCTAGACCACTAGGGATAATACCTGGAATACTATTACTTACCCCTAAACCACCAGAGAAGAATTGGGATTTTCGGTAGCCCCCTTTAAAGATACTTGAACATTGCACCTTTTTGTGGATGATTGGTGTCTTTTTTGGCTTCCATCTCTACTTTATGGGTTCGGTTCTGTTTCGTGTAGAAGGTCTGATGTCCATGAGTGCATTGCTACAGTTCAGACTACTTTAAACAATCTGGGTGCTCATTCCTGACTTCTAAGGGGCCCGGAAAGGTCTATCTTGGCCCCTGATACTGATCTACTTCTGGACAGCTGCAGGTTAATTAGTCTCTTGCTGTGGAGCAGCCGCTTAGAGCCGGTGAGAATTCCCCGAGCCCCATTAGAATTCTCCGCGAGTGAGAGATCGGTGAATGCGGGAGCAGAGTTCTGCGAACAATATTTGTAAATATTACTCATGTTTCTATCTCTCCATTTGCCTCGAAAAATCTATGGGAACAGACAAGACACGTTTGCCAATTGCAGCCTGTAAGTGGCCGGTTAGTGACTGAAGACATACTGTCCAAAAGTTGACAGGTCCATTTTAAACATTTTGAGCACCCAGGTTGATGAAGACACGGTCGACCAATCTGATGCTGCTGAGTTCTCTTTTAGAATAATGCACCACACATCTAATCAGACCAGTGCAGAGGAGAAGAGGAGAAACCGGCGGTAATTGGTCCCACGGGGACAGGGAAAACCTGCTAAGGTCTCATACTTTTACTAGCCGCTTTCATTAGTGATTAAAGTGAAAAAAAAAAGCAGAACAAAATCAAGCTGGAGAAATCAAAGTTACAGCACCAACAAGCTCCAATCCCCCAACAGTAGTCCAGAGGGCAAAGGTAAAAAAGTTACACAAAAAAGTTGCTCAGTTTTCCAATAATAAATGTACTGCCGCCACTGAGTAAATCAGAAGATTTGTCATTCAGATGACAGGTCCAGCTGAAGCCCAAGAGGGTAACTAATCCACAGAATAGATGGGGGTCTTATCTATGTATTTGATTATCTACAGCAGTCAAAAAGACAATGAATGGAGCAGTCCCCACTTTATTCTAATGAAGAATTTCAGAACCCCATTCTCGAGATTGGTGATGATACCAATGTTGGACCCTTTGAGATCAGAAAAATATTACTTTTCCTGTGGAATAACCTCAGAATAACCCCTTAAAAAGTACCAGTCACCTGGTCAAAAGTCTCTATTTTCTGCTATTATTTTATTCCCGCTTCTCCCCTAAGTATTCTGTTTTTGTTTTTGTTTTTTTTTAAATCCACCATAAAGTTCCAGAGATATGGCCCTTTATATTTAGTACAAAAATGTTAAGTCCTTTGCCAAACAGGCGTGGTTAACAGGCTAATGAGCAACCTAAAGACACGCCCCAGAGGATCTGTGAGCAACACCCCCTCAGTAAAGACAGTAAAAGTGAGCATTAAATAAAAAGGCCCATATCTCAGGAACCGTATGGCAGTGTTACGCACCTGTCCAGGATCCGGGCTTTGCTTCCCTCACCCTGGTAAACCAGACTCTGTTGTGCTCCACACTGGGCTTTGCTGATGGCGCGGCGTGAGCCCAGGCCTATATAAGGCTCACCAAGACATACACCAAGACTTCAGTATTGCTAAGACTCTGGCTTGCTCCATACACCTGTTGTAGCTGTTTTGATTCTGACCCAATAGTCAGATATGCCGGATCACCAGTGAGGCCGAATTAAGAGATTAGGCCCTCCAATATTACGAGCGCTCGGAGAAATTACTGCCGCCCAGGTTGTGAGCACATCAGTTTCTGTTTATTCACACCAAGAGTAGTATATTTTATACCATTTACAAGCAATGCAACTCAATGCAGCCTGCGTAGCCCCCTCCCTTATTCCAGGTCATGATGACTTTATTCATCCTGTTCCATAACATGATTTTAGCAGGAGTTAGCAGAATGTTACATATAAGATAAGAAGCATAAGATCCTTGAGCGGAGACTGCAAGACTGGATAACTCTAAACAAGGTATGTGATAGAGAAAGGTCAGGCATCTAGAGAATGTAGAGAAATATAGAGCAGAGAGGAAAAACTTTAACCATTCTATATCACACCTCGACTAGCTCAGCTGCTGTCTGCAGTCTCTTGGATGTCCCCTGCCTGCCTGCGGTCTCCAGCATCCTGCCTGCTTGCCTGCAGTCTACTGAATGTCTCCAGACACTATTACATATCTAAATAAAATACCGTATAACAAAATAAAAGCATGCTGCAATACGCTAAACAGATTATTGTATTCCTGTTGTATTCGCACTTTGCAACAATTTTTTTTATTTCTTCTAAATAAAGAATAATGCATGTTGCCTTAAAAATCTCCTATCATTTTGTGTTTACAGTTCCAATGCAGACCTATGTGTGTCCATGGTAACAGACTACAACCAAACCCTGTGTAGTCTGATCATGCAGTCACTCTACTGTTTATCAGACCCCATCTTAGCTAGTAGTAGGGGGCAGGATCAGACTATACAAAGATTATTTGTAGGCTGTTAACATGGAAAAACATAGGTCAGCATAAGAGCTGTATACACAAAATGATAGGAGATTTTTTAAAAATGACTAAAAAGAAAAGTTGATTTATTTTTTTAAATGCATTGGAAAAATAATTTTAAAAAAATGGCTGCGGAGGAAGACCTTGCCTTTAAGCATTTTCCACGCCTGGACAATTTTTTCCAAATTGATTCGCGTGATGCAAACCAAAATCGGCACAGTTTGGCTCAAGCCAAAAATTAGCGTAAACTACAGCACCAAGCTGCTGCTTCAAGCATGCATAAGTGAGATTTCCTAGAGCGCAAACAGCCAAAAAATGCAGCAATTTTTTATTTTTTAAGTGTGCACTTTTTAATAATTTTGATACATTGTAACCCACCGCACTAGGAAAATTTCAGTTGTAGTAAATTCCTCCATTGTGGGTCTCTCCGGTGGAGGTGCGTCTCACCAGTGCAGGTGCATCTCTCCGATAGAGATGTGTCTTACAAGTGGAGGTCTGTCTCTCTGGTAAAGTTGCGTCTCTCCAGTAGAGGTGCGTCTCACCGGTGGAGGTGCGTCTGTCCGGTGGAGGTGTGTCTGTCCGGTGGAGGTACGTTTCTCCGGTAAACGTGCGTCTCTCCGGCAGAGTTCCGTGACTCGGGTGGAGGTGCATCTGTCTGGTGGAGGTATGTTTCTCCGGTAAAGGTGCGTCTCTCCAGTGGAGGAGCGTCTCTCCGGTGGAGGAACGTCTCTCCAGTACAGGTGCATCTCTCCGGTGGAGGTGAGTCTGTCTGGTAGAGGTGAGTCTCTCCGGTGGAGATGCGTCTCTCCGGTGGAGGTGAGTCTCTCCGGTAGAGTTCCGTGTCTCCGGTGGAGGTGCGTCTCTCCGGTGGAGGTGCGTCTCTCCGGCGGAGGTGCGTCTCTCCGGCGGAGGTGCGTTTCTCCGGTGGAGGTGAGTCTCTCCGATAGAGGTGCGTTTCTCCGGTGGAGGTGAGTCTCTCCGGTGGAGGTGCGTTTCTCCGGTGGAGGTGCGTCTCTCCGGTGGAGGTGCGTCTCTCCGGTGGAGGTGCATTTCTCTGGTGGAGGTGAGTCTCTCTGGTAGAGGTGAGTCTCTCTGGTAGAGGTGAGTCTCTCCGGTGGCGGTGCGTCTCTACAGTAGAGGTGCGCCACTCTGATAGAGGTGCGTCTCTCTGGTAGAGGTGCGTCTCTCCGGTGGAGGTGTGTCTCTCCGGCGGAGGTGCGTCTCTCCGGCGGAGGTGCGTTTCTCCGGTGGAGGTGAGTCTCTCCGATAGAGGTGCGTTTCTCCGGTGGAGGTGAGTTTCTCCGGTGGAGGTGCGTTTCTCCGGTGGAGGTGCGTCTCTCCGGTGGAGGTGCGTCTCTCCGGTGGAGGTGCATTTCTCTGGTGGAGGTGAGTCTCTCCGGTAGAGGTGCATCGTGCGCAGCATTTGACGTTAGATCCCGCCGACAGATATGTCAATTCACAACTTATTCTTGCTATATTTTGTATTTTTTTTTTACTTTCTTTCCGCTTCTGATGAAATAAATATTGGAGACAACAGGGGTAAATAGCCGGAGGCCGATAACCTAGGTGCGGTAAATGGACTTTTTCTTTTCAATATTTCTATTCTAGATAGGTTTGCATCTCTGTGCACTGAAGTGTGAGATTATTTTTTTCCAGAAGCTGAACTAAGAATTACAAGTAATACTATCAAAAGTCAGAAAACATTACCGGACTAACAAAGCTATGAGGGCTGTTTATGTCTGTGGCAGGAGAACATCTGCAACGTCCAGACGACCTGAATACAAACTGCAAAACAAAAACTTCATTAGAAAAATGCAACACAGAAAACCAAAAAATGGTGAAAAAAAACTATCACCAGAAAATGGCTCGTGGAGAGGACTGAGATACTTGCTACCTTTCTATATGATACATTTATTTCTTAAATTATAGTATTAAAAATTCTGCTTATCTGCAGCCACCACTAGGGTTTTTAAACTAGTCCACCAAACTATAATACCATACCCCATAATCAAGACACCCGACAAGAGCTGCCATATACCGGGAACACAGGAACAACCCACAAGAGCTGCCATATACCGGGAACACAGGAAAAACCCACAAGACCCACCATATACTGGGAACACCCCACAAGACCTGCCATATACCGGGAACACAGGAACACCCCACAAGACCCACCATATACTGGGAACACCTCACAAGAGCTGCCATATACCGGGAACACAGGAACAACCCACAAGAGCTGCAATATACTGGGAACACCCCACAAGACCCAGCATATACTGAGAACACCCCACAAGACCCACCATATACTGGGAACACCCCACAAGACCCACCATATACTGGGAACACCCCACAAGACCCACCATATACCGGGAACACAGGAACACCCCACAAGACCCACCATATACTGGGAACACCTCACAAGAGCTGCCATATACCGGGAACACAGAAACAACCCACAAGAGCGGCAATATACCGGGAACACACCACAAGACCCAGCATTTACTGGGAACACCCCACAAGAGCTGCCATATACCGGGAACACATAAAAACCCCACAAGACCCACCATATACTGGGAACACCCCACAATACCCACCATATACTGGGAACACCCCACAAGAGCTGCCATATACTGGGAACAGCTCACAAGACCAGCTGTATACCGGGAACACAGGAACACCCCACAAGACCTGCTATATACTGGGAACACCCCACAAGACCTGCCGTATACCAGGAACATAAAAACACCCCACAAGAGCTGCCATATACCAGGAACACCCCACAAGACCCACCATATACCTGGAACACATGAACAACCCACAAGAGCTGCCATATACCGGGAACACCCCACAAGACCCACAATATACTGGGTACACCCCACAAGACCTGTCGTATACTGGGAACACCTCACAAGAGCAAGCTGCCATATACTGAGAACACCCTACAAGACCCATCGTATACTGAAAACACCCCACAAGAGCTGCCATATACCGGAAATACAGGAACATCCCATAAGACCTGTCGCATACCGGGAACACCTCACAAGACCTGCCATATGGCAGGAACACACCACGAGACCTGCAGTATACTGGGAACACAGGAACACCCCACAAGAGCTCCGTATAATGGGAACACAGGAACACCCCACAAGACTCATCGTATACTGGGAACACCCCACAAGAGCTGCCATATACTGGGAACACAGGAACACCTCACAAGAGCTCCGTATAATGGGAACACAGGAACACCCCACAAGACTCATCGTATACTGGGAACACCCCACAAGAGCTGCCATATACTGGGAACACAGGAACACCCCATAAGAGCTCCGTATAATGGGAACACAGGAACACCCCACAAGACTCATCGTATACTGGGAACACCCCACAAGAGCTGCCATATACTGGGAACACCCCACAAGACCCATTGTATACTGAGAACACCCCACAAGACCCACCTTATACCGGGAACACCCCACAAGAGCTGCCATATACTGGGAACACGCTACAAGACCCATCGTATACTGGGAACACCCCACAAGACCCACCTTATACCGGGAACACCCCACAAGAGCTGCCATATACTGGGAACACTCCACAAGACCGATCGTATACCGGGAACACCCCACAAGAGCTGCCATATACCAGAAATACAGGAACATCCCACAAGACCTGTCGTATACCGGGAACACCTCACAAGACCTGCCATATGGCAGGAACACACCACGAGACCTGCCGTATACTGGGAACACAGGAACACCCCACAAGAGCTCCGTATAATGGGAACACAGGAACACCCCACAAGACTCATCGTATGCTGGAAACACCCCACAAGAGCTGCCATATACTGGGAACACCCCACAAAACCCATCGTATACTGGGAACACCTCACAAGACCCACCTTATACCGGGAACACCACACAAGAGCTGCCATATACTGGGAACACGCTACAAGACCCATCGTATACTGGGAACACCCCACAAGACCCACCTTATACCGGGAACACCCCACAAAAGCAGCCATATACTGGGAACACTCCACAAAACCCATCGTATACCGGGAACACCCCACAAGAGCTGCCATATACCAGAAATACAGGAATATCCCACAAGACCTGCCGTATACCAAGAACACCCCACAAGAGCTGCCATATACCGGGAACACCCCACAAGACCTACCATATATCAGGAATACCCCGTAAGACCTGCTGTATATCGGGAACACCGCAAAAGACCTGCATGATACCAGGAACATCCCACAAGGCCTGCCGTATACCAGGAATACCCCACAAGACCTGCCGTATGCCAGGAACTCCCCACAAGACCTGATGTATACCAGGAACTCCCCACAAGACCTGCCGTATGCCAGGAACTCCCCACAAGACCTGCCGTATGCCAGGAACTCCCCACAAGACCTGCCGTATGCCAGGAACTCCCCACAAGACCTGCTGTATACCGGGAACATCCCACAAGACCTGCTGTATACCGGGAACATCCCACAAGACCTGCCGTATACCAGGAACTCCCCACAAGACCTGCCGTATACCGGGAACATCCCACAAGATCTGTCATATATTCATCCCTTGTTATTGGACACTTCTCAGCCTAAAAATACCAACCTGCAGCCGCCCCAGAAATCATCAGTTTAGATGCGCCAATTCTGTCGCTTTGCCTTCGCTCTTCCCGATTGCCCTGGTGCGGTTCCAATCGGGGTAATGGTGCTTGGGGTTGATGTCAGCTGTGAAGTGTTCATAAACAGAGCTGGCATCAAGCCCTGGTGTTACTAATGGAGAGGTGTCTATCATCCACCTACATTACTAATCCCATACTAAAAAGAAGAACACACACACACACAAATACTTTATTTAAATAAACACTCCCCAACACTCTTCCTTGTTCACCACTTTATTAAAAGAAAATTCCCACGCAGGTCCGGATGTACTCCACCAAATCCAACGTAGTCCAGAGCGAATCCAGAGAAGTCCATCGTATCTTCCGTACAAAACCTATGGAGCCTTGTTCTTGCCCCGCGAGACCAGGCGGCTCTGAACAGAGGTGACGTCATTAACCACGCCACTCATCAGAGTCGCCAGGTCACGCAGACTGATCAGCGGTAACGTTACTGATGTCACCGCTGTTCAGCCGCCGGGTCTCGTGGGGCGAGAACGGGGGTCCACAGGCTTTGTATGGAGGATACGATGGACTTCGATAGATTCGCTCTGGACTATGTCGGGTTCAGTATTTTACAAAATCAACTGAAAGCTGCTCTGGGTATATCATTCAGTAAGAAGAGAATCTCTAGAATCAGACAGGGGGTGATTAACACAGGTGGGAAGGGGGTATAGTAAGTATTGATGTTGAGGTCCAAAGTGGGGTCTATTAAAAAATATGATTAACTGTTAAACAGAAAGTCCACAACTTTGTTATTTTTCCCTAATTAAGTTACAAAAATCTGCAAAAAAATGTTTTTTATACTGTAACTGTCCATGTTCAGTTTCTGCTCCAGATCCATTTTAAATGGAATAAAATTCTACAGTCGAGGCCAAAGATTTTGAGAATAACAATAATTTTTATTTTCACATATTTTTCACATGATTTTCACCAAAACAGCAAATTATGAAAACTAAGGTTTGTGTCAGCCTCAAAACTTTTGGCCACAACTGTAGTTTACTGCAGTCACCATTAGAGGGAGCATAAGAGCTTACTGCAAACTGTTAGTATATAGACTATAGAATAGTACATAGAACTAAGTAATACAGAATGCAGCAAGTTGAGCTCCCCCCAGTGGTGGCTGCAGGTATCCATCATGCCCTGATTCATCAAGACTAGCATTTTTCAAGCTGATCTTTAAGAGGGGGAAGGGTGGAGTACCAGGCATCTGATTCATTAAGATTCAATAAGAACTGCCTGACAAATGGCTGGGTTCTGTTACTTTGTCACAGTGATTATCCTGACATACCCAACTCTGCTACATCGCTGGGCTCTGTTATTTTGCCACAATGATACTCCTGACATACCCAGCTCTGCTATTGTTATTTTTTCACAGTGGGTCTCCTAGCATACCTAGTTTTTCTACAATGCTGGGCTCTGTTATTTTGCTTCTGTGAGTCTCCTGACATTCCCAGCTCTGCTACATCACTGGGCTCTGTTATTTTGCCACAGTATAAGAACCAACACCACTCTTCATGAATTTGAGAAGAGGATGTTGTTTCACTTTTCCATCCCCCCATTCTGCCCCAGCAGCTCCGTTGACTTTTGTTGAAGCTAGAGGAAAATAGCATGACAACACCTAAAATTGCAAAGTTTTAGCTCAGGCTTGTGTTGCAGAAAAATGTTGTGACTTTTCAAAGTTTTGTTTTTTTCATTTTGATGAATCGTAGCTAATGTCTATACAAGGGATTTGGAGCTCTGTTTTAGAAAAATAAAGCTCTGGAGCTTATAAAGATATATTAATAAGTTAACTAGTGCTTTCTGTCACGCAAAGTGTGGGAAAGACTAAGTGTAACACAAAGGGATGAGGGGAAGGAAGCCCAGACACTGGGGAAAGGGGGAGTGGAGACCCATAGGCAGATCTAATAATACCCTGCCTACTCTACCGTCCCTATATTGATTCCAAACCAATCGCCGAGCAGGAAACCTAAGCCCAATATAAGGAAGGGGGATGAGCACTGGTCAGTCCCCACTATAAACTAAAGACAACAAGGGAGACAAACAAAGGGAGAGAAACTTATCTTAAGCAGACTCCAGAGATATAACACCAAACGTCATCCAAGGGCACCAGAGAGGAAGTAAGCCGACTGCTATAGCTCCAAGCCTTCACAAGGGAAAATGTGAATATCACCGGCGACTCCCTGCAGCTGACAGAGTTTATAAACACCCAAGCCAAGGTGTATCAATCAGAGCAGGAGGGAGGTTGCTGCTGGGCCCAAAAGTCAGAAGGATTAAGAAGGCATCTGCAATGCCAAATGCAGAGACCTTCTGCTGCCAGATGCAGAGCGGCTGTCTGTTGCATCTGACACACCCGTGACACTTTCCAGGAGTTTTAGGCTCCTGAGAGCCCTGATGCCCATGTTGGCAACTATGATCTAAGACAAGAGGCTTCTATGATCTTGGATATTCCAGCAGAGGGAGCATGGCTGTGAATTACTGCCTTTGTAACCACCATGACATTCATGAACGTTGTGCCGTGATAAGGGGTTCATTTACTATTTCTTCCTGTTGCTCTTGTGAGATGTGGATGAACCTAAAACAAGCCTGTGCACCACAAAGAAGCAGCCTGTTGTACAGCAGATGGAACTTCCCATGATCACATAACTGCATGTATGGTAATAAAACATGAAATATCAGGGTCCCTCAGCTCACAGAATATAATGCATGAAGAGAAGTAACCATATATTCTAAAACAATATGCCATAGTAATAAAATAATGTGCACGCATGTTATGCAGCTGTCCTGGTTCCAGCACCGGGTTCTCCATCCTCCTTCTGCTGTGGCCGTCACCCTCTCCTCTTCTACTCTCATTATGGTAACCTGCTGTGCTCCTATGTGGTAGAATTCTAAGACCTCTTAGGCCGGCTCTGGGGGCAGTTTACCACCTGAGTATTCAGGTAGCAAACTAATACACACCTGACACCCAGCATTTTAACTTGGTTTATGAAACAGCTCCGCTATACTGGTCAGCAGGCATAACCAGGTCTGCTACATCACCATAGTGTGTTATGTGACCTACTCAACTCGGCTCATTTCTGGGTTCTGCTATATTGCTACTATGAGTCTCCTGACATAACCAGCTGTGCTGCATCACTGGGTTCTGCTATTTTTATACAGTGAGTCTCCTGACATATCCAGCTCTGCTACAAGGCTGGGCTCTGTTATTTTTTCACAGTGAGTCTCCTGACATACCCAGCTCTACTACATTTCTGGGCTCTGATATTTTGTCACAGTGAGTTTCCTGATATACCCAGCACTGCTATATCGCAAGCACTCTGTAATTTTCCCACAGTGAGTCTCCTGGCATACCCACCACTGCTACCTCTGCTACATTGCTGTGATATGCTATTTTCCCACAGTGAGTCTCTTGGCATACCCACCACTGCCACCTCTGCTACATCGCTGGGCTCTGTTACTTTGCAACAGTAACTCTCCTAGCATACTCATCTCTGCTACATCGCTGGGCTCTGTTATACCACTTACTAGTTCTGAATAGGACGCTGAGACTTAATCTACTCTGTCTCATCTCTCTACTCTCTGGCTTGCTAGTGGGCTACTACTCTGCTCTAGTTACTATCCAAGCTCTATAGCTTGCGTTATTCATACCGGATCGCTCTGCTGCACCAGCATCATCTGTCCACTCCGCATTACAGCTACTTATCCAGAAAAAGGGCTTTGAGGATCCACCTGAGCAGGTGAGAAATAGCAATACAGCTGCTGAAGCGGAGTTACCCTTTAATCCCATCTGTCCCTTGCAGTCATTATATAATCTAATCCCCGCCCGCCAGTGATGATGATCAGCACTCATAAAGAAATGTGGCAGCTTTCTATATCTGGGCGATCCTACGCACTGCGCTTCACTCCTGTCAGACAAATACTTTTTTTCGATGCAGTGTTTGAGTACAACACGTACCGCGGCTCAGACTGACATTTCCCTTCAACTCTCAAAGTATCTCCCTCGGAAAAAAAAAAAAAAATCTAAGTTTACTATTCCACAAAGGAGCCGCGTTACTGAATAATTGAAAGGCACCAAAAGCAAAAAAAAAGAAAAAGGGTTTTTCGCAGATTTTTAGCAGTATGACAAACTACAATGTATCACAAAGACATTCACAGCTTCTGTCTATGATCTGATGGGAAAAGGAACAGCAGCCGAATTAAGACCATCCAGTCCCTGGGTGTATGATAGATCCCCGGGGGCCGGTGATGTACTATACTCTCCATAGGTGTGGGGAATGTACGGAGCCGCAGAGATTTCTAAAAACAGAAATTCTTTGATATTGCACAAAGTAACTTTGTTCTATGGTTGCTATAGTTACAGACTGGAAATTCTACCGGGTATTAAGAAATGGCAAGCTGGGTTATTTCACGTTTTTGAGGCTCTTCCTACAGAAAATCGAGTCATTACACAATTTTAAATGGATGACCTCCCTACAGGACGCCGGCGGCTTTATCACTGCAGAACAAAAATGCATAAATCCTTTATTTTCTAATTTGGTGACCTGATACATTGTATCAAGCAAATATTTATAAAACTTTCTTTCTCTCCTGGTTGGAGCTCCATTGTCTCGGCCGAACAACGACTACTGAACAGATAAAATGGCTACAATGTAGATACCACACTGCAATAGTGATGATGTTAACCCTTTCCCAACTGGGCAATTTTTCCACTTTTGAGCTTTTGATTTTTTTCCTCCTAGAATCGTATTTATTTATTTTTTTTGCCGCCTAGTTTATTGTGGGATGGTTGTCGTTTTGAATTACTTAATTTATTTTATCATATAATGTTCTGAAAAAAAAAAAAAACATTAATAAAATTCCAATGTGGTGAAATAGCGACCAAAAACTGCAATTCTGGCATTTTGATTTTTTTTGGGGACATTTAACTTACGGGTTAAATAATTTTATATTTTCAAAGATCGGACTTTTTAATGACTCAACAATATCAAATATTTTTTTTGTTTTAATCTTTTCAAATTTTTCAGTTTAGAATTCAGAAAACTATAAACTTTTACATATTTTTAATACTTTTTTAAAACATTTTTAATGTATTTTTTAGTCTCCCTAAGGAACTCTGAACCTGTGATCCCTTGATTATTAGTAAAGATACTGGTCTTCTAAGAAGACCAGCCAGGCTACATCGGAGCACCAAGATGGCAGCAATGGGAATCTTCAGTAGGATGTCATGACAATTCATCTGCTCCACAGAAGACTCAAAGTGGGGATGAATACCAGAATTACTGCCCCAAACAGTCATCTGGCATATTAAACACCATGTGATCAATTTTTAATTGCTGCTGTACTTTTAATTTAATTAATTTTTAAATAAAAAAATTAAAATAAAAATTCCCCAAAAGAAATATTAAAAAAAAAAACACAATTAAGAATTGAAAAAAACAACAACAAAACATGAAAATTAAAAACAAAAATTATTTAAAGGAATTATAAAAAATTAAAAGAATAAAAAATAATAAAAACATAAAAATAAGAAAATCTTGTCATAGAAAATATTAAAAATCTCTGAAATCTCTCGCCCCCTTCCTCCTTCCCTCTGCCATTTGCAATCCGAGCTCACACTTAGATGTAGGATTGGACAATAGAATACTAGTAGCAATTTGAATAGTCAACCAGCTTAATCAACATGCGAGAGCTGACAATCTAGTGAATTACACAGTTTAACATATGGGCCAGGTGTCTGAACGAGAATGTGTATTGAATATAGACAAAGAGTATATATTAAATAGATATGAAAAGGCTTGTTAAGGATAAAAATTGAATATCTCACATGCTTTAGAAATAGCTATTATCCTTTCCTTTCAATCACACATATTGGCTGGATGCTGCAGTACCGAAAGAAAATATAGAATATTGGAGTTTCTATAAACCATATAGGGATCGGATATACATTTTCATCGCCGGGGCAAAGTGGTGAAGAACATGCATATTTTTTCATATCTGTGGCATCTGCCTATGAGCCATACATCCACAGTGAAAAGATAACTGACAACAGCTATGCCATAATTGATCTCTAAGTAAAGAAAAAATCCCAATGGAAAATATGGTGTCAGTCTCCAATTTCTGCGATCATCCGGAGAGAAGTTCTCATAAGTTGGAGATTTCATAAAATCATGAAGAGTTGAGACCAGCCCACAACCTGGCCCATGTGAGGTTATCAGGAGGGAGCGTGCGGGTGAGACTCAGGGGCTGATAAAAGATCAAGTCGAATTATGATCTGCGTTCGTGTAGAGAGATACATTGTTTGTGTATGCAGGAACCCCGTTCACTGAAACGGCCCATCGACATTCTCTCCTTTGGCTAAATTGAATCGTCTCTGCGATAGGTATAGGAAGTTCTTCTGTTAATCCCTTTTATTTTCTGAAACAGTATCTGCTGTACTGTTTTGTCCCCTTTGTAAAATCTTTTGTATATTTTTCATAAACACTGCCTCCCTTTTGATTAAATATAAAATTTAATAGTTATGTTCCTTTTGTTCTGTAATCATGCCTCACCTCAAGGCCATACGCTACCTATTCCAGGCGTCCAGTCAGCCTGTATTTTAAAAAACCGACTGGTGGTGGCAGCGAGTAGCGTGGGGTTATCGTGGATTTAGCAGTGATTGTATGGTGATATATACACATATTCCATGAGTTGGAATCCGGAGGTGTATATGCCATACGCTCACTGTTAGTTTTGTGATAACTAATTAGTGGGAACAGCCTGCAGCCTCCTTGGTTGATTGTCGGTCAATCGTGCAATTGTCCGGATGACAGAGGGCAGCAGAGAGCTGTTCGCTCCAAAGATCACAGACGGTGGTTCTGCGTGACTCCCAGCCTGTGATCTCTGTGATAATTGGAGCTAATCCCTTACAAATCCTTAAAAGAATTATTAAAAAAAAAAATAAAGAAAATGAAAATAAAAAATCCCCAAAGGAATTATTACAAATAAATGAAAAGATTAAAAAAAATTGAAACAAAATATAAAACAAAAAAATCCCTAAAGGAATTATAAAAAAAATTACAGAATAAAAAATGGAAAAAAACCTTAAAGGAATTATGTAGCTAATTAAAAAAATTAAAAAAATAATTTGAAAAAAAAATGAAACTAAAAATCCATAAATGAATTATTTAAAAAATTAAAAGAATAAAACAATAGAAAAAAAACAAAAACATGTAAATAAAAAATCTTCAAAGGAATTAAAAAATAAATAAATAAAATATTTGAAACAAAAAATTCATAAAGGAATAATTAACTGTCAGGAGCTGCCCACTTACTAAAGACTATGAGACTTTCCAGGCACGGAGCACCGATTTTCATCGATCTTATTGTTGTATTTTATTAGTGTTTTCTTGCTGTGTTTGATTGTTCTGCTTGCTCGTCAGTATTTGCACTAATTTTACTTATAAAGTGTCCAGCGTTCCAGTAATCTCATTAGTCCAAACAGCGACATTGTGTGAGTGTTGAAAGTAGATACGGTGAAGTCGTCACCACAGGGAGTCTCACATGCTGACCCAGGTGCCCAAGTGATGGGTTCGACCTGAGAAAAATACCTCCACTAATGCAAACTTAGATTTGGGGGGAGGAGGGTGAGAGCAGTTCTGCCCATTCAGGGGGCTGATCCCAGTGAAGGAGAAAAGAAGCCACATGTTTAGTGAGGAGTTGGTGGAATGTTGTCGAAGGGAGAGGATCTAATCTGAGGACCTGGACCATGGATGGATCGATGGCATATGGAAATCAGTACCGTTTGGGCTGGATAAACATGCTACAGTTGTGGGATATGTTGTTGGGATTTAAACTTTTTTAAAGGACTGTTGCTACTGGATACCTGTGCTTCCATCGTTTTATCTGTCGTATGGAGGATTGTGGACTGAGACAATTGTATTTTGGACATTTACCTGGAATTCCTGAATTACCATGGATGTAAGGAATAAAATATTGTTGCATCGTTAACCTGCCTAAGTGATTATTAAAACCCACAATCTTAGATCTTTACACTAACAAAAAAAGAGAATAAAAAAAATTGTGAAAAAAAACTAAAAATAAAAAATCTCTAAATGAATTATTAAACAAAAAGAATTACAAAAAAATCAGTACAAAAACAAAACAGATGCTTATTTCTCATAATATTAAATTAAATGGGGTCCCTCATACCACAACTTCCTATCCTTGGCTAGCCTAAAGACACTGGGATTTCCTCTGCTGTCTTCACTAATGATACTATATCTTTTGGGAAAAAAAGACCTCCACCTATGGTGCAGATGTGATTGGGGGGGTCAAAGAAAAGTTGAATTCGGGTAGCAGTCTCATGGCGTCATCTATGATTAATATCCCATGGGATTAAAGATAGAACATGTAGTCACTATGGCTGAGTCCATCACCTACAATGAGAATCCACGTTCTTCATCTATCGGGATGAGGACCAATTGCAAATTATTGAGAATTGTAAAGAATAAATAATCGGATCCTTTAAGACTTTCGGGGCCAATAATAAAATCCGGCACATGGCGAGTGCGCAGATATTCCTATGAACACACATGTATGACGGAGACTAGTAATTAGCACTAATTAGAACTTCATGGCCGCCTTCCCGTAGCTCTGGATCTCATACTACAGGGTCAGCTGTAATGATAGGACCGACATCCAAGATGGTGCGATATTAATAGACCTGGAATGTGTAGAGAAGGAATGAATCACGTATCGCTCCGCTGCCACAAATAACCCATATAAATCTGTCATATTCATCACACCCATCATATAGAGGATGCTAAACTGACATTTTGGATCTTAAAAACCATTTTTTTTAATGTTCCAGTACACACACTTCACAGGGTTTGCTTGCCGCCTGTTGCCATGATCTGATTGGTACAGACCCGGTAGAATTTTTTTAATGCAGAGTTTTGGGGGTTTTTTTGCACTGAAGCCTTTATAGATTTAATCACTATATATTGATGCCAAATTTATTGCAAATAATACAATTCTTTCTGCCTACAGTCCCCACTAGGGGGAGCTTATTTTATATTGTTTCTATGTATGCAGTTGGCTCTCCTACTCCCTCTAGTGGTGACTAGAATTTTATAACTTCATGAAATTCTGCAGGAATTTGGAAAAATTTGCAAACATGCAAAATGGATATAGACAAATAAAATACTTCTATGTGAACTGGGGATTTTTTTTTCTTTCATTTAGGTTTAGAAGAGGTTTGGAGCTTTCTATCAATTTTATGTATGTTGTGAAAAGCTTTCTAACGACAAGGGACTGGTTCTCCTAGAGGACAACAGTATATGTGAAGTCTTGTTTTCAATGCTCAATGGGAAAAATATGCAAATTATCTCTTTCCTTGAAAGAAAGAAAACTCTCTCATTAGTGCCACCTAGTGGTGGTAGTTTCCCCCATAAGTCAATATTCAACCTGTTACCATGCTTTGTAGCATAGGCAATGAATGGAGCGACGGTCGAGCATGCGAAAGGTCTGCTCCATTCTGCCAATAGGTGCGGGTCAGGGCAGTCGGACCCCCTCCGATTAACAAATGATCACATATCCCGATGGGTGATAACTTTAAGAAAACTATTAAAAAGGTCAGACATTGTTCCCGATTCATCATTTGCAATTTCTTGAAGTTACTTTTCATTTTCTGACTTATGGTATCAGCTGGTGTTTTGGGGTTTTTTTGTCCCAAATTCTTTGAAATGCCGCATGCCGTTCATGAATTTGATGCAAAATCAAAAATACCCATTTTTAAAAAAAAATGTAACTAATTTTTGCAACTTTTTAGCGCCAACATTCACAAATCCATTGAAAAGTCACACCTTTGTCCAATAATGCGCCAAATGGAAAACTCTCTTGGAGCGGGGGGTGAGAGAACTGGATTCAGTAAGTGGCGCCAAAAATTGTGACATTTGGTAAAAGTCGCATGTAATGAATCGGTCTAAAATACCGACAAAGTTGTCGAGGAAAAATCAAAAATGACTTAAAAAAGAAAGGCAGCGTAAAAAGTGGCGCAAAAACATGTCGAGAATAAGGCGCAAATACAAAAGCCACTAAAGAAGAAGTAAATGGAAGAAACAACAGTGATGAATCGGGACCATTGACGCACTTCACCATTGCCGGGAATGACCTTCAAGACGACCTTGGAATGAGCGGTGGCTCCAGTAATTAGCTTCGTTCCTCCAGGGTTTGGTGAATGGATTTATCGGATGCTATTGGTGCAGAGGATGATATGAATCAGGAGACGGCAGACATGATGCTGATTATTACGTACAGCAATGAGTGTTACCGGAAGCTACAGATTTACTGGTCACTGGTGTCAGGGATCTCTTGTTATCCTCCGTCACTCCGGCCCTCAGCGTGGGCGTGGATGAGCTCGTGTTTCTTTACCCTGGACCTCTCAGAGCTGCTGCTCATTAGACGAGTGAATTCATACATTTTTTGTACTATTTTTTTCGGATGCAGTGCATTAAAAAATCAGAGAGAGAGAGAGAAAAGCAAGATGGATGATTTACCAACCGGTCACCAGAAGGGTCGTACCGTGTCTGGACACATGTTGTGACGTAGAAAGAATGAGAATTGTGCAATGTGATCTGTTCAATGATATCTCAAATCTGGTCTGCTCAACATGATCTCTCCTATCAGTTCTGTTCAATGTGATCTCTGCACTCTGGTCTATTCAATGTGATCCCTCCAATCAGTTCTGTTCAATGTGATCTCTCCAATCAGTTCTGTTCAATGTGATCTCTCCAATCAGTTCTGTTCAACGTGATCTCTCCAATCTGGTCTGTTCGATGCGATCTATGCAATCTTGTCTGTTCAATGTGATCTATCAAATCTGTTCTTTTCAATTTGATCTCTCCAATGTGGTCTGTTTCATGTAATCTCTCCAATCTGGTCTGTTCAATATGATCTATGAAATCGTGTCTGTTCAATGTGATCTCTTTAATGTGGTCTGTTCAATGTGATCTATGCAATTTTGTCTGTTCAACATAATCTCTCCACTCTGGTCTATTCAATGTGATCTGTCAAATCTGTTCTATTTAATGTGATCTCTCCAATGTTGTCATTTCAATGCGATCTCTCTAATATTAGTCTGGTCAATGTGATCTCTGCACTCTGGTCTGTTCAATGTGATCTTTTCAATCTGTTCTGTTCAATGTGATCCCTCCAATGTGATTTGTTCAATGTGATCTGTCCAATCTGGTCTGATCAATGCAATCTCCCCAATATAGACTGGTCAATGTGATCTTTCCAATCTGTTCTGTACAATGTGATCTATTCAATGTGGTCTGTTCAATATGATCTCTCCAATCTGATCTGTTCAATTTGATCTATGCAATCTGTTCTGTTTTCCTTCCACTGCTTCAGCTCCTCTATCTTCCGCCAGTTTCGGTTCCGCCGCTGAGGCTAATGATTGGCATCGCTTGGTCACGTGTGGGGGTGACGTATGCCATAGATGTGATTTACCCCCAAAGTGACCCTGTAAGGTCAATGACTGACCTCAGCGCTGGAATGGAGCGGTGGAAGAAGCGAAGTCCGACGCAGAGGTCCAGACGGTTGCGGCAGTGGAGCATTCACAGTCCTCAAAAGTAGACAGCGATCCAGCAGCGGGATCCCCCCAAAAATTTTGCCAGAATCTGAAATTTTTAGGAAAACTCGATTTGTTACAGATCAATTCATTCAACTCTTCTCCTAAAACAGATTCTATAAAATTCTAGAAACTGCTCCAATCTTGTCTGATATTGCCCATTGTATCTCCTTTTTTGAACGAGGACACACTGTAATTCCAGGCCCAGCCTGTAGACCAAAAGTGGCGCTGTTTTAAAAAAAAAAAAAAAAATCAGATGTCTTTTTCTAATTTCATCAAGACCGCTTACAATGCTGAACGTCAATGGCGCTCCACTCCTCTCCCATCCTGTTGGCCCCTAGGACTAAATATTTTTCCCCATGATCAGCTAAAAAATCAAATAGAAGATATAGAGATAAAAAAAAATCCCAGCCGTATTCATACTATCTGTGCACTGCAGTAACAGAAATTCTCCTCCGCACACAGGGCTTTCTTCCCCCACACACAAAAAGTATTCATTACAGATGGAAAAAAAAACCTTCCAGATAAGCCCTAATGAGCCGCTAAACTCGCAGATAACGAAACCAAAGGGCTGTTTTTATTTCTTCTTCTCCCCGGTCAGGTTACAAATCAGAAAGGTTTCAAAAGGCAGAAAAATGACACGGCCGCCGCCACCACCATCAGCTCTCACCGGAAAATTAAATATTAAGAAAGGAAAATCCTGCTAGTACGATCTGATGTTCGCCATATTATTTAACTAGAGATTCCCACAATGCAAAGTTCTGTCGACATTTATGCACAAATTATACCACATATGGTCGTAAGAAACATTTTACATGACAACGATAAAAAATTAGGCCCTTTTGAGCAGCTACTTGACACCAACACACGTCCAGATAACTGAAATTCTTGGTGGCCTCAATCCCCTTTTTCTCACTTACCGTTTTGTATTTGATTGCCAAAATTGTGGCGAGATAGAGCACAGGTGGTCAACCCCCTTCAAAGTGCACCATTCTGTAATGGGTTGGTTGCCTTATCTTTATAGGGGGTCCCTAGAAATTTCGGCTTTAAATTATTAAAGACAACAGGACAAAAAGAAACAGGCCCTTTCCTAGTGCCTCCACCACATTTTATTTTTAACAATCAATGGTTGTCACATGGGTCAGAAGTCTAAGAAACAGACATTCCTCACATGTATTAAACCTGTCAAACAGTCGCAAATCATGCACACCGAGAGACTGAAACATAACACCGAGCACGACTGAAGATAGTCGGTGTTCACCCGAGCATGATTGCTGAAAGGGTTAACAGAACATACTCGCTCATCACTAATCACAAAATGAAATGCATCCATTGTTTAAATGGGAACTATGCTTTCAACAAACTCTGTAGAAAGCAATAGTAGAGGCGAAATTAGGAAACTTTGTAATGTATCTTATCAAAGAAATTGGCTTCCTTACCCACTTATGAGTCACTTCTTCTTCCCCTTCCTCCGGATCTCACCATCCATCCTGAAAAAAAAAGCTCAAATCCATCTTGTTCAAACAAGATGGAATGCCAGCTCATTGTGAAGGAGGAGTGAGGAAACAGGCAAAAAGATTGTGCTGAGCTTTCTAACAAGTCTTTTACCTCCTCCCAGAGCTAGATTTACATCCACACAGCTCAGTACTGCTGTATCTTGTCCTCCATGCTGCTGCTACTGCTTCTCTATGGGTGATAACTAAGGAATGAAGAGCAGGAATTTATACCTGTCTGCTGAGCTGTGTATGACAGACATAGCTGCTTGTACCCTCCCACCAGCTCAGAGTCAATTACAAATTAATTGGGATATCCACTACCTGGACAACCCCTTTCCTAACTGCAATGGTGCCCTATAGAAAAAAAAACCCTCTAGCATTAGCACTTTTACAACGATGCCGGGACTTGCATGTCCAGTGCCTGTAACACGAGTAGTCGGCAGACCCAACACTGATATCTCTTGAACAGTACTTGTGTGGGAGGTGAGTGTAAGGTGTTTTTTTATTATTTTCTATGGGGTACTATTGCACTGGTTAGCCAAGTAGTGGACAATCCCTTAAAGAGAAAAGCCTGAAAATGGGAAAACTGGTGAAAATGCAGGGTGCAAATTTATTGGCTAGAAATAGCGTTATTCAACATCCGCTCTCCCATGGCAGCTTATTCTGAAAAGTTACCTGAAAGCACTGTTAACCTTTAACAGATATCTTAAACCTGATGAGGCCAGTATACTTACTATGAGGCTATTTTCCGTATTGGCTGTATAATCTTGAAATTAAAAGAAGCGAAATATTAAACATTGAAACTTTCAAAAATGATTGTAGTGTAGCTGTGAATCCAGCTCAGTAGTAAGGGAAACAACATACTAGAAAGCAGCAGCATGGAACATAGTGTACAGCATTACTGAGCAGTGCAGCTGCGAATCCAGCATTGTGTCTGCATGATCTCTCACTGTGCTGAGTGCTCCACACTCCTTCTCTCTGTATCCTCTCCATGGTGTTTAATAGCCAGGTAATTTTATCCTTCATTAAGCTGGCAGTCCATCTTGCACTATTTTTTTTAAGGAGGCAGGGGGAGCAGCGTTTCATAAATGGAGAAAAAAAAGGTGATTTTTTTGCATAAAATATATTGCAGAGTTGTGGCGGAGGGGCATATGGGTGACGGAGGAGATATTGACCGGGGGCATCCAATAGGTTAAGCAGCCGCGATCGGAGCAAAGATTCAGTATGACACTATAGCCCTATATATTGTTAATGCGTCCGCCACTAAGCACCATGAACACACGCTCCGCCAGCACCTCCTTTCCCTTACTACTACCCTAAAAATGATTTTCACAATAATGCCCAATCCACTGTAGCACTTTAAGCCATATATACAAAAATTAGCTTCAGGTCAGAACTCTTCGCCTAGATTACTGATGGAATGTTCTGCAACACAGAGAAGACAAAAAATGGTTTAAAAAAAAGTTGTTTTTCAAGTTCCTGTAAGTTTTATCTTTCGGTTCTAACATAGCAGGCGCCCTTCAGATTATTGGAGACGTCAATTTTGTCCAGGTAGAAAAGAACAAACTAAAAATGTACTCCTGCCCTTCTGCAGAAGTCAAATTTGATCGGTCTTTCCGCGGAGACTGAAGCTTTAATATTGTAGATGTCGGCAGAACATTCAGACGTTTCAACTGAAAGTTACATAAAAAAAAAACAGAATTTACCGTCCTCGATCCAAGCAGAGGAAGAGTTCTTATAAAAGATTCCCGGTAGATGGAACAAAAAATGCAGAAAAGGGTAAGAAAATTGAAAAAAAGGTCTGAAAATCCTCAGTGAGGTTTGTTATTAAGGGTATGTTCACATGGCATGGAATTGCTAAGGGAAATTAATCCAGAAATTTCTCCAGAAACTTCAGGTTCATCAGCAGTGGCAAATCCATGCCAGCACTGTACTCACCTCCCCTGGTATTTCCATGGTGAGTCCATTCCGTGTCAATT
Source organism: Phyllobates terribilis (assembly GCF_046119375.1). Taxonomy (NCBI): domain Eukaryota; kingdom Metazoa; phylum Chordata; class Amphibia; order Anura; family Dendrobatidae; genus Phyllobates; species Phyllobates terribilis. The sequence continues at coordinate 57,833,068 of NW_027362762.1, forward strand.
CTTACAGCCTATCCTACATTTTTAACCGGTTTTCTCCTTTGCAGGTACTCCCCCTAATTTTCAGTTGTCTCTGGGCTAGTGGGTATAAACTAGCTGTTATGATGTCTCCTAATTACAGAACACAAAGACATGAGGGATTCCTGCTCTACTGTCTCTATGTTCACATATTCAGAAGCAGCGGTAGCATGGAGGGCATTATTCAGCAGAGGAGTGTAGCTGTGAATCCAGCTCAGCAGTAAGATAAAAAAAAATTACTAAAATGCAGTAGCATGGAGGACATTATACAGCATTACAGAGCATTGCAGCTGTGAATCCAGCTCTGTGTCTGTGTGGTCTCTCACCGTGCTGAGACCTCCACACTCCTTCTCCTTGTATCCTTTTTGTGCTGTAATCTGATCACTTAGTAAGCTGGCACCCCATCTTGCTTTTTTTTTCCAGGAAACAGAGGGAGAAGTGTTTCATAGATGGAGAAAAACAAGCAGATTTCGCTCATAAAGTTTATTTTATTAACTTGTACTATTGATTTATGCAAAGTTTGTTTAAATGGTACTGACCACTTAAAAGTAACGTGCATGTAGCTCTTTCAAAGAAAAGTCCAGCAATATCTTTACATAGCCAATTCAATACTTTGATACTGAGAAACCAGCATTTGCAATAGTATGCAAATGAGGCTGGAGAACTAGTTGTAGCTCTGAATCCTCTGTCACTCCAGCTCTATTTATTGCCTCTTGCTTGACTAATGGCTCCTTCGTCTCTTGTCACACATTATAGAGGCTGTCAGTCAAGCAGGAGGAGGAGAAGCTGGATGGGAAATAGAGCTGGAGTGACAGAGGCTTCAGATCTACCATAGCTCTTCAGCCTCATTTACATATCAATTCAAACACTGATTTCTCAGTAACGAAGTAACGGACCGGTCATTTAAAGCTATTGCTGAACTTATCTTTGAAAGAGCTACATGCACATATAAATAGTTTTTTTTTGGGGGGGGGGGGTTAAATCCTGCTGACAGATTCATTTTAATTTCTCCAGTAAGAATTCAATAAACTGAAAGTCATTGAGAGTTGAATCTGGCTAAATCTATATACCACATATCAGGTGTAACCCTCAGTGATCACTTATAATCTGTTGGGAAAAAAAACTCGGAAGCAAATGTTCAATTTCTCTGCAGCACCCCAGCAGGTGAAATAAGGTATTACACTGTAAATATTACAATTTTGTCAGGTCATCCAGAGTAAAAAATAAATAAATAATAAAAAAAAACACTTTGCAGCTACTCATTCTTGTTAATGGAAAAAAAAAAAGTCCTAAATGAGAGACACCCCCCCATTTTGGTAAATTTAATCCAGTCGACCCCTTTAATATTCCACCTGTGTTATAAATAAGGCCTTATAACTTGTGCGAACATAATGATCGGGAATGTATGTGTACCTTCTCATCCAGGCAGCACAACATGTTGTAGGGTTTTCTTTGGAGGTGAACGGGTCAGGTAATTGACTCATTCATTCTTGAAGAGCACAGAGCACAGAGCTGGGTAATTGCTTGAGACGCTGCCCAGGTGGAATGACCTCCGCGGCAGCAGAATCCTTTCCCAGTGACAGGGTTAATGAATTCAGTCTTTAAATGTAATCATTTCAATGAATAAGTATTCAACAGCCACGTGCGTCTAGACGGCATTGATTGATTTAGCACAAGTGCAACCTATTTAGAGCGAATCCTAAATGGCACAAACAAGCGTGAAAGACATAAAAAAAACATAAGTTCGGAAGTTCTCAAGGTAAACCTTGCAAAACATTAATATCCTTGATACTTTTAAAGAAATATTCCTTTCTTGTTAATATGACTATCAGTGGGAACTCCATTAATCGTGAGAATGGAGGGGCCACAACACTAGATCCCCAGTAGCGGATTCTGACCACCAGGATATGTAGAGTAAACTTCATGATGGACACGTTTAAGGACATTTTTTTTACTTAAATGGATGTATTTTGGGCTAAAAATGTGGCAAGGAAAATTTGCCTTTTGTAGGTTCTTTCTTTTTTTTTTTCCTGGCTGCAGAATGAATTAACTGAGAATCCATCAGTGAGCTCGTACTGATGGAGAATTTGTAACTCTTTTATCTGTCTTTTTTTTGAGTGAATCAGCTCAACTTTGATTTGGCTTGTGCTTATGAATCCCTCAAAAGCCAACATACTACAGCCACAAAGTTCCTACATCATACAGCACAGGGATATCATGGCACAAAAAAGTGTAACTTCATCCCCGACATGACATTGGTCAATGGCTTCTTATCAAGATTATTTGTCAAGATAAACTTTACTCCATCTGTATGTCTGCAATTATATTCCCAAAAGAACTCATGTGATGATAAAAGTACTGGGTGGTTTCAAGAGGTAACGTTTCCTGGCATGCTAGTGCAAGGAGACTTATAGGCAGTGCAATGCTCCTCTGGAAACTTAAATATGCAAATTGCCTCTTCAGAGAAGAGGAGAACTTGAACTCTAGCGCCACCTATTGAAAGTAGCAATCCTAAAAGTCAATATCAACCCTTTTACGAGCCTTGTCAAATGACTTTGGAGGCATCTCATGGGGGTTCCCATACTCTAAGGCTTCTCATGAATTGGGGATCTGATTAGTTGCCCAGTTTGCCAAGAGGTTGGAAGGACATCAACAGACACATACGAGTTTTGGTGCTTGCCATGTTGGCATCTAGAGCGGGGTTCACATCACGTTCGGGCAACACATTTGTGGTTCTGTTGGGGCTTCCGTCTGAAGCCTTGAAAAATGGGATTTGAAAGGAACGCTCAACAGGGTCTTTCATATAATCAGGCAGATGGAGTTATTATGTAATCCGTTTGGTCTCCATTCCTCCGCCCTCCAGTGTCTGTCTTATCAGGTCCATCTTTTAGCGGTCTAACACACTTTCACACCTGCTAACAAAAGACAGACATCATAGGTTCCATCTGAATTCCATTTTTTAGGGCTTTAGATGGAAGCCCTCCTGGAGCCAGAAAAGTGAGGCCGTACTGGGCCCTGCCATAGAAGGGAGGCTGACATGACAGGGTTGGGGCGGGAAGTGTAGTGTATAGGTGGGTGAGAGTTACAGATAGGGTTAGTAGGAGAGGCTTGTCTGGATTACCAGTGGGGGAAGGAGGGATAACGGGGGAGGGAATAACAGGGAAGGGGTATATAAGGGAATATCCAGGGATAACAGGGGAGGGAATAACAGGGAAGGGGTATATAAGGGAATATCCAGGGATAACAGGGGAGGGAATAACAGGGAAGGGCTATATAAGGGAATATCCAGGGATAACAGGGGAGGGAATAACAGGGAAGGGGTATATAAGGGAATATCCAGGGATAACAGGGGAGGGAATAACAGGGAAGGGCTATATAAGGGAACATCCAGGGATAACAGGGGAGGGAATAACAGGGAAGGGGTATATAAGGGAATATCCAGGAAGTGAGCAGCCATCTTAGGCACATCCTGAAGGAGAAGAGGAATCACACACATCTTCTGGGAATTGCGAGGGAGGAAGCCATACTCAGGTAGATAGGTAATCGGGGCATGGTATGGAGCCAATTTCTCCCAGAGTTCCACCGGTCCGTGAGGTTGGATAGAGCGTCGGATATACTAGTGTTACATGTCGGGGGCAATGACTTGGGAAGGAGGCCTTTTAGAGAACTAATAAGGGATATTAAGTTTGACCTACTAAGGTTATTGGCAAGGTGATCACGGTGTGGTCAGATATTATCCTGAGGAAAGTGTGGCGGGGAACCAGGTCTGTGGACAGGATCAACAAGGCAAGGATCAAGGTTAATAGAGCGGTGGCTTGTTTCATGGCCAGGAATGGTGCAGTGGCGGTGCGGCATACAGAACTGGAATCGGGTGAAGGCAAATTCTGGAGGTGGGATGGAGTGCACTGAGCTTGGGTTAAGGTTGTGGAGGGACGCAAATGTTTGAGGGGTGCAAAACGTTTATGTTGGTGGCAAAAGGAGGGGATGGTCATCGAAGTTGGTGGACGTGGTTAGTGGTGGATCGTGAGGGGGGGACCCACAAGGTTCTGGACCCCCCCAGGGTGGAATCTTGTAAATGGCGGCAGTTAGTGGAACCCCTGTGTTTAAGGGGGTGGAAGGGCTCATTGGTGATGGTCCATATTAAGAATGCCAAGTTGGTTAACAGCTGCCTCTGAGCTGGTGCTTAATGGCTAGAGCTAAAATATTCAGCCTGAGCAGTTGGTTATTTACATACTACCTGTCATGGTTTAGGTGTTTGAGGACCATCCTCCTAGATTAAATTGTTATACTTGTTTTATAATAAAGGCTGCTGTGGCCATTAAAATCCACCCTGGTGTAGAGTGTTTATTAAGGGAAAGAGGGGGGAAACACGCATGACTCGCCTATACCCTTTGTCATGTAAGGTGCACGTAGCCTTAGGAAATTGGATGACTAATGCCGGATTTAGAAGGCACAATCTCAAACACCAATTGGTTATATGCAAGCCAATCGGCGGTCGTTCAATGTCCTGCTTGGACAGGCCAACCACAGCTCCACCACTGTATTAAAGACCGTTCTGTGCACCTTAAATATCATCATTATTGGCAGCACGTGTACTGTTTACGACATCATCGTACCCAACGGAAAAAAGTGTTTTATTTGTCGAGTGTTTACCGACTTGTTTAGACGTGCTAATAGTCAAGAATGTGCATTTCTATGAACGCTCCTTCCAAGATTATCGGCCAGTCTGATGACATAATCGGAGCATATCTGGCTGGTAAGGAAATGACAAAGAACGTGGTGGAGGTTCTCAGCTTCACTGGTCCATTAGCATGTTACCACTATACCTTTTTATGTGACCATACCTATAATCAAGAAAAGACTACAAGGAATGGAGGATGTGCTATGTAGTAAAAGGAATTGTAGAAAAAAAAAGTGATGAAATGCCAACTGGTACTTGAGACAATGCTGGGACTTACTGCTGGGAGAGGGGAGAGGGAGCTGTTTCATTTCTTTTGTGGACACAGAGCTGCTCACATTTTGTAATGACAATCCCTTTAATTTGTATATATTAATCCTTAGAGTACTATGCTCATCTTCTAAGCAGGTCCATTGTATTGGAACGTTGCATGGAGGTAAAACAACTTTGCTAGGGTTTTTTTTTATTCGATTTATTATGCCACACATTGTAATAAAAAAGACGGGATGGAGGATTTAATGCACTTTCCACATAATTGTATTCTCCTTTGTATAAATGATAGTTCCCGCTGGTCATGAGGAACGTATTTTCTACTTCCATTATCCCCTCTATTATGTGTTCAGACATAGAAGACACCTGACGTTCATTCCATTTATGAGTAAGTCATAAATTCAGCAAAAGCTTCTAGGATGAATGTTTTACTCACCGATATAGAGAATTCTGTACTGTGATACTGATATAATGACTTAAAGGCTCCTAAAAAGGACAACGTAGATGTCGGCTGAGGCCACCACAAGCCATCTCGCCAGGATAGACCATATACATGCATGCTCAATTTAGCTGAGCATGCATGTTTTCAAATGGGATGAGTGAAGAAAGCTTTTTCCACGCATTCCTTTTATCTCTTGGGAAAGCAAACGGATCAGGAATTGAAATTCAAAGTATCCAAAATTTCTCTCTTCTAATATCATCTGTTGGAGAGTGAAAAATGGCTGGCCAGTCCCATCGAAACTGGTGGTTTGGGACAGCTTTTCTCTAATGTCCATGAGGATCTTAAAAAATTAGGTTGTAACCCTATGGAATCTCATAAGACAACCCAATGATGACACCTCTGATGGTGTAGCATGGTGGGGACCCTGGGTGCAAAATTTTGCTTATGAAATTTTGCACACCTTAGTGGCACTGAGAGTCCTGGGCAGTCCACACGCTCTGTCAGTTAACAGGACGCCTATACAGTTAGATCTTGAGGTACAGCAGGTACCCACAGCTCTCCGTCCTGTAGGTGGCAGCCTATTGAATGTAGGTGGCAGCCTACTGTATGCCGACAGCCTACAAGACGTCACTGTCCTGACACACGTGGTGCAATGAGGTCACTGTAGGAAGCCATCTGTTCTGGCCCACTCTGTGTGCCAGGGAGAAGAGGACTAGGTGGCACTTTTGCAGGGATGGAACTCAAAGGCATCAATACTTTTGAAGAGGGCAATAAGGGGACACTTAGGAGGTATTATTTTAAGGGGGCACTAAGGAAGTATTATTACTGGATTAAAGGTGAAATACTTGCCTTATTTCAGGCATTTGCACCCCACACTACATCACTGGCTCTCACCATTCAACATAACATCTGATGTTCTTCACAGAAAACTCACTTTGGAGCACATTTGCCTATCCCCCACCTTACTTTATGGAGTCTGCCTGGGAGGTACGGCTCTCCCAATAACAGGTTTATTGCCAATTTTTTGGTTGGTGGAATCCATGTTGACATCTGTTATGACTTATGGAAGCCACCTGGGCCAGTACTGTTCATTTTCTCTAATACTCCAGAGCGTCCCTCAGATTCTTCCAGAACAAGAGACCCTTCGTGAGGACCATTTTTCATATATTGATACATGTCACACTTGCCGGGAAACACGATGCATCCTGTTATTTTCCTACAATGCATGTAAAGTCTTTGTTTCCAATTGTTTTTGCTTCATCCTTGACCGTGTGATGCCAAAGGAGAAAGTACAATTTACGAAAGTGACAGAGAACATTGTATATATTTTTAAAATAAGCTCCCCTACAATTTACTCTTCCAGAAATCTCGCTGCCCGAGGCGACGGGTTCAGTGATCTTCATTACACGACCGCTCCTATTTCTGAGACCTTCTGATCGCATCTTCTTGTTTTATCACATCTCTGTTCTCTGTAATAAAACTCTAAACTGTTCCTGCGTCTGTCACCGCTTAAAAGAATCTAACTTAATAAATGTCCCCGCACCACCGAAGCACCAAGAACGCCGTGCTGCTAAGATGGTAAATAAGAGTTGGACACTTTGGAAACCATGATCAGTGCTTACTTGTAACTCTATGGTGATTTAAAAGGGTTGTTCCCTTTCAGAAAAAATCATGGGGCCCCATGGAAGAAGACCAAATCTGCCCCATATTGAAACTATAGCAAGCTGCTGAGTAAGTGACACATCCCTGGAATTAGGCTCCCTGACCTACATTATGTTGTGCTCAGGATAAATAGAAAAAAAATGCTGACAGATTCCCTTTAAAGGTTTTAAGAGGGACATGTATTGTGCTTACAAAATCATTTTGAAGTTCTTGGGTGTTTTCGCTCACTAAGATAACCATATGTACATAGAGGCAGTATTATAGTAGTTATATTCTTGTACATAAGGGCAGTATTATAGTACTTATATTCTTGTACATAAGGGCAGTATTATAGTAGTTATATTCTTGTACATAGAGGCAGTATTATAGTACTTATATTCTTGTACATAAGGGCAGTATTATAGTAGTTATATTCTTGTACATAGGAGCAGTATTATAGTAGTTATATTCTTGTACATAGGAGCAGTATTATAGTAGTTATATTCTTGTACATAGGGGGCAGTATTATAGTAGTTATATTCTTGTACATAGAGAGCAGTATTATAGTAGTTATATTCCTGTACATAGGAGCAGTATTATAGTAGTTATATTCTTGTACATAGGGGGCAGTATTATAGTAGTTATATTCTTGTACATAGGGGGCAGTATTATAGTAGTTATATTCTTGTACATAGGGGGCAGTATTATAGTAGTTATATTCTTGTACATAGGAGCAGTATTATAGTAGTTATATTCTTGTACATAGGGGCAGTATTATAGTAGTTATATTCTTGTACATAGGGGACAGTGTTATAGTAGTTATATTTTTGTACATAGGAGCAGTATTATAGTAGTTATATTTTTGTATATAGGGGCAGTATTATAGTAGTTATATTCTTGTACATAGGAGGCAGTATTATAGTAGTTATATTCTTGTACATAGGGGGCAGTATTATAGTAGTTATATTCTTGTACATAGGAGCAGTATTATAGTAGTTATATTCTTGTACATAGGGGCAGTATTATAGTAGTTATATTCTTGTACATAGGGGACAGTGTTATAGTAGTTATATTTTTGTACATAGGAGCAGTATTATAGTAGTTATATTTTTGTATATAGGGGCAGTATTATAGTAGTTATATTCTTGTACATAGGAGGCAGTATTATAGTAGTTATATTCTTGTACATAGGGAGCAGTATTATAGTAGTTATATTCTTGTACATAGGAGCAGTATTATAGTAGTTATATTCTTGTACATAGGGGACAGTATTATAGTAGTTATATTCTTGTACATAGGAGCAGTATTATAGTAGTTATATTCTTGTACATAGGAGCAGTATTATAGTAGTTATATTCTTTTACATAGGAGCAGTATTATAGTAGTTATATTCTTGCACATAGGGGGCAGTATTATAGTAGTTATATTCTTGTACATAGGGGCAGTATTATAGTAGTTATATTCTTTTACATAGGGGGCAGTATTATAGGAGTTATATTCTTGTACATAGGGTCAGTATTATAGTAGTTATATTCTTGTACATAGGAGCAGTATTATAGTAGTTATATTCTTGTACATAGGGGGCAGTATTATAGTAGTTATATTCTTGTACATAGGGGCAGTATTATAGTAGTTATATTCTTGTACATAGGGAGCAGTATTATAGTAGTTATATTCTTGTACATAGGGGGCAGTATTATAGTAGTTATATTCTTGTACATAGGAGCAGTATTATAGTAGTTATATTCTTGTACATAGGGGACAGTATTATAGTAGTTATATTCTTGTACATAGGAGCAGTATTATAGTAGTTATATTCTTGTACATAGGGGGCAGTATTATTGTAGTTATATTCTTGTACATAGGGGCAGTATTATAGTAGTTATATTCTTGTACATAGGGAGCAGTATTATAGTAGTTATATTCTTGTACATAGGGGGCAGTATTATAGTAGTTATATTTTTGAATATAGTGGCAGTATTATAGTAGTTATATTCATGTACATAGGAGCAGTATTATAGTAGTTATATTTTTGTATATAGGAGCAGTATTATAGTAGTTATATTCTTTTACATAGGAGCAGTATTATAGTTGTTATATTCTTGTACATAGGAGCAGTATTATAGTAGTTATATTCTTGTACATAGGGGGCAGTATTATAGTAGTTATATTCATGTACATAGGAGCAGTATTATAGTAGTTATATTTTTGTATATAGGAGCAGTATTATAGTAGTTATATTCTTGTACATAGGAGCAGTATTATAGTAGTTATATTCTTTTACATAGGAGCAGTATTATAGTAGTTATATTCTTGTACATAGGAGCAGTATTATAGTAGTTATATTCTTGTACATAGGGGCAGTATTATAGTAGTTATATTCTTGTACATAGGAGCTGTATTATAGTAGTTATATTCTTGTACATAGGGAGCAGTATTATAGTAGTTATATTCTTGTACATAGGGGCAGTATTATAGTAGTTATATTCTTGTACATAGGGAGCAGTATTATAGTAGTTATATTCTTGTACATAGGGGGCAGTATTATAGTAGTTATATTCTTGTACATAGGGGGCAGTATTATAGTAGTTATATTCTTGTACATAGGGAGCAGTATTATAGTAGTTATATTCTTGTACATAGGGGGCAGTATTATAGTAGTTATATTCTTGTACATAGGAGCAGTACTATAGTAGTTATATTCATGTACATAGGAGCAGTATTATAGTAGTTATATTTTTGTATATAGGGGCAGTATTATAGTAGTTATATTCTTGTACACAGGAACAGTATTATAGTAGTTATATTCTTGTACATAGGGAGCAGTATTATAGTAGTTATATTCTTGTACATAGGGGGCAGTATTATAGTAGTTATATTCTTGTACATAGGGGGCAGTATTATAGTAGTTATATTCTTGTACATAGGGAGCAGTATTATAGTAGTTATATTCTTGTACATAGGGGGCAGTATTATAGTAGTTATATTCTTGTACATAGGAGCAGTATTATAGTAGTTATATTCATGTACATAGGAGCAGTATTATAGTAGTTATATTTTTGTATATAGGGGCAGTATTATAGTAGTTATATTCTTGTACATAGGGGCAGTATTATAGTAGTTATATTCTTGTACCCAGGGGCAGTATTATAGTAGTTATATTCTTGTACCCAGGGGCAGTATTATAGTAGTTATATTCTTGTACCCAGGGGCAGTATTATAGTAGTTATATTTTTGTATATAGGGGCAGTAATATAGTATAGTTTATTTAAAATGTTGATATCACAAGAGGCCCATTTTAGCTTTTTGTATCTGAGTTCTATTGTAGAAAAGCAGCCAAGCATTTGAGGAAACATTTCTTATTTTAAATGTAGTTTTTCTTTAAAATGTTTTTGGTCATTTTCTTGAAGAATATAATCAGGGGTGGAGGGGGGCTGTCTTTCTATCACACAGAATGAGGGATAATTCTAAGCTTTGCCCGGAGAGCATCTGTATTTCCATACCTCACAGAAGAAATGTCTTTCTGAGATTTCTTGGAACAGGGATGATTAGATCCAGCTCACTGTGGTCGCTCTGCCCTAAGGCTTTGTTTTCTGCTTTCTAGATTATCTCAGCATAGTGGTCTAAAAACACAGGCTCAGAAGGAATTATATAGAAAGGCAGCACAAGGTATATCGGCAGATCACTGCTTGAAATCAACACCAGGAGTAGAAAAACATGGCTGCTATCTTCAAAAGCCAGCACCCCAACTGTCCATGGGTTAGTGTGATCCTGCGTCAGCAAGAAGAGTTGTCAACTTTTCTATGAAAATAAGAATATTTCTATTCACTGACGGTAAGCAAAGATTTTGAAAACAGGAAATATATTTAAAATCATATTAGAAAGTAGTGTTCCTTTAATCATTTTTCAATGATCAAACATTATTTACATCAAATCCATTAAAGGCTATGTATACCTTCACAGAGAAGTTTTCTTTTACTGTCAATTTGCTTCCTAAATCCAAAGTCACACAACTTTCTATAGCATCATCTGCAACAAAATATACACATTTGACAGAGCTACTGGTCCTGACAACTCTATGATCTCCTCTTTTTTTTCTAAGTGTTCGAGATAGCAGCAAGGAGCAGGAGGTGTTCAATACAGATTTGCTTTGAGGGTCAGTGAAAACTATGTATAGTCTCAGGGAGGGCAGAGAAAACAGGCTATAGATCAGGAGGAAAGCATATAAAGAAGAAACAAGTGCAGTTCTGGAGATGTGCTGATACATAAAAACCAGTGAAAATAACACCTTGGATATACACAGACATCACATCCAGCCTATATTACTGGGAGAGACATACAGATCTCATATCCAGTCTATATTACTGAGAGAGACACACGGACCTCACATCCAGCCTATATTACTGAGAGAGACATACAGAGCTCACATCCAGCCTATATTACTGGGAGAGACACACAGACATCACATCCAGCCTATATTACTGGGAGAGACATACAGAGCTCACATCCAGCCTATATTACTGGGAGAGACACACAGACCTCACATCCAGCCAATATTACTGGGAGAGACACACAGACCTCACATCCAGCCTATATTACTGGGAGAGACATATAGAGCTCATATCCAGTCTATATTACTGAGAGAGACACACAGACCTCACATCCAGCCTATATTACTGAGAGAGACATACAGAGCTCACATCCAGCCTATATTACTGGGAGAGACTCACGGACTTCACATCCAGTCTATATTACTGAGAGAGACATAGAGAGCTCATATGCAGTCTATATTACTGGGAGAGACATACAGAGCTCATATCCAGTCTATATTACTGAGTGAGACACACAGACCTCACATCCAGCCTGTATTACTGAGAGAGACATACAGAGCTCACATCCAGCCTATATTACTGGGAGAGACAAAGAGCTCACATTCAGCCTATATTACTCGGAGAGACACACAGACCTCACATCCAGCCTATATTACTTGGAGAGACAAAGAGCTCACATCCAGCCTATATTACTGGGAGAGACACACGGAGCTCACACCCAGCCTATATTACTGGGAGAGACACACGGAGCTCACACCCAGCCTATATTACTGGGAGAGACACACGGAGCTCACATCCAGCCTATATTACTGGGAGAGACACACGGAGCTCACACCCAGCCTATATTACTGGGAGAGACACACGGAGCTCACATTCAGCCTATATTACTGGGAGAGACATACAGAGCTCATATCCAGTCTATATTACTGAGAGAGACACACAGACCTCACATCCAGCCTATATTACTGAGCGAGACATACAGAGCTCACATCCAGCCTATATTACTGTGAGAGACACACAGAGCTCACATCCAGCCTATATTACTGGGAGAGACACACGGTGCTCACATCCAGCCTATATTACTGGGAGAGACACACGGAGCTCACATCCAGCCTATATTACTGAGGGAGACACACATACCTCAAATGCAGCCTATATTACAGAGGGAGACACACAGACCTCACATCCAGCCTATATTACTGGGAGAGACATTGACCTCAAATGCAGCCTATATTACTAGGAGAGACAAACAGAGGTCACATCCAGTCTATATTACTGAGAGAGACATACAGACCTCACATCCAGTTTATATTACTGTGAGCGACACACTGACCTTATATCCAGCATATATTACTGGGAGAGACACAAAGACCTCACATCCAGCCTATATTACTGGAAGAGACACTCAGACCTCACATTTAGCCTATATTACTAGGAGAGACACTCAGACCTCACATCCAGCATATATTACTGGAAGAGACACACAGACCTCACATCCAGCCTATATTACTGGGTGAAACACACAGACCTCACATCCAGCCTGTATTATTTTGAAAGGTACACAGACCTCACATCCTGCTTATATTACTGAGAGAGACATACAGACCTCACATCCAGTTTATATTACTGTGAGCGACACACTGACCTTATATCCAGCATATATTACTGGGAGAGACACAAAGACCTCACATCCAGCCTATATTACTGGAAGAGACACTCAGACCTCACATTTAGCCTATATTACTAGGAGAGACACTCAGACCTCACATCCAGCATATATTACTGGAAGAGACACACAGACCTCACATCCAGCCTATATTACTGGGTGAAACACACAGACCTCACATCCAGCCTGTATTATTTTGAAAGGTACACAGACCTCACATCCTGCTTATATTACTGAGAGAGACATACAGACCTCACATCCAGCCTATATTACTGGGTGAAACACACAGACCTCACATCCAGCCTGTATTATTTTGAAAGGTACACAGACCTCACATCCAGCCTATATTACTGAGAGAGACATACAGACCTCACATCCAGCCTATATTACTGGGAGAAACACACAGACCTCAAATTCAGTCAATTTTACTGGGAGAGACACATAGCGGTCACATCCAGTCTAGATTACTGGGAGAGACACACAGAGGTCACATCCAGTCTATATTACTGGGAGAGACATACAAACCTCACATCCAGTTTACATTACTGGAAGAAACACACAGACCTCAAATTCAGCCTATATTACTGGGAGAGACACATAGAGGTCACATCCAGTCTAGATTACTGGGAGAGACACACAGAGGTCACATCCAGTCTATGTTACTGGGAGAGACACACAGACCTCACATCCAGCCTATATTATTAGTAAAGACACACAGAGCTCACATCCAGCCTATATTACTGGAAGAGAGACACAGATCTCACATCCAGCCTATATTACCAGGAGAGACACACAGACCTCACATCCAGTCAATATTACTGGAAGAGACACTCAGACCTCACATCCAGCCTATATTACTAGGAGAGACACACAGATCTCACATCCAGCCTATATTACTGGAAGAGACACTCAGACCTCACATCCAGCCTATATTACTAGGAGAGACACATGGACCTCACATCCAGCCTATATTACTGGGAGAGACACACAGACCTCACATCCAGCCTATATTACAAGGAGAGACACACAGACCTCATATCCAGCCTATATTACTGGAAGAGACACACAGACCTCACATCCAGCCTATATTACTGGAAGAGACACTCAGACCTCACATTCAGCCTATATTACTAGGATAGACACTCAGACCTCACATCCAGCATATATTACTGGAAGAGACACATAGACCTCACATCCAGCCTATATTACTAGGAGAGACACACAGACCTCACTTCCAGCCTGTATTATTTTAAAAGGAACACAGACCTCACATCCAGCCTATATTACTGGGTGAAACACACAGACCTCACATCCAGCCTATATTATTTTGAAAGGTACACAGACCTCACATCCAGCCTGTATTATTTTAAAAGGAACACAGACCTCACATCCAGCCTATATTACTGGGTGAGACACACAGACCTCACATCCTGCCTATATTACTGGGAAAGAACGAGAGACCTCACATCCATTGGATATTATTGGGAGAGAGAAAGAGAGCTGATATCCAGCCTATATTACTGGAAGAGACTCACAGACCTGACCATCCAGCCTATATTACTGGGAGAGAAACTCATGCAAGAGAGAAATCTGAAACTTGGATCATCATGCAAACGGTATATATGGGGGTTGAAAATAACTGAAAGAATGAAGAGCAATTTTATTAACCAAATGAAACCAATAACATATGTAAAGATTTATTTTTTCCATGACAAAGAAGTCCATAGCCAGGAAGACCTACTTCTACAGGTTTGTCTCCATGTTTTTTTTTATTTTCAAAGAAGCACACCATATAGCTAATATGGGGCACTTGAAGATAGGGGGGCCTAGCATTGGGTAGTACCATCAGCTTTGTTACTAGGTAGTGAGAACATGTAAGGACTAATGAATGGGTGGGAAATTGGCCCACGGGTAATTTTAATGGATTAGGAAACAACCGAAACCTTCTGTACTGGTTATAAAAAAAAAAAAGATCATATGGGAAGGCTCGTTAAAGGGCCGATATTGACTTTTAGGATCACTGCTTCCAATAGGTGGTGCTAGAGTTCAAGTCTTCTTCCTCTCTGAAGAGGCAATTTGCATATTTAAATTCTTAGAGGAACATGCATGGAATATAAGTCTCCTCCCTCTGACATGCCAGGCCTGGCTTGTCACTCTCTGCAAGGAGAATTGTTACTCCTTAGATCCCAGTCTTAAGCCTATCACCTATCCAAATGAGATCTCTTACTTTGCACTGATGAGAGGCAACACCCTGAAACACGTGTCTCCATATTGAGATTCTGGTTTGGCCTTTATCCTACATCATCTGACAAGGCTTGTTAAAGGGTCGATATTGACTTTTAGGATTGCTACTTCCAAAAGGTGGTCCTCTTCCTCTCTGAAGAGAAAATTTGCACATAGTAAAGGGTGAAATCCGCGCTGATTCTACACAAAGAATTGATATGATGCAGATTTTTAAAAATGCAACAAATACCAATTTCTGAGCTGATTTGGCATCAAAAAAGAAAAAAGAAGCAGGTGATTGAGATTAAGCAAAAACTCCTCCACTTGCTGGTACTGTAAAATGCTGTAGATTTTCGGTGCAAAATATCAAGAGTAAGATCTGCACCAAGTAGGCAACATGTGAACCCAGACGAAAGTAAATTTCGACGAATCACATCTACATATTGCTGAAAATGAGGCATGAAATGTAGATTTTAACATCTGCAGCATGTTGATCCTTTGTACAGAATCAGAACAAATTTCAACCTTTCCTACAGAAATCTGAAGGGTGAAATCTGCACCAAATCTGTGACAAAATCGGGTTTCATTTCAGCGATTGCTGCAGAAAAGTTTAAGATATGATGCGAAAAAAATCCGCAACAAAGATGCAAAGTGTGAACCGAACTTTAAGACTTCAAATCAAGCAGCCAAGTAATTCTGTCATACAGTTCTGTGACGAGAATATTCTATTACAACGAATTATAATGAGTCATCTATTCACTTCAGTTCTCAGCGCAGTTTTTCAGGGTAGGGGAGATAATTAGGTTCTGCAGAAAATAATAATGAAACATTCTCTAAGCATGCCAGGTATTGATTACACGGGGTCACCCTATTTTGCCAGGTTAATGAGATCTAACATCTCATCTGAGTAAAGAGAAGGCAGCGAAACGCGTCAGGACTGTCAAGTCTTATTGATCCGCGGTGGCTCTCACTTACAAGAGTCAATCTTGCTAAACATTACAAACATCACTCACTCGCTGGCAGCGTTTCCAGAGTATTTCTATCCAATCTCTGGAGCGAGCGCACGATATCACAAGCAGCCTCGAGTTTAGCGAGCAGGAGGAAGACAACCGCAGTCCGAGCTCAGCTGTAATACATCATATTACCGCCACAAACCCAGAAATGTAAACTTTTCAAATACTTTGGGTAATTTTATCTGCATTAATCATGAATAATTGCACATATTTCCCCATAATACATTTACATTTACATCCCAAACTGTATTTTAAGAGCGAGTCAAGATTTCTATATTCTTTATATGTTTTAAACCCATTAATTTTGAGTAAGTCGGTGGGGGCCGTGTCCTCAGACCAAGACATCTTAGATCTTTCAACTGCATCCGTACCGCACTGTGTGTGCTCCTGTTTCCTGAGGTGCGCATTTCCAAGAGGTCTTTTGAACGAATAGTGGTGGTCCCATGACGAGGACCCCCACAGATCTGCTCAGCATTAAGGAACTTAAATAACTCCAAAACTGATTTTCTTGTTAAACGGAGTTGACCAGGACAAAGATATTGAGACCAATCCATAGGATAACATAAATTTCAGATTCGTGGTGATCTGATACTTGACACTAGAGATGTACGGATCAGGCAAAATTCTAATTCACCTGTTTGCGCATATTTTCCTGGGAAATTATAATACTCGAAGAACTTATTCTCCACAAATTGAATGTCCATTATATGCTCTGGGGTCTCTTCAGACTTCAGAGCATAATAACTGTAAGATATAAAAAATAAAATAAAAATCCCTATACTCATTTCCCCGCTCACCTCTCCGGCCCCTCCGCTCTTCACTGTCATCAGTCTGGTCCTCGACACATGTTCAGTTTACTGCCGCTCACACTTAAATCCAAGGGTCTCAGTCACTGTGCCTGGACCTCCAGCTTTGCGCGCTCAAGTTCATGGTTCACACCATGATGCTGCAACCTATTACGCCCTTGCACAGAATCTTTCGGGACCCTCTCTAAAGCCGGAGGTCCCAGCCAAGCACAAGAGACCCGGGGATTTCAGAGTAAATGGAAGTAATCTGAAGATGCGGTGAGGATTGGATAGGTGACAGGGAGGGGCCAGAAAGGTGATTATAAGGATTTTTATTTTTCACCTTTTTGATGGCATTGTATGATTCATAATATGTGCTATTATGCAGAGATACAGCAGAACTTAGTTAAGTATCATTACAAACACTTCCAGATCCCATCTGATGGCAGTCAGTGTGAGTGGAGGGTAAGAGCTGATAGCACTGAGAGCTCTGGAAGTGTTTGTAATGATACATAACTCAGCTCTGCTGTATCTCTACACAGTAGCTGCAGAGATCAGCAAGGAGAGGAGGGCATGTTCTTATCTCCCCTGTTCATGATTGGTCAACATCTTGCAGGGGAAAAAGTACACACCCCAGAAATAAATCTCTGGTAACGCCCAGTTGAACTATAACACAAATCACAACCTAAACTTTACAAGCAAATATCTCCGTAATGGAGAGGAGAAATTAAAAAATAAAAACTACATTTTACTCAGCTCTTCAGCCACTATTCCATATTGTGGCCAGTTTAACAAGCATAAACTGGTGAAAAGTCCTCTTGTGGAATGGATAAAATACATAGTTCAACTGCATAATGGCCTGTTTAAAAGAGTTCTGTCTCATTCCATATAAATTACTGAGTAGTTTTTAGGAGAGGAAATAAAAAATTCTGTTATTGGAGTTTGCACTTCTTTTCTACATCATTCACCTGCAATCTAAAAACCCCAAAACATTATTCTTTTCTAGTGGGTCATAAAAAATGCAACAATTTCATACATGTATAATGTTGGAGTATATTTTACACCATTTTTTTTATTTTCCTTTTTTTATTCGTATTTTTCACAGCTCCAGCATTTGCAAATCCCTCCTATCTAGAGCAGTCATGTCCTACTGTGTCAAGTGAATATATTACAGCATGTGTGCCATCCACATTCACCTGTCCAGGTCCGGGCTTTGCTCCCCTGAACTGTGTTGTGCTAACACGTCAGGCTTTGCCGATAGTTCGGTGTGATCTCATATGATCCTCTGCCTTGGCCTATATAAGGCCTACCAAGATGCACACCTGCGTATTGATATTATGACTTACTAGTTGCTCTGTCTGCTACCTGTTCTTGGTCTTCCAGGACCTCTACTATCTGTTCCAGTCTTCTAGGACCTCTGCTACCTGTTCCAGTCTTCCACAGTCTTCCGGGAACTCTGCTACCTGTTTCTGTTCTTCCAGGACCTCTACTACATGTTCCCAGTCTTCCAGGATCTTCCAGGATCTCTGTTATCTGTTCCCTGTGGCTTCCAGGATGTCTTGGTATTTCGACTTTCTAGTTGCTCTGGAGTTCTGTCTGCTACCTGTTCCCGGTCTTCCACGACCTCTGCTACCTGTTCCAGTCTTCTACAACCTTTGCTACCTGTTCCAGTCTTCCAGGATGTCTGCTACCTGCTCACTGTCTTCTAGGACCTCTGCTACCTGTTCACGGTTTTCTAGGACCTCTGCTTGGTATCTGTCTGTGAATTCTAGGATGTCTCCTGTCTGCCTGTGGCTTCCAGGACCTCTGCTACATGTTCCCAGTCTTCCAGAATCTCTGCTATCTGTTCCCTGTCCGCCTACGACTTCGAGGACATCTCCTTTCTGCCTGCGACTTTCAGAACCTCTGCTACCTGTTCCCATTCTTCTAGGACCTCTGCTACTTGTTCCTGGATTACTGTCTTCCAACATTTCTGCTACTTGACCAACTGCAGATTCCAGGAAGTCTCCTTTCCACCTGCAGCTTCCAGCACTTTTGCTACCTGTTCCCATTCTTCCAGGACCTCTGCTACCTGTTCCCGTTCTTCCTGGATCTCTGCTACTTGTGCCCAGATTCCTGTCTGCCTGCGGCTTCAACAATCTCTGCGAAAGGTCTCCAGTCTCCAGGACCTCTGCCACCTGTTTCGGGACTCCTGTTTGTCTGCGGTCTCTCGTACCTCTGCTATCTGTATCCCGTGTGCCTCAACTGCTTTCTGCACTGATGCCCATGGCCCGTGTACCCACCTGGACATTGGGCTATGAGGATCCACTTCACCTAGTGAACCCAAAGTATGTCTGTACAGTATGCCATAGTGTGCATATGGGTGGGAACATGTATGTGTATATATATACAGTGGAGTGAAAAAGTGTTTACCCCCTTCCTGATTTCTTATTCTTTTGCATGTTTGTCACACTTAAATGTTTCAGATCACAAAACACATTTAAATATTATACAAAGATAACACAAGTAAACACAAAATGCAGTTTTTAAATGAAGGTCTTTATTATTAAGGGAAAAAGAAATCCAAACCTACAGGGCCCTGTGTGAAAAAGTGACTGTCCCTAAACCTAATAACTGGTTGGGCCGCACTTAGCAGCAACAACTGCAATCAAGCATTTGCGATAACTGGGAATGAGTCTTTTACAACGCTCTGGAGGAATTTTGGCCACTCATCTTTGCAAAATTGTTGTAATTCTGCAACATTGGAGGGTTTCCGAGCATGAACCACCTTTTTTTAACGTCATGCCACAGAATCTGGATGCTGAACCTCCTGGGTAATGCTGCCCAAATGTCCCAGGAGGTTCAGGCTCCATCTAATACTCCTGTTACTTAATGGACCCTTTATGTATCATTGGCTGGAAAATGTTCAAATCTACAATTTGTATCCACAAATAACCACCACTTTTATTTCAGGTTTCTTAATAATGACACATTAATATTCTCACCATTAGTATTAGTATATTTAAAATACTAAACACAGTAATATGAGATAAGCAAATCCATGATATTAGCCATCTAACCTGCAATATAGTCTCCACTCCACATACAGTAAAAAAAACACAGATTGCGTGCAGGTCTGCGCATCACACATCAGAGTCATTACTACGGCATGGAGCTCATTTCCCTTACAGCAGGTTTAAATTGTTTATGAAGAGACAGAAATAAATACTGAACTTCAAAGACCGTTCCCCCGGAAAAAAGAATCTGTCACACAATATAACAGGTATCAGAATATCTAATCCAATTCCACAACTTTGAAGTCAAATAATGAAATAGGGAAAAAACTTCATAAAAATGAGATCATCATAACCCAAGCTCAAATCATTCAGCACAGGAACTTATAAAAGTATAATTTCACTCAAATATAACACTAACATCCAAGACTATACTCACAGCCAAATAGGCAGTATTACAGTAGTTATATTCTTGTACATAGGGGGCAGCATTATAGTAGTTATATTCTTGTACATAGGAGTAGTATTATAGTAGTTATATTCTTGTACATAGGGGACAGTATTATAGTAGTTATATTCTTGTACATAGGGGGCAGTATTATAGTTGTTATATTCTTGTACATAGGGACAGTATTATAGTAGTTATATTCTTGTACATAGGGACAGTATTATAGTAGTTACATTCTTGTACATAGGGACAGTATTATAGTAGTTATATTCTTCTACATAGGGGCAGTATTATAGTAGTTATATTCTTGTACATAGGGGGCAGTATTATAGTAGTTATATTCTTCTACATAGGGGCAGTATTATAGTAGTTATATTCCTGTACATAGGAGCAGTATTATAGTAGTTATATTCTTGTACATACGCCAGTATTATAGTAGTTATATTCTTGCATATAGGGGCAGTATTATAGTAGTTATATTCTTGTACATAGGGGCAGTATTACAGTAGTTATATTCTTGTACATAGGGACAGTATTATAGTAGTTATATTCTTGTACATAGGGACAGTATTATAGTGGTTATATTCTTCTACATAGGGGCAGTATTATAGTAGTTATATTCTTCTACATAGGGGCAGTATTATAGTAGTTATATTCCTGTACATAAGAGCAGTATTATAGTAGTTATATTCTTGTACATAGGAGCAGTATTATAGTAGTTATATTCTTGTACATAGGGACAGTATTATAGTAGTTATATTCTTGTACATAGGGACAGTATTATAGCAGTTATATTCTTCTACATAGGAGCAGTATTATAGTAGTTATATTCTTGTACATACGCCAGTATTATAGTAGTTATATTCTTGCATATAAGTGCAGTATTATAGTAGTTATATTCTTGTACATAGGGGCAGTATTATAGTAGTTATATTCTTGTACATAGGAGCAGTATTATAGTAGTTATATTCGTGTACATAGGGGGCAGTATTATAGTAGTTAAATTCTTGTACATAGGGGCAGTATTATAGTAGTAATATTCATATACATAGGAGCAGTTTTATAGTAATTATATTCTTGTACATACGCCAGTATTATAGTAGTTATATTCTTGTACATAGGGTCAGTATTATAGTAGTTATACTCTTGTACATAGGGGCAGTATTACAGTAGTTATATTCTTGTACATAGGGGGTAGTATTATAATAGTTATATTCTTGTACATACGCCAGTATTATAGTAGTTATATTCTTGTACATAGGGGGCAGTATTATAGTAGTTATATTCTTGCATATAGGGGCAGTATTATAGTAGTAATATTCATGTACATAGGGGCAGTATTATAGTTGTTATATTCTTGTACACAGAGGCAGTATTACAGTAGTTATATTCTTGTACATAGGGGCAGTATTATAGTAGTTATATTCTTGTACATAGGGGCAGTATTATAGTAGTAATATTCATGTACATAGGGGCAGTATTATAGTAGTTATAATCTTGTACATACGCCAGTATTATAGTAGTTATATTCTTGTACATAGGGGGCAGTATTATAGTAGTTATATTCTTGCATATAGGGGCAGTATTATAGTAGTAATATTCATGTACATAGGGGCAGTATTATAGTTGTTATATTCTTGTACACAGGGGCAGTATTACAGTAGTTATATTCTTGTACATAGGGGCAGTATTATAGTAGTTATATTCTTGTACATAGGGGCAGTATTACAGTAGTTATATTCTTGTACATAGGGGCAGTATTATAGTAGTTATATTCTTGTACATAGGGGCAGTATTACAGTAGTTATATTCTTGTACATAGGGGGTAGTATTATAATAGTTATATTCTTGTACATACGCCAGTATTATAGTAGTTATATTCTTGCATATAGGGGCAGTATTATAGTAGCAATATTCATGTACATAGGGGCAGTATTATAGTAGTTATATTCTTGTACATAGGGGGTAGTATTATAATAGTTATATTCTTGTACATAGGGGCAGTATTATAGTAGTTATATTCTTGTACATAGGGGCAGTATTACAGTAGTTATATTCTTGTACATAGGGGGTAGTATTATAATAGTTATATTCTTGTACATACGCCAGTATTATAGTAGTTCTATTCTTGCATATAGGGGCAGTATTATAGTAGTAATATTCATGTACATAGGGGCAGTATTATAGTAGTTATATTCTTGTACATAGGAGCAGTATTATAGTAGTTATATTCTTGTACATAGGGGCAGTATTATAGTAGTTATATTCTTGTACATAGAAGCAGTATTATAGTAGTTATATTCTTGCACATAGGGGGCAGTATTATAGTAGTTATATTCTTGTACATAGGAGCAGTATTATAGTAGTTATATTCTTGTACATAGGGGCAGTATTATAGTAGTTGTATTCTTGTACATAGTGAGCAGTATTATAGTAGTTATATTCTTGTACATAGGAGCAGTATTATAGTAGTTATATTCTTGTACATAGGGGGCAGTATTATAGTAGTTATATTCTTGTACATAGGGGGCAGTATTATAGTAGTTATATTCTTGTACATAGGGGCAGTATTATAGTAGTTATAGTCGTACATAGGAGCAGTATTATAGTAGCTATATTCTTGTACATAGGAGCAGTATTATAGTAGTTATATTCTTGTACATAGGAGCAGTATTATAGTAGTTATATTCTTGTACATAGGGGGCAGTATTATAGTAGTTATAGTCGTACATAGGGGCAGTATTATAGTAGCTATATTCTTGTACATAGGAGCAGTATTATAGTAGTTATATTCTTGTACATAGGTAACGGTATTATAGTAGTTATATTCTTATACATAGGGGGCAGTATTATAGTAGTTATATTTTTGTACATAGGAGCAGTATTATAATAATTATATTCTTGTACATAGGGGGCAGTATTATAGTAGTTATATTTTTCATAAGGAGACAGTATTGCATTAGTTATTTTGAAACCCAAGTCATCCAGGGTAAAAATGGTGAGACCGATACCAGACTCCTATTTAAATTTGAACCCACATATCAGACCCCCTTAAAAAATAACCTTTTCTGTATAAATATCAGACTCCAGGCAAGACCTATAAATGAATACAAGATGACTAAAAGCTGAGACCATGATCAGATAAAAGAAAATATCCTGACCCCAAATCAGACTACATAGTTACCTTGTTCCTGGGTCTTGTTCGGTTCCAGGAGTTGCTGCATCCTGACTCTAAATGGCATCAAGTGCAGCAACACCTGGAGCAGAAGAAAAGTAAGTATATTGGCCACTATCAAATTAATTCAATACACCAGTAATACTTTTTAATTTGCTTTATAAATTATACATCACTCATTGAGTTAAAAATAGGGTGATTCCCTTTAAAACAGATAGCGTTGACATGTCTCTTAAAGGGGCAAGAAAACGAAATAAAAAAATTCCTCAAAAGTAAAGTATATAGAAATAGCAGTCCATATCTGCAACATAAATGCATATAAATGTTTTCAGGGGTCTCAGTACAGAAAATATGTCACATAATCAGGTGAATTTCTGGACTTCCTGTCACTCATCTCATTGGAGTATGCTACAGTCGGCCCCTCCCCAGCCAGAAATAGTTGATAACAGATTGCCTTCACCTGTATAGCTTTAGTATATAGGAATAGGTATAGTATCCCTTTAACACGTGCTATAAAGGGCAGAGGAGTGCAGAAGTTGGCAGAGAAGGTGCGACGAATGTTCCTCATGCTGCTATTTATATTTTTTTCACACATATCCTTGCGACAAAGCCCCAGGAGAACAAACGAGAATAATCTCCATGTCCTGCATTATAGTTATAGAGACAACGCTATATAAAACTATAAACTGCATCGGCAGCGAGCAACACCTGTCTGACCTCGCAGGATAAAAATACAATCTCCTATGGAAACGTGTCGAATCCTAAGTCTCTCCCACTCGAAGACACAAGAACATGAAACGCCTTTCTCAGTTCTTGACGTGACACAGAACGCCAAAACTTGGCTGCATTCACAAATAGCACAGTTGTA
This sequence comes from Phyllobates terribilis, assembly GCF_046119375.1. Taxonomy (NCBI): domain Eukaryota; kingdom Metazoa; phylum Chordata; class Amphibia; order Anura; family Dendrobatidae; genus Phyllobates; species Phyllobates terribilis. Next base: position 57,857,616 of record NW_027362762.1, read on the forward strand.
GCAGAGCTGAAACGGTTACTTATCTCTCGCCTGTGAATCATGAGTCCTTCCGTGTAATTATATGCAAATGTAGCAGAGCTGAATCTGTCATTAGCCTTTTTTGGGGGGGGAAAGGAGGAGGGTTTGTTTGATTTTTTTTTTTAAAGCCAAATCGCAAAAACTCTAATTTCAGTAAACTACACGGTATCATCAAAACTCAGCTCTGCTTCAACTGCACATAATAATTGTATTTCTTTGGTCTACTTATATAAACGCAAAAGTTCAGTTAGAATGCAAATGACATTTTGTTACATTGCATCCACTAAATGGAGATCATAGAAGTTTGGGACCTCTGGGGTCCCAAAAATAAATAAAATTACTCCATAGCAAGTGGTGACACAAACAAAAAAAATTATAACTCTTCCGAAATGTGATGTGACCCCCAAAATAAACCATAAAAGCGAGCGAGACTCACTGCATCAACTGACATCCAATCACCCTGGAGCCCAAAGAGTTAAATTCAAAATTCAAACGCAACATTCTATCGACGGAACATTGCAACATTTTTGAATTTCAAACACAACAGTTTGTAAACAGAAAATTGCAACATTTTTGAATTTCAAAAGCAACATTCTATCAACGGAACATTGCAACATTTTTAAATTTCTAACACAACAGTTTGTAAACAGAGGGGGATTTTCTCTGCAGAGGAAAAAAAAAATAAAAATTCGCCAAACCTAAATCTGCAGTTGGAAACGTATAGGACAATAGACTCTACCAGCCGAGCGCCAAGACCTGACACACAGACCGTCAGCAACCACCTGTAATAGCAGATAAGCTGAGCTGGCTCTTCCAAAGTGCTGAAACCGACAGGGGTAGACATTTTTCTGCAGATGCAGATTTCCCCACGGACATGAGACGGAGAGGGAATGAGACAGGTCCTTACCTTGACATTAGTCCTGAGTGCACAGTAACAGGCAAAGAACATTGCAAGGAATAAGGGACATATGGAGCAGAGTTCAGCTGGTCTCTGCAGCGCGGAGCATAGAGGCAGCAGCAGGATCCTGAGGATGTCTTACAGGGGAAGCCGCCGTATCGCTGTCAGTTAGAAATTGCATTGATCTCTTGCTTTTCTGACTTAAAAAAAAAGAACGAGCGAGAGCAATGTCTTAAAGGCACTGAATGAAAGCGTCAAGACTCTTCCGCAGCCTACAAGCCGCTGCTTATTTAGGTCCAAAAATATTCAATTAGCAAACTTACGACGAGTCGCTCTGGTAGCAGAAGACAGGGAAGGAGGAAGGGGAAGCTGGAGCAAATCATTAAGGTGAAAAATTACAAATTTCCATAATCTTGTATCAGGGACGAAACATTTTCACTAAGTGAATTAATGGAGGAAAAGAAAAAGGCTTCCATTTTTTTTCCTCTCCTCCAGTCTAAAGACACTAGACTGTTTTTTTTTTTCTTTTTTTACTCATCACTGCTCTTAAAGAGGCAGCGCGCTCTAAACAATTAGTTTGGTCTCGCGAGCTGCTCATTAAGACATCGTTGGATGAGGAACATCAGGTTGTGACAACATTAGTTCTGGGATTTAGATTTTTTTTCCTACAAAGGGCCAGAGTAAGTTTTTTGCTTTCTTCTTTACAAAGTTTTATGTTAAGAATGTATTATAAAATATATATTGGCTTGTTGCTTTAAGGGGGATCCTATCGCGGGAGATCCAAATTTATATAATACTGAAGTGAAGTGATTTAGGATGTTTTTGTGAACATTTTTGTGAAAATCATGTTTTTTTTTTGGAACATGATTAAGGGTTTCACTACCTGAAACAAGTTGTTTTATCCACTACCATGGCATATTATGGCATACATTCACCAACTGGAGTGTTTCCACCAATAAAGAGGCTTAACTGGAGCAGCAGCAATGCTTTTCATAGAGCTAAGTACCCTCTACACTATCTGCTTAGTCTATCAGGAACTTACCCCCATCTTTAAAGTTGTCACTATTGACTTTGGGGTATTACTAAGATATCACATTTTTTAATGAATTTTGAATTGAGATTGTTATCAGCAGAACTTAAGTGAGTAGAGGATATCTTTTTATTTGCACTTATTTTCTCTGATATCTGATATTTTATGATTAAGGAATAGTGTTTTGTACACACTGCCATCCCACCGTAATCTTAGGGACATTGAGGCATACGGAGGGAGAGCTGCCGAAGAGTGGGGGCGCCATTGTAGCTGATATAATAGGGTGCCAACCTCCGCTGGTAGGCAGGTGCCAGACTTAGGCTATTCTGGAGTAGTATTGACTCTTTCTCCTTTTTTGTGCTTAAGGTACTTTATCTGTAAATACCTTATTGTATTGGTTTAAATACAGTGTGTCAGTGATTGGTCTGTACTGGTGTAATTCAAGTTCTTGGGTCCTTATTTTGATGTTTAATGCATATTGAATAAAAGATAAATATTTTAAGGGTTTTTCTTACGTTAGACTCATTAATACCCATAAAGAAAAGTTTTTTTGATTTCTGTGAAGCTGGATTTTTCTCTCTTTGCAATCATTCACATCCAAGACACGGACGCTTCCTCTGATCTTCAAATAGTGCATGGGGGTCAGCTGGACACTATCCTTTCCCTGACTATAATACTGCCCCTATATACAAGAATATAACTACTATAATACTGCCTCCTATGTACAAGAATATAACTACTATAATACTGCCCCCTATGTACAAGAATAAAACTACTATAATACTGCCCCCTATGTACAAGAATATAACTACTATAATACTGCCTCCTACGTACAAGAATATAACTACTATAATACTGCCCCTATGTACAAGAATATAACTATTATAATACTGCCCCTATGTACAAGAATATAACTACTATAATACTGCTCCTATGTACAAGAATATAACTACTATAATACTGCCACTATGTACGAGAATATAACTACTATAATACAGCTCCTATGTACAAGAATATAACTACTATAATACTGCCTCCTCTGTACAAGAATATAACCACTATAATACTGCCCCCTATGTACAAGAATATAACTACTATAATACTGCCCCCTATGTACAAAAATAAAACTACTATACACTCCCTGACAGAAGTTATGTCGCTTACCCATGTTATGTAAATGAAAGCTTATAACCTGACGTTAAATTCATCCATTGGTTTTATAAATTACTCTTTTGAAAGCTGAAACCCTCCCAAATTTGGTTTAGGTTAAGAAAATAAATTGGCATCAATGCTGAAATATTGATCATTTAATGAACACAGAATGGTCAGATTTTGGCAAGACAAAAGTTTTGTCGCCCACAGAAAGTAATGTGATATTCAAACAAATAATTATCTTAAAATACAAATGTATGTGGCATAACATTGGTGAATGAAGTTGTGGTGCTATTAGAGTCATATTTAATATTTTGTGTGACTTCCATGAGCTTGAAGGACGGCATCCATGCGGTTCAACAATGATTCATACAATTTATTAATGGAGTCATCAGGAATAGCAGAGAATGCCGTCTTACATGCCTCCCAGAGGTCATAAGATAAGATAAGATAAGATATACTTTATTTATCCCGTAGGAAATTGCGGATCTAGATTCTTTGGTTTTGTCTTCCAAGCTTCCTCTTTCATCCTACCCCAAACCTGCTCAATGATGTTCATGTCTGGTGACTGGGCTGGCCAGTCCTTCAGCACCTTGATCTTTTTTGCCTGGAGGAACTTTGCTGTAGAGATGGATGTATGAGATGGAGCACCATCCTGCTGCAGAATTTGACCCCTTTTATGATTTGGAATGTAAGAGGTAGCTAATACTTCTTGATATTTTAGGCCATTGATATTGCCTTCCACCTTACAAATGTTTCGCACTCCCCCATACTGAATGTAACCCCAGACCATGATCTTTCCACCACCAAATGTAACTGTTTTCTGGGTGTATTTTGGATCCATACGGGCTCCAGTAGGTCTCCTGCAGTATTTGCGGCGGCTGTGGTGTAATTCTACTGAAGATTCATCAGAGAAATCCACCTTCTGCCACTTTTCCAGCGTCCATCTGTTTAGCAGGCTGTGGGACTTTGCAAATGCCACACGGTTTTTTATTTGCCTTTTGGTTAGTGCTGGCTTCTGGGCTTTCGAGACAGAATCCTACAAACTGTTCTAGTTGACACATGGACTTGAGGTGACCAGGCCTGTTGGAGCTCTGCTGCAGTGGAAGAGGGGCTTGCTTTGGATTTTCTAACCAACAAAAGTTCCTCCTGAGCAGTTGTCTTGCGGGGTCTACCGGACCTGGGCTTATCAAACACATCTCCAGTCTCTTCAAATTTTTTTTTGATTCTTTGTACTTGACGCTGAGACACATTAAAGGTGCCAGCCACCTCCGCAGTGGATCTGGTCTTCAGCCTCTTGATAATCAAGGCTTTGGTCGCAGGGTGGATTTTTGGCATGTTGTCAGAGCTCAAGTTGCAGTTCAAGTGAAGGTCTGGGGTGCTGGGTTTCTTTTTATACACACCCACTAATTAACCAATCATTTACTGAGCACTGGTGAGGATGTAAACTAGGATTGGGTGCATTATATGACCAGGCGACAAAACTTTTGTCTTGCCAAAATCTCAACATTCTGTGTTGATGAAATGATCAATATTTCAGCATTGATGCCAATTTATTTTCTTAACCGAAACCAAATTTGGGAGGGTTTCAGCTTTCAAAAGAGTAATTTATAAAACCAATGGATGAATTTAACGTCAGGTTATAAGCTTTCATTTACATAACATGGATAAGCGACATAACTTCTGTCAGGGAGTGTAATACTGCCCCATGAACAATAGTATAATAATGTAAATACTATACTCTATAGTGTGCATTACACATGTGTATATATATATATATATATATATATATATATATATACACATACATACACACACATATATATATGTGTATATATATATATACAAATCAATGTCTGACAGTTGAGATGTAAATGTCACAGACAGTAATAAATAATGCACAATGTTTCGGTTTCATCTCATACAGCATCCTTTTCAGATATATAATCATTGGAATTAAGTTATAATTACATTAAAAATTCTACTTTTACTCGCAGGAGACTTTGTTTGCTGACCTAAATATTAAGCAGCGCTGGATTAGAAGCTCATGTTTAATTCTAGAGCTGGCACTCAGAGTGGTGCGAAAGGTTTCAAACCATTTTTCTCTAATTTTAAGCAAAAGTTTCATGACTGACGATCCTGGCTGGGAAGTCTGCAAGATAATCAAAACTGTCAAGGCTCCTTGTAAGTCTCCAGAACAGACTCGTCTGGTAGCTGTAGATTTTAAAGTACACCATTCCTATGTTAGCAGGATTTTTACTAACTTTTTTACATCCATAAAGGGACAATATATATATATATATATATATATAAACAAAAAAAAGAAAAGCTGAAAGTCATTCCAGCAAAAATTCTCTCGTTTAGAGACGAAATCCAGAATAATAAAGGGGTTCAAGATTGTCAGCTATTAACTTGAGCAAAGAGCATTTCTCATTCTAGAGGACTTTATTCATCCATTGAATGGACACCCCATTGAATTTAATAAAAAAATATGTAATTGTCATGGTTGTGTCGCCACGAAGATCGTCACGATTGCACAGCCTGACTTCTCGCAGCTGAGTTTTTGGTGTTTTGTGCTTTTCGGCAGTGAGGGAGTTAACTCTCTCTCTCTGTGCTAGTCAAGGTCCAGCCTCGCCCAGTTGCAATCAATTCTGCAGTAGTGAGATTCCTTCATATGTCTGCTGCTCTGTTAGGGAAGTTGTCGGTGAAAGCATTTCATGCAGACTAACAGAGCGGATCGTGGTAATTGGAGTTTCAGAGATAAGTGTATTTGGAGTGTTTTTCCCTTCCTCGCTTTATCATTTATCTCCTTTCCTGTTGGTGTTCCCTCTGTTGTAGTTGTGTAGTTTTTGTATGCAAGGTGGTTTTGGTTTTACCCTTGTACTGTCTCGTTCGTCTAAGTACTGAGTGTGGGCATATTATTACCTGTCCCCTTTTGTTGTGATCGGGGTCCTTCTCAGGACTAGATTACTTAGGTGCAGGGATCCTCAGGAGGTAGGGGTTACGCTGGCGCCCTGGACCTCTGTACCTTTAACAGTACCTCCAGGTAGAGGGATTAGTCAGGGCGCCAGCTTAGGGTCAGCTTAGGCCCCCTACCTCCAGTACACAGAGACAGCTTGACATTTTCACCGACCACTTAGATTTTCTCCAGCTACCATGGATCCAGTAGCCGGTCTAGCTCGGCAGTTGCAGTGTTTGTCCATGGAGCTGGCGAACGTTAGGTCCAAGGTTTTGTATCCTCAGGAGCAAGCCGGACCAGAACCTAAAGTAGCTCTCCCTGACAGGTTCACTGGGGGGCGGGACAAGTTTTTTGTTTTCCGGGAGGCATGCAAGTTGTACTTTCGGCTGCGGCCTCGGTCATCGGGGAGTGAAGAACAAAGGGTGGGAATTGTCATCTCGCTCCTACAAGGGGACCCACAATCTTGGGCGTTCTCTCTTCCCCCGGGCTCCTCGGCTCTCCAGTCAGTGGATAGGTTTTTTGCTGCTCTGGGTCTTGTATATGATGACCCGGATCGGATCTCCCTTGCTGAATCTAAGTTACGTAGGATCCAGCAGGGAGATCGTCCGGCGGAGGAATTCTGTTCGGAGTTCCGTAGGTGGGCCACTGACACCCAGTGGAATGACCCGGCTCTTAGGAGCCAGTTTTGTCAAGGTTTATCCGACAAATTAAAGGATGTGTTGGCACAGTATGACTCTCCCGCGTCACTGGAAGCCGCTATGGCCCTTGCTATTCGCATTGACAGACGGCTTCGGGAGAGGTGCGGGATAACTCCACCCCCTGTGATGACTCCACCTCCTACAAGGTCCCCTCATATGGTGGTTCCCCTGGTCAGTCCAGAGGAGCCTATGCAATTAGGAGGGACATCATTTCGGGGGAGGGGACCGGTGGCACACCACAAGACTGGAAGGTGTTTCTTCTGCGGGAGAAAGGGACATTTTATTGGGGGGTGTCCATCCCGTCCTTTGCAGAGTAAAGAGTCGTCGGAAAACTTTTAATCCCAGGTTGTGTGGTGGACGGCAATCTGGGAGTAGGTATTTCGTCCCTAGGGTCATCTCAGTTTCTCGTACCGGCGGAGGTGGTGGTGGGTACGAGAACTGAGAAGATATCTGTTCTTTTAGATAGTGGGGCCGGGGCTAATCTGGTGGACGCTCGGTTTGCCCGGGTTCAAGGTATGCATTTGAGTGAGTTGGCTAAACCCATCCCCATATTCTCGATCGATGCCAGGCCCCTCGGTCAGGGAAGTTTTTTGCATGTTGTGCATAACGTAAAACTTCAAGTGGGGGCGATACATAAAGAACTGTTGTCTTGCTATGTGTTGGAGGGTCTTCCCACTCCTATAGTGTTGGGCCTTCCTTGGTTAACTAAGCATAACCCGGTTATTAATTGGCAATCCAGAGAGATAAGCCAATGGAGTAATTTCTGTAATAAAAACTGCATGAATACGGTCGTCGGTGCTGTCACTCCTAGGGTCTTGCCTCCATTTTTGGTGGACTTTGAGGATGTATTCTCGGAGAAGGGGTGTTGGGAACTACCTCCTCATCGCGAGTATGACTGTTCTGTAAAATTGCTCCCTGAGGCCAAGTTACCTAAATCTAGGTTGTATAACCTTTCTGGCCCTGAGAGGCAGGCCATGAAGGATTATATTTCTGAAAGTCTGGCTAAGGGGCATATTAGACCTTCATCTTCCCCAGTGGCCGCGGGGTTCTTCTTTGTGAAGAAGAAGGATGGAGGCCTACGCCCTTGCCTGGATTTCCGTGAACTTAATCGGATTACGGTCCGAGATCCGTACCCGCTCCCACTTATTCCCGATCTCTTTAATCAGATCGTGGGCGCCAAATGGTTCTCTAAGTTGGATCTCAGGGGGGCGTACAATCTGATTAGAATGAAGGAGGGGGATGAGTGGAAGACGGCGTTTAACACTCCGGAGGGGCATTATGAGAACCTTGTCATGCCATTCGGTCTGACTAATGCCCCGGCGGTGTTCCAACACTTTGTTAATGACATTTTTCGCCGCCTGGTTGGACAGTTTGTTGTCATATATCTGGATGATATCTTAATTTACTCGCCTGATCTGGTGTCTCATCAGGAGCACGTTAGGCAGGTGTTACAGATCTTGCGGGATAATAAACTGTATGCTAAATGGGAAAAGTGTGTGTTCGCTGTACAGGAACTCCAGTTTTTAGGTTTCCTGGTTTCAGCGTCTGGTTTTCGTATGGACCCTGGGAAAGTGCGGGCAGTTCTTGAGTGGGATCTGCCTGAGAATCTTAAAGCACTACAACGTTTCCTGGGGTTTGCTAATTATTACCGGAAGTTCATTCGTAATTTCTCGTCCATGGTTAAACCTCTCACTGACATGACAAAAAAGGGGACGGATTTTTCTAGGTGGTCTGACAAGGCTTGTCAAGCTTTCTCCTCCTTGAAAAAATGTTTTGCCTCGGCACCCATACTCATTCAACCTGATGCTTCACAGCCATTCATTGTAGAGGTAGACGCTTCCGAGGTAGGGGTGGGAGCAGTGTTGTCACAAGGATCGTCCCCTGGTAAGTGGCATCTGTGCGCCTTTTTCTCTAAAAAATTGTCGTCCGCCGAGAGGAATTACGATGTCGGCAATAGGGAACTCTTGGCCATTAAGTTAGCTTTTGAGGAGTGGCGCCATTTTTTGGAGGGGGCAGTCCATCCGGTCACCGTCATCACCGATCACAAGAACCTGCTTTATCTGGAGTCTGCAAAACGTCTGAATCCCAGACAAGCCAGGTGGTCGTTGTTTTTTACCAGGTTTAATTTTGTCGTTACGTTTCGTCCTGGGTCAAAAAATGTGAAGGCGGATGCCTTATCTCGTAGTTTCCCTGGGGCCGGGAATACGGATGACCCGGTTCCTATCCTTCAAGAGGGGGTGGTGGTGTCGGCAGTATGCTCTGAGCTTGAGGAGGACGTATTGGAGGCTCAGGGGGACGCCCCTGTTGGACCTCCAGGGAGACTGTTTGTTACAGATCAGCTACGACAAAAGGTGATCGAGGCACACCATAACTCAGCTTTAGCAGGACACCCAGGGAGTAAAGCAACTGTGGAACTCCTCTCGCGTCGGTTTTGGTGGCCTAACTTACATAAGGAAGTGGTAACTTTTGTTGCGACCTGTGGGGTTTGTGCGCGCTCTAAGACCCCACATACCCGTCCGTCTGGGGCCCTCTTACCTTTGAAGATCCCGGAGCGTCCTTGGACTCATCTGTCTATGGACTTTATTACGGACCTCCCGCCGTCTTCGGGTAAAACTGTCATTCTCGTTGTAGTAGACAGGTTCAGCAAGATGGCACATTTTATCGCTCTTCCTGCTCTTCCTAATGCTAAAACTCTTGCGCAGGTGTTCATTGGGGAGATTGTGAGGCTTCACGGGGTACCCTCCGATGTGGTGTCGGATCGGGGGTCTCAGTTTGTGTCCAAGTTCTGGAAGGCATTTTGTACTCGGCGGGGTATGCATTTGTCGTTCTCATCGGCTTTTCATCCCCAGACCAATGGTCAGACGGAACGTCTGAACCAGAGTTTGGAGACATATCTCCGGTGTTTTGTGTCAGAGAACCAGGAGGACTGGGCTTCTTTCTTACCTCTGGCGGAGTTTGCTCTCAATAATAGGCGGAGTGAGTCCACTGGTAAGTCCCCGTTTTTTGGGGCATATGGTTTTCACCCCCAGTTTTGTACTTTCAGTAGAGGGGGCTCTTCGGGGGTGCCTGAGGAGGAACGATTTTCGTCATCACTCGCTTCTGTATGGAGAGGGGTACTGAATAATCTGAGTACTATGGGGAACCGTTACAAACGTATGGCTGACAGGAGGAGAGTGTCTGGTCCGGACCTAAGTGTGAACGATCTGGTATGGTTGTCTACTAAGAATATAAAACTTAAGGTTCCTTCCTGGAAACTGGGTCCCAGGTTCATCGGGCCGTACAGGATCAGTTCTATAATTAATCCGGTGGCATTCCGTCTTGATCTCCCCCCTACGTTTAAAATTCACAACGTGTTCCACAGATCGTTGCTTAAGAGGTATGTGGCGCCGGTGATACCGTCACCTTTACCTCCGCCTCCAGTGGTGGTCAATGGTAACTTGGAGTTCCAGGTATCGAAGGCCATCGATTCACGCTTTAATCGTCGGTCCCTTCAGTACCTGGTTCATTGGAAGGGGTATGGTCCTGAGGAGAGGATGTGGGTTCCTGCGTCAGATATTAACGCAGACCTGTTAATTCGGGCCTTCCACACGACTCACCCGGATAAACCTGGCCCTGAGGGTCCGGAGGCCCCTCGTAGAAGGGGGGGTACTGTCATGGTTGTGTCGCCACGAAGATCGTCACGATTGCACAGCCTGACTTCTCGCAGCTGAGTTTTTGGTGTTTTGTGCTTTTTGGCAGTGAGGGAGTTAACTCTCTCTCTCTGTGCTAGTCAAGGTCCAGCCTCACCCAAGTTGCAATCAATTCTGCAGTAGTGAGATTCCTTCATATGTCTGCTGCTCTGTTAGGGAAGTTGTCGGTGAAAGCATTTCATGCAGACTAACAGAGCGGATCGTGGTATTTGGAGTTTCAGAGCTAAGTGTATTTGGAGTGTTTTTTCCCTTTCTCGCTTTATCATTTATCTCCTTTCCCGTTGGTGTTCCCTCTGTTGTAGTTGTGTAGTTTTTGTATGCAAGGTGGTTTTGGTTTTTCCCTTGTACTGTCTCGTTCGTCTAAGTACTGTGTGTGGGCATATTATTACCTGTCCCCTTTTGTTGTGATAGGGGTCCTTCTCAGGACTAGATTACTTAGGTGCAGGGATCCTCAGGAGGTAGGGGTTACGCTGGCGCCCTGGACCTCTGTACCTTTAACAGTACCTCCAGGTAGAGGGATTAGTCAGGGCCCCAGCTTAGGGTCAGCTTAGGCCCCCTACCTCCAGTACACAGAGACAGCTTGACAGTAATGCTCCATTTCTCCTGATGAGGCACTGCAGGTTAATTTAAGACTTGCTGACACATTTTCCACCAAGTTCTGTAGATCCCAGCAATAGTATACCACTTATTGTCAGAGAACCCTTGAAACAAAAAAAACATATCCAAATTAATAAATCCCTTGAATTCCATGATTATATTTGGTCTTATTGCCAAATAACCGTAAGAATTACACACATATATATATATATATATATATATATATATATATATATATATATATATATATATATATATATATACTGTGTTCCAAATTATTATGCAAATAATATTTTCTCAGATTTTCCCAAATTACCTATATGAATTGCAGTCATTGTAATTTTCCAGTCAAATAACTATTAGAGTACAATTGAAAGGTTTCTGTACAAACTGCCTATGATAACAGTATATTTTTTAAAAAATAAAACACTCAAACTGCACTCAAAATGCATGTTCCAAATTATTATGCACAGCTGAGTTTTCAACCTTTTCATTTTAATAAAGAACAAAAAAATGGTCATTTTTGAAATTATAAGCATTAGCAGGTTATTACAAACTGAAATCAAACAGTTTTCAACTCAAAACTTTATTCTAGGTGATGTTACATTTGCACATAGGACCGCTTGTCCGAAAGGAGCTTCTGAACTCTCTCGTCCATTGAATTTGTCAGGTTTTGGATGGTTTCTGCTTCAATTGTTTTGCATGAGGACAGAATACCCTCCCAGAGCTGTTGCTTAGATGTGAACTGCCTCCCGCCATCATAGACACTCCTTTTGATGATGCTCCAGAGGTTCTCAATGGGGTTGAGGTCAGGGGAGCATGGGTGCCACACCATAAGTTTGTCCCCTTTTATGCCCATAGCAGCCAGAGATGCAGATGTGTTATGTGCAGCATGAGACGGGGCATTATCATGCATGAAATGATCTCGATGGTCCAGATGGATGGAGTGGAGGATGGCTGGTTGATGGACACCCCATGCAAACACAGCTACAGCACCAACAAGGAGGAGGTGGAGTAATGTTTTGGGCTGGAATCATGGGGAGAGAGATTGTCGGCCCTTTTAGGATCCCTGAAGGGGTAAAGATGAACTCCATAATGTATGTTGAGTTTCTCAAACAGCACTTCCTTCCATGGTTCAAGAAGAACCGTGCATTCCGCAGCAAGATCATTTCATGCATGATAATGCACCATCTCATGCTGCACATAACACATCTGCATCTCTGGCTGCTGTGGGCATAAAAGGGGACAAACTTATGGTGTGGCCCCCATGCTTCCCTGACCTCAACCCCATTGAGAACCTCTGGAGCATCATCAAAAGGAGTGTCTATGATGGCGGGAGGCAGTTCACATCTAAGCAACAGCTCTGGGAGGGTATTCTGTCCTCATGCAAAACAATTGAAGCAGAAACCATCCAAAACCTGACAAATTCAATGGACGAGAGAGTTCAGAAGCTCCTTTCGGACAAGCGGTCCTATGTGCAAATGTAACATCACCTAGAATAAAGTTTTGAGTTGAAAACTGTTTGATTTCAGTTTGTAATAACCTGCTAATGCTTATAATTTCAAAAATGACCATTTTTTTGTTCTTTATTAAAATGAAAAGGTTGAAAACTCAGCTGTGCATAATAATTTGGAACATGCATTTTGAGTGCAGTTTGAGTGTTTTATTTTTTTTTAAAATATACTGTTATCATAGGCAGTTTGTACAAAAACCTTTCAATTGTACTCTAATAGTTACTTGACTGGAAAATTACAATGACTGCAATTCATATAGGTAATTTGGGAAAATCTGAGAAAATATTATTTGCATAATAATTTGGAACACAGTGTATATACACAGACAGATATATATATATATATATACAGCCCAAAAGTTTGGACACACCTTCTCATTTAAAGATTTTTCTGTATTTTCATGACTATGAAAATTGTACATTCACACTGAAGGCATAAAAACTATGAATTAACACATGTGGAATTATATACTTAACAAAAAAGTGTGAAACAACTGAAAATATGTCTTATATTCTAGGTTCTTCAAAGGAGCCACCTTTTGCTTTGATGACGGCTTTGCACACTCTTGGCATTCTCTTGATGAGCTTCAAGAGGTAGTCACCGGAAATGGTCTTCCAACAATCTTGAAGGAGTTCCCAGAGATGCTTAGCACTTGTTGGCTCTTTTGCCTTCACTCTGCGGTCCAGCTCACCCCAAACCATCTCGATTGGGTTCAGGTCTGGTGACTGTGGAGGCCAGGTCATCTGGCGTAGCACCCCATCACTCTCCTTCTTGGTCAAATAGCCCTTACACAGCCTGGAGGTGTGTTTGGGGTCATTGTC